>NC_071570.1:19873543-21369793 GCF_026979565.1 Vidua chalybeata | reverse complement strand
TTATACTTATGTGTTATAATAAAAAGTATAGTATTTTTTCTCATTCCTTCATAGTATGAGAAAATACAACTTCTGGAAACAAACTATAGTCAAGTGGAAGTCTCAGAATTGAAAAATGTAATTTACTGCTTTGGGTTGAAACCATGTATTTGCTCACAGAAAACCAAGGAGAGTATTCCTATTTCTACTGCTCTCATTTCATTATTCTGGGGAATCTTGTGCCACACGTGTATGAATGAATGCTGACAACAGCTGAACTCTTTTACCACGCCTACAAGTCCAGATATTTTTTTAAAACAACTATATATTAAACACCCCCTCAGTCATGACTATCAATTTGTTGTTACATATCCAATATGATTAATCTGCTGCAAATATTCAATTTAGTTTTTTTACAAAAACAACAGATTTCCAAACTGAACTTAATAAAAACATAAAAAAACAGTGCACACTTCTTAAATAACTTACAATACTTTGATCCCTGTAAGGTTTAGTATAATACTGTTGATTCAAAACAAATCCTAAAGTAATCTTGTATAAACCATATCTTTATTGCAGTAATTCAGCATACTGATCTATCACCTTTTGCAGCATGCAGTAAAGCTGCATCCCATAAAATGAGTCAAACTTTAATACAAAAGATTAAGAACCAGAACTTTTCAGACAGTAGTACAGAAGAGAGCACTTCTTGTATAACCAGAATCTTGAAGAAGATGAGAAATGAAGATGTTCACTGAGTCTCTAATAAATAGCACAGGGGAAAACTGAGCTCCATATTTATCCTCTTGAGAAATAATGTAAGAGATCAAAATCTGATTCCTGGGAATAATCACACTGTTATCATAACTCTGTCATTGGAAAAAGCATCCATGTATTATGTTTTCTGCTATATCTGTGCTTTCTTGACATGGTTGGTCATTTTCTCATGCATGTATATTCTTCAGGAAATAAATCCACATCTTAAATGCTGTGTCTTGTACTGATATTAAAATATAATTAATGTTAAAGACTAACAAAATATAATTACTGTGATAAAAGTACCATTAATTATAAATAAAAAGGGTCTGCTAATTACATTGTGAGGACTTAAACAACTTCTTCAGGTCTTACTCAGAAGCCTAAAACTATTTAAAACATACAGACTCACACAGACATTCCCAAAATTCAATACTGAAGAATATCTTATGACATCATATTATTAAAGTAACACAGTGGAGGAAAAAATAACTTAGAACATGTCTATATCACTGGATTTCTCCAAGACCACACATAGCAGGTCACAAATATCAATGACATGGTGCTAAGAAAGCTCTAACCCTCATGTTTTGTCTGCCTCCATTTTAGATTTTAAAAAGCTACTCATTAGCTTAAGTTTCTGTAACCTTAAGCATAAAAAATGTCAAAAACTATACCACAGCTAAATTATCGTAGTGTATAAAAAATGTATTTCCCCACTGCCAGAAAGGTACCAGCGGATTTATTCATTTCTAGCCACGTACTGTATTATATAATTACAGTATCTTAAATAATAATTAGAAGAGTGAATGAGAATCTGCATATACTTATATATATATATATCTACAGCTGCAGGGAAGACAGTAAAAGACGAATTTTTTTTCTTTTCCTTGAAATTCAGCTAGCTATAGGAGATGTCAGGGATTCAGTATGACTGGAAAAGCCTAAAATGCCCCCATAAATCCTCCAATAGCTACTGCAGAGATTGTCAAATACCAGAGAACAGAAAACAACAGGACTCCTTTGGAATTAAAAATTTTAAAACTTCAATACAACAAAACAGTCCTCTTGTATCTAATTACATTAAAAGATACAAAGGCTGAGAATTTTCTATGTAACTCTGCCCTGTCTAACTAGGTATCTACCTGAATCTTGTCTTTCCTCTCGGCAACATATTCTAATCTCAATCAAATTCATTTGCATACATCTGGCAAACAATTCAAATAGTCTATAATGCCCATAACTGTGTCTAGTACTTCAGCATATACTTTTATGGTTACCTGAAATGTCAGTGGTTAGAGGTTGCTCAGTAGCATAGATAAATACGGAGGCAAAGACTAATTGTGGGGGCATCTGGTCAAAGGTCCACAGTAAATTTAACCTGTCATATGGTTCCACCATATTCTGCTACATGGATACCATGCCTTTTTGAAAATGACACTTCCTGCCTAGGTAATAACTTTGCACAATTCAAGTGCCCTTTGTCCATGAGTGTCTCTTATGGGTCATAATCTAAGCCCTAGAAAAGTTTTAAATATTGCATATTTATATATGGAAACACAAAACCTACTTTCCTGTTGACCTCCTACTACTACCAATCAAACTGTGATTATAGTTCCTTGATATTTCAGATAGGAATCAGATGAGAATTTTATCAGCAAGTACTTTATGTATGCTAAGTCAAATAAACTTCTAGAAAAAGGACATAAATGAGTTTCCAGCTTTCACAAACAAGGATATCACCCATGACTCACCCATACCAACCTCAAGATCATATTAATATACACTATTAGACCTATGATAGTATTATATTGGGATTAATACTGGGAGTTGCATATTAGATCAAGAGTACAAGCTCAACCAGGTAGTTCTAAGTCTTCTTGAAATACATTTTGTAAGAGCTTCAGTTTATTTACACAAACTTTACAAAGCTATTTTCATTAGACTTACACTGGCATGTTTTGCACACATTTAAATGACTCTCTCTATGCAGCCTTCATATATTACAACTATTTATGAATTTCTTCCTGCACAGAATGCTACTGGCTCAGAAAAAGATTGCAAAGAAAAGTAACAAAAGAATCTAGAAGCTAATCTAGGAGTGACTTTTTACCCTTCTTTTTTGTTTGTCTGTTTTTTGTTTGTTTCATTTCTTTTGCATGCAAATAATATTTTATAACATGGCTCAGAAAGAAAATACAACTTTTCTGTAAGTGTTCTTAAAGCTAAGAAGGCAATAGCTCAGACACTTGGTAGAATTGCAACTTTTGTTAAAATAAAAGAATTCATAATACATCGTACTGTTCCCAAGCAACAGCTTGTACCTGCACATCTCATCTACTTCAAAAGTACCTCTATTTGAATTGTATCTCCATTTTATAGATGAAAAAACTGAAACAGAATGAAAAAATATTCCAGAATTTTTCAATCACTCTATTTCCCATACCTGCAACCATCAGAAGAGACCAATCACATAAAAACACTGGTTTATATGTACACAGCCATCCAATCTTTCACCCACAAAAGATAGCCTCTCTCACACCTGTATGAATATTAGTTTAACATGTATTTCTTTCAACAACAATGCTTCAAGCATTGCAACGATGCTACATAGACTAACACAGAAACATACTTAGTATTTTTTTAAATGTCTGTGTTGCAATAAGGAGAAAACAAAATCGGTATTCTCAAATTCAAAGCCTGATTGTCACTAAACTTTAAAATTAAGGAACAGGTCAATGAAAATTATGCATTTACAAGTCTAGCCTCCTACATAGGTACACAGCTGAAATCATACAAGCATCAGAGAAAGTTATGAACAACAGTAAGAGGCAAAATCTAAGAATGTCTGTACGCTCAAGGAACTTCAAGCAGCAGGATTACAAATAGAGCAACTATGCTTTGCAGGATTGTGATTTGCAGGAAAAATTTAACCCCCCAGGAAAAATCAAGAGGTGTAAAACACAAGAATCCTCAGAAAAGCCTCAGAGGCCACAATTCTGCTGCTTCAGCAACTGCGAAAATCAATGCAACTTTTTAGCTCAGTTTTTTGGTTTAGTAAGCATCTTCTTTTTTGCCTCTGCAAGTAAGACAAATCGACAGCAATTTTCTTTTTTTTTTTTTGTTTTTAATAAACAAAATACTAAGTGACTGGTTAAGACCTAAAAGCTTGTTGGCTGTTTTAATATCCTGTCTGTTGCTGTATTTGAAACTTTTATTCACGCACAATAACTGTACTGCATACATAGGTAAAAAGCAGCCACACTATGTGCAGAATTACTGTGAAAAGCAGATACAAATATCACTTTGCAACAAGCTTCGAAACACAAACATACTTTTATTGCTACTGAGCTGAACTTTCACTCTGTAGAGTACTGCATACTGTCTCGGGTGGTTGGAATTTGTCCTCAGAAATTCTGAATAGCTGCATTCCCACCTCCACAAGCAGTCTGAGGTCACTTCCAGTAAGGAGAACTTAAGACATATTGAAAAGAACCAGCAACAAAAGCACTACAGGGTGTCAGCACACAGCACAGAAGAAATTATTTAGTTGTTTTCCCACAAAAGCTTTAGAATTATGAAGTATTACAACTTAATGGTTAACAATATTTATTACTACAGTTTTTAAGAATTCAAGCTTCTTCACCTACGGGATGTCTTTACAAATAATACTGAAGAAACTATTATGATTTAAATTTCAAAAACCCAAACAATTAACAAGTAGTGTAATATATTTAGGTACCCATCATACACTTCTCATCATGGTATTAATTTTTAGAAGTATCCACTCAATATACGTTATTGAGAACACTGTATTAAACTATGTCCAATTAGGACATAGTGAACTGAGTCTGAATTATATCTACTTAAAATAATAGGCCTAAAATTGCACAGAATAGAAGCTTTTTGCAAATTTATACTTTCTCATAATATCTAGTACAATATCCTTAGGCATGTTTAATCAGCACTTACAATGTTAATAATAACACCAATAGTAATAGAACATTAAATCCAGTCTGGGCTTTTGGTAGGTTTAGACAGCAGTTACGTTTCAGCAAAAGAGCAAAGCAAAATGATTGATTGTTCAATTATGGATCTGCCCTTCAATAGAAACATGGCACACTGCAAAGGTATCAATTCCCCTGAAAGAAATGGAAAGCTTTCTGTTGCATAGAGTGATCATCACAACCAACAATAAACCTCATTTTAAATTATGGTTGAGTGAAAACCAGGAGGACAAGAGCAAAAGGACATCGAACAAAACTAATGTGAAAATAAAGTTAAGCAAAACTCCTGGAAGAGTGCTCCTGGAAAGAAAATTGTCAAGGTTTCTAGCCCTCTTTTAGGTTCCAGTGTCATAAATGGGAAGAAAAAACTACTAGAATTCAGAGTGTGCACAAAAAGTTCTTAAATACCACATGTAGTACAGACATAGTTTAGAAAATGTATTTTCAGGAGAGTTGTAAGAGCATTGAAATTACAAGTTTTTCTTCTTTAAAAGTAAAAATGATTGTATATTTTCCAGAGTACCAACCTAGACACTTCAAAAAGTTTGACTGAACTCTCAGCCTGCATAGTAGAAAATATGACAATCTCCACAGTGTAGTAGCTCTATCAAATGCCCATTTCTTATGTCTGTGAGACAAGAGTAATGATAGTCCAGACAGAGGTATCTTATCCTGAAGGAAAAAAAACAGTATAAATATACTATTGTGTATTGACTGCCTGATTTAAAATTCTACCAAACTATGCTTCACAGAACTTCTGTTACAATTCATTTTACTGGCTATGTCCCTAAGTCCTTCTTGAAGCAGAACAGGCTCATTTTGCCCAGTCCCTACCCACTAAGCCACACAGGCCTAATCTAGCCCACAGAGAATTTATATTTTAACATAGTCTGCCAGTTTATTCCCAGTACAAAATTCTTATTTTCAATTAACCACTGTGTTCAAATTTTAAAATGTCTGGTTGTCACTTTTGCTTTAGATTCTAAGTCCAGAAGAGAAAAAGCACAGTGCTTTCAGACAGTTAGCAGATAAGTTATTGTCATTAATTTCAAATATGCAATATTGCAAATATTTGCAACAATAAAACAACAGAACTGAAAAGTTCTATACTCGCCATTAATAAAACTAGAGATAGTACAGTAAATCATCAAGAGGCAAATAAGGCCTTTATTCATTTGAGAGTTTTATAAAGATTTGTAATCTTTACAGATTCTGGTCCATGTTGTAAACTTGTGGTGAAACTTATTATACAAATTAAATTTCTGAAATTAATTTGGTTGAGAAAGGTCAACACAGTTAAAGAAGTAAGACAAAATTACCATTCAAACATTAACCAATGCAATAATATGTTGTGTTGTGACTTTTTCTTTTTTAATTAAGTCAATTAAGGATAAGAGCTATTAAAAAAGAAAAAAAAAAAAGGCAGCTTTGCATTTACTATCAAATGGCACCTACTGCCATTCAAAATATCTGAAACTTTCCACCATGAACGATACATGCAACTTGTCTGGGCAAAAGCAGCAAGTGCCACTGAAACTGTCAGAAAAGAACAGCTTGTTTTTGCTTCATGAGGTGGAGCAGATCTCCAAACTCTGACGTTTTGAACTGTCTTAATACACGTACACAGTTTAGGAACCAAAAAAGTTCACACAGTCTTATACTTCATGCCTACTCAGCAATAGCAGAGCAACATAAAACGTGGAAACTCTCTGGCAAGAGAAATGAAGGCAAGAAAAAAGTTATTTCCTTCATACTGTCCTTCAGGAATAAGTTTTTAGGAGTGTTTGCTTTTTTCCTGGAAGTCCTATACAGATGAGAACATGCTTCATGACTTGTATGACAGTAAACCAGGACAAGCTCCTCTCCAACACTTCTGAATCTCATGGAACACACAAACAAAATGTCATAGCAAGCACGCTGCATGGCAAGCACTTGCTGCTGCTAGCTATGAAATACAATATAAAAATTGTAACAGCAGAAGCATATATGGCAGGTGTTGAAAGGTGGCCCACAGCAGTTCTGAAGTCAGACAACCATCTGGTGATGCCATTTTTCCTGAACAAACTGGTTAAATCAGATCACACAGCTCAAATAAAATTGCATTAAACTACATTCTGTTTCAGCATCAATCAACACAAAATTTTAAAAAGTTGAGTAAAAGTAAAATTATTATACAGTTAGCAAATGCAGGATCATGCATTTTTCCAGAGGATTTATTTCAGTTAGTCCATAAAAAAAATACACAAAGAGATGTATATGAGATTGTGTGGCCTGCTACAAGACCATCTTAGCTTCTTAGCCTTTATTTGACAACATAATTAGGGTGTTTTTACTTTCTAGTATAGCATATAAGATTTATCTCAAGCCGAACATATAAATACTCAAAATATCCCTCCAACATTTGCTGAGTTAATTATAAAATATCTCTTTCTTTTCATGCTATTCATAGGATCACTGATACATAGAATGAAGGGACCTTAGACATCATCTAGTCCCAACAACCCTGCCATGAGGAGCAACACCTTCCACAAGACCAGGTTGCTCAAAACTCCACCTAACGTGGCCTCTAACGCTTCCAGAGATGGGGCACAAGAGTGAAGGAGGAGACACAAAACCCTCAACTTGCTGATCATGCTTCTTTTGATGCAGCCCAGGATATGGTTGGGGTTTCTGGCCACATTGTCGAGTCATACTGAGGTTCTTGTCAACCAACAGTCTCAAGTCCTTTTCCTCAGGTCTGCTCTCAATGTGTTCTCCATCCAATCTGCATTTGTGCTTGGGATTGCCCAACACAGGTGCACAACCTTGCACTTGTCCTTGCTGAACTCTGAGGCCGGCACAGGCCCACCTCTCAAGTCAGTCAAGGTCCCCTCTGAATGGCACCCCTGCCCTCTGGCATGTTGTCAGCAAACTTGCTTAGGATGCGCTCAATTCCACAATTCATGTCACCATCAGTGACGTTAAACAGCACGAATTCCTATATGAATATAGGCTCCCCTGAGGAACCCCAGACTTGAATGGTCTCCATTCAAGCCATTACGCAACTGACTGTAACTCTTGAGTGCAACCATACAGCCAATTCCTTACCCACTGACTGCTAAATGCATCAAATCTCTGTCTTTCTAATTTAGAGATAAGGATTTAATGCAGCAGTGTCAAATGCGTTGTAAAATTCCAGGCAGTTGATGTCAGCAGCTGACGTTGCTCTTTCCTTGTCCACCAATGCTGGAATCTTTACAGCAGGCCTACAAATTCATCAGGCACAATTTGCCTGACCAAAAAGCAAAGTCATGTAAGCTGTCATCCATCTCCTTCTTATTTTCCATGCTCCTTAACATAGTTTCCAGGAGGATATGCTCCATGACCTTGTTGGGCACAGAGGTGAGACTAAACAGCCTGTAGCTCTCCATGTCTTCCTTTTTTCCCCTTTAAAAATAAGCAGTTGTTTCTCTTTTTTCAGTATGTAAGAACTTCACTAGACCACCACGACTTCTCAAATATGATGCACAGAGGCTTAGCCACTCCATCTGCTAATTTCCTCAGTGCAGATGTATCTAATCTGGTTCCACACCATTAGACCTGATTTTCTCCTACAGTACATAGTTCTTCATTCTCCCAGTCCTGGTCTTTGCCTTCTGTGACTTGGGTGTAGCTGAACACTTGCCAAAAAATTTGCTGAATACCTCAGCCTTCTCCATGTGCAGGCTAACCAGGTCTCCTGTTTGATTTTTCTCTTCCAAAAAAGGCCTACATTTTCTGTAGTCTTCCTTCTATCACTGACATACACAAAGCTTCTATACACTTAGAAGCTTCTGTTGTTGCTCCTTATATCCCTAGGCAGATCAGTGCTATCAGTGCTTTAGCTTTACTAACCTGATGCCTGGCTGCTTGGAAAACTTCTCTGTATCCCTCCCAAGCCACTTGTCCTTGCTGCTACCCTCTATATGATTCCTGTTTGTGTTTGTCTAGGAGCTCCTTCTTTACTGATGCAGGCCTCCTGGAACTTTTGCTTGATTGTCTCCTTGTTGGTATGCTGAGCTTGTAGGAGATGAATATTTACCAGCTCTCCTGGGCCTTTCATCCCTCTTAAGACTTTATCCCATGGTACTCAACCAAGAAGATCCCTGGAGAGACAAAAGTCTTCTCTCTGGAAGCCCAGGGTAGTGAGTTTGCTGTATATCCTTCTAGCTGCCTTAAGTATCTTCAACTCCACCATTTAAAGGTCACTGCAGCTCAGTCTGCTCTTGAGCTCCACATTTCCTGCCAGCCCCTCCTTCTGGTGAGAACAAAGTCCATCATAGCACCTCCCCTCATTGGTTCCTCTACCACTTAGAGAAGGAAGCTGTCATCAACACACTCCAAGAACCTCCTGGATTGCTTGTGCCCTGCTGTATTGTCCCTCCAACAGACATCAGGGTGGTTGAGGTCTTCTGATGGGACCAGAGCTTGTGATTTTGAGGCCATTCCTGTCCACAGAGGGCTTCATCTACTCAGTTGTCCCAGTTGGGTGGCCTCTAGCACCATAAGGTCACTTGTCCCTGCACTCCCTTTAACCCAGATCCATAAGCTCTCAGTCACCTTCTCATCCAGATTGAGCTCCATGCACTCCTGCTAGTCATTGACACAATAGCACCTCCCCATCTCCCCTTTCTGTCCCTCTTAGAGAGCTTGTATCCTTGCAATCCGACACTCTAGTCACAGGAGCCATCCCACCACATCTCCATCATGCCGGTAAGATTGCATCCTGGAGGTGTGTGCATATCTCTAAGTCCTCCTCTTCATTCTCCACACTATGTGCATTTCCATAGACTCCTTTGAGTCCATGGTGAAGCTGACTTAATGGCTGGATTGTGTGGAATTCCTTTGCACTGTTCTTCAGGTGCTCTCCTGCTGATCTGTGATCCCTCTCCAGGATCTGAGCATCTCTTGCTGCATCTATCTAAATATAGAAATTGTATTGCTCAAACTACCCAAACTTGGCATCAAACTGGTAGGAGAGGGATGGGTTGAGGTTCCCTTCTCCCAGAAACTTTAGTCTGAAATTCTCCTCACCAGCTTGGCAAATCTATGACCAAAAATTCTCTTCTCCTCTGACAGATGCACCCCATAAGTCCCTAGTAGACCAGGCTTCTCAAAGTAAGTCCCATAGCCTAAGCAGTCTCTGGCTGTGGCACCAGTTCCATAACAATTTATTGATCTGCTATATTCAACTGGATCTTTCAAACATAACTGAAAGGATTGATACTATCTGAGCTCTGGAGTCCCTCACCACTACTTTCAGTAGCTCTGTAATCCTTCTTAATGCTCCTCAGACTGCTCCTGGCTTTATCACTGCTGCCAATGTGAAGCAATAGCCATGGCTTAGCTCTTCCTTACCCCCTAAAACAGTCTTCCTAAGTAATCATTTCCTCTACTTTTTCTCACCCTTCATACAATTTTAGGTTTCTTTTTCCCAAGGCCATGATTTATGCCTGACATACAGCCTTTTTGCTGCAATGGCTCTCCTCTGTCACCCACTTAACTTTCTTTAAATCACATTTAAACTGTAATTTTCTCCCTAATTTATAGCACATCTTGTATGAGAACAAAACGTTCTAGGAATGTTAATGAGATATGGTGCCTCTAACATGTAGGTCTGTAGATCAAAGTCATCTGTAAGCAGCATAGGTTGCTGAAAATTCAGTGATTTAACAAACTGCTGAAGATACACTGAGAAGCCTTCATGAGACTTCAAGATATACAAGTAATAACATTACATAAAACAGCATGGTATCTGTTTGGCACTGGCAGCAGAAGGTTTGGGACATAAAGATTCCAAACTCACCGGTTACTCAGGTGATAGTAAAAGTACCTCAGCTCATTAATGTGCAGGAATATTCGTCATCTACAGAATCTGCAATAAATCTTACATTTTACACTGTGGTACTGCAATAATCAATACATACATTTTGATTAAAAAACATTAAATATCTTTGTGCTTTATGAAATTGTATGTGAAAGACAGCATAACAAAATTGATTATAATGTTTAATAGGTTACCCATCCTTTCCACATTTATGTTTTTGTTTATTTAGGGCAATCTTATTCATCTATTTTAATAAATTTCATGTTCATTAAAGGAACAGAGAAAAAAAGAGCACAAACAGCAATAATCATGCTTCATGTAAACAGATGCCATCTTAAACTGCATGCTGAGCTCTAATTAAACATGGTTTGGGGCTGTCACTGCATCCCTTGTATGAGAGGTTACATTTATTCTACTGCTGAAAATATTCAGAAGAAGTCACGAGAGTAATTAATATGCATGATGTGAAATATACGGAACCTATTGTCTGCGATCAGTGATGGAAGCAGAGCAAGTCAGACAACGAAAATTGATTACATGGTAATGTCCAATTCTCAGTACTATTTAATACTGCATGGTAGGTGAAAACAACATTTATTCAAACACTTCAAGTCCCAAATATCATCTGAATTATGATCTAATGTATTCAAATGATGCCACATGAAAAGGCTGTTAGCAAAACAGTGCAGGTACCAATACATTTCTTACAAAAATAGCCATATTGTTCACTAAAAAAACAAGTCTATAAATCATAAAAAATAGTTCCAAGTTCATCACAAATATAAGAATTTGATTTTGGTGAACATGATTTCAAACTTGAATATTACTGTCAATTTTCTTATTTCACTTTTCCAAGGCTCCTAGTGAAAACATTTCTGTATTAATCAATCTATGTTCAATTTGGTATGTTACTGGAAGTCTCCCAGGAGAGCTTACAAAGCTGACAAGGCAAAGTACTCTGAATTCCATTCAACACTATCTATGCCTGTGCAACAACTGGCACATGTCAGATCTATCAGCCACTCTTACAGATTTTGCATATCCAAATGGTTCTGGTTTTTAACACATACACAAAATGACTGAAGGCTGGCTGAAACAGCAGAGCAGCATATCCCCACATTGTCTAATAACCATTTAAACAGGAGCAGACATTCAAGACTGGTTTTAGATTCATCACATGTCCTTTCCAAAGAACCTTAAAAGTACTATCATTTCAGGATGTTTTCCTGTATTCTATGTTCATTCCTCAGTGAAATGGGACTAGAAGGATCTCAAATCTCAATAATTAAAAAAATCAACAAAACTTCAAAATATTATATGTTTCTGGTGTTCAGAAACAGCAACAAAATCTAATGCATGCAATCTCCTTAGTTACAAAATTCTCATTTCTGTGCATGCACATTTGTCTGCACATCTATGGGCACTCAGGAAACTTCAGGACTAAACAGAAAGAAAAGAAACCCATCTGTTTTGGAGTAATCATGATGCTTTTCACTTCCTAGTGAAAAATATTTATCAATTAAAAAAAAAAGTGGCTCAGTTCCATATTATTTTTATGAGTCAGCTATGGTTGTAAACATTTCAATCCTACATAGAAAGCTACACAGAAAGGACAACTTACATATACTAATTTGCCAAATATTACTTTCTAAATAGCTACTTTTTATAGAAGCCATATTTTCTATTCCTTTTAGTGCTTGCTGATGACAGAAATAGATCCAAGCTGTAATTTACTTGTATCAATTTCCTACTTTACTAGTGTCCAGTAAAATCATTCAAACAGCATGACAGATAAAAGACAATAATAAAAAGCATTTTCAGTCTTCAGAGACCTATAATGTGCACTGAATACAAACATCAGTTATGGAATAAAAAGTAAATGAACACACACATACTTATCAAAGTCCTGCTGGTACCATGTAAGACAACTCCTAAATATATTTCAGTACCCAGAAATGAAAATGTTATGTAAAATGATGTGCACTGATCCAGTAATCCTCAAAGCTCTTAGAGTGACTTTAATTTACCTGAACACAGAACCGCTTTAAGAAAAATCCTTCTAGACCTTGCCAAAATCTGACTGCAGGGAATGTCATATTTTTATTGTCATAAAAGCAGAACAAGAAAAAATATGTAAAACATAAGGCCAATGGCAGCTAAAGCTATCAGGTTTTTTACACAAATAAAAATCAACAGTGTGACAATTACTGTTAAAAATAGTCTATGAAGTAAAAGATGAAAAGAAAGTTGATCGTGAGTTATAGTAAAATATTTTTAGTAACAGCAGTCTGTATAACTAAAGCATAAAAGCTGTATAAAACATAGAATTAAAATAAAAACTTGCATCCCATATATGTATATTAAGTAATTTATATATATATATATATATATATAGGGTAAAATACATGTTTTTCTCAGTAGAAAATTGTCCTTGATGAAGTTTATTGTCAAATAATAACTGCACATACCAAAAGAATATGTGACTTCACCTATACCAGTGGTAGAAAATTCAATACAAACTAGCTACAAAAACCATTGCTTTAAAAAATCTAATATCCGGAAAAAGACCAAAATGAAAACAACAAATAACAGATTCTATATATCTATATATCAGGTTCTATGTCCTATGAAAGAAGTTAAAAACATTAATTTGAAGACAGATTTTATTCTCACATAGCAGAAGAAATCTGGGACTTAGTATTACAATTCCAAAAAATACTTTCCTATCTTTATTTCCCTTGTATGATTCTGAGATTCTGGATCACTCTGAGATTTATTAATATTAGCTTTTATCACGTGTACAGAAAATCATCTGATTGCTCTGTACTACAATGTTCATTCCTCTACTGATAAATCCCTGTGCATTGAATTCTATGAAAGTATATAAGGGATCAAAAACTTCAATGAAGGGACAGAAAGGGAACTGGAAGGCTTAACCCCTAAGTGGATTGTTTAATTTAATAAAATTATACTTTAAAATCCAAACAAGCCTATGCTATATACATCAGCCCATGTCAGCAAATCTAGCTGTCAAAATCACACTGATTTAAAATTGTTCTTCCAACTACCTAGAGAAAAGACATCTTCTTACTCTTAGATACAACTTCCCAAGTCTTTTGGACTTCAGCTCATTTACCTTAACAAAAATGTACAAAAGGCACTAATTTACAGAAAAATATGAGAGCACAGAAGAGCAGTAATGTAATAAAACCTTTTTGAGGCAAAAGTCTGGAAACTTTAAAAGAACATAAAACGAAAGCTAAAGAATAACAGACATAAAAAGCCCTGAGTATGGCACATCACATCACGATGTTACATATAACATCACATACAAATCCACAGGAAATATATTACTTCTACATCATAATTTACAACTAAATGCCACCTAATATCTAAATTTTAGTCCACAGATTTGCATCAAACAACATTTTGCTCACTATTTTCAATATTTGTGACATTTTTTTGAAGTCGTAGAAGTAGTTTACCTAAGTTTTTTATCTATCACTAATTCAACAAAGCTGTGAATAACCCAATTCAGAACTACAAAATTTTATAAAACAGAACAAGACCAGTGGGGGGGGGAAAAGACACAAAAAATCACTCAAAAACACCTCAGCTGATTCAGATAAATACTTCACTAAAATGTTAGACAGAATGAATCAATTAGAAAAATGTCTTGCTTGACTGGGTATACAGTGTTTCAGCCCTACATTGTGGTTTCATGAAAGAGAGAAATTCCTGACAGAGAGATGCCTATACTAGCATTCCTGTATCACGTAAAATTTTTAAAAGTGTATATGAACGGAAGCAATTATAGCAACAAATTGTGACCTGTTATGGACCTCTTACTTGTTGATATTTTTTCCTGTAACAAAGTGACCGTGTTCCATAATGAACACAAAGGAAAATACAGTCTATTTCAATAGTTCGGAGATGCTTTGCTTGCTCTGTATGCAAACTGAAAAGAAAACAGTATCAAGGAGTATTATATTACTTTCATACTTTCCATAAGCCAAGGAAAGCATTAAACCATTCCATCTCTTGACAGCTATGATAATAATATTTATTTGAACGTGATGGAGGAAATGCAAAAATAGTGTAAAGCAGAAATTAGAATTCTTTACTTCATTTCACTACACAGAATTGAATTTGAATTAAAAATAAATCACTTTAGTGTGTATACTTGTTTTTAAACCACACCCATGCTTACTTTTAAACCCACATATACTCTCACAGATTTCAGTAAAGTTACACGGTGGTGAAGTTACCTAAATATATGGTTACAGGTATGGATGAGCCTAACTTCTCTGCTGAATTCTACCTTAAATGAAGTCTTTTTTATTTATCCTTTTTGTCCTTGCTTACATTTTCTCATACATGTTCTCGTATTTCCAACATACACTTTTACTATAGAAAATGACAGGACAAAAAACAACTAACCTGATCTGTGATTAAATCCATTTAATACTGTGGGAGTATGTGTATGAATGAAGTGAGCCATATACAGCACACAGCTTATTACCAAGGACTGCTTACATACAAGCACTGTCCTTCCACAAGGAAATTCACTTAAAAAAAGTCCTTCATTAATCTACAAAAGACAATTTTTTTTCTAACACATAAAAAAAATTTCTCCTCTCTCACTTGATGTTGTTTTGTCAGCAGCCATGAATGTTCATCTTTTTTGAAGTAATTTCAGGGAATCTGGCTATATGACTCCCAGCACCTAAATTAATTTTTACCTATATGTCTATAAACAACTTCTTTCTTCAAAATTATCCTCAGAATTACAGATAATTAGTGAAAGATAAGAGGGAAGAGAGAAAGTAAGAGTGTTTTACAGCCGTTCTTTTTTTTCTGTATTATTCATATTTTATTAGCCAATGACACAAACCAGGGACTAAATTCTAGGCTGTAAATGACAGAAGATGCATACAAGCACTCAGCAGTAACGGGATCTCTGCAAAGTACAGCTGACTAGTCTAGTTTTTAGCATTCAGTGGATCTTTGCAATCTTTCTGTCTGGGCACTGTATTTGCGATGCACAAGTGTACAATGCCTTCATACCTCTGAATTGTGCTAAAAATGCAACTATAAAACTATTGATAGTTCAAGTAAAAACTAACAATGCAAAGGAATATATATGATATACACCCTCAGTCCCTTATACAGACACACCATAGATTTATACTTCATTTATATATACAGATACCCAATAACTGATTTATTCCTGTTTATTCCACTTGAGACCTAAGAGTCAGTCCATCTGAGAGTATGAAGTAATTCCTGACTGCCATGTAAGTAATCTAACATCATATCACTCCACTGGTGCTTATTCAATTATCAGCTATTTGACTACTAGTCACACTCCAAGCCCTCTCACATAGCTGTAGCTTGTCATGGAGGCATGCCTTACAACTGGTAAAATACACATGAAATCTATAATTTGAATAAAGGGAATCCACAAGACTTTTGAAGGCTAAGTTTCAGCTACACTTTCAGTTAAGAAACATCAGAAAATTGTCTTAATGTTTCAACAGGAAAAATCTGTAAGGGAATTGCTTGTAAGGGAACATACAAATATTTTCATAGTACTTCAAAGGAAGGCTTGCATTTTTCAAGAAGTACTGTGGTATCTTCAAGCAAATAGTGTAAAAAATTATTGGTTGAGATGGACTATCTGTCTTTCAGTCTACACACCATTAAGAAAAACAGAAAAATCATCATCATTATAGCAAAAAATAGAAGATTAGGGACAGTTTTCCCTTTCAGCACGTTCAATGGTAAAAGGAAAACAGTTCATCAGGAACCAAAAACTGACAAATCAAAATGTTAAGTCACCAAGTATCTAAGCTATTTGCAAACACTAAGACGGCAAGACATTGCCAAGATTTGCAACACAGTGATAGAAATTTCTGGAAACTGGTCTTTGCAAGAATAGCACTTTGAAAACACACAAATAAAGAAAGCCATGTTCAAATAGCCAAAACTGTAATTCTGAAAGAAGCTTCAGACTTTGCATACATTCAGACAAGCCACAAAAGTTCAATATTAGCTTCAAACCACTGGAAAGGACAACCAAAATCATAATTAAACACCTGTGACAAGTGTCATTAACTGCACTCTCAGCAACACATAAGCTCTCAGCTGCTATGGCTTCATTCCTGCTGCTACAGGCAACACCAGAAACCTAGTAACACTTCTATATCTCTGATTGGAGCAATCATCTACCCAACACTAACAGAAACAAAACTTATACATGCAAGAGCAGGACAAAATCTTGCTAAATTGTCTTATACAGATATGTATATGCATAAATCAAAAAACACAACAGTTACCTACTTATAATATCTCCGAAACTTAGTAGGTGGAATAGTAACTACATCAGTGAGAAAAGCACAGTGAGAATCTGCCTCAAAATTCTCAAACACATTAAATATGATGAAAAAATACAGCATACTAAGAAAAATATAGTGAGTATGACCATGTCTGGCATATTGTGTCTATTAATGACATATAATGCTTCAAAATATTAACACAGCTGTTTAAAAATACCTAGCCCTGTTTCTACTTGGACAACCTAGCACTGAAGTGAGCTTGAAAAGCATTGGAACCTTTACTCCCAAAATTCCTGAACTGAGAAGTATCAACCTGAATCTCTTTTGCCAGCTTATTCTCTGAGAAAAAATGATCAGGACCATGTCTCAATAAAACCTGACTTCCTCTGACAGACATGGAATTTAAGAAACTGAATTCAGCTGAGTAACACAAAGATTTAAATGGAAGCCTGTACCTGAAGAAGAGAGAGCTAACATCCACAGTTAAATCTACATCTGCCACCACTGCACCTAGAGACAAAAACCACCAAAATAGCACCAGAGAAATCCATTTCTTTATTGCTACACTCATGCAGTTCTCTAGACACAAGGAGACAAGAGAAGCTGTCAAGCAGGTCTCCTTCTCTTCTTTTCACGTGGAAAGCTTCCTGCTGTGAAAAATGGGAAGTGGTTGAAAAAGCAAAGATTTCACAGAGAATGGAAAGACATTGTTGTATCCTATCCAAGACAGAAAAGCACAAAACTTTTTAAAAGGCGGATAGCCTAGACTTATGCAAATACCTCAACAAAGGCAGCAGGCGGACAGGTGTACATGTGGAGTCATGAGTACACCAATGCCTGTACTCAGAGACTACTTTCTAGATACTGATACATAGTCAAAGAAATCAGAGATCAATCCGAATTGACATACCTGCAATTCCTAGCAGAAGTAAAAAATCATATATTAAACCTTTGAGATTGCAATGACAATTAGTTTCAGAGGGGATTTTAACAACATAACAAATAAAAAGTATCCACTGATCATGATTTCTGTGGCATTCTAAAAAGACAAGACCAGTTTAGTGAGTCACTCTCACAATTTTTGAGCGTTCACAATCTCAGATATGTTCTCACAATGAGAAGCAAGAACTGCTATGGAAAGTTGCATTTAAAGGATACCTAAAAGACTCGTTCCAGAGAAAGTGAAGTGCAGTATAGAAGAGTTGGTAGAAGTAGACATTGGTATTTGTTCAGGAAGACACATCTCTCTTTCCTAATTGCTCTTTATAAAACTGTAGAATTGCAAAATCAAGATGGAGAACAACTTGGAGAAAGAGATTGGGAAGGGACATCCCCAGTCACAGCTGTGAAATTGTCATTGATTGTATGGCAGTTTTGCTTTAGTGTGAAAATTCTGAGGTTGCAAAATTTCAGTCCTTATTCTTGAATTCAGGTTCATCCCATTCTCAGGTTCTTTAGTGTTTTCAAGTGCTCTGTCACATTAAATATGAAATCGAGCTTAACACCATTATCTGAGCAACAGATAAAAACGGCAGAAAAAATCTCTGCCTAATTTTCTGATTGGCATCTGCAACATGAAGTTAATCCAGGAAAGAAAAAATTTCACATCAAAATGGCAAGCTCTTCACCTCATAACAAAAATGACAACCAAAAAAGGCTGAAAAAGGAGTTTGTCTGTCTGTTAAGAGTATACCTCTGTTAAGCACTAGTTACTACATAAACATTTCTAGCAATTCAATTCTATCATCATGGTGGAAAAATCTTACCATACTTTTCTTCTATACATGATAATATATTTTCATTTTCTTATTAATCTCTGTCTCTCTCATCTGGACTACAGCAGAGATTAGCAAAAATAAAAAAAAAACAGTTTTAAGGCCTCTGCAGCTTTCACAGTTTATATACAGCACCGTAAAAAGTACAAAGACCGCCTGAAATTATAAATTCAAATTGCTTGAAGACATAGGAATCCACATCTCTAAGAAGTCTAGTAGTTATTTTCATGCTTTCTAATACCTTTGGAATAAGATTACTCTTGTGCACTAGATTAATAAAGCAATCCTATGAATAAATCAGCAAGGGATACAGTCCTAGTAAGTGTCCTTTTAGGGATTACATTGTCCAGAAGGACATGTATCTTTTCCATCAGATACAATCAAACAGATGAAGAATAAACATTTCCTTTTTATATATATACACAGTATTTAATACATTCAGCCCCACACTATCCAAAGCTAAGCTAACCAAAATACTATTGCTGAAGTACTAATACATTATTTTTTTCCAGAGTCACTGTCATCATGCAAAATTAAACACAAAGAATGCCAGGATTCTTACAGAGGTGTGATTGCTCCTACAGGCATTCCCTACCACCTGTTAGCATTACAAAGTACAACACTCTCTTCATTGTCTGCTTCCCTTGATGAAATTTTCATCTGGTCAGTATGCTGATACTTCATGTGACCATTTAGGACACATTTTGAAAATATAAAATGGGAAACAAGTACCAATTCTACATATTGAACTAAATGGCAACAACCATTTACACTGATTATACAATTTTCTTTAACAAAACAAAACTGTATTAAATTATCATTAATATGAACGAAGACAAAAAATTCTTTACGTTAATATTACAATTTTTCTATCGCATGCCATGTACAGTAGAAAAATTCAAGGCTTTTCATGTCAAGAAAAAATTATATCCCAAAAATACCCAAGTTCTCAAAAAAAAGTAAGAACAATTTCACTGTTTGGAAAATTCTGTTAATCAAGATTCATTGATGCACTTAATGGCAATGAGCGAAAGTCCATTCTTTGTGAAACAGGTCAAAAATGAAAGAAAAAGTCCAGTGACAGAATCCATCTTTTATTGTTAGTAAAATAAATTGGTAAATAGTGAATATTTATTACTTAAGCAAAGAGACTTTTCCAAATAAAGTCGATGGCATGCTGCCAATAAGTAGAATATGTAGGCATTTGGCAAAAGGCCGTTTCCTTGATGCAAAATTGTTCTCTGGGTAAGTATTTCTCTTTACCAAAATGCTTCTTACTCCCCAATTTATGAGATACTATAAATCAACTTATCAGATGTTTTATTAAGCTTTCTTGTCTGGATTTGAATTAAACCACAGCTAGGATTACCCAAGGTAGAAGTCCTATCGCTTATGCAAAGGCGCAAAAGCACCATGGATCTGATCCAAATAATGCTGCTGTCAAATGGAAGTCTTTCTCACCAATCACTGAAGACTTTCAGCCTACTAGGACAACTTTTCTAAGACTTGACAGAAAAATCCACCTATACCATTAAAGTATAAATTAATAAAAACAATTCAAAAATTGTTTGCAAGCTTAACAATAAAGCAGTCTGGGATTTCTGTACACCTTTCTCAACCAAAATTTTTTAAAGTTAATCACATCACTGTGTATGAGGAGCAAACTTCAACAGCTCAGGGAAGGTAGATAGTCCAAAAATAAAGTCTGAAAGTCTGACCTCAACAAATGCATCTGAAAAGACAGCTAACAGTATGTAAACTATCCACTTTTATTAACAATATGTATTGTGATACCTGGATTAAGGTAACATTCCATGTCATCAAAGCAAACTCCTTCTACCTGATGAACATCTACCCTTTCATTACTGATGGATATCTACTCCACCTTGGTTATGCTGAAAACCATTAGCATATATTTCTTCCATGGGAAAAAAAAAAATCCTATTTTTAGGTCAAAAACGAGAATATGTTCTGAAACACAGCTAAAACAATTGAAACGAAAACTCAAAAGTGTCAATTCCAAACTTCTTAACACAGGTTAAAATAAAAGATTTTTAAATGAAATCACATCATCCAATTTACTTTTTGTAGCTATTTCTGTGTGCTGCTGTGAAACAAAAGGGCACACTCATGACTAAATTTATCCTTGCTATTCACAAATCTACTTATTCTTTCTCAATAGTATGAATAGCTTATGCAGCAATACAAGCTCAGCATTGAACATACCTAGTTGTGGGCTTTTTTCCCCCCCCCTGAAAAAATGCTACCGGTTACTTTGGTGAAGAGACATAAGGCTGTAAATTCCTATCCTCCATCAGTAGCACTGACCTCAGAGAAAACCCCACAACTGGCTACAGGCATTCAACATCCATCACTGCTCCTGAAACCTAATCTTTCAGGGAAGGACAGCTGCTCTGGGCAGTAGTTAAGCAGCTTTCTAAGATACACTACCATCCTAAACAAACAAAAATAAATAAATAAAACTTCCTGTCCTACTTTCTGATCAGTGTTTTAGAAATCTTTCATTGCATGTTCTTTACATCAAATGAATGACTTTCAAAATAATAAGCTGTTTGCTTATTAAGAAAAAATAGTCAAATTCCAGGAAGTGTTAATACACACTACACATGTAAACAGGATTTTAACAAGAAGTAGCATAAGAGGTAAAGAAATTATGCACCTGACAGACACATTACTGAAACCTAGGCAGGAAGAGGGAGAGGGAGGGAGTCAAAAAATGAGATAGTAGAAATAGCAGTCTATTTCTCATACACAAAATTCAGCTTTTTTGGCATAGTTTTATAAAAAGAGTATCTCTTTTATAAAAAGAGGTAGTTCCAAAAGCAGTTAAGATTTTTTTTTTATCAAAATTGTTAAACAAGCAGAATTACTGTGTTCAAACTCAGCAAACAGTGATTTTCTGAAGATCAGAATGACTACGACATTGCTAATATAATGTATTTGAGCTCTTTATTGCTGAGTCAAAGCAAGTATCAATTAACCCAGATTTTTGGGTAAAACCAGTGAATAAGCCAAGGTGAAATGCTGAGATCAAAATGGGATTGGGCAAATTTGTTAGAGAAATGTGTATTTATTCGCAAATTTATACCTAAGTCATATTTGTTTTGGTCAGGTTGGCACTAACTATGTTCTTCTTAGGAATCACCCGATTCAGCAACCTAAAAAGCCAGATTTTATACACTATTTACTGATCTCTGACTTATGGAGATGTAATTTCCAGAACTCTAAAGACTGTAAAAGAAAGAGCAATATAATTGCTGGCATAACTCAATATACCACATTTGATATACTGCTTGGGAAAAAGGTGTGCATTATCTGACTACAACAATATGTGAGCAGTTTGGCTGGCACTACCCAGGACATCCATTTTGATTGTCTGCAAATAATAAATTAATTTGTATACCTGAGAAGTGAGTTCACTAACTGGATGATTACTGAAAAACTAAAATAACTGCATTGCGCTTAAATATGAAGAAGCTCAAGACCTGATAGTATGCTATTAGGGCATGTCCTCTCGTACAATAAATCAAAGTGCCTGAAATTCTATCTTTTTCTGTTGAATGAGGAGGACATTTTCTGCCCATTCTTTGTATTTAAAGAAACACACAGAACCCCCACCAGAAATCAGATTTCAAGTATAAACAGGGAAGCTGATTTTAGAAAAAACCTCTATCTCTTTTGAAACTCTACTGCAAAATAATCATATTGTCTTTTTTGTTTTTCTCTTTCTGTAACTGTGCTATTACGGTTATGAAGAAGCCTGTCACAGCATGTAAGCAGAAGACACCTAAAGAGGTAAATTTAGGGAATATCATAGGGAAGTTCAGACTATGTATACCTGCTGATGTAGCTAAGAAACAAGCTCCTAGTATTTTGTTTGACTTGTCGCTTTTACGAATGAATTGAAAGAACCTGAATAATAAATAAGTTCTTAAAAAGCATTACATATTTTATTCAATTTAACCTCATTTTTTGCATAGAAACATTTTTTATTATTCTGCATTTCTCTTACTGGCATTTTAGCTATCCACTTCTTATAGGAAGACACAAACATGCTATGTTTAAGGTAAGTATTATCAATAAACTACCAAAAGTCATCTGAGCTTATGAAATATAAGGTGAAACTGTGAAGTAGTAAATATAGTTCTATTAATGCCCAGTGTCTTAAAAAACAAGTGAAATTAAGCTTGTTGGAAAGGAATTTATATGCAAAGCACTCTCATATAACCTTTTTCCAAATTATCAGATTTCTCCAGCTGTACTGCAACCTTCACCGTAGCAGATCACCAGGAGAAGTAAGCTTCCTCTCTGCTCCTACTTGTTAATTTCCTGATAGTATTCAAATAAGTATTTTTAAACACATATTCTTGCTTTAGGTTGCCAATTTGCCAGCATACATTCGTTAATTAGCTTTATTTAAGGCCTTTTCCAAAGAACACAAGGATTAAGCAAATAAAGTACACTCACAGAGTATGTGAAATTGAGAGTTTTCACAGAAATACAGTATGTTGACTATGTCACGACAACTGTTATTAAAAAGAATTACAATGAAAGCCCACTCCTGTTACTATAGATGGCATTATCTGACTGACACTGAACTTAAACCACCAAATATGTTTTTCTCAACTCTTGTTAGAGAACAAAAACTTAAAAGATCACCACAGTTATATGCAGAAATGAAATACAGTGATTCATAGATCCATACCATGTTACTCCTTTTGATATCCAAAGCACAAATGAAGTGCCTATCCTCTGCATTTCAGAGCCACCGCCTTGGTTTACTGATAAGCAGTAAAACTTACACGTTTGAACTAACGCTTATCATTTGAGAAAACCTTTAAAGCAGATTTCATTACATTTCATCAAAACTTTACCTAAGGCGCACACACACATTTCAAAAAATTAAGCTCAGTCAATATTTGCACAACTGTTGTCAGCAAGATGACAAAAAAACCCTTTTGCTGTAACTGGCCCAACACCGAATAATACATAAGACCCTGATGTTTTAAAAGACAGCTTATTAAAAAATTAACATACCATAGGGAAATTGCTTTTTGATTGTATTACTTTACTGTGATTCAGCCTGAAAATCCTTCCAAATGAGAATTCTCAAAGAGCTTAGTAAAGGAAGTTCATTTCGAAGGAAATCCAGTATGCAAATATTTCAGCTGTGCTCTTTTACAAATTATCTGCCTTATTTCAAAAACTGAAAACCAACAATGGAACAGTGCAAGTATACTTGACCTTATTGCTTAATGTCTATTAAGAATGCTATGGTTGGTGGATTTTAAATTTCTGAAACCGACATTCAAGAATGTATCGTGCATCTTCAGCCCATGTCCCATAAATGCTGACTACACTCCAGCCAAAGCCTTGGAGCTGACACATTCTCAAACTTACATAACATTTACAAAGCTAGTCTAAATACACCATCAATCTATGTCTGTTCCTGCCTTGTAGAAATCCTGTTTAGTTTATCTTTTAACCCTACACTTGCATGGAACAGTACCATTACTAATCTAATAGAAAAAACACACAGGCAACAAATCTGGTTTTCTCAGCTTACAGAAAATATGAAACGTAGAAGACACACAAATCCAACTTTGCCCAAAATTTGCGCCTCCTGAGTCATGTTCATCCCCGTCTCCCCCAGTAATCAGGAAAGCAGAGACGTTGGACACCATACAGGACTGGGGAAGCAGATGAAGTGGGGTAAAAAATAAAAACTAAATAACATGCAATTTGTACCCACCTCCTAAAAAACTGCAATCTCATTTATTAGTAAGGAATGAATTACTGGCATCTTTGCTTTTGACATTATGTACCTGTGTAAAAAACGTCTGGTAAAAGTGAGCATATGCCATGCACTGGTATCTGCTCTATGAGAGCAGTTTATACAGGCCCCTAGTGGCTCCGTACACACAGCAGCAGATGAAGAGGAATTCCTACTCTTCAGCTTGTGTAGTTTTGGTCCCTGCGTTCCTCAAAGGTAGAAGCAAAAGGCAATGTTATAAATGAAAGGTGAACCACTGACCAGACTTAAATCTTCAGATACTTAGGTGTTTACCTCATCCCCAGGTACATTCTTGCACACCCTCTCCTAAGATTTACTAACACCATTGAGTTCGCTGACTGCTGGTGGTTTGAGTTACATAACCATCACAGCACAACGCTTATTCACATTATTCTTTAGCGCTCGTTTTAAAAGTAGTATGACTGACGGGTCTAAAATCAGGTCCTATGACAAATTCCTGAAATCTAGAAATACCGAAGTACCATTTTCCGTACCATGCCTTACCATTCCTAACAGCTTGCCATAGCATACACAAACCATAATGGATTTCTTAGTATCTTCTTACAGTAGAAGACTTCTACTAAGATAAAGCTTTTACTGCTTTAAGTGGATACAGAAAAGCTATGCATCATTTCTGCATTGAAAGATACCTAAATATACCCCACCATATTAACACAA
Organism: Vidua chalybeata; assembly: GCF_026979565.1. NCBI lineage: Eukaryota > Metazoa > Chordata > Aves > Passeriformes > Viduidae > Vidua > Vidua chalybeata. Next base: position 21,344,600 of record NC_071570.1, on the reverse strand, counting down.
GTGACAAAACTAAAATTGGAAAGCTAATCATGTAAAAAGTATCTCATTAAATCCATTCTTTCTGTGTAACACTTGGTACCTTAAAAATCCCTTGCCAGTATATTTACAGCTTTTAGCAATTCTGACTGAGTGAAATTTGACAGCTGAATTTATTAAACTGACCAGTTTGTCAATTTCAGACATTAAAAAGCAGTAATAGCTCATCTCATGAGAGGGAATTTAAAGAAACAATCAAAAAATTGCCATCTAAAATAAGATGCAAGTACATATGATCATATTTAGGACAGGGGAGAATCTATTTTTTTTTTTCAGAGTCACTCCATTCATAACAAGAATTGTAGGATTTGTTGCTCACAGCCCAGGAGAAAATGATGTCATTTACTACACACTTTTACATCAAGAAAAGAAAGTACTGAGTGTTGCAACATTTTAAACCCTAGCAGATACCAGAAGAAGGAAAAATATGATACATACATTTTTCTGTCTCTGTATCGAAATTCCCAATAATGTCCCAACATTACAGAGAAGTTGCTTGTGCTTGAACAAAAGGTATGTTGGAAGCGATCTCTGAAAGGCTGAGAAGACAATCATAGCTTCCCACATTAATCCTAAGTTTAAGAGAATACAAGTGTCATCACAAATACTCTGCAAATAGGAAACTCGTAAGTCAATCAGCATCTACAGACTTATCCCCGTAACGCCATCTCAGGCGGCAAGTGAAGGAACACATAAAACCCTAACTATTCTTTGTAAATAAATTAACCCTTCTATGTGTGTCAAAACTGGGAATATGGACATCGAAATCACGGTAAAGAAGCTGCCATCCTTACACGAGGCAGTAATTGTACAAAGGCCAGGCAAAAGAATAAAATACGCATGACAGCAGTTCTGGAAAAGTAACAAGGAGAAGCAGGCATTCAGAAGCCATACGCGCAAAGCTGAGCGGTAATCAGTTAAGATTGGAAGAATACCGCTCTGTCGAGAACAGATAATAGGCAAAATAGGGTATTCCGTGCAAGGAAACAACTGTTTAAGAAAACAGTCTGGGAGAGCCCGGTTGCAGCAGGAAGGAGTGCCTCCTTGCACGGACAGACGGCGCAGAGGGTGCTGCTAAGTTTGCTGAACAAATTCAAGAACCCCTTTGCAAGCGCTCGGAAAACTGAGTTTCCAGCCCGATGTTCTTCCTGTCAAGTGGCTTCGCGAGAGTAAACAAAGAAATTAAAAGCCTAACCTGTGAAAAGCTTCGCATCCCCGTGCCTCCCCGCTCCGCCGAGAGACAGCAGGAGAGGAGGAGGAGAACGAGGAGGAGGAGGAGGAAGAGGAGGAGGAGGAGGAGGAGGAGGAGGAGGAGGATGGAGCCGTGCTCGGACCAGTGCCTGGGGTCCCTACTGGCCGCTCACCCCCAAGCCCCGTCTCCAGTAGCAGACGCCTGGTCTCTCACCCCTGCTACCTTCCCCCGTCTCCGAACCCGTTAGAATAAACAAAATAATTAATATTAATAATTCGTTCGCCAAAGCAAACAGACAGTGTGTAATTACCATACTCCCATGTCCCCGCCCGCGCACAGCGGCACTCAGTGGAAACGTCGACTCCGATCCATCAATCGCCCTCTCACTACCCCATCCCCCGTCCCCGTACCGCAGCTCCCCTCGCTCCCTGAGCAGGCCTCGCCGCCCGGCTGAGACCCGGCGGGGAGGCGCGGGGAGCGGGCCAGACGCTGCCGGGGGAAGCCCCGGGGCACCCACTGGAGAGTTGTGCGTGAGGGACATGTGTGCGGGCTGCGCGCACACACACACACGCACACTTCTGTGCTCACACACACAAGCGCGCCTAAAGAGGCGGCAAAGAGGGAGCGGCGGCGAAGGAAAAATGGGTCAGGAGCGGGGCAGTTACCTGGTCATGCTGGCTCCCCCGGTCCCAGCAGCAGCCTTCGCCGCTGCCCGCCCGCCTGCCTCTGCTTCCCGCCGCCGCCGCCACCTCCTCCCGCTGCTCCCGGTCGGCTCCGGGGCGGCCAATTTAATCCGAGCCCCGCTGCAGCAGCAGCAGCAGCAGCTAGGAGCGAAGCCCCGCCGCTGCTGCCCGACGCTCGTGCGTGTCTCTCACAGTGCGGCGCCGGGGAGCAGGAGAGAGTCAACGAGAGTCCGAAAATCCAGCATCCAGAAGAGCCAGGTCCCCGCCTGCCTCCTCTTGCCAGCGCCGCCTCTCCTCCGCGCTGCTCTGCTCTGCTCTTCTCCTCTTCTCCTTCCTGCGGCGGCGGCTGCTGCTGCTGCTCCCGGGCGCGCTCTCTGTTCCCCAGCTAGCTGCTCCGTTTCCCCTCCTCCTCCTCCACCTCCTCCCTCTCTCTCGCTCTCTCCCTCTCTTTCCTTCTTCCTTCCCCCTTCACTCTTTTTTTTTTTTTTTTTCTCCTTCCTCCTTTTCTTCTTTCGTCTTTTCTAACCGATCTTTTGCTACAAATAAAAGCGAGGTCTCCCACCCATTCTCCCGCCCCCCTTGTTACAAAAAGTGCATTGCAAACAAAAGCGAGAGAAGAGGGCACAGGGCGGGCGGAGTGGTGAGGGCAGACATGGGGAAAAAATCCCAGAAACCGTGCTCGAGCGTCGAAACGTGAAAAACCCTCCCCCACAACTCCGCTTCGCTCCTCTGGGGAACAAGGGGGACGCCGTGGGGACACCGGTAGAGACGACACTCTCCCGTTTCGTGGTTTTGCTGTGGGCTTTGGGTTGGATGGCTGTTTGCGCTTTTGTGTGTGTGTGCGCGCTTTTGCTTTTTCTGTTGGCTTGTGGGTTTTTGTGATTATTCTTTTTTAATCCTCTTATGCTGCGCGGCTCACAGGATCCGTACGGCCCCAAGCCTCAGGGGCAGCCTGCTGCCGATGCCCGTGCCTCTGCGTGTGCGGGCAGGGTGGGGGGGTACGGAGCGGCGATCCACGCAGCGCCCGCCCCATCCGCGCCGCGCGCCGGCCGACCGCCGGAGCCGCGCGCCGCACGCACACCGCGCGCCGCCGGGCGCTGGGGGCGGGGCGGTGACGTCACTCGGAGCGGGCCGGGGAGGGCGGGGGGCACAACGGCGGGGCGGCGGCCGGGGCGCCGCAGAACTTCCCAGGGCGGGCGGCCTGCGCCGCGCTTCGAGTGCTCAACTGCTTGTGCACCTTCGCGGCCAGATGGTTAAACCGACGGGGGTTGTACCAGACCTGCCGGTCCGCGAGGGGTGTCCCAGAGTGACACTGTGGCAGAGCGGTATTTTAGTAGCAGTCATCTTTGCGTATGGCAAATCTCAGATTTTCTTCTTGGTGAATGGTCAGGTTCCGTGCTGAGTGACACGACATGTTGCTTGGCACAGTCGGTGGCGTAACATTGGGCTAGAACAGGGTCCATCCCGACTCTTCTTAACCTTCTGTCCAGTCCTCTGCAGAGAAGGAGCGTAGGTGGAAATAGTAGGATTTAGGTGAAGAGTGCTGTGGAAAATCCTCATTGTGAGCTTCTAGGCGTCTTTGGAAGCCTGGAAGATACACCGGTCATGTTGTGTAAAATGGGGGTAGAGTGTGAGTATAAACGCAGTTAGTGCTAGGAGCCCATTAATACTGATGCTGAAGAAGTTGGCTTTGCTGGAATGGAAATGGTAGAATGAAGCTTCGGGTGCAGTGCTGGCCTCAGTGGTGCCTCTTGTCCTGAGTTCCGTACCAGCTGGCTGCAGCCCCATTAAGCTGTGTAGCGCCTGATTCTGAAGTCAGTCTTGTTGGCACCTGCTAAGCTCATTGCAGGTCATTGCTCCTTTTCTGCAGAGGAGAATGATTTAGGTGTTTTCTATCACATAACTGTGTTTTATCATCCTCTGGAAGCTAGTGCTGCCAGCATGAAGGCTAACAAAAGTGAAAATAAACTTTGTTCTCCACAAGTCCTGTAAATTGCTGTCTTCTTTTGATGCTGCCATGAAAAATGGTCACCCAAATAATCTCACACTTAAAAGAACACTAATGCTTTCCAAATAGTATCTTTCAAAATACCAAGTAACCTTGTACAATAACTACTTTGTATAAAAAGGTAAATATATGAAATGTGGCACAGATTATTACTTTTTATCTACTCAAAAAGAACGAACTATTCCATAAAAGACTAGCTTTTCAACAAGCAACAATGTCTTCAAAGTACCACACAAATCAAAAGCTGGGCAAAATGCTACTTGGTCTTTTTTGCAATAAATGTTGTTAAAGAAAGCAAGACTTAAATCATCACCTTTGGCCCCTTGACTGAAATGGCTTCAAGGCTGCATTTGCTTTGAAATGGCAACACTAAATAGATATTTTAGGTTTTAATGTTATGTCCCAGCGTTCTTATGAGTAATTTAGCTGTTTTAGTGCTCTTCATGCTGTGATCCTTGCATGGCATTGAAGAGTTGAGCAATAAACTCATGTATTTTGTATTTTTTACATCGTATCACAACATGCATGTGAGGTTTGAGGACTACATTTAGCTTTGCTTTTTTTTTAGATTCATAAGCAGGTTGTGTAGTTCTTCCTTTAGTTCAGTCAGTCAGAAATAAATGTATCACATTAGGAATAAATACAGTTCTTTTTATAGAAATATTAAAACCAGATCTCATTATTTAAAAGATTTGTAATGATGCTAAAGAAAAAAAAACAGATAAGAAATTACCCTAAATTAATGAAAAAGCATTAAAACACTGTATATTTCTGCTGCTGTATTGCATATCAACTTTTGTTATCAGTAGCATAAGTTCTGTATTTAAGATGGTAGTGTACACATACACATACACATACATTAACCTGTATATGTGGTTTGTTAATACTCCTTTAACATTTCTTTCCTTCTAAGAACAAATAACACAACAAGAAGCTTAATTCATGTGTTAAAAACTACTCATTAAGGTAGATTTTTTTTCCCCCAAACTTAAAAAAATTCGAACACAGCATTCTATACTGGTGTTCTGTTTCTGCCAAGATTGCAGCAGTATGTTAGTCTATGGTTAGTACAACACTGAACTGGAAATACATCTACACACTCTTTAAACTTTGAAATGTTTCCTGTAAAACACTTAATGATCTCGAAGATAGTACTTAAACTAGACTTGGAAGATAGAAATATTGGTGAGGGTTTTTTTTGTTTTTTTGCTGAGAGTTTTGTGGTGAAAGGAAGATTTTTTAAATTTGGAAATAAGTATTATGTATTCCCCCAGAGGTTTTCAAAAAATATACATCTTTCTCATGTCATTCCAGATAACTGTTCAATTCTCATTCTTTCTGCTCATGCAGCTGTTTTCAGTCTTCTCATGGAGACTGAACACCAGCAGTGAAAATCTTATGTGAAGTGCAAGCTATGAGTACAGGTTTAAATCTCAAAAATTGTAGCAAAGGAGGAAGCAAAATGAGTCAGCTTACCTGCTGTTCATCTGAATACTCACCTGTGACCATATTCTTGAGTAACTTCTACCATACCTCTTCAAAAGGCCAACAATCGACCTTCATGTATCAGGCTCGTGACTTTAATGTATTAAATAGTACTTTGTTCATAGTGGCAGTGTTATTTTCCTTTTATCTGTTCTGCCTTGTATTGTTGCTTGCATTCCTGATAAATAGCATCCCACAAAGCTCTTTAACACAGTAGGATATTCCATTAACACTGGAACTAGTGGCCATTGGGTCAGTACACAGCAAAATCAGGAAAGCAAGGGGGAGTAGGAAACGTCTATCAGAAAGGTTGCTCTACAGTCTCTCCCTTTTTTTCCGTAATTTATGATTAACGTATGGCAAGCTGTCGGCTGAAATATAACAGGTGATTTGTCATAAAACTGCATTAATACATATTTCAGGCATTGACTTACAAAATGATTATGAGAAATGTTCCTGAGTTGCCATACTGATATTTGGAAATTCTCATTTTTAGACCGCAGGTACTTTAAGCTCCCATTGTTAAGGTTAATAAAACACTATTAGACAAGTAAACACATATTATCTATATGCAAAAATTTATTCTACTGATTTAGTTTATGCACACATCTTTTAAGAGCTGATTTAGTATTTCATTAGACACTGTCAGTAGTCTTTATTTTGTAAATATTTTTCATTCATATGTATCTAACTTATGAAACTTCAGTACTTAGAGACAAAGGTATGGAGAAAAAAAAAAATTCAGTGCAGCTCTTTATGATAATTTTTGGCTGAAGGAAATGAAGCTTTATACACTTGTGTGATCCGCCTGGTATCCAAACAACTTTTGCATGTGCCAGCACATTTCAAGTCCATTGCAAAGCATTCAGGTCTTGTATTCTACAGATCTTAAGCCCTGTTCTAATTTTTCCTCTTTGGAAATAGATGTTAGAAAGATGAGGGAGATGAGCAGGCTGGTTCTCACACTTGTCCCAGCTTATTAATTGGTGTGACTGAACCACAGACCTAAACCATAAAGTCTACCATAGACCCAAAATAGCATGGTGGTGGAATAAGGTGATATTAACACATTAACTCAAAGCAAATTAGGCTTAATTGTTTCTGCTTGTCAGGGAAGAACTAACTCTTTGGGGCTTTTTTTGGTTGGGTTTTGGGGGTTTTTTGGGTTTTCTTTTAAGTAGAAAGAGCAAGAGGCCAGTAATTAATCACAGAGCAAATGGAAATCTCACGGGGCTTGGGGATGATGAAGCAGGATTAGCTTTGTCAAAGGACACTAGAGTGTGTGCCACAAACTGAAAATAAACAGCAGCTTGTGTAGGGAAACCTGTAAATAAGGTTGGTAGATAGAGAGGCAGCTTTGTCTTTTATTTCTGTACTATTTGGAGTATCTCAGATGGTGTGAGATCTGCTAACTATACTGAAAGAAAATACTTAGAATACAGAATACAGTGAGGTGGTATTGTTCTTGAAAATCATGCCACCTCCCCCCATATATATACCTATAAAATGTATGTGTGCACACAGGTGTGCGAGGTCTATTTCAAGATTTGTCGTCATTTTGAATATGGTGCAGCAGACTGAGATTTTTGTTCTTTTTGTTTTTTTTTTTTCCTTCCGGATTCAAAATGTAGAAGGTACCACTACGTTTCAAGGACAGTAGAAGAGAGCTAGGTCTAGAATGTCAGAAATATTCTCTAATTTCAGCAGAGGAAAATGGAATCCAGTAAAGGAAAAACTGATAGCCAAACAACAGCTTGTTGGTTTGAATCTTTTGCAACAATAAACCAAAAAATGAGATCTCATACATTACTTAGTGTATTTGATTATTTAATTGTTCCTCAACATCCACGAGAGAGACTAAAGGCACCATTTTGCAGCCATAAGTCAGAGAGCTCTGTCTATATAACACTGCTTGATCTAAATCTTGATACACTTCTTGACATAAATACTGATAAGTAGCAGAATTCACATACTTTAAAACTCAGGAACAAGAGGAAGGTACTAATACCATAACTGAATCACAGAAATGAAAGATTTGTTAATCTTTGACTTGAACACTGACTTCTAGTTTCTAAGGAGACACTGCTGGTCAGTTTACGTAGCTTCTTTTATAGAAAAAGTATCCAGAAATGCTCACAAACTAACAACAACTGGTCAAAGCAAAGTCTCATTAACTGAATGTTCCCTCCTGCAAAACATCAAGGAGGTTCCAGACTCACCTTAAATGGCAGTGCTGTGCTGTCAGGCCATTGAAAAGGGGGTAGAGGGAGGAAAATGAAAAGTCTTAGTTTATTTCCCAACCTTTTGCTTCTTGAATATAGGGGTGTTTTGGGAGAAGCTGCTCAGTCATCTGATGGGGAGAGTGTTTCTCCATTCCTCTCATGCTGTCTCCTTTGTATTGGTAAATCAAGGGGCGTAGACAAACACTGGGAGGCAAGAAATGCATTGTCCCAGCAGAATGCTACATTACAAATCTCGCAAGATAGAATGTGAAAAGGGAAAATAAAAATATAAAATTCTTTTCAGTATCTCTCTCTTAAAGTACCTTACAGTTAATATTTGAATGTTGCTATTTCTGTGGGCCCATAAATATTTCAAAAACAGCATAGATAAATACCTAGAGTACTAAAAGAAGGATATTTTTTGCTAGAGAGGACCCTGTCATGCTCTGTCTTGGCTTTAAGTAAACTTGAATGGCCAAGTTTAAACCTCTTCCACTGAACCTGTTCAATTCTGATCTCAGTACAAAGACGGTATTTTTTTTTACTCAACATAACTCAAATTAACGTCAGATGATGTGTTTCCTAATTAAAAATATAGAAAAGTATATATTCATTTTATTTTATTTATTTATTTATTTATTTATTTATTTATTTATTTATTTATTTGACTAGTGGGTAAGTGTCTCTGTTAAAAAAAAATGGTGTTATATTTTATAATTATGTTTAAGTAAATTAATTTAAGGAAAATCAAATTATTCTCTCATTTCTTAATGCAGTTGCTCCAGAGGAAGCTGCAAGTTTAATGGCAGGTCAATCTAGATAAGACATCTGAAATATTTAGTATTAGTCTGAAGTCTGAGTCTTACTAATTGACCACTTTTCATAAGCATTGTGTTCACTTTATTTTCAATTTTAAATATAAAATATTTCAAATTCCATGAATTCTGTTACCAGGAGGAAACATTTTTACATTATGATTTTGACTGGCTTATGTCAAAAATTTACTGAATTTTCACTGGAAGAGTAAAAATATCTACCTTACAATCATTCTGTTTATGTTATCTTTTCATTGTTTCAGTTTAAGTTTCCTTCCATGCCACTTATTAATCACTAAATGCAAGCCCAGTTAACATTTACTGTTATAGAATGTAGTATAGAAGCTATGCATTACCACATTCTTTTATGGAAGACGGTATATTTTGGGCAGAACAAGAGGTGTTAAAACCACATTATCCAAACAAATCTGTTCACCACACAACATTCTCTAATCATTTTCATTCTCAGCAATTCAATTAAAACAGAAATTAAGACCATGAGAAAAAAAAATCTATATTTTAGCCAAATAACTTATTCATGAAAAAGGAATGGAAAGATTAAATCTGTTGTATTGAATCCAGATTATTAACAAGCTTGGATGCCAAGTCCTTTTTCTTTCAATGTTGAAAAGCACTTTCATACAGTAGACTAACCCTGTGACGGAAATCACATATTAGTCACAAGGGGTTTTTCTCAACAGCTGAAAAAAATATTTTCAAAGTTCTGTTGTAAAAATGACAACCCATTCATTATGAACTTCAGCAGACACCTTATTTTAATGCAAATATATTTCAATGACCTCCATATATTTTTTTTTAATAGGCACAAGCTAGGACAAACATGAACTGGTGGCAATCAAACTCACAAGTTAAGATTTTGCTAAGATTTTTTCATTTGGTTCCTTCTCTGAGAAGGCACAAAGAACAGAATAGGGGTAATAAAATCCAACTCCAGTGTTTTTGGAATGATAGCATGTTTTATGTTTTTAATCTCAAGTAGGTTCTGCATATTCGGGTTGCAGGTATGTATGCTTAAGAAAAAGTAAATAGAAGACTTCTTCAGACTTCCTTTTACTTCTCTGTTTCTGTGAAATCTGATTTTGCAACATAAATGTTTCTTTGCTCCCAGTGAAACTTTACATTCTCATAAAACCAATCACATACACATCTTTTCAGAATCATCTACTTCTTTCATCTTCTAATTCCTCCCTTCTCTCTGGCAAGTGACTGTACTTTCTTTTCTTTAAATCTATGCTTTTTCGAATGTCAGCTTCCCCAGTATTACAATACCCTTTCATTTGTTTCCTCTTTCATTCATTTCCTTTTTTTTCAGGTCTACCTTAGTCTCTCCCTTAAATGCCTCTGTCATGAGACTTTTCTAGTTCCAAATCCTTCCATTTTCCATTCCATAAGTACACTTGTGCTTATATATGTAATGGGGAAGAAGGGAAGTACATATTATTTCCTATCTGTATTTTTTGAGATCCCAGACAGGTCAGCAAATTTATGTTCAACACATTGAGGAGGCTGTAGCAAAATACTGTACAACAGTTATATATTGTTTTATTGCATCCAGTACATACACACTTCCAGAGAATATCCTTCAGAAGCTAGAGGCATTGAGGCAGGGAGCAGTTCTGAATACAGGGTATCCCACTGAATATTTCTTCTTGATACAGCATTCAGTACCTAAATGCTTGGTTGGTTATGCATTTATCTACTTCTCCCTGCCTAGATTCAATTAATTTTTGTTCTGTAAGGTGTAAAAATGATCTCGGAAGGAGGTGACTTATAGCTAAAATTTGGAAGCTGCTTTTCTTAAAAATTTTGAGGATGCAGAACATCAAAGGAAAGAAAAGGGTCTTAATCTGTTTCTGACTAACAAATAGGTCACAAATATGTCATATTTGGGGCCTTCAGGAGCAGTAGTAGATGGCATTACCTGTCCTTTCAAGAACACCAATGATCTTGGGATCAGAAAGATATTAATTTAAATGACACTGATATGATTGTCCCATCTTTTCACATAATTAAGGAAGTAGAAATCTCAGGATTTGTCTAGTTCTATGTAAATAACATGCCAAAATCTCAGAGCATTTTTAACAGTTTGCCCCTACAGACTCTGCAGTAAGCAGCAGCTGGTTTTGTAGACTCACTCGAGCAGACACTATTTAAATGGTGTAAGCTTAAAAGAATACTTTTTTCTTTGAATGCTGATTCCCAAGGTGGCAAAATGCAGTGATGACAGTGATGATGGAGGTTTCTTCCTGTAATTACGCTTTCATCACATTCAACAATGTAGCGAGTACTATCAATATGATCTGAAACAATAAAGTTTGTTATGAAGAGGTAAATCACTATCTCATTCCATCACATGAATTGTCATTCTTTATGCAGATGCATACACACACATACACAAACACAAGGCCCCTTTTCTAAAGAGGGTGTAGAAAAGAACAGGACAAACTTGGGATGGGATGAAGTACTTTTAATTGGGACACTTTCACACAGAGTTTTTTAAAAGGGTCTGTACTTGTTTCCTGGACACAAGGAAGTGCTAGTTTTGAAATAATTTTGTGTATGATTTCACTAAGAAGAAAACAGGGAAAGAAAATTGGTTTTCTAGTTAAAATAAAAATAAAGCTGCAACTTGAATGATTTTTGTTCAGCAAAAGTTATTAGTTTACTTGATAAGTCTTCAAGCAACAGACAGAAAGAACAGCAAGACTGTATTTAGGAAAAAACACGAATGGAGAAGAAAAACAAAGGAAAAAAATTGAAAAATGGGGAAAAAAAAGGAAAAATGTTTGTAGATATTTCTACTGGCTCATCAATCACCAACTGTCAGTTGGTGGATAAACAAGGCGTATAAACACCACTGTAGTTGCTCCTTTGTTTAGTGCTACCAGGATGCTGTACATCACAGCCTAACAAATATTCTAGCCTCTTTATTTTGCTGTTGCTAAGCAGAATAAAGAAGATAGGCCTTCAGCAGAGGGAGACAGAATCCCATTATCAACTAGGTTGGAAAAGACCTTTGAAATCATCCAGTCTATGACATAACACCACCTTGTCAACTAAACCATAGCACCAAGTGTCATCTCCAGTCTTTTCTTAAACACCTCCATGGACAGTGACTCACCACCTCCTGCGCAGCCATTCCAATGCCCAATCACCCTCTGTATGAAGGACTTCTTCCTAATGTCTAACTTAAATGTCCCCAGGAACAGCATAAGACTATGTCCTCTTGTCCTGTTGCTGGGAGAGGAGACTGACCCCTGCCTGACTACAACCTCCCTTCAGGTAGTTGTAGAGATTGGTAAGGTCATAAGGTGATAATACATGCCTCCTCCTCCTACTCCAGTAGGCCTAAGTGATGGAAGCCCATGGGTATACCAAACTGCAACTGAGATATGTTTATAACTGATAATTTCATTTCAAAGAAGAATAAAGCAAAAGGAAGAATTCTGAACATAAAAGAAGGTTTCAAAGATTGTTTTCACTTACTAGAATCACATGATGTAATAAGCCACCGAATAAGTCATAGAATTATAGTATCATAGAATTCGCTGAATTGGAAGGGACCCACTGGGAGCACTGAATCCACCTCTTGGACCTGCACAGCACCATCCCCAAGAGTCACATGTGCCCAAGAGCATTGTCCAAATGCTGCTTGAACTCTGTCAGGCTGGTGCTGGGATCCCTTCCCTGGAGAGCTGGCTCCAGTGCCCAGTCACCCTCTGGGTGGAAAACTTTTTTCTGTTATCTCGACTTAAATGTCCACTGACTCATCTTCAAGCTGTTTCCTCGAGTCCTTTCTTTGGTCACAAGAGTGAAGAGATCAGTGTCTGCCTCCTCATTTCCCAACAAGGACGTTGAAGACCTCAATGAGGCGGTGTCCTCCAGGCTGAACAAACCTCAAGTGACTTCAGCTACTCCTCATACATCTTCCCTTCCAGACCCTTCATGATCCTTGTGGCCCTCCTTTAGATGCTCTCTAATATTGTGGCACCCAGAACTGCCCCCAGCACTTGAGGTGAGGCTGCCCCAGCTCAGAGCAGAGCACAAAAATTCCCTCCCTTTCCCAGCTGGAGATGCTGTGTCTGACGCCCCCATGGTTGACGCTCCTGGCTGCCAGGGCACTGCTGATTCAGATTCTACTTGCCACAGACCATGATTCCCAGGTCTCATTTTGTGGTGCTGCTCTCCAGCCTCTCATCCCCCAGTCTATTCACTCAACCAAGGTTGCCCCATTCAAGTTGCAGAATCCATCACTTACCCATGTTACACTTGTATATGACCCTGCTAAATATTTATGAGATGTGTTTCACAAAAGAAAGTTGCCTAATCATGTGAGAATGGCCTACATTTCTGCTTCAGTCCTGCATTTGGTTTGTCCTCAACTTTTGTCTGTGCTTATTTTACTTTACTTTTTTACTTTTTACCTAATGATTCAGATTGGCCTATGCTAATGATCTGTGCTTTTCATTATTTACAATTACCCTGTACCTTGTGGGTATCAGAATGCAATTCCCCAGTGAGGTTTTGAAAGGCTGTATATTGCAACCTGTGCACTTACTATACCATTTCATTCTAGTATTCAAAACTGAAGAAAACAGAAGTGAAAAGAGTTCAGAGAACTCAAAATGGATTTTTTTTACTCACTTGTGCATAGACAGTGGAAATACATCATTTAAATATGTAGCTGATCATGAAGTTTTGTACCTCTCCCTGTGTTTTTTGGTATAATATGTGATACTGTAAATCCATGTAATATGTACCAAATAGGTTCTATAGACAAAGACTGATCCTAGTGCTTATGTACAGCTTATTTGAGAGCATACTCTTATATTCATACTATACGAAATGAGGTGATTCTTCTATTTAAAGTAAAGTATTTGCATAAGTGTTTTCAGAAAAAGAGACATAAGAAGTGTAGTTATATTTCCCTCTGAAAGCTGAATTAGTCTGCTGAAACTTTTAAAAAAGCATATGAAAAGTATATTTTATAAGAATTGAATTTATTCCAAAAATATCCAAAATACTGTCATCAAGTGAAAAACATCTAAAGAAACACTAGGAGATGATATTCCCTGAGCTAGCTGCTAAAACCTTAGCAGTTTCCATCTCCTCATTACTTACATAGTATCCACTCCCCTTTCCTCTGTATAAATTGTTTTCTTCTAGTTATTATAAAGCAATGTGATTCAACTCTCCACAGAAAACCACAGTGGAAAGCTGAGTGCTCTGGGAATTTCATGGGGTCTCGCTAGTTAACATAACAGACTACATTCAGAAAATTCCTAGTGTATTTAAAGGCAAAAAGAAAGGTTAAGTCTTTGAAGAGGAAAACTTCAAATAGGGAACTAGTTTTGCATTTGCAAATCCTAATTTTAGTCTCCCTTTGCAGTGAATGTTCAAGGATAGTAATAGAACTGAAGTGTCTTCTCAAGAGTTTGGAGCTTTGTCAGCTGTCCTGGTTAAAGAGTTCATTATTTGCTATTGACAGAGCACATAGGCATGAAGCATTTACTAGTTTATCATTCTAAGTTAATAAATGATATCTATTTAAATCAAGGGAACTCACTTGAAAAGATAACTTGGTATATTGTGTGCTGCTTATTGATTGGAAAAAAAAATATAGCAATGGCAAATTAATAAATAGCTGTTCTTTCCCAGAGCATAATATCAAAACAAAATGGGTATAACTACCATCTTAATACAGTCCAGTTCAAAACTATGTTCCTGCAAATATGTTTTCTGGATATATATAACAGTTATTTGTAATTACCAAATCAAGAGAAAAACGAATAAATTTCATTTTCAAAATGCAAATTTTGTCTCTGTTTCAGAGATCCAAGTATGACTAATATAAGTTAATTCATTTGTGCTATAGCTAGCTTATTAAAATATTTTTAGAGACTCCTACCAACAAGGTAGTCCAGGGCTCTTTGTTTTCATACTTCACTAAAAATATGGAAAAATAGATCTCTTAGCCCAAATCTGTATGAAAATTGCTTTGTGACCACTGTAAATTATCCTATATATTTTGTTGTATCATATTACGCACATAAAATGTGGTAATATTGTATCTTAGTGTATACTTTTTTAAACTTGATGATATAATCATCCAATTTATAAACTTAAGAGTTAAATTGCTTATTTATGACTTAACAATAATGAAATTCATTGAATCATAGAATCATTAAGTTTGGAAACGTGAAGTCATCAAGTCTTCACCAAGATCATCAAGTCCAAACTTTGACTGAACATCACCATGCATGCTAAACCATATAATGAATTCTTACATCTACTCATTTATTTTAAATAAAGTTCATAAGCATTTCCTTTATAAAATTAACAAGCAATATTGCCCTTTTGTTGAAATGTGCCCTTTTGTGTATGATTACAAAATAAAGTAGCATATGATGCCACATAAGAAAGCAATTAAAATTCTATTCAGTACTATCATCAGTCTGATCTCAAAGTTTTTTAGATATTCTTACCCTATAAATTTTGGAAATAAGCACAAGCCTCTGTCTAGACTGACCAGACTTTTTAGAAGCACTTGACCTGGAGTGAGCTAAATATCTGAATAGCACTATTTACTTTAACTTTCTTAGATACCTGAACTATCTCTAAAGCAGGCACAATGGTTAATTATGAACAAAATTTGAAGATTTTAATTAGAGGGAAGATTATAACTATGTGTTCAAACAAACCTCTTTGAAGACCACTGCCTAAAATCTCCTGTTTTCAGAATCTAGAATGGAAGCTTCTTTTGTTTTTGTGTTCCAAACTATATTAGAGATGAGGGGTTGTGGGTGGAGAAAGGATGTAAAAGGAACCCTTAATTAAAGGAAATTCTTCAGCTCACAGCTCTATAATCTATTAAGTGGTAAGAAATCCATATTCCCGAGTAATCTTTGATTTAGTCTGTCTTTTAGGCTATGTGGCTGAGAGCTAATGGTAATATTTATGATTATTCAGAGTTACTAGTGCAAAATGCTTCAGAAATGAAATGTATATCAGGAATTTCTCCAGTTAGTTCTCTTTATACAGTTTCATTTTTCCTCCTGCCAAGGTGATCAGTAGGCATCCATTGGCTGTATTTTCTCTGTTATGATGCGATGGTATGGTACAAAGTGCAATCAAATTCCAATTCATTCTTTTAAAATTATGATTAATATTGATCAAAATCTTATCTGTGCAAAACCTACAGTTACAATTAAAGTTCCATGTAAATGTCAAAAGTATTTAGTGCAATACTGAAGTATTAGTACAATACTCACAAGTCTAAACCCTGGCATTCCATGGCATCTTGCCTTTTCCATTACTTGGAATATAACTACTGTAAGTAAATTATAAGCACAGAAAGAAACATTAATGGAGTTTATTGATTAATCTACCTGAATTCATCAGCAAGAGTCAGGCATGTTCATGTCATGTCAAAGCTTACATAAGCAGAACTCATTTTTGGGTTCTTCTTAGAAGTTTAGGGCATCCAGATATTTTATTGCAAAGTCTCCCTTGATGCAGAGGTTTTCTAGGAGAGATTATAACTTAGGTGATTCACTTCAGCAATAGGTGACCCTGCTTGAGCAGAGAAGGGTGTTCAAAGTCACCTCAAAAGGTACCTCATAACCTTAACCATTCTACAATTCTGTGATTAAAAGTATCCTGAAAAAAAGTACAAAAACAGAGTCAAAGTTCCTATTTGATCACCTATTAGATACCTCAGGGTATCTATGAGTAATCCGTTTGCAAGTATGTGCAGGAGAGGACGATATTTAATGTCATAGGGTAGGGACATTTGCTTAAACTACCTACTTGTTGTTACATAAGGATTTATTCTGTAAATAAACATGCTGCTAATAGTGGCCTGTAGCAACAGGACAGCACTCCTAAAATGTCTGTCCTTCCTTAAAACACAGGAAAATGTGGAATGAAGTATTTTGTATCCTAAAGAACTGCTTAATGAAGAACTACTATCTTCTTATCTTTACCAATACTGCACAGTTGCTAAATTATCTCTCTGTCTCAAATGGCCTTTCTAGATGTACAGTTCATTTGCCATTTATCACAATTATTCAACAAATGCAAAAGCATGTTTAAAGTGTATTCTAGGTAAATCAGAGAAGTGTCAGTTTTTTCTTTGTCAGGTCCTGCAAAACTTGTGTAGAAGCATACAATTTTGGTGTGCTATGGTGTCTGGACAACTTCCTTGAGTGATGCCTTGTGCTTGCAGAAAACATTGATACCTTCTGGTAGAAAAAAAAGATATGAAGGCCAGAAAAACAGCTGACAACAAAATTTACTCTGACAAAGTCTCAACTCTACCATTAATTCTTTGTTCACTATAGGAATTAGTGCAAGTGACAAGGATATATTTTGTTCAGCTCTTCTTGAAAAAGAAATTTTATTTTGTGCAGTTCTGCTATTTCAAAAGGTTTAGTTAAGACACAGTCATCTCAAAATTATATACATCACTATACCTGTTGCGTCAATATACCTAGCTTTTGGCCTTCATTATAGGCAAGAGAAACAATTCAGTTGCTTGTAATTGTCAAACCATAATTTTATAATGAATAAATTTCCTGTGAATGTCCGCATAGAGTTGAATTTGGAGCAGAAAGCTGGAAATATCTGGGCTCTATCTGTGAAATCAAAGAAAACAGGGATGAAGGAAAGACTGAAGTAAAAGAAAAAGATGTATTGCTGCATCGGTTGTTGTTGGAGAAACTTAAAATATTATTTTGAATCATAAGCATACATAGTCCTGAAGAGAAGGCAGAATTATTTAGCATTTCTCTTCTGCTGCCAGCAAGTCTCTGAGAAATACAGGTATAAATACGTGTGTACATCTCTTGTTGACCATTTTGAAGGATGACAACTTTCTCTTATTGTCATTTACTCTGTTCAAGGAATGAAGGTCTGTGTAACAGACCTATCAGAGACTGCAGTCATCCTGAAGAAGTACTTCAAGCACTATGATTTCCATTCACAAATGTAATTATGGGAGTGGAAGATGCTAGTTTGCTTGGATTAACCAAGTGATTAATGTTGCTCTTTTTTTTTTTTTTTTAATACCACTGGACTGTCAACCTTAGTGTTACTTACAGAAATTTCATCATATTCTAACTGGGTCATCAGTATCAAGAATTATCTTTCAAGCAGGACTAAATAGTAACAAGCAAAGACCAGTACAATCAGTTTAAAGACACCCAGATTTCTGTGACACTAGCAGATTGGCAGAATTCAATTAGGAAAAAAAGGTTGATATGAAAATCCAACGACAGAATCTACTTTCTTTGGCAGCTCAAGAATGAAGAATCAGAAAAATGATTCTCTGAAGCAATTCAGAGAGTGTCTATGTCCCTGTGATTCTGGACAGAAACTTGCACATTTTGTGTTGTTAGGCTTGTTACAGATACGTAGTGTTCCTACAGAGAGATGAAATCCAGTTCTATAATTTCAACAGTTAAGAGTCATTCCTACAAAGTAAAATCAAGTGTGATTCTTGCATATGTCAGCTTCATCCTACCAACAGCAATGAATTCACAACTGCATAATCAGAACACTTGAAAGCAACAAGGTTCTGCACCTTAAAAACAGCTTGTTTCAAACTGGTATAACCAGATAGGCACCATTAACACAGAGTAAGAGAATTGTTGGCAGTTGAAGAGCTCAGCAAGAAAACAGAAGGTTCAAGATGAGACAGCAGTAAAATTTTTGAACATATCAATATGAAAAATCAGAAATTTTTACAATGATTAGAGAACAGAATTAATGAAAAGGTGATGCAAATGTATGTAAAAAGCATGTAAATAGCAAAATGCAAATCATAAGTGGGAATTAAAGGTCAGTTTATTCACGTTAGGAAAATCAGTTTGTCTGAATCCACCCATTTGCCAAGGATACACCAGATGCTTAAGAAACACAAGAAAAGGTGCAGGGTTTTTTTTCAGGGTTTTTTTACACAATATTTGGAAATTTGTAATGATAAAGACAAACATGAATCAAAATTCAGTGTATCAACTTTTTGTTTACTTTTTAGGTATGACTTTCTGTCACACATATTTTGAACTACATTATCTGCTTTTTCGTTGAATAAGTGATCTGTTTATTGTACTAGCTTTTGTTTGGGTTTTGTTTTGGTTTATTCATTTGCTTGTTTGTTTCTGGTTTTGTTGTTTATTTTAATTTGACAGTTTTAAGTGTTCCAAATTGCAATTATCAGTGGTCATAAAATGAAGTTATTCTACAGAATGTTTCTTAGGTGTAAGTCAGTATTTCTGCACTTGGGAAGTCATAGTAAACCTACATTTTCTCAGAGTTTATGTTTCTCTATAAATCCAGCCACAGTAAAAAGGAGCACTAAGAATTTAAGGTCTTAAAACCAGAATGGTTTACCACCTCTTCTCCGTGAATTGGAGTGGCTTTGGGTTCAGAAAAGTTTATTTGCTATGATTTTTGTACAGTAAAGCAAATCAAAAGTTCTGGGCACTTTCGTAAGTCTCCCATAACGAGAGGGGATCACAATATCTCACAATTTTAGTTATCAATGGAAGCTATGGCTCTGATTTTTCCTTGTAGATTTCAGTGGTGTACAGCTGGGTTTAAACTGCTCCAAAACTAGTCCCAAACATAAAAAACACAAACAAACAAACAACTATTTTTTATTTATAATTAAATGTTTATTTGATGCTAATGGAACTTCTCTTATTTTCAAGAAAAAAAAATCCGGTTGCTGAGGCCTGTGTATTTTTAAATCGAAATGAAAATCAAAACTCTTTGTTTTGGTAAGAATTAGTTTGTTGGAGATTTCTTTATTGCATTAACTTCGGCTGATATGTTGTATGCTGTATGTGCTGATATGTTTACTGAAATAAATCTTTTCTGTATGTATACCATGTTATTATATTGAAAATTATATTATAATTTTATAATATGTATGCCATGTTATTATATTGAAAAGTTCATGTTCAGAAACATGAGTAAAAAGCTTTAAAGCATTAGGAGCATTAAGAAAACATTTAAAAAAGTATAATGTGTCTTCTTGTTCATAAACACCTCTTGAAATTTCTAAAATCTGAAGTCAATTTTTTTTAGAAACTTGTATATTTGTAGTGTTAAAATAGTATTAAATAAATAAATATATATTAACAAAATACTTGGGAGCACTGCCATATATGTTTCTTGTGAAGTGTGTAACTTATTGCCTTACAGAATGGTGAGGATATGACTCAGAAAGTTCCCTCTTCAATACACTACTTTAGAAAACACTTAACTCAGACAAAAAAAAAAATTGAAAACCTACAACCAAACCAACTAAGCCCTCTCCCCCATCAAATCATTACAAGAGACAGAAAACTGTTAACAAGATACACTTTAAAAGGCTTCCTGAGATTTCTAACTTCTTCATCCTGTGATTTTTTTGAGAAAAAAACTTGGCATACCATTAAAGGAGATTATGCTCATCATCTGTGGGGACTTTATGTTTCCGATATAGTGCTACTTCCACCTGTGCAAATACCAATAAAGTTAATTTCCAAACTGAAAGGTCATGCCTGATTTGTCATCTACGTTCTGTAAGTTCATGACACATTCTCAAGGCAAATTTACACTTGAAAACAAAATAAAAATAGTGAGGTGGAGAAGGGTGAGTTTCTAAAAATACAGAAAAGTTGGATTTCCTAAATCAAAGCATATTGCTGTTTGTCAGATCTGTTCAAGTATCATTTTGCTCTGTTTATTTTTCCAAGTGGAACAGTTTTTTCTTCCTAGTAGGAGGAAATTTCTTCCTTGACATGAAGTCTTGATGAGCTCAGGCCAACAAAGAGAATATTTTCTTATTCTTCCAGGTTGTCATTTGATAATATCTTTGTCCAAGGATAATCTCAGACACTCTGCTTTTCTACCACTTCCCTACTGCTAGACTGCTATGTGCCAGAGAGGCAATTCCAGTAGTGCTCAAGAGAAGGCATAGTGTTAGGAACATCCTAATCAGTTCCATAATTTTTCTATGTATTAATGTGTTTCTTTTAAATGTATATATGTTTGCATCACCATATGTATGTGGATATGTATATGTGATATACAGTCTCATCAGAATTCCATGATAAATCATTATCCTTACAAGATGATTAATTTTTCTCTTAAATCTTTGAACAACTCTGGAAGCATGTGTATTGATTTGCATTTAAGTTGATGACTATGTAGTTAATTGATGAGTTCCATGCAGATGTGATTTGCAATATTTTCAATCTGCGGAAGGGTTTGTGAGGTGACTACTTGTGTTTATGAGAAATGCAAGATAAGATCCATATCTTGGAATATTTTTAGGTCTCTCTGTGTTGTAACATGTCTATAAGCAGTGATTATCATTGCTTTCTTTAGATACATGCAAAAATAATTCCATGAGGGAAACAGAAGACACAAAGTATAGTTTAATGGGTGCATACTAATTTAAAGGATTAGATTAAATTAAAAATAAGTAAACTATTCTTAAAAATTATCCAAAATAGGATAAAATAATTATAAGAATAGTAATAGAATTCCTAATGCTACAGAACATAGAACATAAATGTCAAGGATACTCCAGCATTTGAGAAATCTGTTCTACAAAAACAGATAAAAATTGAAGCATATCTGTAACCATGAATCAAGTGTCCAGAAGCACAATATTATGATTTAAAAAAAATGTAACCACTACATTTTGCTATTTTTTTCTTTTGAAGATTTTCTGAATACAAGAATTGTCACAAAGTCCAAACTAATAAACAAACAAAACAAAACAAACCCCAAATCCCAAACAAATAAAAACCCCAAAACAAACAAATACACAAAAAAAACCCCAGAAATTTACTTGTGTTTTCATATTTAGAAGGATCACTGAGTGCACAAGGTAGAGCTAAAATGTATCAAAATAATTTAGCTAGATTTATTGAATTCAAATTCTTCTTGCAATGCAGTCACCATAGTCTGAGGTTCAGTCTTATATTTGTTGAATCAGGAAACTCATAAGTTTATAATCCATGTCAAGTAAACATGTATCTGTGGGAAAGAGCATTTAAAGAGGACAAAGCATATTATGAAGAGAGAGTCTGGACTTTACTCACTGTTTCACTATATAAATTTGAGCTCTGGCAAAACAGCAGGTTATTTAAAATTTTGTTGATGCAAAAGTATTAAAAAGGGGGAAAAATATAATAGCTGTTAACAGAAGAATGGAAACATATTAAAGTAATTTGACTATTTTCTAAATATACTCAGTTCTTTAGTAACAAGTCTTGAAAAATAATCTCCAAAATCTACAAGAGACAAGACACCAAAGTACACTAGGAGGACTTCTGAGACAGTCTTGCTTCTGTGTATTGGCTTTCATACAATATCTGGTTAATATTTGCTGCCCCCTGTAGTTTACTCTTACATAATTTCCATAAAACCATCTGAGGTGACTGAAAATACAAACCAAACTTTTCTTTTCTAGTGATTATCTTTTGGTTATATTTTATTTCTATCATCCTCTCTGAATTGTTGTGTTGAGAATTGGGATGCTTCTCAATTAATTTCTTGTTCAATTGTTATTTGATAGATTAAAATGAACAGATATTTGAAGTACATGGAGTCTATTTTATTTTATGATGTTTATTTCTGAAATAAGTATAATTTCCTTTAAAGAGACAAATCAGGCAAATATTTAATAAAATGCATTGTAAATAATTACAGTGTGTACATATGCAACCTTATGGTTCCTTGAAGTCTGTTTTTGGAGAAGATGATGAAAAGTGGTAGTTTCAAGGTTTAACAGGCATCTAAGTTGCTTGCTGAGTTTAAAACAGTCCCATCACTGACTAATGAGATATCACACTGTGCCTCAGAATTTAATAACTGTACTTCACAATTACTAATGTCTTCCTAGTATTGAAGGAAGAGGGATTGAAACAGCCTAGGAAAAGGCTGTATGAGAATGGAGGACTGCTGTGATGTCTAAATCAGGGGTTTTAACCCAGTAATGCTAGAACCAGCTCAATTATGATCAACTTCCTAGAGGTGTTTTTCTTCCTGGCACCAATTAGACAAGGGATATATGTACTTATTTTTGGTTTAATTTAAAAGAAAACAACTCTGAATTCTGAAAAACTGGAATTTGAAGAGGTTTGTGGCACATTGTTCTGTTGACTGTAGACTACCAGTTACTCTTACAGTTACCAGACTCTTTATAGGTAAGGGTCACCAAGACTGACATCCAGATTCAAAAACTGCCTTTGTTGAGTTCGGACTCAAGATCTCCCAACCAGTCAAGAAGAATTTATCTTATTTACAAATAAAAAGTAATGGAGTTAAAAGATAAAGTAGGAGCAGATATGAAGAAGGGGCCAGAGGTGTCAGTCTCTGCCACAAACCAGGACTTAATATCAAATCTTTTTCAGGAAAACCAGGTACAGATAGAATCACCTTGAAACTGCACTTTATGTTCAGAGAAGATAGTTATGCCATGCTTAAGGCAAAACCAGCAGATGAAGAATGACCTAAGCAATTGGAAATTGGTCTATGTTTGCAGAATTCATCAATCCCAGCTGCTAGGCCTGAACAGTTCCAAGACAGAGCAATGCATGGGGAGTTTTGTGTTTTAACGGATGAAGGCACTATTGTAAATGTTAGAATTTGGTTTACATAGGTGTACACTTGTTAGCATATCTACCCAAGTTGGAAATTTGTCCTCAAAAAAAAATTTAAGCAAACAAAAGTGGAAAGAAGGAAAAAGTGATGAAAAGCAAAAAGTGGGAAAATTCCAACATAATAAGTCTCTGTTTTAAACAGAGAACTACAATGCTAGCGCAAATGGTAGTAAAAGAAACTTCTTCACTTTCTGTACATGCATGCCTGAAAACTCCATTGTTACAGCTTAATGTGTCCATGATTTATTAACATAGGATTGCGAAGTCAAATTTTAGATATATACTTGAACAGATTACAAAGTTAAAGATATCACTTCTTTAAAATATGAGGACAATTACTGATTTATATTACTTATGAACAAACTGAAAAAATATGAAAAAAATATCAATCCTTTTACGCGAACTTCAGAAAAAGGTTATTTTCATAATTTGTTCTTACTTACTGTGTAACAGAGGTTACACATTTTCTCTCCCCCAGTCCATCCTCAAACCATTGCTCTGTCTTTTGCACTGCAAAAACACACCTTTTGGAAAAGCATCTAATATTTATTTTAAAACCTTCTCTATGGACAATCCACAATATTCTTATATAAATAATTTTATTGTCTCATTAGCCTTGCTTGTTAAAATGGGCCTGCTATTTCCCAACTAAATTGTCTGATGGCTTTGAGACTGGAATTTGAAAACTGACATTATCAAAAAATTTCACTTATATACATACAAACTACAGATAAACCAATTTTTATTTCCCCTGTTTAAGCTGCATAGATTCAGTTCTTTAATTGCTGACAGTAAAACAATCTTTCCTCAATCTTATGGTTTCTCTACATGCTATGTTAAAAATGCTGTGTCTATTTACATTGCATATGGTAGTTCATAATTGGTTATGTTTCTATTCTGTGTATATTATTTCTAACATTCCTCTACTATAGTCCATATTCACCTCAAAGTCTTGTAGTGAGTTACAGAAGTCTCAGAGAATCCTAAACCAAATTTTTATGTTGAAACTCTTATGTGAAAAATTTGCTTTCTTAATATAAGATAATTTCATTTGTTTAGAGCTGTTATCATAATACTTTCCTAGATACAGATGCTAGGTGGCCCACTGGAACATGGGCAGTCTATGGTTTAGTAGAGAAAAATAGGCTTTCTACACCTTTTCTTTGAAAACTCTCAAGATGCTTAAGACTGTTTATAAGAAACAATATCTATCTACAGAATTTTGCAAGAGTGAATTTAATTTGGCTTAAAAGGGAAAAACAGGAACTTTGGATTTAAAGATTTAATTTTTTTATTTTTAATGCTTCCAAGAAGTTTTTTAAAATGAAAGAAAAATAAATGTCTTTTGGAAGTTTTTTAACTACTGTTCAGGACATGAGGAACTAATGGGCAAAAGGCACATTATCATCATTATTATTACTACTACTATTATTAAAGGATGTTCATATATATATATAAGAATGTACTTGTATTTAGGAACCAAGTAGGACCTAGAAACATTTCAAAAGTATTTTAAAATTATCTGAAAACTTTCACCTAAAAGAAGTTTCAATGTTCCAAACATATTATAATAAATCAGTGCTTATTTTTATTAATCAAAATGAAGGCCTGAGACTTCCAGAAAGAAGCTTGATTTCAACATAATAATACTACCAAATTCTCATAAGATTTGTTTCTTCAGTGAATTATAGGTTCCACAGTACTTGAGACAAAGGAATGAGGTGGCATTAGATAAATATTTATCTAATGACAACATTAGATAAATATTTTTCAGGATATTTTTTGTTGTTAAAAATTTATGGTTTCCAACATTAATCTTCAGAGGAAGAGAATATTACAATACAAGAAACAAACAAGTTAGTAAATAAGTCACTCAAGATGATTCCTGCCACAGAAATACTGGGAAACAAATGATGGTGAGCTGCTAAGGTCTTATTTATAAAGTGTCTATGTATTTTACGAGGGAACAACAGTCACTGACTTGAGGAAATACTTTTTGCCTCATATGTTTTAGTCCCTCAGAAAGTGTGTTTTCAGTAATGGAAAAAGACAAATACAGAAAATAAATGTATATTTATCAACAAATGCACCCTCAGAAAACTATGAATAATTATTATAAAAAACACTCTAACCCCAGTAAATGACAGTGTAGTGACCTTTTTCTGAGATTCAGTGGTAAACAAATGTCTTTGACAATATTTGCTACTTTTTCCTTAAGATTCATCTTAAAGCTAGATCAGCTGTTCTGATATGAATGTTCTGATAAGGTTTGGAAATGGGAGTGACATGAGCAGTCTTGATTTTCAGTACAGAGTTGAGATGAAAAGGTAATAAAAAGACAGTGAATGAATTCAAGCTTTCCTTCCTTCTCTCTTAACTATTGGATATATAAAAAATACTAATAGATATTAATAAAATATAACAACGACAACAATAGTAGTAATGTGCTATAATTAATTTTGTATTTAAATTTATGGATATTTTGTAAAAATAGCAATTTTTTCATTTTGTCTATCATATTCACAACTATTTTTATGTTTCAGTTCCAATTAAGTTGACTAAGTACCTGTAAGAATAGGCTTTTAGTTTTCAGTTAATCTTTTTAAACTTAAAAAATAATAAATTTAACATGACATGTCTTCAGGTAAATTTTAAATAGGTAAAAAATGGCTGCATTTGGACAATTCTGTGTATGGAAATAATATGGGAAAGAGAAAATGAGAATTGGATTGGAAGGTAAATCTGGGTACAGGAAATGCAGGAAATGGAAGGTGTTGGAGCTCTATAGTCATATTTCAAGGAAGGTCTCATTAAATATGTTCACAGATGTTCTGGAGAAAAAAAAGCCCACTTATAAATACTTGCCCATTCACACTGGTTCTTTCTTTTCTTTTCTTTTCTTTCTTTCTTTCTTTCTTGCTTTTTCTTTTCTTTTCTTTTCTTTTCTTTTCTTTTCTTTTCTTTTCTTTTCTTTTCTTTTCTTTTCTTTTCTTTTCCTTTTCCTTTTCCTTTTCCTTTCTTTTTTCTTTTATTTTCTTTCTTTCTTTCTTTCTTTCTTTCTTTCTTTCTTTCTTTCTTTCTTTTCTTTCTTTCTTTCTTTCTTTCTTTCTTTCTTTCTTTTCTTTCTTTCTTTCTTTCTTTCTTTCTTTCTTTCTTTCTTTCTTTCTTTCTTTCTTTCTTTCTTTCTTTCTTTCTTTCTTTCTTCTTTCTTTCTTTCTTTCTTTCTTTCTTTCTTTCTTTCTTTCTTTCTTTCTTTCTTTCTTTCTTTTCTTTCTTTCTTTCTTTCTTTCTTTCTTCCAAACTTCCTTCCAAACTTCCTTCCTTCCAAACTTCCTTCCAAACTTCCTTCCAAACTTCCTTCCAAACTTCCTTCCAAACTTCCTTCCTTCCTTCCAAACTTCCTTCCAAACTTCCAAACTTCCAAACTTCCAAACTTCCTTCCTTCCAAACTTCCTTCCAAACTTCCTTCCAAACTTCCTTCCTTCCAAACTTCCTTCCTTCCAAACTTCCTTCCAAACTTCCTTCCAAACTTCCTTCCAAACTTCCTTCCAAACTTCCTTCCTTCCAAACTTCCTTCCAAACTTCCAAACTTCCAAACTTCCAAACTTCCTTCCTTCCAAACTTCCTTCCTTCCTTCCAAACTTCCTTCCAAACTTCCTTCCAAACTTCCTTCCTTCCAAACTTCCTTCCTTCCAATCTTCCTTCCTTCCTTCCTTCCTTCCTTCCTTCCTTCCTTCCTTCCTTCCTTCCTTCCTTCCTTCCTTCCTTCCTTCCTTCCTTCCTTCCTTCCTTCCTTCCTTCCTTCCTTCCTTCCTTCCTTCCTTCCTTCCTTCCTTCCTTCCTTCCTTCCTTCCTTCCTTCCTTCCTTCCTTCCTTCCTTCCTTCCTTCCTTCCTTCCTTCCTTCCTTCCTTCCTTCCTTCCTTCCTTCCTTCCTTCCTTCCTTCCTTCCTTCCTTCCTTCCTTCCTTCCTTCCTTCCTTCCTTCCTTCCTTCCTTCCTTCCTTCCTTCCTTCCTTCCTTCCTTCCTTCCTTCCTTCCTTCCTTCCTTCCTTCCTTCCTTCCTTCCTTCCTTCCTTCCTTCCTTCCTTCCTTCCTTCCTTCCTTCCAAACTTCCAAACTTCCAAACTTCCAAACTTCCAAACTTCCAAACTTCCAAACTTCCAAACTTCCAAACTTCCAAACTTCCAAACTTCCAAACTTCCAAACTTCCAAACTTCCAAACTTCCAAACTTCCAAACTTCCAAACTTCCAAACTTCCTTCCAAACTTCCTTCCTTCCTTCCAAACTTCCTTCCAAACTTCCTTCCAAACTTCCTTCCAAACTTCCTTCCAAACTTCCTTCCTTCCTTCCAAACTTCCTTCCTTCCAAACTTCCTTCCTTCCTTCCAAACTTCCTTCCTTCCAAACTTCCTTCCTTCCAAACTTCCAAACTTCCAAACTTCCAAACTTCCAAACTTCCAAACTTCCTTCCAAACTTCCTTCCTTCCTTCCAAACTTCCTTCCAAACTTCCTTCCAAACTTCCTTCCAAACTTCCTTCCTTCCAAACTTCCTTCCTTCCTTCCAAACTTCCTTCCAAACTTCCTTCCAAACTTCCTTCCTTCCAAACTTCCTTCCTTCCTTCCAAACTTCCTTCCTTCCAAACTTCCTTCCTTCCAAACTTCCTTCCAAACTTCCTTCCAAACTTCCTTCCAAACTTCCTTCCTTCCTTCCAAACTTCCTTCCTTCCAAACTTCCTTCCTTCCAAACTTCCTTCCAAACTTCCTTCCAAACTTCCTTCCTTCCTTCCAAACTTCCTTCCAAACTTCCTTCCTTCCAAACTTCCTTCCTTCCAAACTTCCTTCCTTCCAAACTTCCAAACTTCCTTCCTTCCAAACTTCCTTCCTTCCAAACTTCCAAACTTCCAAACTTCCTTCCTTCCAAACTTCCTTCCTTCCAAACTTCCTTCCTTCCAAACTTCCAAACTTCCAAACTTCCTTCCTTCCAAACTTCCTTCCTTCCTTCCAAACTTCCTTCCTTCCAAACTTCCTTCCTTCCTTCCTTCCTTCCTTCCAAACTTCCAAACTTCCAAACTTCCTTCCAAACTTCCTTCCTTCCTTCCAAACTTCCTTCCAAACTTCCTTCCAAACTTCCTTCCAAACTTCCTTCCTTCCAAACTTCCTTCCTTCCTTCCAAACTTCCTTCCTTCCTTCCAAACTTCCTTCCTTCCAAACTTCCAAACTTCCAAACTTCCTTCCTTCCAAACTTCCTTCCTTCCAAACTTCCTTCCTTCCTTCCTTCCAAACTTCCTTCCTTCCAAACTTCCTTCCTTCCAAACTTCCAAACTTCCTTCCAAACTTACTGCCTTCCTGCCTCCCTTCCTGCCTCCCTTCCTGCATCCCTGCCTCGCCTCTCCTCACCTCACCTTGCCGCCTGCCTTCCTGCCTTCCTTCAGTTTTCTTCTTATATAGCAAAATTTTAACTTATATTGTTAGAAAGAGTATATAGACATTCACGGATGCAAAGAAACCTCATTGCTGCTCAATACCAGAGATGAAAATTTAAATGTTATGGAAACCTACATTTCCGAATGGCTACATGAAATGGCTACAGAAAAAGCAAGCAAAAATATTAAGGGTCAATGTGGAAAATTGTCAATATATGATGTGCTCTGCAAATACTCTCATTTAGAAGTAAAGGAATTTTGGAGAGCTATAGTTCAATACTTTTTCAAGGACTAGTGAAAACATAAGAACAGACATTTAATATGCTTTATTTAAGCATCTTAGTGTTTCCACTTTTATTAGACTTGCCTTAATTTCTTTAAGTTTTCCTAGTAAAAAGTCCTTCAGTTACCAGCTCTATATATTTTTTGTCTAAAACCAGAATAGTTGCAATTTCTTGAAAGACCTACCTCACGTAATGAAACCACATATGAAAAATCTGCCCTTTTATGTAAAAAAAGTTTTTGGCTGAAGAAAGGTACAAATGTGGACAGAATTCACATCATGAAGTAGTTAAAGAAGTCCATGATCTGTTACTTGAATGACTATTATGTTTTGGTATTTTTTAAAGATCCATTTGCTTTGAGGGGCTTGATTAATCTTCAACAATAGCATCGGTTATCTTCTTCATCTCTTGTTTTACAGGAACATTTTGACTGCTAACTCTGGGATATTTTGGAGCTTTCTTCCTAGCATATGCAGTTCAGACAATTCTCTGCAATAGTGTAGTTAAGGTGTAGCCTTTAATGTTCATTATTATGTACATCAGATTTTGTGACACAAATTAATGCTGTCTATTAGCACATCTTTAAATATGAGATGCCTAAAGGCAAAGAATATTTCATTAAATATTTTAAACACTTCATAATTAAGAGATTTAAAGAGACAAAAAAATCGTACTATACCTAGTACATATTTGTGTTTCTGTCATAAAATCACAGAAGTGTTTAATTTGGAAAAGATAGTCAAGACTGACACTCCTAAGTTCCCCCCTAAGCATATGTCCCTAAGCCTATCATCTACACATCTTTGAAATACCTCCAGGGAAGGTGACTCCACCACTGCCCTTACCAGCCGGTTCCAATGCTTGTCTTCACTTCCCAGAAAGAAACATCTTTTGCCACTGTCTCTCTTCCTCTCACCATTTACTTGGGAGAAGAGTCTGATACCACCTGGCTACAACCTCCTATCAGGGAGCTGTCGAGAGTGGTAAGATCCACACTCAGCCTCCTTTCCCCCAGCTGAAAAAAACTGCAGGTCCCTCACCTGCTCCTTATAGGACTATAGTGCTCCAGACCCTTCATCTACCCCCAGCTTCACTGCCCTTCCATGGACTTGTTTCACCACCCCAATGTCCTTCCTGAATTGAGGGGCCCAGAACTGAACACAGGATTTGAGATGTGGCCTCACCAGTGCCAAATACAGAGGAAAAAATCCTGCTCTGCTCCTGCTGGCCACACTATTGCTGGTACAGGCCAGGATGCCATTGGCCTTCTTGGCCACCTGGGCACTGCTGGCTCATGTTCAGCTGCTGTCACCAGCACCCCCAGGGCCTTTTCCTGTGGGCAGCTCTGCAGCCACTCTGCCCCAGCCTGTGGCACTGCCTGGGGTTGTTGTGACCCCAGGGCAGGACCCAGCACTGGGCCTTGTTGAACCTCACACCACTGGCCTCAGCCCATGATCCAGCCTGTCCAGATCCCTCTGCAGAGCCTTCCTGCCCTCCAGCAGATCTGCACTCTCACACAATTTGGTGTTATCTTCAAATTCATTAAGTTTTGAAACTTTAGTAATTCTGCTGTCTACTTCTTCAAGATATTTACATAACCTTGATAGATGTCTTGAAATTTTAGATGTGTTTTAAAGTAATGTATGTTTCTTATTCTTAAAAGGATTGGAATATTACTGTTACTTATCTTAAGAGAAAACCAGTACTATCCAGATAGATTTCACTTTAGTATAGAGAGGTAGAATATTAGAAGGTGACGCAACATGAACCAGCTTAGAATGACAATTGCTTCATGAGAAAGCAGGGGGAAACCAGGAAATTGAAAATGTTTTATTTTGTTCCTTAAAATTCTGTGTGCCTCTGATCAGTCTTACAAATTTAATGCTGTAGCAAACAGCACACAGTGCCACAGTCACTGCACAATGCTAACTATATATTTTGCTCTATGCCATGGGCCAGGTTTCTCATTTCATACATCATTTGCAACTTGCTGCAGTGATTCTGTGAAGTCATTGCCTATCTCACTCATACAAAGTTAGGAAGAAGTATCATCACCAATACTTGATCAATGTAACACATCACAGTCAGTTTCCTTTTTCCCTCTACTGAAAGTAAAACACCAGCTATAATTGTACACACTAAAATCATACCAGCAACCCTTTGCATCCTGTTCTTGAGTGTCAATGTTAAATTGTAAATAAAGGATGTTAAATTGTTCAACAAAGCTTTGTCTGTCAGGTGCTATATGCTGCCACTCCTTATTTTATATGCTTAGAGACATCCAACAGCATGCAAAAACCACATCTGGAGAGGAAACTCTGGACTATAGCCAAATCTGTCAGATTTTTTTTTATGTTTCTGAAATGTCATTCAATAAAAATCAGTGTGAGTTATTTCTACTTTCCCCACTCAGCATCAGCAGTATAATAGCTTAATGATAGCATGAGACTTAGGGCACAGACCTGAGACAGGCAATCATAGCAATATCTCATTTTCCCCCTGGTCTACATGCAGTGAACCAACATTTCAAGCACTGAAAGTAAAGCTGAGTTAGAATGGGTAAACCTATAATGCTGGCAAGCACAAAGTGTTACTGGACCTCACCTTTGTGTGAAGCATAATGAACAAGCTTTGATATTGCTAATTTCACTGGACTAAATCCATCTTTACATCCAGCTGACAGTGTAAATGAAGTTACGTAAGGACTGAGCATGAAAGATACCCTTAAATATAATCAAATATTTACATTTATTCTAGCTCCTTAGCATCCAATATGTAAGTAATATAATGTAAGCATTAATAATGTAAAGTAATACAATATGTAAATAATATGTAAGTAATTTATCCTGGAAAGGGGACTTTGCCACCACATCAGTTTGTGGAGTTTTTAATTTTTTTTTTCTTTTTTTTTTGTCTTTTATGTTTTAATATTGGTCAGTATATGTCTCAGATAGAACAAGTGTGGTTTTGCTCAGTTTAAGAAAAATTCAGTTTAATGCCAGTTACAGCAATGTATAAAAAGAAAGATGCTTAAGCATACTATTGATTCAATTCCCCTTTGAATTGTCAGGAATACACTGGGCCAAAGCCAAAATACTCTTTCGAGTAACTCTTAGTAAAATAGTAACTCTTTCAGTTACTATTTTGACAGTCTCCAAAATCTAGTAAAATGCATCATTAACAGCCTAAAGTTGCAAATACATGTGCTATAATACATTTGGTCTTCAGTTAGTTTCAGAGAGAAAGTGGACAAATGAAATGTAGGTGTCTTGTTTTGATTACTCAATTCTTTTGTTTGTTTTGGTAGATGCTCCCAATGAATGAAACCTCTGGTTTTATTTGAAACATACTTGGCATTTAGCTATTCTTATTTCACCAAAGCTTAAGATTTTTTAGACATATGGAATGATGCAGCCATCTCCTCTTTTTGTTCTGGTTCCCTCAAGTCAACAGGCTGCAAAGCAAATGTCTACTTTGTTTTTTTGGTTTGTCTAGAAAATTGAAACTATGCAAGCCCTACAATTCCCTCTTCTTTTCACTATTGCCATCACTGATTCTATTTCACTCTTTGTTTTTGCCATGATGTAGGCTCTCATTGCTCAGGAGATGAAGGAAGTGATGGGTCATTTTAAGCATGCTTCTCACTCCATTATTAGAGTGCACCAGTGTATACTGAGCCCCTTAAAGAAAAAACAGTCCTCTCTCCTCTCTTTCTTTTCCTGCATCAGGGAGCAAAGAGCAGGATGAATCAAAGGCAGTGGAGCACAGTAAGAGCAGACACACAAGAGTACCATTACTAAGCACCCTGAAAAGCATAGTTACTACCATGGGAACACGCCAGTATTAGTCAGAAAAAAAGAATTAGCTGAGGGGAGATAAATAAAGTAAAATCTCTAACATATATGAGATCTCAGAAATACCCTTGAATGACCATTCTTCATAACCCTGTAGGCCACATTATATTAAATGATTGTCACTTATGTAACCATTACCTCAGGTTTTGCTGACGTTGACAGTAAAGCAATAATTACATCTTTAAATGTCACTGAGGAGCTTTTACAGAGTAATGCAACAGGCAGATAGAACATGCAGAAATTTTTCTACTCACTATTCATAGATATATATGGATTGTATAAGCCTATTACAAAAGAAACCTATCTCATGTCAAATTTCATTTTTATGAAGTATTCTGACATTATTGCAGATTCTTACAGTGTGCTGTTACCAGATTTATGTGTGTAAATATTCTTCATGCATTTCCTACGCAGCTAAGTTTCTCTTATCTTTTCTGCTGTATTGAGAGAGCTTGAGCCACAGTAACTGCATAACAGCATCCAGACTTGGCATCATTAAATCTAAAAATATACTTCATAAGTTCACTGGTATTACAGAGCTGTTGTTAGACTTATAGCCAATGTCAAAAGTTGGGTGATGGCAAAGAGAGCTTGGCTTGAGGGAGTAGATTTCCAAGATCAGGAAGTTCAGTTCACTCACATATAGATCAGCTTGTCATATCCATAGGTAGTTTCACATAACATGAGATACTGTGCTTGAACCAATGTGCTCTGTAATTTGGCTTGCTTATGGCCCACTCATTGCAGTGGGTATATTTATAATTCTAATAAAGATGAGAAGATACAGTGCATTCACATCCCAGGAAATGATACACATAAAGAAGTATGACCTCTTGTCTTAAAGTTACATAGCAGGCTGCACACTGGTATGCAGTGCTGGTACCAAAAAATCGAGCAGAATTTACTTTTTTAAAAGTTGATGCTGCCCAGATGCATATTTCCTATTCAGAGGAGCATCATCTACTTGAGTTTATTCAAAATCAGAATTTTTGCTTCCTAAAAACTGTTCCTAAACAGAAATCCTCTGCTCTTCACTGAGGCTAAGGTTCCACTGAGGCTAAGGCTAAGAACCACCTTTCATGAGCTAACAGATTTTCTGAGCAATATTATCTTCCTTTATTTGATTAATTTTTTCAGCATGTTTTATTCCTGTGAAAGACTCATGGAATTATTGCCTATCATTTGAACCACCAGTCCCCAGATAATTTTTCCAAGTAGAAATTTCATTTCATGTAACAAAGGATCCCAAAAGCAGAGGTTTGCTGCTCAACCTCATACTAGCACATAAGAAAGGCTTTGTTGATGATGTGAAGGTTGGGTTCAGTCTTGGCTGTAGTAACCATGAGATTGTGCAGTTCAGTACTGAATGAACAGGTAACAGGACAGTGAGTAAGATTACAGCCATCAACTTCAGGAGAACTAGCTGTAGCCTCTTTGGGGATCTTCTTGGAGGAGTCCCAGAGGAACAGTCCCTGCAGGGAAGAGGGCTTCAAGAGAGTTAGTTGGTAGATTTTCAAAGATAGTTCCTCCAGACTCAAGAGGCCAATGAGAAAGAAATCAGGCCAAGGGGGTAAGAAACTTCTTTGGAGGAATAAAGAATAGTAAAGGGAAATCAACAGATAATTAGCAAATGGAGAGGGACCCTGGTAATAAGTTGTAAAGAAGGCAGTTATGGAATGCCTTCTTTGCATCAGTCTTCACTGATCAGACCAGCCTCCAGGAATATCTGACCCAGGAGATCAGGGTAAATTAATCTTGGAAAGAAAACTTCCCTTTCATCACAGAGGATTGGGTTAGGGTCAGGAAAACATTATATCCACAATTCCATGGGCCCTGATGGGATGAATCCACAAGTGCTGAGAGAGCTGGCTGGCATTCTAGCCAGACTACTCTCAAACATCTTTGAAAGTTTGTGGCAATCAGGAGACCTGTCTGAGGACTAGAATACAGAAAATGTCACCCTGGTCTTCCAAAAGGGCATGAAGCCAGGGAACTACTGCCCAGACAGCTTCACCTCAATCATTGGAAAGGTGATGGAATGAGTGCCTCATTCTGAAGTCTGTGACCACCACATGGAAGGCAAGAAGTTGATCAGGAGTCAGCATGGATTCAGTAAAGACAACTCATGTTTGAACAATCTCATTGCCTTTCATAATGAAACAAGTAACCAGATGAGAGAGCAGTGGATATTGTCTGTCTTGACTTCAGCAAGGCTTTTGACACTGCCTCTCACAACATCCTCACAAGCAAACTCAGGAAGTGTGGATTAGACAAGTTGGACAGGGAGGTAATTAAGAGCCAGCTGAATGGGAGATACCAAGGAATTGTAATCAGTAGTGTAGGGTCTGGCCTGTCACTAGTGGTGTCCCCAAGGTTCAATACCAGTATTGTTTAACTTGTTCATCAATAACTTGGATGCAAGTTATTGATGCAAGGGGCAGATGCCTCCTCAGCAAGTTCACTGATGACACAGAGCTGGGAGCAGCAGCCGATACCCCAGAGGGCCATGCTGCCCTTCAGAAGGGCCTTGACAGGGTGGAGAGATGGGCAGAGAAAAACTGTCTGAAATTCAACAAAAGCAAATGCAAGGTTCTGCACCTGAGGAAGAATAACCTTGGGCACCACAACAGGTTGGGAGCTGATCTACTGGGAAGCAGCTTGGTAGGGAAAGACCTCAGGGCCCTGGTGGACAACAAGCTGTCCACAAGCCAGCAGTGTGTCCTGGTGGCCAAGAAGGGGTGGTGTCCTGGGTTGCACTAGGAAGAGCATTGACAGCTGGTTGAGGAAAGTGATCCTGCCCCTCTACTCAGCCCTGGTGAGGCTGTGTCGAGTTCTGGGCTCCTCAGGACAAAAGAGACATGGAGCTCCAGAAGCAAATCCCACAGAGGGGTATGAAGTTGATTAAGGGACTGGAGCATCTCTTTTACAAGGAAAGGCTGAGGGAGCCGGTTCAGCATTGAGAAGAGACAACTGAGAGAGGACCTCATCAATGTCTATCAGTATCTGAAGAGAAGGTAATAAGAGGCTCTGCTCAGTGGTGCCAAGCAATATGACAAGAGGCAACAGGCAGAAAAAGATGCACACCTTAACATGAGGAAGAATTTCTTTACTGTGAAGGTAACTGTGCACAGAGAGGGTTTGGAGTCTCCTTCACCAGGGAAATTCAAGAACTGTGTGGATAACAATGCAAGGTGCTCTGGGATGACCCTGCTTGAGAAAGAAAGTTGGACCAGATGACCCATTGTGTTCCCTTCCAACCTGGCCCATTCTGTGATTCTGTGATTTGATTTTTCCTATTGCAAAATATTTGTTTGCAATTTGGTTTTGTATCAGGAAAATGCTTCCACATGAAGACACATTAGCTGCCTGTTATCTGAAACACTGGTTAGTTTTTTCCAGTTGAACCATTTTTCTGCAATATTATTTTAATCTTTGTTGTAAGAGGAACAATTGTTAGAAATAAAATAATAGTGAGGGCATTTAAATTTAATTTTTTATTTAATAACAGTGAGGATAAAAATAATTTTAATAATTTAAATCATATACCATAAATTAAGGAATCCAATACAATCTGCAAGACCTTGTAGTTTTCTTAAATGCTTCTCTCTTTTTATCATGGAAAAATATTTAAGTAGCTCTTCAAGACATCTATTGATCAATGGTGGTTGTGGTTTAGCTGAAGTTCTTATTGGTTGCTCAGGACTACTCTGTCACTGAAGAAGAAGCCTCATTCTTTAAAATTTACTGCTTCTCAACCACCCCCCTCCCCCCTCCCTAGGAAATATAGAAGCTTCGAAAGAAACAAAAAAAGTGCCTGGAAACAGTAGAAGAGAGAAAGCTAGAGAAATAAATCCACAGTTACAATGATTTGGATGCCAACACTTCTTGGACATCAAGTGCAATTCCCATAATGTCTGGATCTGTAGAAGGAATAGGAGTTTATCTGTTTCTAAGGAGTAATTTTGGCATATATTTCCTGGTGCCACTTTTTCAGTGGAGAGATAGCTTAGCAATGAAGTATATGTTGTTTGAAGTGCCTAAGGTATTAGCATGGTTTGTTTATTTTTCAGATATTTTTGGGCAGTAGTTTTGCTAACTTCTTTATCTACATTGATTAGAGAAACTCTAGTTTTCAAATAATTACCTGTAATGTTCCTTATAAACCAGTAATGTTAGAGGTCATTTATTGAGACAAGAACTGTAATTTAGAGGAATTAATTTTGGCTAACTGAAATAAGTGTTAGAAAGCATCAGAATAACCGTAAATGCCATAATGACTCCAGCGAAATGTCACCTGTTTTTATAGCCATCTGGATCAAGCATTTTAAATCTGTAGTCTGTTAATCTTGCTTTCTCTTGTTCTCTCAACACTATGTCCAGTAGCAATTGCAACTCAATGTTCTTCTATAAACTGTGAGTGACAGAGAGGCACCAAAGCAAAGACAGAAATGCCATACTACACAATGAAACAGGTCCTGTCACCACTGTGGTTATTTTTAGTGAAAGGGTGCACTGCAGGTCCAGTTTGAGTGAATGACCTTATAGAGCCCTTGCTTTGAGTCTCATCCAAGGACAGCACCACATATCAGGATAAGTGTGCCTCATCATGAGAGGGGATCCTATTTTTCAAGACCAATGTTCTTTTCTTTGAATTTTAACAATGGTCATGTGATCTGTAAAACAGTTTTTACTTCCAATTTATTTTTCTTGATCACTGCAGATTGTACCAATCCCCTTTTAGGCTGTATATTGGACCTCCTCTCTACATAAAATCCTGATGTGTGCTTTTCTTCTGACTTGTTTTCCCACATAAGACATGTATAATCAATTCATCTTAACACAAGAAGTGCTCAAATCTGCCTTACTCAACAAATTTTGGTTTATTCCCAGATATAAAAGGCTTCTGAAAACTTCAAACTATAGAATTTTTAGCTGTATAAAGTTGGGTCCACTAGCAGCTACACCTTACTGAAGAAATCTGCATAGTCTTACAAAAACAATACTTCAAGCTGTGTTTTGATGCTTTCCTGAAACTAGAAAGCACATGAAAGATTGAGGTGCTGAATCTCATGTCAGTTTGGTAGTATGTCTTTTCCTCTGGCTCAGCAATTCTGTCATCAAAAAAGCCCAATAAAGAATGTCTGTATTATTTACTTCCTTGGTGTACACACATTACACATCAAACTGCAAGGCCCAGTCTAGTACCCACTTATGATAATTAAGATTTAATGCTAATTTTGATTACTTGCATTGGGGTGTGCCTTTAGATAGGAAATTAACAGAAAAAGCAAATGTTACAAATCTGACCATGTATCTTCTCTGTTGTGGCAGTGTCTTATGTCCCCAGAAATCAGGAACAAAGAAATTAAAATAAACTTTTCTCCTCTTAGTTCTTACAAGATTGACTGCTCCTAGATGAAAAGGTCAATGCATATCATAATTAGTAAAGAGAAATGTAAGAAATTTCAAAGCACAACACACAACAAATTTCTCCATACACATGCATGTGGGGACTAAAACAAAATCTTTTCCTCAGGAAAGAAAAAGCATAAATTTTATCTGATACAAAGTTCAGTATTTCATACCTTTCAAAACTCTATTATCACAGAAGAGGATACAATGGTATATTCTTTTTACTTGAAGCAGACTGGTTTCTAAATACACTGAAAAATATAGGCAGAAGGAATCCCTTTCTTAAAGAATCTGCTTCACATTTTCCATATGCATTTGCTACTGGACAAAGCATTGAGTGTACATTGCAAAAAAGTAGTTTCATCTAGGAAAGGGTAACAGGAAAAAAAGGTGGCAATAATGAAAAATATGATCTGTTTTCTTAGCAAGGTTGTCATTAGTGTCTCCAGGAAAAGATGGTGCAAACCCCTGCTAGGAATATTGCATGTGCCCTGCCTGGATACATAGAGTGGTCTTCATAATCCCAAAAGACTCCTTTCTTCCTCATACTTCTTGCACAGGTTCTTGGGATTTTCAAGACAAGTAGTGGCTTACCAAACAAATAGTTATTAAAGAGGCTGTGTGGGGGGGAAGCAAATTACTGTCATTGTTAATCTGGATTGCTGAAAAATTCTGCTTGGAGGAATATCCTGGACTGGGTTTGAGTAAACTGATGTTTAAAGCATTTTTTTTTTTATTATTATTCCTATGTTTGTCTTAGTTTTAGAGGTTTTTGTAATTTTGCTTTGCTTTCTGTCAATAAAGGAAAGCCTGAGGGAAGAGGTGAGTTTTAATTCCAAATGCACATTCTTTGTTTTTGAACAGGTTGGAAAGGAGTAGCAGATGGATAACATTTGGGACATTTTGTCAATTCATCTGTTTATAAGTGAGACAGTCACACTGGCTACATTAACCAAAGTCCTTCTGTCTCCTGCACTGCCAGCAACCCTGAAGATATCCTCTGAGAATGTTTTTGATGGTGGACAGCTCTTACAAAAATAGTAATATTTTCTACAGTCAAAAGCCCCTTCAATCAAGACCTATTTTGTGATCATACCTTATTATTATTTCATCACATTTTTACCTGCATTAAAGCTTAGTGAACTTGCCCAGACAGAACTAATGCAACACATGGATTACAAAATATTTTTCTACCATTTCTGAGAAACAAGCAAGTATGTTACTAGGTGGTTGCTGCTGTTGCTGATCTAGCTGTTGTCAACCTGTCTGATACTACTTCATATTCCCTGGTGTTCCTAAGACCTGTTGTTGCATGGTATGTACCTAAGATATCTTGGATGTCAACAAAGGGTCATAGAACAATGCAGTAACTTTAAATATACTGTATACAGTAGAAATCAAGTAGTGTTTTATTTGCATTTTGATTAGTGATTTGGAAAGAAATGCTGGGTTATGAAAACAAATATCGTCAGAAGTCTTTTGAAAACTCCAACTCCCCTATCCTTTTGAAACATTGTAAACTACAACATATTCTAGCTATACATTCTAACACACTGTAAGTCAACACCTGGGTATGTAAACAAAATGCAATTGCTCATATCATTAGATGATGTACACAGAACAAAATAGCCAATTCCTCTGTTCACATACAGTATTTTTCAGTTTCTGAGCATTGTTAGTCTGACCAAATGATGCTGCCAAATAAGAGGCAAATTTTTATTTACAGGCACATAGGTATCACAGTAATGTGCTGACATAATGTTAGGCATACTATTCATAATGCGAAGGTGAAAGTAGGGAATTCAAAGCTCAGATCTTGAAACTAGTGCAGGATATAATAAAATCATAGAATGTCCTGAATTGGAAGGGACCCACAAGGATCACCTAAGTCCAGCTCCTGGTTCTGCACAGAAGCACACAAGACTCTCACCATGTACCTGAGAATATAGTCCAAATGCTCCTTTGAACTCTGTCAGGCTGGTGCTGTGACTACTTCCCATGGGAGCCTGGTCCAGTGCCCAATCGCCTTCTGGGTGAAGAACCTTCCTCTGTCCAACCTAAACCTCCCCTGAAACAGCTTCATACCATTCACTCATATCCTGTCACTGGTCACAAGAGAGAAAAGATTGGTGCCTGCCCTTTTGCTTCCTCCCATGAGGAAGGTGTAGGCTGCGATGAGGTCTCCCTTCAAACTGTTCTTCTCCAGGCTGAACAAGCCACTCAGGCTCGAAGTAATTGTTCATATGGCTTCCCCTGTAGGCCTTTCACCATATTCGTGGCCCTTTTTTGGATGCTCTGTATATCTTATATTGTGCCACCCAAAACTGCACACAAGACTCAAAGTAAGACTGCACCACTATGGAGTAGAGGAGACTATGATGTCCTACAACAAGCTGCAATTCTCTCTTTGATGCACTCCAGGACAATGAGAAGAAAGGCTGAGGAAAATCTGAGGCTAGTGCTCAAAGGAGAAATTAATTTAGTGCGAAAGGATGCAAAAAAGCTGAGGTGTTTGATGCTTGTTTTGCATCATTTTTTTTATGATAATATCTGCCACCTGATTTCCTGAACCTAGTGAAAAAATTGGTGAGAGTGTACCAGAACCTGGGAAGTTCCTGGTGGTTAGGAAAACTTAAAGGTTGCACCAACCTTTATTCAGCTCGACCAGGAGGACTGGAGGAAATGGAGGCTAATCAGCCTTCCTTAGTACCTGGGAATATAAATTTAAAAGTTTCTTATAGCCATTTCCAGAGACTTGAGGAACAAAGATGTGACTTGGAACAGCTGGTGTTGGTTGGCCAAGGACAAATTATCCCTGACAAACCTGATAGCTAACTTTCCATGATTAAATGGCCAACCCAATAGATAAGGAGAGAACAAGGAATATTTATTAAAGACCTGGGCAATTGGATCCAAGCAAGTCTGTGGACATCATCAGATTGAGGGGGAAACTCTGAAGGGCAGTGTTACTGTTTGTAGACACTTAATAGGGTGGAGGAGTTTGTGAGAGTCAGCAAAGCTAAATTATTCTGAGGTTTTTTTTAATGGCCAATTCTAGTAGGAATGCTAGAATTTGTTCCAGAGAATTCATTTTCTCTAAAACATAAATTCAAGTTGTAGTCTTTTTTTAAGACAGTAATGTCATCAGCTGTTGTTGCTGTAAGGTTTGCTGGAAAACGTTTGACACCATCTATCCACAGACTGCCCCACAATGTTATTCTAAGAGAACACAGACAGATGATTCACATTTTGGCAACCCTATTTCATGCACTGTCACTCATCTTAGACAACTACTTAAACTGCAGAAGTTCTAGTATTTGATTTTTAATACTTTTAAAATTTTCTCTATTTCCATGTGGCTGGTAAGGTTACTGGAACATAGTTACAATGCCATTTCTAACCATTCCTGCTAAAACAAAACAAAAACTACAAGTATAACTAACAATATCTGAAGATCTTACTTGATCTCAAAAAATATGTCCTTCCTTTCTCTTCTGCCAATATTTGTCAAGTAAATAAAACTCTAACATAGAAATAAACAGAAAAATGAAAGACAGTAAGAAGCAAAGTCCTTTAATTTTAAGTAGTCTGTCCTGGCTCTCTTTCTGTGACTGGTTGTAGCATACACATTCAAATGCCTTGGAATATATCCTCTTTCATTACTGTATCAGAGAAAATAACATTTCCTATTTTCTACACTCCTTATATACAAGATGAGCATCATAAGACTCATACATCTGTCCTCCTCTACTGTCCATTAAGGTTATATCTTGAAGTAACTTTCACAATCTTCTTGTATGTCCTGCATTTCCTCACAGACCACACTTGCATGATTTCTCCTAACGCTAGTTTGGCAGTTGTTATGTCTTGAGAATGAAATCCTCCAAAGAGATTCACTAGATAGACTACAGATCAGAAATATAGGGGTTAGTATATGAAACAAATATGAAAAGTTATTTTCCTACATATTTATCACATACAGCAGGGCACATATACAAGCATGTTACAAAACTGATACGTTTCGGAAGTGAACAGAAATAATGAATATCTTTTCTTTTATATGACCTTTTTCTACGACATATACCTCTATCCAAATATGCCTAAAGAGTTGATTGGGCTTAAGATTGCCTGATTTCATCAAACACATGACATAGATTGTTTGAAAGGCATGTGGCTAGAATAAGCATTGTGTTAAAAAAACCTTATTATTTTGTTAGTAGATACATAATAAATATACATTCATATACAAAGAACACAGTTTTTAGAGGGGAAGACAAATATATTTCACTACCTAGGAAGATAATGAAATTTATCCAATGTCCAGCTTTCATTGGATACGAGCTAAAGACAGCTTCTTTTACTCTTTTTTTGTATGATCTTCTGAAATGTCATTGTCTGGCTTGCAATCCAAAGCTAGGTAAAATGCTAGTATTCTCCTTTTCTGTGTGACAAAACAATGTACTGACTATACAGAATCAGTACAGCAAAGTTGAAAATGGTGTATGAAATTAAAAAACTGCTATCCAGCGCACAGAGAGAATATAGATAACAATGTAGTTATTGCTGTGTTGTGGTATTTGCAGTGATATTTAAATTAGATACATTCTTTGACAAAACCGAAGCAGATAAACAAAAACAAAAAAAGCCAGAGCAGAAGTATTAAAAAATTGCAGGTGGGAGAAATTAACTTCCCTTTCCCTATTTTCTCCCTCCTTCCCCACCAAAATCATTTAAAGAGCATCTTAAATGGAGACCTGGACTTGGGTAAAGTCCCTTACCAGCAGATATTTCCTGCACACTTAAGCATAACTGCATGGGACACTCAGAGACACATGGAAGATCTACAGGTGGAATGAGGAGATCTGGGAAAATTAACTTTGTCTAGAATAGTCCAGATTGAAAACAGGTGAGGAGTTGAATGCAAAAGCTGTACAGCAAAGCTGTCTCCAATCTGTCTGCAGAATCTGTGGCTTCACAGCCAGAGTAACAAAAGTAAAAATCTGGCTTTTGAAGCATCATCTTTTTAAGTCTATTAGCTTTGATGAAGTGGGAAAACCAATCAATTTATCTACTCTCATCCAACATGGTATCTTAAATAGATAAAGAAGATAAAAAGATAAAAAGAAGAAACATGTGTGAGGAAGTGTCCATGCAAATCTTTGGCATTTCATTTTGTATTTTTGAAGTCACTTTATTTTACCAGAAAGGCATAGAAAGTGCCTAAAAGTCAGCATAGTTTGATGTGAGATATTGCTAGAAGTAGATGGTGAGGAATTATTTGGTTAAAATCTTTTTCTCCATTTATTGACTGGCTATATTTTTTTAAAATTAGCTTTCATTTTATATTTTTCATCTGACAACTTCCTTTGGTTTTCTGCTTTAATAATTTGAACTGGCATCAATGCTAAGGCTTCTGTCTTATGAGTTACTGTTACATACTTGTCATTTTCTGGGTTTCTGGGTTATCTAAATATTATCTTTAAAATTACGCCCTTCTATCACCCATTTTTCCATCTTTATATTTGTAAAATGTGATCCTGACTCAAATTGAAGTGAGTACTGCTGACACACAGTATAGCAAAAGTGATGCATACCTGGCAGACTGGTAGTCTAGGATGTCACAAGCCAGCTGGGATAGGCACATTGGCATTATCCAATCAGAAAACTGGGAAAATCTGATTTTGATTTTAAGGGAGAAATAGAATAAGGTTCTATCATTCATTTTAGCATATTGAGATGTTATGAAAACACTATTTTTCTAGTATCCTTAGTTTATCCTCATAGCACAAAGATCTCCCTTTACAAGTCAACAGAATGAATGTATTTCTTTTAAAAGTTTCAATAATATTATGTTGTTGAAATAAGTAATATGTGTGTATATACTGTATATATATCTTTTATATTAAGTTCATTTTGCATGAGTAATGAGGTTACCTAAGCTAATCTATTAATATTCAAAGTACACTAAAGCTTTATGAATATTTTTAGAGATTATGTATAAAACTAAAAGAACTTAAACAAATATTGTAATAAAGCATTTTAAAAATGAAGTAGTTTTGGACAGTACCCTAACTGTCATACTACCCGGGTTCATAAGTGCTCTTACATCTGAAAAACTAGCTATTGAAAATACCAGAATAGGATGCACATATTTAAGTAAATATAAAATAAAATTTGAATTGGATATAAAAGAATGATTAAAGTAGCCCTGTAATTATTGACTGTCCTAAACTAAGGTGGATCTCCTTGGTATGTACTTGCCATAGCCATCACAAAAAATATATTCTATACTTCATTCAGTGAACCAGAATAAATATATTTTAACAATGGGACCACCACCTACACGTGCAAAAAAGACTAAATTTATTTAGTTGTTTCCTTCAGTGCAAATAAAAGCAGAGGGTCTCTATAATTTCCAGTCACTCTGCATATCTAGGTGGGCACCCACACTGAACAAAATTTAGAGTCAATGATCTTTCCCGTTTGTCAGAACAACATATGATGTACCCTAAGGACCCTTTTTTCTTCAGCTTGGAGAAAGATTTGTCTTTCAAGGTTTTACAAGCACTTTTGTTTTAAGAATTAAGCACACTCAGCAGGGAGATCTTTTTAGGGTAGATGACATTTTCAGAAAATTATTATACATAGCACAATTATAGACTTGAACAAATAACTGATTTCTTGGTTCATTGGCAATTCAGAAAAGAGGAATTTAGCAAGTGCAAGGTGAATTTTAATTCACTTTGCTCCAACACAGCAAACAGAT
The DNA here is from genome assembly GCF_026979565.1 of Vidua chalybeata. Lineage (NCBI taxonomy): Eukaryota > Metazoa > Chordata > Aves > Passeriformes > Viduidae > Vidua > Vidua chalybeata. The sequence goes on along the minus strand of NC_071570.1, from coordinate 21,299,737 downwards.
CAAAACTGAATTCTTTGGTATAATATGAAATATTTGCTACAAAATTTTTATTTAATTGCAAACATGAAAATTTATAAAGGCTTAGAGAGATAAAGGAAATGCAAAGGTAAATATTAATTTGAGTATTTAATTTTTAAAAAAATCCTCAGCTTTTACATTTCTTTCACATGAGCTATTTTGTCAAACATTCTAATGGACAAAATATTTTGATGTCTGTAAACTTATATTTTTCACCAGAGAAAAGATAATAATGCTGAAAATCTTTAATCATGGGTAATATTCCATTAGGTACTTGTCTGTAGACCACTTAAGTGCTGTGATTTGAGTACCCACTTTAGATTATAAATCTTCAGAAACAGCATAATTTGCATACATTCCAGAAGTGAAATTGTACTGAAAAACAAAATGAATGTGTGATAGGAGTTCTACAGTAAACTTTTGTCTAATTCACTTCTTTTAGATTCAAGTTATTCAATATCTGTCCAAATTAAATGTTTCTGCCAATTGGGTTTTCTTCCTTTGCTTCAAATCAGGATGGACTCTAATGGTCCGTTTCCATACCAAGGAGGAAGTAGCAATTAACTTGCAGTCTTTTGAGGATTCTGACATATGTCAGCAGGCTGCAGTAACAAGAAACATTAAAAATCTTATCACACTCAGGTTGATTTGAAAGTCATATACCTTTCTTAGCATGCTGCCTACTTGTTCCCAGTGGTGAAGCAACGGAGACAATTTTCTGCAGCACTACAGGATATGCAAAATGTTTGAAGAGGAATGTTTAAATCACTACCATCTGGTGGAATTCAAGTGGATTCTTTATACCATCTTTGAGGAGCTCAGTGGTAGCTGTTGAGAACTACACTGAATACACTGTGAATAGAGATATTATTTTAAAATTAATTTCAGACAATTGTTCAGTGTTTGCTGTGTATCTATCACCAATTTTGATATCCTCCAGCTGTTTCATTATTTTGGAAAAAGTTATCACATTAAGATATTTGATAATTCAAAAGATTTGGCAAAATAAAGATGGACATTGCTATCTGTATGCTGTACTATTCCATGTTTTGCTCCTTTAAGTTTACAAAAAGTTAGTCAACTTGCCCCTTTAATTATCTCATGAATTTGTTGCAGCACCAAGGAAAATCAACACAGTCTTTCCTATGTACTTGATATTATTATAGTCTGTTTTATTTTTTTAACTGCTTCTTTAAATTTTACTGTAAAATATTGATGTGTGAGACTACATACAACAGTTTTTGTATTTTTTTTCAACATGAGAAACAGGAAGTGGGTATTAAGAAGTTATAAATATCCACAGTAATTCAAAACTACTATCACTGAAGACCTTTATTCTGAGCCTCCTGTATAGCGAGTAGAAAAACTGCATTTCAAAAGAGAAATATCACTGATGTGATTAATTGAGAAAAATTACCTTTAAATTAAAATTCTAAATCTATTAAGGTAAAGTTGAATTATCCCTCTGAGGATAAAAATAAAAATTGCATAGGAATTCATGTGTGAGCCACTGAATCAGAGAAAGTCTTATTCTTCATAAAAAGTCTTTAAACCAGTTCTAAATAATACCTTGTCCTAGCTTCAAAAATATGGATTTGGGGTTCCGAATGCAATGTGCAAGATAGATGCATTAGATACTGACATAGGTCAGCCTAGATAAAGAGTGAGATATAGATATAGATTATATAGATATCGATATCTATAGATATAAATATGACAGATGCATATGTGCAGATATTTCAACAGTTCCTTTTTCATTTAATTGGATATTCATAGGATTCTATTTTATAGATCAATATAAATTTATAACTATGAGCAATGATATTTGCTCACAAATATATTGCTTACAATGATATTGCTATATTTTTCACTCTTGATTACATAGGTAGGATTTCTAAAAATGCCTAAGCAAGTCTTCAGCTCCACTGAAATTCACTTGGGACTGATAAACTTCTGTGCCCTTTTGGTGCAGATATCTCTGCAATCTTGATATTGTTTCTGCCTCTTTTCTGGATCTTCTTCTTTGTACATAAATTTTAACCTAGACAGTAAGATTCAAATATGTTTTATGTTTCCAAACATTTTCCTGGTTCCTCTATTACTAAATATTAGCGTATTATTTCAGAGGTTTATATGCCCATGATGGCCAAAGAGATTATTCACTTAAAAATGTATTAGACTAATGCTGAGAAAATGCTTAGTATTTACAGTGTTTTGCATACTTATCATACTATTCTAATTAATAGAGATTTAAATCCAGGCAATGTGGTTCACTAATTTGCCATGATAGTAATAATAATTTATTATTTAATATGCAAAGACAGCATGCTTAATCTTTGTAAGGTGTGTTAAGAAATCCTAAAGAGTTTTTTAAACCAAATGCATTTGGAAAGTAGGCAATTAAAGGATTTGGATGCCTTTGTGAGAACTTTCAGTAGTTTTCGTACTGTCTAAAAAGCTGTAGAGGATTCCATTTTAAAAATTTAAAAATTATCTCTGACTCTGATGTTGTTATAAGTATAATCCCAATAAGTAATATTTGAGGAAATGTTTCTTTGAGTGAAATACCTACTCTTGAGAGTCCAGATTTATTTGTTGCATATTCCCCAAGATGTACTGAAGATACTATTTCAGAATTATGTGCTTTTTCCCATCAAAGCAGAAAGTAATTATTTCCACTTTTTTTTTTTTTTTTTTTTTTTGCAGTTTCTTCATGGTCTTGTATGGAGGAACTGTGATAAATTACGATGTAGGAAACATTGTTTGTGTGGGATAGATAAGAAATAGGTACAGTCATGAAGGCAGGAACAGATAAATTCTCTTTATCTGAATTTATCCTTCACTATGTTCAGGTTTTCCTGGTCTTTGTAGTGGTCTTGCTCTAGTGAAATTGATCGTTTAGATACAGTCAGTCTTTTTGCTACTGTTAAATGATGCTAAGTCAGAAAGACCCATTTGAATAAATGGTCAGTCACCCAATGATAAATTGTGGTGTCAAGAACATACAGTAACCTCTGAACATAAGAGAAAAAACCTCACACCTTCTTCAGAGATATATGTTGATTAGGGATGCTTCATCCTGTAAAAAAAACTGGTGCATGGGCAAACTATAACTTCTGGAGTTCAAACATACAGAATAAATTTTGTTTGTGCAAGTAATTCCAAACTAAAAGAAGAAGAAAGAAAATATGGAAATTAAATATATAACTGAGTTATGGGACTTACAAATATTCTGTATTTATTTTAACTGTAATTTTGAATAGTTTACTCTAAGTAAGCCAACCAACAAATCTAAAACCTTTGGTTAGAGAGAACCATTAAGAAATTTCAGGAGCTTTGTAACTTTAGAATTTACAATGTTTAACAGTATGTATCAATAGGATAGCCAAATGACAGTTTCAGCTATGCTCAAAATTTTTTTTGTTTTCAGGAGTGAAATTGAATATATATCTAAACAGCATATTATATTCACCTTGTGCAAGTGACTGAAGATGAATAATGTAAATAATTGTAAATACTGAAATAATATCACTCATGTGTATAACTGAAAATGTGGAGGTAGGATTGTAATATCCTTCACATGATGCACTTATAAAAAATAATAAAAACTTCTGTTATTTTGTACAAAACTTCTGTCTTTTGTACACAAGGACACATGCTAAGAACACACATTGACTTCAGATAAATAAAATAGGAAAATGAAGTAATTAAAAAACAAAGACTTTCATCTCAGATTATAACTCTTTCTGTCCAGAACCATTTCTAGAGCTGGCTGAATTGAATTTTCAAGTGTGTAGGGAATTGGAGTACAAAAACAAGAAAGCAGAATGTGAAATATAGTATTATAACTTTCAATTGGAGTTATAGATTATTGCTTGAATTCAAAGGGAAGCAAAAAAAGGAGAAAATTTCCTCCAACCATTCCAAAGGCTTTCCCTTTGATCATTTTCTTCTTGCAATAAAATACTTGTTGCTTTTATCTGATTTAGCAAGATAGAGCATGTGGTGAGAAAAAGAAGGAAAGTTTACACAGGCCTGGCAGCAGCACCTGGATTCCCTAAGTGCCTCAGTTATGTTTTCTCAAATCTAGATAATCCTTTCCAGAGACAGTAATTTTTAAGTTTTTACCTGGGGGAAAAAAGTAAAAAAGGGGGATCCTCACCCACCCTGTAGGACACTGTGAGAATAGATTACTTTTTCTCAAACTGGTCTAACTTTTAGAGTATTAGAAGATTTAATGAAGTGTTAATGCTTAACTCTTGACCTTGATTTTTCAGATGGTCATTGTAATTCAAAGCCTCTACACAAGAGTGAATAAACACAAGTATGTCTCAAAGCACTATCAGAATCAATAATTTTTTCACCTTCTTTAAAAATCTATTCCTCTTAAATTTTGAAACCATTTAGTTGGCAAGAAAAAAATTAAAAATTTTTAATTACTGCTTATTCTAGAATATGACAATCTTCCTTTGAGATGTAGGATTGGTTGGCTTTTGGTGATGTCTTGAAGAGTCAGAAATTCATTGTTGTGCTCATCTAGAAGACTTAGTCAACTCAGAGTTAAGGATATTGTCCATTGCAGTGGAAGTGAATGACTACATTTAAGAAATTTGTGTCATTTACTCACTCTGGATGAACATAACATGACAATTTCCAGGTTTTGGTGAGCATAAGCTTTCCAACTAAAGACAATCACAAAATCAAAACCTCAAGAAACCACCCCCCAAAAAAAAAAAACAACCATAATTTAAATGATGTATGCTATCTCTATATAACCACCTGGCCTCTAGATACATTTAAAATAGAAAATAGATGTGCAATTGTTGTTTCTTTATTTGCATTATCAAGTGTGCAGCAATTAAAAAAAATTGCTTGTTGGGATAAACTGTGAAAAGGAAAGGCAAAAAAGCATAGAAAGCTGACTGGAAACACACTGTACAAGCAATGCATCAAAAATATATGCTGAAAAAACTGTTTACTAGTTCTCTAAGAATTCAGGTAAATGTACAAAGGTGTGGTTTTCTCACAGAGAACAGGACATTTCTTTTTACAGATAATTATCTTGTCCTCTCTGTGACCCAAACACCAACAAGTGAGTAAAATCTTTATATGGGATGTCAATTCTCCAAACCAGCTTGCACAAAATTTCTCAAACAGAAATAGATTAACACAGAAGTAACAACAAAATATGTTTTATCCTTACACAGCAAATCGGAATAAAACAATTTTTACTGATTTAATATTAAGTTTTAAACTCTGCAAGAATTCAATCTAATTAATACTGCTCATGGGCTTAGAGAAAAAGTATTTAATACTTAGAAGAGGAAAAAAAACAACTGTGTGCAAATAGAAATTTTGTAGCAGGAGAACGGAAAATATAGTGACCTTGTCAATTGGTAAAATGCTAAAATCAGCTTAAAAACTGGCTACAAAGCACTCCAGACAGTATTTAAACCTTTAAAATTCTTAGCAAGATCACCTAGAATTCATTCTGTTTGGATTACTGTTGAAATCTTTCTAGGCAAATAAAATTATTTTCCAGTATTTTAAAGCTTTCTTGTTATTTTTTTGTTTGTTTTGTTTTGTTTGTTTGTTTTTGGTTTTTTTTTGTTTGATTTGTTTGTTTTTTTTTTTTATTTATTTGGGTTTTTTTTATATATTGTTATTTTTGAAGGATTTTGATCACAATGTAATGTTTCTTTACTGTAAGTCAAGATAACATGAGAATTCTAGAATTTTCAGTGCTCCACTGGAAAATATTAAAGTACATGGTAAAGTATTCCCTAAGGATAATTTTGAAATTCTGTTTTATTAACCAAAAAAATAACTTTATATTATGGAAATACAAAGCTCAGCTATTGAATTAAATAGAACCAGCACATGGAGTTTCTAAACAGCTAAATTCTCCATATTTGGCAAAGAATCACATGCAGAAAGTACTTGAAAACAAACTTTGATAGAAGCCAGAGGAGATAGATATGGATTGTCACTCAGATTAGGCAGAATGTAGGCAATCTGTAGGTTCTGTAATGGTTCTCTCCATGTACCCCTGTTCAGTTTACCTAATGGTACTTCCCTGAAGTTTACTCCAATTTTCCCACCTTCCCTATGTCAATTCCTAGGTCCATCTGCCTTGCACCTCCCATGTTTCCAGACTCTTCCCTGTCAGTCCTTCAAACCCTGCTCCTTCAGCTTGTCATTCATAGTATGCTACGCCTTTTTCACGAGAATGTTTTGTGTCAGTTATGTTATTCCTTCATGTTGATTTGTAGATTATGCATTCAATCCTCCCTTTTCCTTCCCCACTGGTTTTAAGTTAATGTGAACCCACCCCATGTTCCTCCTTGCTAGCTAGTGATTGTTTTGTAGACAGTCTCCTCCCGGGAGACTTGCCCCCTTTATAAACCGATGTAATCCCTTTTGGCTCTCTCTTCTGGCTCTCCCTTTGAGTTGTTTCATTGTAACATCTTGGTGCTTCTTGGGGGAAGAATAAACATCTTGGAACTTTGCCATCAGAGACTACCTCTCTCTTTCACTACTCAGCCATGGTGAGGAACCTCTCTGGGTGCCCACCTTTGACCAGGCCAAGTAGAAGCAGAGGTTCCAAGCCAGAGGCCAAACTGCTTCCCTCAGCCCCAGCTTGGGAGCTAGAGGCAGGGAGTGACCACATGGTGACACTGCTTGGAGGAAAGGGGCTGAGCAGCTAGCCGATTACGTGGCTCACCCTTTCTACCAGCATCCAGGCATGGCATCAATCATACACATTTTTAACATAAAATGAACCTCCTAAGAAAATGAAAAACCTCATTCACCTCGCTGGACAAAGTGAACAACCGTAAGTAAAGTTAATTGTAATAGACAGAATCATTATTGTAATAGAAAGAACTATGTGATGGTGTATTCTGGATAGAATTGATGTATGTCTTTCTGAGGAACTGCAGTTGCGTACATATGCACTGTAGGGATGCAGCCTAGGAGGAATCACTGCCAAGATTCCAGGTGATTTCAGAGGCTTTGAACAATCTGTCTAAAAGAGTCATCACAGGGACATGTAATAGAAAGACCAAGCATCACTTCCCTTCAAACACTTCCAGTGTTTTTTCATGATTGTTTCATTCGAAGGAAAAAATACAAAATATATAGGAAGCTGCAATAGGCTCAGGTGGATAAGAAAAGTTCTTGCATTGAAGAAAACTCTCTACAATCAGATCCTTCATGAAAACCTTTTCAATAATAGGAGAAATGTTAATTTTAGAAAGTTTGCTGTTTATCCAGTTTCTTTTTTAAAGCCCATAGGTTTTATGTTTCACATTCAAAAATTCTTCAGATGAGGAGTTTGGGGGAAGTGAAAATATAATATTTACAGGTTATAATGAAGTGATATTCTGGAGTTGAAACTCCAGAATATTATTGCTTAACATTTTATTGTCTGTTGGAACTGATGTACTGATACTCATTTATTTACCCTCTTTTACACCAAATTCTCATGCCTTAAATAACCTTAGACCTTAAATAACTACTCCACCTCAACTTTCACAAGAAGGGAAGTAGAGACTTATTAACAAAAAGGAAGGTAGAGTTCTGTTAACATTTGATCAGTGTGAACTTTTGTAGGTGTATTGTAGAGATGAAATTTAGACAGAATCCAATGTTTTAGGTTACCTTTTAGGTTACCAAAAGTATTGCAGAACCATTTTTAATCATAAAACATATTTCTGATAGTTCCCTGCATCAATTATTAAAGCAGCTAACTTTGCATTCTTACTAAAGTGATTAATTTTGTTTTGCACAAAGGACTTTAAGAAGTAAACTTATCTTTAAATGGGAAAAAAAGAGATAAAAAAATTAGTTAAAAGGAGAAAAGCAAACAGCTGGGCCTGTTTCTTATAGTCCTTAATACACTGGTTTTATGTTGCTGGATTAAAATGCTACCTGATTTTTTTCTGTCCCACAGCACCATCCTTGTAGATTCTATGAAAATAGTAAAGTATCCTTTGTCAGAATCCCTTGGAAACACTGGGCTTCTCAGAAGATTTAAGGGTGCAATTGGCCAATTATTACAGTCTTAACAGGCTGTTTCCTTAGTAACTTTTGAGTGTTCAGATGAACACTACCCCCCAAAATGTGTGGGCTGGAAGCATGTCCCATTTCTCCCCCCCCCCCCACTGTAATTTTATTTTTTTTAATAAGAAATACTCTCAGAAACCACGTCTTGTGTATACTGTTAGGTTGAATAGAGCTACTGCATTCCTAACCTAATTTTACACTTTGCCTAACCTCTTAGTCTTTCATATTTTTTCCTAATTATTTACCTTGCTTGTTGTTTTTTACCCAAATAAATTATCTGTTCTGATCACACAGTAAATCCCCTAGAACTTTTAGTTGGGTTTGGTTTGGTTTTGGGATTTTTTTTCCCTTTTTGGCAATTACAGCAATGTCCATGGCTATGGTCTATTCTCAAATTCAGAGCTGCATTGTCTTTAGACAGCACCTATTCACATGTAAATTATAAATTGCATGCATTATGTTTTCTGCCTAACAATCAGATTCCAATAAGAATTCTGGAATTAAAGACAGGCAAATATAGTTTTGGAGAGAATGTGTACAGCATTGACAATTCTTACTTAAGACATAAATTAGCAGCTGGACTTCAGGGAAGTGAATCAAACTGTTTTATGGGTTTGTTTAAGATGTTTTTTTAGCCAGACTAAACTTTTTAGACTTTGAAACACTGTTGAATTCTAATTAGTGGTTTCTTGGCAACAGTCAATATCCAAAATACCTAAACACTGTTGAAATAATACATCTGCAATGAAAGTAGTGTGCTCTTCTTCCAGTGCAGGTACTGTATTGTAGGCACTTACTGTCTCAGTTTTGCTGTTTCCCTTATCGCGTGATATTAAGCTGATTTTATAAGATTCTCTCTCCTGAATATGATAAAATCCCCATGTATGGAGATATAAAATTGGATTTTTCAAATGCAGATGATTGTAGTTATCATCTCCTCTACATTTTCAGCCTCACCATTGTATAAGCCATAAATCTTTGTAGTACAGCCCTGGCATGTTTTAGAAGAAGGCTGGTAAGTCTGTACTGCTTACAGCAATGACATAGTTCTATCCAAAGTGATACAGCATCAGAAAAACACATTGGTAAGAAGCAAAAGAGGAAGCATGCACTTCCATTTGGCCTGCTTTCCTATACTTATTCGTTAAAGGTCTTATATTTTCAAAAAGCACTTACGATTATTTTGATGCTATTTGAGAGCATATTGGTCTGTACTACAGATTGCAGCATAGGACTTACGGAGAGATATCACAGAAAATATACGATGTGTTACCTCAGGTATGAGGAACAATCTTGCCATGACAGCAAAAGTTAAATGTAGGCTAAAGAACCATTTCAAACGACAGAATGTCGTATTAAATTATGAAAGATGGCACAGGTAAATAGTATCAGTTATCTGGTTGGTGGAAGCACAGCTGGAACAGGATGCTACACAGCCCTCACAGCATGGCCAAAAAACAATGTGAGGAGGTGGCTCACTGCAACTCAGCTGGGTAACACAGTATTCGTACTGCTGGCAGAAATTAACTGTGTTTGTGCTTGAAACAAGGTCAGGCCAGCAAAAGCTTAATGATGGCAATCAGTGATCCTAGTATTTGTATATCTTAACTTTCACAGTGCACACACTGCTTCTGAAAATTATATTGTCCTCTAAGTCTTTTGGGTCCATCTGAAAACCCTAACCAGCAACATCAGTTCAGATACAATCAAAAAAAGGAGTTATAGAAATAAAAACAAACAAAAAAAAAGAAAAAGTATTTATGAAGAGAATCACATTAAATATATGCTTAAATGAACAAAAGATTTAGTCTTCCTATTATATTCAGGTTTTATTGACTTGGTCTTATTAAATAGAGACATTGAGCTCTCTTTTACATTGAGCCCTCTTCAGTGAAGGCTGCCAGTTAAAACTTTATTTCATGAAAACTCCTAATTACACCCTTGAGTTCACTTTTGCTTATGACTTAATGTAAATGTGCAAAGGCAAGTGAATTTCTTAATTATGAATTTATAAAACAATATCCAAAAATTTTTAGGGATGTCTAAAAATTATTTTTAAAGATATGTCAAAAAATGAAACTTATCTTTCCCAGAAAATAAATTCTGTGTTAAAAGTCATTGTGAAAAGAAAACCAAACCAAACAAAAAACCATGGGGTTTTTTTTCAGTTTTACCATCTCCGATAAATAAAACACTTCCATAAACATAATTAAAATGTATTAGCAACAATTATTTTAATAACTGCATTACTATTATTTGACTAAAAAGTAAAAGTCTACAGTTTATGTCTAAATCACCTTGGAAGTTGTTATATAATTTCACTTAAAGATAAGCTTCTGCTTGCACATATTAGTATGCTAAAAAGACTTTGAAATGAAATATTTTCTGTGCTGTATTTTTGCTCATATTATTTCTATCTTTATTCTGACTGTAAGGGCTTATACATAAGAATCTTTGCTTAGAAGTAAAGTGCAATCTCAGTAATAAATCAGGGAAAGTAAAATAGGAGAAGGAAATCTGTGAAATTACAATCTCTAATTTTTTTCTGTGTGACACATTGGAAAGGAATCTACTGAATGTAGTTGGTGAACTGGTACTTAAGATTCTCATTCTTCTCAGTGATCAGCAACCTGTAAATGGACCATTTCTTTCTACATGTTTGGGGTCTGAAGAAGTATATTGTCATGTCAATGAATATGGGATCATCAGTATGTGTACATGTCAAAACAACTTTGCAGAAACATAAAAAACTTGTACTGAATGGGAGGTTTGCCCAGAGGAGCACTTTACTTTATATCTCTGAATAGAATTTGCTCCTGGGATTCATGTATTTTACATGAATAGGTAGTTTCAGGAATGATACATTAAATAAGTCTATTCATTTTTTAGCATGTATTCCTTTCTCTTTCAGTTGAAATAGAATATTTAGGTTGGAATATTTAGGTTATCCATATGTCAGAGAAAACTGGGCAAGGATACTGTGAGAACCTAGAAAGCACTGCAAATTAAATTAAATAACACATATTTCTTTATCCTTGAAATCCTTAAATATTGTCTCATAAAAACATTGCCTTTATATACTACAAAAGCAGTCTGACTTTTAGACCATACTTTTTTAAACATTATGCACTATATGCCGGGATATTATCATACGTTCTACACACACAGAGGTAATATTTTTGAAGCTGGTGGATGAATTTTAGTTGTATTTCATAATTGCTAAAAAATGTGGGCATGAAAACTGAGAATTACTTGTATTTTCCAAAGTTTTAAATCAAAAAGTTAAACGGATCCATGACATATCCCTCTGCTTTCTCTGCCAACCCAGCTTTCATCCTTTCCCTTCAAGGCATCTCAGAGTCTATTCACTTCAAAAACTAGCTCAAAACCCTTGCAGGGGTATGTGGTAGCAATGCTGCTGTGCCTAAGGGTAATTAGTATAAACTGTGTGTCATTGAATCTACAGACCAGGAAACTTAGGTGTATTTTGTATTAGCTAGTGGAATTGTCACCTCTCTTTTGAAGAATAATTGTGTCAAATTAGCAACCTAAAATTAGAAAACTTCCTTCCAGTTTTGCTAGAGTAGATAAACTTTTTTCCCCGCCGCCATTATGCAGCCTATAATCTATTGGCATTTACAAGTTTAGCAGATTAGTGCAGCATTAAAAAATCTATTTTAAATTCCAGGGAGGGGAAGTACATAGCTATGGAAGTTGGCAGCTTGCTCTACTTACATTAACTTCACACTTAACACTGCAGTAGGAACAGTGGATGACTTTTGTAGCCCACTTTTTGCTGTTCATTTTGTGCTGGTTCCACAACCTTTCTTTCAAACAGTCAGCCCTGCACAGTAACATGGTGAATGTTATGCCTAGACAAGTTATGCATGAATACCTTGTCAAGTAGCGGGTGCTTTCACACTGTGTTAATGAACCAGGGACAGATTTTTGATTTGTGGCTAAACAATGCCTGGCAGAACAGCATTTTGCCTCTGCTCCTGCCACATGACAAAGATGACAACATAGTTCATGAGATGCGATTGTCACTGAGAAGAATAGCAGTACAAGATCTTCAAAATCCTCCAAGAGAAGCTGTGTAGCATGCCTCTAAAAAAGGTTCATGTTGTAAGATATCTTTCACTTGCCATTCTAGGTGATCTGTGGCTCACTGATGCAATTTATTCAGCTGGCTTCCTCTGCCTAAAGATGTCATCCACCACCACTCCCCTGGCTGCCCCCTTCTGCTTGCCTACCCCAAGTGCTAAAGGGGTGAAGGAATAATGAGAAGTAGGTGAATTGCTTCTGGTCACTGCTTATGCTAGGGTCATTTCAGCTCATCTCTTGTCATACTGGACTTACTGATCATGCATTATACAGCAGAGATGTACAACTAAATCCTTTTCCAGTTCCCAGGAAATTTATATTTGGCTGTCAGATACCACCATCACAGTAATTCATCTATTCCCTTGATTCTTTTGAGTGTGTGTAAAAAAACGGCAGCTTTTCTCTGTGGAACTAACTGCTGAACTGCAGTCTTTTGTTATAAGGAGCAAACAATCAGGAGTCATCAGTGTACATGAACAATAAACCCCATGCTTTAGAGATCCTTTAGTACACATGGAGAACAATCTACCTGTTTGGTCAAAACAGGTATTGATGAGGAAGAGGAAGGTTGGAGTCTATGTGCTTCTGGCTAATAAAAAGAACTTTGGGGTGTACCTAATGAGAAGAGTTGAGCAATGTTGATACGCTGTACCACAAATTGCATTTCTGCAGGGAGCTAAAAAAGATTAATTAAATATTAATTAATTATTAATTAATTAAAACAAATACCAGATGATAAATGTACGTTTTGCTTGTTGAAACTAAGACCACAATGATCGTGTGGGTAAGGACAGGATTCAGCCATCTCCTTTTGGTAGCTGCGCTGGTTTTGGCTGGGGTAGAGTAAATTTTATTCACAGTGGCTCTGGTGGTATTGGGCTCTGTTTTGGATTTTCACTGAACAGAGTGAAAGATAGTATAGAGATGTTTTTGTTATTGCTGAACAAGGCTTGCACAGAGCCAAGGCTTCTCTACTTTTCTTACTCCACACTGGTGAGGAGACTGGGGGTGCCGGGCAGTTTGGAAGGAGACAGAGCAAGGACAGGTGACCCAAAGTGACCCAAGGGATATTACATACCATGTGGCATCATGCTCAGTAGATAAAGTGGGGGGATGAAAGAGCAAGGGGGGATTTATGCAGTGATGCAGTGATTTGTCTTGTCAAGTTACTGTCAAACAGAATGGGACCCTGCTCTTCTGCAGATACCTGAACACCTGCCTGCTCATGTGAAGCACTGAATTAATTAATTGGTTTACTTGCTTGTGTGCATGGTTTTTGCTTTTCCCATTATACTGTTTTTATTTCAACCCACAGGTTTTCTAGCTTTTATTACTCCTCTGATTCTCTCTCTGATCCCAGTGGTGGGGGAGTGAGTGATCAGCTGCATGGGGCTTGTGACTGACTGGGTTTTAACCATGACAGTAGTGCATGATCAAAACATTCTCGATTTTCCCAGCTTTAAAAGTTTACTATACCATGAAACATTAATGATACAGATAGAAGAAAAATCATTAAAATGTCTTCTTTTATGCCACTTAATGACATAAATAATAAAGCTAAAAGATCTCTTGACAATAATTGAAAATTGTCAAAATCACAACTTATGTGTCAGATGAATGGAAAAATGCTCTATTCTTTTTTCTGATTTTAACTGTATTTTTCTCATTTCTCTTCACTACATTTTGTAAAACATAATAAAACATATCTATTCTAAGATTCTGTTCTAAGACAGGAAAAATATTTCATCTATTTTAATGTAAGAATTATATGTCTTGCTATGTTAACATAAGAACGGTTTGCATTTTCTTGAGCCTAAGCTTGCAAATATTCACTTGCATTTTTAACTGCTACTGTTAAAAGACAACTATGAATCACTGCATCGTCATGCTTTTAGGTTGTGAATGATGCAAGAAAATTGAAAATTTAAGGTACATTGTGTCCCATGTAGTTTTGCATCTATCTCCACAATCTCACTTTTAACTATTTATACTGAAAAGTAAGGAAAACAAATTATGTGCATCCCACACATAAAGAGCAGAAGAATACCTTAGTATTTTTTATATTTAAGATTTCTCTAGCTGGTCAATTTGCTATAACAATGATCCTGGACAGCATGGAAATACAGCTCTGCAGGGAAAGAAAGAAGCCAGATGAGGTCAGGAAACCTATTTTCTGGTGAGTCTCATCTTTATTTCATCTTTTATCCATCCCCTTTAGTAAAGCTGATGCATCATGTTCCAGTCCTTTTCTAAAATGACATTAAAAAGCTTTTATACAAGTTTGAAACTGTAAGCATTTATTTTATATAACTGATATGTTACTAAAAAAAAGTTCTGTTCAGTGTTGCTCATTACTTGTTTTATGCCATGGAAGCAACACAAATTCATATGGATTTCATACCACAGTAATCGTGCTCAGAACTTGTGTTGTTTAAAGTCTGTGACATGAAATCAAACTTTTGTGCTCCGACTTCCTGCTCAAATGTGATTCCATTTGCAGCATTAGCCACATCACAATATCTAAATCTTTAATAATGATTGTATAATTAATGGCAATAGATTTTTCTTTAGAACTGGTTTTAAAACTATGTAGGTAATTATAAGGTTACCAAATACACTCATGAACAAAGAGGAAAAAACTTAGAAGGTTAAATAAGCTTATCAAATGTAAGCTTGCAAAAGTCTTACCTGGCTCTGGAGATTTCTGTCTGTTTTCTTTAATGTCCTCCTGAGCAAGACCAAGCAGTATGCCTGAAGCAAGCTGAAACTGCTGAAGTATGGTACCTCTTCAGGAGAAAAGGACCTGATCTCATATTCTTACATTTTTCAGTGTCAGATTGGTCAAGAAACAGTTTTCCAGGTTAGACTATATCCATGACATACATTTTTATGGTAACAGAAATCAATGACCTGGAGAAAAGAAGTTCCAATATAACTTTGTCTGATTACTATCCCTAAAAAAGATGGTCTTTTCAGCTTTGGAGAAGCTACTTGTAGTGGAATTTCTTTCTTTGATTTATACCCTTCCTTCTCTCCATGTTGTATTGGTCTGCAAAAGCCAGAAAATGTTGTTGGTATCTTCCTTCATCTTTGTACATTGTCCAAGATTAGGAAGCAGTCTGAATCTTAACAGGTTTAGCCTACAACTATGTAAGATGTCTCACTGCTGGATTGTTTTACCAGATCTTTAATAAACATAGGCAAACTTTTGACTGTTTGGACTTAAGTATTCCCTATGTTTGATGAAAAACTTTGCAAAGAAAATTTTTAGATAAACATGTTTCTAATTTGTTTTAAAAAATAAAAACCCACCCCAACCCACTGGTGCACTGCTGCTCACTTATATCTTGCCTGTCTTTCAGTGAAAAAGTGAAACATTGTCAAGGGAACCAAGCTCTTGATGAACCATCTCTTTGACTATAATTAAGCAAGTTGGGTAAATTAAAAGCATCTGAAAGATCAATCTTCACCTATCATCAGAACCAACTTAAAGAACTTGGCAATCAAATCCTCCAAATGAGCCACTTACAGTCTATACTTGTAGGGGTTGCGCTGGCCCAGGGTATAAAGGGCAGAAAAGAGGCCTCATTAAAGAATTCAATGTCTCTTATCTGGTATCCAGACTTCATGAGTGACAAAGCAGAAAAATGAAAGATAGACTTGAGAGGGGTGAGACAGTGGTGGAAAAAAAGTGAAATTAGAACTGAAACCTGGTGGGAAAGGAGGGAGATGGTGTTATAAGTGATTCTGGCACAGAGATCTGGTTGTAAGATGTACACAGAGGAGAGGAATGAAATAAGAAGCAGGAACTAGATAACTAAGAAAAGGACATATTTAAAAAAAATTAGAAAGGGAGCACTGATGAACAGAACTGTCCATTATTACTTTTTTGGTAAATCCCAAGCTCTACATCGTTGGGATTTACTCAAGATTCATCAGCCTTGGCCTTCTTTTTAAAAAGGAAACCATTCTGAACCCTCTATCTTGCTTGTCTGAAGATTTTGCTGTACTTGTGCAATCTTAAATAGCCAGCCATAATAGGCGCTGTCCAATAAAAAATGAAGGGATGTCATCAATATCACATAATCATCAGTAAACATTAGCTGACAAAGGTCTGTGTTGTAGATCTCCATATTCCAGCCTTGCCAGTGTGACGTCACTTCTCTTGCTCTTTTAAATTTCTAAAAAATACTAATACCCCTCTAGTGCCCATGCTATGTACCCTAAAAGTGCATTATAAATAGTAGAACAGTTTTCAGAATTAATGTTTCAACCTTAATTTATCTTTTTTTTTTTTTAATGTATTGTGTCTTGTAGCAAGACAGAGTCCTTAAATGCTCAAACAGTAACAGAAAACACAGAAAAAGGAGCGATAACAGGTAGGAGGTTGCAAAAAAATTATATATACGAGTTTTTGCAATTCCTAGAATTATTTCTTAGTGCAAATACTGAAGCTAGAAAAAAAAATTATGATACTCTGTAATCAGGAGTGAGCCCTACAGGAAAAAACAAAGCTAATTAGAATGTATTCAGGACTGACTGAGAAACAAATGCTTTATATGATTGCGTTTTTCCCTAAAGTGTTAATCATATTTATTTTATACTGTCTCCTCTGACTGCTGAAATGTGGAGTTCATTCTCCCATGGGAAGTTATACTCTTAATGTCAAACATAATTATGTATAAGGAAAAGAAGTCAAGTCTATTCAGAGAACTAGGGCAGGCAGACTGCTACTTCTCTAAAAGAAGAAAATTGATACTTTGCTTAGCTGTGGAATACTATCTCTATGTGTGTGTTTGAAGACATATTTTCTATGTCTTTAGTTAGTGGGCCCTTTTTAGTTACCAGAAGACAAGCAGCAGTTATGTGCAAAAATGGTCATTCAGTTTCATGAATAAAATCTACCTAAACAGTAATCCATGCTATAGCAAGATCTGCTTCAAATAAAATTTGGGGAAAATCATCCTGACATAGTTAAAAACAATGCATTTAAAAATATATGCTCTATAAAGCAATTATTAGTTACAATCTAAGCCCTGTTGTCTTTAAGGCTAAAACCTGGTATTTTTCTACCAACATCTAACTCAACATCATGAAAATATCTAATACACACTTTTTATCATAAGTACAGAACTTGGTGGGGTTCTTTTAATGTACATGGTTATTTACTCAAGAAATGAGCAAAGAAGAATTGAAATTAATTATGATTTAATAGAAGTCAGATTTAAGAAGTATGCCTAGTTGCATATGCATCCAAAAGACCAGTTTGGGAGACTAGCTTCGGATAAATAATACAACACTTGTAGAGACTTTCATGAAAGATTTACTTTAGGGAAACCACCAAGGAAATTAAATACTTTAAACTATGTTTAAGTGACCGTGAAGAATCTGACAGATTTTAAAAAAGAAAAAAAAAACCAAAAAACCCCCAAAAAACAACCCCCCACCAAAAAAAAAAAAAAAAAACCAAAAAAACCCAAAACAAAAACAAAAAACCAAACCCAAATCAAAACCACCACCAACAACCAAAAAAACCCCCACAGTCCAAATTTTTGAAAACACATGTGTAAGATTGTCCTTAACTAAGTGTCCAGTTAATGGGCTAGGGAGTGTCATCTTTATCACGAAACTCCTTTTCTTGTTAATTTAAGCCACATTCTTCCTGATGTTTACACAGAGTTTTGGGGTATGTAATATTTATATATGGACTCAATTCCCACATGCTCAGCAGTTTTCTGCAGCAGTTGAAGCATTGTCAAGCTTTTACCTCTGGTTGGCTTTACTTTGTTTTGAGGGCATGGTACTGTGAAATCTAAGTTTTCTGGGGCATTAAATTGATGTGCTATCTCATAATGCACATCCTCTAATACATAATTTTGTTGTCCAAATCAAACGGTGGAAATGGCCATGCTGCTATACAGTAGTAAGTTGAAACTGCTAGACAATGGTACACGTGACAGGCTTCATTTCTAGAGAAACAAAATATAATTTCAAAGGCCTAACTGAACTGACAGAAGAGTGAACAGATCCATATTAACAATCCCTTAAGATGTCAATTAAGACTGCAGAGAAAGTTCAGGATGTTTAGGCTAAGAGGTTTGCCTTTAGGACAGCTAACAAAGAGAAGAAAATGTTCAACTGGAATGTAGCAGTTAATTCTTCAGAGACTTGAATGTTCTCTACTCTAGATTTCAGTTTAGATCACTCACCTTAATTGAGATAGGAAGAGATCCATAAAAAATGCCTTGAAAACTAAAGACTTCAGCATACTCTGTCTCCATTCAACAATATTTGAAAGACAGGGTCATTATTTCAAAGCAGAAACGTAATTCACTGCACCAACAAAGTACAAACTGCAATTTAGGAGGAGGGGAAATAATTTTAACTGAACCATACTTCAAAATTAATGTTAATCCATGCAACTAAGTTCTAGAATAAAAGAGAACACAAAATCAAAGAGCTGGAAATTCCAGTACCACAGGTCTGTGTTTTCTTGAATATCATTGTAGCCATAGCTCTGCATTAAGTTTGTCTCACCCTCCTCCTCCTTTTAAGAACTGTATTTCCACTCTGTATATTTCAGATCAATTTATAAGTATGGTAATAAGTGATTCCTGGATAATGTAAAAAACAGCCAAATAACTCTCACAGAGAAAACAGATAGTTTATAATGGTTTATTTTCTTGATTGACCTCTATTGTTACAGAGACTGAGAATCTTTACTTTTAATATATTTATTCCGCCTGCTTTAATATTGTGGAATTTCTGCTGTTATTCAATCTCCTCCTGTAGAAAGCCAACACACAGATAACTGAATTCAATTCACAGTTCTGCTGCTTAGCAGAGTCACAGCTCTAACAGTTGAACGACTGACTCCCATTCAACATTAGATATGATTCTGAGTTCAGGAACTTACCCGTATTTCTGATTAGCCAGACAACCAATATTAATCTACTGAATATGGAGAATAAAGAAGTAGTAAAAATACAACAGTGAGCAACTTTCCAGTGCCCACTACCTTACCTCACAGTTGAGTAAAGGCAAACCCAGTCTTGGAGGTATGCCCAGCCTGTGCTATTGTGTGTGATCTGTGTGTCACCTGTGTGTCATCGATAAAGATGCTTAATTCTCAAGCTCTCAAGACATTGCCTCACACAGCAGGATTGCTTATAGCACCTGTGTGCTTATTTGTTGCATACCCCCTATCTTGCCAACATATTTGGGTTCTGCACCAAAGTAAAACAGCTTGTCTTTAATATAAGACACTGTGGAATACTGCAGGAATTGAATCACTCTTGTTATCTGGTAAAAGTGGATGCCCAGAGAGCATGGTTCTAGAATTTGTCAGGTAGCATCGCTGTGTAATGCCAGTAACACAATCACATTGCTGAGAATGGCTGGCAATCTATACAACCCCTTTATGGCCTGGCTCATGAATTCGAGCAGGGAGCATGGCACTCTGGCTCATGAATCCTTGACTAGTGCCAGGTGTACTTCAGCAACTGGCACAGCAGTTGTAGAGAAGTGATTGACTGTGCTTCTGGTTGCTGACAGTCCTTGCCACATGAACTGTATTTTTCCTTACCAGGTTGCCATTATCTTATTGAATACTCTGTATTATCTAAAAAGGAGGAAAGCAGACTTACCTGCATATTAGACAGATAATCCCCATAAATCTTTGCATTTACTTCTTCAAGGATTATAGGTTTTGTACGTGAAGAAATAATAAGCAGGCAGTGGGTATAAAGAAAAAGACCAAGGGCAAGCAAAAAGGCAGTTATAGTGAGCCCTGGGCACCAGTGCTTGGACACTCTTTGCATTTGTGTCAGGTAGCAGAGATGAGTCTAAAACAACATTGCTTATTGTGTTGCATCAGAACAAGAACCTGGCTGTTACATCCTGGGTTTGGGTTCAGATTAGGGGTTCTGATCTATGTTAGCTAGCCAAGTTCTGTGTACCCCCGTGCACCCCCCGTGTTTCCCCCTCCCTGCGGTGGTTCGCTCCAGGCTGTCTGCTATTGGAGCTTCCCCCCGCCACTCCTGTAACCACTCCCTGTCCTGTCCCAAGAATTCTGTGTCTGTCACCCAGATCCTGCAACCCCGTTCGCCCCGGAGCCCGGGGTCCGCCCCCGTCGCGTCCCCGTTGGGCACCGTGGTCCACGTCATCACCACGGCGCCTGTCCTCATTGGGCGGGGGGGCTCCTGCTCCTCTTGCCCTGCCCCCAATAAAACCCCGTGCCTTCCCGGTCCCGCTGCCATTTCCTCCATGCAGGCGCAGGAGAGTAAGCCACTGCTTCTCCGTCGCGGCTCCCCACGGCCACTAAAGCTTTCCAGTCTCCCATGAGGACGGAGTGGACAATTCCTTCCCTCTTTGCCTCATACCCTCATGCAGGTGACAGAGCCCGGCCAGCCCTGACCGGCGCACCGCAGAAGCGGTGTCCGGGAACAAGCGGCAGCTGCTGGTCCTGGACAGAAGCAGCACCCTTGCCAGGCTCCGGAGCCGGCTGGGAATGAGGCAAAAACAAAGCAGAGCCGCACCTGGCATCTCACAAATTCACAAATTATTTTATTGAGCTATTCAATTTGGCTTTCTCCACCTTTTCAACCTGATAGTCCACATTTTGTCTGAGTATTGTTCCCTGATTCTGTCATCTGGGGTTTAGATACAAGAAAAGGTAACCTACCACTTCAATAATTTTATTCTTTGTCTGTTTTTAATGTCATAGTAAATTACTATTTGTACTTGTTGCTTATTGATATAGTGCATGGGAACTGTAGTAAAAGAAAAAGCCATTTTACTTTGTTAATCTGTTGATTAAAAATTGCCTTCCTGATTA
Source organism: Vidua chalybeata (assembly GCF_026979565.1). Taxonomy (NCBI): domain Eukaryota; kingdom Metazoa; phylum Chordata; class Aves; order Passeriformes; family Viduidae; genus Vidua; species Vidua chalybeata. Next base: position 21,278,712 of record NC_071570.1, on the reverse strand, counting down.
TTGTTGCATTGTTCTTTTATAGTACTACTGCATCTGTGTCTGTACATACTTCCTTAAGCCTATATTGTCCAGGAAGAAAAATGGGCTGCATTTCACTGTTCTGAAAAGTAAGCAAGGATGTGATGAAGAAGAAATTGCTTCAGTAGGAGACATGTACTGGAAAGCAAGCAATGGTTTCTTTTCAGATAGCTTTGCTGACAGGCAAAGGAAAGGAAAAATTTTGCTGGTTTTAGAAGAGGAGAAACTCACCACTGACACGGTGTCCACTCTATATCATTCTCTCCAGGTCTTTTGATTAAGAAATAAATGGGGAAGGAAAGAAATAAGAAAATTCATCAACATTGTGACCTTCTGCCAAAGATATAGGCCAGGCATAATCCCTTATGTGGTGGTGCATCCTCTACCCCCTCTGTCTTGCTCTAGGATCTCAGAAGCTCCTGATAAGCCTTGACCAAACCATATGAGCGATGAAGCACCCCTTTATAATACCTACTGTGTAGTGAACAATCCTTGATCACAGCAAGAGCTCTTGCATGGTAAATGTGGGAATAATTCTGACTTCAAAAAAACATCAGTTGCCTAACCAAGGTCAGGAGAAAAGAATAAACAGCTATCTTTTTCACCCTTGGCAAATAATTCACATGAATTGTAGCTCAATACCATATCATACCATTGGATTTTTTTGGAAAGAAAAAAATCCAGTAGTTACCAACTTGGTTTATGACTAGGATGGAATCTTAGTGGTGACTAAAGCCAAGCATCACATAAAAGGGTTCCTTAAGTGAGATCCTTTGAGCTCTCCTGGAGCAGCACATCCCTCTGAGTGGGATGCCCTTTGGAGCTCACTAACGATCAAGTTTTGAGTTCACATGGACCTCAAGTTTTAAATACCCAAAAGACCTTCTTCTTCTGATGATGAGTCCTAGATGGCTACCCACTCCCATGCACATACATAGTCCTTGAGGTATAACCCATGCCTGTTGAGAAACATGATGGGATTTTATTGAGTAGTTCACTGAATCTGAGTGGAATTTTTGATGGTATCTTTTTGCCTCTTGTGTTTGCATGGGAATGAATTATGGTATTAATATTGCTATTGTGAATCTATAATAAAGTCAGTGTTATAACTGCAGCAAATCCTAGCTGAGCCTAAGCTTCACTGGAGTGGAGTGGTCTGGAAATGTGCAGTGCAACTTGGACAATCTAGCTTTTGACTGTCCTTTTGGGGGTTTGTCCATCATTGTTTTTTTGGTTCTCCCAGGCTTGGTGTTGGAAAAAGCTAGCTGTGGAAGCACCCACCATCATGGTTTTGTCCCAGGAAGCCATGTAGTGCTGAGCACAGGAGTGGCCACCATTGTGTTTCTGTCTTGGTGGCCCTATGGAGCTAAGTCTAGATGGTGAGCATCTTTACTGTGTAAAGCACTTTCTGTACACTTTTGTTATTAATATTGCCACTGTTATTGTGTGTTTCTTGTTCCATTGCTTCTTACTTTCAGGGAATCGTTGTCTCAATCCATAGTCTCTTTCTTTGTTGCACTCTTACTGGAGGGGTTTAAGGGAATGGGATTGACTTCTTGGAGGTATAATTTCATGATGGTATTAAACCACCACAACTCTGTAGTAAGCAACTGAGTGAACTTTGTGTTCAAACTCTGTTAAAGTTGCACTTTCACAATTTAATATTAAAACCTGCTTTGTGCCAACACTATCAATAGAGATTTTTTTAAGTGGCCTAACCATACTTTCGTAACACTTTACCAGCTTCTTCCATGAAAGTAGAAAAAAAGATCATTCAATATGGATATAAACTACAGAAATGTAGATGTTAACAGTATTTCTGAAATCCTATGTGACCCGGCTCTTCCAGAGCTGCCTTGTCTATGTCCACCATTCCATTGCTACTGTTGAACAAGAAGCACTAATGACCTCAAGGGGTACCCAAATTATTTTTGAATGCATCAGGTGTCACTGATGAAGCTAAAAATCTAATACAAGTCTTGGAAATAGGATTTCCTTATAAAACAGTTTTGTTATCCTTTTATCTTCTTTGAAATGACCTTCAGGGTTCCAATGCATTTCAAACTGGGTACATCCTGTTTGATGCATCTGGAAAACCTGGATAGCCTGGTCACTTAGCCTGACTGCTAAGCCTGAGACTTAGTGGTATTAATCATACTATTGGAGCACTTCAATCAATGACTAAAACTGTTCAGGACAAATAGCTGGGAGAGGCTGGCCTCTCTGTCCATGACGGACAAGGATGGAAAGATGAGGGGGTTGCCCTCTGTGATTGACAAGATGATTCGATGATTGGATGATTTCCATTTCTATATAGGAAAAAAAAACCATTGTCACTGAAAAACAGCCTATCAAAGATCTGGAGTGTATGGGTGAAAATTAGAGGCCAAACTAACAAAGGCAGTCATAGAGTAGATGTTTGCTGACAGATAACAATCTGTCAGTCTTACCCCAGGCCTAGTAAAGTTATGGAACAGGTCCTCCTGGCATCTGCCTCAAAGCATATGAAAGATATGAAAATGGCTTCCCCAAAGGCATATAGTGCCTGATTAATTGATGGCCCTCTATAGTGGAATGTCTGCTCTGGAAAAGGATGAGAAAAGGACCTGATGGAATTTACTTTGACTTCCATAAGGCCTTTGATATGGTCCTCCCCAACATTCTTACTGCTAAATTGGAAAGATATGGGTTTATTGAAGATGGGTGCACTCTTGGATAAGAAAGGGATTACCTGAATGCTTGCATGTGAAGAGCTGCAGGTAACAGCTCAATGTTCCAATGGATATCAGTAACAAGTGAGATTTGTCAGAAGTCTCTACCAGGGCTGGTACTGTCCAACTGTTGGACAGTATTTTTATTAATGCAATGCAGTGGAATGTAGTGTGTCCTCAGCAAGTTTGCAGATGGCACAGTATTCGGTCCAGCTAAAATGAAGCTAATTTTCCCCGTAGCAGTCCTCAAAGCACTGTGATTTGTAATGGTATCTACGAAGGTGTTGATAACACACCAGTGTTTTGGCTCTTATTGAGCAGCATTGTGCAGCATCAGCAATGTCTCTCCAACAATTTCCCATTCCTACCCAGTAGGCTGGATCTTTGGAGGTGACATATCCAATACAGCTGCTAACCAAAGTGATGTTTCATACTATATGATGTCTGTTCAGCAATAAAAGATAAAAAGGAGGTGGTAGGGGTGGTGGGTGGGGGTGCATGTGTGAGGTTACCCTACACCTACAGGGTGAGGGAGTGGATTTGCTATTTACATTGTTTGCTTCCAGGACAACCAATAAGCATGCTGAAGTCCTGCTTCTCAGGAAGTTATTGGTCATTGCTTATGGGAAATAGAAAATAAAATCTTTTGTTTTCTTTGGTTCTTCATGCATGACCTTTTCCTTTTTTAAATTTCCTTTATCTTGACCCAGAAGGAGTCTTCCCATCTTATTTTCTCTATCCCTTTCTAAGGAAGGAGTAGTAGAGTGATTAGGTAGGCATGCAGCCCAGATCATCCCACCACAGGCAGCAAGCTGAACAGTGCAGTGATATGCTAGAAGGAAGGGATATACTATCCAGAAAAATTTTTACAGGCTGAATAAATGCACCATTATACATTTCATGACTTTCAACAAAGTTAAGTTCAAAGTCCTGCACCTGGACCAGGGCAATCAACAGTAGCATTAAAGACTGGAAGATGAGCAGCTCTGATGAGATAAAATTGGGATATTAGCAGATAAAACTTTGGTATGAACCAGCAATAGGCATTTGCCAGAAATGACAATTGTTTTCTGGACTTCATCAAAAGCAGCATGGCCAGCAGGTTCTGGGAGGTGATTCTGCCCTTTTCCTCTGCTCAGGTGAGAGTTGACCTGGGGCACTGGATCCAGCTCTGGTGTTCCCAACACAAAAAAGACATGGATATTTCAGAGTGTACAGAGGAGAGCCACAGAAATAATCAAAGGGCTAAAACATCTTTTCTATGAAGAAAACATGAAACAATGGAAGTTATTAATCTTGCAGAAGAGAAGACACTGGGAATACTCTATTATGGTCTTTGAATACTTAAAGGAGCAGGTAAGAGGATTGGGAGAATTATAATTAGCCTCGAGAAGCACTGGAACTTATAATTAGCCTGGAGAAAAGGAGGTTGAGGTGAGACCTTCTCACTCCCTTCAACTACCTGAAAAGATGTTGTAGGAAGATGGGGGATACTCACTTCTCCCAGGCAGCAAGGATGGCAGTAAATAGCCTCAAGTTGCTCTAGGGGACATTTACATTGGAAAGTAGGAAAAAGTTTTCCATCAAAAGGGTTATCAAGCAATGCACCAGGCTACCTAGGGAGGTGGTGGACCCACCATCTCTGAAAATGTTCAAGAAATGGCTGAACATGACACTTAGTGCTATGGTCTTGAAAAGGTAGTAGTGATAGGTCAAATATTGGATCTTGGAGGTCTTTTCCAATCTTTCTGATTCTATGATTCTAAGAAAGATGAGGAAACACGTTTTACCAAGGCTTGTAGTGGTTTAAAGGCAACATTTTTCATCTGAAAAAAAGATGGGTTTAGATTAAATAAGGAAGAAATTTATTACAGTGAGGTTGGGAAGAGACTTGCCCAGAGAAGTTGTGGAAAACCAGTCACAGGCAGTGTTCAAGACAAGGTTGTATAGGGAAGTGAGCAACCTCATCTAGTGGAAGATGTCCCTGTCGATGGCAGGGACCTTCAAACTAGGTCCCTTTAAAGGTCTCTTCCAATCCAAACAATTTTATAGTTTGAATCTTTATTATAGATTTTATATTTTTACCAACTAGATTGGGTATTGGACATACTGTCTCTATCTGCGGAGTGTGCTTTAACACCTGTATGAACAGAACAATGTGAAGCAGCAGAATCTTCTGATGGTTCCACACATCACTAAAACATGTAGTTAAGGACACCAAGAACTGCAATGGACCCAGAACCTTACTACCTTAAATCCAAATCTCTTGGCTAAAGTTGTTCTTGTTTTCATAATACAGCAGTGCTAGAGGGGGAGTATGTATTGATGTTGTCTTATAAACCTTCCCATTGCCATGCAATGGCAATGGCAATTACATATCTAGTAATAGGAAAGAACGTTAAATCTTTTTTTTTTAACAATTATTTATAATCTATGGGGTTTTTTTGTTTGGGTTTTTTGTGTGGTTTTTTGCCTTTTAGATGTTGTTTAGATTTACCCTGCAAAATTGCCTTTTTCTTCTATTAGCATCACACTGCACCAAAGTATTTTTAAAACTAAACAGTTAAAAATAGAGTTGTTACTCTGAAGCAGATTTCTAAGCAATTGTATTCAACGAGTACTATAATTTTGTGCCCATTTTGTTCAGCTAGTTCTCTAATTACTTCTTCTATGCTATGATGAATAAGTTTTACAAGCAATGCATGAGTCTATGTCCATAAAACTCCATTTGCAAAACAATATATTTTAAAGAAAAAAGAAGATTTTTTTTTTTTTTGGAAAGATATCTTGTAGGGTAAATTCAAACCAGAATGAAAATATTTATGCCTAAGAAGTTGTTACTGGGTTAAAATTCAAGTTAACAGCTCATGTATTTGATAAGGAATACAAAAATGATACATCTTTCATCATGCAAAAGAAAGGGTATTCTGGTAAATAAGTTTACTGAAGAAACAATGTCAATGCAAAAGATGTAAAATGTGTGTGTGTGAGCATGCAGTGTGTCTGGGTTTAACTGCTTATGTAAGTTTGTATTTAAGCTTTGAAGAATTCCTTTTGTACTGAAGTTCTGTTCTACAGCAGACCAAAAAGGAAGGCCAAAACATTCTAATTTCTAATGTCATGTACACTGCCTGCCAGCTGCTATACTCATTATTACGTCCAGGCCACAGCATTATATGCTAGACTAGTTTGCTATTTCACTACTAATTCCTTTATGCATCCTTTGGAGCAGCAATTAAAAGGTGGGCCTTCAGCAAGCAAGAGCCAACTATTTGAACCATATTTTATACTCTGTGCTGGAGGCTGTGCAGTGATTTGGAAGTTAAGTCCTTGTGCAATCTCTTAAGATTGCCTCAGAGGCAGGGGAGACTAATTTGCAAGTATCTTTCTGCAAATATTTTTGGACACACAAAAAGAAAGAGCGAGGTAATCTTCAATTTCTAATTCAATTGCTAATTATTTGTTATATATGATATCTGGGGAAAAAAGAAAGAGAGAAAATAATCTCTTACTTCTTTGTAAGTAAGTAAATCTTAGTGTAGTAAAGTCTAGTAATTGATGTGTCTGACTTCTTTTATCTGGTTGTCCTTTATTAAATACGGGATTTTTGTTATATGCAGAGCAGTCTATGGGGGTGTCTTGTCAAAGTTGTCAAAGTTGCTAGTTTATTCATAGCAAACCTATAGAATCTTTTAGTAAGAAGCTCTTCTAATCACTAACCCCCCTTCCCTATAAAGGCATTTCAACAAATGTTTTTGTTCTAGCTAACAAAGTATGCATGAGATGAACCTTGTTTAAAACAAAGAGAATTTATGAGTTTTCTGAGAAATTTTGTTTAAGGTTTATTTAAAATCTCCTGGAAATACCAGGAGAAAAAGTTATCTCTCTCTATTATTTTATTTAGAATGAACGTTTTATAATAATGAGAAAAACCTCTCATCTATGCATGAAGACATACCCATTTGCATTTATTTTTACAAAATTTATTTACTAAAGTATTTAAGATAAATGCTTCAAAAATCAACTCAACTTTCTCTACCACCACTTGTGTTCCCTAAGTCTTAATTTCTCTTTACAAGTAGTTAATTCATGCCCTGGAGAGTGAGAACTTAAATGAGTCAGAGACTTATATTTTATATAGTCTAAAAAGACCAAATATATAATTATTCATTCATAAAACACCACCACAAACAATTCCACCAAAAAAAAAAATCTAATATGAAACATGGACATAGTTGTGCAATTCTTTGGTCATTAATGAGGAACTCTATAGCTAAATAAAGTGTGTTAAAAGAATTCAAATAATTATTCATTAACATTGCATCACAGAAATTTCTCCATGGTAATTTCATGCATATTAGTAATTTTATGCACAATCAGAACTGAAGAGACCTTGCTTCAAATTAAATTCTACTTTGTGGAGTGCAAAATGGAAAATTATTCAGTTTGCTTGAACACTAAAATGAGTGCTAGCTTGGTATTTCAGTGACAAACAGCAACTCATCACATGGTAGAAATATATAGAAAAGATTTTGAACTAGGCCCTAGATCACTAATTGGCTTGACAGATCAAAGCTGCAACAAGAGAGCTCTCAGGAAGATGAAATGATTTACAGAGTATTATTAGATGGCTGGCAGTTCCTGAAGATGCATGAAGAAACAAAAATAGCATTGTTGACATTTACAGACCCTGCTTGCCATAAACTGTATTAATACACAAACCTCTGCATCCACCTACAAAAACAGTCACTGTGTGAGAAGCTCTGTCTTTTTTACCCTTATCATAACATAACCTCTCCTTTTCCCATAGTTTAGGATCCCAATACCTTTCTCTTTAAAAAAAACACCAACTCTATTATTATATATTTTGTACTACATACCCAATTATGTTAGCAAGCATTAAAATAAATTCTGACTTCCTTTCAAATTTCTAGCTCACTAAAAAGGCAGTTTTTTCCCCTGAAATAAATATTTAATGTACATGACCCTTTTTCAGAACAGAATGACAGACTAGCAACTATGGATCTTTAGAATAAACCACCAGCAATAAAGAATTTCAGAATAGAGAATGCACAGTATTGAAAATGGATTTCAAGAGTCCATCATATATATCAGTTTTTTTTATCCAAAGAGCACATGCAGTTTTGTCTCTGGGTATTTATTAAAAAATGTCTTTTACATTGTTTAGAGTAGCAGTGCTCTTGTACTGTCTGATCACTTGTATCTCATGTCACAGTACAACTGATATGAGGGCACTGTTGTCCTAGGTCTCCAAGTTTTTCACTCAGAGAATGCCTCTAACCAGCAACAGTATAGCTGGAGAAGGACAAGACTCTGAAATGAATATTTACCAGATGTCTATAAAGAACACCAGTAGGTCAGAAACCTGCTCAGACATTGCCAACAAATTCCTATTTCAAACTCTCCAGTTGCCTGCCATTATGCCCAAATGATTCAGAATTGCTGAACACAACTAATGACAACAACCAACTCTCAGTCAGAAATGTTATTGTATAAGTGATTGGCATATGTTGACAAAAAACTGCTAAAGAAAATGAACTACTGTTTCTAAAAAATGCACAAGAGGAAATGATATTATTTCACAGTGAGCAATATTTTGGTTTTGCTGTTGTTTTCTTGATCTTTATTTGCAAGAAAAAAACAGTAAAAAAAGAGTATGTATGATGTCTAAACCATAAAGCATTGCTGAAAATGTACTCCTATGGGTCTGATTAACAGCTTGTTCAAGCACTTTTTTCTATTGTAATTAAATGGCATTTGGGGAGCAAAACACCTCATAACAGTGTTAGCATCAGTAAATGCTGTACATTTTTATTCCACTATTGAATCTCCCTAGCTGAGCCTCAGATCTATTTTAACACTATTTACTAGGAGGAAAATAGAACCATTAACATCCCCGTATTGTCATGTTGTAATATGTCTGTAAATATCAAATCCAGGAAGCTAAACAAATGTACTGGAGATAATTTATGCCCTTGCTTTCCTTCCTCATTGAAAAGGTAATTGGAATTAACATAACTATGGTGGAAGTATTTTCTACAAATCTCAGCTTTAATATAATTGCTGATAGTTGATGAGAGAAATATGGTGTGCGTTTTTTTTTTTTTTTTTTTTTTTTTTTTTTTTTTTTTTTTTTTTGTGCACCTGAGAGGGACCAATCTGATTTTTATTTATGCCTCAACATGCGTCATAGTGAAGGATTCCTATAGGGGCTGTATCCGTGCTAGGAGCCCTGTCCCTAGGGAGGCTTCTCCTGCAGCCGATCGGGGGGGCAGAGAAAGCCTCCATGGTCGGACTGCAAGCAACCCCTCCCACTTGCCGGTGGGGCAGACGCCCAGATGCCCCAGATGCCCGGAAAATCGGGCTATGGGAGGAGCCATGGTACACAAAAGCAGGTAACTGCAGCTTGACGGGAACGCTTTTCTTTGGGTTTCTTGGAGGTTTCGGGGGCTCGCTTGCATGGCCTGCATGGCCAGCTCGGCCTCTCTCCCCGGCCCGCCTTCTCCTTTGCGGTCCTGTTTCGCTGTCCGCACCCGTCCTGCCCGGCTTCGCCGTTCGCCCTGTGAGGACCTGGTGCTTCGCTGTTTCCCCTCACGGAGAGGGCGCTGTCTGCACCCAGCCGCAGCCGCCGCCACCACCACGCTCCCCACGCTGCCCGGCAACGGCCTGCGGCATGAGCCGCAGCACGCAGCCCGCAGCCGCCGTGCCCCGACCCTGACAGGCCGCCCGCGGCTGCACCACGAGTATGCCCGTAGCCATGGCAGCCTGTTCTTCGGCAAAGCACGGACACGTAGCAGGCTGCTCTTTGGAAATGGCGCCCAGCCGCCACGGAAGCACGCAGATGCGCCGCGGTTCGCAGCACGCACGGTCTGTGTGGTGACGCTAACAGAGAGGCAGGGTTCTTGCGGTAACGCTGCACCTGCCTTCTTTTTCTCTGTCCTCTTTTCCCCTCTGGGATCTCTTGTCCATCGCACTTCAGTAGGAACACTTTCCCTCCTTTATCAGTAAACGGTTTTCAGATACGATATTGTTGCATTTGCCCTTCATTTTCATCTAAGAAATCTATCAAAAAAATCCTCCCTGACCACCTCTTTTACAGTGGCACAGACAGCACTTCATGATGAAAAAATTTGCACAAGAGTGTAATTTGAGTACAATTAATATGTTAACAGATACAAACACAGAACCAAACGTATTGCTAGATAATCCTTCTGCTGAAAGAGTATTTTGACTATTACTATTTTTGTCAGTGTTTAGAGGAGTAGGATAAAGAACAAAATATTCAAGTTTTCTGTTGCACACAGAATCCTGTTTTCTTTTCCAAAATTTAGCAGAAAGGAACCAAATCCTTAAGTTTTAGTTTTACTATTTTAGTAATAAAGTTTTTCTTTTCTCTACTTTCCTCTTCTCCAGGGAGTTTGCATTTTATCTAGATTTGGAGCAGGAGGACCTGGACCAAAATGGCTGTAACGTAGATGGGGACCTAGTTTGACGGGAATTTTGAACCCATAAATCATAGCCTCTGTACTTAACCAAGCATGAATAGACACAATTTGATATGAAACGCCTAAAATCTCTGTATTTAAGGTAGAAATCCACCAATTAATTTAGTTAAAATAAGAACCAGTATGTATCCCTGTCGTGGTTTGACATGGAAGTGAATATTTTTTCAGGAAGTTGGGTCAAAGCAATCAGTGGTCAGGTTTGGATATTGGCAGCTGGAGTGACCACTGAAAGTATGGACACGCCTCTGAGAACACAGGGGGTTAAAAGCAAGAACTCCCAGGGGAGCTGTCTCTTTGGTTCCCATTGTCAGTGCAGACTCCCCCCTGCCCAGCCATGGGCTGGGTGGGGGAGGGGAAGCCACGCAGCCTTGTCCAGGTAGGCCGAGGGGGCTGAAGGTCTGGAACCGAGCCAGCTCCTGCGGACTGAAGGGTGGAGGGAAGCGGAGATGCCTTTGTCCCCCCCCGCGAGGGAAAGAGACAGAGAGCCTGGTGGCATCTGGAAATTTGCCAGCAGAGGAGAAGCAGAAAGGGGGGGGGGATGATGCCCAGCATGGGAGTCGAGAATGCTGGGCAGAGATTTCAGCCATCCAGGGAGTCTGAACTTTTAACCCTTTCCGGGAAATGAGGGCTTTATAAAATATTACTCCTCCTCAATTTGTAGTGGAAAAGAGACAGTCCAGGACCTGAGATGTTAGAAGAAGAAATTTTTAGGTGGGAGGAGATGATGGAGTAGCTTTTGGCTGGACTTTTCTTGTTAGCCATAGACTGAACCAAATTCTCCTGCAATAGAGACTGATTTTAGGGGGATGCAGTGGTCACCCAAGGAGACGTGCTTCAGCAACCAACAGCACAGGAATGGCAAGAACAGAGGAAAGCTGAGGAGGGAATGGTGATGCCCTCTGTCTTCAGGAAGAAGATGATTTCTGTTCCTGGACCGTTGGTCCCAGAGGAAAATGGGGGGGACTGTAGTCCCAGGATGAGAAGCTGAACTGTTGTCTCTTTTGGTCCATGGCAAAGCATCCTTAAAGGAGCCCTATGAGCAGTCTGTCCATGCACGGTGGTGAGAGCACTGTGACATGGAAAGGAGAGTGTCACACTGGCAGATTTTCTCCGGGCGGTTGCCATGTGTGACAGGGAAACACAGGAGGTGGCAACTGTGTTTCCTGGGGGGCCTGTGGTGCAAGAGAGACTTCTCTCTCCCTTGATAGACTGAGTATTGATTATCTGAAGGGTGGTAATTTGATCAGGAATCCTGGGTGACATTTCATGGTGGTTGTTTTGTAAATTGGGAAGAGGAGGGGTGTTTTAGAGGGTCTTCATCCTGGATTTAGTGTGTGTGTCTTCTGTAGTAGTAGTTCAATAAAGGTTTTTTTTTTTCCTTTGTTATTAAGCTTGGGCCTGCTCTGCTCTGTTCCTGATAACATCTCACAGCATTTATTTGGGAAGGTGTATTTTCATGGGGGCACTGGCATTGCCCCAGTGTCAAACCATGACAATCCCTTTCAAAGATTTCTGGAATGGAAGTGTTTGAATAAACTTCCTCTAGGAATGAAACCAGTGGAAAAGAGACAGTGGGAAATGAGAACTGATGAAAACTTCTTCACCAGGGGAAAGTGAGATGTTGTACAGAAATAACTGTCTTCATAAGAAAAAAATCAACAGGATTAAAGGACTCAAGGTGATCAGTGTTACTCTTTTTTCTTCTGCCAAGATCCTTAAGTGCAGCTTCAGCTGAAACGGATAACTCCAAAATGACCATTTTTATTTTCTCTTTTTATCTTGACAGTGAGAGGCTTTTGAAGTCTGGGACACATTCCCTTCAATTTATTTCTGTGAAACATGCTGCAGTCTTATGGGGTGTATTGGGCACATATGAACACATGCAGGAAAGCAGTTCCAGCTAATTGAGATGGTACTGGTTGATAGGAAGTTAGCAAATATGATGCCCATCTACATGAAGGACCAGAAAGAGGATGCAGGAAACTGCAGGCTTGTCAGTCTGACCTCATTCAGTGACAAGTAAGATCATGGAACACATCATCCAAAGTGCTGTCAGGTGACACATGCAGGAAAACAAGAGGATCAGGCCCAGCCAGCAGAGGTTTGAGAAAGGCAGGTCCTGCTTGATCAACATGATCTCCTTTTGAGACAGGGTGACCTACCTTAAGGATGAAGGAAAGGCTGTGGATATGGTCTGCCAGGAATTTAGTGAAGTCTTTAACATTCTTTCCTACAGCATTCTTCTGGGAAAAAAGCTGGTTGCACGTAGTTTGGACTGGTATAATATTTACTGTGTAAAAATTGACTTGATGACTGGCCTGGAGAGTAATAGTGAATACAGTGGGTGGCTGGTCACCAGTGGTATTCTGCAGAGCTCAGTACTGGAGCCAGTTCAGTTTAGTGTCATCTGGGCAAGGGGATTGAGTCACCCCTCAGTCAGTTGGCAGGTGATACCAAGCTGGTTAGAAGTACTGATCTGGAGGATTATACAGGTCTGTAGAGGAATCTGAAAAGGCTGAATCAAGGAACAAAGGCCAGTTGTATGAAGTTAGAATCATAGACTTAGAGAAACATTATGGTTAGAAGAGACCTTAAAGATCATGTAGTTCTAAGTTCTAAGACTTCTGCAGTGGGCAAGGACAGCTTCCACTAGACCGGCTCACTCAGAGCCTCATCCAGCCTGGTCTTGAACACCTCCAGGGAGAGTCCACAACCTCACTAGGCAACCCTGTTTCAGTTTCCTTCCCATCCTCACAGTAAAGAATTTTTTCTTATGACCTAAGCTAAACCTACTCTCCCTCAGCTTGAGGCCATTCTCTCTTGTCCTGTAACTACATGCTCTTGTGGAAGGTGTTCTCCACCTTTCTCATAAACCCCCTTTAGGTACTGGAAAGCTTCTAAAGTTGTCCCCAAAGCCTTTTCTTCTCCAGGCTGAATACCCCCAACTCTCTCAACCTTTGTTCTTAGGAGAGGTGTTCCAGCTTTGTGGTCAAATTAGTACCTCTCTTCTGGACTTGTTCCAACAGGTAATGTCTTCCCTGTGTTGGGGGCCCCAGAGCTGGACACAGTACTCCTGGAAGGGTCTCACAAAAGCAGTGTAGAGGGGGACAATCATCACTTTCAGTTTGCTTGTTATGGCTCTTCTAATGCAGCCAAGGATGTACTTGGCTTTCTGGGATGTGAGCACACACTGTTGGCTCATGTTGAGCTTCTTGTCAACAAATACCCTCAAGTCCTTCTTCCCAGGGCTCTTTATCCATTTTCTGCCCAGCCTGTACTTGTGCTTGGGATTTCCCTGATCAGTGCAGCACCTTATACTTGGCCTTGCTGAACTTCTGAGTGTCACACAGGCCCATCTCTCAATCCTGTCAAGGTCCTTCTGGATGGCAGCCTGGCCCTTGTTGTTGACCTCACCAAACAGCTTTGTTCAACAACAAACTTCCCGAGGGTGCACTGAATGTCATTGTCTGTGTTGGAACAAAGATGTTAAAAAGTGTTGATCCCAATACAGACCCCTGAGGAATCACCAATTGGATATCAAGCTAAAACTCTTGGATATTGACTAAAACTCTTAAAATGTGATCATTCAACCAATTTTTTTATCAACTGAGTAGTCCATCTATCAAGTCCGTTTAGAAACAAGGTTGAGACATGGAACACTGTCATGATTTGTCTTGTTCAGGTAGATGACTTTTGTTACTTCTCCTTTGACCACCACTGCTGTAACATCATCATAGAAGGCCACCAAATTTGTCAGTTATGATTTGCCTTGTGAAGACATGTTGCCTCAGTTATCTCCGTATTTTACTTGTGCCTTAGCATAGTCTCCCAAAGAAGCTACTCTGTGATCTTGCCAGACACTGAGATGAGACAGGCTGGCCTCTAGTTTTGTGGGTCTTGCTTATTTTCCTTTTTAAAAATGGGTATTAGATTTCTCCTTTTCCAGTCAGTGGGAATTTCACTGCAATGCCAACACTTCTCAAATATGATGCATAGTGGCATAGCCACTTCCTCAGCCAGTTCCCTCAGGAGTCATAGATGTATCTCCTCAGGTCCCACGAACTTTGCAACTTCAGGTTCCTTAAACAGTCTCCAGCCCAGTCTTCTCTTACAGTGGTTGGTCCTTCATTCCCCTATTTCCCTCCTTTCACCTTCCACATATGGGTGATAGGGCTGGAGCGCTTGCTGGTGAAGACTGTGGTAAAAAAGGTGTGGAGTGCCTTGGCCTTCTCTATGTCCTGGGTAACCAGGTCTCCTTCAGTGATACTGAAAGGAACCATGTTCAATACATTCAACAAGACCAAGTGCTGGGTCCTGCTGCTGGGTCACAACAATCCCAGGTGGGGCTACAGGTTGGGGGCAGAGTGGCTGGAAACCTGCCAAGTGGAAAAAGGCTGGAGCATGTTTATTACCCATGGCTGAACCTGAGCGAGTGTATGCCCAGTTGGGAAAGAGGGCCAACAACATCCTCATTTGTATTAGGAATATTGTAGCCAGCAGTGCTGCATCCCATTTTCTTACTACAAGCAAAACATTGAGTTTCTGGAGCACGTCCAGAGAAGGGCAACAAAGCTGGTGAAGGGTCTGGAGCATAAGTGAAGAGTAACTGATGGGGCTGGGGTGACTTAGCCTGGAGAAAAAAATACTGAGGGGATCCCTTATTGCTCTTCACAACTACCTGAAAGGAGGTTGTAGTGAGGAGGAGGTCAGTGTTTCCTCACAAGAAATGAGTGATAGAAAAAGAAGAAAGGGCCTCAAGTTATCTCAGGGGAGGTTAAGATTAGATATATATTAGAAAAAATTTCTTCACAAAAAGGATTGTCAAACATTGTAACAGGATGCCCAGGAAACTAGTTGCATCTCCATCCCTCAAGATACTTAAAATATGTGTAGATGTAATACCTCGGGATATGTTTTAATGGTGGTGCTGGCAGTGCTAGATTAATGGTTGAAATAATGATCACAGAAGTCTTTTCAACCCTAAGCTTTGCTGTGATTCTGTGGTAGGGTTTAGAACTTGTGGGGCTGACTAAATATAGGAATAAGCCCATATTTGCAATAACAGCAGATTCTTTTGAATTTGCTGTAGTAATACCATGCTACAGCCTTGTTGTTGGTGGAGTTTTTTGTTTGTTTGTGGTTTTTTTTTCTTTTTTTTCCTTCTCCTTTTCTTATTGAAAGGAACTTGGAAGAAAAATGTGAGAAGAAAATGTCATGCATTAGAAAAAGTTGTTGGTTTAAAGAAACCATCATACTACTGGTTTTAATGCATTAACTTTGTTTTAAATTGGCATAAAATTATTTATTCTGCAAGTTTTTCACTTTGTCAATCCCAGCAAAATTTAAGGAAAACAATTCAATGTCTTAATAATGTATGTACTACCTAAAGGCTCAGAACATTATTGGCTCTAATGAGAGAATAACTAATGGAATAGAACTCCTTGTTTTTTGAGGGAACCTAAAGTAGAAAAGCTAAAAGACTGTTAGAGAAATGACCTTTGATTTTAAGAACATGTAATTCTGTTTGTTTTAAAAGAATACAAATGCATAATTTTTCACATTTTGGGTATTTATCTTGCCCTTTAAAGGCCAGTTGGAGAGTGGAGCTAAAGTTCATGCCTAAAATGAAATCTGAGTATCCAATATGAACCACACTTTTCCCTTGGCATTGATTTTGAAACAGAAAAGATTAGGAAGAAACAACAAAAATCATCTGTACCTATTGCCAATATAAAGAAACAATAGAGCTCACAATATGGACACACACACACATATGTATATTTAACAAGCAATAGATGTAGACTTCTTACCTCCTTCTGATTCCCACAAAGATAATAAAAAGAATGAGTATTGGAATGTTCTACACATAAAACACAATATTGAAAAGTTTTCTGGTAGTTCCATCAGCTATCTAAGTAACTGTAATGAAGAATATAGAAACTGGTATTTTTCTCCTCCTCCCTCACTTGCTATCTGTCTCAAGACAGATCTGCCACAACAAGCTAGTCTTGCAAGCAAAAGCGGTTTAAGAAATACCCCAGTGCTAATTTCCAAACAAAACAAAAAAAATGTCTTCATTATGTATACTCTACCAGGTAATTGTTAATAAAAATATTATTAAGAAAATCTGAGAATATTTTTGAGGAAGACAGAAAAATACCTCCTGGAGCTCAGCAGACTCTAGTCATATCATGACTTTCTGCTTTCAAATATAAGACATTCAGATATTTCTCAACATACTGCTTGAATTACTATTTTAAAAATATGCTTTGAAGAAGAGTTCCTGACTTAGCTTGGGAAAAAATATTCTTGGATGTATTTTAGATTTAATCTTCAAAATGTGCTAAATTATTGTGTTTCATTAAGTATTTTGAAATAGTAGCAGCAATAAGGCAATTATATATACTCCTAAGAATAAATAGTATGCTGACATACTCTAAAATGGAATATATGTACCTGAAAATTAAGAGTAGTTAGTACTGAATAATAAGAGAAGTAATTCCTTTACGAGATGAAATTGTTTTCTGCAACTCTGAGACACTATGCTGATATGGATTACCAAATTTAATAAAAATACATGTATGATAAAGATTGTAATTCTGAAAATATTTTTAATGAAATTATAATTTTAAAAATATAATGTTTAGGCAGGAAATATCATTCACATATATATGAATAAACAAATGCTATGGAATTTTAAAATTCCATAAAATTCTACAAACTGTTTAACTGTTTTGGGCAAATGGAAAAAACTCAAACCCAAAAACTAGTTATACATCACTTAAGACTATTCCAATTTCAGTGCTTATTTAATTTGGTATATGTACCAAATGCTAATGATCAGTTTTAATGCAATGTTGAAATATAATTTCTGCAGTGGTGCAGCATTTATTAAGCACTCAGAAAAGGAACCTTTTCTACTCTAAGAAATGAGCTGCCCACACTGTAGCAATCATGACACCCGCATCCGCTTCACCCATCCTAATGTGACCATTGCAGCATGAGGCAGCATGGGAGGTGCACTCTTATCTAGAAAGAGTGTACCTCTGCTAGCAAGGCACAGCCTATAAGCTAACAAGCCCTGGCACTTTTCGGAGCTCAGTAGCGCAGGGGCAATGCTGCCTGAACGTGCCATTCTGCTTCCATAGCCAAGCAAGTTCACCCATATGTCTCTATATCATGCCCTGTGATGGATGCTTCTACCAGTACAGGTAGCTCTGACACTGTGACCCACTGGGCACTTTAAATATGCCACCATTTTTGGGGGGTTTACCTGTGAAATAATTGCCCATTTATTTGATGATGAGTGACTTCACCTCTTCCAAGAAAGAAGTGTGTTTCATAATCATAACCTGGTGTCCAAGGCTTTTATTTATTTTTATCAACACTGGCATACATTTAAGGTTCAGCTTCTATAACTACGTTTAAAGGACTGTTTTTACCACCATCTTATATCATTTTTTCTAAAATTATGTGTTGTATGTGAGGTGTAATACCTGTGATGAAAGTGAGACATTGAACATAAAGTAATCCTTAAAATTTTTTCCTCAAACCCTTGCACTAATGTTAGGTTTGCTGAGAATCTAGAAGGTCTTAATTAACTATTATATAAACTTTTTACTGGTAAATGCTTTAAAAATAATGCAGGATATTGGGAAAAAGCTTAAAGAATTGAACACTTCTTTCATGGAATATATTTTACAGAAAATCTATTAGAGATCCAGGTTGAATTAAAAAAATAAGCAAGCCTGGTCCACTGAGTTTAGTACTTATGTATATAATTGTAATTAGACACACACATTGCTCTCAGATATATTTAATCAGTCTTTTAATGATCGATGCAAACAGGGCAGTATTTCTTTAATTTCAGGAGTCTTCTGACATACTAACATCAATAATTAGAGGAGGTCAGAGCAAAGGAAGTATTCCATATGACAGGAAGACATGCATAATTTACAGTGTAACACTACTGTAGATGTAGTCCTCCAAATTCTGCGTGGATGATAACCATACTAAGCTTGTATGGCTCTCCTATTGCTAATATTAAGGTTGTGATTGAATTGAATTGAATTGTGAGGAATTGAGGGTCATGCTTTTATTCACAAATGAGTGACTGTCTTTCTTCTAATCGTAGTTGTGAATTGTTCCTTTGTTTTCCATGGGCATTCACTTTCCTGTAAATAGAAAGCTTTTAGCTAAAACGTAAAATCATAATGGCAGTCAGATATTAGAATTGGGAATGATACTGTCTTGCTAATTTTGAGTCTAAAACAAGTCATATATAATGAACCTAATGCCTGACCACTTTCCTTCAGAGATCAATACATAAAGCTGCATTTTCAAATTAGTCACGGAAACCAAGTGAAACAGAAATTCTGTGTGCATCAGAAGAAAAATATTAGTTTTACTGCCATTAAAGGAAGAAATACATGTTTTCAGTGATAAGGATATGTCCATCTCTTTCTGTATATGTTCTGAAATAGTGTAATTAAAAAGAAAGTAGCAGGAAAAAGAGAAGAAAGGGAAGGCATTGGTAATGACAGAATAAGCTGCTTGTAAATGTGCATTAAATATGGTCAACGTTTTTTTTCCCCTGTGGTTCATAATTCAGTTTCAGGCAGCATTCCCAACAGTAATGCTAAACAGGATGTAGTCCTGAGTGGCACCAGGAGAACAACCATGACGTTATGAAATCACTGCTGCTTTGATCGTTCCTCATTGATTCACTAAAAGACTAATACCCCTGAGCATCAAAGCCAAGCTGTGCAGCACAAGGGATGCAGAGGTTGGTGTATTTCTGACCTCTTCTCACAAGAATTTAAAACAAAGAGCATGAGATAAACACAGCATAGCACATAAAATTCTAGTTAATTAATTCTGAAATAATACTAGATGTGAGACAACCAGCTGCCTCCCTTTTGCCCCCTCTGAAGCCCAACAAACCCAATTCCTGAAGTTTCACACCAGCAAGTATTGAAATCCATCTTGAAACGCTGTTGGTTCCTTCCCTTCACTATTCACACTTCTGACTGTTAAGAAGAAAAACACTAAGAAAAATACCCACTAATTTTTGCTCCTTGTTTGAATTTGATCATTAATCTCTGTTTCATTTCATATCAAGATTATATCTTGTCAGTTGTATTTTTCTGAGTGGTGTTGATCCCCTAAATGCATTTATAAATAGTACATCTTTTCAGTATGTATGTAAAAGATTTATTAACCTTTCAGCCTTTATTTCAATTAGTTTAAGCCATTACTTTTTAGTGTTATTGAAGAGAGAGAATTTCTCCATTTTCCTTTAGATGTTAAAGGCCCTTTGACACTTGCATCTACTTTTTAAAATTTTTTTGTCACATATCTGTGTCATAACGGACAAAAAATATTGGCCAAAAATTGCAGCTTGAAGAAATTGCTGGTTTATCTGAGTTATGTAATTTAGAGGATAACTAATTCTAGTCCAGAAAAAGGGACATGTTTGATCTATTTTGAACTAAAATACTCCAAAACATGTTTAGGGATGAAATGTATGGGTAGAGATTCTCGAGCTGAAATGGAACATTGGATTTCCCAATAGTGGATCCTAGTAGTGAATTTTTTTCAGTAAAAATTAACAGGTGCTCCGCAGGAGCACTTTACACAATTTTTCGCGCATTCAGAGTGAGAAATCAGAGTGTAACATTTGGATTTGAATCTTTAGAAGGTACTTTTTATTGTTTAGATACTTCCTTGCTCCTTTTGAAGCATTTAACCTGATCCATACCAGCAACATTAACCTTTTAATGTTCACGGGACTTCAGGACACATTCTACATAAATCATACATAAAGCCCTGCCCTCTTCTTCAATTAATTAGATACTGATTTTTTTTTTTTTTGTCAAGAAAAAATATAAGACCTTAAAAAGAGTGAAAATAGGTCTTCTCTTGTTGCTTGGTTTCATATTATAGGGCTGACAATCCTACTCTCCTACATCAAACAGACACTGTGAAATAGTTCTGAAAAAATATTTAGTGATGAACAGCTCTTGAACATACTGCTCTTGTATCTTGCTTCAGTGAACATTTTATCTCCTATAAAACTGGGACAAAGGGTTACAGGAATAAAAAAAGAATGGAAATTTGCATGAATAAATAGTAAAATCAGCACTAAATATATTCTTAAGCAGTCTAATAATTATTAGTTTGGTAGCTGAGAAAAAGTCAGATGAACTAATGTATGTGATTAGAGCAGGATAAAAAAATAATCCAACAGCAGCATCCAGCTAGGGGAAACAATACACCAAAACTTCAGGCATGTTATTAAAATACACAGCGCCCACAGCAAGAGAGTAAGACTTGCAAGACTAATTGCTGGTGTCTAGACCATAATTTGGTTTTTAGTCCTTACAAGTTTAATCCATACAAAAAAAGAAAATCATACATTAATGACAGGTTTAATAAAACTGGTATGGAATCAGTCCCAAACATGTTTAGATTCACAACTTCAGCTAATTTTGCCTGATGTAAACAGAAAGAGAACACATCAGTTTAGTTCAAACCACTGGAAACTGTGTATTATGTTTTGTCATTACACCATCAGTGCTGAAACAGTTCTTAAATGGAGTATAAATTCAATTCGCACCCATTTAAAGTATCTCCATGTCTACTTTAATGCTTTTATCCAGTTAATAAATGGTAGAACTTAAATCCAGATATTCATTGCAATAAAAATTACACATTCCTACTTGAAGGAAAAAAAGGGAAATTCTCATCCCACTGTGAATTCAGTGCTACTTCTATACAATTAGGAAGGATTCGCAATTAATTTTAATGTGGGCCAGGAGCACAGTCTCTCCCTTGGCTGTGTGGTCATATATTCAGAACATAGTAATGAGAGTTAAAATGGCTGAAGAAACAAGTTCCTGGTGCCTTTTTGCAGACTTAGAAATGAAAAGGGGTTAGGTAAATGATCGTGTGCTACACTACAGGGAGTATAGCTTAACAGGCTAATCAATAACATAGGAAAGCACAAAACTTGCAGTTTGTTTTTGTTCTTGTGTACTTACTCATATTTCAATTGATTTAGTGGTCTTTTCCAATGAATGTTGAGGTTGTAATAAATCACAAGCCATTCCTTTTTAATGTATCAGTCTGAAGTACTTGCCTCCTCAGCTTGTAATAGATAAAACAGCCTCCTATGACTTTCAAGGAAGGAGACAACTAACATCCTTTCGGTAGGATGGTGGTACATTTCAGAGAGTCTTTTTCAGTACTGGATTTCCATAAGCAATCTAGCTGAAGACACAGGGAATAAACTATTGTGGCCTTTCATGTTTACAAAATTTTACTGTATTATTTTAAAGCAATAATGATAAGTTGCTTCTTCTTATTTTAGCAATTGAAGAAAAGTTTTTATAATTCCATTCTAGGATAGTCAATTTAGTTCAAATTACAGACAACAACAGTGTAAGAATTCTTTTAAAAGGTTCATAATTTCAACTCATTTTATACAGAAATGTCTGCACTGTTTTTATATGTAAAGGTAATTCAATTGGAAACTCCTGCAAATCTTTTTATCTGAACTGGAAATAAATCCTTATATCAATATGTTATCCTTACCTGCAAAAACATCCCCTACAGAGCTCTTGCTACTTCATGAACACATGGTACAAAATTACAGAAGCTAATTGAAGAGTTTTTTTCTCTTTGGTAACTGTTAGATAGCCCAGAACTGTAATCTTGTGAGCCTAATAATTTCTCTAATAAATATTAGCAATTTTACCTATGAGCATCTTTAAGGTAGATTTGGATGTGAAAGTAAGTAAATGATATCAAATTATAAGACTGATTCTACCTTCTTAAATATTTGATGGCAGGTTTATTTCTCAGTGAGTTGCAACAACTGCTTACCTTTTCTCAAAAATATTAACTTTTTTCAAGCCTAAATGATCTCTTGTGACTCATTGGGGTTGAAGAAGTCATGCCCATTTCCTTTATCACTGCCCTGAGGTGTAATAGCTTTTAAGCTGAAAATGTCGTAATTAGAGCTCCTGAATATATCTTTTCCAATAATAGCCATTCCACTTAATGGCTTTCCACTAAATTATAAAATGAAAAAAAAATAATCTACAGGAAATAAGATAAATCTTATTTTGTTATTTATTTTAGTAATATTTGTTAAGGATGTTCTACAGTATTTAATAATACAGTTTTCTTCTGAATATTGTTGCTATAACATGACAACAAATAATAATTTAATAGAAAGTTCGGATGATGTTTTCAACTCCAGTTTTCAGTGTTTCACTTTATGTAGAGAACAGCATTTTATTATGCATGTAGCAGAGTTTCATATGATGCTATCATCAGTCACTTTATGGCTAAATAGTCTTCCTGTTTTCATTTCAGATTTAGTTCCAGTTAGTGTTGGTAAAGGTAAGCTTGTACTAGAAGTCTACAGGGCTCAGATGTCTGGTTAATTCAGATGTCTGGAGAATCTTAACTCAGAAAGTAACCAAAGGAGATTAGTCTTGATCAGTAACCCACTGAATATTTTCCACCATTTCTAATGTCTTCTCAAGATAGATAACTAAGAAGGCTAGAAGAATCACATTTACTTTGACACCTTAGTAATGTGTGTTTTAAACACTGAAACTTCTGATTTATTAATTATTTATGTTGTTTGTTTACTGTTCATTCCTTTTACATGTGTGGGTGTGTTAATAGATATAATTTTGCTCTGGAACAATTAGAACTTTTGTAAGTAGAAATAATTCAATAATTGTCATAGTAAAAAAATCCCTCTTAAAATCACTATTTTTGTTTGCTAATTCATGTACAGGCCAGACTTCCTGTAGTGTTCCTATGATTTATAGTTTTTATTGACAAAACTTCAATGAAGTCTAAATTTAGATTTCAGCCAGATAGGATAGAATTCCTCTCATTGTACCATTTGCATAGTAATTTTGCTTGGATTCAGGAAAGACAAAAATTTCCTAGAAACCTGTCAGTTTTTATAAGATCTATGACTCAATGTTTTAAGTGACTTCATGGCTGCAGCAGAAGTATAAATGGTTTCATGTGTAGCAGGAAAATAAAAATGCATTACCTGGGAATAAAAATTCCCTGACATTTCACTAATGCTTTCTGAAGAAATTTAAAACATGCTGTAGAAAGACTGAACATTTTTTTTTCATGAAGGATACCATAACAAATGCCATCATAAGCATTATTTACGGGATTTTTTAAAATAAGTAATTAGATAAAGAGATTTTAACAGACAAATATAATTGGTTATAGATTATTTTATATACTTTTTGTAAGACTTCTGCCTTGGAAATACCAGTATGTTTGTACGATATATTGTTTGCCTTCCCCTTTACAGAG
The DNA here is from genome assembly GCF_026979565.1 of Vidua chalybeata. NCBI lineage: Eukaryota > Metazoa > Chordata > Aves > Passeriformes > Viduidae > Vidua > Vidua chalybeata. Next base: position 21,255,098 of record NC_071570.1, on the reverse strand, counting down.
TTCAGACTTCGAATATGCCCTCCCTTCCAGATTTTTGTTATAACATTGTTACACAATATTGTTGTGTCATCAAAGATTGCTGCACTTTACACATCTCAGTGTCCTTTGATCTCCAAAATCAGATTCTTCCTACATAATATGCAGTTTACTGTAATAAATAAATTGCCTACTCTCAAGGGGAGCCACGTAGAAATAATTACTTCTGGAATTAACAGAGGGCCTTGCAGAATAAATAGTAAGTTGTCATGACACTGAATTTCAGTTTACTGCATTGAGATAAGTGTTGTTAATTTTTTTTCAATAATGTTGTTTAATTGGACTTAAAAATAAAATGTAAAAAAAAAATTTGTAAATATGTTTCCTTTCAATATTAAGCTACAAACCATCTTTCTCTGTGGATCTTGCTCTTGTAAAAACATGTTGTCCTACATTGCCCTGCAGACTATTTAATAATCAAGCTTCAGTTACAGTCTATAAATGTTTCTAAGCAACCACAACCCACTTTAAATATGCTAGTCAATTAACTCTAGATACCCTGTTTCAGTCTTAGTCTCTATTATTTCTTTCTGGCTTGAAACATAAAAGACAGAGAGATAGAGGGAATATTTTAAAATAATACCTTGTACTGACCAAGGGTGATGCTGTTAAGTAGCACCTCTGCAGACAAACGCAAACCTTGGGCAGCCCCTCTCCAGGAGTACAGTGATATGTGTGCCCATCAATCCCTTATCAACATATAAACCAGAGAGAACAGAAACTTATCTGGCTAATGCCAATAGGGAAAATAAAAATAAAAAAGAAAGATAGGTGTTGGTGACTGTGGGAAGAATAGCTTCTCCTATGTTATTCAATGTTTTCATTTTGTGTTTTTTAATATTTATTTCTTTTTCTATTAAAAAAAAAAACCAAGCTAAGAGGTAAAAAAAAAAAAAAAGAAAAACATATGAGTCTCCAGATTAAACAAAAACCCAAATTCTTAGGTATTTTCATAAGAGAAGACTTTAAATAATGATTTTTTTATTCAAAAAATGTAATACCAGTTGAATTTTGAACACAGAGGTATGTCTTAGTTAAATTGCCTAATCCTGTTAATCTGTTATCTTTTTTTTTATCTTCTCATAATCATAAATTCCAGTTTTTTCCTAGAAGTGCAACACCTTTCTTGCTTGGTATGTTCAGTTTTCCTTATTATCTTTAATGCTTTTCACTCCGTATTATTGTGTGTAAACATATTAATGAGGAATATCTGAGAAGAAAATTCTGGCTTAATTTCACTAAGTCTCTTATGGCTTGGAATATCTCCCTCCATTGAGGCCAGTACAGAACATATTTTGTATTTGCTGTGATTATACAATATGATTTACCTAAGCAAAGATGAATTCTGCTGGAACTTCATGCCTAACAACAAGTTTTTTTCTGGAATTCTGGTATAGTCACTGTCATTTAACATAAGATTGAGAGTGAAATAAACCATAAAACTTCCATAAAAACAGGGGCTAGAGAGAGGCTAAGGTGTCTGTCTGGTAACTTATTTAACTCCCTAGCTATATTTTTGTGTTGCTTTCCAGTTGGTATCATATTCTCTAAGCAGTACCATAAAAGCAATAGTGGTCAAATTTATAATAAAATAGTGCCCCTGGGGTATCAAATACCTAATCAAGGAAATTTTGGGAAATGTAAGAATGGGACAATTATATAGTATTACTACCCTTAGGCATGTATTCACATGACCGCTCCTTAGGGAGTTTCTGAAGCTACAGGGATTATCAGTGTATTTACATCTCTATGGGATTTTTCTTTCTGGAGCCTATGGCATATTTTGAGTCCCAAATAACTTTCTGCAAGAAGTTTTAGATTTTCTCTACAAGCTTCATTCATTCTGAACTTTACTTCCATTTTTTCAGACTATAGTTTTAGTACTGGAATAAAATATAAATTATTGGTATTTTCTTTTGATTTTTACACCCCTGACTGTTAATACTTTCCCCCGCAGCCCTCTGGAGTTACAAGGCTAGCCGAGATCTGAGAGAGGTTTGGGGGAAAATATTACAGGGTTAAGGCAAAAGATTCCAAAAGAGGCTTTTACCTCTCTGATATTGTCTGTTGTAGGTTGGGTTGATTTAGTCAGGGATTTTATTAATGTTAGTTAGGTTTGTTCCTTGTACTACCCTATTGTTCCCCTCACAGTGGTTTGCTCCAAGTTGTTTACCTGAAAGCTCCTGTCACTGAGACCTACAGTTACCTGTCAATCTTTTCACCTCTCCCTGTTTTCTCCTTGTTTGGTTCTGTCAGTCAAGATTTGTTCAGTCCTTGTCAATCTTGTAACCACTCCCAGCTTCTTCATGAAAGTTCTGCATCAATCACCCCACCTTAATCTTCTATTTGTTGCAGGATGCTGTACCCACCTCTGTTATGTTACCATTGGTTGTTATAATCCATGTCACTTCTCTTGTTTGTCCCCATTGGGCGAGCCAGGTTTCCACCCCTGTCCGCCCACCCCCTACTTAATCTATTGTTGTTCTTTGTTCCCCTGCATTTGCTTTGCATTGTGCTGAGAGCATTTTGTTCCGACCACGCATGGGGGAATAAAAGTTCTTAGGGCTCGCAAGCAAAGTGTCCTTCTCTTGTACCTTCGCTTCCTCTCAGTGTGTGAAGCCGCCAAAGCTGCATTACCCACGCCGCAGCGCTCAGCACTACCAGGTTGGCAGACACCATAACCCTGGAGTGCCCACACACACATGGCGGCCACCCGGCCTCACACAGGCAGTGCTAGCCGGCGCTTCTCAGCTGCTTGAGGTCATGGCAGGTAGCCGCCACAATTGTCCAAGACGTTTATTCCATAGGAGGAAGAGGGAAAGAGGGAAAGAGAGCGGTCAAGAGAGCAAACAATGGAGGAGCAGGGCATTATCTAACCTCCTGTTCAGGAAGGGACAATTGGCTTCCAGCCAGTTGGGTCCAGAAAGGAAGGAAGGGTTAAACTGTTAAACTAACATTTTTACAGCTACAGGGGTCCCTGGCAGGGGGGAAGAGCCATTCCCCAGAGCAATGCAACACCTGACATTATTTCTATAAATTTCTTTATAGTTTCTTCAGTTTGTGTCTCTTCCAGATTGAAGCATGCTAGATATGTAGTCTTTATTCATACATTAACTGACTATTTTTGATCCTCCTTTTTTGTCCTACTTCTCATCTTGCCCTCTTATTCATACTGTTTTGTTTACTTTAAAGATAAGCTGTCTAACTCAAGATGAAAATTAATCACTTTCAAATTATGATTGCTTGTGATATTAGGACTGCTTTTCTCAAGAAGTAGAGATTCACATTTCCTCCATGCTGAATTTCACCTATTAGTCATTCACAGGATCATCTTAGGATTCTTCTATATTTACTTACAAATTATTAATTTTTCTCTAAACAGCTTAATAACCCCAGGTATATAAGTGGTATTATTCCCACTTAGTTTTTCAGCTTCTTTGTCACAGTTTTAAATTTAATAGGTTAAGGTGTGAAACTTGAAGATTACCCGTGATTACAGAAATAATTGAACTTTTATAGTGTAACCAACACCCCCAAATTTCCTATACATTGTCATACATATATTTTAGAGTATATAGAAGGTATTATAAATTGCCAAACTTCCTGTACACCTATAAAATAATCACAATTTTTCTGTGATACTTTACTTGTCATGAATCATTTATCACTGGGGACTGATCTACTTTAGTTTATACCCTACCTTACTCATTAAAAAGAGCAGTCAGGTTGTACGTACCTATCAAACATATTACCTTATACAAAGTAGATAGAAAGAATATTAAAAGCTTGGCACCTCTTTCTCGTACAGCTATACCTTGCAGAATATTTACAAGAATCAGTGTATTGCTGTCCAGTCTTACTCAGCCTTTATAGGTAAGTATTTTTCCTGGTACAAAGGCTAGTGTGAGATAGTACGCAAAACAGAAGGCTAGAAGTGCCCAGTACCCTTTTTAGTTGCTGTTGCTAATCATTCAATGCATTCACTAAATTTAATTCATAGCACAACATAGCAATCATGCTGAAGCAACCAGATTTTTTTTCTAAAACTGCAAAATCTGATATATGATGCTACCTTAAGAGGTATCTATTTATTTATTACACAGTCTACTGATTCCAGAATTATGTTCTATTTTATGACTAGAAGAAATTTGAATTTCAAATAGGATACACTTTCTAAGATTTAATAAAAATTGCTAATTAGAAAGACATAACAGGAAATCCAAAACAAAGTAATTTGTAGACCTTACAGGAAAGAGAATATGATGACTTAGAAAGTGAGTAGATGTGAAATCTTACTTTGAACCTTTGTAGATTTTTCTGCTGTCCACTGAATTTCTCACCTAAGAAAAAAAAATAGGCCAAGTAAAACTTTGTGAAATTAATAATAAATTATGTAGTTAGAGAATTTATACTAAAAATTGTCACAAACAAGTTTTACTTTTTATTCTTAATTTTGAATCCAAGTGAAGATAACATTCTGTTCATTGAGTACTTAATGTCTAACAGGAAAAGAGTTCTATGCAATTAAAAAGTACACATACTTTCTTAGGTTTCATTCTATATAAGAGTAAATCCATATAATACAAAAGGCAAAAGAATTGTCCTTCAAATTACGACTTATAGAAACATAAACTCAATCTTCTTCAGTGGACTGAAATAGATACTCATTTTCATTGTGGGAAGAGAAACAGATATAGACTTTATAGAATCATGCACTATGTTTAGATTTTTGCATGCAATCAATAAATATTTTCAATTTTAAATTAAGAAAATGAAAACACAAGAACCTAATTCAATACTTAGTTAATGCAATGAAAAAACTTACGGACACTCCCTCTAAGAGGTCTAAAGGCAACTCTCAAAGGGAATTGCCTCTCAAAAGGTGCTGCACTTTTCTATTAACAGAAATATTTGCTTCCACAGGATCTAACAATGACAGAGGATTTGTCAAGTTCAAGACAGTGGCAGAATGTCTTCAACTTAAATTTGTGTTCTGAAGTGCAGCTTCAGATAATTTTAAAACCAATATTCTGTTGCGTAATTAATTGCAAAACAATCACAGAACCGTTATTTACAATGGAGAAATAGAAATGTGGTTCGTGGTTTAGGAATGGTGCTGCCCAATTTGATGTCCCCACTGAGACTCTCCCAAACCAGACACCACTTGCTTGTTCCCCCTCTCCCTCCCACTTCCTGCTCCAGCTTGAAGTTGATGACTGGAAGCACTAGAGGGGAAGATCATTGGTTGAGATAAGAACAGTTTACTAGAAACAGCAGTAAGAAAAAACAAAAAGCAACAACAGTCATATTAATAAAAGTGTACAAAAGGGAGGGTGATTCACATTCAAAAATGTTTACAATGGACCTGGAGATAATGAATGATGGCAGATGATGCCACCACAGTGGTTTTTGACAGGAAGCCACACCCTTATTTTTGGAAGACAGAGAGAATCCCTTCCCCCCATGCACAAAACCAGGGAAATGGGTTTGCAAATGGCACAGACAGGGTGTTCTGTTAATTAGAAATCTTTCCTTTTTTATGTTTTCCACAGCAGAGAATTTACTCATCCTCAATTTTCTACCAAAATTTTTATTGTTTTCTTATTCAGTCTTAAAAGAACCTGGGTAGAGAGAAGAACTGTTACTTTAACAATGATTTTGCTGAACACACTTCTGACACAACCAAATTTTTTGAACAACTTATCTATTTCATGTGTTTTGCATAGAAACCAGCAGACAGTTACAGTGTTCCTTGGCAAACACACACATATTCCAGATTCTAGAAATTAAAGTAATGTTTTAGGAACCTGGTCAGTATGTTGAAGCCTGTGGAGAGAAGTGCAATTGATGTTGTGTTCTTGCAGAAGGCCTCTTTATGTCCATCCACCACAAGGCAATCATGTTTTCCTGCCTTCCCTGGCTACCTCTACTCTCCCATCTTACAGGAACGAAGGAGGCCTAGGTATACATCATCCTCCTGGACCTTGTGCTGGAACCTTGCCCATATCTGGGAAGTGGAGGGTAGATCCTATGTACACCATGCTGTCTTATCTATCCCATATTTTGCCCACATTCCTGGCCAAAGAAGAAGAATGAGCAGAAGAAATACGGCTAAAGCTAATTTTCCTTCAGCTTACAGGACCACAGCAGGAGACACAAAAATGGAAGGAAGGTAATTCAAATCTAAGCATTTGTGCTCTGTGCAGCAGATGTGTCAGGACCCAAGAGGAGACACTGCAACAATCAACACATTTTTTTGTTCTGTTTTTCCTGTTGTACTTTCATTTTTGATGGAGACGTTTGTGCCAGGCTAAGCTCAATAGAGCAGCTTTACTGTTTGTTCATTTTAATCTGGCCCGGATTCTTGCTCTGGTTCATAGATGCTGAGGATAATCTGATTTTATGTCTCTACAGTACTTTTACTGTATTTTTGAAGACACCCAAGGGAAAAATATTCTAAACTGGTACGAACAATTTATTATTATATATTTTAGTCTCTTATATTTGGGTGGGTTTTTTTTTTTTGTTTTGTTTTTTTGTTTTTGTTTTTTTTTTTTTTTTTTTGGTTTTTTTTTTTTGTTTTTTTTTAATTTTTCTTTTTAAGTTTGTGAAAATGCACTGGGAGGTGTTCTTAAAGACAGAATGTGTAAAAGTTGCTCTTCACAAAAATATTGTTTGCAAGAGTGGAAAAAGCTCTCTTGGGAATGGGGAAACCGTGAATTTTTAGAGATGAGTATAAAAAAAATAACACCACCTCTGAGTAATTTTTTTTTTTAATATCTTCTATTCTGGAAGCATGTCAGCATGACTCTGGATTTCAATGCAGTTTCCTCCCTCTTGCCACATACTTCCAAGTGCTTTTTAGCAAAATGTGTAATAAACAGTAGTTCCCATTTAAAGATAAAAGAGTGGTTTTTACTCTAGGTGCTCCTTTCCTCAGTAATTTCAACAAAAGAGACAAAAACGTCAACACTCCAAATACCTCCCTCCCGCTAACCTAAAGAGAAAATTTTGAAAATACTTAGATGAATGAATAATTTTTCACATGTGAATAGTCAAAGTGAAGTTCTACTGACAGGGTAAAAGACATAAATTATACATTATTTAGCTCCTTCTGTAAGCATTGAATGCAAGTGACCAACTGAGTGTTAAATATATTGAGCAAAGGAATGTCACTGTGCTCTAAGGCGATTTAGGACATGTATTTCCAAAAACATAACAATAAATAAAACAAGTGTATTTTAAGAAAACTTGAGAGGAAAGGCATATTTTTAGAAAAGTAAATTATATATGCTACCATAGAATAAATAAAGTATCTAGTGGACAATCAGTGGGTACAACCTTTGTTCTACTTGAGAGATGAAATGTAATTAAGATAAAAGAAGAATTGTCTGCTACTAGAAAGTTTTCTGTTCAATTTGTAAGAATATTTTAAAAACATCAGTTCAAATCTTCCTGGGGACCTCCACTGCCGAAGAGATAGGGTTTTGATTTTGCCCTTTGTATGTCAACTTCAAATGAAGTTCTTCCAGTAAATGATATAATGGTTTCCGTTTCTCATTCTTCAGTCTTTGCTTTCTCTTCTTCTCATATTTCAACAATTCCTTCCCTCTCTCTAGTCAGAGGAACTACCACTTAGAAATTCATTCTTGGCTTTAGAGCAGACTGATGTTTCCATCAATTTCCCTTTTGAATTTTTTTTTAATTACTTTTTAAAATATTATTTCTTTTTCTTTTCCCTTATTTTAAGCCAGACACTGTCTTCAGTATCAAGGTACCTGTCCTCTTTAGCAGACCTCCTAACCCATTTTTCTTGCTCCATCTTTCAATGACAGTCTTTCACAGAAAAGCTGGTATTCAAAAATTTCCTGAATCTTTATTATTTTTTATTATATTTATAAATGAAAAAGTCTAAATATGCAATTTCTCTTCAAGCAATACTTCCACAGAAGAACTGCACCAAAGTCTGCCGCCTACTACCAGTATTAGTTTTATCAGTTACAACTCCACTACTTTCAGTGGTATTGCACCTTTTGCCTGTTGGTCTAATTATCAGTAAAATGTTTCCTCTGAGACAAAAGTAAGGACTATAGGAACATATTTTTATTTTTCATAGTAGGTATTAATTAGGTGATCAAGCAGCTGACTTTTTTGTATTTCTGCAGAAGAAACAGCTTACTTACTGCAAATGCACAATTACACTGAGGGCTAGTACAGGATAAATGTGCTGCACATTTAGAACACAGTCTTTCTCAACAGTGATGCTATGAAACATTTATGAACACCGAAGTCTATACACATCAGCAAACCTGCTAGAACTGAAAAGAGTTCCTTACTCATGCAAAAATAAGCAGATGCTTAAGTGTTTGCAGGAACAAGTTTTAATTTCTCTCCCTGGGTATTGGAGAGATCCTCTGCACAGGGATGAACTTCAGTCAATAAAATGATTAACAACAGTAACATACACTGCAGGGAAATGTATCCACTCCAGAAAAATTAATTTAAGTAGTGTTAGCTGGGCTCTGATCGGTGACATGTAAAAACCTTAAATCTCTTAAGATATATTGCATTATAGAACAATGTCTGCAAGTATTTTACAGCAATGACTTATTTTCCTATCTTGTGTAGGACACGTCAAGACTTTTCTACCTAATAAAGGTTACTATTTTGGTTCATTTCCTCCAAAAAATGTATTGCTCATGTTTTCCTTTCAAAAATATATTTCCAGTCATCTCTGTTTGCTTCTACATTTTCTTATTGTGCTATTTTCTCTGACTAATTTCCGGTGTTTTGATCTTCCCCAAGTCTGGCTATCAGAAGGGAAATCTTAGAACTATTTTTGAATATCCTTTCTAATTTACAAAATTATTTGTAACTGAATAAATACATCTGTATCCCGATTTATTAGTCTATCTTGACATTTTCATATTCATGATATCAGTATATCAATGTTTCATCTTGACTTTGCAAACTCATTAAATGTGTTTAAAAATCTGAATTACAATATTCACCATTCTTCTGTTAGCATAGAGAAGTCATAGGATTGGTTCCAAATTTTCTGAATGCAATGGATGAATTTTCCTGAGCCCCAAGATGTGGTTTAAATCAGTCCACTAACTAGCACCAGAAATTAATTTAAAATATTATTTTTATTTCATATTTATTCCAGAAACCTCTGTATAAATAGTAGCTTTACAATTGTTCCATTATGAAAACCTGAACCCTTTGTACCTGTTTTTCCCCTTGGGAATAAACTAGTCACTCAGCCAATATAATTTCTTTCTAACATTTTCTTAAAAGATAAATCAATCACATTAAATTTTTAATGTGGCCTCTCATTTCTGTATGTGGTGCTTGAACTTCTCTGCCATTTTACGGCACTTGCACTTCTATTTCTTATGATAAAATACCATTTCATTGTGTGTTAGCTTGTCTTTACAGACAAAGAAGGGATTACAAGATACCTTTTGCTCATTTCTCATTAAAAAATTGATATGGAAAATGTTTAGCTTTGGTATTCTGAAGCTAAAATACATGTAAAGGGCTTACAAAAAGAACAAAGGTACCAGCAGGTTCTGTGGTAATAAGACATACTAAACTCTGACTTCTATTTCTTCATGAAGAATTCCCAATGTTAGGTTTCACAATATATTGAACAGTTCTACTGATTATCTAAAGCTTGTGAAATCCGAAAATATATTTATATGTGTTCATAATTTTATATGCTGCTATGAGATACATACTTGCTTTTTCATCTGGAAAACCTAACTTAATGCAGTAACATGACATTAGGACATAATCAAGTATATTAAAATTTACACAGAACTGCCATTCCAGAAATCTCATTCTTGTCTGATACACTAACAGGATTTTCATGCCTCTGCCTCAAAAAGAATAGCACAGAAAGAGAATACGAGTTACTGAATGGTAGTAATATTGATAATAGACAATTTATTTCATGACATTTTGTCATATATTTTCTTGCCTGAGCAAGAGAGATTTTTAGGTTTTGAGTTGGTTTGGGGTTTTGTTTTAGTGTTGGTGGTTTTTTTTGTTTGTTTTTGTTTTGTTATTACTGTTTTTCATTGTACTCTAGCTTATTGTTCCTCTGAGGTTATTTTATAATCCAGAGGACCTTGTTTTTAATAAACTGAAATTGAGTTTAGTTAAGTGGAAATACACCATGGGAAGTGAAGAAATTTCAAAACATGCCCATGACAACAATAAGAAATGTCCTCTGTGTCTAGTTGCTGAGGCAGAAAGGATATGTAGAAATAATTGCATATGCAGAAAAAATTGTATACCTTTACAATGTGCATATTGTATAAAAGATGATTTGCAGTTAAGATTTGGAACAGATCAGTGCTTCATGATGACATAAGATGAATACTATTACTTAGTGTGTGGGCAAGTCCTAAGTCACAACATTAAAGACTGATCAGCAAAACAACCAGAAAAGGCACTGTGTCTGTGGGTCAGATTACTTATATCCCTAAAATCTCAAGCTTCCTCTGAGCACAAAGAATTATTTTGTTGCTTAAAAACCCATATGGAGACTAGAAAGACTGTGTAAACAAAATTCAGTGTTAATTGAAAAAGGGACAAAGTTCATATCCAGTGCAGCCCATTAAACCATTGGGGGCAGGGAAAAGGAGGCAGGGGAAGAGAGGGAGAGATTGTTATTGCAATTGAATAAGGAAAGGGGTCATAAAAATCAGAAGACACAAATTGATAAACTAGCAAACTTTGTGATCATTCACATTGCTTTCCTTTTCTTCTCCATTTTTGTCACTTGAATTCTATGGTATACATACATACCATTTTAATTTTAGCTTAATGTTAATCACTCTCCTTAAGATTGCAAAGTGGGATCATATTCCTTTAATCATTCACACATGGAGTCCAAAAGGCTCTTTAAACAGAAAAGCGAGAAATTTAACTATTTCAATATAGTGAGATACTTGTAGAAAACAAAATTTATACAATATGCTAACACTTAGAGGAACTACTGCCATACAATAATCCCCACAAGATCTGCTACGCTACAGACCAAATAACAGCCAAAATGGATATTTGTCATAAGATACCTACTATTATTTTAGCTGATACCAATAAGTAAGTAAATGAAATACATATGAATGGGGATAAAATAACAGTGGAGTCTTTCTACTCCCTTCAGGGACAAATTATTTTCTCCTCAAATATTCCAGTTGAAGAATATGTAGGCCCTTATTATCAAAACAATATAAAGTCCTGCTTGGACAGGATACAAGAAGTTTGATGGATGAACACAATGATTTTTGTACATTTATAGTACTAATAAAAATTTCTGAAATAGCAGCTATATACTATTATATATAAAGAAGTAGAAGAATAACATTAAATTACAGCTATACTGTCTTAATTTTCATGGCTTTTAAGCCACGAAATACTGCATAGATTTAGAGCACTGCTGTGCAATATTGAGTTCTGCCATTTATCTTAAACTAGGAATAAGTGAAACACTGAATATCATTAAAGTTAATAAGGGAATCATAGTTGTTCTCAGGAGGTAATTTTGAACAGGAAAAAAACTCAAAAGCTGAGTTTATATTCAGAGTTGCTAGGAAATTAAATGAAATGGTTGCCAAGGTGAAATAATATATGAAAATTCCTGACATACATTATCCAAAGGTTTCTGTAGTCTGATCTTCCTTTTTGACTCAGTGTTACTAGTAGTTTGAATACACTCGTACTGTTGCTAAGGACTGATGCTGTTGCCAGGTGAAAATGGCCCATATTAACCTGCCACAAATATCTAAATATGTTGATAGAAGTGTGCTGATAAAAGACAGGAGAAACATGTCTTGGAAAATTGGATGATCTATTATTTCTTATCCGCAACATAACAGTGAAGTGACTTTTCTTACTCTTTGTGCACATGAACTCTAACCCATAAAAGTATCAGTAAAGTACCCAACAATAATGATGATGTTATTAAATGAACATTGTGTTCTATAGAATATAAATCTTAATCAGACATTCAATGTAACCTATAAAGTTGTTACTGGGGGGATATAACTAAAGTCAGATAGTGTGTAATTCAAACTAGCAAAGACATATGATTATTGCTTCTGGATCACGGATTCTTTCAAGCCATTCTTTCTTCTTAAATGTTATGAAATTTGAGTAACATTATCTCAAAGCACCTAAGAATATGCTTGAAATAAAATGATGAAGTAGATACTTTGAATGAAAATGAACAGGTGCTTTAGTTGCTGTGTGTCACATAGGTAACGGGCAGCTTTTTTAAATGCTGGCTAAATTGCAGTCTAATGCCTTTCTGTCAATTTGCATAGTATTGCCAATAATATTTTGTAGTATAATATTGCGTGTAAAATCTTAGTCATTTCAGGGAGCAGCTCCTTGTTTATCAATCAGATGAAGAAAGGAGATCAGCAGAAGCCAATAGACAGAATTATCCACACAGGAGGGCTTGAGAAACAGTTACAGTATCCTGTCTTGGTAAAGACAACTACAATACACTATATACATATAATTCTAGCTTTCATTTGTTAGTATTGAGAGCACTGACCTACACTATGCTACAGAAAAATGGATTGTATTTGATAAAATTACACAATTTCAGAAAATAGTTTACACAAGGGCAGCATGTAAATGGCAAAGTCACAGTCTTCAGGCACAGTTTTCTCCCTCTTTAGGAGAGGAACTCTTTAGGACTCTTCCTAAAAGACATTTAACCATCTTCTACATCTTTCAAGGCAGCTTTATTCTTGCTTTTGCCAAGCTTTAAAAGAAACTTGTAAAAAGTCACTTAAGAGTATGATCTTTACAAACATCTGTTTGCTGTTCTACCCAAACTCAGAAGTAACTCTTGAAGTCACAAAAGCTAAGAAAGCACATGACTTCTCTTGTGTTGTGGAAGTTTCTGTCTGTGTGCTTAGCTTTGACTGACACATCATTTCTTCTCTGGACCCCAATCTATTTTCTGCCTCACTAAACTTACAAAACTCTGCATACATTGTTCTTCTCAGCTTGTTCTGTAATCCTATGAATACACAGTCTTCCTGTTCATCCCTTCAGTCAGTAAGTGCCAGCTGTTGGGTCCTGGAAACAGTTTCATTTATGTGAAATAAAAAAGTGGGAAAAAAAAAAAGCAATTTATCAGAAAGCTATGAAAACAACAAGAATGCGTTGAAATATTGAATCAGAATGTTTGAGTCAAGCAAAAGAAATTATTATGGTTTCAATCATTCAACATATAAACAAACTTAGACCAGATAAGTTTTACACAGAAAGATAAAACTCTGAGTGATTTCAGTCTGTAAACTAATCCCTTTTTGATTGTTCTGTTGAGCATGAAACAGAGGTCATGCTGAGAAATTACAAAAAAAAAAAAAAACAAAACCCCTGTAGAATGAACGTAAATTAATTATCTTGATATATTCTGTCATATTGCATCTGTCAAAAATGTCCTTCTTTTTAATGGGAAACACACAACACCCCATGTATGCCCCTATCATATTTTCAAAAGTTTTAAAGCCTGTGTGCATTTTCAGTAATTAGAATGGAAGTATTTGTATATTTTATCCAAAGGCCATTAATATGTGCATATATAATTAACACTGAGTAACTCATTATATGAATTACTATGGCTTCCAGGAGGCACTGCCTCCAAAGTAATAGAGAGACGAAGCTGGTCTTTATGGAGATGCAGTGGGAGAGGGGTTCAGCTTCACGTGAATCTGAGGTCCCCCTGCAGAGCTTTGAAGTTATGTGAATACCTATGACAGGGAAGGGAATGACTCTACTGGGTAGTGGTGCATTAATGTTCTTACTGATGAGCCACATACTCCTTGCCCTTTTCTGTAAGAAAGACAGCAGGTCTTGCCAACATACACAGCAGCAATGGTATCTCCTGTCAAAATTCTTTACATTTGAAGACTTTGCATAGGTCAAGAACACATCAAAAATGATAGATCTTTTTTGAGAGTCTATCATGTGGTACCTGTTTTGGTAAGAAACAATATTGTTGACAGTACTGTCTTGTAAAAAAGGTGTCACCTTTCTTGTTCAGCTCAGCTTGTTTTTTCCCAAGTAACAACTCTGAAGTGGAGAAGAGTGGTCCACATCTCACCTCACTATGTGTTGTCCAGCTCCTGCTATCTGCTGATTGGTGTAAAGAAAACTTTCTGACCTTTTTCAGGAATAGTACATGAAACCTCAGGCTTCTTCCCTATCACTACTTGTGTTTGACCTGTCACTGTTTTTCAAGACCAGAGACATACCAGAGACACTGTTTTTCAAGACCAGAGCCATACCAAATCTGATATGGCTTAAAGGGTAGCCTTATTCTTGAGAAGATCCACATTTTCCTCACAAGTTTTCTTGGAAACAGCTGATGTCTGAGCAAAGAACAGAAGTGGTGCACGTAGCTAAGGAGACTGGAGGATCCAAATTCTGAATTGCTAGGAGGAAGTGGGTAATTGATTTGGAGACTTAGGGAGTTACACATGTCCAAACAGAAGTCACATTTACAGTGTCATTTGCCAAGATTTCCCTACTACTCATAAACTGGATCACTTCAGGTAACATATTGAAATTCTGGTAACATCTGGAGTCTGGATATATGTGATTGTTATTTGATTTTCTAATCAATAGAGATCAGTTGTAACTCCGTACCTGCTTCTCTTGCTCTCAGAAATTATGTTCCCAAAGACAACAATACACAGGCCTTCTGTGTTGACTTTTAGAGATCACTAGCTTGCTCATGGTTTAAACTCAAAATAGTGGTAACTTGCCATGAGAAAAATAAGCAAATTGAAACAGCGCTCTTCTGCTGTGTTCCTCTGTCTTTAATCTCTGTGCCATCATACACTATGCCTTTGTGATATGTAAAAGAATAGGAGGCCTAATTAAAATTAAAATTTCTACAGTAACTAGTTGGTGTGGTTGTTCATTGTGCTAACAGTAACATTGCAATATAAGAGCTATGAATAACAATATTGCAATGAATTCAGAAGTCTGCTAAAGAAAAGTACCAGAGATCCCTACAGATACCATACAATGATAAAACATCTGGAATAATTTTATCTTATGGATGATTTTAGTATTTCAGTAGAGAAAGAAATTATTTACTGTTGTGTATATATTTCTATTACATTCACATGTAAGTTTTAGTATAATTTTAGAATTTGCTAATTAGAGAGAGAAATAGAACTACTATTTAATGAAAAACTTGGTAAGCAAGAGCCACTAATAAAATAAAAACCTTTGCATCTCTTTCCTTTGTTTACTGGCGAAGTTTGGATGATGGGACACAAAAAGATAATAAAGTCTACCCATTCATTCAGAGAACTCTGAAAACATCTAGAATTCATCCAGGTAGTCAAAATCAGTATGTACTGCCATAAGTGCTAAAATAATTAGGAAATCTCATAATTTCTTATAAGAGTTAACCAGACCTTCTAGTCAGGCCAGTATTGTTTTCCATGTCTTTTGGAATTGAAGTTCATGTGGAAATATGGAAACTTCCTTTTATTTTTGAGACTTGCTTCTTTGCACAGTTGTTTTTCAAGTTTCTTGCTTTTTTCTTTGGATATCCTTTGAAACTAGTCATTAAAACAAACTTAAGAAGCACTACTGATAAACTTTATAAATAGCATTTTAAAACTTTACTGTACTTTTGAGTTTACTGGTTCCTACATAATATCCTATGAAGGAGAAATATGATGTATAAATCCTAAGGTTTTTCACCTTATGTTACTCACAACTACCTGATACTAGTCATAAAGAACCATGTAAGTTATTGTGTTTACAAGGCAGATTCAGAGAAATTGCTCCATTCTTATGAATGTTTTACTGAGAGTATGGAAACAGGATGGAGTCATGATATTTATATTGGAGATCTTAAGGAAAATAAGATGCATAATTACAGGAAATTTCAGATTTTATATGCTGAAGATTACAGCTGTGTCCTCTATTTTCAACATGTAAAATCTGAAATTATTTCCCTCCCTTTTATCTGGTCTGCCCACTTTCAAGGTAATGATGGAGGAGCCCTGTTATGTTGTTAGAAGGTTAACAAGGGGATATCATAGAGACAATGCTGAAGAAATTTGTTTCTTCTTTCCTGAAAATATTATGATAATATATATGTGTCTTTCCTTCATTCTTTTGGCACAGAGTAAACCATTGAGTTCTGACAAGACAAATACCTACCTTTCAAACATATGCATATCAAATGCATTTCCATACACATGAAAAATATGTATATATTATCAAATAAATCATCATACTTATGGAATGGTATATTTTCCATAGCAGGTGGAGCCAGAGTTCAGAGAGATCTTATTATAATCAGGGCAAAGTCACACCAAATCAACATTTTTAGACTCAAATTGAAGTAAGCAAAAAAATTGCTTACTTCATAAATGCATAAATTGAAGACACTTTTGGTTTTACAAAATAAATAGTAAGTTTAACACAGCTGTCAAATATACATATTTATAATAGAAACCCAAACTTATTACAAAAACATGCAGTATTTGGATGATCATAGAGATTTGAAGTGTTGTTTATAATTTTTTATGTCAAATGTCAAATCTAAAATGCAACTCACTTTCCAAGCAAAACTTTTTATAGGCAATATCTATGTATATAACATCTCCTGACACTGTGTTTTAATTTAAATTACCGAATAGTTTTCAATAAAAGCAACCAAAAATGTACTTTTTGCAGAATGATGATAATGAAATTGGCACAGTCACAGTGATGACATAAGCAGCAACTATTGTTTTCTAATTTCTGTGAGTATTTGAAACAACTAGCATAATAAAAAGGCCATGACAGAAGAATTCTAAATTTCATGTTTTTTTGGCTTTATAACCTCGTGTCAACTATAACTGCTTATCAATGTGCTCAAATTTATGCAAATTATATCTACCTGTAAGGAGAAACTGTTTTTACATAGACTTGCCAGAAACCATCCTATTTTTCTCTGATTTCCTTTTCTGCCATAGGATTTTACACTTAATTTATCAGGCAATTAAAACTTGAATCAGCCATTACATAGCAATTGTGCTATAAGGGGAATATATTGCAAACAAAGGTTTGATTAACTCCTGGACATGGCAGTAAAAACTGTAGCTGGGGTCTGTGTATCATCCCGATAACAAAGTGAAGAACTTATTCTTTAATTGTCCTCTCTGGTGAAGAGAGGAAAGGATTGGATGGAATGGGAAAAAGGATAAATTATGAACTAGGCAACAGGTAGCCAATTTCAAACTTTGGTCAGTGAGTAAAAACAACTGCCACCTTGTATCTCTTTAATTACCATAAAGGGATTTGATCTTACCTTAGCTTCTTGAGAATTCCATATATTACAGATGCTTAACTGCCACTAGCAGATATTTTTCATTCATAGTTTCAAGGCAGATCATAAACAGAATACAAGGGAAGCTTTCACTTTTACGGAGGAATATGATCCAGATAAATTTCTTAGACAAAATGTTTGTGCTCTCATTCTGGATATACATATTAAAGAATTTCCACCTGAACATGAGGAAGAACTTTTTAATGTGCAGGTGACTGAGCACTGGAACAGTTTGCCCAGAGAGGTTGTGGAGTCTCCCTCACTGGGGAGATTCAAGAAATCCTTTCTATGGAGAAATCCTGTGCCATGTGCTCTGGGATGGCTCTGCTTGAGCAGGGAGGTTGGACCAGATGACCCACTGTGGTCCCTGCCAACCTGACACATTCTGTGATTCTGTGATACTGAAAATCTGAATCCAGGTTGGTAGTTTGGCTTTTCTTGTGATGGCCTTATCACTTTGAAAATCAACACCAGGTTTCACAGTACTGCATAACAGATACGTCATACAATGGAGTTTGGCCCTCCATGAACTTGTCATATAATTTGTATTCATTCCATAATTCCTTTAAAGATGCTTTCCCAGCCATGTGACATCTGAATTTTGCGGATTTTGTCTGAGGTAGAGCAGCTGTTCAAAAAAAAATGTGATAAGATCTAGCCTAAGCACTCTTTTTTGACACAAGTTATGCAAGCATGTTTCAGGAGAAAACTAAGTATTGGGTGTTTACTCTGGTTACACAGGAAATTATTCTAATATCAGACTTGACATACCTCAAGTGCTATTTTCGTGGCTTGAGTGGAACTATAGGCCTATTGAGAATTAAATTGTAATGAAATTTCTTATTTACAAGTAAAAACCTATGCAAGTTGTACTTCTAACATTTTTTTCTCTAAAAGGCAACTCTGTTCTGTCACTAGGAACAAACCATGAGCTGTCAAGAGAATTCTTGAGCAAAGAAAGCACAGGGAGAATAGAAATGCAAAGCACAGGTCATATCATGACATGCATTTCTGCTTAAATTCCAAACAGAATGGGTCCTGCTCTCCACTCTAAACAAATAATTGTGTCTTTCATGGCATTTTTTTAAGAGATAAGATCTTATGCAAACCTATGAGTGGAAATGAAGACCCTTGATTGATTTTAGAGCTTTTCAGAGATCAATGAATACCAGAAAATAATTTTTCTATGGAGGAAGAGAACCAAGGTTGTACATGCATAGAAGAGGGAATGGAAAATGAGTGAGAAAGAAAATTGAAGAAATAATGAAACTAAAGACATGTGAAGGGAAGTAGGAAAGGGGGAGGAAGGAAAGCAAGTTTAGATAGGGAAACTTAAGAAGTGAGAGACTTTAAAAGGTTCTTAAAAGGGAAAAGAGAAAAGGAAAAAGATGAAAGAAAGAGGGAAAATATATGGAAGAATGAAGAGAACTGGAGAAAGATAAAGTGATCAAACATTTTTTAAAGTATGATACTCCTTTACATATACATGGAAAAATAAGAAACTGGGAAAAGATCAAGAGAAAATTAAGAAAGAGAAGGAACACCTGCTTGACATCTGTCAATGATGTGGAGATGGAGGGCACATGCATAATGTCTGCAGAAGGACCAGTTAATAGTTTTGGGGCTAATGAGATACACATAGAGAAAAGGTTAAAAGCTAATATGCAGTATTGAAAACTGAGAATACTATACTTCAGATATCCTATCTTAGTGTTTCTCTCTCCTTTTCTATAAAGTAATTCCTTTGTAATTCATAGGTTGTGTCACAATTTTTCCTTCAAAATTTTTTGCTGTGTTTTCATATTGTAGGTAGAATTCTTATTTTTTAAGAATTTTATAAGGGTATAATCATTCAGTATAATCATTCAGAAAAGGCCTTGACATGTAAGCAATATATTTTGGATGAGTCCATTTTGAAATTCCAACTTATCTGTGTTTCAATATTTTATTTTATTCACAATTAACTCTTTTTCTAAATTACCAGGGTTATTTCTTTGCTTCAGTTGATTTGTCAGATTTATACAGGAGTTGATAAAGCAATTTTCTTAATTCAGAGATGCCAGCTTGTCAGAACCTGAATCAAGGTGTTTCTTTTAAAGCTCATCTTGCATCAGGAAGTCTTCTGTGAATACAGGGATGCAATACTGTTTATTTGCTCTTTACTTCTCCCCAGAGTTATGGTAAGATACAACTGTGAGTAAATGACAAAGTGAATTTCATCTTCTATCCTTACTCTATGGCTTTTTTTTAAATTTTTGCTTTTTTTTTTCTTTGTCTTAAAACTAAATAATCTCTGAAGTCACATTGTGAGTCCAAGAGTTTCTAAGATTTCAGTGTCATTCCTGTGTTTTTTTCATTATTACTGTAACCAAATTCAGAAGGATGAAGAAGAAAATTGAAAATATATTCACTTTCCACCAAAGGAAATTTAAGCAACAGTAGTGTTTTCTGTAGTGTTTTAGAGATGTCTTTCTTCCTTTAAAACTAAAGATTAGGAAATTATACTTCTGTGATGTAAAACTCCATAATCTGTGTGCTAAATGAAACATTTAAGAAGTCTACAATACTATGTCTAAAGCGGGATGGTAGTTGAAATAAAGACCCTGCATAAGAAATTATATCCTAAAAGCTGTCATCATGTCATTAATCCCTGAAATCAACAGTTGTGTCTCAAGGGCTGAAACCTAGTTTCAAATAAATAAACTAGAAAATACCTAGCACCTAAAACTCCCAGTGCCTTGTTTGCCATCATCATTCTACCTTGAAATTAATAACTATGTATCTGTCTATCTTATCTATCTTATCTATCTATGTCCTTATCTCTAATCAGCTACTGTGTTTGTATTAAAATAAGGATTTTTTCCCAAACATTCCCACATAAATGTTTAAAATGAGTGCCATGAATACCCATTTACTGTTGTTTAAGTACTCAGAGACTGACCATTTGTATGTACACTGCTAGAATTTTAGGAAAATCCATAACCGTTAGCCTAAACAAAGGCTTTCTCTTGACACTGAAACTCAGTCTGGTTATACACTGCCAAAGAACGGAATATTAGATTACTGAAAACAATAGTTCAATTAATTTCCACAGAGATTGGGTCAGTGAAATATATTATGAAAGCAGAACAGATTTCTAGAACTTTTTGGGAAATTCCATACTATAATTTGAGGCCTTAAAAAGTATCTATTCACCTCCATGTTAATCTGTAGTATTTCTGGTTCATATGTTAATAGTAAAAATTGTGTGGCAATGCTACTTACACAATTTAATTGCAGCATATGGTAGCACATAAGAAATTACAGAAATCATGAAATGACTTGAGGAGTCCCTGATGTAAATTTATGGTAAAAAACAGGAGGACTCATGCTGTCTTGATTCTGCTATCACTCGCCATAATAATAAAATTTCCCATGAGGCAGTAAAGGCAAAGCCTGAATTTATGCTTTCCAAGGACTCACTATTGGTTGCTCTTAATTCTTGAGAAGACAACCAAAAAAAAACTGTAAATGAAAGTTGGAAGAAATTTATTGCGATGTATACTTCCTGTTATTTTTGTGTTAATGGAATATCTGTAAGTTTGTGAAGGAAGACCAACCAGAAAGGTTTATAAAAGAGGGAGCAAGGCTGCAAACCATATGAAATATGGAAGTCCACATGCCAGAAAGGAAAGATAAGTATGAAGGAGGTCTTAGGAGCAGCAGTTTTGGGTACAACTTGATCAGATACATGAATGATCTAGATAGAGATAGGTTGAGTCATACAGTTTTCAAAGAACACATTCTACTATAGATTAACAATGTTAATCCAGAAAAAGGAATAGTAATTCATAATAGTAATGCAGCAACTTTTTTTTCTCTCCTCTTGCATGTAATTGACATGAGAGTTGATGAATATCCTGTTTGAATAATTTGGATAAATTATTTGGTTATGTGTTTGAAATGACCTAAAGAAATTAATGAGTTTAGAAATTCAAATTTCATAAATTAGCTTTTGGATTTATTGCTAAATCTAATCAGAGATGTTCCCGATTTACGTAAACATACCTTCCTTCAAATGTCTATTACAGGAATCAGAAAATCCACATACATCTGATTAAAAGTTTTCTCTACCTGTACTTTTGTATTTTATGATACACAAATTTCAATTCAGTTTTAAAAATGTAACTGACATTTTCATAATAAAGAAATTTTCACACTGCCTGTGTTCACATTTCAATACTACAGCCCTATGTATTGCTGTAATGCTTTAATTTGTAAGCATTAATAATCATCTCTCAGAGCATTGCCAGAACCAGATAATATACGTATCACTAGTGTTTGAAGGAGAAACAGCATAGTCTCTTATCAAAACCTGTCTGATAAGGTACCATTTGTTGAGGGGTGAAAATATTTCTGAATTAAATATTTTATGGCAGCAATCATTTTAAATATATTTCAGAAACATAATGATCTAGTATTTTCAGTTTAAGATGTACCTGTTTCATTCAAAAAAAAGCACAGAGAGTAAAAATTACTTCTTAGCTACCTGGAGGGACAACTCTTTTTGCAGAATGAATTATCTTTTTTTTCTAATCGTTGAGACCTTAATTTTTTTATTAATTTAAAAATAGTGTCCTCAATATCAACTGTGTTTTAGTATCAACCAAATACATTCAGAAAAATACTGCTGCAACAGGGTGAGATCAACAACATTTGATGTTCAGTCATGACATGTTTTTTCACTAGAATTACCTGTTTGTCTCACAACTGCAGCAAGGCAATTCCCCCTTCACTCTTTTTATTCTTTAAAAATTGTGGCACATATTTGCTGTATTTATAGCCATGGCAAGCAAGTTCCTTTTACTGTACACGGAAACTGTTACCTTTTTTTAGATAAAAAGGTATATATACTGCTTATGGCAAAATTACTCATAATGAGATTGCTCATTGCTGAATTGCTATACTTGCCCAATATGCTGCTGGCTTTCCAGGAAATGCTATTGTGTTTTAGGCAAATGGAAAATTTATGAACTATCTTCTGCCTCCTTCCCTAAAAAAGGAGGGAAAACTTTTAAACTTGATACCAGAAACTGTTCAAAAGATGCAAGGTCACATAAAAATTTGAACTTCTTTCCCCAAAATAGTGGATAGGATCAACATCCCAATTAAAATTCATGTACACCAACATAGTCAGCATAAGCAACAAACAAGAAGATATAAGCCAGTGTGAATCATAAATACTGTGACATAGTTGTCATTGTGGAAACACAATGGAATATCTCACAAACCCAAGTGCTGCAATGGATGTCTATAAAACACTTCAGAAGGGATAGGCAAAGGAAGAGAGGTGGTGGAATGGCCCAGTATGTTAGGGACTGTCTTGATTTTCTAGATCTTAATGATGGTGATGATAAGGCCAAGTTCTTATGAGTATGAATCAGAGGAAAAGCTGGTAAGGCAGATACTATGCTGGGAGTCTGTTACAAAGTCAGGGTGTAAAGGCAGAGAAAATGTTTTATAAGCTGATGTGACCTCAAGTTCTGCTAGGGAAGGCTTAGATTTGATATTAGGAGAAATTTCTTTTTTGAAAGGTGTTCCAGCTCTGGAACAGTCTGGCCAGAGAAGTGATTGAGTTGCCATCCCACAAGGTATTTAAAAGATGTGTAGATGTGGCACTTAAGGACAGTTTAGTGGTGGACTTGGTAATGATGTGTTAACAGCTCGAATAAAGGACCTAAGAAGTCTTTTCCAACCTAACAATTACATAAAATATATATTAAAATCTATTATTTCTCTGTAAAGATATACAATAAAATAACTAAGCCAAAACTTGTTTTTTTCTCTTGCTATTTTAACTAGAAGAAAAAAAATATTAAACAAATCAAGAAGCAAATTCCCCATTTTCTGATAACAAATAACACTCTGTCCCATGGTGCCCTTGTTGCAGAAATTGGGCAGAGCTTATAGCCATGTGGGTGTGGTTAGGCTGCTATTCTATACCTCCCACAGCATCTCTGGGGGTGTGATTTTGGGGAGAATAAAATGGTGAATACACACAAGAAATGTGCCATTTTGTTCCCTTTGTGTTTGGGAAAAGGTGCCTGCTGTGGTAACACTGTGGGTCCATGGGTCCAGCTCTGGAGACTTCTGTCACTCCACTGCTGCCTCCCATCCTTTCCTGTTCTTCTGAGACACAGCTCTGAGATGCAGCAAACAAGTTCAGGACGTGGCTTCAAGAAAAAACACTTTGAGAAAAAACAGTGAGGGGGAAGCAACACAGGAAAAGCAGCAACAAATGAAGGGGTAGAAGCCAAGCGTGAGCTGAGACCAAGCCCCAGCAGAATGGAGCAGTCACAATTAGCAATGCCACTGGAACCAAGCCCCAGTGGAGTGGAGTGGTCCAGAAAGAGGCACCGCAGTGTGACATGGACAGTACAGCTTTTGGGGGTTCATCATTCTTTTCCATTGTCTTGGGCTTGGGGGTAGGGTGAATCAGCTGCAGGGAACCCTTGCCATCTTGTCTTTCTCTGGGAAAGCCATGTAATGCTGGTCATGGGAGCAGCTGCCATCTTGTGTTGGTCCCAGCATCCACATGGAACTAAGTTGAGGGAGTGGACATCTTTTATGTTTCAAACAGCTTTTGTATGCTTTTCTTATTAATATTTCTGCTGTTACTGTGCATTTCTTATTCCATTGCTGCTTGCTTTCAATTAATTTTTATCTCAATATATAGTCTCTGTCCCTTTCTTATTAGAGAGGGCAGGGAGAGAGTGAGTGGAGTTTATTTGGAGTTTAATTTCCATCTTACGTTAAATTACCAACATGGTTTCTGCATCCAAGAGCTTTTACTACAGGAAAAAAACAAGTTGGAATCCAAGTTGGAACTCTGATGCTTCTATATTATATATATATATATATATATATATATATATATATATATATATATATATAATGTGGCTTCCAGTGTGCTACTATTTGTAAGCAAAATTGTTGTATGCGGGGAACAGGGAGATGTTGTATGAGGGGTTGGTTCAGTTAGGGATTTTAATAAATGTCAGTTAGGTCAGTGCTCTGTACCCCCATTTCCCCTCACAATGGTTCACTCCAAGTTGCTTACCACAGGAGCTTTTACATATCCGTCTTGTAGCCACTCCTGGGTTCTTCTTGAAAGTTCTGTATCCATCACCCCACCTTTGCAATGCTATTTGTCCCAGAACACTGTACCCACCTCTGTTATGTTCCCATAGGTTGTTGTGATCCACATCACTCCCCTGTTGTCTGTCCCTACTGGGGAGGGGGATTTCTGCCCCTGTCTGCCCGCCCCCTATTTAACCCAATGCTTTCATTGTCCATTCGCCATTTTGCCCTCACGCCACCTGGGAACGGCTGCTCCAGCCATCGCTGCAGCCACGCGGGAAATAAAAGTTTTCAGGCAAGTGGGCAAGGTGTGCCTTCTCTCATCCCTTTGCTTCCTCTCAGCGTAAGGCTACCAAAGCTGTGTACTCATGCCGCAGCGCTCAGTCCTAGAGCACCCGGCCATGCGGCAGCTTCGGTCTCACCAAAAGGCAGCGCCTAGCCAGGCTTCCCAGCTGCCCAAGGCCGGAGCGAAGAACAAAAGCCCCACAAAATGATGCAGATTTTGATAAAACAAGTCATAATTGTTTTTCCCTAATAATCATAGAACTAGACCTATTTGTGGCACCAGTGCTGTGGGTCCTTGGATAGAGCTGTTGACAAAACAATTCCTAGCTGAAAGAGAAATAGCTAATGTGTCTCTAAAAAAGTTTGGAAATCCTCTATCAGAGGGCTGTATTTAGTTGTTGTAGGAAGGACATGTCTGTTACATTTAGCGGGCAATGCAGAATGAAGCCTGAACCCATATATTGCATTACAACCTTCTCACACTCTACCCTATTGTATAAAACCAAAGACTCAAGAAGGATCTTCAATCCAGAACTTGGTTTTCTTTCTTCTTCCAAAATACAACTCCTTTAACAAATGTCGTCATGTAATGAGTTTCCTGTTCTCCTGCTTACATATTTATGAAAGAGGATGAGTTTCACTGGGAAATTTGTAGAGGTTTTTCCACTATATCATGTAGGCAGAGATATTAGCACCAAGATTTTCCAGCAAAACCTGATCTGAATCTTGCTTGGATCTCTATTTTCTTTGTACAATTCACGGAAGTGTTTCGGAAGTGTTTCATATTTAGCTGATGGGATAGCTTATGGTTGATATTACACATTACAAAGCAGCCCACATAATGCTCAAATAATTTCTTTGTGTTGTGGCAATCATACTCGTGGTGCTTCTCAGTTACCAAAAGTCACTAATACCACACTTATTTATATATAAATATTATTGCAAATCTGATGAGAATAATAATTACACATGTTAATATAGTTTAATTGGCTCTTGAGCTTCACAAACCATGCTCTGGTAGACCACAAGAAAAGTAAAGCATGGGACTTGGTACTGAAGACTGTACCATACACTTTTCTGCATAGTTTTATAATTTGTGGTGAGATTGGGTAGAAAGCCAAAGTGGGCTGTTGCATATTCATGATTTTTGCTTTTGAAAAGCTGCACATAAAATGTACCTTTCACAAGCAACTGCTTCTTTCAGGAACTGAAACTGATTTTCACTGCTCTGTGTTAAAAGGACCCACAGAAGTGGCATGGATCTGTAGACTGTCCTGTGCTGAGTCATCAGCCTTGTTACAAGTGCTTCCTTCAAGCGTTCCTTGCTGACAAATCCACCTGCATATAAGTATACCCACCCTGCAAAAGGTGGATATACTTAGCTGTCTTCTTATGTTAAACAAAATTTGCTGACTAATTCTAAATATAATTGCAATCAATGGGTTTTCCATGTATTGTGAGTGAACCTCTAAAGCAGCTTTAATCCATTTAATTGATTATATCACTTCCAGCTGTGTCCTGATCTTACCTTAGACAGTCTTATATAAAGCTGGTTTTTAAAAGAAATAATTTCAGCACAAAGCTGTCTGATAATATTTATAATCAGATTTGATTTTAACGTCTTAATTTGATTTTAACGTCTTTTAGCTAAATTCTTTCTCAACGTCACCATATCTGATTGACTAAACCACAGTTTCCTCAAAGATAATATATTTTCAGGGATGACTGACAGAGGGATATATACATAGCAAGACTTCCTTCTGTAGTACTGAGCTATGTTTTTTAAACTAAGACTGTACAGTCTTGAACAGCAGAATTTCATGTTGAGTAATGAAAGTAAGATTTAGCATTTTATGGTGCACAATTTCTATAAATAGAAATAGGTAAATACTATTTATCTCATTGACTGGACAAATTGAAATCAAACACCCTGGTCTGAATTAATTAGATTGGGAGATGGTGACATTTATGAATCTTCAAAGCATTGCAAAAAATAATGAGCCATATTTCAGAAAATGCAATTTTATTTTGGCCTTATGTTAGACAGAAATTGGGAATACCCACTTGGATAAGTTCATCAGGAAATCACCAATGGTAGTTTCCTCTTCCCTACCAAGAACAACCTTTAGAATTAATTGAGTCTTCTGGCCTAGCAAGCAGATGTCCAATTACGTCATGGTACATGGGTTGCAGTGTCTCTTCTTAAGCAAAACATGTAAATATTCAAAATACGACATGGTGCTGATGTGAAGCTTTCATATTTACATTTAGCATCTCTTTACGAATTCACTTTAAGAAGTAGGTGTGAAAATGTGGCTATTTAGCAGTATTATTTCCAGGGACAAATACAATCCTACAAACATTCAACAAATGTTTTGAAATCTGGCAACTACTCTTCTCTGAGCGGGATCTCTCTTTACTTGAGAGTGTATCCCTAGGTGGCGAATAAAGAGAGATGCTTGGCTTGCTATCATATCTCTAAACACATCAGATAACTATGCCCACCAGCCTACTTGGACACAGCAGTGGGTTTGACCATCTGCTCTCAAATATGACTACAACTCAATTTTGGCAATAGAATTTGTGAGAAAAAGGCAAGGGGTACTAAGAAATACTGGGTTCAGACAGGTGCCTTGGAAATTTAGCCATGGTAACATGTGTTGTTGTAACAGTGATATGCATTCACATTTCCACAGCTCTTTGAAAGTGCACAATTTGTGTTGGCTTGGGACAGCAGAAGGCTGTCACTTCTGGTTAGTACTGCTTTCTGTAGGACCTACTGTTCATGTGCTATGTACTCTAGATCAAAAGGCAGCAGAAAAATTCTACTTAACAGAAAATAAATATACCCCACTGTGTGATGCTACATATCATGGAAAAGATTTCAGAGAAGTCAAATTTTCGATTCCTGCTACCTTCTAGAAGAGGGCTAAGTGGGTATAAGGCACAGCTGTGACCCTCCTCCATTCATTTAGTTAATCAATAACCCTTTACAAGAGATTTTGGGAAACAGTGGATAGAGGCCACTGTTGAAGCAGTCGCACAAAAATGACATAAAGGTCAGCTGTTGCTCTCTTTTCATTCCTTCAAGAACCATTGTGGAGGACTCTTTGCTTTTCTAACCTTCTAGTAGGTACTTTTCTGCAATCTGAAAATGGAGTAAAGTGGTATTCGTAAAGGTGACTTCGTAAGGCATTCTCAAAATAAGAAAAATAAGGCTGATCATTACAAGGAAACAGCTTTGTGTGCATTAATAAAGGAGAGAAGGTAAAGATAAATTACAAGAATTGATTTAGACTGTTTCTCCTCAAAGTGTTTTCTCCTCTCAGATGATTAAGTGTGCCTTGGTCCTGGTGATCACAGACATGTCATGTGGCCTGTTTGGGAAATTTATTTTTAGGTTTTTTTTTCCAGTTTCTCATGGAATAAGTTTAGTTGTACTTAGTGAATAAGGTAAAACCAAATTTGAAAGATCTTGGCCCAGACTGCCTAAATGTAAACAAAACCTTGAAAATCTAGACACTTGCTTAGAGAGTTTAGCCTAAGGAATATGTGGTTTTGAGATGCTGAACTGGAAAATTCTGTGTGACTCTGTATATATCTGTAGTTAGTCCTAACAGTTTTTTTACTCATTGCAACCACCATCAGAGAACAAAAAATACCTCAATTTTCTCCCAGGAATGAAAATTTAAATAGGAAGTGTGCTTGAGAGAGAAGAAACCAAAGTGAAAGTTAATTCATTTTTCTATTCATCCAGATTCCTTCATTTTAACAGGAAAATTTGAGACTAAGTAAGCTTAAGACTAAACACCTTCAGGATATGTTGTGAGGGATGAAGAAAATCAGAAGACCAGATAGCTAGATAGCCGACTAGAAAAAAAACTGAAGTGAGATGAAAATGTTTCCAGCAAAGATGATTTTGTTACCATCTTCTATACTAAAATATGAATACAAAAAGAAAAAACAGTTGCTATATTTGTGCTTTCTCAGTGGTATAAAAGTTAAAAAAATGAAGAAGAAGGAATACACAAAACCAAAGCAAAAAATCATGATAACCCATTCTAAACAAGTCTGTTCCCACCTAATACTGCTATGAGTGAAACCAGACAAAACATCGAACATCTTAATGACTACAGCAAACTGCATGTTTAACCTCTTCACCCTAGGCAAATTTTGTGTCTTTTTTATTTATTTAGTAAGCTTTTTGAAGTTTTTTTTTTAATATTCTTTTAGGATTCTCATGTTAAACAAAGAATATTTTCAGTTAACAAACATACATTTACAGAAGTTGAGACAAACAGGATGAGACAGGTAATACCCATCCAAATCCCATACCAAAGAAAGGTATCTTCCTTCAAGTTTTCTTCATCTGACTCAAAATATGGAACCAATTCCCTGAAAAATGTACTGAAATAACAAAATCCAGAGGAAATCCCACTGAAACAGAAACCTCAGTAAGAATTGCCAGAACCTGGATTCTGACCCAGGGACTTGACCCTCCAGCTGGGCTCGGTCCTGTGTCATTTCTGTGCAATACAAAGTATTCCTTTTTAGGAAAAAGAACAAACGTGAAAATGACAAATTAAGTTTGATTAGAAAATTTTAGATGAACCAGAATATTTTACAGTCTGATTTCTTGCATTTAATTTCATGCATCTTGGTTAATTTCATCATTTTTAAAAATAATATTTATATTTTACCTTTTTAAGCACTGGGCATTTTTCTAATCTGACAGCAAGTCATTCCAGGCTGACTAACTCTTTTATTATCTAACATAGGCAATATATTTAATACAGTGTTGCAAGGAATAAAAACATTACATTATTGTTCCCTAAAGGAATTGTATTAATTAAACTTCCTGGCTAAATTCCCCTGAAATAATGAGTGAGCTGGTTGTTACCATATTGAATCTCAAATGAAACAGAGAACAGATTTTTGAAAAGGAGGCATTCTGCAATATCTAAGAATTTCAGTGCACAGCCCTCCGCCAGCTCAGTGGGCTGTCCTGGAAATTGAAATGTTGCCGAGATTTTGCAGGGGACTGTTGGCTGTGGCCAGATCTCAGAATGGCCATATGTCACACTTTCTCAAGAAGGCCTTAGGAGGCAATCCTTCCTTCCTTCCTTCCTTCCTTCCTTCCTTCCTTCCTTC
The DNA here is from genome assembly GCF_026979565.1 of Vidua chalybeata. Classification (NCBI taxonomy): domain Eukaryota; kingdom Metazoa; phylum Chordata; class Aves; order Passeriformes; family Viduidae; genus Vidua; species Vidua chalybeata. The sequence continues at coordinate 21,225,133 of NC_071570.1, read as the reverse complement.
CTTCCTTCCTTCCTTCCTTCCTTCCTTCCTTCCTTCCTTCCTTCCTTCCTTCCTTCCTTCCTTCCTTCCTTCCTTCCTTCCTTCCTTCCTTCCTTCCTTCCTTCCTTCCTTCCTTCCTTCCTTCCTTCCTTCCTTCCTTCCTTCCTTCCTTCCTTCCTTCCTTCCTTCCTTCCTTCCTTCCTTCCTTCCTTCCTTCCTTCCTTCCTTCCTTCCTTCCTTCCTTCCTTCCTTCCTTCCTTCCTTCCTTTCCTTCCTTTCCTTCCTTTCCTTCCTTTCCTTCCTTTCCTTCCTTTCCTTCCTTTCCTTCCTTTCCTTCCTTTCCTTCCTTTCCTTCCTTTCCTTCCTTTCCTTCCTTTCCTTCCTTTCCTTCCTTTCCTTCCTTTCCTTCCTTTCCTTCCTTTCCTTCCTTTCCTTCCTTTCCTTCCTTTCCTTCCTTTCCTTCCTTTCCTTCCTTTCCTTCCTTTCCTTCCTTTCCTTCCTTTCCTTCCTTTCCTTCCTTTCCTTCCTTCCTTTCCTTCCTTCCTTTCCTTCCTTCCTTTCCTTCCTTTCCTTCCGCAACTTCCTTTCCTTCCGCAACTTCCTTTCCTTCCTTTCCTTCCTTTCCTTCCGCAACTTCCTTTCCTTTCCTTCCTTTCCTTCCTTTCCTTCCGCAACTTCCTTTCCTTCCGCAACTTCCTTCCGCAACTTCCTTCCGCAACTTCCTTCCTTCTTCCACAACTTCCTTCCGCAACTTCCTTCCCTCCGCAACTTCCTTCCCTCCGCAACTTCCTTCTGCTTGGTCTTCTTAGTGTCATCACTGCACTTTGTGAGCCCTCACATTGAGATAAATGCCTACAGAAATTAAACATCTTTTTTTTTCTTTATGGACTAGTTTTAGAACCACTCACTGGATGGATATCCTCAACAGAATATGCACTACCCTCAGTATCACCTTCCTCCAAAATCTTTTCTGAAAGTCTAAATTTTGTTCCCCATATGGATTCACATCTCTTGCAAATTTACCTATTGTTTAAGATAGGCATAGACAAGATGAAGATCCCACCTGCTGTACTGCTTCCATCTATGAGGGCACCAACATAAGAAAGACTGGATGTGCTGAAATGAGTCCAGAGAAGAACCACAAAGATGTGCAGAGGGCTCCTCTCCTATTAATACAGGCTGATAGACCTTGGGGGTTGTTCAGCCTGGAAAGCAAATGACTCCTGGGAGACATTGGAACACTTTCCAGCATCTGAAGGGGGCTACAAGAAAGGTGCGGAGAGACTATTACAAGGACTTGTAGTGATAGGATTAAGAGGGAATCACTTTAAACTGAAAGAGGATATGTTAATATTAGATACTAACAAGAAATTTTTTCCTGTGAGGATGGTAAGGCCCTGGAACAGATTGTTGGAACAGAGAAATTGTGGATTACCCATCCCTGAAAGTGTTCAAGGCTAGGTTGGTTGTGGCTCTGTTCTAGTGGGAGGTTTTCTGTCCATGGCAGGAGAGCTGGACTTAGATGATATTTAAGATCCCTTCCAGCCCAAACCATTCTGTGAGTCCATGATCTGTCATACATTCAGTTAAATGACACCTTGCATTAAAATCACAGTTTTCTCTTTTGTCTTTATGGAACTGCTCAGGAGTGGTTTTTGTCTTGGATGAGGGACAGACAATATATTTTTACTTGTTTACTATAAGTAATTTTTGTAACTGCAAATAACATCTAAAAGGCCAACACTTGTTCTGCATGTAGTAGAAAAGTGTCCTTGCAAAAGCACAAGCCAGGTCAGAAACCATATCATGAGACATTCAAGCACTATGATTGGGAAGGAAAGTATTATATCTCTCCTACACAGGATTTCTGCAACTGTGCTGTGTGCAAAACAACGCTGAATAAGACTGCAAGATTTCCAGGTTTTCCACCTGGTTATAAAATGCTGTGATTTAATGATCAAATATGCAAGACTATCAGGATTTTCAATCATGACATGGGTTGCATTTTGACCATAATTATAGAATTTTTTTTTCTCTGGTTCATCTCAAAAAGATATATAGTTTTATAACTATCTCTTATCAAATAAGGATGAAAACCAGCTGAGGTATTACTGCTCTGAAACCTGTGCTCTAGTGTTAACTTCCTCATGCTATTAAATTTGTATATAATAAAAAAATTAATGTATTGAGTTTTTATTGCTGGAAAACCAATGGAGCTGCTAATATGATAAAACTCTCCAGAAAAAAAAAAATTCTATTATTTTACAACTTTTTAACACTATTTTTCTCCTCCTAAGAAACATCTTATGTGAGAGGAAATTCTGCTCGCAAAGTTAAAAAAGTCTACCTGGATGATCTTTTAGATTACAATAGATAAAATGTGACTGAGATTGTTGCTCTCAATAATTTCTAACAGTATAGTAAAAGTAAATTTATGTCAGATTTCATTCCTAACTTACTAGATTTCTTTTTTTTTCCAGTCAATCTCTCATTTGTGAGTCTGACAATATAAAAAAATAATATAATTAGGCCAAAACAAAACTTCCCTTGCCAGAAAACAAGATAACTTTGCATGATATTCAGGGAGAGAATACTGAATGTGTAAAAGGAAACAGACATACACACATAAGTTTGGCTATTCAAGTGCCATGGTTTTACGCCCAGCTGAAAACTAAGTACCACATAGCTGCTCATTTCACCCCCACTCTCTCCCCTCCCCCCAACTTGGTGGAATGAGGAGAAGAATCAAATAAAACTTTCATGTTGAATAAGAAAAATTTATTAATTGAAAATAAAGTAAAATACAGTAATATGGTGATTAATAATAATGATGATAATAATAAGGGACACACAATTGCTCAGAAAATTGCTCATCATCCACTGACCCATGCCAGAACCCCAATTCCCAAACCCCGTTTCCAAACCCAGTTCAGCTTCTTCCAAGTAACTGTTTATATAATGGGCATGACATTCTGTGGTGTGAAATATCATTCTGGTCACCTGCCCCAGCTGTGCTCCCTCCTGGTTTCTTTTGCTCACCTCCTCACTGGCAGAGCATGATGCAAGAAAAAAATCCTTGATTTGGGATAAATATGATTTAAAAAAAACCCCAAAACATCAGTGTGTTAACGACACTGTTCTCATTCTGAATCCAAAACACAGCACTATAACAGCTGCTGAGAAAAAAGTAATTCTATCCCACCCAAATCCAGGACATCCAGTCAGCTAGAAGAAGTGAATTTCACAGTATCCAGAGCTAATATGTCTATACTAGTTGTGAACTGGATAACTGAGTTGCACTTTTTCATTACACTTAATTCCTTAAGTTAACAACCATATATAAGTGGACTATATTTCCAAGAAATCTTAAGACCAAATTTATTGTTCCTTGCAGAGAAAACAGTTCTCCTGTTGAAAATTGTCATGATAGCAATAGTACTGACAAATTAAGATAAGTTACTTGTCCCACACTTGGCTAAGAAAGTCCTAAGTTCTGCTACAATGATATTACCATAATATCTCAGCATCTAGGCAAATTTATTCTACAAAAAGGATATGTACCAGACAGAACAAATAATGCAGATATCAGTATGACGTAAACCAACCTGAGAGTCTTCCTAGATTTTCTATTGAGAAGAGACCCAGTATTTCTCATTGCATAGTGCAAAAGCCAAATCCACTTACCTCAGCCTCCCTCTATCTCAATGGAATTTTCAACTTACTGTTATGGACAGAAATGATTTCTCTGCCAATAGCAGATAGTTTTAAACAGTTAGGACATAAAGGAAAATCTCTCCCAGTCATACAACTTGTCTGCTTGGCATATATTTCTGGCAGTGAACTAGTAGTGTGATAATCACAGGTAAGAATAGAATAGTTTTCTTGTTCTACAGGTATTTATGTTTTATTTCCTACAGTAATTTTACACATGGTGCATTTTTTTCACAAGTTGCTTGTACTATTCCAAAATTATTTAGTGTATGTTCAGATTTCCCTATTGTTTCCATTTAAAGAAAAAGAATATTCAGACAGTTTGAAACACTTTGCAGCTGATGACAATTTTAAAGTTTCTTCCAGTTGGAACACATCCAGTAGAATATGCTCTAATTTAGATTTTCCTCAACACTATCAAAATTTTGTCTGATGTTGAGTAGGAAGTTAGTATCAGTCTAAATATACCTATAACCTGGAGAATCAAAGCATCAGGTTAAACAATAGTGGAGACATAAACATAGCTAAACTATCTTTCTACTTCTTTCTGGTCCTTTAGCAAATGGGGAAACTTGTATAAATTTAGGCTAAATCCAAATACAGTCATGTAATACAAATGTAGTCACATTTCCTCCCAGACCAAATAATTGACTGTACAGGATATTAAGTATTCATTTTTTGTTTGTCTCCAGTTTCAAGCTTCTAAAAGCAAACACCTTTATTGTTGAAGATTCTTTTGTGAGGTTTGAAATCCAAAGGTGAAAAACTCAGGCTTGGATAAAACAGCTCATTCAGGAAAACAATTGTAATGAAATTCTATACCAACATACTAAAAATACAGAATTCCCCTGAGTATGTTTTCTGAGGTGCCAGGATAGTGCATTATATACCATGAAAAAAATAAACTGTATGCTAAACTGTCTGCCAGATTTGAGAAGAGTGGGTCAGTGATGCCCAGATGGTCTTTTGCATTTCCTATATCTGCAGTACATGAGATTTATTTGCAAAAGAGATAAAGAGCTACACATATGCAATCAATATACTTACACAAGGGAAGAGGCTTAGTAACATTTACAAAATGCTCTATCCTGAGCAAAAACAAATCCATGTGAGAATACTGAACTTTCATATTTGCCTCCAAACCCATACTTAACACATCTAACAGAGTGCTTACATTTAAACCACATTAAATAGATCCTAGCTGTTAATACTCTTCTTGTACAGTATTACAAGTATTTTGTCATAATATTGTGAATAAGGATAGATCATATATTAAGTATAAACAAATAAAGAATGCTATAGTTAAAAATATGCTTATTCTGGATTTAGGTTCTGCTGTGGTATTAGTTGCTTGTACTGTTGTTCTCCAAGTTTGTGGGTACTGACAAGTAAGCTCAACACAGAAGTACTATTTAATACTTCTACCAAGAGGTATTTGCCCTGCCCTTTACATGTATACATGATAAAATATTGATTTTAAAAATTGTATGTTTTCAATTAATATTTTTGACTGTTGGTTTTCATGTAAATAAGAGTATATTTGTTTTCTATTATATATTTTAAGAAGGAAAAATTCAAATGGCTTTTTCTCTTGGCTTTTAAACAACACATATCATTGATGCAATATAAAAAAATATGTAAATATATTACCCCCGTTTAGTAGAATAAAATATGGAATAAGGATGATCCTTGTAGCACCCTTGTACCAAGTAACACTCCTGCACCTTAAATCCTGCATCTTGTTTAGCTCTGAATTCCCTCACAACCCATATCACCTCCAGTCCTGTTCTCTGTTTCCTGCAGCTATGCATCTCAGGTCAAATTCAGAGTCTTCCTGGCGGTCTTCCTGCAAAGGCAATACAGCTACTAGTCCCAGGTGACATATCTGTCATTGATTTTTCTTGTCATGAGGTGTGGTTGGTGATGTATATGCTAGAGAGCTGCTTGCACTAATATTTATGAGTTTTTTCACTTGAGTGTCATATGCCTATATGGCTTATTCCTCAGTTTAGCTCTAAGTACTATTTAAACTACTCCTTCCCCTACCATACCACTCTTAGGTGTCTATTCTTGGAAATATATATCTTTTTACCTTGCATTTACTAACTTTAAGCATTCTGACTGATACTTCATATTACATGTGTTGATGCTGTTACCTAATCAGATTGTCTGCAACTTGTTTTCACTGTTTGAGACCCAGGAAAATGAAAATATAAACTAAAGTCCCAATTCTGCAAGCATTTACATGAGGAGCCATGTTGGAAGCAATAAAATTTACTTTGAGAGGTGCTATGACCAATTTTAAAGGCCTGCTTAAATTCTACAAACCTAGAGTATCATGAATATCAAGTACAAGAAAAATCCTGCAAAGTGTGGAAAATTTTAGTCCTCACCAAGCCTCAGTAAAATGAAGGGCACTAGTAAGTATCTATTGTTGCACTGTAGATGAATATGACATTTTGTATATTTTTAAGTGATATGTCACACATAATGATTTCAGACAATAAACTGGTAGATCAACAGAATAAATGATTGAGTGTTCACTTGGAGATGCTAAGATTTTTATGTGAAATCTAATTATATTGCATATGTACTCTGTACTTCAAATGTTCTGTACTGTGTTGGTGTGGCAAGATTTTGATAGGGGTGGACCTACAAGGGTAGAAGTTTTCTCCATATGCAATAAAGTCAGTGCCAGCTGTCTCCAAGATGGACTTGTTGCTGACTGTGGCTGAGGCCATCAGAGACACTGATAGTGTTGTGGAGATAAAAGATTTGAGTAGGGCAAAAACACTGCTGCACGAGAGCAAATGTATCCAAAACAGAGGAGTGAGAATGTGAGAGAAGCAGCTCTGCAGACACCAAGGTCAGCGGAAAAGGAGGAGGACCAAGTGCTCCAGTGTCCAAGACTGAGCACCAAGATGTTTCCTATCACCATCCGAGTAGCAGTTGCATCTGGACATTTTCCATATCTCCTATTAATGGGCCCATCAATGTCTTGCTCCATGACTCAGAGATAACACTCTCCAGGAGCCAGTTCTGTTTAACAGGTGATTAGGGACACACCTTGTGACTCAAAATAACATCAGCCCATTGTGAGATGCTCCGCCCAGGGAGAGAAGCTAGGCATTCCCACCTGGATAAATCCAGGGATTTCTAGACAGAAAACCAGCCTTTCCACAGGTTTCTGAGAAGACACAGCAACTACATCTGCCACTCCAATTTGGACTGCTACCAGCACGCTGGCCAAAGGGGTGTCAGGTTGTATTCTGACTTTGTCAGTAGTCTTCCTTTTGTATCATTGCATGTATTTTTGTCTTCTTTTTTCTTTTCCCAATAAATTGTATTTCTGACTTGGAGTCTCTCACTGGTTTTGCTTTCAAACCAGAACATCCAGGCACCAGAGCAAAGATTCCCCTGAAACCTCTGATGAGGGAGAGTGCCTGCAGCCCAGGAGGTCCATGGTAGAGAATACATCCACTTGCATCCTGTGGGCCCCATGCTGGACTAGGTGTATGCCTGATATGGGCAGGTACCCTGTGGGCTGCTTGCACTGAAGCAGACTCCTGGCAGGGGCTGTGAATCCATGGAGAGAGGAATCCATGCTAGAGCAGGTTTGCTGACAGGACTTGTGACTCCACAGGAGACCCATGCTGCTGCAGCCTGTTCCTGAAGGAGCAGTTTAAGATGTGCAGGAAGGGGAATTTCATGGGGGACTATCTCCCATGGGAGGGATCTTCTAGTAGACCAGGGAAGGAGTGTGAGGGGGAAGGAGAGTCAGAGACAATTTGATGAACTGACAACTTGCTTTCTCCGTTCTCCAGTGCCACTTAGGGAAGGAGGTAGAGAATTTGGGAATGAAGTTGAGCCCATGAAGAAGAGAAGGGTGGGGGAAAGATGTTTTCAAGATTTGGTTTATTTCTCATTATCATATTCTGATTTTAAATTAAACTAATTTCCCCAAGCTTAGTCTGTTTTGCATCTGCTGAGTTTTCTCTCTCTGTCCTTATGTTGCCCACAAGCATTCATTACATTTTGTCTCCCCTGTCCAGCTGAAGAGGGAAATCAGAGAGGCTTTGGTGGTCACCTGGCAGCCAGCCAGGGTCAATCCACCACATTAAAACAGTCACTTGCAAGAGGTGAATGACCAGCTAGCAGCTAGCCATTCAGCCTTCTAACTCATACATTAAAATGGGCCCCATACCATCACATAGCCATAACACACACAGTTTGTAAGTATCATATGATGTCATACCTATCATGTGTCTTTTCACAGAAATAAGCAGAAAACTGTGAAATAAAAGCAAAAGGGGAGTGACTCCATAACTTTAGGTACTATTGCTTTTCAACTGTAAGTATGACAATATTAGCTGGTTTATGATGTATGAAGTTACACACTTCTCCACTTGTCTGAGTTAACGACTAAACCACATGAGGTAAAGGGTAGAGCTTACACCTGACTCTTTAGGATACTAAAGTTTGCATATACTAAATACATATTTTGACTGTTTTCTGTATATTTTATTTGAATTCCTAATGTTTAATTAAATCAGAAAATGGGGCGTTTTGAAGCAGTAAGAACTCACTTTACAATGATTGCAATGTTCACATTACTTTCTGCATATTGTTCTACCATAGAGATCTCTTATCTTTCCCTGATGTTCCTTTTTTTTTTCAGAATCACTGAAAAAAAACATTGACTCTACCTAATCTGGTACATCAAATTATCTTTGCATTGGAGACTAAAATTTCTCCCTTTCAGTCTTCTTCCAGGATATTAGTTTATATTTTAGGCAGGGTAGTGAGGGGACTCCCTTCAGCAGAAAAATTTGAAGGGAAGACAGTTTGCTTTTGAATTCTGTGTCTCTGCATTTTAGTGTACACTGACTGTCCAGTGCATATGTAAATTTAGAGTGGGACAGTAATCTATCACAGCAGTCTTCATATGTCACACTCTACCCTACTGCCAATCCACCACATAATTTCCTTCTTCCTCCTCCCCTCTAATGATTTGCTGTTAGGAAAAGCATTATACACACACCACACCCCTCTAGCCACCCCTTTAGCCATCCCCCTGCAGCCCCAGTGAATTTTCTGGTGGCATCTGGGCATGCAGAAGAGGCCCATATGGAACATTCAAGAGCCTCTTCTAACCCAGCATCTTAGAAAATGTGTCTGGACTTACAGATCTGGAGTTTCATGAATATATGTCCTGCTACAAGGCCCAGCTTGAGAACACCAGTGCTGGGAAAAACACGTGTTAAAACCACTAAAAAGTGGGATCTTGCAATAGCCTCCAAATGCACTAACCCACAGTCAATGTTGTGGATAGCTCATTTCACCATTTCCCTGACAAAACACCACAACAGAGCCAGCGTAACAATCCAGGAGTAAGATAGGACATAGCACAGGACCTGGAAACCAGAGGAGCGCGGATGCATACATTGGTTCAACAACAAAGGTCTGCTGCCTGTTACTTTGACACTTTGACACCCCATATCTTCATAGATTAAAAACAGTAAGTGTGAATTTCATGTAGCAAAATAATGGATCAGTAAAATATGGAACTATAAAGTCCTAACTTCAGATTTTTTACTGTTAAATGACAGGATTAACTGAACTTTTATATAGGCCATTAATCTAGTTATTCTTTCTCGTGAGATTAGTACCCTGGGATATAAGCATATTTTCTGTTGGACATCTCTTTTCTGCAGATACACAAAGTGCTAAAACTTCATAATTTAGAGTATCCTTCCTGAATTGTGTTCAGATTAAGTCTGAAATGATGGTCAATCCTGGAACTGTCCTGGAAACATACTTAAAATAGAGGTATACAGAGCCATATCTCTAACATGCTGACTATTGGGGACTGTTAAAAAAAAATGGCCCAATGATATATTAACCAAAAGAAAAGTAAGGAAGTTAATAGTGATTCAGTTTGTTCAATAAGTAGATAAAGTGCATTTCCTTAAGTTTGGAGTTTACTTTTGTGTATTATAGGCAGCACTTCTTTCCACAGCATGGCAGAAAAATCTTCTATTAGCAGTAAAATAAGCAAGAATTATCATTATTTATTTCAAAACATAAATGTTATGTTATCTCCTTAGATGGAGATGGGAGTTAATAAGCCATTTAGACTATTAAATCTTATGCAGACACTATGTGTATGAATTTTCCAAAGTATGGTAACATTATAATGATTACCTGGTTTTGAAAAATTGTATGAAGCCTTAAGATTTTGGAGAGTCAACATGTCATAGAAGCATGTGCATTTTGTTTCACTGTTACTAAGAATATTAATAATAAAATGTAAAGATATCCCACCTTGCTTGGAAAAAAGGTCATCTTCTTTTATTAGTTCAGTGATATATATTTGAAAAATGACGCCGTGTCTCTAACTAATATGCACAGATTAGGTGCAACTGTGATCACAAAGACCTTTAAATTACTAAGACACAGTGATTTATGTATTATGTTTCCTCTCTCTTTTTTTTCTTTCTAAAGTGGATTCTTACAGGTGTAACTAATATTTCACATTGCTGAAAAGTTTTCTTTTAAAGTAAATTAACCTATGATTCACTGTCAACTTTAGGAATAAAAATTTTTAAAAAGACTGAAAATTTATATAAAAAGTGTTTGCGTTCTAATTTCTGTATAGATTTTTACCTTCACAGCATATACTGCTTCACTGAAATGGTATGTCTCCATACATTAGCATACGTAAATAAAAATCAGGGTTGGTGCTACGGTGGTAGCAATAGTAAGTCTGATCATACTACTGATTTCTGTATTATGTTTCTAAAACATCTTAGACGTAACAGTTTTCATGTCAGTTTATGGAAGCTGCATCTGGCTGATTCTTACACTTCCAAAATACTGTAGTATAAAAAGGTCTAAATTTCAATTTGCCGATTATTTTACTAAAAGGCCATATAGCACATTGAAAAATATTCCCAACCAACCACACATTCTAGTGTGACTATTTAAATAGACAATTTGAGGTAAACTGAAATTTATAAAGCAATTTGTTTCAATCTCTTAGAGAGAGAAGCTCTTCAAGTTACTCTCAAAATTTAGAAGATAATGAGATGTTCATCAAAATGTCAAGAAGCTAACTTAAAACTAGCTATGAGACGTTTTGAAATACATCATCTTAGTTTCTCTTCTCTTGCCTTCTAATGTTGGCGTATATAAGTTTTCTACTAATACTACTTTCACTAAATTCCATAGTTAAATAAATGTCATTATTGCTTATTTTACTGTTTCTGTTTTCTAATATCCATAGGTATATACAGTAGGAGTAAAAAAGAAAACATAAAACCTGCTGGTTCCTCCCTAATTCTATGATTCTTGTATCTGCGGCTTTCAGAAATATGAGTTAATTTTTAAAGGGCCTATAATTTAAACTCCCTAGCTGTATTTGGCCTGATTGTGACAGAGTCAATTTTCCATTTTATTTCAAAGCATGTCTTATGTATTGGAATTTTTAACTTAACTAGTACTGATAATACACTAATTTTCTAGCTTTTGCTGAACAGCATTTGCACAGCATCAAGGATTTCTCTGTTTCTTACTTTGTCCCCACAGTGAGTAGATTGTGGGTGCACAATAGTTTGGAAGGGAACTGAGCAGATGATCCAAAATAACCAAAAATATATTCCAAGCTTTATAATGTAATGGTCATTAATAAAAGGGAAAAGAGGATTTTAGCAGGGCTAGCCATCTTTTGCTCAGGAACTGACTGAGTATTGGTCAACCTATGGGAGCTGGGAGTGCCTATGAATCTTTTGTTTTTTTTTTTCTCTTCTTCCACTTATTCTTCACTTATTAAAGAATAAATATGATCTATTATTACTATTTATTACATTATTTATTATTACTAATATTGATCCCTAAGTTTTCAGTATTTTATTCCTCCTTGACTCTATCTCTGTTCCACTGGATGTAGAGGGTGTGGAGCCTAAGTGAGTAGCTGGTCAGCTGCCCCCTGGATTTAACCCACAACCTCAGCTCATCCATATAAGTACCTCCTCCCTCCCCTTTCTCAGTGTGCTAATTCTTCCCAACTAATTTTGTACTCCAGCATAAATACTCTTCTAGTGAAAGAGCTAACTGTGGTCAGTAGCCAAATATGGTGCTCATTAATGCATACAGAAGAGCCTAAAGAACCAGTATGTTTAATGAAATAAAACCACATAAATTTATATTTTCATAGCATAGTAAAATGCCAAAATCAGGAAAAAAGAATTTGAATTATTATTAGCCACTCTGATAACAAAATTTGTACTTGAACACCATTTGCTGCCTTTCTTTTTCCACCATCTAGAAAAAGGCTAGACAAAGCTTTCCAATCCCTGACTGATGAGTCTCTACAGATGTCAGTGTAGTCACTTAATTCCTGCTTAATGGACAAAACAAATTCAGAGGAAGACAAAAGAAAACTTATGTCAAGAAAAACTGTTAATATACCCAAAATGGAAACGATTATTTTTTTTCAGAAAGTACAGAATCAAAGAACTATTACTGTTATTAATTTGCTAAAATACGTACATGAAATTATAGTCCTACACGTGCTAAAGCATGCTCTATCTGAAGCTTATACACTAAGAATTACCCTGCTTTGGTTCCCATTTAACTGTTTCGCACAGAAGTTGGAATATGAAAAAGCACATAATCTTGCACTTAATGAACTCTGAAATAGTCTGCTACTTTTTGTTCATTCTTACCCAGGTATTTATATTTCATGGTGTCTTCTAGTAGGATTCATGCACAGAGAATTTAAACAGTACTTCCCCATTATCATTAATTTGACTTAACCCTGAAAATAGCCTGCACTTTTGGTAAAAGACTCACAAGTTTTTTTTATCCTCCATTCCATTTTATTGACAAGAGCCCTGAACTGTCTAAAGATGCAGTCTTGCTCTGTTAACACAGATTCCCTAATGGCAGAAGAGCTTCAGATTGTATTGACAGCGTTTTCTCAGACAAAGACAAAGACACAAAACTAATGAAATCCTTTGCAAATCTGACAACATTTTTACTATTTCTTGTCTTTGAAATGACACTTTAATTTACAAGGATTTACCATTCTGGTGACACCCAAATCTTAATTAGCAAGTCTACTGGGGCTATTCTTTCAATGTGGATAGCTCATTGAATCCCTCATAAAAGGAAAGGCATGCGAAGAATAAGCTTTATCAGTTGTGTGGTTGAAAATTTTTCTTGTGAAATTGTAGTGCATCTTAAGTGTTAAAGAGACAGGTTTAAAAGAAAACTTTTGGAATTTCAAATAAAAAAAAAGGTTTTATGTCTGTGCCTGTGTAGGCCTTAATCCATGCAAGTAGTAGCCTTCAGATTCAATACATTAGTGTTAAACTAGTATTAGTGTTTTACACAGTATTAGAATAAGGATTCCTTGAAGACCTGGCCTTAGAAGTCTGGAGGATGTATTTTTAAATACATCCTTCTTTGTATGTATTAGTCTGTCATGGTTCATCAGTATTATTCCGTAGGGGAAATATTCAAGTTCAAACACAGCAATTTGGCACAGAATGCCTAGGGCACCTAAGCAACATTGAAATATGTATCTTTCCATTAGCAGTTTAAATATATAAGAAATTGTGCTTGAAAAACAGCCCCATCAAGATTTTTTATTTGCTCATTTTCAATGTTAGTTTATTTGCATTCTTTTCATGGTAATTTAAATGAAATATCATCAGTTTTTCTGTTTCTCTCCCAATGTTCCCAGTAATGTATAAGGACTATAGCTCACATATGCTTGACCACATATGCCTGTCACAAATATATTTAAATTTTTTACTTCCTTTTTCTTAGAGATTTTTTTTTCTTCCTATAGTATCATTCTGTCTGGGTCCCATAATTTCAAAGCAGTATATTAAAAAGAAAAAATTGCAAACCAATCAGAAACTTTCCTAAATTTGAAGAGAGATCTTTGTTCTACTTTTAGCTGAGCACTTTTAAATTTGTGGATTTGTTCATTTTTCAGTTACATAGACAACATGGCTTTAATAAAGTAGTCTTGAGTTAATGTACTGCGCTTTTTTTTTCTTGCAATTCTCATTATAGTACATATTGATAAAATCAGTGGATTTCATGTGTGTTTAATAAGTGAGATGAGAAAATTGATGATAAAATTATTTTTGGCAAATAAAAGTAAAAAAAAAAGTTGTTCTGCTTTTCAAAATTCTTACGTAAACATATCTGTTTGCTTATGATATTGCTTGTGAGAGTGTATAACATGGTATTATTAATAAAACATTACTTTATTATAACATTGGTACTAGATCATATTTAATTTTTTTTTTTTCTGGATTTTAAGCTATGGTACATATTGGTAGATATAGCTGGATTTCAGCCTTATTTTGATGGCAGAAAACCATGGAAATCTTACTCTCTGCAAATATCAGTGGTGGTTGCACAATGTTACTTTCAACTCAGCTACTTTTTTTTTCCCGCTCTAGTAAGGTAACTGCAGGGGAATTTCTACTTTTAAAACTTTTAAGGATAGTTATGACTTGCTGCCTGACATTGCTTCTATTATTGTAGGATATTCCTGGAGAAGGAAAGAAAAAAGAAAAGAAGCTGTATTTTAAAGTTATCTTTTTAATTACTATTCCTCATCTTGGATATAAAAGAGCTTGATCATATACAAAGAAGAGTTTCCATAAAAACAATATTTTTAATTTGGTCCTAAAAATTAAACATGTTTCTTTCAAAAAAAAATTTCAAAGTAATAACTTTGTTTTGAATAATAATGCAATTTCATGTTTTCATGTGAAGGGGGCCTTTGTCAGAAGTCTAATACAGTTGTCTATTTCTTATTTTTTCAATTCACAATCCACTATTTATATTATTGGATCAGATCCTTCATGCAATCAATTCAAAAACCAAAACTTGAATGCTGATATTTAGAGACTGTGTGGGATCCTCATCTGAGAAATTATGTTTGAAAACATTAATTTGTAAATATCACAAAAATTAAAGAAGTGATCCTAGAAGTACTTTTAATACATTATTTGAATCTGTGAATACATGCATCCAAGACAATGATGCAGAACAAATTATTTGATGTTACGTTTATTCAGGAATTTGCACACTTGAGCGCAAAGTCAACTATATCCCACGCAGATCATAATTTGGAACATTATCTTAGTTGCTACTTAAATTTAGTCAAATACCAAATAAAAGAGCTTCTACAAATTGCTATGAAGCCCTTCTTAGTCAACTACCTTGCAAGAATGTACATTTTCTTTTCTCTATGAAGCACAGGTTCTAATAAATATAAAAATATCCCTTTCAGTTGTAAAATTTTCAGATGTGTAGCTTGATACAGAAAGTGTGAAACTGTATACACATAGGAAATGAATAATGTTTCTGTTTCTCTAGCATGCAAATACACAGTTCCAAATTGTGAAAGGTAACTACAAATGTATATATATATACAGATACAAATATATATATATATATATATATGTATATATATATGTGTATATATATATATATACACAATACCAGATACAAAAATCTGATTTTAATTTGTTAAGCTTTAAGTGGTTTCCAACTCCTTAACAAGTTTAGCTGATTGGAAAAATCCATCTGAACTGATACAGCAGTGTGTGCCATATTTATTATTGAAAAAAAAAATCTATAAAAACCATTTGTGATCATTAAACTTTCTGTGCTAAAGCAGAAGATTCTTCCTGGTGTATCTCAGTTAGCCCTAGCTATTCTAAAGCACTGGTATACACATTTTATGTGCTTGTAATGTTTCTTTTTTTCTTTTCCCCCAGATGTTCAGGCTGAAGGAACAGCTATGTAAAATTTCTGCATTGAGGATTAAGTGTTATAAAGAATTGTGGCATCTTTATCAACTAAGGGTTTTATAAATTATGGGTAATGGAGCCTATAATGTAGCACTAGAGTATTTCCAAAGTACAGAAGAGAGACAATTTCGGAGGAGCTGTGCAACTAGGAAATTATGTGTGCATAGTTGTGAACATACTCTCACAAAATTAAGAATCCTGTCTATATTTTATGTGATAAGTGCTATTGGTATTATTTGGTCTTCTCAGAATCCTATTGTAAAACCTCAGGCTAGTGATGATGCAGGTAGTTCAGGTAATGGCCATTCAAGTGAAAGAGACCTGGTACAAAAAAATTTTCACTGGGATAATGGGAAGAAAAAGAACTTGATGTTGTCATATATCTAATATGTTCAAGCTAGAGAATGTACAGAGTAATCTCACAGAGCTTAATTCCTTTTTTATTATTAATAACTTCCAGGATATTTAATTCAAATCAAAAGTGGGTGGCAAACATTCAAAACCAAATCAGAATTCCCATCCTTCAGTTCACTTGTTCACTTGTCAGTTCTTTCAGCCACAGTTCTTTCTTTCAGAAAACTGCAGGGGTTAGAGCATCTTTTTAAGAAGTGTTTCCCCCTTGACTTCACAGGACAATTTCTTTCAAAATATTCAGTGACTGATGACAGTGAATGGGCTCAGGGCAGTAGTCAGAATACTAATGAATACCCTGATTATGTGGAACATGGGCTAAATAGTTCTGCATCCTGGTCTTCCATTTATGAATTATATTGTTGGCCATTAGTTTTTTTCCTGTTGGCATTCTAAATAACTCTCAGAAAAGTGTCTACATTAGGTTTCTTTCATATGCATGCAAAGCAAGTTGTTTTATTGTATATTTTTTAATTATTTGTGCATCGGCCTTTGTACAGAAGTGAAAGAATTTGATGCAACAAAAAATAACCTTTTTTAGATAGTTTGCTAAAGTATTTTTATATCCAAGAGTGCTCCAGAAAGTTTAAAAAAGACCTTACAATCAGAAAACTAATATATCATTATATAAAATTAATAAATTTAATCTACAGTTATTTTAGGGAACTTCTAAGACTAGTGTCTTTTACGAAAAGCTTAGGATATTTAACAAAAAGCTTTCCATTTGTATGACTGAAAATTACATACATAAATCTTTAAAAATAAAGTGTTTAAGCTTTGAGGTATCATATATCTTTGCAGAACTCGTGGCAGAAATAAAGGATGACCTTTCTACTGAAAGTGTATGGTAAATGACTGTGAAAATAGGAAATTAAATTTATAAAGAAAATTGGCCTTTTCAGACCTAACGGATTCAGATAATTTCAAAAATCCCAGCTTAGTTTAAGAGTACACTTTCCATTATGTACTGTTGAAATTTGTTTAATGTTTTATTGTGGACTAACTGTAAGAGATTCTAAACCTCAAAAAAAACCATTGATTTTTCATCAGTTTCTCATATAAAGTTAATCTTCATGATGTGCTAAATCCTCCTTGTATTAATAAAAAACAAACAATATCAGAAAGGAAACAGAGCCGTGATACTCTTGTTTAATTATTGAAATGTTTGATTTTGAATGCTTCAGTGCTTTTTCTTTGTATTTATGTAAGATTAACATTTCATGTATTGCAGTACTTAAATTCTACATTTTTCCCTTGAGGGAAAAAAGAAGATACTAGAAAATCAGGAGTGCTGACACCAGCTTTAGATATTTGTTTTAATCTTAGTATACCATTAGAAAAAAAAAAAAAAATCAAGTAGAAAACTGCTTCCTAGTTTCCTAGTTGAAGGAACATTTTTACAGATGTCCACTAAATGTTTTGCCCTTTTATATGTGTAGGCTATAATGACAAACTGTAGCAAACTTAATTGCATTTAACACATGAAGATATTTCCATCAAATAATTTTCTAGCTATAGTATTTTAAAATAATTCAAGACAAAAGCATTTGGAAAAATGATTTGCTTGTTATGGGACCACACAAAAATGTGGTGTGCTCCCTCTTTTGGCCTTTCTGTGCTGCAATTGACAAATAAGCAAAAGGCATCCTTTCATTTGCACAGCCCACTCTGCAAATGTCAAGCTGTTGATCACAAGTGTTTTTGTATAGTAAGGCTTTCTGTGCACTAGGAAATAGAAATGTGCATTGTTGTCAAATAAAACAGCAGTGTCAATTTCAGGACCATTCAAAAAGAAAAGAAAGATCAATGCTTGCCAAATAGAAAAGTCTGAAATTGGAAGACTTGGCTGAGGTGGGGAATGCTTTTTTCCAAGCTTTTGAGAAGGTAGCATAAGCAACAGTGAGTAAACAAGAATTTAAAACTTCAGAAAATTATTGAGAGCATCCTTTTAAGGTAAAGAGTCCTTTAAAAGCCTCATGATTTAGACCTTGATCTGCCTGATAACAGAGATTATAGTAATCATGTTTATGCCTTGTGAGTAATTTATACTATTTTGTTCTAACTGGAACAAAGCAATTAAAACCAGAAATTGAGATGAATATTTTTAGTTTAACTTACTGTTATTTTCCAAATAAAAGGACTTTACAGTCTTGTCTGTCGGTGGTCTTTGGCCAGAATAAAGCCACAAACCCATATCCTACTAAAGGCAGGAAAGTATGATTAGCTATGCATTTTCTGGATCTAGCAGCTAAAATGAGAACACAGAATTATTGTAATGTTGTATTAGAGGCCATAATCTGACTGTCATATCAGAAAAAGGCATTGCTAAAGAGCATTAGCTAAAAAAAAAATCAGACAGTCTGCTTTCCAGTCCCTTCAGGAATAAGCTAGTGAAGAGTTTTTATAGGCATGGGACAAAAGAGCTTTTCTATGTTTTAACCTATTTAAAACTTTATAAAACAAAGAATTTCTCTTATCTTGCTCATATTTCTTCTGTTACAAGAGGGATTAAAAGGGATATATTGTAACTGGTGGCATTACAGTGTGTTTTACAAAGCCTGGAAAGGGAACAAAGGCTACAGTACTACTCATATATAAAAAATACAGTGGTGGTGGTAGGGGGAGGGTAAGTTCCTCCATAAAAATATATTATAAGGCTCCTAGTATTTAACCTGAGACGGGAGTTTGATGTGGGAGTACTTTTTGGCATTAATGCAAAGTGCTGTGGGTAATATTTTCAGGTCTGAAAATTTGTTTTCTTTTTTTAATGTATGCAAGGAAAATAGATTTCTTTCTTTCTCTGCTCCTCTGTGAAGCTGAGCAGCACAACATTTCATTACTTGCATGTAAATGAAACATTAGTATTAATCCCCTGGTGTTTTGATGCCTGGAGGCATATTTTCAGATTTCACTACTTCATATAGTGTTGTATTGTAAGTAATTGACTGTGGCAAGAAGTCAATGCTCATATTGCAGAAAGTGACAATGACACCAGTGTTGCAAGTGCTTTGTCTTTCAGATTAATTGTTCTATATTTGATCAAAATAACATTTTAATGAAAAAAAAATAGGGAAAGGTAGTTTTTTTTATTCTAATATCTGCAATCAGAAAACTATATATAAGACGCCAAAGCATTTTCCATCCACTTACTATATGATCAGGAGGTCAATAGATGGTTTTGTGCACTGTCCCTGTCTGAGCAACAGCCCTAACTTAAGGCTGCATAAGGTAAGTCTGAGTTCAGCCTTAACTTGACTGAATCAGGTTACCCGCAATGAAGAGATTGGACCCTTGTCTCTGCTTGGAGTAAAAGGAAGGACCTTTCCCCTTCCCTTAAGTGCCCCTGCATAAGATACAACACTGAGATCAGAGAATGAAGACCATGTGAATAAGACAAGATCCAGGAGAAGAAGACAGTGCAAATTTATTCCAACACCACACCAGTGTGTGGAACCAGTGATGCCCCTTCTTTGGTCCTAAAAATTGAGAACCAAGCACAGTTAAGGGATAAAGGGTTTTTACTTTGGTATTTAATAAGGATCTTTATGATGCATTACTTTGCTAAGGTGGAATGCACTGAAACACACACACATTGTTTTATATATTTTGTATATAATTTCATAGACCTTACAAATAAACATTCAACAAAGATGCTCCAATGAGAAGCTTGAATGAATAGCATATTCTCCCATCCCGAGGAATTCTCCCCTGGATGGGCCTAATCTTAGTTTACAGGATGTATTTTAGAAAGGACCTTGGTTTTTCAGGATAGCATAGGGGCTTCCCAGCCTACAACTGACTCTAAGATGTTTGGTTTCTTGGCCTAACAGAATATTAGGACTATGTTATGCTATCAGACTTAAAGAATTACAAATTTACATGCAAAGAATACTAAGGATACATGAAAGGTATATTAAGAAAAAAAGGAAAAACCATTATGGCATCACCAGTGCCACCATAAAAGCTTGTTAAGTATTAATATTTGGAAATTCCTTACTAAGAGGCACTAAAGAGCTAGTTTGCTGTCCAGATAATTTCTCTAAAGAGGTTTGCTGCCTCTCAGGAGCATTAATGATATCACTGCAGTACTGTCAAGCCTGGAGAACCCTATAGGTTTTTCCATGTATGACATGGAGCAGTAAGACTATAATAATGACTGCAGGATTTAGAACTATCAGAAAGATTTGTATGTCCCTTGGCACAAAGTTACAAGAATCAGGAGCACGTATTCTCTTCTATTCCCCCAGTCAGAGGAAACTGTTCAAGGAGGAAGAGAAAAATTGAGCACATGGATGGCTGGCTGACTGACTGGTGCCAAAACCAAGGTTTAGTCTTCTATGATCATGGATTTACCTTTGAGAAGATGGGCTTGTTGGGAACTGATAGAATTCATGTGACCAAGTGGAAATAGATCTCACTGACAAGCTTGCTAGATTTACAATGAAAGATTTAAACTAGATTTAGTGATAGGACAGGATGGAGTTTTCAATAACAAAAAGCTGAAGAGCCGTTGATGCCTTAGAAACCAACAGAGCAAAGCGTGTGAAATGCCTCAGAGAAATTAAGGCTTGCTCCTCTAAAAAGAAGACATGGTTGATAGAACAGCTGAAGTGCTTCTTCAGTACACATATCATGGGTAACAAGAGATGGGAGTTGTAAGCCATTGTGCTGCTACAGAGCTATGATCAAAACTCTATCACTGAAACCCAGTGGGATGAATCACATGACTGAAGCATTGAGTCAATGGCTATAAATTGCTTAGAAGAAACAGGCAAAGAAGAAAGTGTGGGGATGGTTGCCCTCTACATAAAAGATTGGGTTGACAGCAGAGAGCTGTCTTTGGAAAATGGTGATGAATGGATTGAAGTCTTATGGGTAAATTTAGGGCCAAGCCAGCAAAAGAAACCTTAAAGTTGGTGTTTACCATGAGACTCAATGAGAGCTCAACAGGAGAATGCTGATGAAGCATTCCTAATTCAACTACAGGAAGCATCATACACCCAGGCTTTGATCCTGCTGTGGGCCTTCAATCCTAAGGACAACCGCTGGAAAAGTGACACAGCAAAGTGTAAATAGTGCAGAACATTCTTGGAGTGCATTGAGAATAATTTCTTAATTCAGAAGACAGACAGGCCAACCAGGGAAGTTTACCAGCCTGGATAGAATAATTAGAGATGTTAAGAATAGCAACCCTTCAAATCTTCAGTGATCATGTACAGGTGGAACTCAGAATCTTGTGAGATATGGGCCAGGTAAGACTAAAGTCAAGACCTTGAATTTTAGGAGAGTGAGCTTTCAGTTATTTAGGAAATTACAATTCAGGACCATCAAGAAATAGTCCTCAGGGATAAAAAAGCAAACCTGTCCTGGAAGGTCATTAAGGGTATTTTTTCATAAAGCACAAAAGATTTCCATTGTTTCAGCAAACAGGCAAGGAGAGCAGGAGATCAGATGCCTAAATAAGGATCTGCTGACTGAAGCATGAGAAGGAAA
The DNA here is from genome assembly GCF_026979565.1 of Vidua chalybeata. Lineage (NCBI taxonomy): Eukaryota > Metazoa > Chordata > Aves > Passeriformes > Viduidae > Vidua > Vidua chalybeata. The sequence goes on along the minus strand of NC_071570.1, from coordinate 21,203,696 downwards.
TGCAGGCAATTAGACCAGAGATGTATATACTGGAGAGAATAAGAGGGTAGTCTGCCTGGCTTTAAAGGAGTGGGATCAGAAAAGGTAAAGCACAGTCAGAGAAGAATTTGGCAGGGGATGTGAAGAATAAAAATAAGGGTTTCTAAGAGGTTTATTTAACAGAAAAGAAAGATTAATGAAACCACCTTCTTGATATATAAGTGGGAGTAATAAGAACCGTCAATGGATTAGGCTGAGTTTCTCCTAAAGTTTTTTTTGCCTCAGTTATTGTCACTAGTTATCACCCTTCCCACATCTCTCAAGTAACTGAACCTCAAGGAAAGGACTGGTAGAATGAAATCCCTTTGACCATAAGAGCAGATCAGGTTTGAGGCCACTTGAAGAACCTGTATTCATGGGACCCCAAGAGATATATTCCAGGGTCCTGGTGGAAGAGCCAGCTGTAGTTGCCAAGTCATTATATTTCAGAAATCTTGTGGCTGAGATGTCCAGTGACTGGAGAATGGGTGAATTGCACCCATTTCTAAAAAGGGTAAAAATTATGAGCCTAGGAATTACTGGTCAGTCAGCCTCATCTCCATGACTGGCAAGATCATGGAGTAAGACTTCTGGAAAACATGTTGAAACATATGGAAGATAGGTGAAAGTGACTAGAGACACCCACCAGCTTAACTAATGGCAAATTACGACTAATCTAGTGATCTTCTATGATGGACTGACTGCATCAGTGAAAAAGGCAAGAGTAAATAATGTAATAGAAACATGGAATGGCTTGGTTGGAAGGCACATTAAAGATCATCTAGATCCAAACCCTTGCCTTGGGCTAGGAACCCTCCTCTAGACCAGGTTGCTCAAACTCACATTCAACCTGGCCTTTTAGGGAACAGTTCCAGGGATGGGGCATCCACAGCTTCTCTAGGCAACCTGATACAGTGCCTCACCATCCTAACAGTAAAGAATTTCTTCCAAGTGTATCATTTAATTAGGTCACTCTAAAGACTTCTTTTCTTCCAGGCTGAACAATCTCAATTCTCTTAGCCCTTCTTTATGGGAGAGTTGCTCCATCCCCCTAATCATCTTTGTGGTCCTCCTATGGACTTACTCCAAAAAGTCAATGTCTTTCCTCTGCTGGGGTCTCCAGAGCTGGAAGCAGCACAGTGGGTGGGGTGTCATGTCATCTTCTTGGACCTTTTGGTAAGGTCTTTGATTCAGTCCCCCACAACATTCTTGCTGCTAATTTGCAGACATATACATTTGATGGATGGATTATTAGATGGACAAGGAACTGGATGGATGGTTGCATCCAGAGTTACTGTCAACAACTGCAAGCTTATGAGTTTTATAAGTTAAAGATAATGATAAAATATTGTAGAATCAGAGCTGAAGAGTCAACATTATAGGTGAGACTGTGTTGAGACTCCAAGTTAATAGAGCTTTCTCTAATTGTTACTGGTAAGGAATGAGAAAATAAGAAAATATAAAAGAAATAAAGTGATTTCCTTAAAACTGTTAATTTTCTGAGACTAAACCAAGCTCAGAAGCATATAAGCACTTTTGGTTCTTGAAGTTGCATCAACATCCTAAATCATTCTCAATTCAGATAAAACATATAGAAGTTTTGTTAGCAAGTGTATTTGATTCTGCAAAATAAGTGGAAAATGTAAATTTTCAGGAGCTGGAGGAGATCAGTAAAACAGGTTGCAGAAAAATCAGCTGTGATTCCTTCATAGACTCCTGCCATGTATCAGGTTTTTATTTCAAACCTCTGATTTGTCAAAAAACTCAAAGAATTTTTTTCATTTTAAAATATTTTACATACATTGCAAAATTCAGCTTTATTTCTGAGACTTGCTTTAAGAAGAGGTATAGTCCTATTTGTTTGTCTGTTTAAAAGTAGTTTGGTTATAATTTGACAGAAGATAATAATCAAGCATTCAGGACACTTAATACATTAGAGTTAACAGAACAATGAAGATTTTAATTCATTTTAATTCAACATTTAAGATCTTAATTCATGAGATATTCTTAGTTGTGTCTTAGTTGTGTGGTATTCAGTTTGGTTTAATATATCACATGCTCTTACAATTAACATGGCATGGGTAATAGACTCAAGACATGTAACTTGACACTTCCTGGAATTTTCCATGCACTTTATGGCATCCAAAGAAATAGTAGTTTCTTAAAATGAATGAGAAGAGCAACAGTTTTAACTTCTCATACAATAATGTTCTGCAAATTGTGCAAACTCTTCTGAGCTAACCAAGCATACTGAGCAAAGACTATGTTTCACTTTAAGTTTCTTCAGGAACAGCATATGCTTAGTAAAAAGCCACAGAAAAGAACAAATTTCTCGGAATGTCACTTTTTTAACGGTACATGAAGACCACAAACTAGGCAAAACCCTGATTCAAATTGTCAAGCAATTATCCTTCTCTAGATAAAGGACTTAGGAAATATATTTCTGATAATTAGTCCTACCATGATTTCCACAATATTTTTAGTATTATCCCCTGTGTTTTCTTGTTGCATCCTGGAGTTCGGGTTTAGATTAGGGTTTTTAATTTATGTTAAAATATGTCAAGTTCTGTAATCCCGCGCCTCCCCCGTGTCGTTCCACCCCAGCAGTGTCTGGCCCCATGCTGCCTGCCGTTGGATTTTCCCGCTCTGCCGCTCCTGTTACCGCCCCCCCGTCCGGCCCTGGGAAACCCCGTGCTGGCCACCCCAAGCCACACGATCCCGCTCTGGCTGAGGCTCGGTGCCCGCCCCTGTGGGGTTCTCTGGTTGGTCGCTGTTGCTGGCGTCACCGCCACAGCAGCCGCCCCTCCGTGGATCTTCTCGCCCCGCCCCTCCATAAAATCCTACCCCGCCAGCACCCAGGCGCCATTTCTCCCATGTGAGTGCCCGGAGCGGTCGCATCTTTCCATCAAACCGTGCCACGTGACCAATAAACCGTTCCTGCCAAACATGGAGTAAATGGACAAATTCCTTACCTCTTTGCTGGACCCCTAGCGCACGGTAACAGAGGCTGGCCAGCCCATGTGCCCAAGACACGGAGCCGTGTCCGGGAACCCGCGGCAGCAAACCCCGGCAGCACGTGGAAGCTACGCCACAGCCGGGCTCCCAAGAGCTGCGTGTGGCCGGGGAGAACGAAAGCTAACGCCACATTTTCTCTCAGCATTCATGTGTCCCAGTACTTTCTACAGAGAATGGCAGTGTCTTTAGAGAATTCATTTTCTCAGGACTCAGTTACACTTTTTTTGCTTTTTTATACAAATTATTTATCTGTCATGTATGTCTGTTTTCTACTGTGACTCATATTTACAACTTATTCCAAACAATATTGTGAATTTTCACACTGTCTTTTTTACTTCTGCAAAAAGTTAATTTAAGATTTTAAACAGAGTTAATCTTGAAAACAAATCTTCCCTTTTAGTCTTTTCCAGTTAGATAAAATATATACTATTTCAGCCTGGGGTCGCTGTAATATTCTATTACTTGGTCTTTCACTTACGTGTGTAAGAAGTGATACATTTTGTGAATTCAAAAGCTTAAATAGAAAATTCTGGCAAAATCCCCATTTCCTACAGAAAAATACTTCAGAAGTTTATCTCCAAGACAGTAGAAAAAGCTGACAAACTCAGATTGCTTTGAAGAATTCACATGATTTGGCTTTATAAAGGAGGGATGAGTTTTTTTGAGGGTTTCTTTTCTCTTTCTTTTTGATTTTTTTTTAAATAAATTGCTTCTACCTGAGGGTATCTAAAGTTAGGAACCTAAAAAGAAACCATAGAAGAAATTACAACAAAGACAAAGCAGACAAAATTACAGGAGAAGTGATTTTCAGAGACAAGAGATATACTGATCGTTACAAGGAAAAGCAGATTGCAAGTATGTGTAATGAATGGAAGTAAAATGTATGTATATGGTCTATGCTGAAACTTACTGCTTATTTAAATAAACCTGGCATCACAGATTTGTCATTTTTAAACAACTTACTGGAACAATAAAATTGCTTTCCTTACAGCACTTTCATGTTCCTATTTTTTCACACAAATTTGATGGATCTTTTATTGCAAGATAATTTGCCCATGCCTTCCCCACTCCCACGTGATTACACTACCAGGAGATGCTTAAAAGCTGCTGTTGGTCTGATGGCTGCCCTTCTCTCATAGTAGTTTTTTATGGTACAGTGGTCACTGTAGGAATGAACATGATGTATCATGTAGGGAGCAAACATGTTGCTTTTCTTCTAGCCTAATGAAACACTTTGATGGAAGTTGAATTCAATACTTTTTTCTTTTCTAAGTGGTACATGTTAGAAAATATTCCCTTTGTAGCAAGGTGTCTATGATGACAACCTGGAAGACCTTTTTTTCTCTTTAAGAGGCAAGAGTCACTCTCTGAGGCATAGAACAAAAGTTGTGAGCCTTTTTCCTTTTCTTTACTCATTCTTACCTGTGATATGCCCTGTTAAAAATGCTGGCAGACATAACTTCCCAGATTTTGCAAACAGAGATTAGCAAAAGAGGAAATATAATTAAAAACACAACCCTAGACATTATAAAAGTAGATGTCATGGTCAGCTTTTATCCACTAGCAATTTGTGTTGACATTTGTACTAGGTCACACATGCAGTGAGTTTGCTTCTTAATTTAATCTTCAGTGAACATTTGTCTGTATCACAAAATCAGAATACATTTCTGCATGACTGATAATCCGTGCTCCTGAGAGTCCTAGGACCAGAAAAGCAAGGCTTCACAGGTCAGAAATTAAATACACTGGTAGAGCTGTGCAAGAAAGCTTATCTATCACACATGGTGTTGTACTTGCCATTTCTGTTCTGTGGTTGTTTAAGCATCCAATGCAAACTATAGTATTACTACACCATCAGCCCTCTCTGATCAAGAAATGGATATATAAATATGTCTGTTATTTTGTGTTGTCTAGATTCTACTATAATAGTCTTTGCTAATGTCTTTCAGTATGAGTATTTCCCTATCTGATGAGACTCTTTGGAGTCTGGAAGAAGTCTGTTTCTACTGATACCCATAAAGTTTTCAGAAAAAAAATATTTACAATTGGTTCTTTATTAGCACTACCATCAGTGGAGTGACATGAATAAGATTCAGTCAGTTTTGACCTTTGAATCAGACTTTCAATTCAAGAAAAGAGAAACATAGATATTCAACTGTGGGCAGATGATGAAATAAAAACAGACCCAGAAAACTTTTTTTTTAAAGTAAGCAGTATTAGTGAATGTCAGCACAATAATTTGAGTGGTAATCCTAAATTCGTTATTTATTATACTTTACTGTATTTCTATTTTGCAGGAATAGTAAAAAAGTACAAAAAGATGCCATTTTGTAGTATTTTTAGTGCATCTTTTAAAAAAATTCTCAAAGTGAAAAATATTTCTCAGTCTGTATTGCATATGTTGTACAGGTGAAAAAATACAAATTACGGCATTTTATTATTTTTCATCCATTATAAGTGCTTTCACTAGCTATGTAATTTAAAAAAAACCTTTTCCACTTCTTGACCATACCTAGTCTAAGACTGCCAGCATTGTTCTATAGGCAATAATAAGGTGGTCAGTTCTTTCATGAGGACTCTGATGTCATGTCATTCAATACAAATTTTGAACAAACTAATTTTGAAACTAGCTCTTCTCATCATTGCAGATTCATAATATGTCAACACGAAGAACTGTTAAATGAAATGGTATGATGGAAAAGGGAATGTTTCACCAAGTCAGATTTTTATTTCTGTTGCTTCTGTTATGTGATAAAACCATAAGTTGAGATGCAATCTACAATGATTTACAAAGCTCTCATAATACTTTAGAATTGTATAAATGCTGCTGGGGTGTCTCAAAATGATTTACTGCAATTTGTCACATTTTGAAAGTCTTCCAAAACTGACTGATGACATGTACTAAAGAGCTTTCAATGAAATCTGAAATGGTTCATTTGTTATGTCAACTGGAAAGTATTAAGTGATATCTGAAAATCATTTTAAGATTTATTGAAGTGATTTAAAATATCCCTTAATGGTAATTTGGCACACTGCATAGGCAACATTGCCATTAAGCACAATAAGCAAATCGTTTCATCACATTTTAAAATTATTCCTATCATTCTGTTGTTGCAATAGCATCGCTAGTGAAATCTATCACTTTAAAAATACAATCGCAGTGGAGCTAAAGACTGCTGTCAACATCAGCACTGGTGAGCTGCAAACTGAAAGGGATGGATATATATATATATATATATATATATCCATATATATATATATATCCATATATACACACACACATCAATATTGCTGAAAAGACAAAGTTCAAAGAAAATTATGTGTGAAATTGCAACTCATCACCACTTTCCAAAATCCTTGTAAAAACACCTAATTTTAAAGTCAAATATCTTGCCTTTAAACAGTGGTGATATTACTGATCCATTAGGAATTTACTCAGTACCTTGTTGCACCAAAAAAATTGGAAGTTATTATCAATATGCTATCTTAAAGCTAAAAAGTTGTAGCAATTGCTGCTTCTCTTATGTACAGTATGTACAGTTGGCAGCCAATTCACAGATATTCTTTCCAGCTGATGAGGATATTTTCCATTCTCTAACCATTTCTATGAGCACATTTGGGTTACAGGTTTTCATTACAGTATATCTAGAGAAAGAACATATGTGCAAGTGCACATAGTCACACATGCCTGCACCCTTATATTTTCCATCCAACCACAGGGGGCTGGTTACAAATATAGTGTTACCTACTGAAATGGATTGCACTGTCCAACATAATTCTAAAAGCATAAAAAGAATGCTTTCAACATGTAAAATCATGTACTTGTGCAAACTGAATAAATTTTGAAGTTGTAACACAGAATCATTGCAGTGCAATGTAAAGGAATCAGCCATAGAAGTCAGTGTTAGAGTTGATAAGCAATTTTAATAATTATAAAAATAATAACATTCAATATATTTAATAGAAAATCTATTTATGTTAATGAAATTTGGATATAATATTTTCCTGTATTAAAAATATCCCTTCACCATCCCCCTAAATGCTGCAAATATTAGTGCACACAGATTATTTTTAGCCATCATTCAGTTGGTAAAAATTCACTGCTTTTAGAGTATATATGCAAGCACAAGGAACTGTCTTTTCAGTTCTGACAAGAAAAGACAATCAGACAGTTTTCAAGGGAGAAGAAAGCTTTTTAGGCACTCATAATATTTTAACATTCTGTAAGAAACTGAACTCTGTTGAACATGTGAGAGAAATATTATATTAAATGTTCTTACCTTTTTTAAGTTCTGTATTACCTAGAAACTGATCACTGATACTCATAATACAATGGCATATTTTAATGATTCTGCTAGAAAGCAATATTAGAAACCTCTTTTCAACTATAGAGCCTGCTTTAAAAACAATGGGGTATTATAAATAAAATGGGATTCTTACTAAGCCAATGCTGCTTTTTTAAAGGTATGAAGTGTAGTGTCTCCTTTAAAATTGTCAGCATTGTTTCTTCAAGACTGTTTTGATGCCATACAAGATTTTGTCTTTATAAAAATAAATGTCCTATAATGGATTTGAAGGAAGGCCATTGTTGTCATGCTTTGCACTTTCATGAAGCCATAAAAAAGTATCTAAATCCATCTAATTAGTGCCATTTCTTAGTTAAATATTTTTATAGTAATAGGAAGTTTTTTTCATTGCAAAACACATACATTTTACATTTAAGAGAGAACAATATTTGGAAAAAAAAAACCCTCTTTCCTTTAATATCCAAGATTCCTTTAATTGCCAAAGGTTCCCTTTGTAGATCTTTGTCCTTTTAATGTTACATAGAAAAATGCTGATTCCTTTCCTACTGTATTTTATTTAAAATATCATCATTATTCTAAGACTACAAGGCCTTAATTTTGATTTCTTGTCTGTAAAGAAAATGTGAGATAAAAAGGTAAACATGATGTGAAAATAAAATAAATTTCTAGGGCATTTTCTGAAATATGCAGAGTCAAAATCTGTTTTACCACTCCCCTCCAAAAGATGCTCCCCTTTTTCTTTTCTTTTGGTGTTGTTTTCGTTGGTTTTTTTTGTTTGTTTGTTTTGTTTGTTTGTTGTTTTTTTTTTTTTTTTTTGTTTTTGTTTTGTTTTGGTTTTTTTTTTGTGTTTTTTTTTTTTTTTTTGTTTTATTTGGTTTGGTTTGGTTTGGTTTGGATTTTTTTGTGTTTCTTTTTTTTCGGTGGTGGTGGTGGTGGGTTTTTTTGTCAGTTTTTCCTTCAGTAATGTGACAGAATACTGTAAATAAAGCATACTGAATGTCTAATGCCATCAGAGTCCAACAATTCATGTAAGGGTTAAATGGGCAACTGTTTCATGTTGAGGAGGAAGAATTTCCCTATGACCATTTTCACTCTCACTTTTCTCAGCTTCTGGCAAGTCAAGCAAGCCAGAAATACAGACCTTCCCACATAAAAAACAATGTCTTCAAGCATTTCTTCAAATCCAACCTTGTTTTCATGTGAGCATTATGGTATTGAGTAATTTTATTGATAAAAAAACAAAGAGAGAGAATATTGCTGTGATCCCTGATGTGTGAACATTTGTGAATCTCCAAATTAATTTAAACTTCATGCTTCAATGAGTTTTATGTTTCAGGCTTTTGAGACTTAAAATCAGTATTTCCTTATCTGCTGTTTAGATAAATGCTGATATGCAAAGCAGATTTTATAAAACAGAAATCTTGAAGCATGAATGAACAAAAGGTATATGCATCCAGAATGCTAATATTTTCATGAATTCTAAAGTTTTTGTTGCTTTAACATCTAAGTTCCAAATACTAAATCACCCCTAGTGCTGTGACAGGTTAACGTCTCAGATATTATTTCTCTTATGAGAGCTTTAAAGATATGTTAGTGACTAGTAAAATATTACTTGATAACTTGTGTTGGCCAAAAGTGAGAGATCAGATAATGTAGATGGTTTCTCAGCAGGAGTACTTTAAGGAGAAACAAGCAATATATAGAAAAATATTTTTATTATTTCTATTAGGACTTCTGGAGATTAGCATATGCAAAATGCTATGAATTTCATAAGCACTTTCCCTCTTGAGTGAAATCCCATGTCTATATTCCTCTCAGTGTTTTGCATGAAAGGTACTCTGTCACTGATCCAAACTTTTTGAGATGGGTAAAACCTGATATCCTTGCCATTTTCTAAGTATCATTAAAAGGACACACATCTATTTTTGTAAAGGAAAAAAAGGAAATTGCCTGTTGTTTCTCTAAATTTATTCTGTGATTTCAATTTCTATGATATTTTCTATTTTCTTTTCAGAAATGTGCAACTGTGGTGTTAAAATAACTGCTGTATTGCACAATGGATATGTAGATGATACTTTATGTAATCAGACTGTGATCCTTCAGGATAAAAAGAAATCACTATATCAGAGATATTTGTGATCTGAAAAAAGTCAGATTTTGTAATGCCAAAAGCTCAGCTTATGTAGTCCAAAACATGGTCTGTCTTCCCTAGAGTAAAATTTTATTGAGACTCTCTGACATTTTTATGTGCCTTACTGATGAACAGCCTTTGGACAGGCATGTGTTACAGTCTAATCTTCCACTATAGCTATATCATAATGTTGTTAGTTTAAAGGGAAGAGAGAAAGAACAAGGAAGAAACCACAGGAGGGAAACTCATTTTGGTAAGGACATATGAATTATGTTAAGCATGTGCACTTTACTATTATACACCCATTAAAATATCATAGAATTTTATTACTGTATTTATTTAAAAGAAAAAAATCTGAAAAAGAACTACACTGAACTACAGATAGCATAGTTTAATGTTCTTTATATTAAAACACCAATGGCATCCTTAGTAATTACAGTAGACTCAGCATGCCTTGCTAGTACATAATCATCCACAGAAGTGTATGCATTGCATGCATTATTTTCTCTAATATAAAAATAGGGAAATAAACATTAGAAAAAAGAATAAATACATAACAAGGAATCTCATTAGGCATAGATGTGATCAGGATTTAGCCCATCTGCAATGATGGACATTTATCGGATTGGTACTTTTTCAGCTCTAGAATACTGCTTCATTGTATGTAACTGTGGAGAAGAACAACGGATTGTTAGCATTTCATCTTTCCTTATTTTGTTTTGCTCTGATGAGTTATATGCTTTACGCATAGCTTTGTGTCCAGGGGACATAAAGTTCTCACAAAATCAATGATTTGGCTGCTTAAGAGATCTTGCCATGCACAATATGTCAATGGTCTTCAACACTCAAGTGGAGGGTGGGAATAATGGAGCTCCAAGAATGCAAAGATTAAGAATTCAGCAAGACTGAGTCCCTTTTCTAGAAGAGTTTAGGAATACTTCAGGCACACATCTTCAGGGTAGGCAGCCGTAGCCCTTCAATTAACAGGATTTAACCTTCAGAACTTGCAAAAATTATCAAGGATTACTTCTTATTACCCTATTCTAATGCTGAAGAACTTGTAGTAATATCTTTGGAGTGGAAGTACTGCTGGGGTATACAAGCACACTAGGTGTGATAGATGTGTAATTGTATGTGTAAGCATAAATCAACATTAAAATAATTACTGAAATAACTTTGTTATTGAAATATCTTACAAAACTTCTTCAACATTTCTTATGATTACAAGCTTAGGAATAAAAATTAAAGGAAAAAGTATCAATAATGTCATATATAGCTTTTAATTGTATTTTTCTCTCCTTTTTAATAAAATCAAAATCCAAGTCCCTCCAGCTTCACTCCTCCAAAACACTGCCAAATTGCAATAGATTTATTTCAATACTTTTCTTTCCTTTCTGAAGGAAGAGGTCACTTGGTCTAATATTGAATGTAATAACATTAGTGCAATAATTTCTATCTAATGGTCAGATATTAACTGAGATGGTTTTCTAATTTTTACAGGAAGTCTATTGGCCTAGCAAGATATTTTTGATCATAAAATAGAGGAAGAAATCCCATAAGGTTTTTTGTTGTTAAAATATAAGTATAAAATCAGAGATGATGTTTTTCCCCTTCTTTTGTTGTTGTAGGAAAATAATCTGTCTGTCAAGTTACATTCCCTATATCTTCATTCCATCTAATCACCATTGTGTTTTAATAAGAAAAGATGCCAAAACTTTTTTTTTTACTGCTTGTCAAGATATAATTGCTGACATCCTCAGAATTACTACTTACGCACATGCTGTAATCAGATCATAAAACAAACACACAAATTATCTGTTCTGTACTCTGTTTTACACCAAGGATGCCAAATCAGAAAACAGTCCAGAAATAAAAACCAACATTCTGAAACTCAAATATGTTTGTAAAGCACTTGAGAAGAATGGAGTGCAAAGCAGGCATCTATGGTACTTTCTCTTGGAAATTAATCATTGATTCTCAGAACATCTATAAAGAAAGCAAATTCACAAAATATCTGTATGCAAGATCTCTTTGTGATCCTTCTCTTTTTTTTTTTTTTTTTTTTTTTTTTTTTTTTTTTTTTTTTTTTTTTTTTGGTGACTCCTCCTAACTGTCTAGCAATCTCTCAGTTTTTCCCACTAAGTGGTTATTTATGCTAGAAGATCATGTTTTCTACATGGAGAATCCATTCTTTTTTAATAATCAGAAAAGGGTAGTTGTTAATTCCCCATTCCATACTGTATTCGCTTGTTTCCTAAGTCAGTGTTAGTTTTATGAATGCCAATAAAAAGAAGAAATAAAATAAATTATTTCTTACAAACCCAAATTGGTGAAAGGTATACTTTATTTGTGCATTTGTGTATTTTCAAAATAGATATGAAAATTAAAACAAGAAGTAGAAGACCTTTGCTAGATTTAAATGTTTTCTTAAAAGTAAGAAATCATATCAGTTCAGGTATAACTTCAATCGACATTTTTATTTTCTTTACAGGAAAAAGAATACCCCTAATGCTATTTAATTGCCATTATTTCAATTGAGATTTACATTTCTTAAGTTTTTTCAATGTGCAGATGAAAGTGCATGATTTAGATGTCTCATTGGTTACAAGACAGAAGGATTTTAATAGCAAAGAAAAAGTAGAAAGACATCAAAATGTAAAATTAATTTTAAAAGTACCTAGAAGATTCAGCTTCTAGTTCAGCAGTGGAAACCATCTGCCTCATATTATTTTCCTTGTAGTATTGAGTATGCCACAGAATGAATGCCTAAGGACATCTGTAGTAAGATCACTATGTTATATTTCAAGTATGCTCCAAAATTTTTGAAAAACACTGCATGATAATGGATTTGAAAGTGCTAATGTATTTTAATACCTTTAATAAGGTATTAAAACTAGTGAGAAAATGATTTATTACAAAACACCATTGAAAATATGTACTTGAAAATATAAGCTCTCGAGATAAGCATATACAGCAGCTGTTGGACCAGCTGCAACATAACACTATTTTCTCCAAGCTCTTCACAGAAGCCTAACCATATAGTCATAATTTTAACAAAACATACTGAGAAATATGTATACAATAAAATCCCTGATTTGATGGAATAGCCCCAGGACTCAACAGGAGTAAAAGACTGTTTAAAAGCATATTTGTATAGTGAGCAATCTCTGTGGTGAGTATAGTATCATATTTGACAGAACTGTGTCCTTGGACTTCTGTTGTGAGCTGGTCTTCATTTCTAAAAGGCAACTCTGATTAGCCTGAAAAAGCATCAGCACAGTTAAAAGTGAGTGAGCCAGAGTCTATTCCTGTCTACATGTTGCCAACAGAATTGTTTATTGAATTTCAATTACAATGTCAGTCAGTTATGGTGTGTCATTTCTTCTACTTTTGTCCCGCCAGGAGAAAATGAAGACAGAAATGCATCACTAATAGCATATATGTTTTGAAAATCCTTCCCTACACATTACTGCTGTTCTAATGAATGAATCCAAAACAAGTTTCAGATTCAGAAAAAAACAAAAACAAAGCAAACCAAACCATACCAAACCAAGCTAAACCACCACAGCTAAATTAATTTTGATCATATGCCAACATATTAGAAAGTCAGTAAAGGACAGTAAATGGAATTCCACACTTTTCTGAATCAATATTTAAAGGTGAATTCCACTGAGAGGAGATAGTGGTGTGAATGCAGAGCACATTTTTTTTGTGTAAAATGGGGTGTTGTGCATGTGCATGCGTATTCTTCAGGATTGACAATAAAATAAGAACTAAAGAGGAGCTTTTCTTAAAATAATTATAATTATAATGGCTGTTCTTATTGCATAATATTAATGTAATATATAATATAATTTTTATTATATATAATTATAATTTTGAAAATTCCCAGTCAGCCTATAACATTCATACAGTTATAATGTATGCTAAGATAAATATTACATCAAGACCTTTTTCTATGCTGTCTCTGTCCCATTTCTCCAGTTCTTTCAAACTATTCCAGTTTTAAGTTAATAGATGTATCTTCCTCTTCAGGGAGCCAACACATTTTGGAGGGAAAAGATCATGAGACAACAGGATAGATAAAAAAACCTGGGCCATAGGTTTTTCCTGCTCTGCTTTCTGGATGAAGGAAAAGCAGGCTGATTATATTCAGTACAGTATCAGCAGAGCCAGCTAACATTTTTTTTCTCCCTGTGTGTAGAGAGAAAAATGTTGCCACTTTGCTGGCATGACTGGCTTCACTATCTTTGAAAAATAAATGAGGTAGACTATATATTAGGCCTTCCGAGTTACTTGAAGCAATCCATTTTCCAATGAAAGCTTTAGTCAGGTGTACCTAAGTGTATCCAGGGAACTGGTCAATGGTAGTGATACAGAGCAGCAGCTTTTTCCACTTCAAAGTTTCTTCTCACTGGCAACAATAGGGTCTTCATAGTGACTGCTTGCAGTACGATGATAAATTAAAGAATACTTTACCACTGTTCTACCAACTAATAATAGTCAGAGCAATTACAGCCATTTTTTACAATACCACTTTCTCCTTGCCAAAGTGAAAACATCAGCTGCATTAAAGCAGAGGCTAACATATAAGCCTTTAACAATATTTTAAATCAGACTGTAAATCTCAACAAAAAAATCTGTTCAGGATGTGTGACAATATACAGGATATGTATATGAAATGCTTCTGTCTATAGATGGAATGGTTTAGCTAACTACATCAATAAGTTTTACTAAAATTAGCTACTGATTTTCTATTAGGTTATGCAAAGTCAGAAGAGCTCCCTTCAGTAGCCAAAAAGCTTAAATTTAGACTAAAACTCAAGAAAACTTAGCTCCAGTATCCTTCTCATTTTAATACCTAAACAATCTTTGTGTGATACTTTCATGATATTGAAAAATAATAGGGTAAGTTCATGTAAGTTTTAGCAATATGCATCTGTTTATGCAATATACACTGTTAAAAACACTTCTGGAACACATATATGAATAGGGACTAACAAACAATAATAGTATGTAGTTGTTCTTTGTTAGATTGAACTCTCTCTTAGCCAGAATAAAAATGGGTCCCTAGGCTACAAACAAGTCAACGGTGGCCTATTGCTGGCCATCAAAGGAAAGAAATCATGGACTATGATCCTGCTTTTGGTATATGAGGAGGAGGAAGGGGGACATAAGAAGAATGGCAAGGATCAGTAACTGATTTGTGTAAACTGTAGCCTGAAGGAGGGAGATTCCATAAAGATGGTTCCCCCACCAGTCCCAAGACAGTACAGGTGCTCACTAAGGGCTGCTGCTGGGGAAGTACTGGTGCTGTTGCTCTATATGTGTACTTTATATGTCACTTTTGCTCTGGGCTAGCTATCACAAATAACCATGTCGGTTAGCATGTAACTGTGATTCATATGTATGCACAGGAAAATATATTCATACATATATACTGTTTATACATAGAGAAACAGAGAGAATAAAGATAGAAAGGTCAGGGGTGCATAATTTGAAACTAACTATAACTAGAGTGCCTGATATATCTCTTAATCAACCTATACTATATCCAAATTAACAGTATATGGGTTAAGTAGCCATGTTTCCTAGGTGGACATTTCCCTTCTTTTCCCATGCCTCCTTCTGTTTTGGGTTTTGATTAAGATAGTATTGATTAAGATAAAATGAAATTAAAAATCAATATTCAGAAAAATAAAGTCTTAAACATTGTTGATCAGCAGTGGGAGGTGGAAAATTAAGAAAAATAACTCAACTGAAAACACTTATTCCTTTTTCAGTTATTTTAAATTTAATAGTTTTTAAAGGGAATCAGGGACTTTTTTATTCTTAAAACTGAGAATACTTGACCCATAATATGCTAAATAAACCTCTATGCCATTCTATATACACGAGAATCAGATGTATGTAAGAAAATATAGTGAAACAAGCTCTTTACACAAGAATTTATGTAAACCGGAATTAAGTCTCTTTGTTAACCTGCTATATGGACAATGTTTAATGTAAAATTTGATCTATATATTTTAAAAGGTTGTTAGGCACCAAAGATGGACAGAAGCCATATAATGTCTTTAACAGAGAGATCATACAGAGAGATCATCTAAATATTTATTTGAGTTTTTTTCCAGCCTTGGATACTGCACAAAAGTTAGGAAGAACTAAGACTGGTTGTCTTAGAGCTAAATGTTTTTTAAAGGTCTGGTTTTTAAAGGTCTGGATATGGGAATTCAGGTCTTTAGAAAGACTGATTTACAGTTGCTTATGCCAGGGACCAATCATTTTCATGCCTTATTATGGTAGCATTCTGAAATTTGTTATATGTTCATGAAAGAGAACGTTTTGTAGACCAAGTTGGGGTACCATTGCTGTTGCATAGTGTTTCCATCAGGTAATACGATTAAACTAAGATATGTGGAAATTACAGTTTAGTTTACCAGAAGGGAACTGCTTTTAACTGGGACAGTGTTTTCCAGGCTCTCATCCAGCTCCTCTGAAAAGGTATTGGCTCCTGCTGCTGAGCTAAAAGCTGAGAGCTGAGACATGAACAGCTGCAGAAGCAACTGCATGCAAAAGCATCATGAAAGGTACTGATAAGGTAACCAATTTCTGTGTAATAAAAGCATGATAACAAGCCAGCAGGATGCAAACAGATACCATTTTTTTGTCAGTTTGAGTTTATGTGGGCTTGATTACCCTGTCAGTAAGGACTGAGATAGCCTTACTCCACTCTCATATGCAAAATGCTACAGATCCTGTATTTTTTTTTATAATAAAAGTAGACAAGAAAAAACCTGTAAAAATTCTCAAAATAAGATTAACACCTTGATTATTGCAATATATTTGCTAACTTCTGCTTTGGTAAAATTGTAGTTGATAAAGAAGTAAACAAATTAGAGGGCTTGATTCTCACAAACTATGTGAACAAAGTTTAACAAAGACAGGTGCCAGATTCTGCACCTGGGAAGGACAAGCCTGGATGTGTGTATTGACTGGGGAATGAGAGGCTGGAGAGCAGTGCTGTGGAAAGGGACCTGGGGGTCCTGGTTGATGGCAAATTGAACATGAGTCAGCAGTGCCCTGCCCAGCAGGCAGCCAGGAGAGCTAAATGTGCCCTGGGGAACATCAGGTACAGCATGGACAGCCGAGCAAGGGAAGGAATTGTCCTGTTCTGCTCTGCACTGCGGAGGTCTCACCTTGAGTGCTGGGGGTAGTTTTGAGTGCCATAATAGAAGAGAGATATAAAACTACTGGAGAGTGTCCAAAGAAACCCTACGAAAACAATGAAAGGTCTAGGGGGTAAGCCATATGAGGAGAAGCTGAGGTCACTTGGCTTTTTCAGCCTGGAAAACAGACTGAGGGGCAACCCATCACAGTCCACAGCTTCCTCATGAAGGGAAGAAGAGGGGCAGGCACTGATCTTTTCTCTGCAATGCCCAGTGACAGGACCCATGGGAATGGCCTGAATTTACATCAGGGGAGGTTTAGCCTGGATATCAGGAAAAGGATCTACACCCAGAGTCTGGTTGGGCACTGGAAGAGGCTCCCCAGGGAATTGGTCACAGCACCAGCCTGGCAGAGTTCAACGTGTGTTTGTACACCTTGAACTCAGGCACATGGTGTGATTCTTGAGTAGTCCTGTGTATGGAGAGGAATTGGACTCAATAATTCTTCTGAGTCTCTTACAACTCAGGATATTCTATTATTCTATGATTCTACCTAATTTTAGCCTCATCAATGGAGCCATAATTGGTATACTGAAAAACTTACCAAAAGATATATCTTCAAATAATAACTGGAGAGACAGTACAGTTTTTTTCAAAAAGGGTCTGTATTAACAGCCTTGGGATAAATCATATGTAATGTTTTTGGGCAGGAAATCCTGAAGTCATGAGGTTTGACCTGGATTTAAAAAAAAAAAAAAAAATCCAAACCAATGTGCAAGTTAAAATGGAAATGCCATCTTTCCCTAAAATAGAGTTAATGTTTTGTAATGAGACAATATGGACACTAGCATAGAATTAGCTCACTTTAAACCAACAAGGAAATCTTTGGAGGGGATCTATGAGTGCTTCTGATCCATCAGTGGTAGGAGAATTTTTTATTTTCAATACTCTGTATTTACATTAGTGTTTCTCAGTGACATATCTAAGTTAAAAAATGACAGAATAGAGTAGGCAGCTTGATCTCAGAACAAAAAAGTCTTTAAATGAATCTTTAGTTTGCCTGCTCTCGCTACCTCATTAATCCTAAAAGGTGTCAGTCAGTGTGTCTAATATGAGTGTTAGTGCTGTGGTCAGTTCCAAATTATTGTATTGATTAATTGATTGTCTTCTTCCAGTTGTGAATGATATTAGTGCTGGCTCAGACTGACTGGCTGAAGGCCAAAACTTAATCTCTTGTGAAAGACAACAAACAGCTTCCCAGTTTCACTGCTGTAGTTAAGTGACTGATTGGAAAACCAACATTTCTTGAATGATTATCTGATAAAAAAAGAATACGTGCAATATAATTAATATTCTGTTGGTGATAGTCTAATATCAGCTGCTCAAGTAAGAAACAGACTTCTTTTATCTCCAGAATTTTACATGTTGGAAACAGTACTACTAGCTTTTGAATTTTGAATGTTTACAATGCAGTCGTAGGATGGTGAAGAACAATAAAATAGTCACTGTTTGAAACTAGTTTAAGGAATTCATACAATCAGTTTTGTCATATCAAATGAAAAATTAAAATTAGAAAAGCAAAGGCAGGTCATGAGTCTAATTCACACTGCTGCCTGGAGAAATTTGCACAACACCTGTATCTCATGAATGCCTAATTTTCAAGAGTATTAGGCATTTTCAAAATTACCATAGAAGAGAGAGAAAAGTTGATGTGTTGTTCAGATTTTTGATTAAATAAGAAAAAAAGTTAATTGAGGTAGTCACCATTCCATCTCCATATCTTTCAAATAACATGTAAGAGACTGAGTTTGGAGACATGTTTAGCCTTCTCTTTTTCCCAAAAGGAAGATATTTTTCTGTTACTGGAAACTGATTTGCTTTTCTATATATATTACAGTGGGATGTGTATTTTTTTCTAAAATAAAACAAAAACATAATAGGAGTATGCAATAGTTTTAATGTTTGGTATTTGTTCAAAATCCACACCTGATAAAGTTAATGAGATCTGGTACCTTCTCCTGTGGAATCCATAAATCAGCACTATTGTTTTGCTAAGATTTAACAGTATAGAAAAGCCATAAAAAGTTCTGATTCTTATGAAATCCTTCAAACACACAGAAGTTTAGTAGGGTAGGTGTGGTACTGGAGCACATTTCTTGTGAGAACAGGCTGAGAGAGTTGGGGTTGTGTAGCTTTGTGCTGGTTTTGCAATAACTAATTTTTGGTGAAAAGGTAAAAAGTCAACCACAGAAGTGATTCTCTGTGAGAAGCAGCTAGCAGTTTCCTCTGTGCCTGGCAAAACCAATCACTGGCTAGCTCTGAGAATTTGCTAAGCCAATTAGAAAAGCTAGAAATGCCTCTATGATAACATATTTAAGAATGAAAAAAACCACAGGAAGCTCTCTTGCTCCCTGCTCTCTACAGAGTAGTGGGGGAGCGCAGCAGGGCTGGGGCCCCTTCCTGGAGGGGGCAGCTGGACCCTGTCCTGGTGCAGCTGCCAGGCCATGCTGCTGGGTCCCATCATGGTGCCGCGAGCAACCATGTGGCTTGGGTGGTGCCGTGTGGCCACAGTTGTCTCGACACCACTCACAAGGGACTTTATTTACTTAGTCACTTTTAGCCAGCCATGCTGCTTTTCTTTTTTTGGCATCCTGCATGAACAAAGGCGCAGAGTGGCGCTGGCAGTCAGCGCAGCTTCTGCAGTGCTGGGGGTGACCATGTGACTAATAAAGAAGCATGGCAAGCAATTCCCCAATAGCAGAGCCTGGACAAGATCAACTTTTCAGTGCTGCAGAACTCTATAAAAACTGTTTCAATTGATAGAACTTGAGAACAAATTAACTTAGGGACAACAATTCTCTCTCGAGTCAGAAAAAAGGAAAAGAAAAAAAACACACAGGGAGAACAACATAGTGACACTAAGGGCTGTGAAAAGGAGGGAGGGGGAGGAGGAGGTGCTCCAGGCATTGGAACTGAGATTCTTCTGCAAGCCGTGGTGAGGACTATAATGCAACAAACTATTTCCCTGTAATTCATGAACTGCATGAGGGCATGCAGCATTCACCTGCAGCCCGTGAGAAAAAGGTGTTCTCACTGGAGTGTGTGGATGCTTAAAAGCTGTAATCCAGTGAGAGTCTTGAACAGAGAGAGAGAGAGAACTTCTATCTTGCTTACAGAGATAGAGGAAGAGGACCCTTGCTTTTATACTAGGACAATTCATCCTTAGAAGTTGCACCCCATAACTAAATGGTCAATGAAAAGCAGTTGTGGAAAGACTGCAAGCTGTGTAAGGGCCTCATTTTGAAAGAAGGTTCCAGGCAGATTGTTAGCCATGAAAATTAAAACCATGTTGGAAAAGTTCACAGAGAACTGTTTCCCATAGGAAAGACCCCATGGCACAGCAAAAGAGACTCCTCTCCCTACGTGAACCGAAGAAAGATTTTTAGAAGTGACAAATTGACTAAAAATCCTGTGTTTTGTCTCCCTGTGCTGCCAGTGGGAAGCAAAGAAGGGCTGGTGGGGGGTGGTGCGGCATTTGCTTTTCAGGGTGAGGAGGGGAAGGTGTTATAAAGGTTCATTTTTAGTTCTCATTATTCTCTTTTAATTCTGTTAATACATTTTTATTTATACCTTTTAAAGTTTTCAGCCTGTTTTGCCTTTAAGGGGTTCTTCTCCTAATCCTTATCTCACCCCATGAGTTTTCTTTCCCCCTCCTCTGCTTAACTATAGTAGAGGAAAATGAATAAATTATTTTCATAGATGCAGTGGCGTTTGGCCAGCATCAACCCATCACAAGCCTGGAGAAGAGAAGGCTCTGGGGAGACCATATAGCACTGTGCAGCACTAATGGGAGGCCTACAAAGGAGATGGGGAGGGACTCTTTTTCAAATTTTGTAGTGATAAGATGAGAGGTAACCAGTTACAGACCAAAGGAAGGTAGATTTAGATTAGACATAGAGTAGAATTTTTCTCCTTTGAGGGTGGTGAGGCCCTGGAACATATTGCTTTGAGAAATTGTGGGTGCCCTGTCCCTGGAAGTAGTCAAGGCCAGGATGGATGGGGCTTTGAACAGCTTGGTCTAGTGGAAGGTACCTAGTGGAAGGTGCTCCTGTCAGTTACAGGGGGTTGGAATAAGATGATCCGTAAGGACTCCATGATTCTGTGTAACACATAAGTGTGAAAAAAGGAAATTAATCACAATGATACTGTCCAAAACACTAAACATTTACTACCTTGGACTTTCTAGTTTGCAGAAGTTTAGAGAAATCGAAGAACTCAACCCTGAAGCCAGCTATCTTGGGCAAAAAACAACTAAATTGTAATTCAGTGCAGGCAAATTATCCAATGTTATATTTAAGTCATCATAATTGTTAGCAGTTAATACTAAGGTTTAGTAAACTGCAGGAGGCAAAATTCCAAGGCTATGTTTAGTGAAGACAACATTATTGGACACCACTTTTACCATGAATCTTGCAGGTGAAGATCAAGAGAAAGGTTTTGCTGCCTTTTTGGTCTATGTGTCTGCTTTTCCCCTTCCACCACAGAGTTACGACAATGTTTAAGGGAGTTTTTGTCCTTTTTCTAAGGAAAAAGAATCAATGGAGACAAATTATCAAATGTAGTGCTGAAAATGACTTAATCACTTTCAGAATTATGACATATTTCTGTCTGCCTAAATTCACGGTCTCATGTACTAGAAGGCAGCTACAAAGAGAGGATATCCAAAGCACTACAGGAACCAGTGTCAGGAATCCCATGGATCACATCAGGCAATCAGAGTTTTTACAAGACTGAAAAACAGATGGACAGGAGTTATTTGCCTAAACATAGATGTCTGTTTGGCTGTCTTACCTACCCTCCAGCTGACACTTAGCAGGGGGATGGTTCCCTGTACTCATTATATCATATCTGCCAGTCATACATGAATGCTCACAAATTTTAGTGCACTGGAAAGAGCGTTAGGTGCCTATTATGAAACTGAACTCTGCACAATATATATTTGCTGCTTGCTAAAAAAGCCTGAAGAAACAAAGTCTACACCCACAGAGCACAAAGATTATTTAATAGCACAAAGTGTACTATGCAGGTACATCAGCCTGGAAAATACATTGCTTATGTAGCGATGGGAGGGACAAAGTGTTCAGCCAGGACCATACAACAAGCTGTTATTCAGGTCAGAGCACTGAGATGCAACCAATGCATTATGTAATTCCCTTACTGTTGGTTAACAGAATTTAAAACACTTGCAAATATTTTTAATCTATTTGGTGGTATCTTTCCTCAGTTTATTCACTCATTACCAGCAGTCATTGTTCTTCTGAAAGCATAAAGAAAAAATAGATATAGTTAAGACTATTGCCCAGGGCTAATAAATGTCATAAATCCAACAACTAAATTCAATCAGTCTTGATGTCTATAAGCATCTGCTGCTTCTCTTGAAAGATTTAACTCTTTAGATCTCATTGCTTTCCATTTTCCCTAATCCGTATCTGTTCTTGTCTGTTTTATCTCTAATTTTATCTTCTTATTTGCAGTAAGGAAATACATACTTAGATAAGAGAAAAGAAAATAAGGAGTTTTAATTTCTATATAAAGAGTGAAGAACATTTAAAGGAATAAAATTTCTGGCATTCAGCAAATTGAGACAGAGCATATACAAGACAACCCATGGAAAGATAATGACAAGAATGCTAAATTTAAAATGCAGCCTCCTAGGCAAAGAAACACACTAGGGACATATAAACAAAAACTTTCTTCTTAATTATTTGTTGGGAGTTAGGTTTCTTTTCTTTTGTTCCTTCCTACCTATACACTGTTTCCAATAAGTTGCTAAGAAACACTAACTACTGGGAACTTATGGGTCTTAAGAAAAACAAAGGAGTGGCCAAGCTCAATACTGGCCATCTGGCTACATTTCTCTCAAAGGGACAGGGGTTGGGAGCAACTGCTCTCTCTTGCTCTCGGCATCATAGGGGGACAGTCAAAGTGTTGCTTACTGCAGGGAGAATTCACTGTCACTGCTGGAGCCCAGAGCCTCTGCTCCTAAGAGCAGCCATTGAGCCTAGACCTTGTTATCTACCGTACTGAAAGAGGGACCTATCCCCATCTGCTCCGGTACCCGGGATCCTGAGCTTGCCCCTCTCTGCCCTGCTGGGAGCTGGGCTGCCACTGTCCCTTCCCAGCCGCTTCTTCAGCACCGCTCTGGGTTTCTCTGCGTTGTAGCCCCGCACCCCCTGCCTGCCAAGATGTCCCACTGTTCCAGCCATAGCTCCAGAGCTTCTGATACCTCCTGTCTACCACCCCGGGATTTTTGCTAATTCCTACCAGCCCAGCTTGGTGTTTCTGTAAGTCCTGCTGGGGCACGGGGATCAGCTGCCCCAGGGCTTTGTGAAGCAAAGCCTCTCTGCCATCCCTTCCCATCTGGGCCGAGCCGCCATTACCGCATGCTGCCCGAGCTCACGCCACAGCGCCCCCTGCAGCCGCGGGGAATCACCGCACCTGCCCTGCCCGCCGGGAGCCAGCAGCGCCCCTGCTGGCTGCGACCGGAACTGCACCAACGGGGAAGGTGCCTGTGGCTGTGCTGTGTTTGGTGTCAGTGCCGCAGCTGCTGTTGGTTTCCTTTATCATCCATACTAGTAAAGAATGGTTATTCCCGTATCTTTGCCTGACAGTCCCTTAATTTCAAAATTATAATAATTCAGAAGGAGGGGGTTTATATTTTCCTTTCCAAGGGAGGCTTCTGCCTTCCTTAGCAGACACATCGGTCATTCAGGCCAAGACACTGTTGTGTCTACACTGTCTTCCTGTACATATCTTTATTCTTACTCTTCTCCTGTGAAGCAGCTGATAATGCCCAGATCACACAGGAGGAAGGTACAAGGGCTTTTCAAGAAGTGGGTTTGACACAGTCCTCTGTTAAGGGAGATTAGAGTCACGTCTTGTAGGGCTTTCCTTGACTGTCTCTCTATGGTCTACTTATACTGAAGAAGACCAGTGCATACAGCTGATAGATGTTTGTTAATAGGAAATTTTTTGCACAAACATATTTTTGATGATCTCACCAAATGGAGCATGAATCCTTAGAACCAGAGATGGGAAGATACATTCATAGAAATGTTCATTTCCAAATAGTCACACGCCAATAAATGTCTCAGGACACATGTGGTTATTGACATGAAACAGAAAATTCTGTGCGAGAGAGTTTTGTGGGACAGATTATTGAGGTTCCCCATTTTCTGCCAAGAGTCAACATAGCAGTTGTGGTTTCAGAAAACTGAAATGCTACAGAGCATAAAGATTTTCTCAGTGCATAACCAGCCAAAAGAAGAAGTTCATTTGTTCTTCATACCATGTACATTAATGAAGTAATTACATACAGATAGTGAGAAAAAGCCCAGGAAACACTTAAGTTTTGATGTACTAGTAATATGAATGACAAGATGTGCTACTTTTCTAG
Source organism: Vidua chalybeata (assembly GCF_026979565.1). NCBI lineage: Eukaryota > Metazoa > Chordata > Aves > Passeriformes > Viduidae > Vidua > Vidua chalybeata. Next base: position 21,179,603 of record NC_071570.1, on the reverse strand, counting down.
GGAGTCAGATGATGAAGAGTAAATGAAAACCCAAGAAAGCTTAATTTGACAGTTCCTATCACTTACAACCAACACAAATATTTTAATGTCTAATTCCTCACTGAATCTATTTTAGTTACAGTATGTTGAAACTCAGCATAGTAACTGCTCTGCTTCACAGAGAAAGTGCTCATAAAATAAAATACTTTTCTTACTACATGTAAAAAATTGCCATATTAGTCTTTTTACCCATATATTTCAAATATTTTGTCTTTTCCCCATTCTTTTTTTACAGCTAGTAAAGTGAGGACCATTTGCTTTATTACTACATCTTTAATATTTTCATAGAACAAGAGTGGTACTATTCTTTTAATACCTAAACTAAAAAAAAGTCCAGAAAAGATTAAAATTAAAATATATGAACTGATTATAAGAAAAATTAGGCATTTGAGAGTTTACAATAAGAATTCATGAGTTCCTAGTGCCATTTAATTCCATAATATCCACATGTTCAGGGTAGGGTTTTGGCAGGAAAAAGCTGAGCTAGAAATGAAAGTTTGCCCGTCTCACCCTGTAAAGTGTGACTGGACTGGGCTGCCACTCAGCACCACTCTGGGAGAGCTGCAGCAGGAGAGTGTCCTGTGCTGGCACTGGAGAAGCCCAAGCACTGTTGTACCACACTGAGAAGCCCTGCTACAAGACTCCTTCTTGGCTTTGGGAGAGAGACACTGCATCATGAGAGTGGCAGTGGAGCCCAAAACCCAAGCCAGAGCAGAAGCAGCTGCACCAGTGCTGCTGAACACAGCCAAGCACAGTGGTCCAGAGAAAAGAGCGGGCAGCACAGCACAGATGATCTAAGCTTGAAGGGGTTTGGTTTCTGTCCCAGTTCTTCATTGTTTTGGGGATTTTTTTGTATTCTGGTGGGTGGGAGCAAGATTCGGTGATGAGCACCCTTTTATGAGTAAAACAGTGCAACATCAGAGTTTGCACTCTACTTTTACATTATTTTCTGATGACTTTAGTCAGTTTTTCTTTATCTAGCACTCTAGTTTAAATACATGAGGGAGTGATATCAAGTTGACTGGTTTTCTAAGCATGCCTATATTTGGTATCTTACAATAAATATGGTAAAAACAGAAAACAGTTTACAAACAAAAAATATGAGAGAGCTGACAGTACTAAATAGATAATAATTTTGGAAACTTATGTGTTTTTATAAAAATTCAGCAACAGCTTGGGTAAGAATTGTACCTTAACCTTCATATAGATCCTCTTTAAAATATGTTACGGCAAAAGTGTTGCATCCTGGGCTGGGTTTACTTAGGGGTTTTAATAATGCTTGTTAGTTGGTTCTGTGTACCCGCATGTTCCCCCCCCGATGGTTCACTCCGGGTCACTTACCATTGGAGCTTCCCCACATCAGTCTTGTAAACATTCCCTGTCCGCTCCTGAAACTTCTGTGTCAGTCTCCCCATCCCTGTAATCCCATTCATCCCGGAACCCTGTATCCACCCCTGTTGTGTTCCCATTGGTTGCCGTGGCCCATGTCACCCCCCCGTTGCCTATCCCCATTGGGCGAGGGGGTTTCCGCTGCTTTATGTCTGCCCCCTATAAAACCCCATGCGCCCTCTGCTCCGTTGCCATCTTGTCAACGTGGGTGCTGGGAGCAGACGCCACCCTCCACCACTGCCAACATGTGGCAATAAACCATCTCCAGCCAACCGCAAGGCAAGGTGTGGCATTTCTTTGCCTCTTTACCTCCTCCCAGCATTGGTTACACAACGCGGCAGTCCACGCCAGTGCGCTAAGCGCGAGAGCGCCCGGACCACGCAGCAGCCCTGGACTCCCGGACGATACGCAGAGCCTAGCGGGCTCCCTAAGCCGCCCACACATGTGGAGTTTCACTGTGAGGCGCACCGCCGCTGAGGCGCTGCTGCTGGGCCACTGAGCGCCGCTGCCGAGCAGCAAACGCCACCGCCAAACCAGGCAGAGCTGCGGTTTCTGCCAGAACAGTGCCTCATGCTGGACTGAAAACTGGAGCATAGGCTTCATGAAGTAGGTCAGTGAAGACTCCATCACCCCCAGGGAAAGCACACAGTGCTGTCCCCATGTGGGAAGGAAGTGCAACCTTTCACGGTCGCAAAAGCCAAAGGAAAGCCGTTTCCGGGAGCGAGGACCTTGGCTGCTTTTTTTTTTTGCGAAGACACCAGTTTGGTTAGTATCAGGGCCAAAAGCAAACCCGGCTGATATTCCTCTTCACTGGGCTGGGCTCAGCAGCGCTCCCGAGGTAGGGATGCACCGTGCACAGCACAAGCAGCTGCCTTTCGCCTTTTTTGCTTTTTTTTCTGCTTTTCCTGCAGCCAGGGGTGGGGTTGCATGGGCAGAGTAGCATGAGGACTGTGCTAACCACCCAACAGAAGGAATTTTACCTCCAAGTTAAAGAACTCCTAAAGGTGAAGGGTAGTTTCCCCAAAAGTTCTGTTAAAAGTTTCATTCGATGGTTGTGCTATTCTTTCCCCCGTGTATCCGCAGAGGATGCTTGCAAAAAAGAGTTTTGGGAGCGTGTGGGGGCAAAATTAGCGGAGGGACTCGAGCGCAGGGATCTCTCCATCAAAGATTGCTTTGCTAAGCTCCATGTGTTAGTTTTGGAAGTTGTAAAAACGGAAAGCATGTGGGACATGAGTCGGGAAGGGGAGAAACCACCGAACGAAACTGCTGTTCCCCCTGAACCCATGTCCCTACCCTCCTCTCCTTCCCCTTCTTCCCCTAACTCAGGTGGGCAGGGAGGAGTACTCTGCCGCTCAGAGGCGCAGGACAGCCCCCAGTACCGGGACCATGTTCCTGGCTCCCCCAAGCCCCCCCTGGCGTCCCTGCCTTAGCAACATTGGCCACGCTGCCGAGGACCTGACCCCAAACCCTCCTTCCAATCCCCTTTTTCCAGTTAAAAATCCCAGTTTTGGTGCTAACCCGCACAGTTCTGTTTCCCTGAACCCTTTTCTTTGTTCCCCTGAGGAAGCCCTGCCGACCACGTGGCAGGCGCCATTGTCTTCACAAAATGGAGGCCACGCGCCTCAGGGTTCTTTTTCCCATAACCCCTTTCTCCCCTTTTTCTCTTCATCCCCGCCTTTGACGCAACCCTCTCCTGCTTCCCTGTGGGCGTGGGTGCCGCCTCTTCCAGGGATTGGGTTGCTCCCCCTCCCCCTGTTCCTCCTCATGTGGACGTTCCCTCCTTGCATGTTCTCCCTGCCACGTCATTGGCCCCGCCCTCTCCTGAGAGGGAGGGCTCTGTCATCTCCACCCCGCTGTTCCAAAAAGGGGACTACCCCCGTCCTGTCCCCTCCACCCTGCCTCTGCATCCTCCTGCTCCCCAGAGATTTGGGGGAGGGGGGGTGCGGGGGGAGGGACCCAGTTTGTGAAATCGAGCAGCCACTCTCCACAACAGCCTCCTACACCAGGGGAGGGGAGAACCCTAAATGGGAACCCCTTCCCTATGAATCAATCAAAGAGGTCTGCAAAACATTATGAGATTTTGGCCAAAAAAGCCCCTTTTTAAGGGCATTTTAAAAGCAACTTTAACATCTAAAACAATGGTGCTAGCAGACCTTAAACGTCTGTTTAGCTGCTTACTTCTCCCATCAGAATACAATCTGTGGGAGAGGAAGTGGAAAAGATTGTTAGCAGACCTGCTTCCCGAAATCTGTGAGGGGCCATATAGCCTTGATTTCGCAGAAGAACCAATCACTTTAAACCATCTTGTGGGTGAAGGAGAATGGAGTGAAGGGCAGGTCCAGGCTCAGGGGATTCCAACGGCCATGCTGGACATGTCCAGGGGTGCAGCAGAGCGTGCATTCCTGGCCATGCCCACCAAGGATCCGATGGTGCCCTACACAGCAGTTAAACAATCTGTTGCTGAGCCTTTTGTCGACTTTGTAGACTGGGTCCGGGCAGCAGTCGAGAGGTGTGTGGAAGAACCTGAACTCCAGAACAGGCTGGTCCAGAAGTGGCATGCATGAATGCCAACAAAGTGTGCAAAAGAATCATCCTAGCATTGCTGGTTTTGCCACCTCCGACCCTCGATCAGATCATTGAGGAATGCACACTAAAGCCACACCTGATGATGGAGGAGGCCCCAAAGAAGGACAAGGACAAACTGGTCACCTCGGCTGCTGCACCTCCAAGAGACTCAGCACCAAGGCAGTTTCCATCCAAACGCTGGTGCTTCCACTGTCATCGGGAGAGACATTTTCTCGCTGAGTGCCCATTTTTAGGGAGTGCACTGCCCGGGGCAGCGGGAGGAGGGAGGGGGAAGGGAACCCCACAATTCCAAAAAAACTAAGGGGAAAGCATGCACTTGCCTTGCGTGCTGACAAAAATGAGGCAAGTCGCGGTGCTGCAAGAGGAGCCATGATGCATCACATAGTTCCATCTGTAAGCGGCTGCCTATCAACAACTGACAAAAGGGAGCCTTATCGACTTCAACTCACTAACCCTGTCCATTTTCGTTCCCAGGACTGGCAGTTCTTCATAGCAGATGCAGAACTTCTGTCGCACATCTGCCGCTGTGAAACCAGGTGGTAAGAAGACCTTTTGAACTGTAGGTACCTCATCAGGGACATGAAGCACACACCACTAGAGATAGAGGTTCCTCCGATAATTTCCACCCTTAATCCGAGGCTCTTCTATCTCGCAGCACGCAGTGTCCACCCCTGCCTCTTCCTACCGAAGGGCCAGGTTATTGCACAGGCAATTCCTATTCCTCGTGCTCTTGTAATGACCTGGAATTCTCAGTCTTTGGGAAGCTGGGAGAGGAAAAACCCCTAGTTTGGTGCAAACTTAGGTGGGAGGGGCATTCTATACATCTTCAGGGGATGATGGACACAGGGGCAGACGTGACGGTCATTCCACCATACAAGTGGCCATCACACTGGGAGCTGCTAAGCATGGCCACGCCAGTCTTAGGACTAGGCAGGCCCCAACCGGCAAGATAATCCAAAAACATTGCCCAAATTAAGGCTCTGAATGGGCTGCTGGCCTCAGTATGTCCATTCGTGATTGACAGAAAATTTACCTTGTGGGGGAGAGATAAGTGGTGAGCCAAATTGGATTTCTGCGCCCCACACAGAAAGGGATCCAGACTCTAAAGAAATTCAGGATCCATTCCCACTTTTGACTTGGGGACAGGGATATGCCTGCGTATCCACGCCTTCAGGAGTCAGGTGGATCCCCAGGAGGCATGTTAAACCATACACACCAGGGCAGTTAGTGAGTCGAGACGACAAGGTAGCTGTGGATGCAACAAATGATCCCACTAACCAGGGAGTTGCATCCAACCGCAAACGCCGCAAAGAGGGAAGGGATTCTACATCTCCTTAAAAAATTTTTCTTTCCAGCTACCTCAGTCCATTTATGCTCCCAGTCCATTTGTTTGTAATAAAGTTGTTTTCCCAGTTCCCCTATCCTCAAACACCCAAAGAGGAACCAGCTCCAGCATCGTCTCCAGCCCTCTCCATCTGCAAGGCAGTCATCGCAGTCACAGCAGCAGAAGAAGCTGGGAGAAGAGGCCACCACGCAAACAGCAAAGTCAAAACAACTGTCTTTTTTATATATTAAAAAGTGGGGAGACGTTGCATCCTGGGCTGGGTTTACTTAGGGGTTTTAATAATGTTAGCTAGTTGGTTTTGTCTACCCACACGTTCCTTCCTTGATGGTTTGCTCCAGGTCACTTACCATTGGAGCTTCCCCACATCAGTCTTGTAAGCACCTTGTGTTCGTTCCTGAAACTTCGTGTCAGTCTCCCCATCCCTGTAATCCCATTCATCCCGGAACCCTGTATCCACCCCTGTTGTGTTCCCATTGGTTGCTGTGGCCCATGTCACCCCCCCGTTGCCTATCCCCATTGGGCGAGGGGGTTTCCTCTGCTTTATGTCTGCCCCCTATAAAACCCCATGCGCCCTCTGCTCCGTTGCCATCTTGTCAACATGGGCGCTGGGAGCGGACACCGCCCTCTACCACTGCCAACACGTGGCAATAAACCATCTCCAGCCAACCGCAAGGCAAGGTGTGGCATTTCTTTGCCTCTTTACCTCCTCCCAGCATTGGTTACACAACGCGGCAGTCCACGCCAGTGCGCTAAGCGCGAGAGCGCCCGGACCACGCGGCAGCTCTGGACTCCCAGACGATACGCAGAGCCTAGCCAGGCTCCCCGAGCTGCCCAGGATTGGGAAGAACACAACACCACACAAAACGATGTTTACAACTACTAATTTGTTTTTGAAAGCCCTTGAAACAGCTATTTTGGAAATTCAGATTATAGTAAGTCAGTATACAATCTGTTGCAATAATAGATTAACAAATAATTACAAAAACATTTATAAACTACTAAATATTTATATGTTTAATTTCAGATCAAAATAATAATTTAAAAATGTGAATTTTTGCAGTTCATAAGACCAGAAAACTGAATTAATCCTTGCTTAATTTATATGATTTCTTGCACTATTCATTTCAGCCTGGTTAATATTCCAACTAGTGACCAGTTAGCACTGTGCACTGCAAATATTGCTAGGTTTTGGGTTGATTTCTTTGTTTCCTCTATTAAACTTAAGCATTTGGAACTATTATTAACAAACATGAGACTTCATCTGTCTCTTAGTTTTGTACTAAAATGCTGATAAGATAAAAATATCTCTTTATTACAGCTATTCAGCCTGCTCCACCATTTACCTGCTTCCTTCCCTCTAGTTCTGCACCTGTCTACTGCAGATTATTACTTAATCATTTGAAAGGTGCACAAAGCTAGATGTGTGTTTCTTTAACAGGCAGTAGTTTCCTATACATACCAGGGCTAAGTGTGCATTCCTATAAGTGGGTCTCTTTTGTGTGATGCTTGCAACGAGGAGGGGTAAAAGGCTGGAAACCTGACTGTGCTTCTGTCTGCATCACTCTGTGTTACTGACACTGATGAAGGAATGGGCCCCTCATACATCTCCTGCTATTCTGTGAACATTTACCATCACAAGGCTCTTCCATCTTAGCTCACCTGAATATTTCTGTTTCCAGGACTCAAAAAAATTCATTAACATCCAAACTTTGGTTTTAGTTTTTGAAATAGGCATGTCAGGATATTTTTTTCCTTTTTTTGTAACCAATATAATATTTCTTATACTTTTTCCCCCCTACACAAATAGCAGTCATACAATCTTTTTTTTTCTACCTATTGTCACATGGATTTGTGACACAATATGTATAATTTATGTGTTCTTAATGACTTTTTATAAATTTACAAGAACAAATGTTTTTCTTCTGTAGGTCACTCACTTTCCTCACAGACTTGTTTCACAGATAAAATAGTACAAACAGTATTTTGACAAGAACAATCTTGGGCAACTATGCATTAGCAACTTTAAAGTATCAGCTTGAAGAGGTAAGCAATATAGTAACACAGCAAAGCAGGAGTATTTCATGTAATCAGTTCTCATGAAAGCAAATTATCTGAGATGTAATACTGCCTTCAGGAACAAGATTTTTATGATGCTTTTCTTCTTGTGCTTTTTGTGTGGAGAACAGCATTTTAAGTAGCAGGCCAAAGCTTTACTATACTTTATCAATTTGGATCAAAGAAGATATCTTTTCTAACATGTCTTATTATCCTAAAAAGGGGGGCAAATTATAAGCCACTCTTTCCTATTCCTCCAAGATGAGTCACATTAGAAAAGAACAGTGCAAACCCAACATACATCAAAGGCAAAAGCAAAGAACTCAAAGATATGAGACTATGAAAATTGTAAGCTGATACATCTGAAGCAAGAAGGGGAAAAGTTTGGGTTTGTTTTTTTTTTTTTTTTGTAATCTTTGAAAGCCTAACTGCGACACAAGAGCTTATAAGGCTCTTGATTTTGCCAGTCGCAGATGTAGAACATTAGTGCTCCTAGGTCATCAAGCTAATGATCAGCAGGCCTCTAGTTTTGTAGCAATCTTCATGAAGATATTGTATACAATTGTATATCTTTTAGTCAGCCTTGCTTTTACTCCATGTTAAACTTCAATGAATACTAAGTTTTTCCTTGAAGACATAATTCATCATTTCTATACTTTACTGCAATGACTACACAATCCCAGGCTCATGGACTTTGATAAAAATGAGCAGGGGAAAGTTGGGTAAAGGAGAAAGTGGAGTCTCAGATACAAACTGTTTTAAATCATGTATAAAACCAGGGCTGTACTACTCATTACAAATGCTTATTGAAACTAGTAATAAAATAATCTTCTTTACGGAAATGAGAATGAAAAAGAAGGGCAGATGTCATTTTCAAGAAAATAATTGATTGGTGAGATGAGAAAAGAGAAACAGGAAAAAACAACGTCTACAGGAAATCAACTGTTAATAAATATCAAAAACGGCAGTCAAGTGACAAGATAAGCTGCAGCATATGTTCCTTCAGCTACAAAATGGAAATCATTTTCTATAGAAGAGATGCTGATAAGCCTGCCTCCTCCCCGAAAGGCAATCATTTTACATTTTATATTATTTGAAAAGAGCCTGATTATTTTCCTTTGAATGAAAAGAGATGATTCACATTTACCTGTCAACAGAATTTTCAATTCATCTGTTTCGCCTGCATATTTAAAGGCGTATGACCCAACCATAGCATTCTAGGGGGGAACTTCAGTGAGATGTAAATGAATAATAATTCACAGCCACAAATATTGCTTTACCTTCATCCTTTTCAAATTACTGAAAATTAAAACCCCAAGAGGCTATTAAATGTGTCTTTTTTTTTTTTTTTTTTAACAGATAACACTCACGTGCAGTGTTCTCAACAAGGTTAGAGAAGGTACCCCCCCCAAAATAACACGTTACGGAACGCACCACACGAAAACAATTGGGATGTCATTTGAAGTCCAGATTTAAAAGGAAAATTTATGTCCCACATATGTTTTGCAGTTCTCTAAACAAGGTTGGTGCAGTAGTGCTTGCATAGAGTCTAACAGGAGGCAGAGAGAACAAGTAGAGACAGTAAAGGATTAAATGGGCATCCGGTTTTCATTATCAATGGATTAATGTTTAAACCTCTCTTTTATTAGGCAGGAAAGCTGGAAAGTGAAGTCTGATAAGGAGTTAAAAAGCTTGTGAAAAGTTAATATCTTGACAATATTTCAATAATCCTTTTCACAATATCCTGATGCTACTGCTTCTTGTCATATTTTAAGTCTATTAAGAACAGACAGAGATAACAAATGCAAATGGGGGGGCTGGATTTTTTTGTTCTGAAAGTGCCTGTAAGTCAGTCACTGCAAGACAAGGGGATTCACTTTTTCCCATCACATGGGTCAAAACCAACACAGTTTCTGTAGAAGGCTGAATATCCCAAAAAAACAGACTTCGGAAGAACAAAACTGATTAGGTGTAGGCTTTACATAAGCGTTTTTAAAAGAAGAATTCCTCTGCCTTTATCAGTGGGGTACCTGTAAGGGTCTTGTATGAGCAGTGCTGTCCTTCTGCAAGGAGGTCTTGATAGAGCACTTCCTTAGTGGATGACTTGCTCCTCACCCTACCTGTGTGACATTCACACCCTTTCACCTTTCTCTTCCACCAGTGCTGCCCCAGGCAGCTGGAGGGCTCCTCTGCAGCCTCATATCACCGAAACTCTGCCTAATTCACATTGTATCTGGGATTTTCCTAATGAACACAGAGACACTTAAAGATCTGTCAAGAGAAAGTACAATTTACACCCAACAGAATTTGAGTGGAACAAAATATCCTCGTTTTCCTTCTATTTAAGCCAAGACACAACTTGTGTAGAAAACCACACTGGACAACAAGAATTAGAATAAGATAGTAACCCATGAATCTAAGTCTGTAGAAACTTGTTCTTTTTCCAAATGTGATTAATTCCTATAACAAAAAATAATGAAACACAGAGCCTAAATGATTTTGTTTACTGAAGCTTGGCACCTGGACTGACCAGACTTGCAAAGAAGTGACTTTCTGGATAACACCAAAATTAGTCCTGATATAAACAGTAATTTAGAGTGCCCAGCAATAGCAAGCCCATAGCAAATAAATAACATACTCAGTAAGAAATTATAAAATATCTACTTCTTCTTGTATAGCCTTGGAAAGAAAGTTACCTAAAATACAAAATAGCAACCTTTTTGTAGTCAGATTTATGTAATGTTTTACATGACATTTTTTTATTCATGGATACTGACTCTAGAGTGACACAAGGATAGTCCTCAGAAAAGTAAAAAGTCCTTTACTAAACCTAAAAAAGTTTTTCAGACAAGAACTATTTAACATATCAGTGAATTTTAAGGTATTAACCATAATTCCATGTGGCATTATTAAAAAAAAAAAATCTAGGTATCACTAATGTTAAATATTTTTCAAAGTTAATGTACAAATGTTCCAGGCAGGACCATACGAATATTAAAGTATTAAGCAAGAACAGATGCTGATTTTCAAACGTTTGTAGCTAGCATCTCATTGTGATCACAAATAATTGTGCAGATTTCTGTGAATAAGTCAGCAGAGTAACTGTAGAATCAGCTACTTGGATGCTTCTTTCTAAATTCAACAAAACTCTGAAACACCACCATTCCATATCCATCTTTATTCTCCTGCAAGTTTCAGCTTTTGAAACAAAATTCATAATTATGCTAATGGAGACTTTCTTTCCTGGCACAGGGAATTTGAAGTATTTTTAGCAGTGATTTTCTGATTGAATCTGCAACTTGTGCTACTATGACTCCATGTTTTCACTCTGCTCTGTGTGTGACAATTTTGTCCCCATTGAGATGACCCACAATCACTAATACAATGCTTGAAAATAGGTTAATTGAATAGGGAAGTCATCATTGCAATTATTCCAGATGATATCAGCACTACAGGGCTTTTCAAATGAATTTAATTTCAGAAATATAAAGACACTGCTTTATCACTCCAATCATAAAACATTAAGGTTTCCTACCCCATGGCCAGAAGTGCTTTAAGTCTGCCTTTGGGCACATTTATTAAACATACATATAGAATACAACCAGTCATAATATAGCATAATAATCAGCAGTACATTCTCACTGGAAAACAACCTCTCTGCACTGTGTACCAAGTTAGATTTCAGGATGAAAAAAAAAATGGACATACACACCATGTCTGTGCTGTATTCAATTGCATCAATTTTCCACCAAGGAAGGAGAAGCAAAATCAGGGAAGATATTCTCTGTGGATAGAAAGCTTTTCTAACCTTAGTCAAAATAACATTACAGTGATGAGTTCTGGCCTTGTTCTATCTAAATGTAAAGAGAACAAAAAAAATTATTTCCAACTTGGATTCTCTTCATGCTCTGACTAGTCCTATTGTTGCTCTCTGAGAGCTTTGCAGTTCTCTCTGCAAGTTTTCTGTATTCATATTCTATAGCACTTGTCTCAAATAAAAGCTCATTCATCTAAATCTCTCCATAAATTCATGTGTGACCCAAGACAAAACACTTTTCTTTCCTATACCTGTATGTCTACTCTCAGGAATAGAGTGGAAAAAAAAAATCACAGCTCCTTCATTCTGTGTGTTCTGCTTCAAAAGTTGCTGCGTTTGAACAGGAAGAGATGACATCTCACATTTCTGCCTATTTTTGCTTCTGCTACTCAAAAAGGAAGAAAATCAAATGTTTCTGTTCTGCATGACTGTACAGCAATGTGCAGCTGACTCAACTAAGCAACGCACAATGGAATTGCATCTAATTTTTCATTTTCACACAGTAGTAACAGATACCCTGAATGTTCTGATTTTCTTCTCAGCTGCCATGTACTTTAAGCCTCTGAACCTAGGAAAAATATACGTGCATTAATGGTGGTTCAACCTTACTTAAAAGTAACATCCAAAGAGCTCAGCAAGCAGAGAGGAGGGCTTGTGCACCAGTCTCTGGTTTGGAGTCTGCTTCTGGGATAGTCTAGAAATTTCTGTAGGAACCTTAGGCTGCCTGGAAAGGGTCACTGGGACAGTTTTGCTCCGGGTAAGCTCTAGCACTTCATCTCTGACAAGTGCTCCTCCCAATAAAAGTGAATTTCAGATTTAGTTTGCAGCCAGCTCTTGCCAAGGGATGAACTAGATGTCTTTTACCTGGTGCCAGGTAGGGACAGAAGCATTGGTGTAGTCTGGTGCCACAAGCAGAATTATAGAATCATAGAATATCCTGAACTGGAAGGAACCCACAAGGATAATCAAAGTTCAACTCCTGGCTCAGCACAAGACAATTCCAAGAATAACACTATGTATCTGAGACCAGTACTCATTGAACTCTTCCAATCTGGTGCTGTGTCCCCTTCCCTGTTTGTGAGGTGATAATCCTCATCCCTTAATGGGCTGATCTAACTTCTGCAATGTCTTTTGCCATTAATATATTTAAACCCCCTCTTCCTATTGTTCCCCATAGTTATGGTCATCATCATCCTCAACGGAGGTTTCTTTACATTAATATTCTCCCTATGTGATTAGTGGCATCTCCTTATTCTTCTCACATTCACCTGACTTTGCTTCTACTGGGCACACCTTCCTTTTTGCGTTGCCTTCAAAAAGAGATCCCTGTTCAACCAAGCCAGCCTTCTGCCTTGTCTGCTTAACTTCCAGTGTTTTGGAATTGCCTGTTTTGGAAATGCTGTGACTTTTGGAGGTGGAGTTTAAATAGTGACCAGCACTGATGGGCACTAGCATATCCAAAAGCATTTTCCCAGGGGACCTCACCCACTGGGCCCTGAGCAGCCTGAATTCTGCTCTCCTCATGTCCAGAACAGGGGGTTTCCTGTCACGTTTGCTCCTGTTAAGAGAGGTTTTATACTTGATTGGCTCATGATCACCACAGCTAAGAGAGCCACCAATCACTACACCACTGTAGTGGTTTTGGTTCGCCAATTTAAGATTTCCCCAATTTTTAAATTTTCCCAGCTGGTGCACCAAAGAATGTGGTAGGTTCAGTGCTGGCCAATCACCAATACACTCACTTCCTGCTGTGAGATAGGATTAGGAGAAAGGCAAAGGAGGCTCAAAACTTTAAAAGGGTATAAAGAAAATTCTATTAAAAGTAACTAAAAGGAAAAAAAAGTAGTAAGAATCAAAACAAACCCTTCAGAGCACTTCTCCTCCCCCACAACCTTTTCTTTCCCACTGACAATGTAAAGAAACCAAGCCTCAGACTTCCAGTCAGTTTACCACCTCTAAAATAGTCTTCAGTTCATCGAGGGAGAGAAATCCCTCTTGTTAAGGTTATGGTGACTTTTCCACAAGAGGTAAAAAACAGTTCTCTTGTGGTTCTCAATTTCATCATGAATAGCAGCCACCCAAGGAACCCTGCCATCGTGAAATCCTTCCCATTTCCACAAGCCTTCCCACAGCTTGTCAATGGGCCATGTCGACTTATGGGGTATTGTTTTAAAGATGAGCTGTTCAAAGGCAAAAGTTCTCATTGCCTATTTCTAAGATCATCTTCATCTCTGGGAACAGAGATCTTCCTCTTCTTCTCCTGGAAGCACAGGACTACTCTTCTCTCCTCCTCTGTTCAAACTTCTCATGGGATCACAGCTATTTCAACATCTGCTTATCTTAGCATGGAGGCTTTTGCTCAATATCAATTTGAACACTTTAATCTCCCCATAGTTTCATGCCTTATAAGGAAAGAGAGTCCTTTCTCCATAGCTTACAAGAGGATTTCAGCTCCAAAAACAAGGTATCTCCTCACTCCCATCTGAGACTTAACTTCTTCCTCACTGACCTTGATGTCTTCATGCTGTTCTTTTATATGCTTGCATCTTGTTCTTTTCTCTCACTCAAGGGAGGATTGAAGGGTTAACATAATGCCTGAGGCCTACCTGATCCACAGGTAACTTGTGGTGGGGAGCTGCGGCTGGGATGAGTCAGGATCAGCCCCATAGTTGGTCTTCGGTTTTCTGCACGGACTGCAGGGGTCTCTGGTCTCAGCCACGCTGAAAGGAGGAGGCCTGATGGAAAATCTTCACAGCCATTGCCAGCCCTGCTCCAGCCAGGGCTCTGCAGCCTCCCGCTCCTTTCTGCCCAGCAGCTTCCAGGGCCTGGCCTGGCCAGACTGGAGCCGATGAGGGGGGCCGGCAGGCAGCCTGGGGAAGGGGGAAGGGGCCCAGCCCACAGCAGGACTGCTCTGCCTAGCCGAGACAGGGGGGCCGGGGGCCCACCACCTCCTCACTGACCGGAAAGGAAAGAGAGAGTTCCCGGGTTTTTATTGTCTTTAACATATATATTTCTCAGAGGTGTGTCCAGCTTCTCAGTGGTTCAACAGACCAGGAGTTAACACAAAAAGCTTTGCATCACTTCCCTGAATTTCCTCCCATTCCAGACTATGACATGAAACCCTCTTTGTTAATAAGTAACCAACCAAGAAGGACATCTTTCCCCATCAGCTGCCTTAGTACCTGTACCATGAAGTTGTCATCCCACTGGATTGTGTGAAGGGTTTGTTGACCTCTGGATGCAACAAGTCCACACTAAGCAACAATGCAGATGTGCCCCTGGGCACGACTTTGGGGCACTTCTGAGGGTCAAGGACTTAAGGGAAGACAGAATTCACCAGCTAAAATGGAAAAGAGCACTCTTACCTAAAGACTGGACAATGATGTGACGAAAGGTTTAGACTGGTAAGACAAGGGAGGGAGATTATAACTCAAAATCAAATGCAAAAAGAGCAGAGGGGTTGGATGGTGATAGAACACAGGATAGTGGGAGCAAAGAAGGCCTCAAGACTGATGCTCTCCGCCTGGGAAAAAAACGTAGGGTGTTACAGAAATGTATGTGCAACCAGAAAACACTGGCAAAGTTGCAATGGCAGACGTGATGGCTTAGCTTCCACAGCCAGAGTGAGCAACGGGTAGATGTGACCGCTTCAGAAAAGACAGGAGGTGAAGACAAGGATGCAAGCTGCCTTTGATCTAAAGTGACAGTTGAGATGTGTGCAGCTCATCTATAGGACAGACAGCAGGCTCACTGAGAGTTTAGGATTCAAGGCTTGATAATAGGTTTGCCACACTCCACTGTGGCAGGAGTGTGCTACTGACCGTTCATCAGGGTGGCAGTGCGGACAACACCTTCCTGAAATAACTGTGTCACAAACACTCGTTCTTACATAGGTCTTATGCTCCCTGACATCTGGTCAAAGGGCAAATAACAGGACACCAGCAGTCAGGATTTCTGAAGGGTCTTGGGCATAACCTCATGGAAAAAACACTGAATGAATCCACCAGGGAAAATGAACAGCTGGATCTGTTATCCTCTCACAGGGAGGAAAAGACTGGACATGTGACAATCAATGGTATCTTAGCTGTAGTGGTTGTATTACCACTACACTGTACCACTGTAGAGAGAATGCAAGATCTAGAACCAAATGAAGAAAAAGTAATAAAGTACAGGGCATCAAATAAGCAGATTTGACTCTTTTGGCTCATTACCAAAGTAGATTTCGGCAGATTTGATAAATGGGCATCCAGGGTAGATAGCACTGAAAAGCAGTCATTTAGAAAAGCTGGCAGGCCTTTAAGGAGAGCACCACCAAGTATCAGAACAGTCCACCATGGTACCTAGAGAGACAAACAGACATACTGGAAATTAGGTTGGCTAAACAGGGAATTCATGATGAAGCTCCAAGGTAAAAATACAGCATAGAGGAGCTGGAAGAAGGGAAAGTCTAGAAAGGACGAGAAACACAATGCAGATATGAAGGTTTGGTGCTAGGAAGATTAAAGTCCAACTAGATTGAGAAATATCACGGTAACATCAACACCAATAAGAAATTCTACAGTTGCAGAAAAGGACTGAACAAGGACATGCTGAATGGGAGAGGTGATTTACTGATAGAAGACAGAGCTGAGGCTGAGGTGTTCTGTGCCTTCTTTCCTTCTTTTGGTCAGACTTCACCAGCAGGGTCTCCCAAACATCCATGCTTAAGTAGAAGTGTTCAAAGTGGGAAATGGCTAACAGTGGATGAGGCAGATTTGGGGATTACTTGAGAGAATTTCACTGATCTGTTTGAACTCTGTCTGATAACCTGTAACCCAAAATGCTATTGTATGCCATACCCATCTGTGCCCAAAAATTATCACTGTTTCTTTTAGACGCTGTACCCAGAAATGAATCACAGGGGCAAGCAGGTGCTGGTCTTTTTAAAGTCAGGTTGCACATACAGATCTCTCTCCTTCCCTCATGGCTTTACTAGCGACTGTACAAACTGAGCAGCTGCATTTCACATCAAAAATTATTGCAGAGTGAATTTTGCAACACCTAATGATGGTGCAGAGTCAGAGGAAGTCTGGGATCAAGCCACCATATATCAGTGCTTAAGAGTCCATTTTTTCCTCCCACATTGGATCAAGGACCCAAGGCATGAGCAACAACACCAGAGGAGTCCAGCAGGTGGCAAACGGCAGTAGTGAGTGGCATCTCTAACTCCACACAGGCTGGCAATTCCCATATGCCGCTAGAAATGCTTTGTAAGATCCCACCTTCCTGTTTTTATATGTTCTAGGGGGAAGGTTGAGCTGAGAGGGATTTGTCCACCATTTCCCTTTTGTCTCCCTACACGCAGTTGTCTGTGGAAGGAGACATCTTTGGGAGATGTTACTCTGCCATTCTGAGTTTCTCTGTGCTCCTGGGGAGTCTGAAATTTTAGCAACTTGAAAAAAAAAAGTGACTATTACTGCTATTTTTTGATTGTTGCTATTTTTTTTTTCATTTAACTGTCATTTTTTAAAAAACTGTATCTAGTTGTATTAATTTCTCCTTATTAGTGGAAAGGATTTGGTTAAATGGGGGATTAAACCAGTTAAACTGGTTAAAAGGGGAGGTAACTCATTTTAGAGTGCTCACCCCTTAAAATTGTCTCACACCAAGACAATATGTTAAGATACAGCTGAGGTAGTATCTTTGGCAAGGCCATTCATTCTCTGTCACCTCTTGGAAGTCAAGCAGACTGGGGTAGGATCTCCAGTGACTTTACAAACTTAAGTATTATATGTATTATATGCATTTTGTACGAAGTTCAAAGAGAACAAATGGAAAAACTGTAGACAGTGGCTGACTTCACTTTTGGGACCATATTTGGGGACTTAAAAAGGACAAGATAGATTTAATATGGATTTTTAATCTCACTGCCTCTGGTGATACAATGACTGGATCTCTGGACATAGATGTCATTTGCCTTGACTGCAGTAAGTTAGATACAAGAGATTGGAATCTGGATGTGATGACAACCAGTAAATAACCAGTTAGGTGGTAGGACTCACAGGGACACAGTTAACTGGGCTGTGCTCTGCCTGGAGGCTGTCAGTAAGTGGTGTAATCCAAGGTCTACCCTGGGACTTGCTCTGTTAAGCATCTCTCTCAGTAACCTAGAGGAGAGAATGCAGAGCACACTCATTAGGTTTGCTCATGACAGCAAGAGAGAAACATTTGACTCACTTGAGGGCCCGGCTGCCTTCTGCTGACCTGGGTAGATGAAATTGTTGCAAGTGAAATTCAGCTCAGAGGCCAGTTCTAAAACTAAAGTCTTGCAGCAACAGCCCTATTGGTATGAGAAACAGTTTTGTGGAGATGGCCCAGCACCCTTCTGGATAGCAAGCTGAGCAGCTGTTACACAGCCAGCAGAGATAGCAGCACTTGAGGTGGTGTGAGCTGGGGTACAGCACAGAGGAATCACCCTTTATTCAGTGCTTGCTCTATCACATGTAAATACAGTCTTCATTTTTGTGCTTCCGATGCAAGAAAAGTACAGATAAACCAGAGTTAAATCAGCAGAAGACACCAAAGTGGGGCAGAAGCCTTAGACATGCAAGGAGAGGCTGAAGTGCTGGTCCTTTCTATCAGGAAAAGGGACAGTTTTGGGAGTGCCCAGTGGTATCCTGAGTATCACTGGAAGGGGGTGGAGGAGATGCAGATGGTTTCTCCACAGCGGCGCAGGCAAAGAGTGTAAAGGCAGTGACATGAGCTGGAGTCCAGGTCAGGCTGGAGATGAGGAGCAGATTTTTGCCAGAAGCTCTAGGAGGCTGGACTGTCTCTGACTTTAGGGAGTTTCATGCCCCAGCTGGGTGAAGTATTGAGCATCTTGATCTGAGCCAGGAAGTGGCTCTTCTTTGGACAGGAGGTTGGACTAGGGACCTAGGTCTCTTCTAGCCTGATTTATGCTAAGATTTGAAGCTATTAAGCCTCAAAAATTAGTCACATTTATTTAACTGAAGTTGAAACTTCAATTCTTAAAATAGGAGAATACTTTTCTATCCTAAAAGATGTGATTTTTTTCCAGGGAACATACCCAATAATAATCTAACTGAAAACAGCAATATTTCCTTATGAGATTTCTAGTTGAGATTTTATTATCAATAGAAAAAATATCTGGAAATTAAATGCTGCAGGGATTTATTTTTTCTTTAGCCTAATGCTTGAGCACGGATATCCAGTGGATTTGTCCTGTTTCTATTTATCTCCTTATCAATGGGAAGTGACAGAATGCATACTTTCCTCAATCAGGCTGTATTGCAAAGGCCAGATGTGTGTAAAACCTGATTAAACTTGTACAATGCCAGTATTCAGTCTTTTAAGGTACAACATGGTTGACTGTTTTTCAAAAATGTGAGGACATTTTCAAGGCTGTGAGGTTCCAGCTGCTGAGTGACAAAGATAATGACAAAAACTTTTCCCAAATGAAAGCCAAGAGCAGTGAGCAGTTACTGTACATGCATTTAATAACCTGACTCAAGGCATTTAACATTCCCATAGGACTTCCTGGGATTTGTAGAAATCTGTCCTCTCTTTCACATGATTTGGGAGTAGTAGTAGCAGACCATCAAAGCCTAATAGTTGTGCAGTTCATGAGGTCATATTTTCAAAAAGTATTTAGGTACCCAAACAAGCAGATAAATATCTAACACAACTTTCAGCATGTTGAAATGTTAGACACAGTCAAAGCACAGAAGTCAAGCACCTTAGCAGATAATACAGCTTCAAATAACTTAAGAGCATGGAGGGAATATAAATACTCTAACACTGTCCTTTCTGTAAGTAAATTTCAGATACCCAAACACAAGAATGAAATCCTGCATTTGCATGTAGGTATAGTCCTGTGATGGTTTAGGAGTGGCACTACCTAATTTAGTGCACCATTCCCACAAGACTCTCCCAAACCAGACACTCCTCACTTGTTCCCCCTGCCTTCCCCTCCCACTTCCTGCTCTGTGGATGGAGTTGGGAATTGCAGGCACAAAACAAAAAATCACATGATAAAGAACAATTTACTGGAAACAGTGATGGGATAAGAAAATTAACAGTAACACCAACAATATTAATAATAAAAGTGTACAAAAAGAGAAAATTATTTATATGCAAAAATGCTCATTGCAGAGCCTCACCCAACCTGACTGCTGCTACATTTTCCCTACTGGAGAGGACATGCCACCTACCCCAAAAGTGAGGAAGAGAATCCCCTTCCCTCATCCTTGGCAATGGCATAAGATGGTCTTGAATAATATCAGGTCCTGGCCATGCTCACACTTCCCCAAGCTCTGCCCCATCATGACTACCACAGAAAATGGAACTGTCTTTGGCTGAAACCAGGACAAGTACTCTCCCACAAGGCTAGTGGTTGGTGTCTTGGTGACTTTCCAGAAAGCCAGTGCTCCATCTGATTTAATTCCTAACTCCAATACCTTCTCTATAATATCTGTCAATCTTTGCTTCTAATCTCTTTGCATATCACAACCTAATTATTATTGTCTGGTGCAGAATTTTGTGGTAGCCTGCTAATAATTTGTTGCATACGGAGTGGCTAAAGAGAAAATCATGCTCATCAACAGTTTCACAAAGGCTGCTGCAATGTGAGCCATACATACTCAAGGCAAAATCAAACATGGATTTGTAAGAAAAAATTTAGACTTAAGTGTTTAAATACTATTTATTTCACACTATACAAATTTAAATCTAAATTATTATATTCATACATAAAATAATGTTTGCCAATTTTTGATTGTGACTGGCAGTGATAAAAACAATTAAAAATCCATTAATTGTACTTCAAATTTGGGTCAATAGGATACATACGGATGTGTTTTCGTCATTATGGTTATGTCAAAAAAAAGATACTGAAAGCAGCATTTCTGGAAACTATGCTCTAATACTTCCTTTAATTCATGGACTACTTCTTGTTGTCATTTCATAAAGTACTGTGAAAAGTGGAATGGTGACACTGAGAATAAAGGAAGGGTCTTTTCATAGAAACTTTCCCACTCTGTACTCCACTGGGATGCAAATTCCTCCAGGCAGCAATAGGCATGTACTATATAAGTGGAGAATCAAGATAGGTGTATCTGCTCATTTTTCATTTTTAGTGCTTGTATGTCTGCAAGAGACAAATTGTTACGGTTTTGCAGGCTGGAAAGAAGTTCAACCCTCAATTTATCTCATTCATACATGGTAGCTAAGCAGATTATACAGCGATTAAAAAGTGCTATAGTTCAATAGCACCCTATTTTTCAATATGGAGTGCCAAGTATCCTTGTTCTTATACCATATGCAAACTGATCTAAGATATTTGGAAAGCTAAAAGTTGTAGAAATAGCAGTTTGTTAGAGAAAAGAAAGAAAAAACATAGAGTGATTTTACAATTGAAATATTTTATTCTGGAAAGACCACTGATAGCATTGAAGCATCATTACTGTGAGGAAAACTGCCTTCCCATCACTGTCAGGCATATAGCAATAAAATGAAACATGGAGTCTTGTCTATTGCAGAAAACTGGCAAACAGCAAGGACCAAATGTGGCCAGGAAATAGGAATGATTTTATAGAGACCACGGTGGTTATGTCAAAAAATGTTTGCCCTTTTAAATACATCAGACTGGACTGAGAAGTAAAATCTGTTTCTTAACTAAGGAGTCCAGAGGGGAGTCATAAAGATCAGAGTGCAGGAGCACCTCTGATGAAGCCAGTCTGAAAGTGTTTGGGTTGTTCAGCTAGAGAAAACTCCAAGGGGCCTTATAGCAGGCTTCCGGTATATGAAGGGACTTACAGAAAGGCCATAGAAAGACATTTTATATGGGCATGTAGTAATGGGGAACGGCTTTAAGTAGAAAGAGGGCACATTAAGATTAGACACTAGGGAGAAATTCTCTGCTGTGAGGTTGGTGAGGTGCTACAATAGATTTCCCAGAGAAGCAGTAGATGCCAAATCCCTGGAAGTAGTCAAGGTCAGGCTGGATGGAGCTTTAAGCAATCTATCAAGTGGAACATATCCCTGCCCATGGCACAGGGCTTGGAACTAGACAATGTTTAAGCAGTATTCTATGTCCATTTAAAAGTGTGTTAGAAGAAGCAAAAGTGTGTGTTCTGTGTGTAGAAAGTGGAGCCCTGATGGGATGGTGGCAGCTTGCACTCTTGTTTATAACACCAAAAGGAAAGTTAAGAGAAAAATTGTGTTGGAGATATGTGTCCTGTACTACCAAAGCTGGAAAAAGATGCTGATTAAACAAAACATGTAAGTTAGTGTCTCTTAAGTCAACAAGTACTGCCCAAAAAACACATTAATGATAGCATTTACATGCATTTACATGAAAATGGATCAAACTATATGCTGAGAATTAGTGCATTTATAAGTAGAGTGCAGAGACTAAGGACATTAGGCAACTGGCAGATTTTCATTGCCCTTTTTTTCACTTGTTTTGGCTTATGATTTAACCACAGTAAAGCTCTAAAGAAGGCCTTCAAATTTAGTATTCTACAAAATGATGGTGAAAATCTATAGAAATACATTATTATTAATATTAGAGATTAATACTGCTGTATTACTTAGGTTCTTCAAGTAAAACAATGCAATTAGACATTTAGACAATTTGACACTTCATTCTGTAGGATTATTCAAAGTACAGAGGGCTATATTTTATTGTTAGTCTTGTTCTCACCTACCAAGACATCAACAAGGACATTTCAGCACTTGCTGAGAAATAGGAATAAAATATGACTAAGCAATTGTATGGTCTTTACTCTTTAAGAGAAAAACTGCTAATATTTGTAAGGGCTTCATGGTTTACAAAAAATTGCTAACTTTGACTAATAGAAGCAAACTTTTGACTTAGGTATTTTGCTTTAGATGTTACAAAGGTACATAAATACTTTAAGAAATACAAAGTAACAGAAAAAGTACATTACACATTGCATGTAAGGATTTTAAGGTGTGTAGTATAAATGGAAAAATAGGTTTCAATAGATGCCACCAACAACTTACAGCAATAGCTCTTTAAGGAATGCATTTTACTATAAAAAAATTATACAGTAGACAATGACCTGTTAAGACAGGGTGCCCCTGATATAATACATATAATTTTCAGCACACACACATAGACATAGATATAGACATAGACATAGACATAGACATAGACATATATGTGGAGTTGTGTTTTTAGGTTCCACTGTATGTATGTTCAAGATGGTTTATCCCTCTGCACCCCCCTTGTGCCTTTTTGGTTCATCCCGGGTTTTCCCATCAGCACCTGTGTGTCCATCGATCCCAAAAACCCTGACTTAGGCCCCTGACCCTGCCCAGGTGACTTGTCCATCCTTCCCATCTGTCTGGAAGCTTCTGCCGGGGTCGCTGGGTGACTGGACAATGGCCTGGGGTCCCTCCCTGCTAAGTGGATACCCCGGCTGTCCTTCCCTCAGAGGGCCACGCCCATGTCTTCTCCCACTGGCTGATCGGGTTTCCGCCCACCCTATATCAGGGTCTGCTCGAGGCCTCAGAGCTCACTCTCTTCTGGGACCTCTTCAACTGGTGTTGGGCTCTGGGGCTCTCCTCAGAGTCACAGTAAATCTTGGACCTACCCCCAGAAGAGTGTTGCCTCCTTCCTTGCTGGTGGGATCAGCAGTGTCCTCGGACCCATGAAGGCACTCACTAAAGCCCAGCTGGGTTCAGCAGGGAGTGCCTCTCACTGCCCTTATCGCCCCTTAAACAGCTAGCTGAGGCTAGCAAGGGATCTGCTCTTGCGAAGTTGGGACAGGACGCGGCACATATACATATATGTATACATATACATATACATATACATATACATATACATATACATATACATATACATATACATATACATTTATGTGTGCTATAGTGTGTCCTCTGAATATTAATCTCTAGTATGTGCTATGTCCCTGTATTTTTTACCTTTTGGAGAATATATGGAATTAATGCTCTGTGAAGTCATACCCCAGATTTCAAACCACTAACTTCAAAGAAGGAAACAGCTTATCATCACCCCAGAGGTTCTTGCTTCTACAAAGAATTTCAGGAGAAGCAGCTTCATAACCCAGTAAAAGAAAGTCAAGGCTGTTCAAGTTGAAGAAAAATGGCAATATTTACTACAATAAGGTTTTCCTCTCATTTCTTTGTATTTAGAATTGCAGCAAGAAATAAAAAATGTGTATTTTCTTCACAGTGTTAAGGATTTGAAAAATAGGCTTTGAAAAATCTCTGGAAGCAGTGCTTTCTTTCTAGGCAAGATGCAATTGAAAAATAGTGGGAACATCATTAGAAATACATTTCTGGAGGGTGCTAGGCTATTACCTGGCCAGTAATGTCTAAAGAGATACAGGTGAATTATAAAGATTACTTCATGCTAGACTTCAGCCCAAGAACCCTCAACATTAACTGCATCTTGTTCTGCATGGAAAAAACTCTTAGAAGAGCATTTTATTTTCTTATTTACTTTTGCAACAAATATTTGCTGAAGAGGATATAATCTGACCTAACAGTCTTGGTTTTATTTTAAAGACCAAGCAAGCTGTTGTAGAACAAACCTTAAAATTAATAGTGTTTTTACAAATAGATGAAATATAGTTATTGAAAGACACATATTAATTTGGAGTAGTTTTCTATATCTCTGAGGATGGTAATTTAGTCTAATGGGAATTTAATAACTCATATTTAACACATTACTAATCTGCTGTTTTGCTTACAGTAAACAAGAATTACTGAGATTATAAATCACTTATATAAAAGGAAAACTTGAATTCCATGGAAAACCTGTTTTAGCTGAAAAAGAGCAGGTAGAAGCAGTTAGTGTTGCTGTTTTCAAATTATTTCAATTTTTGTTTTCATGTCTTGTACATAAGTAAACACAGTTAATTAAGGCATCCTCCCTCCCTGTTTGTCACACCACAGCTGTAAAAGCTAGATTACTGCATTTAGTTATAGCTCTGAGCTAGGTCCAGCACAGTGCAGTGCTGCTTCAAGAGGCAATTTAGACACATTTTGGGAGGCATCAGTACAAGACAGTGTGTTTTATCTCTTGAAAGTCAGAAAAAAAAAACATTCTGGGAACTGTAAAGTCCTGCATTTTTCTAATTCCTGTATCCCCCCTGTGTTTTTTAGGTTAAAAGCCCCAGTGTATGTGTCTCTAATCAAACTGCTGTCAGTAGGTGGTGACCCACTGACAGACCAGTGCCTACCTTGGTAAGAAAAGACCACAGTCTATTCTTATATTGGCAAAAGACATTATTCTTAACATGCATGGAAGTATAAACGGCACTTGCATAAGTGAGGGTTGGTGTATGGTAAAGAATTGATGTTTAGATTTCACCTGCAGGCATCATAATTTTTACTTTGCATAACAAATACGTAACTATAAAAAATGAGGAATTCAGTCAGGTTAGTATAGTTATCTATATGTTAATTCACTATTTCGTGCAGCAAGTCAGCAGTCTGAATGATTTTCCCATGAACTTTCTCAATATCAAGCCAATAAAGAAACATGTCCTTGCAGAATTACAGCATTTGATTAATTCTTTTTCTTGTTTTTTTTTTTTTTTTTTTTTTTTTCAGTCTTTCAATTTTTCAATACTAATTGTTTAATTGTCACTTCTTTAATATCTTGATTGCAAATGCAAATTTTGTAAATGAAGGAAGAGTCATTCATTAATGCATTGTTATTTTATTTTCTCTGGGCAAAATTTTAGTCACAGCATTTAGGCATTTTGCTAAGTAGAAGTGTACATAAGAGCATGTTGTTACTGTGAAATTGGACATAACTATACCTTAAGACTTTTTTTCCTTTTGGATTGGACATATTTGAACAGCTATGTAAATCTCTGCTTTGGGAGACTGACAACAGGGAGTCTACATCATGGAAAGAACCTGTGAAGGGCACACTGGAAGGCTGAGTCTGAGCACAACTTGTGAGATACATATTTGTTAATCATATTCATACAGAGACACACAGTCCAGCTTAAAACGTATTGTACCAAATAAAATATCTGCTTATTCAAAAGCAATATCTGTCCTGAAGGAATAAGACAGTGCCCAGCATGCTTAGAGCTTCTTGACTCTGAGGCAATTATTTAAAGCTTCTGAACTTCACAATTCGGATTAATTTTGTTGAAACTATATCTGTAATTATACAATCCACCTTGGGTAATAATAATGCCTTAAATAATGAGTTACAGATTTTTTAAACATTAAATATGTAAAAGCAAGAAACAGAAGTAAATGAGCTATCAGCTTCTTTTATTTAAGCAATCATGTGTGCTTTAATAGAACAGGTTAGCTAGCCAACAAGCTGCTCTCACATAAGGACCAAATGCTATGAAAGGCCTTTAAAGTGAATTCTAATTACAGTTCAAATGGACAAACAGGAAGTGTGAAAGTCATCAGATCTGAGAGCATCAAACATGTGCTACTTTTTTTTTAGCTTCATGTCATCTCTCTATCTAGTGAACAGTCCAAACTAAGATTCTGTGATCTGGGTTACTTTTTCTGATAAGCAGTGCTGAGTTAGTATATTCTTGACTCCTAAGCATAAAAATCAGATATACTTTGAATTTTGTACATCAATAACAATAAATACACAGTTTTTCAAGCTCAGGTATCAGTATCAGAATTAAAAAAAAAAAAAAAAAAAAAAGCAGTGATAATTCAGGAGCAGGTCAGGCACCTTATTAGCAACTCTTTTTAGGCTTAAAAATATGATCTGAAAATGTATTTCTTCTGTAAAATTTCTGTGTATGTTTGCAGTGTGAACTTCTGAAGTGCATCTACATAGGAGGATTCTTAGAACTTGAGCTCTGAAGTGGCTAATCCTCTTATAATTCTTACCTAAAGCTACTTTATGGATGATGAATAACAGAATGACAAAGCCCCCCTCCTACAGATGTATAAAGAAATGTTTGTCATCTACTACAAAAATAATGGTTGAAATTGACGGTGGCTGAGACTCTAATTTGCAACATAACTGGATTTGCAGGCACCCTGCTAAGGAGAACAGTTTTAGATATTCCCGTTAGTTGCTGATGGACGTCATGCTTGCTCCAGCTGTCAGGAACACAGCTGTTCTGTTTCCCTTTGAGTGATCAGTTCTGCTGATGCCCTCCAGCCAGCATGTTCTTTGATAAGGTCCAATGGAGAGCTGTGAATGAGTTGAAGGCTGGGCTTCTAACAGCAAAATGCAGAAAAAAATTTCACAACAAATTGCATTTTCACTGCTGCCTGATGTCACCCAATTAGAATGGGTTGAATTTGTTCTAGCACAGTGGCTTGGAAAAATCACAGTGGAACAGTTTCTTTCTTATTTTCTTGTTAAAGAAATTTCAGGGAACAATTGCTTTCTGTTAAAGAAGATATTGTCATAATATTCTCTGTAACTTATTAAAGCCATTTAAAAGAAAGGTATTAGATCTGGAGTGTTACATGCTGTAACTTCAGTTTGAAAGATATGTCATCTTGACCTGATTGCGTTGGTAGGAAGAGCAATACCAATAACAAATCATCAAAACAGCGCCTATATTTTCCTTCTTAGTTATGTGGAAACTTGTTTCTTTTCCTACTGCTTCAGAAATGCATAAAGATGAAATTTACTCATGTACACACATATAAGGATATAATGCTCAAAACAGTTTCTGAATGGGTTTTCTAAGTGGGTGGAAGTCATGAAGGAATCTTGATGTCAAGTAAAGTAGTTATCTAGATGTGTAGAGGATATTTAAGAACTATGCTAACCATTAAAGCAGTGTCAGAAACATAGAAGAAGCTGTATATGTCATATCTGAAAACCATATATGATGTTTACTGGGAAGACAGAATTTCGAGGAAAAAATAAGGGTTCTTCAATCTGAATATATTCTATTAATAATAAGTTCAATGCGTTTTCACCAATGCTTAAGTTTTGTATAGTTATGATTTTTGTGGGCCAAAATGTCATATTGCATAAACAATTGCGAGTGCATTCCTTTCCAAGCAGTGTATTTGTGTGACTATTTCTTTCTGAATATAGGATGCACATAACTCTCTGGAGTTAGTTCTAATTAATGTTTTTGTCAGGGAATTCAGAATTGTAACTCTCTGGAAAGTAAGAAACATTTAGATTATTCATCATATATTTTTGGTGGGTTTTTTTTAAGTAATAAGCTGTCATCATACAGAAAGAAATTATTTTCTCTTTTCTAAATATTTCAAGTTTTCTGTGGTAATATTCCATACCTTAAACAGTGTTTTACACCTTACTTCAAAGACCATCCTTCCATCTCTTTTTGCTCCCCAGTTTTTATTATTCTAAAAATACTTATTGTTGTTTTACAAATCTGATAACTCCTGCACTGAATTGACTGAATAAATTTTGCTTCTGAAACATTCTCATTTGATAAGTTAAATAAACACTTGGAAGAATTATTTCTCTAGGTCAGTCTCTTTATCAGTCTAATAGGGAAATGTCTTTTGAAGTTTCAAACATTCTTTCCAGGTTAGAGTAACACCCATTTGATAAAAGGGTGTTTGAAATTTTAGGAAATTTGGGTGTTTATTGAAGACCAAAGTAGGTAATTGCCAAAAGGCTGTGAAGCATAGTAGATATTTTGTTTGCAAAGGAGTCTGTTTCAGGAATGATCCTGAGATCCCAGAAATGAGATAAAGTGCAATGATTAAAGTATCACCCACATGTACAACTGCAAACTTGTATGAAAATGTCCTGGAAAAGAGAGCAGTGTAGAAGACAGTGCATTCGCAAAAGGAAGGGAAAAATTTAGAAAACCTAAATCACTAAGATAAATGGTGTTGTATGCCTGTTAGAAGGGTAAGTTGGTGCTTTTTGATATCTTCTGGAGATAGACTCCAAGATGACTATGTCCCAGTGCACAAAGGTACATTATTTCTGGTCTCTAATGCAGTTTTTTCTAACTAGGTGCAATTGTATGTGCTAGAATTGCACACAAATGAATGCCATAGTCCCTGATACATCCTTCTCCTTGTTAATGCCTCCCCATTCTCTTTCTCCTGCAGACACAGCCTTATAGCATGCATGGTGCAGGACTGTAATGAATACCAAGTGGTGAGAGAAGCTTCTCCAAACCACCCATGAATCATCCAACATTTCCACAGACTGCCTTTCTGGGAAGTCAGTCTTGCAGAGATCATATGTCTCCACAATGTGCAGTACTGTGACCCTTAGCAGTTCTGAATCTATATGGTAAGACAACACATGACAGTAGGACAAAACATAGATTGCTAGGTTAGTACAGCATGAAATATGATCAATAAAGTCTCTAGCAATAAAGTAAATTATTGAACCAAAGTGACTTGGTGTGGGAGTCTGGGAACACAACAGTGATAAATGTGGAAAGCACTTCATTGAATTACCTTGCTCAGTACTATTGCTCACAATTCTGTCTTATTCTACTAACTCTCCAACAATCTATCATTCTATTTTTCAGCAATTTATAAGACATTAGCAACAGAGCACTAGGGATAGCTAGGTGTTTTTTCCATGTTCTCAAATCACTTTGTACTCATTATTATGCTTAGTATAAGAAATTATGTTTCTTATTAGAGAAGCTCAGTTCTATAGGTTTAATATTTTCAGCAAGGCAAACATTTTTTTGAATCTCATAAATCATGTTTCAGAAGTTTTACATTGTATTCTACACAAGAGAGAGGCAAATAACCTAGTTCTTAACCTTCCAATATCCTCTGGAAATCCTTGAATTACAGAATCCTACAATGAATGATACAGGAAGGGACTTCTGCTGAATAACACAAGGATGTGTAGGACCTCAGGTTGCTTGTAAAGCCAAGTTTTAAATACATATATATGAAGATGGAAATGTCAAAAAAAATCTGTGATCAGCCTTTTCCAATATTGGATTAACCTGTTCAAGTGTTTAAGCAGTGTCTGTTAAAAAAAAAAAAAAAATCCTGCATTCCAAACTGTATCTGCTGAGAAGAATTTGTCTCCATCTTCTGTAAATCCTCTCATTAGGTAGTTAGACAGCTCTTAAAGCAGAACAATGCCCAGATAACTTGCTCCATGATACTCCTGTGGATTGAGATGAGGCTGACTTACCATTCCCCATATCTTCCCTCTAGTGTTTTTTAAAGATGTGCATTTTTCCCTTTCTGACTTCCACTTTTTAAGGACACAATTTCCAATGGGAATTAAAGAAAGCTATTTAAGTGACTGTGGCCTAAAAATTCCCTCCAACTTGTAAAACTCTGTCAGCATCTACAGAGCATGCAAAGATTGGGCCAACATATAAACTGATATATAGAGACATTTATTTCAACTTTTGTGCTGGAAACTTGAATAACTACACAGTGCTATCAATACTGTTAAACATAAAGCAAGCTAACTTCTCCATAATACACATATTTCACATAGACCTTCTGCTAATACTCAGCACTTTTTAGGTTTTTACTGTAATGGGTCTTTTTCTTGCTGGTGACATTTATATACATCTGTATGGTAATACAGATAATTCTGTTTCCTTAGTATTCTATGTAAACATCACATTAAATATTCATGGCATACATTATTTGAGGCTGTGCTGCCAAAGGCAAGTAGATAAGAGACAAAACTCTCAATTTCTAAAAAAAACCATAATGAACTGCTAAAGTTAGAAAGAAAGAAAGAAAGAAGAAAGAAAGAAAGAAAGAAGAAAGAAAGAAAGAAGAAAGAAAGAAAGAAAGAAAGAAAGAAGAAAGAAAGAAAGAAAGAAAGAAGAAAGAAAGAAAGAAAGAAAGAAAGAAAGAAAGAAAGAAAGAAAGAAAGAAGAAAGAAAGAGAGAGAAACAAAATGCCAGGTTCTTGAGGCATGCAAATTGAATAAGCAGGTAGATAGTTTTCTACCTACAAAATTCGAAACACTTTTATGATTTTCATTTAAGCCTTCATATACAATTTATTTCACACAGCAATATTTCAATTTTGTCTATATCTTTCATGGATAATTTACTAGTAAAATTATGAAGATTGAATAGCATTATAACCAAGTATGGGCATTGTCAGAGTACAGAAAATGGTATCAGGTTGTAGAGATCATGACAGGCACAGGCTACTCACTATTCCAATTGCTACATAGAAGTTCATATGGAAAATTATATGCAAGTGCTGTATAGCTGGCAAACCTGGAGTCTCAGAGATTGCTCAGCCATGGAACAAAGTAACTGTTTACAAAAGCACAGCTTTTATTAGAGGCTAGCTGTAGTCAGGGTACAGAACCAGAAAAAAGGTATCGTTTTGTAAGAGTCACTCGGGACCAGGAGAGTCAGATCTGCTCTGTGCTGGAACATAGGACCACTGTGAGCAATTCAGTGAAGCTGTCTAGTCCTCAGAGTTCTGGGCTATCGAACAAGTAATGTGTTTATGTCTCCTACAAGGCACAGATTTCTCTGTAAAAGTTCTGATAGCTACAACTCAGTTTTTCTATGTGCACTGAATTCTGTCTATCCACCTACTGATCTACCAGACTATCTAGTGTGTGTGGTGGACCATCTGCCCAGTTTTTGTGTACACTGACATAAGATGTGAAACACCATAAAAGTCATGAAGATTATGAAGTTTAATAAATGCATTGCTTATCTATCCTTGGATAAATGCAGAGACAGAACATCCCAAGTAATAATTAACCTATATAGTTGAATATATTGCCATATATTTGTATCCTTAGATAGCTGTGTAATATATGACAAAATGTCTATCTCAAAATGCAAACACTTCATAATAAACATTCCCCACAGAGATGCCTTATTGCTATTGCAAAGAGGCTTTATTATAGGAAGTTCTTTTGTACAAGAAGAAGATGGATTTGGCACTTTAGCATGTTAAACTGCAGTTTCATTGGAGCTGTATGGTTCACAAAAGATTAATCTATCCCCTTGGAATATTCATGAATCAATAAGAATGTTCCCTAAGTCCAAGCAGTATTACTACTGTTGACTAAATGAGGTGCTTTACATTCTAATGAACCAGAACTTACTCCCCACAAAGTAGGCATTTTTGTAGGTGTTAATTTATTTTTTAAGGGACAGGAGAAATGGGGTCTCTTTATTTCATTTGCCCTATGCTATATCAGACACTCTATCTTGTATTCAAAGGATAAACCTTTGCTGAAACAGTCAGGTAAAATATTTGCTTATACCGGAAGGAAGATCAGAATAAAAACTAAGTTTCAGCTTCCAGAGGAAATTACTGCTAATGCCAATCATATGCACATTGTTAATTATAGTGGCATACTGAAAAAAAGGGGATTATAAACTCTGTCTCTGTGGTGTAGAGTTAGGCTGAGTAGTTTTGTAAATTACTTATTCATTGATTCCCTACTTTTGTTTTCTGGAAGTCCAGTTTCCTAAAAACTGGCTTTATGCCTGCACAACTGAAAGTAATGCATCGTATTAACATTAGCATGTTAATAAAATGAAAACTAATTAGAAACTCAGCAAACACAGACTAATCCAGATAGCAGCATCTCATTAACAGGGCAAGATACTTCTGTTGGTTTTTTTTGTCTTGTGTTCATTTCAGTTAACAATTTTTAATAAGTGTTCTTCACTCAGGTCTCCCTTTAGAAATTTATTCTAGTCTGGGTGGAAGCAGTGTGATTTATTCCACCTCTCCCTGATAAGATGAGGAATGAAAACAAGAGCAATGCATCAAAGGGTCTCCTCTCCTCATTCTAAGGGTAAGCCATGATTGCTTCTCAATGTGATGAAAAATTTCACTGAATTTTATTGTAACTGCAACACTTCTCTAGTTACACTGCAGTACTATTGTTTTGTAAAATGTAAGATTTGCAAGGTCAGAAAAGATCACTGTATTAAGGGGCAGGGTTCTTGATTACAGAGACACTTAATGTAGTGCGTCCACTGGGGATATATTATTCCTCACATTGGTCCTCCATGAAGGAGCACAAAGGGTCAAAGTTGTGCTAAAATGTTCCAGTAATTGTACCAGAGGTGCTGTACTAGGAGTTTTATTTGGCAAGGACCAAGATCACTCAATCACATGAACTTCTGAGAATCATGGAAAGAGGAAGGATGCAGTCAAAGAAAGAGGTTTGCCTTCATTCCTACACCTCTGGCATCTGCAGAACAGTACAGAATATGTGGGAGAACAGCTAGCAGATGATGGTAGGTGAATTTTCTGGTTAGTCATTTAGTTCTCATCTGAATTTCAAAATGCCTTGCAACAGCAATGTAAAGTTCCGGGGAAAGGATTCCAGATAAATGAGTGCTAATTGGAGTGGCCTTCTAGTAGATATTCTACACAGTTAACCATGGGATTGCCAAGGGACAATGTGAAAAGCAGCTGTTTTCTGATACCATCTGCAAAAATGCCTATCCTACCCATTCCATGTGCTGCTATTACAGAAGAGTTACAGATTTACAGAGAATAAAACTGAAAAACTGAAATGGAAGTCTCTCCTTTCTGAATCCTGCCTGAATTGGTTACCCCCTGCTCATGTAAGTGGAGGACACAATCTGGGTATGAGTGTCTTGATTTGCTATTACTGAACTGCTAAATGGGATAGGGAAGCTGAGCAGGAGGTGGAGCTGTTTTGAAGGTTTTGATCTGGTTTCCAGGGAAACCTATTTTTCAGTTATTTGCACGTTCAGCACATCTGGTTCATTTGGACTCTGGCTTTTTGAAAGTGATGAATGTGTCATGGGAAAAATGAATGAAAAAAGAATTTAAGGAATTAATGGGATGGAAGGAACATAGAATTATTTTAAAAATGCAGCTATGTTTTCCCTCTCCTGTTTCTCACCCCTATCCCTTGCCTTCTTTTTAAATACAAACTTTTGGCTAATATTTCTTCCATATTTTGCGAAGGCCTCAGGACCAGCATAAATGTCCACCCTCTTACTTTAAATAATAAATTAAAAAGTATATATATCTGTATTACTGTACAGATTTACTATATCTGTATTACTATATCTGTACATTACTAACACAAATAATGATTATTTACTCAAATGGCCACATTTCTACAAGGGGAAATACAGACTGAAGAGAAATGGAAATTGGACAATATTAGAATACACTTGTGTATATGTTGACAGAAAACATTCTTATCAAAATAGAAATAATTTTTGTTTCAGAAGAACAGCTACACTAAAAGATTGCCGGTAATCCAGATGTAAACATCTCAGAAAAACAAGAAAATTATCTGGTCAAATAGTCAAATAAAGCATCTGTGACTCAGGGAAGCCTGCACTAAAACCAATTTGCTGTCATGGCCTGTGGCTCCATCAGGGAAAGCTGTTGTTCTTGAAGGACTGCACCTGGTGGAAGGGACCTATGCAGATGCAGTTAATGGAGAACTGCAGCCTGTGGAAAGGACTTGGAGTTCATAGAAGACTGTCTCCTGTGGGAGACCACACACTAGGAACAGGGGATGAGTGTGAGGAAGAAGGAGCAGTGGAAACCAGGTAATGAACTGACTGCACTTCCATTCCCAAATATAGGGAATTCCTGGGAAGAAGGAAGGGTAGTGGGGGATAAGGGGGTAAGGTGATAGCAAAATATATCATCTAGGGAATCAATAGCACTACTTGATGAAAACTGTTGTGGAGCCTTCCCTTTCTGAGGAGGCTGTAATCTGATCTCAAGACTCCTCCCATGGGAGACCTGATAAAACCCCATGGCCCTGGGTCTGCTCTCTGCTCTCGACTCTGGCCTCTCTGGGCTTTGCTTGGGCTCCCGGGCCTCCGCCCCCTGCTCCCCCAGCACAGGGTTGTGGGGGGGAAATAAAATGGACTCATGTGATAAACAACAAAGAGACTTGTCTCGTCTGTTTTCCCTGCTGCTGGTAGTGGCTTCCCTGGACACGACTGACACTGCTGCCACACACTGCTACATATGGTGGAGAATGTGGACAACCAGTGAAGTGAAGACAAGCTGACTGGCACCCCTGTGAGTCACCTGTAGATTGGTACACCCTGTGGGAACCCCATCTTCCATGGAGGTAAAAAGCTTACAGGGATGGGAATTCCCAGTAAGGACACCAGCATGCTGGGACCGAGCGATGGGACTGACATCTACCATCACTCAGTGAGGCACTTATGAATGGTTTTCTCATGGAAGGGAGTTTTAAAGAGCTACAAGCGGCTACTCTGCCTGCAAAAGGACCATTAGATGGACTCTTGTCAACTTTCCTGACACGTCTTCTGCAGCTTATGGATAGTAAAGCCCTGGAGGGTACTTATAGATGGTTATGGACGATTGCATGCAGTGTGTCGATGCCCTAGATCTGTGGTCCCCTCTTCTGTGAATCCCCACGTTTTTCAGTTTCTGTGAAGCTGCCTGTACCTTTCCTTACTCTTTGTTTCTAAGAGCGTGGCAAAGAGTGAAAATGCCAAAATGGCTCAGAGTTGCTACTGTCTTCTCTGTCACTTTCTGTCCCTCTGCCACCCCATCCCCCCTTTCTCTGAAGGAGGACAAGTTCGGAAACTGTCCAGAGCTGATACAGGAGTGCTACCGTCCTCTTGCTACGCTGTGTCCTCTTTCACCCCCGTCTCTTTCCACATCCCCCGCTCCCTGCCTGGGAAGGCGCTGGCCACGCCGTCCTGTGCGCTCCTTCTCAAAATGGTGCGACCACACAGTTTTGAGATCCCATCTTTCCCGCTGCGTCCTTCTTTTCCGGTCCCGTGCCTGCCCTTCCCCCTCACCTACCTCCCCCTTCCTGCCGCGGCTGCAGCCGGCTCCGCCCCCGGCCCGCGGGGCCGTGTGAGGCCAGGCGGGGCTGGTGAGCCCTGAGAGGGCCGGGCCCCGCTGTGCCTGCAGGAGACGCGAGGCAGAGGCGGCGTGGCGGAGCGGGGCAGCCTCGGAAAGGGCGGAGCCCTGCCATGTGCTGCAAGCTGTCCCACGGCTGCTTTCACCTTTCCTTGCTTCACAGTCATCGTCATCAGAATCCAATGGGGAAACATCTACAACACCAGGACCAAAGCCGAACTCAAACACTAAGGACTGTGCCCCTCGTGAAAGAAGAGACCAAAAACAACACTCGTTCTGGTAAGAAGATCAAAAACCAAAGGAAAATGAACTATTAACCCACTAAGCAAAAATGTATTCATTTAATTCAGTATCATAATTTCTGTTACTTTATCCTCTGTAATTAAGTCTCAAATGCTTTTCTCTTACTGTTAATTCAGCTTAATAATGTTCATTTTAGTTTTGTAAACCATTAAGTCATATTCCCAACAATCCCTTTGTTTTAACCAATTTATAAACAGAGGAATTGTGGAGCCTTCCCTTTCTGAGAAGGCTGTAATCTGATCTCAAGACTCCTCCCATGGGAGACCTGATAAAACCCCATAGCCCTGGATCTGCTCTCTCTCTGCTCTAGGCTCTGGCCTCTCTGGGCTTTGCCCCCTGCTTCCCCCAGCACAGGGTGGGGGGGGGGGGGGGGGTGGAATAAAATGGACTCTTCTGCTAAACAACAGAGACTTGTCTTGTCTGTTTTTCCTGCTGTCAGTAGCGGCTTCCCTGGACATGATTGACACTGCTGGCACACACTGCTACAAACTATGTAAAAGGGTTACTGAACACTGAAAATATAATAGAAAAGAAGCTCAGGTAATTCCTTCTACCAGACTTTGCATGTGAAAACTTTGGAAAGATTTCTCTGTTTGCTCCAGTCTTTGAGAGGAAAATCATAGATGAATTAGACCAAACAGAGGAGCTGGATAGTGGACAGGATGGCATTAACTTAAGAAATCAGAAACCAGAAGGATACATGAAATTGTCAGGTTCCTTGCTAAGGAGTATAAAATTCTTGTTGCAGAAGCCACTTGTTAGAGGATGTTAGATGAAAACTGAAGTAACTTGCATCTGCCAGAAGGGCGCTAGTGAGCACCTGAGAACTAGAAACAAACAGCTCTGACTTCAGCCTGTCAAAGGATCTGTAGTAAACAAAAAGGTCAGTGATTGCATGGGTGAATGCAGTCTGGTGATAAAAAGTCAGCACAGTTTCTAAAATGGCTGCTACAATGGCTTCATAGAGGTTTGGGAAGTTGTTAACCAACATGTGGATAAAGGCTATCCAGTGATCATAACACATTCAGATTTTTAATACACTTGGTGTTTTGGTGGTTTTGGGGTTTTTTTGGTTTTGTTTGTTTTTTTTTTTTTTTGTTTTTTTTTTTTTTTTTTTTTTTTTTTTTTTTTTTTTTTTTTTTTTTTTTTTTTTTTTTTTTCTGTTTTCATTTTGCCAGATGATTTTTTTTCCAAGAAACTGAATTATTTTAAGATGAGAGGAA
Organism: Vidua chalybeata; assembly: GCF_026979565.1. Classification (NCBI taxonomy): domain Eukaryota; kingdom Metazoa; phylum Chordata; class Aves; order Passeriformes; family Viduidae; genus Vidua; species Vidua chalybeata. Next base: position 21,143,068 of record NC_071570.1, on the reverse strand, counting down.
TTCTTTCTCCCTTTTATAGAGTGAAAGCAGATAAGGGATAAATTGCAAAGCAGAGGGTTTAGTGGTCATTGCACAGATTGGAGAACACTGAGCATGTAATATTCTGGGGAATGTCAGAAATTGCAGGAATAAATTTTGCTTTATGTCTTTCAGTGATCTCTGAGGTTTTGGAGACCATTAGAACTGAGCTGTTTTGGGTAGCTAGATGCCTTACTGCTGGCAAAAAGTCCTCAAGACACTGGGCCTCACAATTTTGAGTGAGAAAACAAAATGATGATAGATTTCAGTGTAGATTAATATCTAGAGAAAAAAATAATCAAAATTATACTTAGAGGATGCTGATTTTGGAATGACAGTTGTAAGTCAGTAGGGATATCTTAATGTCTGCATAGTGGCGTTCACAAAAGTCAAGAAAATGCTCATCACAATCAGAAGATGTAACAAGAACAGGATAGAGGCTGTCATTTTGGTGTTACATAAAATCCTGATATGTTCTTTTTGTGACTACTTTATGCAGCTGTGTTCTCTGCATTTCCGTGAAGTTTAAAATGAGTTAGAAAAGTGCAGAGCATTAGAAAGAGAGAGATAATAAGAGTTGAAGAAGTGAGACTAAAATGGCTCCAGGTCTACTGTTGAAGAGGCAAAGACAGAAACTGGCAATAGACTGAGTTAAGAAGGTGAAGCACTTACTAATAAGAGGGCAAGAGGAGGGAGAGATCAATTTGAAAGAGGAAGAGATAATTTTAAAACAGATTGTTATAAAAACTTCAGAAATTTGTTGCCACAGAAGGTTACTGAGGTAACTAGTATCCACAGATTCACAAAACAATGAAACAAACTTAAGACAAGCTGGTAAATGGGTACTAGAGAATAGACAGGAACATGTCTTCTAACATCCTGAATTCTGCGAATGTGGATTCTGGGAGAAATAGGCAAGGAATGCATCCCAAGATCAGATGCGTCCCAAAATCACAAGGGAACTAGAACACAAAGTTGCTAAGCTGCTCTCTATCATATTTGAAAGGTAGTTTCAGCCAGGTGAAATCCTGAGGAACTGGAAAAAGGTACACATCATGTCAATTTTTAAAAAAGGGTGAAGAGGAGGACCCTGGAAAATACTGATCAAACCATTCCCAGTAAGGTGGTTTAGCAGACCGTCTTGGAACACGTCTAAACATATGGAAGGAAGATAGTGTTGCATCCCGGGTTTGGGTTCAGATTAGGGGTTCTGATCTTTGTTAAGTTTGCTGGTTCTGTGTACCCTCATGCATCCCCCGTGTCTCCACCCCCCCCCCCCCCCCCACGGTTGCTAGCTCCACGCTGCCTGCCATTGGAGCTTCCCCCTGCCACTCTTGTAGCCACTCCCTGCCCACTCCTGAGGATTCTGTGTCCGTCACCCCGTTCCTGTGATCCCACTTACGCCAAAGCCCCATGTCCGCCCCTGCTGCGTTCCCGTTGGTCGCTGTTGTCCACGTCATCGCCACAGCACCCGCACTCATTGGGCGGGAGGGCTCCCATTCTCCCTGTCCCACCCCCTATATCATCCTGCTCCCCCCCCGGTCCCATGGCCATTTTTGTCCACACGAGGTTGGGAGCGGTCTGCAGCTTCTCCATCGTGGCTCCTGCAGCCAATAAAGCATCCAGCTGCCATGTGGACGGATTTGGACAATTCCCTTGCCTCTTTATTTCCTCCTCTGCGCCGACGGCAAAGCACGGCCAACCCGTCCCGATGCGTGGCAACAGAAGTGCCTGGGAGTCGCGACAAGCGCCGGCCCCAACGAGAAGCCGAGGCGCCCAAGCTGGGCACTCAGGAGCTGACTGGGACCGAGAAAAATAACTCATTGTTGCTGATAGTGAGGTGATTATAGATAGTCAACATGCTTGACAAAGGGCAAGGCATGCCTGATCTGATGACTATTTACAGTGGAGTAACTGCACCCATTAACAAAGGAAGTGCAAGTGATGTAGTCTACCTAGACTTCTGTAAGGCTTTTGAAAAGGTCCTATTCAGCATTTTGTCTGCAACATTGGGGAGATGGGTTTGACACAAGGACTGTTAGATAGATAAAAAGCTGATTGGAATGGAGCTTTCAAATAATTGCAGTCAATGCCTCAATGTCCAAGTGGAAACCAGAGATGAGTGCTGTCTCTTAGTGATCCATATGGGCGACAGTGTTACTTAAGATCTTCTTGAATGAAATAGACAAAAGGATGAATAAGCAACTTTGAAGATGACACCAAGCCACCAAGCTAGTGGTACTGTTGATTTGCCAGGGGGAAGGAGTACTCTCCAGAGGAACCTTAACAGGCTTGGTAAGGGCCCATGAGAATTTAATGAAGTTCAATAGGCCAAGGCAAAGTGCTGCCTCTAGTTTTGAGCAGGTTCAGACAAGGGCCACAAAAAGACTCAGAGGGCTGGAATAATGAAATGGTCCTATGAAAATATATTGTTAGATCTGGGGTAGTTCAGCCTGGAGGAAATAAGGTTTCCAGGAGACCTTAGTGTGACCTAGTTCTGTATAGAAGGGGCTTACAAAAATAATGGAGAAGTACTTTTTACTGAAGCCTGTAGTAACAGCACAAAGGGTAACAGTTTTAAATTGAAAGAAGATAAGTTTAGACTGGGCATAAAGAAGGAGTTCTTTACTGTGAAAATGGTGAGGCACTGGAACAAGGTGCCCAGAGAAATTGTGGATGCCCTATCCCTGGAAGAGTTCCAGGTAAGGCTGGATAGGTCTTTAAGCAACATGGGCTAGTGGGAGGTTGTCCTGGTTCAGGACAGATTTGGGAAAGAACCCCCAAAGGGGTTCCTCTAGAAGGCAGATTCAATCAGCCCCTCCCCCCAACCGGTTCAGGAAAAAAACCTCCTTGGGGAAAAAGTGGAAAAAACTGTCTATTAAACAAGAAAACCTAAACAATATTAAACAATAAAACTTCTTGCCACTCCAAGAGAGAGAGACTAACTCAGAAAAATCCCCCCTGGGCTGCAGCTCAGCTCACTCAGTCTCTTATCAGTCCCTCCGCTGCTGGAAATGCTGTGGTCCAGGCCCAGCCCACTGGGCCACAGGTGCGAGTTGCCGCTGCTCTTCTGGGTGTTCAGTCCTGAGCAGGTCCAAAGAAAAGGAAAAAAAAAAAAACAAAAACACAGTCCAGGGAACTTCTTTGCCTAAGCTAGCCAAAACTAACAAAAAAGCAAAGGAGAGCTCTGTCTCACTGTCTGTCTGTCTGCAAACAACACAGTCCAGCAGCAGGAGTGTGGGGGAGTGAGTGCAGTTCTTGAAAACAAACTCCATGCTTCTTCTCCCCCCATTTCACTCTTGGAACAAGTCTTAATGGTGCAAAACTTATTATTCAGCATAAACAGAACAGACGATTGGGGATAAAAGCATCATGCAGTCAACCTAGGACAGAGGTGTTCCTGTCTGTGACAGGGTGATGGACTAGGTGATCTTCAGAGATCTTCTAATACAAACCATTCTATGATTCTGTGACTATGAATGCATGGAATGAACTACTATTGTCACTACCACAGGAAAAAGTATTGCACTGAACAGAGTATAGTTCTGCTTGAGTACAGTATTTCTGATGTTCTTATGTAACTGAATTAGTAATAACAAACTGAGATACAAAGCATGTCCAATAATAAACCTTTCACAGAATCACAGAATCAGAGAATAATGAGGTTGGAAGAGACCTCTAAGATCATCAAGTCCAACCTATGCCTTAACACCTCAACTAGACTATAGCACCAAGTGCCATGTCCAGTCTTTTTTTAAACACATCCAGAGATGGCGATTCTACCACCTCCCTGAGAAGACAATTCCAGTACTTTATTATTCTTTCAGTGAAATTTTTTTTCCTAATATCTAACATATCCTTCCCTGATATAGCTTGAGACTATGTCCTCTTGCTCTGTCAGTTGCTGCCTGGTGGAAGAGACTGACCCCCACCTGTCTACAGCCTCCCTTCAGGAAGTTGTAGAGAGCAATAAGGTCACCTCTAAAGTCTCCTCTTCTCCAGGCTAAACAACCCCAGCTCCTTCAAATGTTCCTCACAGGGCTTGTGTTCCAAGCACCCCACCAGCCTTGTTGCCTTCCTCTGGACGTGCTCAAGCATCTCAATGTCCTTCCTAAACTGAGGGGCCCAGAACTGGACACAGTACTCACGATGTGAGTACTGTACCAGTGCCAAGTACAGGGGAAGAATGACCTCCCTACTCCTGCTGGCCACACAATTCCTAATGCAGACCAGGATGCCATTGGCCTTCTTGGCCACTAAGGCACATCGCTGGCTCTTATCCAACCGGCTGTCAACCAGCACCCCCAGGTCCCTTTCCGCCTGAACACTGTCCAGCCACAATGTCCCTAGCCTGTTATGCTGTAGGGGATTTTTGTGGCCAAAATGCAGAACTTGGCACTTAGACTTATTAAACTTCATGCTGTTGGACTCTGCAGAGCCTCTGCAGAGCCCTCCTTCCTTCCAATAGATCAACACAAGCTCCCAGCTTAGTGTCATCTGCAAATTTACTAATGAAGGACTCGATGCCCTCATCCATATCGTCTATAAAAATATTAAATAGAACTGGTCCCAGTACAGACCCCTGAGGGACACCACTGGTGACTGGCCCCAGCTGGATGCAGCACCATTCACCACCACTCTCTGGGCCCGGCCATCCAGCCAGTTCTGAACCCAGCAAAGAGTGCTCCTGTCCAAGCTGTGGGCTGACAGCTTTTCTAGGAGTGTGCTGTGGGAGACAGTGTCAAAGGCCTTGCTGAATTCCAAATAGACAACATACACAGCCTTTCCTGCATCTGCCAGATGAGTTTCCTGGTCATAGAAGGAGACCAGGTTGGTCAGACATGACCTACCCTTCGTAAACCCATGTTGACTGGGTCTGATACCCTGGCCATCTTGTAAGTGCTGTGTGATAGCACTCAGTATGAGCTGTTCCATTATCTTACCTGGTACTGAGGTCAGGCTAACTGGCTTGTAATTACCAGGATCCTCCTTCCTACCTTTTTTGTAAATAGGTGTCACATTGGCCAGTTTCCAATCATCTGGGACTTCACCAGTGAGCCATGACTCTTGATAAATGATGGAGAGCGGCTACGCAAGGTCATCTGCCAGCTCCCTCATCACCCTAGGGTGGATCACATCTGGTCCCATTGATTTATAAATAGCCAAGTGTCCCAGCAGTTCTCTGACTGCCTCCTCTCAGATAACAAGAGGACCATTCTGATCCCTGGCACCACCTACCAACCCCTGAGGACAGTTGTCTTGAGGACATGCTGTCTTACCACTAAAGACTGAGGCAAAGAAGGCATTAAGCATTTCCACCTTTTCCTCATCTTTAGTTACTAGGTTGCCTGCCTCATCCAATAAGGAACAGAGGTCAGTTATACCCTTCCTTTTACCATTAATATATTTGTAAAAACTTTTTTTATTATTTTTAACAGAAGTTGTCAAGTTAAGTTCAAACTGAGCTTTGGCCTCCCTGATTTTTTTTCTGCATGCCCTAGCAGCTCCCTTAAATACTTCCTAAGAAATCAGTCCCTCCTTAAAAAGATGATACATCTTTTTTTTATTTCTAAGTTCCTTCAAAACCTCATTGTTCATCCAGACTGGACGTTTGCCATGTCGACTCGTCTTTCGGCACACAGTGACAGCCTGTTCTTGTGCCCTCAGGATCTCTGCTTTGAAGCACACCCATCTCTCCTGGACTCCTTTGTTTTCAAGGGCTGTTTCCCAAGGAACTCTCTGAATAAGTCTCTTAAATAGGCCAAAGTCTGCCCTCCAGAAGTCCAACGTAGAGATCTTATTGATATTCCTCCTTATTTCACCAATTATAGAGAATTCTGTAATTTCATGATCACTGTGCCCCAAGCGGCCTCCAGCCTCCACATCACCCACCAGTCCGTCTCTATTTGTGAAAAATAGGTCTAACATAGTCCCTCCCCTGGTGGGCTTGCCCACCAGTTGTGACAAAAAGTTATCCTCCACACACTCTAAAAACTTTCTAGATTGCTGGTTTTTTTGCTGTATTAAGTCCCCAGCAGATGTCTGGTAGGTTGAAGTTGCCTACAAGAACAAGGGCTGATGATCCTGAAACATTGTTCAGTTGCTTATAGAATAAGTTGTCCACCTCTTCATCCTGGTTGGGTGGACGATAGCAGACTCCCAGTAGGATGTCAGCCTTGTTTGCCTTCTCCTTAATTCTTACCCACAGGGACTCAACTTCATCGTCATTAGTTTCAGTACCTATGACATCCAAAACCCCCCTAATATAAAGGGCCACCCCTCCACTTCTCCCTTTTCTGTCTCTTATGAAGAGCTTGTAGCCATCTACTGCAGTGCTCCAACTATGTGAGTCATCCCACCGTGTTTCTGTGATGGCAACTACATCATAGTTCTGCTGTTGCACCATGGCCTCCAGCTCTCCCTGTTTGTTGCCCATGCTGCGTGCATTGGTATACATGCACCTCAGCTGGGCTGCTGATTTCTCCCCTAGCACAGTCTTACCATCCTTGGGCCTGCTTCCAGACAGCCCAGCTGCATCCACTTCCCCCTTCAAACCTAGTTTAAAGCCCTCTCAATAAGGTCTGCCAGTTCATGAGCTAAAAAACTCCTGCCCTTAACAGAGAGATGTATCCCATCTGATTCCAGTAGAGCAGGTGCCATAAAGGTTGCTCCATGATCAAAGAATCCAAAATTTTGCCGATGACACCAACCCTTGAGCCATTTGTTAATGATGTGAGTTCTCCTATTCCTTTCATCATTTTTCTCTGCCACCAAAGGGACTGAGCAGAACACTACCTGTACACCTGACCTATCAACCACTTGACCCAGTGCCCTAAACTCCCTTTTAATCACCTTGACACTCCTCTTTTCAATTTCATCACTGCCAGCCTGGAGTATCAGCAGTGGGTAATAATCAGAGGACTGAATCAGCCTAGGAAGTCTCTCAGTGATGTTTCAGGCAGCAGACCTCCCTAGGATGGGTCAGGTTGACATATGGGGCCCTCTGTCCCCCTCAGAAGGGAATCACCCACTACGATTACCCTTCTTTTCTTCTTAATGTTAGAGGTGGTAATCCATTTTTCTGACGAGTCATAATTGGGCGGCTCACTGGGCAGATCATTTTCTTCTATATCATCTGTCTGGCTCTCTATCTAGATCCAGGGCCTCATATCTATTCTGAAGTGGCACCTGGCTAGGCGATGGGGGGCAGGAGGGATTTTTGTTATTACCACCCCATTTCTACTCCCCTTCATCTACCAGGTACCCCTCTATTGCCTGAGAGTGAGAGGCATATGAGTCTTCTGACTCCTGGTGGGCCTCCCTTAAAGATGTAAGGGCTGAACTCTACCAGTCTATTTCCCTGTCACTATCCCTGATACTCCTTAATTTTTCAACTTCCTCCCTAAGCTCGGCTGCCACCAGCAAAAGGAGGTCGTTCACTTGTTCACACCGTAGGCAGGCCTCCTCCGCAGCACTCCCTGAAGCCACTGATAAGCTCAAACACTCCAGGCAGGAATGGGTCTGTACAGACACATCCTTTTTGGAGGGCACCACTTGGTCACATATACTTGTACCAATCACAGATTTTGACCAGGTTAAAACCATTGCTTAGGAAAAAGCCCAAGATCAAACAACCAATAAAAACACCTCACCAAACTAGCAAGAACCTGCAGCCCTGCCTGCTTGCCCTGCCTGCGCGAACTGCTGTGCAAACTGCTGTGACCCTGTTTGCCTGCTCCTGTTCACCGTGCTCTGGGTCGCTGCGCTCCCCAGAGGTCTCTTACAATGAGTCACTCAGGAACAAAGGAAGCTCCACCTCCTGCTCCTGAATGGCTCACAATGCAAGGCCCTCACCTGCTCAGTGCTTTTATAATGAGTCACTAAGGAACACAGGAAGCTCTACCTTGTTGCATCCCGGAGTTTGGGTTTAGATTAGTGTTTTTAATTTATGTTAAAATAAGTCAAGTTCTGTAATCCCACGTTTCCCCCGTGTTGTTCCCCCCCGCGGTTTCTGGCCCCATGCTGCCCGCTGCCGGATTCTTACCCCTGTGCCGCTCCTGTAACCACCCTGCCGTCCGGCCCCGGGAAACCCCGTGCTGGCCACCCCAAGCCACACGATCCCGCTCAGCCTGAGGCTCGGTGCCCACCCCTGCGGGATTCTCTGGTTGGTCGCTGTTGCTGGCACCACCGCCACGGTAGCCGCCCCTATTGGGCGGCAGGCCGTGGATCCTCTCGCCCCACCCCTCCATAAAACCCTATCCCGCCGGCACCCAGGCGCCATTTTCTCCCATGCGAGTACCTGGAGTGGTCGCGTCTTTCCATCGAACCGCGCCACGTGACCAATAAACCGTTCCTGCCAAGCACGGAGTAAATGGACAAATTCCTTACCTCTTTACCGGACCCCTAGCGCACGGTAACAGAGGCTGGCCAGCCCACGCGCCCGAGACACGGAGCCGTGTCCGGGAACCCGCAGCAGCAAACCCCGGCAGCACGTGGAAGCTACGCCACAGCCGGGCTCCCAAGAGCCGCGTGCAGCCGGGGAGAGCGAAAACCCACGCCGCACTACCTTCTGCTCCTGAATGGCTCACAATTTCTGTGGTTTAGTAGACAAATGACATCATAATGAAACAGGAAGAAATGAGGAGAATTGATACAAGAAACAGAGAATAAATCAGATCTGTTTCTAACAGATAATATAATTCTTTGTTCTTTTTAGTCAATAAGGAAAAGATGAAGAAAACCTGAAACATTTCACTGTACAATATCAATTCTTAAATTTTCTATAAGCATCATTAATGTCTTCTCTAACTCATTTAGTCTCTAAATTTACATCACATCAAAAATATTTTGGCCACTATTAATTTTTATAATGTTTTTGGGCCAAAAGTAAACTAGCCCAAAGTAAACACTCTGTCATCATGTCATAATTTTTTAAACACTTCCTATGGGAAACTTATAGATGCTTTTGATATTAGGAACAACTGGGTATTTTGGGATTCAGTGACAGAATTAGACATTTTTCTGACTGATTTAGCATACTTTAACAAAACTTACCAAAAAGTATAAATTATTTCAAAAAAATAAAAGACAAGTCAGAGTAAAAATAGAATTAGTCTACCCATTTGTATTATGAAAGTTATGAAATAAAGATAAAATAACATCCATAGTAAATTTCAAAAATGCTTTAGCTTCCCTCATCTTTTAGAATCATTACTTTTATATAGTGGTATGCATGTGATATTGAATTAAACATTAGGCTCAAATGAGACATTGACAGAATGCAATGAGATACTGAAATAGCATAAAAAGGATGTGCAAAATTCCAGAATTTTCAATAAGATGAGGATAAATTAGCAATGCAAACACAAAACATAGGGCTTGTGATTGGGCTTATGCTTGCAAAGTTTAGGGCTTTTAAAAATCCTTTTTTATAAAGAAGTTACTTTGAATTTCATTTTCCAAATAATAAAAAATTCACATATTCCTCAACACTTCAGCTAGGCAAAGTATTATGAACGTGAAAGGAGCCATTTCAGGAATGAAAAACTAAAGATTAACTCTTCAGCTCCATATATATGTACATATACATGTTTATATATGTATGTATGGTATCCAAATAGAATTTTACTGAAAGAAAAAAATCACATTTCTGCATATGCTACTGAAATATGGAATTGCAAAGTAAAGAAATCATTAATCCACAGTGGTATGCCATTATCATCTACTTAACTGTAGATGTAAATCATCTATTTAACTGTACTTTTTATGTCATGTGTTTCAATATGCTGATATGTTATATTGATACAGAATCAGTTTACAGTTTGGAGATCTTGATTCTAGTGAAAAACAATGGAAAATCAGACAAAATTCATTGATTCAGCTTTGAGGCAGGGAATAGTCTTGGGCTAAAAAAAAAATTTTTGTGGACTTTGCATGTCAACCATGCAACACAGAGAAACAGAAACCAGAAGGGTTTGGAATTTCTACATGTTCAACATGATTCTCATTTCAGAGCAGGAGGTTGCAGCACATGGGTGTGTGTCGCTAGTTTATGCTCCTGGTTGTTCACTTTTTTATTCCTGTAAAATTTTTTTTTGGAGATTAGATTTCTGAAAACAGGATACTGGTGAATATGGAGAAAAGTACCATGGAGTTTTCAGTGAAGTGGGAAAAAACATATGCTCACCAAATCATTACAGTTTCTGTAAAGTTAGTTTTGAAAGAGAAAAAGCTAACTGCACTTGAGCATTTCATAGTAACTGACATGCCTTTCAAATAATTTCCTAAGTTCCAATACTTTCTTTGTTCTATGAAGCAGAAGCATCAGTGATTCACATTTCTTTTTAAACCAGGAACTAAACAAAATATTACCTGCACTGTACCTATTTTTTTCCCTTTCAAAGTTATAATTTAGTAAATTATTTCCTACAACAGAAAAAAAAAATGCAAAAAGCTGATTTCAGCTGTCCTGATACTTCCTTGCTTTACACTGGCATTGTTTTGTTTTAGAATCACACACAGTATCACAGAATGACTAGGTTGGAAGAGACCTTCAAGGTCATTGAGGCCGACCCATGCCCTAACATCTCAACTAAACCATGGCATCAAGTGCCATATCCAGTCTTTTTGTAAACACATCCAGGGATGGTGACTCCACCACCTCTCTGGGCAGACCATTCCAGTACTTTATCACTCTTTCCATAAAAAACTTCTTCCTGATATCCAGCTTGTATTTCCCTTGGTGCAGCTTAAGACTGTGTTCTCTCGTTCTGTCAGTTGCTGCCTGCAGAAAGAGACCAACCCCCACCTGACTACAACCACCTTTCAGGGAGTTGTAGAGAGTGATAAGGTCACCTCTGAGTCTCCTTTTCTCCAGGCTAAACAACCCCAGCTCCCTCAGTTGTTCCTCACAGAGCTTGTGTTCCAAGCCCCTCACCAATCTCGTTGCCCTCCTCTGGACACGTTGAAGTGTCTCAACGTCCTTCCCAAACTGAGGGCCCAGAACTGGACACAGCACTCAAGGTGTGGCCTCCCAGTGCTGAGTACAGGACAAGAATGACCTCCCTGCTCCTGCTGGCCACACTATTCCTGACACAGGCCAGGATGCCCTTGGCCTTCTTGGCCACCAGGGCACACTGCTGGCTCATGTCCAGTCAGCTGTGACCAATCCCCCCATGTCCCTTTCTGCCTGGGCACTGTCCAGCCACACCGTCCCCAGCCTATAGTGCTGCAGAGGGTTATTGTGGCCAAAATGCAGGACTCAGTACCTGAACTTGTTAAACATCATCTTATTGGACTCTCCCCATCTATGCAACTGTTCCAGGTCTCTCTGCAGAGCCCTCCTACCCTCCAACAGATTGACACACAATCACAGCTCAGATTTGCTAATGGAAGACTCAATCCCCTCATCCATGCTGTCAATGAAGACATCGAACAGGACTGACCCCAGTACAGACCCCTAAGGAACACCACTTGTGACTGGCCACCAGCTGGATAGAGCACTGTTCACCACCACTCTCTGGGCCCATACTCACTGACCATGAAGCTCTAATTAACTGGACCTCTTAAAATTCTGATAAATGAAGTATCATATGTCTCATATAGATTAAAATTACTCTTAGCACTACCAAAACATATATGAAAATCCTGCAATGAGAGAAAATCATCCATGACTGCATTACATTTCTTTTCCTCCTATTTTGCAAGTTTTTTTCTTTCAAATGAAAGGAGAACGGGAAGATTTGGAAGTGGTGTTTGCTTTTCATTTGCAGTGTAGAAACAGTTCCTCTAATACAATAAATTTCACAGTCCCCTGTGTTTCAGGGATTAGTACCATTCTCACTTAATTTCAGGCACAGCGCTTAAAAGCAAACTGTAGTCTCTTGACATTACTACAATATAATGATTAAATGCATTATAAGAGCTGTAGACAACCATTTGCCATGTAGATATTAATTCTCACTTTTCCCCTCCCTCATCATGAGAGGAGCAGATAAGAAATATTTCTAATGCTCTGAATCCTGAAGCTGGTGTCTCCAGCTGCCCTACATCATTATTATGAAGCTGAGGTACCAAGCTGTGGTACAAAGCTTATGCCCATTGTACTTTTCCAAGTGTTGTCTATCATGGAAAGTCTTACAGATAAAATAATTTCTTAATTGTTACTCCTTTCTTTATCAATGACTCTGTGTGTATAGTACTGTGGATGTACATTTAAAATTAGCTTGTACTCCCTTTTGCAGCTTCTCTGCAGACAATGGAAAAAAATTTCCATTGCTGTTTCCCCACAGCTTTTCTCTGCCTTGAAGTAGGCTACTGTAAAAGAAAGAGAAGGAATAGAAATTGAGAGTAAAATGGCATTTTAAACTCTTTTCTCTGTAGGCTCATTAAAATTTACAAAGACAGAAGTGCAGATGAGAAGAAAGTATTGCTTAGGGTTGATTACAGGTTTTTTTAGAGGCCTTAGTTAAGGTTGTGAGACCTTTATTTTTCATACTATCTAAAGCAGCTTCTAAAAGCAAATAGCCTAAAAGATTCCTTAATACTGGTCCCAAAACAAAACACTAATGTAAATGTGACAAAACCTTCCTGAATTATTCCAAGATTTGATTTCAGGTTTCTGTATAGATAATTTCAAAGACAAATTCAGACAATTTCAAAGAGATCTTATGGCCATTTTTAGAATATTTTTCTGATATAATGCAATTTCATTTCTGTTTTAAATTGACTGGTAATCACAGAAATTATTCAGAGCACTGACAGAAGTATGCCTTCTCTCACAGAGCCACTGAATGCCTGCTAAACCACAGCTGTGATATAAAGATGGGAAGTTGTGCCAGTAGATCACAACAATTACAGTAAGCAAATAAATACGGCCAGAATAAAAATCTAGTCAATGGTTTTGCTACATGAACAAAGGCTACTAACAGTGGCAAATATGAGCACATTTTTGTAAATGTGAGCCACTGGAATATTCATATTTACATTTAAGTTTTCAAAACAAAGATTATTTTTAATTGTGTGTGACTTATAACTGACACCAGCTTCTGTTTTATTTTATGCCTTCTCAAGCATATCTCTGTTTTGAATAATCTGTTTGTTAACAATACTTGCTTTTAAAAGCTAATCTAAAATTTTCACCGGTTTCCCATATATGCATAAGCCAGCCTAAAATCAATGACGTTGTCAAAAGCATGGAATTGGCAAGCATTATAGATAGCTAAATTATCCATCCACAGACAAGTGCAGAGAGAAAAAGATATAGATGTGCAAGGATGAGAATTTTTAAACTCACCAACATTTGAAAGAGCAAACAATAAACCCCTCACAGCATTTTCATTGCTGTATATCACAGTACTAGCAATAGGTTGTCGAAAAATCATCTCTATTAAAGCTCATGTCCAAATGCTAATTGTCAATTACTGCATTAGTATTTAATGGTAGAAAATATGTCATACTACTTTAAAGATACATCTATTACACTTTATGCATGTCAACTTGGCTATTTTCCTATATAGTTCCGCTGCAAATTTCAGATTACAAAAGAAGTTTTGATCTACTTATTGGGAGCAAGATTTTTTTTTTTTTTTTCTGGTAAAAGTCAAGTGGTAATACAGAATGTCTCCTCAAATTTCATTCCGGCAATTACCATAAAAGATGGAATATAAACACCCAAGCTGGCTATTACTCTGTAAGGAAAGCTCACTTACTTGAAGGTTCACTAAAATAAAATGTGATAACAGGCGAGATGTCACTCTCAAGCCTTATTGCTTTTCTCTTCTTTAAGGACTGAATATTTACTGATATACTTCAAAAAGCCAGGCTATAATTCTGTTACTATTTTTGGAAAAAAATATGAATGCAGAGACTGGGCGGGGGGGCCTAATAGCAAATAAGGGAGGGTAAAATTATTATTTTTTAAAAATCTATAAAAGCTGTAGACTAACAGGTTAACTAAATCCCCTTAAATATTAGAATTCCTGACAGCTGCAAGAACAAGAATCTACAATGGCAGTAGCCAGTACTATGCAACACTGAACCATGTAATTTACATCTTAGTGAAATTAAACATAGTATAATGGCTTAGCTTCCAGGCAACAATGCTATTAAATTTGCTGTAGCAGATTATGACATCATCTGAAACCCCAGGATACACTTTCAAGCCAGCTATTATGCTTGTAATATATACTGCTTTTCTGGTTAGTTTTTCATTTAATTCATTGCAAGGATTATGTATTTCAATGGCTGCACACGCTATCCAGCAGAATGGCTCTAGAATATTGGTAAGCCAAAGTAATGTCACTTAGGGAACAGAAGTGATATTATTATAAGGGGGAAGAGGTCAGTAAATTACTTGGTAACACTCAAATAGTATTTGTTAGAACTGTGATATGACTTTTCTTCACTTTTCTTATCCAAGATGTCTTTTATTTTGCCAAAAAATCCTTCTGAAATTCTATGGTTTTAAATTCCTGCTGTTACAAAACTGTGTATTCAGTAGAATAAAGAGATTAAGATGCAGGATAAATGAGGGGGTTTTGTATGCCAAGAATCTGGTGAGGACCCTAGATGGATGTGAAAGCAGTTTTCCTTATTGACAGCAGCACAACAATCTCACCTAGGAAGATTTTCTGTGATCAGGTCTCCACCAGTGATTGCCTCAGCTGCTTACTGGTCTGGGCTCTGGTTCTCCGATGAGCTGGCAAGAGCAGTTTTTGAATGATATCAAGATGGGTGCGGAAAACTGCTATAAGAGATATATTCTTGAGCAGTGAGAATAATAAATTATGTTCTTGTAAATGTTTAAATATATGTTTAACTCATATGTGTACTCATCCAAGACGTGGGTGAACCTACACAGGCAGTGATATTGTGTATGTGTGTAGAAGTCCAAGACAGATTCTCTTCTTAAGGGCAATATTCAAAATGTCTAAAATAATCAGTGTCCAACTCACTGGACTTAGCAGCCCCCCATCTCCTTTTCATGCCATAAACTTCAAAAATTGTGTGCCAAAAAATTTTATATGAGGTACCACAATGTTTAAAAGTTATGTATCTCTAGCTCTATAAACAACTGTATGCGTGTCATATGTGTCTGTATATGGTTTAAGGGCAGGCAACCAGATTTCCATGTAACTTCTGACTGGATGAGCTGTTCCTTAGTAACAGATTAGTATTGATTTCAGTGCCAGGAGTCTTGCAGAGCTAATCTTTATTGCCACTGAGCAGGTTTATCAAAAGTTACATCCTTGTCCTTCCACGTCCTTGGTCAATGCCAGTGCCTCAGTTGGTTAATTAGCTAAATGTGGATATATTTTCCCTCTTCAGTGTTCATCTGCCAGAAAAGCATTTTATTGAAATATGCCTCCTTTTTTTCATTGTTTCAAAGGTATCAGTCACACTATTGATAGTTTGCTTTTTGAACACATAGATTTTTTAAAATCAAAAAGTGTTCAAATTCAGATAGAGCTTGACCACAATTCATAATCAAACTCACTGATGTACTTTGTACTTTGATTCCAGTGGCATAAGAAAAATAATTTTCTAAGTAACAGTAGTAATTGAGATGTATACTGATGTTTTCACAGCCTACTTATCTGCAAATATGTTATTATTCCATTAGCTTCTAAGTAAAAGTAAGTTTTTAACAGTTATCTTTATTTGGAATCTCACAGTGTTGCTTTTGCATGTCATACTCCTAAGGTAGAAGCATTATAGTCTTTTTACTAGAAATAACCAGGATATATGCTCTAAGAATGCACCTAATGCAGAAACAGACCTAGAGATGGTCTGAAGGCAGTTCCTCTTCAATGTCAACAGATCTTTAATTTGACCTGTCTCCTTTTGCCAATAGTAGCAGTACTATTTACTTGCACCACTGGCTGAAAAAGGCCAGCTGAACTGGCTTTACTAGAGTCAGAAATGTAACTTGGTCACTCCACTGAGTTGCCTATTCCAAAATGCTCTTAGCACTTCAAGCAATGCAAAAAGACTCAATGTGTGTGTGTGTGTAATCTCTGGCCAAGGGTCAATGCAGTGCACGTTTCCTACAACTCATAAAGAGTAGTGAAGCAGATAGTGAATGTTACAGCTCTTTTGGCTGTTGTCATTACCTAAGTAACAGCAGCTGATTATTCCATATTTTTATATGATTTCTTTCACCAGCTAAGTATATTTTCTGCATAGACAGCAGTATATGTAGATAGAAACAGTGTATAACTGAAAAGAGATGAATTTTGCAATGAGAACACAAAAGCATTCCAGGAGAATTTTATCTTTCCCCTTAATCAAAAACAAACAAACAAACAAATAAACAAATTTGGAATTAATCTAATTCATCACTGTTGCATACATGTTATTTGTTCTTCCACGTTCCTGTGATATCTTCAAGGTCCTCGTTTCTAAAGCATTTAATGTTAATAAATAAACAAAACCACTTCTCTCCCTGCTCAAAAAAAAAAAAAAAAAAAAAAAGCAGAAAGAAAATGAAAACTCTGAACTTGTCCAGGAAGAGAAACTAGTTACATTAGCTCAGCTTACTGTATGACAGGTAATGCCTTTGAAGCTTATTGCAAAAAGCTAAACTAGACATCGACAATTGTATTTACAATTATTACCGAAGAGAAACAAGTATCTGAGAGACTGATGGGCAGCTGTCCCTTTCTGCTATGGTTCACAAAGTTGCTTTTAAACAGGCTTGCAAGAGAGGCATTGCAGAGACTCAAAAGCAGACAGGTATAAACAAAGAAATCAATGTCCTTAAGCAAAGCCCAAAAGATACAATCCTTTTAGCCTAGACTCTTTTACCTCCATCACTGCAAGCAATGCAACATGTTGCTGAACCATTTTTTCAATTCTTTGATATTCTTCCTCTTATTCCATTTATTCTTTGGTAGCTGTTGGTATTAAAACTGATGTTCACAAAACTGAGTGAGTTGATTAATAGGTACTTCATACATCTGGTATTTCCTTATAAAAGACTGGTAAACTTATTTCAATTATCATACCACCAACAAGGATGCAATCTGTTCACAATGGCTGTTTACGAGTGGCTGCTTTGGGTAATGGCTGTTTTCTTAGCATGGGAAATGAAATATAATATTATTAAACAGAGATATGCAGAATGGTGTGTCAACTTATCCATCTTCCTGATGTTTATAGGCTTAATTTTTTGTAATGTTTATTTTATTTTATGGGACCAAACATTAAAGTATCACTTATTTGAAAGCATCTAATTTCTTTTATTTTGGTTTTAATGTCCTTGAATATTAGCATCCACAAATTCATGTGCAATCAGTGCAGAAAACCTGTGGTAGGTACTCTATTAATCCTATTTAGAGAAACATGTTGTAATGAGAGAGATAATGAACCACGGAGTTTAATTTTTTTATTTTTTACCCACAAGGCTAAGGTTGTCTTCTTTGGTATTTTTTTTAAACAAATCACCTGTAAAATGTCTTAAAATGATGTATGATAATCTCAAAATTGCTATGAAAATACAGTGTGAATGAGAAAGCAGGAAGTGCAAATGTAAGACTGGATAGTGAAGAAGCAGACATGAACATAGTAAAGATTTTAGACACAACAATAATTAAAATTATGTTAGATTAATACCTCAGGTAGTGAAAGAAAGCACTGTGGTAAAAATTCAGCTTCTTAGTAATCATTAAAGTGTAACTATTTATTTTTCAGCAGGGAAAGAGTTTTTTTAGATTTGCAAATCTACCCATCAAACAATACCTTCTTAGATCTCAGTAAATGATATTTGAAATGCTAAATATATCAGAACACCTTCATAAACCTCTTACATGTCTAACAGAGACAGTATCTGTTTCAGATACTCAGATATTTAAGTCTATCATACAAATTTGAATTTCAATTAAGGTTTAATTTGGGGGAATAAGAGAGAAATGCACATTTCTTCAAAATATAAATGGATAATGAAAACAGAAATGCTTCTAAAATTTTAAGGAGCTTTAAAAACTAATGTTTTTCAACAGATGATATCTCAGAATTTACGCAGACATAGAGACATAGAAAACAGAAATCACGTAGATGCTCCTGCCAAGTTAAAATGTCTTTCTTCCTACCATTACAGCAGTCACTGCTGCTAAGAGAACTATTTAGGATGGAATGTTTCCTTTATCTTCTTCCCTCATACCCAGTAAACATATACTGAATGCTTTGGTATCTGCCACCATGTATTTTTTCCCTCTTCTCATGTAAACCTTGACTGCTAGTAGTGATACCACCTTTGCTCTGCTGCCAGCTTTAACCTGCACTGTGAGTCTGCTGTTGCTCCTTAGAGTAAATGGAGATGCATTCTGCAGCTGTTTAGATAATATCTCCTTCCTCCTCACATAATTATTCTCACAGTATTTGCTTCTTGTAGGCTTCAGCTTCTCAGCAACGTCTTAATACTGAGCAATAGCTGAGGATTTTTCATAAGGAGCTATATTTCTGGTTACTTAAGATAAATAGTATGAGATAAACAGTTTCAAAAGCACTAACATCACTGCCACTAAAGGCTGGCCACTCAAAACATGCCACTGAAGTTTTGCCATTGAAAGCCTTAGTTTTATGAAGCCAGACTTACTTCACTAATGCTTACCTGAGCTCAAACAACTTCAGCGACAAAGGCTACCTAAGATGTCTCTTTGCTTATTGCATGAGGCTGATTCCTTTTGATTGTGGTTTTTGATATGAAATTAATGAGGTTTTTAGTCTCTACTACATAGCCAAAGATGCTGGACGGACAAAGAAGGGAGGTTAAAAGGACCATTTAAAAAAAAAGGAATGCATTGAATACATTAAATTTATTGGGTGAAACAATTTAATGAAGAAAAATATTAATTAAATTATTAAAGTCTAGATTGCAAGTAGTAATTAAAAAGGCCGTTGCTATGCAACCAAAAGGATTTTTGTGACAGAGTGCAAAATTATATTTGTTAAGTATGCTGGTATTTCACTTTGACCTTTTTCAGTCATACACCTGCCCAAACTGTCTGTAAATATATTTTTGAGAATGAAAACATTAAAGATATCTGCAGGATGAAGAAGCAGAAAGACTATTTGAATTAGTTAATGGCTTTTATTATGGTAAAAAGGTTAAGGAATCTGTGAGATAAAAATAGATACACATATATAATTATCTATAGAATTTGTATGCTGATATTTAATCATAACTAATGGATTAATTCCTACCCCAAACACATGTCCTGATCCTAAAGACATGAAAACATTCATTTTTATAATGTAGTGTGTGAGCTAAACCCGACCTCTCCTGAAGGTTTTAAATAACAGTTAAATCTATTACTTGTATCAGAAACCTAAGTAGTTGTTCATAATAATTAAGGCAAATTTTTGCTTTTCCTGGAATACTTAGTCTAAGATGTGTGTTGGTTTCTGCTATAGTATCAATTGTTACATGTGAAAGATTTCTGTTGCCATCGTGTTATACTGATATATGTAAGAGAGAAAACTAGTATGTAGATAGACATACAAAAGAATATTAGGGCACACATATAATTCTATGAAGAAGCATAAATTGTGTTCAAAATATGTATAGAGTGCTTCCACATATACCCCATAGTCAGGCAAATTCTGCCTTGGACTGTGCTTTGCAAATGGGAGGGAGATCTGGTTTGCTGGACCTGAAGGACTCAGCTTAGTGGTTAAGTCAGTTATTTCTTCAGGTTGATTACTGATCGTGTGACCAACCCAAACTCAATTTTATTTCATTCCCTATAGTCCCACATTTAAATCACAAAACATTAAAGATTTTGCTTTGTTGATGCGGATTCTTTCCCAGTGATATCTCAGCCAGAAAACTGGAGGGAGTCTAAATTGGGTCTAACGAACTGGTTTCTTGAGAAATGCTGGATCACCACCAGCACCCCACATCCAGAAGCAAAGGGCTCCCTCTCTGGTTAAATCCTGTTCTCTGCATTGTCACTTGCTTCGTCTTCTTTGATTTTTCAGAAAGAGAGTGAACAACAGTGATTCTTAACCAGAATGGAATTTTTTGCAGATATGAGGTCCTACAGACATTTGTTTGCCCTTTTGTTTCTTTTTCTTATGACTTCCTTAATTTCCAAACATAAATTTATTATGGTTTTCTAGATAGGTTCTCTTCAAACAACCATTCAGAATAGGCCCTAAAGCCTCTTTTCAGATGCTGGAGCAGAGGAACTGTAAGATCTAAAGACAAAGTGTATCAGTAGGGTGGAGAGATTACTAAAAGGAACTCTGGGACATTTGCTTATTATTTGTGCAGTAAGCTTCTATACACTCTTACCCTTCTATGCAAGGAATCTAGGTGAAAACAGAGTATTCTCTTAAAGGATTCTGTAGGTTCTCTCTATATATGTTAGTTAATGGGTGCTTTCAATTCTGTGAGACATAATTACAAAAGAACATGTTGATTTCTATATGTGTGTCCTGATGAACTCAGTTTTATCTTGACTCTATGTAGAAAAAGCAGGTTCAGAACTGTCTTTAATCAGGAACACCATCTTCCAGCTCTTTTTGTTTAAAGACAATTTTGAAGTTCTATAAAGCAAAAAGAGTGTGTTCCACTGCCCAGTGAAGTTACAGCTCCCTAAAATTTTTCTGTTTTCCTGGACTACAGATAAAAGTCAAAAATAAATTACAGGAAAACTTCAGCATCACTGGAAAGACAGGAGTTAGAATACACATTATACTTCAGAACTATTTATAAACACACACAAAAAAATTTGATCATTTTAGATGAAAATCTTATCCAACAGACCAATGACAGGAAGAATCCACAGTAGTTGTCTATATTGTGGAAAAGAGATTTTTTGCTGCCTGTAAACCTTCTCTGTAAGTTGCCATATTGAATAACTGTTAAACACAAATCACAATAACATCATAAAGATTTAGTACCCTTAGCTTTAGTAAATTAGTTAAATTACCCAGTAATAAAATGAGTTTCCTACCTCAACTTTGTGAATTCCAGCTCCTGTTACAAAAGAAAGGAAAAGATTTTCAGAGAAGGGTACAGAAAGAAAGACATTTGACATTGTTTAGCAAATATTTCACAGAAAACAAGTTCATAAGTTTGATTAGAAGAAAAATTATTTTTCCTATATGTAATCTCTAGCTATAAGAAGATTTTGCAATTTATTAAAATATTTTTTATGACACCTCACTGCATAAAGTGAGGTGTTATCATAGGAGAGACAACTAGGAGAAGCTCTGCTCCAATTTACATACAAAGAAATTTTAAAAATACATGAAATTGAAGTTCAAATATACTTAAAAAAAAGTCACTAGCCTGAAGTTTTAACCCCATCTTTTAATCAGTTAAGCAATAAAACAAATTAAACTCTTTTTTTTTAAATATTAATATATGGTTCTCTAAGTTTATTTCTCAGTTGTCTTGTCAGTCATCCTCATTTCAGTTCTGACTTTTTAATGTATTCTGGCATTACTGTGCACTCTACTGTTGCTGTTGCAACGACTGTACATCCTATTCTTTCCCAGTAGTGTCTCTACTACAAACCACAAACAATTACAAGAGATTTCCAGAAGTATTTAAATTTGTTTAGCTCTCACAAATTTCCTAAACTACACAGTATAAAAGCCACAATCTTGACTTTTTACCTATGAAATTTATTCTCTTCTGTTTCAGTTACTTCCTTGGAGGTGGAGTGAGAAAAACTTGTAAGACATGATAAGAAGAGTATGGATGTAGGATTTAAATTTTTTCTTCTATTTTGATGGTCTCAGGCACTATCAATACCAATATCCATATCATATTACATATTCGACATTCTTTAATTCAGTTTGTGCACCAAACTACAGTCCTCTGGGAACTTTAGAAGGGATTTAAAATATAAAGACAAAGGAATTGTCAAATAGATGGCTACAGCTCTTAGTAAATAACCAGGTAAAATCTCTATACAAGAGAAAAAGAGTCCAAGTCATCTGGATGACAGGTTTTTGAGTTTTTTCTTTTAATTTTGTCATTAATCAATGGCTTATACTTGACAGTTTTTCAAATCTAGATTTTGCAATGTAACCTGCAACAGATGATCATAATTTTATTTTATGTAAGCCAGTGCCCTGCAAAAACTGTCCTTATAAGGCTCAGACTCTTTCAGAAATCCACTTCATATTTATGTTTAAATGAAGCAGACGAATATCATCTTCTTTCCTATTAACACCTCTGCAGGAGATAAAAAAACCCCACTCCTCCTTTTTTATCCTGTCACTTCCTTGATATAGTTAAAATACTGTCAGAAAAAATCACAAAGCATTAAGGAAAGGAGCAAGTTTGTGGAATTAGAATTTCATATTTTTGATGAACCTGAACTAATCTTGTAAACTCCTTAAAACTTAATCCTACCACTTTTTTTCAAACTGTTGCTTAGAATCAATATCATGTTTCCCCTCTAATAACAGCTCTCTGGAATATTTTATGGATTTTTTAATATTTTTATTCATTTGATCTACTTTTCTAGAAATACATGTCATAGTTTGAAAAAGGTAGGGTTGATGTTTGAATAGCAGGGCAAATAAGTGGTGTAAGATCCTTTACTAATTTTGGAATAAATTTCTCTGTGGTGTTTCTCCAGTTCTGTTGAAAATCCTAATTACAGCCATCATAGATTTTTTTTTCCTTTTATGCCTGGTAAGATTTTTTTTTTTTTTTTTTTTTATTTGGGCTTTAGAATGTGTCAGCTTATGGGCTTTATTTCATCTTTATCTGCTTAGCCAGTGGGAGTCAGTATTGAAAATTAATTTGATTCAGCATAGCAGCCACATTGTGCAGAATATCATTCAATGAAGAGACTAGATAATA
Organism: Vidua chalybeata; assembly: GCF_026979565.1. Taxonomy (NCBI): domain Eukaryota; kingdom Metazoa; phylum Chordata; class Aves; order Passeriformes; family Viduidae; genus Vidua; species Vidua chalybeata. The sequence continues at coordinate 21,120,222 of NC_071570.1, read as the reverse complement.
ATAAGACAGTTACAAATAATTTAGGAGAAATTACCACCAAGAAAAGAAAGAGATCCATTTGTTTGATAGTGTCAGGTGCCTGAATGCACCGATCCCTGTGTAGAAGAATCAGAGGGTTCTAAAAACATTGCTGATAAGGAAGACAAAACCTAACAGACCCCTGAACTGAAGTCAATACTACACCCTCTGGTAGAGTGACCTCCTCTTCTGAGATACCCTCAACACAAGAAAGATGTTGACCTGTTGGAACCAGTCCAGAGTCACTACTTTGATTTTAGAGGTTTGAGCAGTTTGCCTGTGAAGACAGACTGAGAGAGCTGGGGCTGTTCAGCATGGAGAGGACATTATAGTGGCCTTTAAGTACCTAGTGGGAATCTACAAGAAAGCTAAAGAGAGTCTTTTCACAAGGGCACGTAGTGACAGGACAAGGGGGAATAACCTTAAGATGAAGGAGAGTAGGACATGTAGGGGTGGTCAGGCACTGGAACAGATTGTCCTAGAGATGTTGTGGGCTCCCCATCCCTGGAGGTGTTCAAGACTAGGATGGGTGGGATTCTGAGTAAACTAGTCTAGTGGAAGATTTCCCTGCCCTTGGAAGACAGAATGGAACAAGATGGTCTTTAGGGTCCCTTCCAACCCAAACCTTTTCATGACTATCTGATAATGAAGTTATTGGTGGAAAGCTCTTGTCAGTGACACTTAAGGAGAGTCATACTAGGCACTATTAAGGCAGGATCATTATCTGTGTATCATTACATAGCAAGAATTACAGTGACTGAAATATCAAGTATAGAGTCAAGTGCCACATTTACAAATTTATCCTGTTACATAGAAATATAAAGTTTTCATGAGTACAAGAACAGCTTAAGAAGTTATTGGGTTCCCTCTCACTTCTCTTTCTTTGTATTTGTATTGACTTAGTTTAAAGCAGACTTGGCCTTATTCCTTTTTTCTCTGCTTAGAACTGTATTTCATGCTTATTCTGATCAGCCAGAAAACCAGAAACAGAAAACACAGAAATAAGATTTAATTTCAAGTGAATTATTGTTTCTTTGAATTTTTCTTACACATAGTGGCTATCTCTTCTCCAGTGTTTTGCCATTCTAGCTATTCACAGGACTTTTGCTGTGGATCATTAAGTTAATGAAATAACTTCAAAAGAAAATGTGCCTTTCCAGACACAATTTTGATACTGTACTTGCTTTGTCATTGGAATATTGGCTATTACAGCTTCACTGCCTATGAGATTGGATTAAGATTCTGGAAATAACTTTTTTTAAAAGGGTTGAAATTACATGGGGCTTTAAGTGTTTTAGATAATGAGGCCTTGGATGATCTCATCTTGCATGCTGCCTACCTTCAGTTCAATACTTGGATCACAAAACTAGCAATCTGCCCTGGCTAATGGAGTTTGGAGTTATGAAACAATGTAAATCCTGTAATTAACTGAGGAGCAATAAACATCTTTGGGCTACTTCTTCTGCACTATCATCTTGTACTCGTACTTGATTCTGGGTCTGTTGTATCAGTTTGCTTTCTTGACTTCATAATATATATGTTCTTGTGACCCTTAATTATAACAATTACAGTGAAACTTCAAAAAGTGGATTTCTATAGCCCTATTCATTCTACATAGGAACAAAACTCACTGGGGGAATTTCTTGATTGTTATTTCATTTAATGTAATAAGAATTATGTTCTATAAGTAATTGCAGTTAGCTTCAGTTCCAATTTCTTATCAATTGATACATTTTATTCCCAAATATATTTTTGAATTATTTTTATTGTCTTTTTCACATTTATTCAGAAATAAATTCAGTGAGTTTGGGATATATTGGATTGCAGATTTTAAAATTTATTCTGATTTTTTTTGCAAATTCAACAGTCAAGATATTTTTGTATTACTCAGCATCTTCATCCATGAAGACAAATCAGCATGATAATTTAATGCTATGAGTGTAAACCAAGTTTTATACTGTGTTTTTTTCCCAGATGGTAGTCATTAAAGGGATAATCAAACACAAGACATGGAATACACTTGGGAGACTAGAGTATTGTGATGGAAAAATGTTACATGTTGTATGTTTTTAGTTGGTCTTTCTTCCAATAGTCTCAAAAATAAAAACACAGCAAATATTAAATTAATTTCAGCTTCACATTTCTGACAGTGTGCCAACTTAACTGTTTTACTTCATTCAAGTGGTGAATAACCAATCCTGATTCAGCCTATCATTTAAAAATCTAATATTCTCTACAGAAAACACTATTCTTGATCAAAATACCAGTTGTCTTGTCTAGTCTTTCTGATGTCATGGGAGTAACATGGATATTTTCTGAATTTGGGTTGTTATCCATTGCATCAAAGTGTGTAATAATATTTCTTGTTATTAGGAATTCTGAAAAACATGATGCTTATTTAGAATAAAATAACTGGTTTGTTTTTTGAAAAAGCTTTACCATGAAATAAAAACCACTTGATTTACATTTTCTATTTAATTTTTATATCTTGTTTAGAAATGTGACGGGAAATACTATTAATATAAATAAAGAAGATTGAAAACAAGACAATATTGCTGACTATTTTAATATAAGGAAGAAACAATTACTGTATGATTAATTAATTTTAAATGAATCCTTGTGGATTTCATTTGTCTGGTGGGTTCTTTTTTGATTTTGTGTGTGTGTTTTATATTGAACTGTAAGAAATGCTGGAAAAGTTCAATCTGGACAATGTTTGGCTAAAAAAAGGTTTTGTGTGGGGTCTGCACTCTTGATAGTAAGGAATACTATTAAAATTGGTGACTGGAGAAAAAATGAGGTAGGATGCCAGTGGTTTTGACAGTATCAGTCTATTTGTTTAATATTTAAAATATCAGATATAAATAACTTCAATATTTGGAGAACTGCCAGAATATGAATTATAATATCTAGGTCACTGCCTGTTTAAAACACTATTATCTTCTATCTAGAGTAAAACGTTAAATGGAGCTTTTAGCTACCAAAGAAGCTCTGCCGAGGCATTTTTGGAATACCATATTTACATATATTTTGCAGAAATTCATACAAGGAAAAATCATAAAGAAATAATTTTGATAAAAAGTATATTTTAATCTGTTCATAAATCATTAAAACTTGATCCCCCCCCCCCCAGATATTTGTCTCCCTTTACCACATTTAGTAAAACCATTGATTTTATATGCAGTTTAGTCACATAGTTGCAGTTTTTTGTGCTGGAGATAGTATGATAATTGAACAGGTTGTGTTTCTAAAAACAGTTGTTTTACACATCAAGACAAACTTGTAAGAGAGAAAATGTTTGGGAATAAAAATTCATTAAGTTCAGTTACTGAAAAGGAGCAAGTCAGGAACTGAAATGCCAAGGTTGAATATGGAATCATAAAGGTGTTCAGTTTTCTCACTAAAAGAACTAGTGTTAGAAGTAGACCTTAGACTAGTTCCTAGAGCTTGTAGCAAAATTCATTGCTATAAAATTCTGAGTCCTTCTATTTTGTTCATGGTATGGCAGAGCAGAAGACATTAGAAAGGGAAGAAAACCTTATGATAAACATTCATTCACCACGCTGTTTTAAAATTCACATCTTTACCTCTCTACAAAGGATAGCTGTGGAAGGTAGCATCCCATGAGCTCTCTGCTCTCAGCCAATTCCCAAGTCCTCTGCCCTGGTGATGGCAGTGACTAACCACCATAGCTTAGTCCTCCTGGGGAGAAAAGACAGACTCTCCCATGGACTCCCCCTGGTTTCTCCTTTCCCTGTTCCCTCATTGGTTGGATACCCCTGGTGGCTGTGCCCTTTCCTCTGGAGGCCAGGCCCCTCTGCCCAGCCCTTAGCTCTGCCCCCCACCCCTTCCCCTTCTTAAGCTGCCTGCTCCACAGGCTGGTTCTCTTCCTTGCAGGGTTCCCTTCAGCTTCATGTGATGGAATAAAGCCTTGCAAAAAGAGCCTTTCTTGCCTCTCTCACTGAGCCAGCTGCGGTGAGTGTGGTCTGGGGATCTGACTGTGTTGCCTGAATGTTTGTCCAACCTGCTTTTCTACAGGAGAGGTTTCTGGGAACAGATATTGGGCAGCAGCAGCCACCATCCATCTCCAGAATTTTTAGTGGAACATACCACTGCTCCAAGTAGATGCTTCAGAAGGGTAAACATTAGGGAGACACAGATGAAACATTTAATGTCATGGACTTTATATGAAAGCATGGATATAAACTAGTCAGTAATGAATGTCTTCTGGCAACTGCAACCTGCTAAGGATGGAATATTTAAAACAGCCAGAACAGATGTCTGGTATTAAGGTGGGACAAAACAATAAGTGTAGGCTATTTTAAAATTGGATTTTATCATAGAGTTAAATTGCTGATTTGTTTCCCTGTGAAAATATGCAAATAGATAACTATACACTGCATCTAAATGAAAGTTCATATAAATTATTAAGTTAAAACAAGCTTTAAAAGACTTTTACTGCTTATGGTCTTCACTGTTTTCAACACCAAATGAACCCCTAATAAAGGACAAAGAGATGTCCTTTCCTTTTTAGAAAACACAAATCTTTCAAAAAACTTGGAAGGTGTTTGCATCAAATCTTTGCAAAAACTAGTAAAAACCTTCTAATTGTAAGAAATTTCTTTGTTTTTAATTAAAACCACTCTGGACACATTAACATTTTTTAATATATATATATATTAATATATGTATACATATATGTATATGTGTATATATACATATATAAGTATATTCATATATATATATATATATAGACACACATAAATACACATACATATATAGCACAGAATTTTAATTGACTTCCACCTACTGCCATAAAAAAAAATAAGATTCTCAGTTACATTTATAATAATCAGTGATCCAAGATCAGGATAACACAGCTTTGTGAAGAAGATCCTTTAAAAAAGCTTGCAATAGGAAACTAGATGAGAGACATAGAAGAAAAAATAGTTTGATAATATATTGTTTAAGACTCTCTAGACTCTCTCCCTCAAAAAAAAATCCTGCTTATCAGCTGGAGTTAAAATTCTAATGATCAGACTTCCTATTTTAGGTTCACTATACATTTACCTAGAATTTGAATAAATAATAGCCAATGTTCAAGCTAACTTCAACTGGTTGTTACTACAGTTTATTACCCCTCTTATTAAAAATTTTCTTTACATGCTTTTTATGTTACTGCATGTAATGTAATGTTTTATTATAATTTCAGTCTGGTTGTGTAAGGTTTTGAAATAGTAAGCTAAACTTACCTTCCATGTTGTTTTATTTTTCACAAAACAAGCATATAGTGCACATATGGCCAGGTACTGGACACAGCTGAAACAACAGCTGATGCACTAAAATATCTCAAAGAATGGGAAAGCAAAACATCAAGAAGTGAAAAATGGCCTTTCTGTCAGATTATGACAGTAATTTGAAAACATCTGAAAAGACACCTGAAATATGTATAATGTAAGAAATAAAATAAAGCTTTTTGTCTTAATTTTCTTCACTTTTCAAAGAGTACAGTATTGTTGGTATCCTGTTGCATGCTGGGTTGGTTCAGTTAGGGGTTTTAATAAATGTTAGTCAGTTGGTTCCATGTACCCCTATTTTCCCCTCACAATGGTTTGCTCCAAGTTGTCTACCATGGAGCTTTCCCATGTCCATCTTGTAGCCACCCACTGTTCATTCCTGAAAGTTCTGTGTCAGTCACCCCATCCTTGCAATCCCATTTGTCCCAGAACGCTGTACCCACCTCTGTTATGTTCCCGTTGGTTGCCATGATCCACGTCACACCCCTGTTGTCTGTCCCCATTGGGAGAGGGGGGCTTCCACCCATCTGCCCACCCCCAATTTAACCCAATGCTTCCTTTGTTCCATCACCATTTTGTCCTTGTGCGCAACCTGAGAACAGCCGCTCCAGCCACTGCAGTGGCCACACGGGAAATAAAAGTTCTCCAGCCACGCAGGCAAGATGTGCCTTCTCTCATCCCTTTGCCTCCTCACATCGTACAGCTACGAAAGCTACAGTACCCACACTGGAGGCTCAGTGATAGAGCCTCTGCACACGCAGCAGCCCCAGTCTCACCGAAAGGCAGAGCCTCGCAGGGCGCCCCTGCTGCCCGAGGCTGGGACGAGAAGAACAAAAGCCACAGTATCCCTGAATGGAAGTCATATATCCCGGTATATTTAATAAATCCGTAACTAAAAAAATTTTCTATGGCTTGTGAAAGTAATTATCACCTATTTTATGGACAGAAGAGGTTACTACAAAGGTGCTGATTAACAAGTGATCTTTCTTAATACAAATATTGAGTGAAAATATAATATAAATATTGGGGTGAGAATATAATTTAGAAAAGTCAGCATATTCTACAGAAAGATGGAAAGTTAGTAGCCAAAAAAAAAAAAAAAATTCATCTCCCTTATACATTTTGGTAAGTTTTGAGATCTGTATCAAGAATCTATTTGTCCCTTGCCCAGATACTAACATATATATTAACCAGAAAATAAAAAAAAATCAGATATTGCTTTTTAGTTATATGGACTGTAGGACTGGCTCTTGCATAAGAAAGGAAAAAAAAATCTAAATGAGTGAATTCTAAAGACAGCTTGAAATATATATGCATCGTAATAAAACTAAAATAGATTAAATCAGCATATTCTTTTTCACCTGTTCTTGTCAATACATACTTCTGCATATGCTTGTTAGGCAGTAATTCTGGAGAAATCATGGATGGATGCTGCTCACAGCTGAAATTCTGATGGGAAATTTTGCTGGAAAAGCTTTATTATTCCCCATCTTCCATGAGTGACTTAAGGACAGTGGGTTAATGGATAATATTGTACATATTATCTTTAAGACATATTCAAAGACTCAGATGGAACATTCTTTGAGTTATCTTAGAATTAAGAAGCACAGGGTACTCAGATATATGAGTGCCTATATAACAGATTAACAACTCAAAGTTGCATTCCTTGCTGTATATGATAGAAATCGATGATTTCTTATGGCACAAGTCTCATAACAACAGGATTTCTACAGTCTGTCCAGAGGAATGGCAGACAAAGCCATTTTCTTTGGAAAGAAAAGGACTTCAAGACTAGCCAAGTTTCATTACCTTCAAGAGCACCTGGCTCTTTGATGCTTGGTGAGAATACCTAGAAGTCTCACTGAAATATTAATTTTGACTGTAAACATTAAAGTAAGCAATTAATAATTTTAAAATAAGTACATTTTTGACCGTACATAGACATGGGACATCCCAACTGCCCTTTAGAACAGAAGCCCAATTGCTTTAACTTTGTAATGCAAGATACTTAAAAGATAGTTTTTAGTTTGTTCACAGACAGAGAAATATCACTCTTGTTGCTATTATGCCTCTTTCCTTAAAAATTTTAAGTCTAATACATTCAGAGTAATATGAACTTCTATTTACCTGAAAGTGAAGGAAAAAATTATTTAATAAGAAGTAAAATTTTATATATTATTAAGTAGAAATAATTTTAATTAAAATATACTATATAGTGTAAAAGAAATTTACTTCGTTATAGTTTAATTTTTTGGACTTGAAAGTTATGTAGTTTATGAGTGTAGTAATTGGAGTTAACTAGGGAGCAAAAGAGTAATTTCATTCTATTTAACATAGTAACATAATATATGTTTTAAAAACAGTTTCTGTTAGAATTCATGCACTACTAGGTTTTATGAACATTTTACACTTTATTATATGACCATAGATTAAAAAAGTAAAGTGAATGTAATGCTATTATTTAAGTAAAGACATAATAAACAATGTGCATAAAATGTGAATCCAATTGCAAAGACACTACTTAATTTTAATTAGTAGATAAATAATATGCATGATATGTCAAATCTCTATGTATAACTTTCCTCCTTTTTAAGCAATGCATATTTTAAGCATACACTTTATCATGGAGCATCTAAAATTTCATCTCAAACCATAGGCCCACATGTTTTATTTGCACACAAAGGAATTTATATCCTGACTAATTTTTTCTTGGCCCATTATATGAAAAGTAGAATATAAAATGTATGTATAACATTTTGCAAAATATTTGGAAAATACATAAAAAGGAAGTTTTTTTTGACTCTCAAACTGCTATTCAGTTCCTAAAGCCCTCATTTAAAAAGTGGACTATAATTTTATATGACTTTTCAGTGACACACAAATTTATTAAACTGAATGTTGATGCACTTAATTATCTCAGATGGAAAAGTACTATCTTCCAAACTTGAGAATGTAATTTAAAAATGTCTACCAGTTCTATATACTCTAATTTTGTTGTTTTGAAATGGATTTACAATGCTCAGGCACATTTTGATAATGCAGAAGTGCATTATCTGCACTTCTAACAAAAGTCAGAAAAACAATGTCAGAATTTAGCACTAATACAAAAACCATACAAGACATTTATGTAGTGAAAACAATCAGCCTAAGAATCTGTAGCTAATGAAAGACTGTTTTAATTTCATTTTATTTTAGCCATCTTGCAATGACTTCATGCCAATGTGAAGAAAAGGCATTGTACTATACAAAGAGTGAAATTGTGATTTTCTCCATCATACATATGCATAATGAACTTTCCAACTTCTCAACCAATACACTCAAGATGCATGTGTGGGAGAGCAGTAGGGAAAGCCATTATGGTTTGGTTTTAGTTGTTTTGTTCCCACACTTGGGGATCAGATCTGTGGATTTTCTTTATTTCATGCTAATTACTGCCAGATTAAAAAAATGCTTATATTTGCAATTATGTTTTTCCAAAAAAAAAAAAAAAAATCCAGTTGCCAAAGCATGTATGTGTCACACATTAGACAAAATAATGTGCTGAAATCTCAACAGTAAAAAGTTCAAGAAAGCAATTGGATACAAAAAGCAGTTATTATGTATTTCAAAAGGAAAAAAAAATCAGGTATCAGGTTTCTATTTAACAATCAAAAAACAGAAGGGTAACTGAAGACCTGAAATCTCTTACAATCTACCTGGAAAAGAGATAAAGATAATTCTGAATACTACAGAATGTTCTCTTAGAGGTTAAGTAGGCTGGCCCACTGCAGCAGCCCATGATTGCAGTGCTCAGAATGACTGAAGTTCAGAGGTACTGAATGTTTTAATGTCTAATGAATACCATAGATCAATGAATTGCATTTTTTTATTATTAAATAAATATAATGAAAAATTGGAATATTTAATTCCTGCTTAGAAAATGCTCTCCTGTTTGGAAAGAAACATCTGATCTAAAGGAAATAAAATTATACTATTTCTTTTCTGCAGTTTCCTAGTACTTAGGTTCATTTCCTAGTTCTTAGGTTCATTATGGAACAACTAGATTATGTGGTATAAAAACAGTTAGAGGACTGAATTTCCTTATGCCAGGGGGAACTTCAATTCTCTAGTGAATGTTCATTTGACAGCACTATTGTGACAGTGTTTCTTCTGGACTGCCTTTGTAATAGTCCATCATGAGCAGATGATGGAGTTCATTTTCATGGTGTGTGAGACAGGAAAGAGATTGCTGTACATTTCAGGAGTTGTTTTCAAAAAAGAAACTGCCTGTGCTTTCTTCAGTCCTTCATGTATTTTTACAGCATGGTCTAATGCAGGATTCAGTGAGTGAGAGCTCTGTGTGATTTGATAGAGTCCCAAACCCTAACACTGCCTCTAGAGAAGTCTGTTATCCTGAAACTTTCCTTTAGGAATAGTCTCAAATGGCTAGGGTGATTTTAGAAAGTGAGAATGAGAAAAGCGCAAGAGATCCAGATATTTATTCCCACTGAATTTTCTATAAGGACTGACCACAATGTAAACAGGTAAAAGCCACACTCTGAAAATATAAACGAATAAAACTCATCAGAGACTTTTTCTTCACTAAATAGACCAGTCATCTTATGAGAATACTTCCTCACCTCTGCAATAATTACACTGACATCCCCAAACACCCTGCCACCTTGCAAGATTATTTTCATTTTGCATTTTTTAAAGAAATAAAAACAGACTGGCAAAATCTGCCAATTCAAACTATCTCTCAAATAAAATGTAAAAGAAAATAATTACAGAGAATTATTGCAATAGAAAGGTTGTGGGATACTGTTTATAACTGTTTATATAAACTAAACATAAAAACATCATTGCACTTCAGTGTATAAATTACAGTCAGTACACATGGCTCTTACATGCTGTACAGAAGAAAGCAATAAAAATCAAGGAAAAGAGAAGCACACATAATTTTGAATTTTCCAACTGAGGAACTCATGTCTTTGACTTTCAAATGTAATGAGCTTTGATAAGCTCTGTGCACTTCATCCCACCTGCAGTTTCTTGGATTCATGCCTTGATTTGTGTCAACTGATTCACTGACTTCTTATGAAGGTGTTCAAATATACAGTGCCTTAATTAACTACCTAAGATTTTTGTCTCATTATGTGAGACAGAAAAGCCCACTAAGCTGTCATTGAACAGCAGTCATTACTTCAGAGCTCGTGTACTTCTGTGCATGAGGGCAAGGATGGTGATTGATTTATCACTATTTTAATAGATACTTGACCCATGAGTCAATACAAATGTTTCACTCAGTGGTGGCAGAGGGCAAGTGATCCAATTATGTGAACACAGTGGACTAATAAAGGAGCTCTGTTTTTTCTTGATTTCCTGAGAGAGTTGTTAAAATCTTCTGTTGTTTGATGTTTAGTACAATTACTAGTTAAGAATATTAAACTTGAAATACTAGGTATAAAGAAATAATAGAAAAAAAGAAAAGAAGAAAAGAAAAGAAAAGAAAAGAAAAGAAAAGAAAAGAAAAGAAAAGAAAAGAAAAGAAAAGAAAAGAAAAGAAAAGAAAGAAAAGAAAAGAAAAGAAAAGAAAAGAAAAGAAAAGAAAAGAAAAGAAAAGAAAAGAAAAGAAAAGAAAAGAAAAGAAAAGAAAAGAAAGAGAAAGAGAGAAAGAAAGAAAGAGAGAGAGAAAGACAGAAAGAAAGAAAAGTCCAAATAGGAACTAATAGCTTAACATCACTGACAATTTCTTAAGCGCTATCAAGATGAAATTTTTTAGTTTTTGAAGAGATGTTAAACTCATTCAAGAGCATTTTTTTTTTAATTTTTAAATTTCCCCTGCTGTTTAAACTACTGAACATGACTTAAAGATGTTATAGTTGAAACCATGCTGATTAAATAAGAACTTTGTCTTTTTACAAAACAGAACCAAAATCAAATTAAACTGAGGAGAAATAATCAACTGTCTGTGTGAACAAGATAAACTCTACCGGAACAAGATGAGGCTGACTGGCCTGTAGTTTCCCAAATACTTTTGATTGCTGTCTTGGAGACAGGAAGAATTTGCTTTATTCTGGTTCTGTTCTAGGAACAGTAGTTCATCTCCTGTTCCTGGTTCCTTAACTGCCTGTGTCAAGAATATGTTGGCAGCGCACTTCAGAAAGCTCCTGAAGTACTTGTGCCTTGTTGTGTTGTCCTTCCCTCATACACTGGGCTGAGTCAATTCTCTCAGGAAGGCAAGGGCCTATGAATGTGAAGCTGTCAGAAGAAGGCATAATTTGCTTGTTCTTCATAAATATAGTATGTAGCAGGCACCTATCACAATATTTCCCACTTTTGGTCTGCACACTAATTTTGTTGGCCCATCACCCAAACAATGAATGCCATAAATCCTTCTCTCCTATGTGAAAGGCAACCCTCCCTTTTTACTTTCCCAATCTGTCCTTCATGAAGAGTCTGCCTGTGTCCATGGCGGTAGTCCACCTGTTTAAGTTCTCAGCGTTTACATAATCCCTCTTCTTTTGTTTGCCAACTTGGTGCATTGCTTCTTCATTTGGTTGTTGACCACTCTTTCCCTTCCTTCTTGTTAATAGATTAGTACTGTTCAGATTCCCCAGCTTGGTAACAAGCACTCTTTTCCCTATTTAATCACTCTTTTCCCAATTTAATCCCTTGTTTTAATTTAAGAAAAGATGTATACCTTCTCTTCCAAGCAGTCCTCAAAAAGGTCACATGGTCTTAAAAATTAAAACTCTATTGCCAACGTCAAATGTGCAACCAGCTTTTGACTTCCAACATTCATTCATTTTTCCTCAAGCCTTTCCCATTCACCAGCAAGACCAGGCAGAAGTCACCATGCACCAAGCCTTTCTCCTCATTCTCTGAAGATGTGTGGTCACTACTTAAGAAATTCTAAACCTCACAGACATATTGCTAGTGCCTTTATGGAGGAGAAATTTAGAATAATAGTCTTACCAGCTGTCAAACTGAATAAACTTTGTCAGCCTATCCATGATGTTCTGGACCAAACCCCTCGTGTGCAGCAAATCCCCTTCTAATAGACTGAGTCAGCTTAGCAGCCTGCATCCCCACAGCAGAGAGTCTCCCACCACCATTCTTTGCCTCATCCTGCCAGTGCTGCCACAGGTCTCAGGCATGGGCAGATCAAAGTCTTTGTTGTGAAGAAGTCCTGCCTTTGCCTGTGCTGGGTCCCCAAATGTGCTCTGCAGGTCATAGATGCACATGGAGAAGCAACAATCATTCTGATTGTTCACAGCCTGGTTGTCTCCATTTCTCAGCCTAACAAGCATAGGTGCTTCCTCAGTGCAGCTTGGAAGAGCAGTGTCAGCTTTTGTAGTGCAGTGCCTGGAAAGACGTGTGGTCTGCTGACCTCTTCCCACAGATTCATTACTCCTGTTGCAAACCCCCTGCCAGTGCATGCTTCCTGCAAGTGCAGACTGTTGCTTGTGGGCCCAGAGAGAGGCCCCAGAGGACACTGCAGCCCCTGACCCACAGAACATCATCCTCCCCGCATGGGAGGAGCTCATGCGGGGTATAGGCCTCTCAACTGCCTGTAAACACTGCTGGGGACCCCACCCATTGGTGTGCCCACCGTTACTGAGACAAGCTCTCAGTAGACTGCCTCCACTTCTGCCAAAATGCTGCCTTTGAGGGCTGTTAGCTGAATCATTAAACAATGTAAGTTACAGTACAATTCACTGTTATGAAGCTATACGTTGCTGACTTTTCACAGCTATCAAAACCGAATTCTACAAATTTCTGATGTGATTAGAAAGATACTTGGTTTCAAGGACAAATCATTGGTTCTAGAAATCATGTCTTTATTTTTTCCTTGATTCATGGAAGGATACTCTTACCTAGTATTATATTAATCTTTGCATTCCAGTGTCATGTTAGAAAATGCACTTTATTTGGCCTTCTGTGTTTGAAAATATATAGTAATATATATTTGGTCTATCTAACTTTGAAAATACATAGTAATCGAAACCAGAGAACTAAATTATTGATAAATTACTGTAACTGAATATGTTTCAATTCTAGAACAACATAGGCATTGATGGTATTAATAAACTGTCTCTTTGAATCTTCAGACCTGTAATAGAAGAAGACAGAAAAAAAGACTCACAAGAAAATGCAGTTTGAGGAAAGTCAGAAGACAGAAATGAACTCTTAGTCACTACAATGATTAATGAATTCAGAACAACAAAAATCTTAGAATGAATACAGTCAGTTCCTTCCAAAGGGATCTGTTGTTGTAATGAAATTTTAGCCAATCAGCAGATCCATAAGATTCTCAGAAGATAACTGCACAATACTAGGAGTTGAATTAAATGCTGAAAAAGCTATATAACTGTAAAGGGGAAAACATTTAAATGGTAAATTACTTTTGAAGAATGAAGTCAAAATACTTATTATGAATTAATATAAACGCATTTGTAACAAAAACAGCCTTTCAGACAATTATTTATGTACTGTCAAGGACATTCATCTCTCTTTGATCCCCTTTGCCTTATAGTCATATATCATCAACACATCCTTGCTGTTGTCTGCAAAATCTGTTTTGCTGTAAAAATCTATTATCATTGTGTCGAAGAAATTCAGTCACATAGTCACAATTAAGAAATTTTTACAATTAGGGTGGCAAAATTTTGCCTATACAGCTTCAGAAGACAAAACATATTTTGTGAAATATTTGGGGTATTACCAACCTTTAGGAAACACTTGCAGTGAAGAAAAATTGATGCAAATGACTCAACATGTAAATAATAAGAATGCATATTAAATCTGCCTATAGCAGCCTTACTTTAGGCTGATATTTCTTTGGAATATAGTGCTTTTTTTTTTTTTTTTGAAACCCAGAAACCTAAAAGCTTCCAGAGGCAGAGCCATGTTTATCAGAAGCAGTTTGACTCTTCCTTTTCTGGATTGTATTTCCATTTTAAAAGACAGAATGAAATTTGCCTTCTATGTAGAATGGAGTATACTGAAGGGTAAAAAAGACAGTTCTTCCAGGTTTTTTTTTAGTTTTTTTTTTTGGTTTTTTTTTTTTTTTTTTTATGAAAAGTGGTGTGAAATAAAACCTCACAACTGTGCAGAACAATTAGCTGTAAATCAAAAATGTGACCAGATTGTGCTAGAAGAACAGATGATGTAACTGGCTTTTAATTTCTGGGCTCTTAGATTTAGTATCCTAAATCATGAGTATAGATGAGTTATTTAGTCAGATTCAAGCATTCATCTATTTTGACCAAAGTTCATCTGGAGCTACTTAAACCTCAGGATTGAGATGAGGTAAGAGAGTCTGACATTAATAATCCTACACAATTATTTATGTGACACAAGATAACCCTTGATATCCTGGTCTTAATTTGGAAATTAGTCAGTCTTCCTATTGTTTTAAAACGTCAGTCATGACTATATAACTTCCACATTTTGAGCACTGTGATATTGCCAGTTTAAAGATGTTAATCCTCCAGCCTACAAAGCTTTAAGTGTTCTGTTAAAGAAATGTGTAAAAGTGAAAGAGGATACATTTGATACCAATACACTTAATTTTGTATAAATCTATATATACATAAATCTATATGTATATGCTAAAATATTACCAAAATATAGCCATTTTGAAGGTTTACCTTCATTTACATTAGGTTTCCCCCATAATAAGTAGGAGCAGGCTGAAAGTTTTTGGAAAGGCTGCTTCTAGAATTGTATTATTACTGAAAAATAACATTGTTTTAAGCCAGCATTCACTAAGTTTTGTGTGATACTGGATGCTTATACTTATTTTCACTAAATCTTTATTGGCATGTTTAGTACATAGGATATCTGGGACTTGTTTTTCTGATCTCAGCATTAAAAACCTCTGTTAAGGCCTCCCTATTGAGAAATGGTTGCAGCAACTTCATAAAATATGAAGATACTATCTTCGAAATATTCTATTACATTTGCAGATTCTGCATTTTGGGTTTTTTTTTTCTTTTTTTTTTTTTTTTTTGGTTTGGTTTTGGTTTTTTTGGTTTTTTTTTGTTTTTTTTTTTTTTTTTTGTTTTTTTTTTTTTTTTTGTGTTTTTGTTTTTTTGTTTTTTTTTTTTTTTTGTGGGTTTTTTTTTTTTTTTTGGTTGAGATTTGCAACTGAAAAACAGAGTTTATAGTCTAGCCCAGAGCCTGTAAACCACATTAACATTCAGGGAAAATATCTTCTTTTTCAAATCTAGAAAACAGCACTTTTGAACTGATTACTTAATTACTTTATCCACCCCCAAATGAAGATATTACTCTTCAGTACAGCTGGTCAGAAAATGCAATGTAACCAGCCCTTCCTATGGAACTCGAAGATAAGAGCTGTGTTTTCACTGAATGTCTCCCTAGCATATCAATGAAGTAAAATTCTGTGCTGTGTGTACAATAAACATACTACAAGAAATAATACATTTATATGCATGATATTTTCTGTGAATATTTTTTCAAATTCAGTGGGAAAACCTGATCACAAACTGCATTATTAGAAACATTTGCCTTTATAATATTTAAACTTTTATTCTATGAGAAATAAACCTTAAAAAGTATGTCTCAATTGTAGCAAAGTACCACTGTCTAAATTAAAGATTGGAGTCAGAGGGATTGAACCTTATACAGAGGAAAGACATGGCTAAACAAACAGGCTGATGAGGGGCTTGGAACACAAGCCCTGTGAGGAACAACTGAGGGAGCTGGGGTTGTTTAGCTTGGAGAAAAGGAGACTCAGAGGTGACCTTATTGCTCTCTACAACTCCCTGAAAGGTGGTTGTAGTCAGGTGGGGGTTGGTCTCTTTCTACAGGCAGCAACTGACAGAACGAGAGAACACAGTCTTAAGCTGCACCAAGGGAAATACAAGTTGGATATCAGGAAGAAGTTTTTTATGGAAAGAGTGATAAAGTACTGGAATGACCTGCCCAGAGAGGTAGTGGAGTCACAATCCCTGGATGTGTTTACAGAAAGACTGGATACAGCACTTGATGCCATAGTTTAGTTGAGGTGTTAGGGCATGGGTTGGCCTCGATGATCTTGAAGGTCTCTTCCAACGTAGTGATTTTGTGATTCTGTGATTCTGTGATTCTGTGATTCTGTGATTCTGTGATTCTGTGAAACTGATTCAATGAAGCAACACATTTCTGTTTTGCAAAGAAACAAAATCCATTCCTGGCTTGTCCTGAGCCCCTTCTGAGAAAGCAAATCTGATCTGGCAAAGCAAAATACGGGGTATCATGTTCCCTTTGAGAAGTTGTTGACCTCTTTGTAGGCCACCTGGCTTTAATAATGCTGTAAATATACAGGAGGTTAAGCTCCTCTGAAATGCAAAATCCCTACTCACCCTTTGAAGACTCTGAGTAAACAACAAAGCCACAAATACAGGCAAAGTGCTGCATTAAGCAGATAAATACCAGCTGAAGACTAAGGTTAATGCAGTAGCCTAACAGAAAACAAAGTGTTAAAGCTTGGTTAAAGATATATTGTTATCCATTAAAGCAGACTGTTCCCAATTATATACACATCAGTAAAGTGGTTGTTACTCCTTTGACAGCACCTTCTTACATATTAAATGTAGAAAGCACATACAAAAATAAAGATGTAACAATGAGCAAATCATCATTTAAAGAAAGTTTTCCACAGAGTAGAATTGTTTACATGATTTATCAGAATTCACTTACTGACTGCACAGGGAGAAGCTATGATGGCAAGTACCATACTTTCTTAGAGTGCTTAGGATCCTTTTACTAACACAATCGTTAGGCTTATCTTAGTAGTGCTTTGAAGGAACATCAGGCAGACAGCAAATTCTGGAACATGGAACAATGTTGAATATCTTTTTTTTGTCTGTATAAAACAAAAAATATTTAAAAACCCAAATAATTGGAATCAAACTAACAGGTAAGTAGAATAAGAATTAATTAGTTCATACACCAACACTGATAAGATCTGAGGCAACATTTAATTTTTAAGAGTACAAAAGACAGATGCTTCTGAGAAGAATAAATCTTTCTTCAAACTATTTTTTTTTAAAAAGTACTCTAAAGCAAATAAACTGAAAGGGTTTACTTTTAGCTATTAACCTCAGCGGGCCTCAAAAATTTTGAATATCAAGTCATTAATTAAGATAATGTTATTGGGCCAATTTTAATACCTATTTTTTAAAAATTCCATTAAATTCTGTAATTGTGATAACTCACTTTGGATCCAGTGCTTCATTCTGTATATCTGGAGTCCTCACTATGTTAATGAGAAAACAAAACCAAATCAAAACAAAACATAAAACCCAACATTATTTCAGTCATCTCTGCTAAGCTTGAAGAGTAGTATTTCAGATAGGAAATTCATATATACTTGTCAAATGATCACTGTTCCTTAGGGTTTTTTTTTAGAACTGAATAACTATGATAACTCTGCAGCTAGCTGTGACTCAGTTTTCATAAATTAGAAACTAAAACCCAGCAATCTTTTTGTGTTGAAAACCCGAGACTAAAGTTGAGCTAGGATTACTGTTCAAAGGCAATTGCTAATGTTATAATCTAGTCTTTATTCAGGTCTAGATTCATGAAAGGCTTATAGAAAGCAGAATGCCTTTTTCTGTTGCACTGAAAATGGGAATTCTCAGCCAACAAAATTATTTGTGGGTCCTTCTGTAATTTAATGGATTAGTCTTGTAAAGAATTAAAGATTAGGACTTTAATTTAGTTTGAAAAGAAATAAAAACATGTAAAATTATTAGAAAGTACCTGTAGAAATTTTGATACAAATATTAGACTGCTACTTTATTACTGCAGCTCTCACTACTTCTTTTTACAGATATGGGGGTTGTCTTGAACACCAAAAAGCAGCAGGTAATGGAATATCAGAAATCTGATAATACCAAACAATTATTGGCTGAATAGCAAATGCTACACCTACAGCTTATCATGGGAAAAGATTGATTGATCACCTTTGGGACAATAGAGAACCTCTCTCTGACACCTCCTAATTATAGAAAATATCTCTTCTCAACAAAACAATTAAGGAATTTTTTTGTACATATTGGACATGACTGTCGCCATGTAGCAGATTTACAAATGTATCTAATAATGATGCTGTATTATTTTGAACAATAATGTACCTTGGTTTTGGAGTATACTGATTAAAAATATATTTCCCTTTGCAAGAAAACTAAAGCATTAGGAAAAACAATGTGGCCATGGGTGACCAATTCATGTGAGCTACTTTACTTGTTACAGAAATGGTAGAAATTTACACAAAGAAAAGATCTCAGCCCTGTATTTTTTTATGTTGCTGAAGTGCAGCAGGTATTTGATCACATTCTGGAAAGAAGAAAAAGAGAACAAGAGGAAGAAGAAATGAAGGGAGCCTCAGGGAGTCAGGAAGGAAGTGAAAAAGGGAAGGAAGAAAGATTATTGATCAGAAAACTTATAATAATGCACATACCTTAGGATAATTAAAGTGAGACATATTTGAGTTTTCTTTTCAATAACAATGAACACAATAGAAAAAATGTACTTTTAACTGAAAAACTGAAAATATAAATGTATCATTCAGAATATTCTTAGATTTTCAATCTGACCAGGCATCTCTTTTTTTTTTTGCTTCTCTTGGTTTTATCTACTTGTACTCCTCTCTCCTATATTTCTAAAGAGAAAACAGATATATTCTCAGCTTTCAGCTTTTTTTTTCATAATACCACTTTCAGTCTTACCCAAGCTGTTACTCTCTCCATGTTTTCTACCTGAATAAAGCTCCTATTTTCCTATTCCATACATGTACTGTACATCACTGAAAAGAACATCTCAGGTCACTGAATAATAGGGTCTTGTTATTACAGTCAGCTGAGTTATATAAAACCTCTCATAAAAAAATCACAGTTTTACAATCTATATGATTCTTATTTGTAGAGAATGCCATTCTTGAACCACTGATGATAAGAAACCATCACATTTTCCAGCTTATACATTCTCTGTGGAAGACTCATTCTATATATTTGTACACCAGCAACTTTTAAATTTCCACTAAATACAAGAGTTCTGTAGAATCCTTCCAAGCTAATAGTTACATTTTTTGAGTCTCTATCCATTACTAAATGGTTTTCTTGCATCTTTTAAATTAACTTCTCAACAGCTCTTTCTCCAAGACTACAGCTCTGTCCAGAGTTCTAGTTAAATTTCCTATCAGAAAAAATAATTGCTCCCCTAATCCTTCCAATCAAATTTCTGTTTATGTGCCCTTTAGCTGCAACAATCATTCTGATATTTATCTAATAATTTAAGGTTGTATTTTTCTTTTATATAATTTCTACTTGATGGGAATAAAAAGGAAATTCCTGCACATTTCTTCCTCATAGCATCAAATTATTGTTAGGCTGCATTTTTTTTTTAATAGGATCATGAATCTTATTATACATGATGTAGAACACCAAAAGATATCAATCAAGAGTTTTATGCAATTCATATAAATTTAATTGTTTAACCATGACATAATGAGCCCTGTTGTCAGGGTTGCTAGACTTAAACTCTGGCAGGGTTTAAGTTGCTAGACTTAAACTCTAGCAGGGTTTAAGTTGCTAGGCTTAAATTCTAGCAGGGACTTCTCAAGAATGCATTAATAATATTATTATTATTATTTTCTTTAAAAAACAAAGCAACATGTTTTGCTAAAGCCTCAGTGTTAAAAATATCTGCACCTCTTTACTGTCTCAACATCCAGACATGAGGAAAAAAATCCACAAAACACAGGCACACATATGCAGCCTGAGGAAGACACACATAATGGGAAAAACAAAAATCTATCCCAAGGTTAAATTCTGGAAAGCAATTGATTAGAAACAGTATAGTAATACAAGCATAACAAGAGCCATCATGTAATTTTAGTATTACTCAGAAGTATTCACTCACATACAGGATCAGATTTCACCTAAAGTTCCCTAAATTAAGTTATATTCAAGCTGCAAAGGAGATACTTCCTACTACTACAGCTTTACTTAGACAGAATGTGCTTTTACACTTTACTATTATTTGTTGCTGACAATTTGAAAGTGGACAAACAAGTGAATCACTTTATACTTGGAGGACTTCATGCCTGCTAAACCAGTGAGAAGGACTTCATGTTGGTTTGACAGGGACTAGTGATCAAAAGCACGATGAGAAATAGAAGCATCAACACCACTGTGGAAGTACAAGGGACACTGCAACTCTGTGGGGTGTGGGGATCACGTTGTGGGAGGTTTTTGGTCCTGTGAGGCTTATATCTGAGATGTGCATGTGGAGAAAATGTTGGTGACCAGCAAACCCTCATAGGGTTAGCCCTTTCTGATCATCTGCATGGACACCAGCAATACTCTTGGGTTACCTCTCTTGTGGTAGGACACTGAAGAGCTCTGAGGGTGACTTAAGAGGCACACCACACACGGGCATATATGATACCCTCTTGGCTTTTTTCAGTGAAGATGACCTACCTCAAGTGCACATATGCAAATATATGTGAACTGAGAGACAAGAGGGATTAGAAATCAGCACACTCCCATGCATTTCTGATTTCTCTCAGAATAAAGAAATGTGGTAAAGGTAACTCATGTCTTGAGTGTGGTGATGAATGAAGGAGGGCTTTCCAGTGGGGACAGAAGAGGAAGGAAGAACCTAGCACAGGGAGAGAATTAATGCTGAGAACAGTTAGTGAGTCCATCGAGTAGTTATCAGGAAAATCAGAGCACAAATGACCGTGAGAGTCATTTTAATGGGTGTCTGCTACAGGACACCAAATCAGTAAGAGAAAAAACACTTCAGACATCTGAAGGAAGATGTGTAAAACCATATGCCTTTGTATCATAAGAGACTTCAGCTATCCTAACAACTCTAAGAAGAGCAATGGGATAGGAGCAGATAATACCGATGGTTCTGAGCTGACTAGACAAGTCAAATTTCTTGGACATGTTGTCTATTACCCCTCTGGTCCACAAGCTTCTTCCGCTCCTTCCTAAGCTAATGTTGTAGGTATACCATTGCCTTCCCCATCTGTGTATCCTAGGCCACAAATCTATGCCTCTGTTTCTTACTTCTTGCTGAAGTCCTTGAGTAGTCCTTGACCTGGTTAATCTGTTGACTGAGACTGTCAAGGAGCTCACTGTCATTACTACCCTGTTCAGCTTAGCCTGTGAGGTGAGAGTTGAGGTTGTGATCCGAAGGGAGGGCCCTGTTTGCTTTTGGCCCATCTCCAGCTGCTGATTTATCATCTTCTGAGGGCAGTCCTCCATTTTCAGTGTACTGGTGTCTCCAATTGTTCATGAACAAAGTGGATGTCACTAAATAGATCAAAACTTGAATTTAATATACTACGCCAGATAAAGCAGTTAGCATGCGTACAAGAAAAGGCTGGGAAGGCAGGGTTTGTGCAGTCTAGGAAAGAGAAGATTTTTGGGATAGATCTTATTGCTATCCACAGATACCAGTTGAGAAGGTGTAGAGGATGGAATCAATCTCTTCTCCAGCACACAGATAGAGCAAATGAGCAGAAGATGTAACAGAATGTTTTGGCAAGACATTAGAGAAACATATTTACCATCAGAATAGTTGAATAACCAGAAAATGTTATGCAGAGAAGTTGTAGTTTTGCACAAAGAGAATGGAGATTCTTGGAGATACTCTACCATCTGAACTGAGCCTGACAGGGCCTGACAGAGTCCAGTCTAGCTCTGAACAGGGAGCTGATAACATGATATTCAGAGGTTTTTCCAAAAATACAACATTCCATGATACTCTGATAACGCACTTTGGAAGTAAACTGTGATTACTAAATGACGTTATGTCAGAAAATTATTTACTATCAAAATTTAATAAAATTTTTCCAAAATTTAGTTCTGCTTATCATTTGACATTGTGGGTTGGTTTTATTTAGACAGTTGTTTTATTAATGTTAGTTAGGTTTGTTGCTTGTACTTCCCCATTTTTCCCCTCACAGTGGTGTGTTCCAAGTTGTTTACCAGAGAGTTCCTGCCACTCGGATCCGCAGTTACCTGTCAATCTTCTCACCTCTCCCTGTTTTCTCCTTATTTGGTTCCCTCAGTCAAGGTTGGTCACTCACTGTCAGGGGTCAATCCTGCAACCACCCCCAGCTTCTTCAAGAAAGTTCTGTATCAATCACCCCACCTTAGCCTTTCTATTTGTCCCAGGATTCTGTACCCACCTCTATTATGTTACCATTGGTTGTTATGATTGATGTAATTTCTCTCTCGTTTGTCCTCATTGGGTGAGCCAGGTTTCCACCCCTGTCCACCCACTCCCTATTTAATCTGCTGCCATCCTTTGTTTCGCTGGCATTTTGTCACTGCATCCGCTCTGAGAGCACTATTTTCCTACCACGCCTGGGGGAATAAAGGCTCTTTGGGCTTGCAAACAAGTGTCCTTCTCTCGTCTCTTCATCTTCTCTCAGCGTGTGAAGCTACCAAAACTGCGTTACCCACGCCACAGCACTCAGCACTACCAGGGTGGCAGACACCATAACCCTGGGGTGCCCTCTCATATGACGGCCACCCAGCCACACACGGGCAGTGCTAGCCGGCTCATTTTGTCTGCTTGAGGTCGTGGCAGGTAGCCGCCGCAATTTGAGACTTTTCATGAGGAACTGTACAGTTTAGTCAAGATACTTTTGCTCTCAATGTTACTTTTCACACATTGGAAGCCACCTGTATCAAGATAAGCACTGTTCTATGAAGCTGAAGAATTTATATTACAAAGTAGGATTATATTGCTATTAGAATAGAAGAAGATGCATTCAAGAGGAATCTTTAATATCTTTTTTATTTAGTGCCCAGGAATGGTTTTAGTGTACATCAGGCCATGGCCTTAAACTGTGTTATGGTGGTAATCATGTTAAAACTTAGTACAAATGTTACTCACATTTTTATGTAGGGAAAAGTGAGTCTCTGATTACCTTGTAAAATTGATCATCTTGTAAAAGACTGCATGGATTTTTCTTTTCCAATTTTCTAACTTTAAATTAATTTCCATGTGTGTTTTCTTAGCCTAAGAGTTACAGACATGAGTGGCTAACATTGGGAATGTATATTGCCCCATTGTCAAGATTCAAGATGTCAAGATTCATATATTTTTAATAGAAACTACCAGTCTAATCTCTTTGTGTTGTAGTAAGCATAATTCTATTTAGGCAGTCAACTAAATAGATATCTTACACCAAGCTTATAGTATATGCATTACATATTTTCAGCCTAGGAATCTTGCAGTTTTCAGCAGTTTCCCAGCTTCAGAGTTAATGGAATTTGCATGCCTTGTATAAACAACACAAATAAGAAGAAATATTATGCAATGAGGTAGTTTTGATAGGACGCACATTTATCCTCTTTTGGCAAAGAGTATAATATATCCTTCTTGGCAATGGAAGATGTTGGGTAACTTCAAGATAACATAAATCTAATTTAGGTCCAATGAAATTGCTTTTCTAAATCTAGCTCATTGACAAATAAAAACCAAATGTGTTTTCATTTTAAAAGTGAAAAATTGCAAATACAAAGATTCAAGGAAAACCCCATATAATTTAGCCTAAGACATAAAGATTGGTGTGCATTAAGTTTTATATAGCATGTTGCAATTTTATTTGGATTTTCACAAACGGATGTTTCTAGATATTCAACTAATTAAACGAAATTAAATATAAACTCAGTACATAGTGAACAGGATAATTGTTCAGATTTCTCAGTTTGGGAATATCAGAAACATTTGAGAGTTTAGCTGAACTTCCTTATGAGAACCAAAGTCCTAGTTCACAGAACTACAAAATCTAACCTGCTTCCCAATATGGAAATATGAGCCACTCAAAAAACTATAGCTTTAAAGGCACAGGCTTACATAATGACCATTATGAATAATAAAGAATGACCATTGCAAATCTCTCAGACAGAGGTTGTTTCTTAAGCACAAGCAAGTTATGAAAATTCACATATTCAGTTCTTTAATAATGATCTTGTTTGGCTGGTGCTAAGAAGATGCTTAACTTTAAGGATTCTGTTTTTCCTGAGAAGGATTTGTTGTCACCAAATAGATATCCTTAAATTCTACTGATGAACATATGAGAATGTATTCTATGGCATAACTTGTAAATCAGCTTTTTTGTTCAGCTTATTAATGAGAGCATTGATGAGCCTCTGAAGTGTCTGAGTTAAAAAGAAATACAGACATACAAAATGTACTAGCTCCCAGGATGAGATTCTTTGTTTGGTGGCTCATCTGCAGATTTTCCCTTGGTTTACCTTCTTTGACGGGGTCTCTGCAGAGAACTTCTAGTCATTAGTATAGACATCTCAGTAGGAGAAGGGTTTCTGATTTCCCAGTATAGTGAAGGGTGAGATATCATTGCTCTGAAACTCTCTTTTCAAGGGAGACCTTAACTTGGCCTATAACTTCTCCTAAGTTATGAAGCAGTTTAAGAGAACAAGATAGAAATATTTATTCTATTCAACAAGGTAGAAAAGCATTCATTTTATTTCAGTCTAGGTCTACTCCAGTTGCCAATTTGCAAGGTTTTCTTCCTTACATTGCTTTGTTAGTTTGGATGCAGTTTAAAACAAAGATTGAAAAAAATCCTCCAGGATAGAAGTTCCCACAACAAATTTGTTTTCCTTTAAAAGGAAGAAGGAACAATTATTTTTTAAAGTCCCAGATGTTTGAAATTTGGATGTTGGCTACAAAGAATGAGCAAATGAAAGTCTGACACGAGACCTATGGATTAGGACTATAGCGAAATAGAATGATAAATTTCGCTTGTTTTTTTGGTTTTTTTTTTTTTTTTTTTTTGGGGGGGGGTTGTTTAAATTAACATTAATAACCACCCTTGTAATGTCTACAAGAGAACATTAAATGTTCATAATGACACCCAAACTCTAAATCACCTGAAATTATTTCAGGTGCATTTTCCGCATGTGAACAACCTCTTGAACACATGAGCCACAAGATGTTCTGCATTTAAGAATGAGCTAGATTTATCTGCATTTAAGACTGAGGTTACACATGAGATGTATAAGGTGCCAGGAGGGTCATATTATACAGCCAGTGAGAATAAGGTTCTCAGACTTCATGCTCTGTCTATGATAAACTCTCAGCTGATCACTCACAAAGGGTATTGACATAAATGGTTTAATTTTCCTAGATATAATTCTAAAGATGGTTTACTATTCCAATCCAAAAACATGCATATTGTAGGATTTCAATTGTGCAAAGGAAAAAAGGGCAAAAAAAATTAACACACACACACAAAATATGTAAGTAAGTGTAAAAAAATAACTCATTGAGTAGCAGGAAGCATGCTAATTATTGCTTTTATTCATTAAAAATTCTATCCCATATAAAATGTGAGTTTTAGTATCTTTTAAATTCCAGAGAAATATAAATAGTGATTTCAGACAAGATACTTGTGCTAATTGAAAAATGAAGAAGGAAATATTACTAATAGTATTGGAAGCTCTATATAATTTTGAAAGAAATACGTTTTAATTGATTTGACTGTGTGTGTAAATTGGTTACCACAAGGGGGTAACTGCTATAAGTCCTTAGCAATTCAAAGTCTCAGTATGAAAGCAGATAAATTGTACTGCAGGACTGAGAAATATGTCCTATCTGAGCCTGGAATGTTGTTAAGGAGTGTTTTTGCCACAGGAAATACAGAGAAATATCTACAATCCAATGATTAAATGGGAATTTAAAAGGTCTCCTATACTCTTGGGAAAAGAAAAACAGGCAAAACTAACAACTGTTAGCCTAGTTTAAAAAAAGATTGAAAATAAGTAAGTTAGCTATTACAATGAAGACAAAGTAACACAGAGAAGAAATTAAGCATCTATAAAGGGGGAATAAGACCAAACCAACACAGGAGAGAAAAGAAATTTTCAACCCCATATGAAACAGATTACAGGTGAATGTTAGACGGAACAGGGTTGAGGTTAAACCTTATTAAATCCATGGTCACATAACCATTAGTTGAATTCAGTGATCTTTAAATTATTCTATTAGAGAGTGACACCCTGATGAGGAATACAAACATATTTTTATTTGTTCTTGAGAGCATCTTGCTATATAACTAACATATAACCTTATACTTGGGTTTATTAATTAATTTTTTTGGTTATTAATAAAGTTACAGGTTTATTTTTTTCTAAGAGTGATCGTTTTGATACTTACACAATTAATTATTAAAGAAAATAATTTATTTAAAATTACCTGTTCAAGATACTCATAAAGAAGACACAATAATAGAAATTTGATCTCAAGGAAGGTGAAACTGGTAGCTCTTCTTTTCAGATAGTGTTAATGGATATGGAATGAATCATCCAGCTGTTCTTAGGCACTGTCTGCTAAAAGATAAGGAAACTCTGGTAGTGATGCCTGTTTATTAGAGACAAGCTGGATAAGAAATATGATGCTGAAATATAATACATATTTTATCAAATCAGTACATAATCACATGCAGAAATTTTTGCTAAAAAATAATGTCATATAGAGCCTGAAATTTGAGGGCTTATTCATTCTTTCTTCAAAACTGGAACACATTCACAAGATACAGTTAGCTTTTAATGCTAAAAGGAAATTTTTGAAGTGAGAAACTTCTGCTGGAAATTTTATTTTAATGAAAAATTGCTAAATATGAGAAAAGGCAGAGTAGACTGCTTCATGAACTCACTATAGGACTTGGGGACAGGATCTGTAGTCCCAGCTATTTCTTTTGGTATTGCCAACTGTGTCAGCCTAACCTGACTGACTCTGTATTAAGATTTGGTAATCTCGTTTCCTGGATTAACATCTACATTAATTTTCCATGTAAAAAAAAAATAGCTATCACAATTACTTCAGAGAAGATTAGTATTGTCTAAGAAATTCCTAAGATTTTTCTGTTACTCACAGAATAATTTATTTTTAAGATGATTGCAATGATTAATTAATATATTCAGGTAATGAAGATACCACATTAAAAACAGTTGACATGGACCAAAAAGATTATACCCCCCTCAAAAAAATATTACTGAAATGAGAAAACTAAGGAAAAAACCTGAAAAAAACAAGCAAGCAGGAAAAGATGAAGTAGGAAAATCTGTGCAGCTACAGCACTCAAATACCCATTTTTTTTTTTCTGTAAAGTTGTTTCTTCTTTAATTTTTCTGTCTCCTGTAGCCAGCATTCAATACCCTTGTTTTACCTTTATAGTGGGAGTTTTTCCAGGACATTGAAAGCTGGGTCCACTTTTGACTATTTAGATTCTTCTTTCATTCTCAGTGTACATTTCTGTGTCCATCACAATTTCTCTTAATTTATGTGGCAGAAAACTTGTTTATCTGAAATAGGCCATCTTTGTATCAGGGTTCTCCTCTGAATGGAGTAAAGACCAATAAAATATAAGGTTGATGAAGACACTGTGAGAAGAAAGGAACTGTGGGATGTGGGATTAGGGGGTTGTTATGTAGCTTTTCTTCAAAAGGCATGTAATGTAATAATCAGTAGTGAGAATGCCTTTGGTTTCCAAGCTCAGATGTTGGAGTTAGGAAACTATGATGTCAGATATTGAAACAGACTTTATGTTCAATCAATTACTTCAATGGTAAGTCCTATCACATAAAGAATTGGGCCTTGGAAAGGAGTTAAACAAATTTTTATGCTTTGTCTAGGACTATAAATTTGAAACCTAACAAAAAAATTTCCATAAAAAAATGCACTCTGATAGCAAGAGTTAGAGTGTGGCAAACTGATATCACACACATTCTTGTGGCTTGGTGATACTTTTGGACAACTGATGACCCAGGAACACCTTAGAGGTTGTCTCAATATTATGTCTGTGCTCCTGTGGGTTTATTTGAAACTAGAGATTTGAAAAGTTTTGGGTTAAAAAAAATCCTGTTTTCCATTTTGGAGGGTAAGATACCACTTCAACCAGTTTTATATACTGCACAGAGGAAGTAAAGGTGAGCTCACACTAGAAAATTAATACCACAATCTAAAATTTGGGAAATTTTGCATCAGAGCATACCATTCTAAAGCCTCTGAATGTGAGAGTAAAATGCAAAAATTTCATGTGTATGATCTCCTAAAACATTTTGGGTTAGCCTAAAGAAATGCATGATGAGAAAAAATTACTTCCACTATGGAACCACTTTGGCTTAGAGGACCATTATTTATCACTGTATAATGTGCAACACAGAAAAAAAAAATGGGCTAGTAAGAAAAGTAGGCTTGCATACATTATCAGTTATTTAAGTATTTTCTAGATACTAATTTCACACAGAAGCCAAAATCAAAATTCATTGATAGTATCTGTATTTTACTTGAAAAACAGAGGTATGCATTCTAAAAGGTTTTTTTACATGATAAATAGTTCATTTAGCCATACTTAAAAAGAAGTTATAGACAGCTGATAAAATATGAAATTAACAATAAACTGAACTTCCAAACAGAAGACATTATTTGATTTCACTTATAATTAAAACTTGCAATGCAGTTATGTGTACATTCGTTAGTTATTAATAAATTTGAAGTTGCTTATACTTGTATAAAATATTTGAACTTAAATTAATTTTGAAGAGTTAACAAGCAGCATGGTCCTTTCTGGTATTTGAAGGACTGTATGGTGTTATATTTTCTTTGTCAAAATTGTAGAAAAATTGTTTTTCCTTAAGGTCTGGAAAATGTCACTCTTCATCTAAATTCAGAATTATTTCATCCAGCTATGTAGTTCTGTTCCTTGATATATTTTTCCTATTGTGTATCAAGCTTCTTAAAAATACAATATGTTATTATTTTAATAATACCAAAGGCTAAAGGGCTGCAAAAAGATTTTAGCCACTCAAAATGCTGACAAAAATAATAATCTCTGCAAAGTTCTTGCTTTTCAAACACAGAGAAAATAGAGCTGAAAATAAGGTTCAAGCTTGGAATAGAAGAAAAGAATTTATGTAGTATGGCTGTATGCCCCAATTACATCTAAGCTTTGTTTTGTACAATGCTTTAGTAAAAAAGGGTAATAGGTTGAATTCACATATGTTCATGCAGGAAATTAATGATGCAATGACAGTGCTAGACTGGCCAAATTGGACTTCACAAAGAACTATGAAAGCAGATGAGATATTGAAAAACAAGGAGTAAAATAAAATAAGATGAAGACATTTAAAAGAGAGGCAAGAAAAAACAACATAGCAAATTTTTCTTGCTCTCGTGTTGCAAGGAATTTGAAGGAGAGGTAGAAGTCAAATGTTACTAAAGGTGTAGATTGAATAAGGGGTAAAATCAGCTGAGAAAGAGAAGAAAAGGATTAAACATTGAAGACTCAATAGGTGGAGGTAATAACATAAAAAGATTGCAAGAAACAAACCTAATTTTAAGAAAGGTATTAATGAGAAATTTAGAAAACAACTGTGGACTAATTTAACATCAGAAAGATTTCAGAATAGCAAGACTGATAATTAGAAGTTGATATTAGAAGAGAAAGATGTATGAAAAATTAAGGACTTTATAATGAAAACTGATGGCACTGAAATTTATAATTTAATGAAAGAACAGGAAACATGCCTGTTTTAATATTATCTGATCATGTCCTCATTATATTCAATTTAGAACAAATGATTATTGCTCAGCAGATGGCCTAGTATCAGGCATGTCCATGTGGAGGACTTAACATGATGACTCACTGACCCAGATATGGCACGCTTTGTTTTTGTAGGTGATGGTATTGAATGTGTTGAATCAATCCACTGATGTAGTACGTTTCTGGTCAGTGGGATTTTTTTAATTTTTTCAATAGTATAGTGACTCCAATGTTCTGACAGAAAAATTCTCCAGCAATGGACATTCTTGAAATCACCTATTAAAATACCTAAACACACATATGAAATGCATATATACTGTATTAGTCTATGAATTAGTGTATAAGAAGCTCTTTGGCAAGCTGCAAACTATGAGATTATCCTGTAAAGCCTTTTGTTAGTTGTATATTTGACCATATAGTTGTATATTTGCATGTGTATTACCCTTAAACTCAATAGGAGATAGTCATCAGTAATCCTGTGATCACTCCATTTTAATTATTTGTCATAATATGATGCAAAAATCAGTCATCAGCGAACTTCTGGTTTTCTTTTAGATATTTGTGATAAATATATCTTTTAACGCACCAATACACAGACACAGGAGTAGTCTACAAGTACAGCTAACATTGTAAACCTATTGATTTGCATTGTTTGGGAGAAAATTCTGCTTTCAGTTTTCGTTTAAGCACATTCTCTACTAAAGTTGTTTTAAAAAAGTTTCACACACATAAATTGGCCTGAATTTTAAGGACATTGATGAAGATTTTTTTCCCCTGCTAGTGATCTTCACATTTATCAGCAGTCAGGTGTGCTCAAATCTTGCAAATTTCATATTCATGAAAAATATTCATATTCAGTCTGACAGCAGTGGCATTTGCATTAAAATAAATGTATTTAAGTTCCTGAGGAAGCTATAAATCAAAAGTCCTTAGCTCCATATTTTAATATCTTTTTAAAAAAATAACCAGGTAAAAGATAGTAGATTAAGTGTGGATTAATAAGTTCTGGAAAAGGATCCTCTTTTTAATGAAATATCTAAAGATACATCCAGAGCATTTTAGAAATTCTACTTCATTTCCAACAATAAGGTGGTCAAAGGGAGCTGCATACAACTTCAAAACTCTGAAATAAGGCAAAGAAGCATGTTTGAGCATTGCTACATCTGGCTTCTGAAATGAACTGCTAATATGTAAGGTCCATAGGCAGCTGCTAGTCTTATCTAGATGAGGGTTATGCTGATAGTTTTTGCGTACTATTAAAACCAGAAACATTCTAAAAGAATATTTCAAGTTTAATTGTTGCACTTGTGTCAGTTATGCAATAGACTCCAGAAAGCTTTCACATTATAAAGAACTTTTCAGCTCTATTGGAAGAATACTATTGTGTAAAGGCTTTCATTATCTTTTATGCAACAACATTTGGTTCTGCTTGACAGTATTTCTGCTTGAAGAGAAATTATGGTTACAATCAGTTAATAAATAAAAAAATGTAAATAGCAAAGCTGAATTCAAGGTTTTTAGCCAAAGAGAAGAATACAAAGCTTGACTGATATTTAGTAATAAATTTTTGTTGTAGATTGGGTTGATTTAGTCAGGGATTTTATTAATGTTAGTTAGGTTTGTTCCTTGTATATCCCTATTTTTCCCCTCACAGTGGTTTGCTCCAAATTGTTTACCCCAAAAGTTCCTGCCACCCAGATCGATAGTTACCTGTCAATCTCCTCACCTCTCCCTGTTTTCTCCTTGTTTGGTTCTGTCAGTCAAGGTTTGTCACTCCCTGTTGAGTGTCAATCTTGTAACCAATCTCAGCTTCTTCATGAAAGTTCTGTATCAATCACCCCACCCTAGCCTTTCTATTTGTCCCAGGATTCTGTACCCACCTCTGTTATGTTACCATTGGGTGTTATAATCTGTGTCATTTCTCTATCGTTTGTCCCTATTGGGTGAGCCAGGTTTCCACCCCTCTCCGCTCACCCCATACTTAACCTGTTGCCAGTCTTTGTTTTCCGGCATTTTGCACTGCATTGCTCTGAGAGCATTTTGTTCCCACCAGGCATCGGGGAATAAAACTCTTGGGCTCACAGACAAAGTGTCCTTTCATCTCTTCATCTCCTCTCAGCATGTGAAGCTACCAAAGCTGCATTACCCACGCCGCAGCGCTCAGCACTACCAGGTTGGCAGACACCATAACCCTGGAGTGCCCGCACTCACGTAGCGGCCACCCGACCTCACACAGGCAGTGCTAGCCGGCGCTTCTCAGCTGCTTGAGGTCATGGCAGGTGGCCACTGCAATTTTTATCTTGAGATAATTAATTTACATTTAAAAGAATATTATTTTAATGCTTTTAGGCTTACAATTTAAAAGGAGTTAGTCTAGTATACATCCTTACTGGACTTTTTGCTGATAATAATAAAACCAGATAAATATATTGGAAAACAAATACTAGATGACTTCTTTTTTGTCGACAAGATGGAGAAATAGAAAGTTGCAGAATATAACATGATTCTTGGGACAGAATTGAGAGCAAGCTGAATATTAGGATAGTAGGTTGTGAGAAATGCAGTCACTAAACAATCTTATTGAGAAATAAAAAATAGTTTTGGAATATTAACATACACATGTATAATTAAGAAAGTATTTATATAGACCGTAACTACTGACATGAGGTATGCTAGGAAGGATCTCAAGCCTGAGATTAAAACAGAACTACCCATAGTTGTGACATTTTAACACATTATGTCACTTTTCTCTCCTAAGTGAAATATAGGAAAATGAGACTTTCATGTTTGTCAAGATGATTGCTACATAGAAACTAAAAATCAGAGTGTCAACACTAATAAATGCTTAATTGCTCTTTAGGGCAAGTCTGCTAGAAGAAACAGAATAAACCGTAGTAGAACAGTGTAATGTGTGAAATAGTTGCGAGGAATGCTGGAACTAGGACCACCCTGGCTTGAAAGAGCCAAAACCAGGGTACAAACTCACTTAAACTAGTGGGGCATTGGCAACTCTGAAATAAATCTTTCAAATTCTTCAATGTTGAAGTTGCATTCTTTTTAACTTTCTTGGATTTTGACTAAAATTACTTTTCTAAGGTTAGATGACTATTTCAACTTCACTTATGAAGTAACAAGTAATTTTTGCATAAGGAAAACTATACTTTTCTTGTCTGTTAGGAATCTTCCATATTTCGAGAAACTATGAAACTGCTGAAAACAAAACTGTGCATTGATACTGTTAGGAGATGCTGTTAGGAGAGTGGTATAATCAGGAGAGAAAGAGTGGCAAAAAGAAATTACCAGAGACTTGGAAAAAAGGAGGAAATGCTTAAACATTTCCGATGTCAAAGGTCCAGATTCTCATTTAACCTCAGGTGCTTAAGATTGTAGACCAACATTACCCAGTGCAAATCTGGATGACAAATAAGAGGTACATTCAGGATTCCCAAACTAGCACTGATGTGCACTCTGTAATGTGCAGCAAATAATGGAACGATATGAGAATGGGCAGGTTTTAAACAATTAATTAGGTTCTTCTGTCATCACTAAGATTCTGAGAAACTCCACTGATGCAGCTAGGCAACCATGTGACAAATTCTGATCTTGATGATAATTTTCCTGACACATACATTATTGTTATAGTACAAAACTTATTTCACAAGTGGACAGATTGATGAAATGCGTAATAAATAATCAAAAAAATGTATATTTTTTATATTTAAGGGTCTCCAAAATTTAATTACCATAATTTTATTTTTCCAATCTGGAGAAAAAGTTTGATTTAGAACAATAATATTAGCATTGTCAAAAAAGCCTATGTACACACTGGCACATTACATTGCAAAGAATTAATTGTTAAGGCACTGTTGCACTTTTTTAAAAAGTTACGGGGAATTTTAATCTGCCCATATGAAGTTTACTGTGTGAAAAACATGACTACAGTGCATGTGAAGACAACAGTATTTAATTTGATGTAATAGGTTTTATAATGAAAGCGTTCAACATAAGAAAAAAATGATCTAGCTAACAACTGTATAGAAAAAGCCTTTACATATTTGTTTTAGAATCAAACTAGCAGGAGTTTTATTGTTTTGTTTTTTCCTCTCAAAGAGAGTATTATGAGTGGCTTCACAAACAATTAACTAAAAAATGCTATAATTATTTAGTCATTCACAAGTCTTACTGGCAAAGTATCACCTCTCTGTCATAACAAATTTTAAGATTAAGCTTGAGTCTGGCTTTATAATGTGGTAGAAAATTTTAGTTCACAAGAAGATGTCAGTCTTTACTGTATATTGAGTGGAAAGGCATCTATCTAATGCCAGTAATAGGCTGGTATACTCACTAGCCTATTTCCACATTTCTACAAAAAATGTGTAATTTATTTTGAATTTCTGTGAGAAACACATATCATGTCCCTACAGAGGAATAGCATACTTTTTATACTGTTTTTCTGTTATCTAAAAATCTCTAAACTTGTTCAGGATTTGGGAGTGAATTTATCTTTCTCTTTGGTCCTGGAATTAACACATTTGTTCTTTTTCAAAGGAAATTTCCTGACAGATAGGGATTTTGACAGAATGTCCCTTACTTTCCTTCACATTGCTTGAGAGACAGAAAGAAACAGGATAGAAAGCAAATCTTCTGTAAAATACAAATTCACAGGAAATACATGTAGGCCAATTCTCTAAGGGTTCCAGTGCTGACTGCAAGTTTTGCTGCACTGTTTTTTTCAAAACTATCTTGACAGAGACTCATCCTTAGAATTCAGGGGTTTTGCGCAGCTTTCCTGAGTGTTTGCAGTGCCTTATGTCACCTGCTGAGTGGAAGGAAATGGTGATGCGTTTGTGTTGCTCTAAATATCTGTTGCTTCACAAGGTTCTAACACCAGCATTTTTGCATCATTTTCTACATCTATGTGAAATAACAAACTGCAGAAATCATGACACCTTTTTCATTTCCCTTAATAGAAGGCATCATCCTTGGAAGCTGAGAATCAGGCTAAGTGGAGTTGATATGGCATGATGGCTTGTCAGAGTGTTTCCACCATAGCATGTCTCACTTTAAAAATTTGGTGATTCTTAGGATTTGAACACAAATATTGACTTTGTATACTTTCTATAATTATTTCAGAGAAATGAATCCAAAGAATATAAAGTGAGATTTGTTGGCTCTGAGGAAGATGAAATTTCAATCAAAAAAAACCTCAAATCCATAATGAAATAAACTTCATAATAAAGTCAATAAGTATATAACTTATTATAACAAACTTGGGACTTCAGAAGAAATGAATTATACTAAAGCAATCACATACTAATTAATAGAAGAGAATTGTAGGAGTCACAGGCAGTGTATTACCATAATAATTACAAAAAAGCATTAATCTCATTAAACCAACCTGTAACATGATTATCAGCTCACATGAATTAGTGATGTCTGCTTCTCATACAGTAGAGGAAAACTCATATGAAAGTACTAATTATAACCAATGCAACAGAAAAGTCATGTATATTATTACATTTTTCTGTGGTATTAAGAGAAGAATTTTCTTTTCTTATAACAAAAGAGTAAGAAATCAACTTGCATTAGTATCTGCAAAGTTATCCTCTTAATTACATGTACTTGAATATTCTTAATTGTAAAAAATGTTTATTTTTTGTTTATATTGAATAATAAACATTTTTTAATTTTTTTATTTTATTTCCTAAAGTTGTGTTGCTGAAGCTATTTGTCCAGGGAGTCTATCTATTGAATATATACTCATGGCACCATGCATACATGCCATATGTCTCATTTCTGCTGATGCCAAAACAACAAAGTGGAAGAGACAGAAAGGAAACCTTTTTATTAAGCACTGCAAGTGGAAACCAAGAAGACAGCTGTAACCATGTCTAGTTAGTTTATGTTTTTGTCTGTGTTTTCTAGTTATTTGTCATTAGGGCAACTCAGACAATTACATTAAATTTAACATTTGCTGCAACAAAGTGGAAGTCCGTGTCCACAGTGCTGGACTTTATAGTGTAAGTCCAAGATCTATTTACAGGGTATCTATATTTGCCCTGTAATATTTCCAAAATGTTTGTGTTACCAGCTACTTCTTTTTTTTCTGCTTGGTATCCATAAATCTAAAGCCAGTGACAATAATGTGCATTTATTTCAGTTTCATCAGTGTCACCTTGTTAGGTATGGGCAAAGCTAAACTATGTAACACTTTGTCTGTCTATCTATCTATCTATCTATCTATCTATCTAATGAAATAACACTTACTATTTTCCAGTTAGTTATTTTGTATATTTTGTACCTGGCAAATGATGATATTCTATGCAACTAAGAAACCAGAAAATATTTAAGGAAAATATTACAATACTTGTATTCTTCATATCTATTTTTTTTTAAATCATATTCTTAAAATACTATGAAATGAAACTTTTATGATTAATGTCAAGCAGAAAAGCTGCTAATCTACTTGCATCTGTTATCTGTTTCATCTTTTCAAAACAATCCAAATGATCAGACATTTTGAGACCAGTACGGAATATTTTGACTGGAAAATGCTTTCCTGCTTTGAAATAGATATCCCTGTTTCATGTAATCCTTTATTTTTCATAAATGTCTTGACATTCATCTTGCAGTGGGAGGACATTACCCAGTGACAATATTCATCTCCTTTTGACATTATCTCGTAAGTGAAATAATCACTAGAAGGAAAAGAGTAGCACGTTGTAAAAATTCTCTCCTGTATTATATGAACAAAAAAATACATGAGCATAAATTAATTGTTGTGGTTTATTAACAGAAACATTACACAAAAAACTAGGAAAAAGCCAAACAGAAGATGAAAAATAGATAAATCTTGCAAAGGGCTTGGTGGGGGAAAGATAAAACATCTTGACATGAATAAAAAGAAAATAAACTATTTAATGACATAGGGTTTTTTTCTATCGCTGACCTAGTAATAAGTCATGTGAATTTTAATGAAATTATTTTAGAATTATAAGGAAGTCCTTTATTAAAGGATTTTTCAGTGGCACAGTGCTAATTTTCTTCAAGTGACCCAATTTGCTCAAGTAACTCCTAATATTCCAGCTAATTACTTCAATTATTTTCACATTTTATATTTTTTGGACAGGCAGGCTGTCTGATATGTAAAACAAATACAAAGTCTTGTACCATTGTTCTTTTGCTAACATTAGCTGACTTGATATTAAGTATTCTGAAGGATTTTAAATGATCTCATGAAAGTCTGGGTTATTTGGCCTTTATGCTCCTTAGGTCTTTCTCTTGAATTATACTGTAGCAAAAATCTTTATGCCATAGCAAAAAGTTCTAACAGAGTAAGAAAGTTGAATATAAAAATATACAAAGCTGCCAGAAATTGCCACTATCTAGATGGCATTTTTGGCTCATTTGAAGCTGAGTATCAAGAGAGTGCATACAGGGAAAACTTTTGCAGAGAGAATTTCTTCAGGATTTACTTTTCCTGAACTTTGCACTTGTGGGTGTTAGAGAAATTTCCCATGTCAGTGAGCTTTCTGGGAATAAAGTAGAACCAGTTTTCCCTAAAAAGGAGAGAAGGCTGCTGCTGACTTTTGTTCATTGCGCTCTTAAATCATTGTTTCAATCTTAAAGCATCAATTCTTTTTCAGTATCAAGCATGCCACCTACAACCTCTCACAAGTCCTCTGTGAAAATTGGTTCACTGGTTGAGAATCAGTTCAGTGATTTTACCACAAATCACTATGGATGGCGTTTATGTCTTCATATCTTAACTAAAAAAACACTTTGAAAATTATTAAATTATTTGAACCAACATGGTATCTCTGATGTAAACAACTTAGCATTTTACTCCTAGGAAAATATGAAATGTCCAATATTATGCAGAGTAGTTAAATATTTTCAAGTAATGGAAAAATACCTTTTATATACTCTAAAAATTAAAATATATTCTGAAGTTTTGGTTAATTTCAAAGTTCTTCAGTTTCCTTAAACTTTAGAATAATAGTCTGTGTGTTATGGGAAATTGCTTCAATATTAAACTTGTCAGACTTTGGAATAGGCTTCCTATGGAGGTAGTTTAGTTACCATCTCTGGAATTATTTTGAAGACGTGGAAATGTTGCACTTAGGAACATGGTCTCGTGGTGGAATTGGCAGTACTGAGTTAATGGTTGGACTTGATTATATTAAGGGACTTTTCTAACCTAAGTGATTATATGATTCCATAAAGTGATGAGAGAAAAAATTATCTGAGAACTCATAGGGGGAAAAATGTATGTAATTAAGTCTAAGACTAAGTGCAAATAATAGTTTTTATGCTTGTACTGAAGAATTAGTGAAGTATGTAATATTATTAATGAGTTGGACATATTTTGTTTCCTGTAACTTATGGTCTCTCTAGACGAATAATTTTATATTCATCTTATAATACTGTTTATAAATGTACTTCATGTGATTCATGTACTTAGTCTTTACATCTATGCTTTTGGTACCTTATTATTATTAAATAATTATCAAACTCTGTCAATTTTAATATTGCATTAAGTAGGGGAGGTGACTTCCTAAACAGAATACAAAAGGAAACCTCTTTTATATTTGTATCTCTATAAGGTTGTATTTGGAATTTGTATTTACAAGTTCTGAAACAAAATTTTAAAAACATCATCAGAGTATTTTACCTTCTTAGTGGAAATGCATAATGTATTACACTGACAGTCCCAAACCAATTGTTTTCAGAGAAAAAAAAAAAAGAAGTGTACGTAATTTATCTGTATCTAATCTGTATTCCAGCTAAGGAGCTGTTTCTCAGCCTGTGGAGTGGGAGAAATGAGAACATATTGACAAGGACTTGTGCATGAAGTCACATTCAGAGTTCCTGATTAAACCAGCCTGTTTTGAAGTTGGAGTACCTATCATTAATGTCATTATGGTTTTTGTTCCTTAATTGCATTCTAGTACGGAAGACTCAAGGCAAAAAACTGAATCAGCCCAGAAAAAAACCGCAATCAAACTTGTCTGTGTCAAGGTTCATGGTTAAACCTCTGTTAACCTCTGCATTATGTGAGCTTAATTTATGCAATGCATATCAGAATTTGAAAAAATAACATCTTCAGCTTTGGTCAGCTTGCATTTGTTATGAGTTTTCAAGAAATGATGAGTTAGTGTTTGATTAACCCTACTAGAAGCAGTTATGATTTCAAATGCTGAATTATGCCTTCTAGTTTTTAAGTTAACAGATGTTGACCTTGCAGTGGGAAAATTTCCCTCAGCAATATATACCTAATCAGCATTACACCTTTCACTTGCATGAAAAGAGCTCTATCTAATTAGAGAATATGCTTTTAGAAAATGAAGGTTGAAGGTTAAGATTTCATTTAGGATGCATTAGTTCAAATATGCCTTTGGGCTATTCCCAGTAGGTAGGCTTTTTATGAGTTCTCTTAAAATGATATGGAAAGGACACTCCGAAAACTAAAAAGAAATTGATTCAATAGTTTGCATGAATTCATACTCAATTTTTGTAGGAGCGGCCCATAATGAAATGAAGGTTCAGACTATATCTCCTTTTGAATACTAGCATTCAGCTTCACAGAACTACTGTATGAATAGTGTTAATTTTGAGATACAAACAATCATAAAAACCCCATGGATCTGAGACTTGATATTGACAGAAGAAATACACACAAGGGTCTGGTATGTTTGTATTTTTGCGCTAACACCCAATACTCCACACTAGTATTTACTGGAATCTTTGTGGCAGCAAGCCTTCCACTGGCAGTTCCTCCTACTCAACTCACTCTTTCTCAAAAGAAATTCCAGATATTTTTATAGCTACCCCTTACATTTTTGTTTACTTGTATTTTGTCTGGGGAAGAGTACTCCTGCAAGGAAAGACTGGCAATCCTATCCTTAACCAGCCAGAACTTGTCTGTGATTACCTCCAAAATTACCATGATGTGAAGAAAAAAGTAGTATATATTTTAAACCTAACACTAAAATTAGAAAATTAAAGACAAGGTATTAAACAGTCACTGTGATTACATAGAAAGATATACATGCATTTATAGACTGGGAGAATGAGGTGTTTGGCCACTTGCTTGCAGCAAGTGGATAGAGGTAGAAACAGGATTTTATATAAAACCCACTTCTTAATCTTAAATTAATCACCAAACTTTTATTTTCCTTATTGACAAAAGAATTTAAGGTTAAGTGAAGTCACTTCACAGATTGTAAGATTAGTTTAATACTGTAATTAAAAATTCTATAAATAACAAGTAAAATCACAGCACATTGAAAAAAAAAGGTAAACCGTTTCCATCAGTAGAAGAAATTCTTTGTTAAAACTGCATTATAAATATGTAAAAAAAACCCAAAAGGAAGCCCACTATCTTCCTCTACTGCAAAATGCTTTGGATCTCTTCTCTGCAGACAACTTGCTTTCTCTGAACAATATTTTCTACCTATAAATTCTTTTTGTCTCATTGCAGTGGATAAGTTAGGATCGAAACATAGTATTTTAAGGAAAAAAAAAAAAAAGAGAAAAAAATCAAAGGAGGCTTTCCTTTATTTTTCTTCAACAGAATGAAGATATTTTGAGATTTATAACACCAGTTAAAAGATAATGTAATGTAGAAACTAAGATTAACCTTCTCCCACCTGAAAATAACTGCAGGGAACAAAAAACAAGGTTGGAAGTTTTTTGTCATGGTTTTGTAAGGTTCTTCTGCATAATTTTTGCTTCTTTAGGTAAGATGTTTCCTTCAGTTTAGCTGCTATCACAACATATGTTTCTCGAATGTCAGGATAATGATTCAATCTTTTTACAAATGGGTTGTGTCTCAAGGACTTGAGTTATTTCTATGACTAAAACAATATGACTACTTTCCTCATAATTTCATAGCAAACTCTGTTTTGAAGTCATCAAGAAATTATGATCAGTTTAACACTGAACTTTAGGTTATTTTTCAGAAGAACAATAGGTCATCTTAACTGAGATGAATATACATCTGAACCAGACTCATACAAGCTTCTTTGCACAGTTTGTGACATTATTCTTGTTTGCTTGAGAGCTCTGAGACAAGAAGGCTCCCAGGAAGTGGCTAGAAATTCATTCCATGTCCAAACTGTAACATCTCTATAGAAGAGTGACATTTATGAATAAATAAAATAATTATTATTGGTTATGGTTTGAAACTGGTATAATTTTAAATTAATACTGTGATTCTTTCATCTATGTAGCTACATCTACATATTTACTTCTCTGAGTGCAATTTTGAAAAGGTAGTTTATACATATATGGAGGCTTTTATGACTCATTGTATGAAAGGAAATGGAACTTTGATCACTTTTTAGTTAAGTGATCTGCCAGCTCAAGATTTCTGAGATGAATAAATAGGCCTGTATGGTATCATGTATTGCTGTGCTAGGTATTTCAGGTAACTTAATAAGTCAGCTGTGTGTAGCATATCTACTTAATGTTTGTACATTAATCACATTGTGTTTATAAAATAATTTGATAAATGATTGCATGAAATTGTCATTGCAATGTTCCAGGCAGATTTTACTGACAACATTCTAGATCAAGTTTCCACTGAAAAGCAACCCTGAATTTTTAGTTACTACTATCCCAGCTTTGCAGATAGAATTCAGCCTCAAAATTATAATGTTCATTATGTGCACTTGAGTTGAACAAATGTAAATAAAAATAGAATCAGATATGTAACTTACCTGGTATAGTATCTTTTTTTGATTATAGAAACCTGCAGAAGAGGTACAGTTTCTATAGTGATAAGAAGCATTGAAGAACCCCCAAACTCTGGAAAAAACCCAAGTAGGAATACTGGTAGCAAACAGCCAAGTATAATTGATGAAGACATGTGTCTTTGGGGAACATGAAGAACTGAAATTAGAAGGAAAAATCCTTTATCATTCAATTTATTTATCTTTTAGAGACAGAAGATGCTATATGCGTGCAGATCTGATACAAACATGAAAAAAGAATGTGGTGTAAACTTCAAAATAGATGTGTTTCCAAGGTTCGATCACAGCATTTTTACATAGAAGACAATGAATCTTACAAGGCCATCCTGAGTCAGAATTGTGAAAAAAAAAAAAAAAAAAAAAACCCAAAACAAAAAGCCACAAACAAACAAACAAAAAAACCAACAAACCCCCCACAACAACAACTTATATTTGCTGAACTCTATTATGTATTAATCTCTGTAGTCTAGACAGAGTTGTCATTCTTCAAACTACTTTGCCCAAGAGGAATCACATGTGGCTTCATCTAATATATCAAAATACTGGAAAAAAAAAGGCACTTCCAGGAAGTTTCACGAGCCTTCTAGGATAAGAAAAGAAGTTACTGACACAATTAGCTTTTGTCACTTAATCGGTAATTTTGGTAAAATAAAAGGAAAATTCTCCTCCCTGCCCCTCAAAGAAGTTCCTCATCCAGATTTTGAATAAGTTTAATTTCAAAACTTTTCAGAGTTCAAGTAAAATCAATGCCAGTAATATGAGATCAAAAATAGAAATTTATTATTGTATGATTTCAGAATTTTAGAAAGTAAATTAATAAATGTATGAATTAGTGTTACTTTCTCAACAGTATGATAATACAGTGTTAGGATGAAAAATATCATTCTGTTCCATTCATTTGGTTAAAATTGCTTTAATTTTAATAATTCATTCTGAATTAATGAGTCAAGGATTTCTAGAAATGGCAGTATATAGAATACTTGGTGAACTGTTCTAGATAAATTTCTAAGGAAAAGATCAAGTTTTGTCATGGATTACTTCACTTTAATGCTACTGTATTAATATATCTTCACAAGAATAAGAGAGGATGGAACATCAAAAAGCACTACATTGCCTGCCTGGAGAGTCAGCAGAGGATGATCCTAGTACTGATGTAGAAGGACATTCTCTTTTCTTTCAGCTAACTAGATCTACTTACTAGAAGATTGAGAAAGAAATCTGTAAAGCAGAAAAAGACTATACAATGGAATGCTTATCAACAATACATTCATTTGACCAGTGAGGTGTCCTGCTGATTGTCTGGTTAATATTATGTAAGTGTCCATTTAGAATCAACCTGGTAGGGATAGATGTTTTCTAAATTATAGGGTATCATATACTGCAGAAAAATGCAAATACAATATTTGAGACCAATTTTCCTGATGACAGAGAGATTTTACAGAATCTCTGTGTTTTATGGAAGAATGACAAATTTTATATAATAATTATTATTTTAAAATATTTCAGAATTATACAGAATCTTTTCACAAGTTTAAGTACTCAAGGTAATTTCTCATGTCAAAATAGCATGAAAAAAGGGTTTAAGTTGAAAACCTAAGGAAGGACCTAAGTTACGTCCTTCATAACGTAGCTCCACCTGAAAATGTAAAACATTCCAGTATTTTTATTCACAGTAAATGTTAACAATTCTACCCAATTACCAGCCATAGTAAAACTAAAGTAGTTTTGAAAAGAGAGAGATCACAAGGCTGAAAAACATGTAGAATGAAACAAATGCTTTCCAGTATTTGAGCCTACAAGAAAGATGGAGAGAGACTATTCACAAGAACTTGTAGTGACTGAACAAGGGGGAATGGCTTTAAGCTGGAAGTGACTAGGTTTAAATTACATATTAGAAAGAAACTCTTCACTATGAGGGTAATAAGGCAATGGAGCAGGTTACTCAGTAGGATTGTGAATGTCCCATCCCTGAAAGTGTACAAGGTCAGGTTGGTTAGGGCCCTGAGTAACCTGGCTTAGTGAGAGGTGTCCCTGCTCATGGCAGGGGATTGGAATGAGATGACCTTGAAAGGTCACTTTCAATCCAAATCACTCTATGATTACTATGAAAATCTGGATAACATAATGTTGACTCCACAAACAACTTAATAGGTTCCAGACAGCACTGCCATCAACTCAGCCAAGGGCTTAGAATTGTAGTGCCTCAAGTACACTGACTGAAAATGAGCGATCATTGTCTGTAATACTAGCTAAATAATTTGCAAAGCAATATAAAAGTACAGAGGTGCCGTAATAAGAAATTTTATATTTTTACTGTTCCACAACAGTGAGAGAATATATGATCATTTCCCATGATTTCCCATCTGAATGATATTAA
Source organism: Vidua chalybeata (assembly GCF_026979565.1). Lineage (NCBI taxonomy): Eukaryota > Metazoa > Chordata > Aves > Passeriformes > Viduidae > Vidua > Vidua chalybeata. Next base: position 21,076,182 of record NC_071570.1, on the reverse strand, counting down.
GTACATGAAGAACAAATTGCATTCATCAAGGGATTGTTGTAATAGGACAAGGGATTTTGGATTTAAAATAATAATTAATAAAATAATTTAATTTACATTAAATATAAGAAAGAAGGTTCTTACAATAATGGTGATAAAACACCCAAACAGATTGTCCATTGGAAAGTTCATGAATGTCCCATCCCTGGAAACCTTGAAGATTGATATGGTAGTTTGAGCAATTTATCTAGTTGAAGACATCCTGCTCATGGTGAAGATGGTGGTCTACATGACCTCTAAATGTCTCTTCCAACCCAAACCACTTATTGATTCTAGGAGGAAAACCTATTCTATGGTTCTATGAATAAACACTTCAAGAGTTCCAATACAGCATCAAGTGTTCCGAAATCAGCAGAAAATTCCAACTGACTGTGCAAATTGATTAAACTCCACAGAGACAAGACTGTATTTGACTTCCAACTAGTTTGAGGAGAGAAAGACTTACAGCCTAATGTATCCCCAGGTAACTGTATTTTTTCATCTGACAATAAATTACCTAGGTCTCAATTATTACACTGGAACTGCTAAAAAAATAAAAAATGTTCATGTGAGGCAGGGAAAAACCCTAAACAATTCAGCTGTCACACTCTACAAATAATTGCTGAGCATGTACAAATTTATTTTTCAGAATTTTTTAAATGCTTCTGAGAGGCTTCACCAAAGAATGCTGAAATCCAGAGTCCAACAGGACAATTCTGTCAGATTCTAATCCTCCAGTTTTGTGTAACTGACCAAGGTGGGAACTTTGTCTTCAGGTCAAAATGAATCTCTTAAACATATAATTTCTTGAGAAGCTTTTTTTTTTTCAGATGATCCTGTTAAAAATAACAGTCACATAAATATAAAAGAGAATGGCCTAGGGTTTTGCAACCCCCCCCCCAAAAATTCTGGCTTTGAAAAGCATGTAACTTACTGACACAGTATTTAAAAATAAATAGTAAATCCAGCACAACTGTGGTTTCAAAAATTTTCAGTTTCCTCGCCACATATAATTATTTCTGACCTGCATCTTATGCTGTTAAATGATGCTGCATAAATTGGTATTTTTTTCCCAGGGAAGTTGAAAAAAACCCTAAAAAAAACCTTCACTGATCTTGTTCTTTTCTATTTTCATTTTGGAAACATGCCATGGCTTGCTACTGTCAGTTTGCTATGGCAATATATAATCTTCTGACAAATCTATCATGTTTTGAAATTGATATCAGTAATTCTCAGTATACATCATAAAGGCTCTTGGGAGGTTACTCTAGACATACCTTTTGAGAGCTTTTGACAAAAGATTTCCACTGTTAATTTTTAGTGATGTTTACAAGTTCCTGTACTTGTCATAACTTGAGGCTTTGGATGCTTGTTCTGTTAATTGTTAAATTGAAAGGAGCATAAGAGGGTAACATTTTTGTCTGTTGGGCATTTTCAACCTCTCACAAATATTAATCTCTATAGACCATTTTATATAACAATGAAATGCTAAATTCAGAACTTTTCCTTTATTACCCAGATAAATGAACAGTAAAAACCAAACCAACCATGTAACAAAGGCAGAAGAAAAGTTTAAAAAAAACACCCCCCACCTTGCACTATGATCCATGGGTTCTGCATTCTTATTAGTACTCTAGAAAGTAATTTTCCATAATAAATAAGACCTTCAAAGCATTTCAAAAGTACTGAAATTCAACTATGTATTTGAAGGTGACAATCTCAGTTTGCTGGACAGTAATACATCCTCCCAATCATGGAATTCTGAAATTCATCAGACATCCTTTTTTTTTTTTTTTTTTTTTTCATGAATAAGGTCATTTTCAAATAGGAGCAAGTCTGAAAGCACTGGTTAGCACCTAATGAATTTCACAATGAAGATGAAATGCCAGATGTCTTTGGCTGCAGATGTAGCTTAGATTACTGCTGTGTGCACAGTCACTTGGGTAACATTGGTACAATGCTCCAACATTAAAAGCTACCATATAGTAATTTGAATACCTTGTCTGGAGTCAAAATAAGGTTGGTACTAACTTTGGAAGAGGCTAGTACACCTTCAGAGGTCAGTACCTCACCATGACAAACAAATGGGAAGACAGATGGCTCCTGTGATGACTTTAAAAATACCATTCAGCATTATGGTGTATTATTATGATTCTGTGCCCTTCTTACAAAGATCAGACTGTCTCTCAGAATAATAAATATTCAACTAAGGGTGTTTTGAAGGCCACTTCTCATCTAGAAAGAACTCACAATTTATGAATTCAAGGTAATGCTATGGATTTTTATGAATAAAACTGGAAACTAATGCACATCTTTGTGTTTCTCTTGTTTACCTTCATTACTTTAGAGAGATTTTATCTATTTTAATTTTACATGCCCAATTTATTGGTTTTTTTTTGTAAATCAGTATTTTCTTGTCTTCTGTAATGTGTCAAATATTAAAGTTTAATTAATTTAAAATAAGCAAAATGTATGTAAAACCTAATATTGTGATCTCAAATTTGTCAGTCAGATACACTAAAGAACTATGAAAAAAGAACAAATCTGTTGGACAAAAAATTCTACCAGGAAAAGATTAAATGCTAATTAAGGCATTTAATGTCCAAAATCATAAGGCCATTGGTTTCTTTATTATTTCACAGACAATTTTAGTTTGAACTTATAGAATATTAGACATTATTAACCAGGTAAATGCAACCGAATATGCATTAATGTCTGTGTCATTCATCATAAGAGTCATATAAGTCTATAAAGTTTAGATTCTTGTTACTGTGCAGGCAACATGATTTCAGTTATTGTCACTTAGATTATGTAATCAGAAAGTTCCATATTTACTCTGATTTAAAACAAGTATATCAGTATTAAGTGTACTAACATGGCACAATTTTAGTTGAAGTAATATTTTCTCATATAATATCTGTATTTTTAGAACTCATTTTCCCAGTGTTCATGGTTCTTGGTGATACTCAAGAAGACCCTGTAATATATTGAAATAACTCCTAGTGTAATATAACAGCAGAATATTTAGTATTTTATTTAATCATAGCATAATGAATTGCCTCTGAAACATTTGGTTTCATCTTTCAGTAGGACCCTCCCCCTGTACTTCAACAGAAATAATCATGCTTTCTATAGGTGAATCAAACAGAAAGTTTTCTTTATTTTGTGACTGAGAAATTGGAAATAGGAGGAAATCTACATTCAATATAGTAATTTACATATAGGGACAGGTAGTAACAGTAGATCAAGAGGATTCAGGACAGAAAGATGCTGCAAACTTTCTAAATGTACTGAACCACAAGATTGATGTGAAATGGTCTATTTGTCAAGTGGAAGATTAAGCGGCTGGAGATCTGTTCTGTCTGATACCACCTGCCAACTGCCTCTAGGTTTGTTATAGGGAAGAGGAACTGAAAGCATACAACAAAGCACAGATAAAGGCTCTTCCTCTTAGCATTGATGTATTCAATGCATTTCAAGTATTGTGATGGATATTTTTCAAGAGTCCTGGTACAGGGCGACAATGGGATGTTTGATAATCTCCCTATATTGAACAGAAAACATCTGGATGCAGCAGCATACGGACTGCAGCTTCAGTGAAATAGTTTAATGCATGCTGCCCACCATTAGGTCCATATGGATATGGTTCCCTTTAACTTTATTCTCGAGTATGGCAAAGAGATCTCAGCATTTTATCTTTTTTTTTTGATGTTTCTTCAGTCTTGCAGTTATCTACATATATATGATATTGAGATACTTCAAATTCCCAGAATGTTCAGAAATCACCTGCAGCAAGAGCAGTTGACAGAAGTTGAAAATATCCACTTAAAAATTGTTTAAGAAGATTGCAAATTTGATTCCTGTTCTGAATGTAAAAAAAGGTTTGAACAAAAATGTGATCTAGTACTACTATATAAAGTCATTCAGAATTAAGCAAAGAAGAGTTGTAGTAAAGAAAAAAAAAATTTGGTTCTTGGTTCATTGGGGGTTTATTCCCTAAGAATATAAGACACACTACATATGAAATATGAAGGAAATACATGAAAACAAGATATTTATGTGGGATTTGAATATATAAATAGTTCACTCAAATTTATTAGAGGTTTGTCAGACCACTTAGCTCTCACTCTGCAGGTTTACATCAGTTGCTACGTAAAATGAAAAACAAGTTCAGGCAACAATGTCATGTACCAGTTTTGGGCGTTACCCTATGTCTTTTGCGATGTTTTTCATGTTCATGTGTGGGGAAAGATAAAGCAAATTTGAGAACAGGAAGAATGATATACAGTTTTTTGATTTTCATATTAGCTAGAGAAAAATAACTTGAAACCTGTGGAAAGACTATTTTTTTGTTCTAAGAAAAGGAGCAGGAGCAAAGCAAAGCAGGAAGTCAGTCAAGCACAAAGATAAGGCACCTGCTGTGGCTTCAGAGAATTATAACCCTCCTACATCACACAGAACTAGAATCCAGGGCCCGGTGATTATTTATATCCTCAAACAGCTCATGGAAGGTCAAGATTCAAAATTTGACAGGTGGAAGATGCCTATATCTAATCTGACTTTCTGAAGAAACCTCAAATCTGAGTAACTGGTATTGGTGGGAAGGGAAAGGAAGTTCTGGGAAGGGAAGTTCCAGGAAGTTCCGGGAAGGGAAGCTCCAGGAAGGGAAGTTCCAGGAAGGGAAGATCCAGGAAGGGAAGTTCCGGGAAGGGAAGTTGCGGGAAGGGAAGGGAAGGGAAGGGAAGGGAAGGGAAGTTCCGGGAAGGGAAGTTCCGGGAAGGGAAGTTCCGGGAAGGGAAGGGAAGTTCCGGGAAGGGAAGTTCTGGGAAGGGAAGTTCCGGGAAGGGAAGGGAAGTTCCGGGAAGGGAAGTGAAGGGAAGGGAAGTTCCGGGAAGTTCCGGGAAGGGAAGTTCCGGGAAGGGAAGGGAAGTTCCGGGAAGGGAAGTGAAGGGAAGTTCCGGGAAGGGAAGGGAAGTTCCGGGAAGGGAAGTTCCGGGAAGGGAAGGGAAGGGAAGTTCCGGGAAGGGAAGGGAAGTTCCGGGAAGGGAAGGGAAGTTCCGGGAAGGGAAGGGAAGTTCCGGGAAGGGAAGGGAAGGGAAGGGAAGGGAAGGGAAGGGAAGGGAAGGGAAGGGAAGGGAAGGGAAGGGAAGGGAAGGGAAGGGAAGGGAAGGGAAGGGAAGGGAAGGGAAGGGAAGGGAAGGGAAGGGAAGGGAAGGGAAGGGAAGGGAAGGGAAGTTCCGGGAAGGGAAGGGAAGGGAAGGGAAGTTCCGGGAAGGGAAGGGAAGGGAAGGGAAGGGAAGGGAAGGGAAGGGAAGGGAAGGGAAGGGAAGGGAAGGGAAGGGAAGGGAAGGGAAGGGAAGGGAAGGGAAGGGAAGGGAAGGGAAGGGAAGGGAAGGGAAGGGAAGGGAAGGGAAGGGAAGGGAAGGGAAGGGAAGGGAAGGGAAGGGAAGGGAAGGGAAGGGAAGGGAAGGGAAGGGAAGGGAAGGGAAGGGAAGGGAAGGGAAGGGAAGGGAAGGGAAGGGAAGGGAAGGGAAGGGAAGGGAAGGGAAGGGAAGGGAAGGGAAGGGAAGGGAAGGGAAGGGAAGGGAAGGGAAGGGAAGGGGAGCATTAATTTTACCAAACGTGTGGAATAGTTTTCTAGAGCAGAAGATGAATTGTAGATATAATTATTGCATACTCTGGAAAAAATAAAGTATTTGAAATTAATGGACAGAAATGTATCACATTAAACACAGTAATTTCTCCTCAAAGAGGAAAATAAATATACCGTATCCCTAAAAATATGATTTCTGTTCCATGTTGGCTTTTGTTGGTCAGTGTGTGGGCTTAAGACCTATGTGGGCTGGCCTTGATCCCTGTCTCCTTTTAGCTTGCCTTTACTAGTGTCTAGTGGCCAAGTTACCATTGATGAACATGTTGATATTGCAGCACTGTCAGTGCTGAATGTGATCAAGGGCAGGGGGTCTCAGAGAGTCCCAGTGTGACAACAATGGGACTCTTAAGGGAAGGAGCTTGGGAAAGGTGACCATATACCTTACAGGCTTTAGCTGGAAAAGCACAAAAGCAAAATACAGTGAGACATTGAAATGTATAAAACAAGATCTGCCCTGTCAGCTTCAGCAGTGAAAACTTTGAGACTTAACAGCTATTGAAAACTATACACCACCTCTCTGCTTTCAAAGAGCCTGAAGTCTCAACCTTAGGACCTGAGATGAAATCAAAGGACTAACTATAGACTAATAAATATCTGCTTTATTTTTATTAGTTTGTTAAGAGCTTAATTTGGCTAACAATTGTTCCCTATTTATGGAATACTCTTCCTTTTGGCCATTTTTTATAGTTATGATATAACAAACTCATCCATTCTTTGTGTGCACTTTCACAAATTAATGTGCACTTTGATGCAGAATTAAAAGCTTTTCTTGACAGGTGAGTAAAAATATAAAATGCTTGAGTTCATTATATTTTTGGTAGAGAAATTAATCATAGCATTAATGGAATTTAACATTGTTATATACTAGGCAGTCACTTCTATCTCTGTTATCTGTTGAAAATGAAAGAGTCATAAAGAAATAATCTCAAGGGAAAGTATATTTTTAAACATATTTTTCTGCATTACTTACATGAATGTGGATTTGTGATTTAAAGATTCCTAGAGAAGAAGGCTGTAATTACAAAATATTACAGGTGATTAGGTTTTTTAAAAAAATCAGGGAGCAGCTTGCCTGCTCTTTTTTACTAATGAGGATAATTATCCACCAACACATTGTGGAAAAATATTCTGGGAATTTGTTTGCAGAAATACTATAAAAGAGAATCAAATGGTCTAATTTGGATTTTTAGTAATAAAGTTGAGCTGCAGGTTATCAGATATACGAACAGAACTGAAAAAAACTTTTGTTTTATTAAGAGGAAATGACAGTCTAACAGTCTTCCAGTGGACATTATTTCATTAATATAGATTTAATACATAAATTTCAATTTTTTTTCTTCCACTCCATGACTAGTTCTGCTTATGAAATACTCATAATTTTTTTTTTCTTTCTTACTACATTAGAATTTTACCATTAATATATTGCTTCATTATTATTAAAAATCAGAGAAATACAAAAAGGAAAAGTTCTATTTTGCCCAGTTTTTCCTCACAATAGGCGCAAACTGCCATCAAATGACTTGGCAATAACTGGAAAATTCTGAGTTAAAGAAAAAAAAAATACTTTAACATGATGTGCATCATGCCTTAAAACCTGCAGGAACCAGTTTGCTCATTAGGTGATTTCTTTCAAAGAGGTTTTTAGTACCTTCCTGGAGGTCAGTCTAGACTTAGACCTGCAGCATGCTCTTGTGCTTTAACTTATCCCTTCATCCCTCCCATCTAACCATGTGAATAATGTCTGAAATAAAGCAACTGTCTGAAGAAATTAATCTTAAATTTTATTTTATACAATTATTTGATTAAAATTTGTAAAAATTTAAATGTTAAAATCTAAATAAGAGTAATTATAAGACTTCTGAAATATAGAGAAATCTATCTACCAAAAGGTAACCTGAATTATCCTATATAGGACTGCTTCGGTGTAGTCATAGTGTCTCACCTCAGCATGGAACAAGGGATGAGGGAGATGGTTTACATCATAGTAAAAAGACCATTATTGCACTTCCAGACCTTTGCTTTGTTACTTGAACTAATATTGAACAAAAAATTCCAATGTTTCCTTTGCATAAAGTTCAATTGGAATCTAGAACCGGCAGAGAAATTCCTGGGCCAGTAAGTTCAATCAATTTCCATAGATGCAACTGTTGTGCAACTCTTTTCTCAACAGCCTCCAATTTCTTACTTATTCTCTCAGAATACTTTTTATCTTGTGGCCTTAAACTTGTTTTCTAGATAGAAGTGTTCATGGCCAATGCACACATATTGGTACTTCAGCAGATGCTGCCATTTCACTCCTTGTGCACTACTATTTCTCAGCTCTATTTCTTGACAACAGTAATTTCAATTTCCACTTTGATTTGTAAGAATAAATATTTTCAGATCTTTTTTGTAAGGTATATTCTCTAATATAGGGTGATTCAAATTGTTTCCAAATTTGTTTCATATTTCTTAAAAAGAATTGAATTTTCATCTAAGATTAGTTGAGTTCTTAGTATTTTGAATATATCATTAGTATCTCTCCTTGTAAAATTAGCTCCATGTTTAATTTATCCTTTTATATACTTTTTGTTCTTTTCCTTTCTATCATATCTACACTTACAAAACCTGAACAGACAATGACATGTGGTTGGTACTAGTACTAAAATGCATGATCCTGGCCTTTGAACTATGAAATTTCATTCTGTTTCTTTTAGTCTGGACCTTTGAGAGTCATGTTCTCCTAGGTAGCTTAGTAATTTTGCATTTTAAAGCTATTTGGTGCCATTTGTCTTCAGAAGTTCCTCAATTTCCTTATTTTCTTGGATTAACATCAAATTATTCCAATGTAGTTGTCAAAAATGATTGTTGAATAAAGACTACAGTTTAAACTAGTCTTAGGAGAAAGTAGAATTTTGTGCTGTCTGAGCTAATAATCTGAATATTCAATAAAATCTGGATGTATATTCAATAAAAACTCAAACTCAATAAAAACTACATAAAAATTTCTATGTGAAAAAAGTTTGGAATATCACATATTTATTAGTAAAAAATAAAATAAAAAATATTAATATAAAATAATAAGCAGGACTGCCACTGGACACAGTGCACAGAGATATGCTTTCCCTCTAAACAGCTTCTGAAGTAGTGATCAGTCTGTCTAACTGAATTTCAGCAAACACATTGGAGGGGAGGAGGTTTTTTTGCACAGGAAAATCTGACATTTTACTGAGCCTACTCCTCTGACTTCTAGTCTGTACTATATTTCTTAGCAGTGAACATGTATCTAAGGAAGGAATATTTTTCAATCCAGTAAATGGATACAGCTCTAATCAGTGCATAATTTTACAAAAAACAAAAAACCCCAAACCCCAATACTGCAGCTGTGGAAATGGATAGTACCACATCCTTTGAGAGTGTGTGTAATATAGCCAATGAAAATCCTGCAAAAAACAACACAAATCCACTTTTTTAAAAAATTTTTTTTTTTTAATTCTTCTCAGTCACAAAGTTTCTTTTGTGAACAGCATTTACCAGTGATAACTGTTCCATGTAGTTACACTGGCTAAGAAGTTGTTACTAAATTTCAATGAACAATAAAGATAGGCTAGATCTTAAGATGGAGTTTCATAATGTAGGTATGTAGCACTAGTAGTAAACTGCACAGATATGTCCATCTCCAATGCTATGTACTCAATTCTCAACTACTTAACTAATATATTTAATGCTAATAAAAAGCAATGTTATCTATGCTTTGCTTTAAAGTTTAGTTGAAAGGATTTTTGAATGCATATACATATTCACATTTATTTCCAGTTCTTCAGAACTTTCAATTTTGTTACCAGAAAAGCTAGACACAATTGTCATTGAGGATCAAACAGGAAATCATAAATAAAATTATTAACTGAAATGAAATTTTTGAATGGTTACAGACCACTATTTTATTGCTGCCTATCAAGTAAATAGTTTACTTGCTCCCTAAGTTTCTGTTTCAATTATTTTTAAAAGAAATTACCTGCCCATTATTAAGTAAAGCATAATATTTCAATATAGTCCAAGGAGATATCCCCAAACACAAATGAGTTATGGCATGAAAGGTGTAGTAACTGATTTATATATTTTGCTTTTTAGTTAGTGTTGGCCCTTAACAAAAATATAATTAAAAATTCTGGTTCTTACATTGCTTTCTACCACTAGTAAACAGTTCCTCACCTACTAGGCAATCTTTAGATATTTATGATTTTTCTTCCATGCTTCTTCAAAAGAATTTCAAAAAGAGAAAAATTCATTGTTCAAAACCATAATTTTGCATTCTGCTTTATAGAAGACTTTGAAAGTTACTGAATTCTAAATAGATTGTTTATTGGTACTTAAAAAATTACAATTTGGCTATTTTTCAACACATAGGCACAAGGGCTAATGAGGTAGAAAGAAAGTAAAGAGAGCAGTATGAAAATCTTTAGAATTTGGCTAATTATTTAAACAACATGAAAATTATGTTGAATTAGAATGCTTACACCAGCCAGAAAATGTTCTCATCATGTATGGATGCTGCTTCATCAAGGAGACTAATAAATTTTAGTTTATTAGTAAAATTCTGCTTTTAGTGTTGGTTTTAGTTATCATTTAGGGAAAGGTTGCTGTGACTCTTTAGAAAACAGATGTTGTTTTATTGTTTTTATAGAAGAACATGAGGCAAGCTAGTTGTAGGGTTTATTATCATCATCTCCTTTGCAAGGGGAGATAACCCTTTCCAAAGGAGAACACTGCAATGTCTTGGTGAGTGATACATAATCTAATCATATATGGAGTGATAAAGCACAAAGATTTTTAATTAAGACAGTGGTTACAGTGTGGAGCAATTACATAGACGATAATAAAGAATCAGGAGTATATCCAAGCAACACTTCTGAAAAATGCAACTGTTGTATATTTTTAGTGAGAAATATTAATTTGATTCACTCTTTCCTTTGCAATAGCACAACATCTGTGAAAACAGATTTTAAAAGTGTTTGTCTTAACTGAAAATTCCAAATGGGACAGAACCTTTATCTGTCTAGTATGAAAACAGAAAGTTGTCCTAGCTTTGCATTTTTTTTCGTGCTCCAAAGGGTAGGCACACAAAACTGAAGTGTGGTTTTCTCTGATGGCAGATGCTAGCAATCTTACTGATTAAAAACTTCCACCTCTTAATTTCTTATCTAGTCTTATATTCCAAAGTAATTATATCAGCATTTTTGTATTTTGTTTTGTTCTAAAAGATGCTTTCCATTAATCAGGACAGTACTAAAAATAATGTCATTGCAATGGAGAAATCTTTTGAGTGTGCTGAACCTTTTCCTAGACAACAGTGTGGTGTTTGTAACAGATAACACAGCTAATGGGAGAAAACCACAGTGGTGTTCTTAAAGGAGTACAAGATGTTGGAGCATATGTTCATAGACGTGCAATGTGCTATGTCATGTAGGTCATTTTGTTGCCAGAAACACTGTCATAACCCAAAGAAAATATGAGCCAGAAAATATGAGATTTACTAAAGGATACTGAAAGACAGAAACATTTCTTAAATCTCTAATATTTAACTGGCAGTTGGAACTCCAGTATTTTTACCTATAATAAAAAATTGTGGTAGAACTGCTTGGAAAGAAACTCAACAGTATCTTGTTTCAAATGTTGCTAAATGTGCAGATAAATGTGTATTAGCCATCTATTTTTATTTACAGAAACCTGCAATCTTTGTTCACGTTGTGTAAAATCCTATTGCTTATTTTCAGGTGTCCACATTCAGCTGTGTGCAAGCAAGTAAGAACATTTGCATAGGTGTAAGAGAAAAAATGTCCTCTTTCAGGGGTCCCATTAAAGATTATCAACACTTGATTATCAAAATATTAAACAATTAATGAAAATTGAAAGAAATATTTATGAAAAAATCAGTCAACCTAAGTTCCTTCCTCAAAAAAATTCTCGTCCCTCTCTTTTTGCTTCCTCTTTCACTAAAAGACTTAACACCCTTCATGTGGGAAATATAGCCCATATTTCTTTGAATGTATAACCTTAAAATCCTGTATCCATATGTTCAAAAAGGGAAATAAAAAAAAAGAACAAAAGCAAAACCCAAAAATCCCATAAACTCCCTCTATAAATGGTCTTCTGAAGGTACATATATATAACATCGTATATATCTAATTAACTGTAGGGATAGAATAAGTTAATTAGATATAGGGATAAAATGTTTTCATTGGATTAGTGAAAGCATTGTATTTCTGTCTATCTTTCTTTCTTTATTTATTTATTTAATAGGAAGTAATTTTTTTTCACTATGAAAAAAAAAAAAAACCAAAAAGAATAATTAAAAAATTTGTTCCTAACAGTTTTTACAGAAGATACCATAGTCCAGTGTAACAGATTAAAAAAAAAAAAAAAAGGAGGAAGGAAACATAGCTAAATAAAAATTGTTTAAAGGTGTTGTGGGACTGCTCTTTTTGGATAGAATTATCATAAACATTTCTGGGTAAATGCTTTGTCTCCCTGAGGACAAAATTATTTTCTGAATATTTACAAGTACACATATTTTACTGCTGACTCTGAAAATTAAGCTAGAACTATCTGAAAAAGTAGAATGCATAATAACTATACCATCCTAAAAATACTCAAGACTGTCTGCATATCAACTACAGGAAATTCATATCATTTTAAAATAACATTTATGAGGAAAAGCTGTTCTGAGAACAGCTGAATAGTTCTGTACTTTCAGAACTGTTTCTGATACTTAATTTTACAGATGCTTATTTTTGTTTGTTTAACCAACAAAAAAAGTATTAGTGTTTTCAGAAATACCTTAGGTATGATGGCTTGATAGAATTCTATTTTTTTCTAATAATTTGTCAAGCTACAATGCATAACAATAACCAAGATTAAAAAAACCCAAGTGCTTATGAAAAATTAGTGTAATTTTATTAATTTACTGCTTTTGTAGTGACAAAGAATATCTCAATAAGAAAAATATGATGAATATTACAAAATAATATTATATATTACTATAATAAATGAAAATCACATAGAACTATTACATAGCTTTTCAAAATATTTTTGTCAGTGAAACATACAGTTCCTTTGATAGGACTTAATTTTTAAGTGTGCTCTTTTCCATTCTAGCAGGGTATTTTCTAAGAAAATACTTCATCTGTATTTTTAGTTCAGCTTATGTGATAATTAGTTAGATGACAAAGTCACAGTGAAGAAAATAGTATTGATGCATGAAAAAGAATACATTTATTGTTTAAAGCTTGATATACTCTACATGTAAACAAAGTTTGTCATAGTACAATAACTCTCTAATTCTAATTCCCCCCAAATCCTGAAAAATAATAATTTAAAAGGATGCAAAAAGCATATCTGTAAGATTTTTCAAAACAGAATAAAATTTTCTAAAATTGCTAGAGCATGAGTATCCCTATGTATTTACAGATGAAGACATTTCTACTCATTTGCACATTGCCATCTCAGATAAATGTATTCCTGATGCACACAGTCACAGTTCAGGGTTTTGTTGTTTTTCTCTCAAACTGCCTCATGAAGATTACCATTTTTATTGAAAAGAATCAGAGTTTATGCATAAATTAATCACAGAGTTGTGGAAAGTTTCATCTACTTAGAGGACAAGAGTGATGACAGAATTTCTGACAGTAGCTTGACTAGCAATCAATTCACAAGAGAGTTAGATGACTTCAGAAAGTGATTTTTGACTTCAAGGTCATTTTAGCTGTCATGATGGTTGAACAAGCTGTCTTACTACTTTGACCAATGACTTCCTAAGCTGCAGGTCAAAGCTTGAATTTCAAAGCTTGGACCAGAAACAGTTGCAGCTCTCCACTTCTAATACACTTGACCCTGCAAAGATACTTCTGTGTTGTGCAAAAGGGGTTCCCAGGAAGCTAGATGTATTCTGTGTATTTAGCAAGAGATATTGTAAGCTACATGAGGTACCACTCTATGGAATCTAACACCTATGATTAATTGACCCAACCCCAGCAGTGTTCAAAGCCAGGCTTTATAAGTCCTCAAGCTACCTGGATTAGTGTAAGGCATCCCTGCCCATGAAGGGGAGGCTGGAGCTAGATCCTTTCCATCCCTTAACATTCTATGAATATGATTAAATAAGACCTTTCAGGCGATAAAAGAGAGATGACTTTTTAGACCTATACTGGGTGACTCTGTCTAACACAAAATTTCTATGTCATCAATGAACAGACAAATTTAAAGCTGGTGGTCATGGTAACACGATACTTAATAAAATCTAATTCTAATAGGTGGTGGTTTTCAAATAAATATCATTAAGAGATCATTAAAATTCACTGGAAAGCCTTGTTTAGGCCTCTCCTAAGCAAATCTCTTATGGAAGGCATTTAAGTAAAATTAAACAAGTTAACCTTGTCCTAGCTTATGAAAAATACATGTGTGGTAGTTTCAGACTTTAAATCCAAATGAACATTACATACATTACCTCTACAATAACTGCAATTTTATTCCCTGTTTAACAGTATTTTACTCTTTTCCAGCCTGGAGTATCAGGAGATGGCTAGTTAATAACATTGCTTCACTTAGCATTGGGCTTGAAAAAGAGTATTACATATTCTAATACATAAATAAGTGCTTCTTGGTCTCACTGCCCCCTTGCATGCTGATTTATCAATAATAGAGGTAAGTTGATTAAAGGTAGACTAATTATAGGTCAGTCTTGGGATTTGAAATAAAATATAAAAGGACTGATGCACTGATCATTATATTGTGATACTTGTCACTTCTATTTCTCCAGGACAGCACTGGAAAGAATCAAGGACATTAAAAAGCGATGTAAAGACCCATAGAATGCAACAGATAGGGTGGGAACATGTGTTGCATCCTGGATTTTGGTGATGCGTCACCGGAAACATGGGTGAAAACAAACCTGGCAGCTGCCCAAACACTAGATTTAAAAAATATCAAACAGGTTTCCTGAAGCCCAGAAGAGGAAGATTTCTACAAGATATGTATGTGTGTGGTTTAACCTATTATACAGCTCTATACAGGTAATGATAATTACAATGAGTACTCAAGCACGCTCATTCATTCCCATTCCTTTTTATAGATCTGCTGTACAACTACAGAACAACAAACTCAAATCAGCCATTATATGGGAACAGATATAAATTATTTTTTCAAAGAGCCGACATATCCTATCTTTGAAAGAGTTGGATGAGTTTATGGATTGGTGTGCAATATAACTGGCAAGTGAAGAGATTGAAGCTATTGAAGAGTGAATTATCAAGTCAAGAAGTACTGTCCTGTCTAGTCACACACACTTCCTGCAACTGAATCAGAAAAGAGTAGTGGTTGCTCATTTAAGTAAAACTAAATGGTGTTACATGTAAAGATGCTACCATTTTATGGGTAATTTACAGAGAGGACCAATACAGAGAGACTGAATGTCATTACTGTGAGATCTCAGGCTTTGAAAACAGGCTTTGATTTACATGATCTTAGGTATTATGGCCAAAGAAGTTTTTCTTAGAACATTCTGCCTCCAGCTTTAACTGTTCTTACAATTGGTGATTATTACTTCTCTGCACTGAATGTTATTTTTTTCCTTACAGTGAATAAGTAATATATAAGTATAGTGATATCCATACTTTACAAAAGCTGTTAGCTCATACTTTGGTATGGTATGAACAACGTTTCAGGTCCTTTAAGAAAAAAACAGTAATACTATGAGATTATATTTTGTCTTCTAGAAAGAGGAAAGACAATGACTTCTTAAGAACAAGGGTTAAAGAATATATTTAATAATTTGTCAATGCAATGGGAACATTGTCAAAATTTCTATTCCCTTGTTTTTTGTCCTTTGCTCTGTTGGTTCTGACATGTTTTTTTTAAGGCTTGTTCAAACTAATACAGTAAGGAAAAAGTCCAGAGAGCTGTCTATATGTCAGATAGCAGTCACTTAGTCTAGAAAAATCAGTAATTTATGATAATATATAAGATTTACAACTGTTTTCCAACTTGATATAGAGTGAAGCAATAACTTGCAGAACTGGGAACTCAAATTTCAGAACATATGACTACTTTTTTTTTTTAAAGATCAGTTATAAACACAGTCCTTCATGGGTACTACATAAATAATACAGAAATATGATAAAATTTATGAGTCTTTATAAAAATTGTATATACAATATCGTCTTTCTATGAATATATTTTAATAATAGGTACAAATTTATTTATAAAGTTTTTATTAAAAGCATAATGTTTGCATTCAATGCAGCCACCAGAAATACATTTCAGTGCTTTTGCAGTAGTTCTTGTTGTTGTCAGTCTTCAAAAATTGTAAAATTTATTAAACATAAAAAATTCAGTACTCCTAAACATAAAAATGTCATAATATAAAGCAGTTTTGAAACTGACTTATCCAAAAGATAAGAAGCATATTAAGAAATGGTTTCAGCAGTATTTCTGCAATCATTAGATTAATGTAAGGAAAAAAAGATCGTATAGCCAAATTTTATTATTTGATTTTATTATTTGATATTTGAGTTGATTTGATTTTATAGTATCTCAACTGGTGGACCAAATAACTTGGTCCATATTGTGTATTACATTTTCTCTTTTATCAAAACCAAACCAAACCAAACCAAAACAAAACAAAACATACCTGTTTAGAAGCCCATGGCTTCATAATTCAACTGAAATATGAAGTTTTAGTTCATCTAGTTCAGTTGTGTAGATAAAAAAAAAATTCTAGCTATCTAAGGAAGATATTGGCTTAATATGGTGCAAAGTGCTTTCTCCTGATTAATAAACAGCATGTTATGTACACCTATTCTACACACTTGAACAATCTGTCCACTCTGGGCAGGAAAGGGAGTGCAACATGACTGACTCCCTATCACTGTAAGGCTGCTCAGATTCTGTAAACAATGTCTTCAAAAGGCCTCACTGCACTAAGAGCAATTGCCTTTGAGGATACTCATTGAGGAATAAATTTAATTTGCAATTCATCCATCAACAGTGCTATTAGGGATAAGGAGAAATTCACAACACCTGGAGTCCCATCAAAATAAAAACAAGGCTCCCGTAAAACTACAAATTTTTATATTTTTCCCCTCTTTGCAATATTTTCACTCACCTTGCCTATATACCTGTACTATATTTTAATAGGTTGCAGTCAAATAAACTCAATGAGATTAAGTAACACATTGGAAAAAACAATTCAATACATTTTTTCACTCAAATTCAACAAATATAAGGTGTATTGAAGCACCAGTTGTTGCTCAGATAAATGAAGGATTCTCCCAAAGCAAAGGTTTGTAGCACAAATCAATAAATTGAAATATGCCTTGTGTCTCTCTTTCAGTGCTACAATATTTGTAATTCAGGGAGCATTTACCTTACAGATTTTAAACCCAAAATAAAGCTGCAGAATAAGCTGCAAATATAAGAATGTTAAACATCAGGTTTTCAGAAGAGGAAAAATCAGACTAATATGTATTTATCTTGAGATATGCTGTAGACCAAATAATTTCAAAGAAAATGGTACCATTTTTTTTCATGTTTTTATGAAGGGACCTAAATTTTAACTTATAATTACTTTTTCAAATTATCAAATTATAAAACCTTTTTACCTTTTTAATACTTTACTTCAGATTCTAAAATTCTGAAGGTGGAATGGAAAAATATGAAAAAAAGAATCCTGTGCAGCTGAGATTTTAATTTGTACTAATGACCAGAAAACCTATTTTAGATGTAGTTACAGTAGTAAATACATATACAGCTGAATCTTTCTATGAACAAATTAAAAAATGTACATACACATGATTAAAATGCACCTACAGTGTATGTACCTTAGTGACAGCGATCAAACAAGCAGAACATGGACTCATTTTAACTTGAAAACAAAACTACTTTGGAAACAATAAAAAAAATATTTTAGATAGAGAGAATTATTAGTCAAGTTTTGGAAATGTCATTAGTGCATTACTCAACAGACTGCTTCCTCTGCCATATACACTTTGGCATATACAGCTCCACTGAAATGCAGATTCATATTGTCAGAAAGACATTAGAAAAGATCAAGAATTTTTAAGTTGTTATAACAATAATTGTCACAAAACCAGCCATGTTTGTGAAACAAAGTGTTTCCAAGATTAGGAAAAAGATATTAAACATTTATATGAACAATGAAAGAAGATATATATAATCCACATTTATGTTTTAAAGGCGACACTCCTTGGTTTGGCAGACAGCTATTTTATCTTGTCTCTCCCATCAGCTTTTCTAATACTAATTTTAAGCTAATTTTTTTTTTATTTTGGAAATTTCTAGTATTCTTGATCTTAGTGATATCCTCCTTTCTTTCTTCTTTTTTTTTTTCAATTTAAGTCTCCCCTCTCTATTATGTGCATTTATGTTT
The DNA here is from genome assembly GCF_026979565.1 of Vidua chalybeata. Lineage (NCBI taxonomy): Eukaryota > Metazoa > Chordata > Aves > Passeriformes > Viduidae > Vidua > Vidua chalybeata. The sequence continues at coordinate 21,058,090 of NC_071570.1, read as the reverse complement.
AAATTTGAAGAATTCTTTTCTCTCCCCCTCAAAAACTCTAGAAAGACCACCTGCATGTGTTCTTTAGACTGTGGTTTGATGCAAAACTAAATTAGACTCAGACAAAGGTTAGAATTAAAACCCAACTTACATAAAATGCCAAAACTAAATTCTCAAAGATAAATTTCCAAACATGCAGCAGGAAAAAACAATTAACAAAATGTGTCTGAAAAAGAAAAACAATAAAGAAAAAATACAATTATTTGAAATTTGAAACCAAATTTGTTTTGTCTGAACCAGTCTGTATTGGATGAAGGTATTAAGGTTTTGGTGTTTTGGGAGTCACTTCCACCAATCCAGCTCAAGTAATTCCAAAGACACAAGAAGTAATCTTGCTGAGGGAAACTATACAAGACAGAAAATTTCTGAGTAAGAGCTTACCTCATAGAAAACATGAAGCTGGAACATTGATTAAAGCTTATGTCCTTTCAAAAGTGGCTAGATATGTTTAGAAGGAAATATACTTGTCAGGATTGGCATATCATACATGTAAATCATCTTTTACTGTAGTTGGACCATGTCTACGAGCTCCATTATTGGCCAATTACAAACAAAATGCAGGAAAGGTTCTTGAAAATACTTGCTGATAATCTAGAAAGGATAGTGAAAACAGACATTGGGGCAAGTAGCAAGACAACTGGAACATGAGAAACCTAATTTCACAGAACTCCAGAATTGTTAGAGTTGGAAGAGGCCTCTGGAGGTCATCCAGTCCAATGCCCCTGACAAGGCATCATCACCTAGAGCAAGTGACACAGGAATGTATTCAGGTGAGTTTTGAATTTCTCCAGAAAAAGAGGGAGACTCCACAACCTTCCTGGGCAGCTGTCCCAGTGCTCTGCCATATTAATGTAAAGAAGTTCTTCCTCGTGTTAAGATGAAAATTGTTGTGTTTTATTTATGGCTTTTCCTCCTCTTTTTGTCACTAGGCACAACTGAAAAGAGTCTGGATTTGAGATATTTATGTTTTGATGAGATCCCCTCTCAGTCTTCTCTGATGGATCCTCTCCAGTAGTTCCTTATTTTTTCTGTCCCAAGGGGCTCAAAAAGTGCTCCAAATGTGGCTTTTTTGTATGTGCTTATGACTATGGATATCTTATTCTCCAATAAAATCCTAATTTCATCTAGAATATGAAAAACTAAAGATATTCCAGCTTTTGCATCATTGATGTTTGACTACTATGAACTGCAGTAAATAATTACATTTCTCATATCCAAAAATTAATTTCTTTTAAAAATATTTATTATTTTTGACAGTTTGGTGTGATATGAGAACAATAAAGGAAATACTGATTCCAGTTCTAATAAAAGCTTCAATTTTGAATTTTTTGAGTAAAAGTGAAATTGAAATGTTAAAATTTTCAGAATGGCTACAGCTTTCCATTAATTTATACATCTAATAGGTCTGACAACATATATTCCTCTCTTTAAGAAGTCTTGATGGGACATATAAACAGATTATAAATAGCTCAGTAAAATCATTAGGTTTAATCCTGAAGTCTAACTTGATGAACTCAAATTGGTATTGATGTTTACTGAATGAATCCATAATTTTCCATTATTTAAAAACCAATCTCAATTTTCCATGATGGTAACAAATTTGTATAAAAGCCAAAGAGTTTCTTATAGCGATCAAAACTTCATTTTATTCATTTGAACAAACTACAATGAGAGGCAGGGAAAAAAAAAAGGAGCTAAGCAACTGTAGATTTCAAGTTTTGAATCATTAACAAAATCCCAATTTTTGGAGATAGGGTAGTGCAAGCAAGTTACATTTACAAAAAGATGCCATTCTCTAGCTTTTAATCATATTCACATTCTAGTTTCCTACAGTAAAAAAAAAAATCAGTTTATGATGCAAGATATAATATTTCTGGAAAAGTCTAATTGAGCAGCTAGAAGAAGTGTATTTGGTTAACTACCTCATATTTTAATTATTTTCTCTAAAAGCTGGTGTATTTTATGTTAAAGGAACAGGAGTGTCATTTGTGAACATTACTGAGAAATACCTGGATCCTGCATTGTTTATTACCTTTTTTCTAAAATTCTTTTATAAAATTATGCAGGTGTAGAAGTGTAGACCATCAGTTCACAGTGCCTAGGAGAAAATCGGTGAAAATTTCCATTTGCTTGAAAGTGTTGGAAGGAGCTTGAAAGAATACAGAAGGATGTTCTACAGTTGAAAGCAAACTGTCTTTATATCAGAGACCAGAGTTTTATTGTAGCAAGAGTCTTACAATACTGGCAATGAATACAGGGCAGTAACATCATTCAGTTTAAAAATGCATGTCTGTGTTGATATCAAAAGGATGACATCAGACCATAACACTATCTGGATGAATCCCTAACAGAATTACTTTTGAGTGCTGCCATTGTGCTGTGTCAATTTCTGGTAATGAATGTTTTTCCTCTGTTTAATCTAGCATGAATTTTTTTATATTTCATGTCTTACTGAAAAGTAAGAGTTTCTTGTCTTGATGGGTACAAATGGAATTTTGATAATTAATCCTAAAACCATATATTGGTTGGAAATCTGAAATGCTATAAAATAGTATTTATTTTATTATAAAAAGTAAAGATCAAAAAGTCTGTGTGGTGGGTACTTATTGATGTAAGTCAAGGCAAAAACCTAGATTGTGATTGATTGTGGAAAAAATGCCTAACCAGAACATGAAAATTTTTTCAGTCATTGCCTTCTTTTTTCTGAGGTAAGAATATGGCAGATAATGTGAGATTAAGTAATAAATCCTAAATCCTAATTAAGACATAAATCTTAACATAAATCATAGATCTAAAATAAAACTTCAGCTGGAGGTAGAGCAGCTATGGATGACTCTGAATGTCATTGAACCACCCTAGAGGAGTAAGAAGATGGTCATAAAGCAACTGATGTTCTCCTAGGATCCTCATTCTATTTCATTTAATGCGTTTCACAATCAAGTGGACTACTAATGACAAATTTGTTGATAAAAAAAGTTAAATAACATGAAAAAATCATGTCATAACAACAACATTAAATCCGATTTATTACTGACAATAATTAAATGGTAAGCTACTTCCTAAAAGACTACTTAGATCAATACAATGTAAGAACATAAAAAAATGCCTGTATTGAGTCAAGATTAGCCAAGTACCTTGACACTCTCCCTGCCCTTGGCACAGGAATGTTGTTTTTATGATCCTTCTCAGATTTCAGTGCTAGAAGGATCATGAAAAAGGCAAGAGCCATTTTCTAAACTTTGTCAGCAACAGTCTCTGGGTGCCTGAATATTTTCTACTTTCTTCTAGTCACTGGGAGAGGATTTTTCTTTGGTTGTATAAAATTGTGTTTCTTATTTACTCAATTACTACCTCTCTGGAGCAGCAAATTCAACTAGCTTTTAAGGTAACCACCTTCAGGGGCTGGGAAACCTTCAGAACTACTCATGGATGCAGCCTCAATGCGTTTTTTGTGGACTGCAGCATAAAATAATGATGTTAGTTTTCTGCTGGGAAGAAAATATACTTACCTTATTTCTGGCAGCCACTGAGGGACTTGGCTACTCAAGGGAACAAGCACAGGGAACAAGTTTTTACATGTTTTTGGAGCCATGTAATCTGACTGAACCTGCAGTACTTGTGAGAGCTGTGAAACTAAAGATTCTCAGTCTTTGAACTCCCTGACTGGAATTTGTTACTAAATTACATTCATAAAATATATGCTTTTAATTACCATAGCTTTAAATCATCCTTTGTTGTTGAGTCAAATATGAATACACTGACGACTTAGAGATGTTAAATCTGCTGAACTGTCTTATACATAAATTTGCATTAATCTTCCAACCATATTTTTTAAACAATTCTGAATTTTGAAAGAATATCTTAAGAAAAAAGAAAACATCTGAAAATATGTTAATGGAAGATTCAAAGTGTTTTCCAAGAAGGGAGGTGATGATATTAAAAGGCATCAGGGAACAGCAACACTTGCATCTCTATTTGTTTTTTCTTTACCAAAGCTCACTTGATTTAGATGCACCATCCATACTTATGCAGCTCTTTTGCTCATTCATTTGTTCATTCACTAGCAACAAGGGGCAGATTCTCCTGAACTGAATATGTGGGACAAGTGCTGAAATTTCTATTGCATGCATTCACTTGACTGGAAATGTATGCATATGTGCAATATAAAATTTAATAATCATGCTAAATATTTAAGTGTTAGCAAAATGCACCAACACCTGCCTCCTTCCATATAGTACTTGATGGCTTATGCATCAAGCCATTGCAATTCTTGTGTTTCCTAAAGCATATTTTATAAGCCATTTTTAATCATGAAGTAAAATTCAGCAATAATCACTTGAGCATTTGAAGTAGCTGTCTGTGTTTTGCTGTCATTGAATTTATATAACCATTCCTGGTTTACTTGAATGTGACACTAGTAGTAGACCAACTCTCTTTCATGGTTTTCTCTTTTCTTTCCACAGCCACAAGTGCCTTAGAATAAAGTAGCTTGCTTTATATTAGATGAAATACATATAATTGTACAGAACAATTCAAAAAAGAATTAGTAAATGTCTATATTAATGTATGGGTGCTAATTGCAATCGGTGATTGAGAATCATCTGCTAAAAGGCAAGTCCTTTTAAGGCAGCTCGATTAAAATATGGTGTTTGCCTGTCCTATCAAATAGTGTGAAAAATATTTTTATAACATACATTGCATCTCTTTCAACATCAATTTATCTAGCACCCTGAAGCTGAAGTGATCACTGTAGAAGCTAGTTGAATCTGCTGCTCCAGAGTAATAAGAAAAATATTTTTATACAATCAAAGAAAAATCCTGTCTCAGTGAGTAGAAGAAAGTAGGAAATACTCAGGCATCCAGAGTGTGTTGCTGACAAACTTTAAAAACAATGTCACCTTTGGAGACTAAGATGACACACTCATTCATTCCTTTTTTGTAAGGAGGGTTAGGAAGTTTAAAGGAGTGTGGTCCTAGGCATTAGAGGTATGCAACTTAGGTCTTACTAGTTTCTCTGCTATTACACAGATGGAATTTCCTGCTAGTTTAATTACCTCACTTTCCTCTCCGTTAATTTTGTGGTGCCTGGGTGTGTTCTGGAAAGAGGTGCGCTTCTACCATGGACCCTTGACAGGACTTCTGTAGGTTTCTACTTCAGCCTCTCAGTCACTTTCACAGTGTACAAATATGATGTAAAGTGTGCAAGGGCACAGTTATTTAAGGAGGCAACTATTTGAACTGCTTACTGAAGGTGAAATAACTTTTCTCTGATTAACTAATTTGCCCATGAGAATCTGTGAGCTGTCTGTTCTGAAAAAATATCATGCTTTTATATTCTAATGCTCTTGCAGGTTGAAATGTGTACTTAGAGAAGTTTATTTGGCAGCCTTGAAATACAAAAAATATACTGGGCAAATAGTTTCAAGTTTAAATATATTAATATTACTGGGGTCAAATAATAATTATTAATAATAATTATTAATGTTAATATTAGTACAATTTTAAATATATAAATGCCACTACAGAGGTCATCATTGCACAAGTCTGGCAGTAGAAAGTTAAGGAAATATTAATGTATAAAACCAATAGAGCAAAATTAATTTAAAAGAATAAGGAGGGTTACTACTCTGACAAAATTTGTAATTGTAAAATAATAATAATAAAACCCAAGTAATTGCACCCCCTTTTTAATGTTAGTTTTAATTTGGGACAGTCATAATTATATTTAAGGTGTGAATTTGATAATGTAAATTGTGCCCTTATATTTTATATGAAGAAAATATTTTAAAGGAACAAGATGCAATACCAAAGGTAATATCTAAAAACACATATAAATGTTATTTTACCCTCAAGATAGCCAAAACCCCCACAACAGCATTGATATGAGTGTTTAGTAACTATATGAGTATTTACTTTGACTTTCCACAACCTGTAGGAATGCTTGGGTATAGTTGAAACTTTGTTTGCACTAATGAAACAATTTCTGTCATCCACAGATGCCCTGTGTAACAAGGAAAATGAATGTTCTCTAACAAGCTAGAATCCTGTTGTGCTGGTTCCGGTGGTTCCTAATTTTACCACAGGCACAGTTCCTCAATGCTTCAGCTCATTACAGAGACAAATATCACTCAGTTACAGGCAACTTTTCATTCTAATGTGCTTATGCCACTGATGTCTGTGCTTCAGAGATATTCTGTTTTGCACCTGAAATTACTTTCTGTGTTACAGCTATGAAGTGTGATTAGAAAAAAGATACTGCAATTTAGATAAACCCCCACTAAATGGCTCAACTGAAACAAAGCTGAAAATGAAGGTATAAATGGCTGAAGTGATTAAGACTGTCAAGTTCTCCTGGGTCCTGTTAGAGAATGAAATAGCTGATGGATTATTATTTATCCCTGAATGTGAGTTTTGGGGATTTAATTAAAACTGTTCTATTATATTTTTCAAAGCCTATTTGAGGCTGTGAATCAAGACCTGCAATAACAGAATGTGGTATTGTTAGTGGGAAAAAAATGGATAACTAGATATTTCAGAAATGTCCATTTTTTAAACCCTTTCATTTGGCTGCTTGATTTTTCCCTTTATATGTGTCAAAGAAAAAGATGATTTTAAGAATGTCAGATTTTTTGTGAAAAGTGAATATTTGCTAGCTATTATAAACACTGCTTTGCTCACTGATCATTATTGTTACTGTAAAAAAGAAATTATATGAATGTGTCTTAAAATAAAAAGAGGAGATACCCTTACAATACACACACGATCAATGGCAGGAAATAGGACCACAAAAAAGCAATTAGTAAAAGGAGAAGTTTCCTTAAAAACTTAGTATTTCCATTAATAAAGTTCTTCAACATACATAGAAAGTTTAACTACAAGCACAGCCATGGGACACCTTTTCAAGAGGAGAATGGACTACATTCTCCAGCAAAATAGAAATAGAAATAAAACTTATTACTAAGTTTGCAGATCACAAATTATAGTTTTCATAGTGTTTATATATACAGTAATCAGGAAAAAAAACAAAGTGGAATATAGTTTAAATGCAATGACAAGCTTTTCTCATCTAGATTAGCTAAACTATGGTGAAAAAAGACAAGCCAACCAGCACTCAGTATAAACTGTGATGACCTGATTAGATGCCAGAGGAGGCTAGGTTAATTATTGCTATATCAGACACAAAGTTAAACCTCCAGCTGCAGCTTATTCAGTAAAAGTTTGTCTTTTGAAAGATCTATAGCTATAAACAAAGGAATAAAACAACACTTTTACCTTTAGGGAAATACCGTGACAGTGTTCTGTTGTATGAAAGAGAGCAAAGAGATTCACTGAGGAGAAAAAAATAGTCAGTATATAAAAGCGCTCCATGAGGGAGCCTAGTTGAACCATGTAGATTTTTTGTGGCAAACAGGTAGGCCATTATCTTCTATCAGTTTTAAGGAGGTGAGCAAGGGAAGATAGTGTGGCCTGAAAATTGAAGAATCTCTTTCTCCACTGGCTCACACTTTTTCTATTTCCACTAGGATAGGAGTCAGAATTCACATTCCCACATACCACAGCCTTTTTTGGAGGGATCATTGACATAGGGGCGAAAGTGTCTGGAGTTTCTCATGAGACACAGGGATACAATCAAGAACTGATCTCCACCAAGTACTTGCTTTTGTTGAGCAATTGTTATATCTCCCAAAAGTCTGTGTCAAGACTACACTACATTGTAGACAAATTTAGTTAAAGAGGTTAATTTAATATCTGCAAATCTTTCTTATCCATTTGAAGGTTGGCTTGGATAAAATGGATCTTACCTCAGAATTTGTTGGGAGCTTTTTTGAATCAGAGAAAGATTTAATGTCAATTTAAATTAGGCTGATAGGTCTTATTTTTCTTACATTGTGATGTAACATAAAAGAAAAAACTGGAAGACATGACAGTCCTGTAAATGTCTTGTTAATGAAGAGTCCCACGATGTGGTTGAGCTTACCGTGGCTCAAGTTTCTTTGCACTGATTTAGCAAGGATGCAGGGGCCAAATGACTGTTGTTGAATGGGTTGGAATTCCAGCTCTGTATGTGCAGTGGCTGGACAAGTCCTGAGGATCACTGGAAATAAACTAGAAAGGCTGCTGATTTAGCAATTTAAATTATATTATTAATGCAACATTTCTATGTGAATTTAAACAACAAAAATCAAGGAACAAAATTTGAAAAGCACATTAATATGAAAATTTTCTTGGTGTTGTTTAGTCAGGCCAATAATTGAGTTTTAATCCATAGAATCATAGAACCATAGAATCATTCAGGTTGGAAAGTCCTTTAAGATCATCAAGTCCAACCAATAACTTAGTGTCACCAGCATGTTCACCGCTAAGTCATGTTCTCAAGTGCCATATCGGTATGATTTTTCAATGCATCCAGAGATAATGACTCTACAGCCTATTCCCGAGCTTTACCACCCATTTTGGGAAGATTTGTTTCCTAATAACTAATATAAACTTCTTCTGGCACAACTTGAGGCCATTTCTTCTTATCCTGGGGAAAGAGACTGACCCCTACCTTACTGCAACCTTGTTTGAGATAGTTGTAGAGATCAATAATATCAGCCTTCTTATCTCCAGGATCCCCCAGCCATTACTCATAAGAATTCTGCTCCAGCCCCTTCAATAGCTTCATTGTCCTTCTCTGGGCTGTTATTATAACTATATGGTTAAAATTGTTTGTCAGCAAGTCTTAATTCACAATAAGTTCTTGTCTCATAATAAATTTTGCCAAAGACAAGATTTTAAATGTAACTAGAGGTAGGTAGAGGTAGGTTTCCAGGAACTGGAAAGCACTGCCAAATGCTGTACCAAAGAAAGGTGCTGATAAATAGTAAACTCAGTATCAGGTCCCTGAGAGTTTTTTTACTCCAGTGGTTATAAGCCTGGGCTCAGGGCCAGCCTAAAAAATTGTTGCTATAGAGCCCCACATGGCGCAAAGCACCAGAGCTCTGTCAGAAGGCTGTTTAGACTTATTTACTGAAGCAACACGTTGCTTTCATAATTTTACAAGATATTTGCATTTACTTAATGAACACATACACTGCCCATTGGTCATAAAGAAGAAACAAAGCTTTCAATAAGTGAAAGGAGCCATGCCACTGTGTAAGCCAACCAAAGTCCAGATTTTTTTTGCTTATACTTTTTTCTCTCTCTTTCTTTGTGTCGTTATGGTGATAGCCTTGGTAACTTCCTTGAGAGCAATATGAGGCTTTCCTTATCTTCCCAAAGCCTTCACTGGCTCACAAGAACAACACAATTGTCTTTTCCACAATTCCCCCTTTTTTTATTTGACCCGCAGACATAACTGCTAAGGACTTCTGCAGGAAGCCTTTGCTAGCTCTCAAGAACAGCACAGAAATGTCTTTCCCACAAATTATAATTCAGATGTTAAGCCTTGAAAAGAGCTCTTTGAAAAAAACTCTGCTGAGAAGCTGTACTGATCCCTTGCTTCTCTAGTCCTTTGACTGGGAATTACTTTTGAAGGGAGGCTCCTGTGCTTGCTCCCAGCTAGAGGGAGGGCCCACTACTCATCTGTGTCCACGCCTGGCATTATCACTGCTTATCCAGAATCTGACACTGATCCAGGGGCATGACCTGCCTTGTCACTGTGGACATGCTGCAGGGTTATGAGGCTGATAGTGATCCTGGTCACCCTTATGGAGGAACTCAGCTGGCCTTGGACAAATGGCAATTTTTCCTATGGCAATTTGTTGACACTGCTTTGCGGAGCCATGTGTGTTCTTGCTGCTTTCCAGAACTCAGTTGAATAAAGGAAACTAGGAGCTGGAAACTGCTTGCCTCTCCCAAAGCAAGTAATAGGATATATACTACTTGAAAAATGGTGAAAAATTTAAGGTTTAGTTAGGGTTAAACATGTATATGGTCTTTTATTTTCTATTTACACAGTGTCTGGTTCCTATAAAACTTTTTAACATTTTAATAACCAACTCAGTGGCACATGTCACCGCCACTGAATCTGTGTTCATTGGGTGGGGATGGTTCCTGTTCTCCCTGTCCCACCCCTATACCATCCCGCTCCCCCCCAGCCTCAGTGCCAGATTCATCCAAGTGAGGTTGGGAGCAGGCTGTGGCTTCTCCATCACGGTTCTCGCAGCCAATAAAGCATCCAGCCACCACGCGGACAGATTTGGATGAATTCCCTACCTTTTCGTTTCTTCCTTCGTGCTGACGGCAACGTGCAGCCAGCCCACCCCGGGGCGCAGCTGCAGGAGCGCCCAGAAGAAGCGGCAAGCACCGACCCCGATGAGAAGCCGAGGCACCCAAGCCAGGCACTTGGGAGCTGACTGGGGCCGGGAAAGTAATGCACAGCTGCTATTACTTTTTCAAAAGAGTGAGTTATTTTGATTAGAAAGAAAAAATGTAGCTAAATATTGGTAAACTTACATGATGACTAATTTCTTCCTATTCCAGTTTATCTTTCTATTAATCACCAGTCTCTGGTGGTCTTATTAGTTCATTAAGAGATGGTTACAAGGGAAGTGATCTCCAACTTGAAAATATTTTGTTACTTTTTATGATACTATCGTGCAAATAAAATTTAAAATCACCATAGCATAAGTTTAAAAGTAGCATAAAAATTGCAACTAACTTCTCAAATTAACTATTCAAATGTTCATTATTCTTCATGACAGAGCTCTCAGGAGCACTCAGTATGAACTTAATGCTGCTTCACTGAGCATCAGGATGCCACCATGGGAGTAGTGTCAAAGTAGACTTGAGCACTCTTGCAAAATCTACCCCACATATTAGAAACTTATTAGAAAATATTTTGCTGAAACACACAGTGAACTAGAAACTCTATCCTTTGAGAAATGGTTAAAAAACTTCTCAGCCCTAGGGAACCTTTCTAATCATCTTGTCTGAACCTCTACATACCCCCCAAAGAATTTGATTTATTATTTCCTGTATCAAGCTATTGTCTTCTAATTAAGGTATAGAAATTTATTTGATAAACTTCCCTGGTCTTGGTTGAAAGGCTTGTTTCTGATACAGTATGACCCATTCCTTAATAAACTCTTCCATGATAGAATTTCCCAAGAGGTCTGCTGATAAGTTAATTGTTTTCATCCAAGTCTTTCTCTGTCAGATTGTTTCTCTAAATCAAAAATTATAGGATTTTTTTTCCTGAACACTCCAGATATAAACTTCCTTTACTACAGATAATGCCACAAAACCACTTAAATTTTTTTTCTTAGTATTTTGTTAGGTTATAATGTCTTTTGTAATATATAAAAATAAAAGAGCTTAATACAGCTACATCATTTCAGATAACACTGTTTTAGAAATCTTGCTGGCTTATAATGTTATATATTATTCCTCATAAAGCATGAGGAGTCTCATGAAAGCCTGAATCATTATTAATGAAGAAACACTGCAAGAAGGAGTTGTTTCTTATTTCACTGATGAGCAGAAACACTCCTGATGTTTACAGCTACATCCTCACTTCTGTTTAAAAACAATACACCAAAAATTTTTTTTTCAGTCCTAGTATTCATGTTTATTTGAAGCATATGCTAATGGAGATTAGAATTCATCCAAAGACATAAAAAAGGTAATTAAAAATTTACTAGTTCAAGCTGCTCTTCTAAAAATGCCAAAATTTCCACAATGGCAGGTACATAAATTCTTAGAAAGGTGGAAGAGAAATTTGAATTCATCCCTAATCAATAGTGAGGTGGATATATCTTATATAACTCACTACTCTATTTATAGAAACATTTCATGGAACTATTGCAAACAAAATTTTATTTCATGAAACAAGAATGTTGCAAAGTTAGGGAACCATTTAGTAATGCCATAATGTATTTATTTTAAAGTAAGCTTTGCATGAGACAGTAATCGGAGAAAAAATATACACCTGTTACCCAGATATTCAGAAGCTTGTTTATTTTTCTAAAAGTATATTCAGAGATGAACAGGACATCTTGCACTTAATTATATCTGGCTGTTATCTGTTGAGCAATTATTCAGTATTTTCCAGTATATTATTCACTCCTAGATCTTTAAAAATATTCAGTAGCAGATCTTCAGAGTAATCTAATGAGATAAGGCAATGTAAATGCCATTGAGGGAAAGTAAGGCAGAGAGCTTATAGGCAAAATTATAAAGAATCAGAATAATTTTGAGTTATTTTTGATGCCCATGGGTTTATTTTTCCCTCACAGAGCTTTATAGCTCTGTATAGGCTCAGAGCAGAGCTGCCACTAAATGCATTTGTCAGACAGATGGCTCACATTTCTGCAATTTACACTGTAAGTGTTTTGTATTGTTAGCCAAAAGATAAGAAATACAGAATTAATCATCGTTTGTGACAAGTGTGATTAAAAGACATCACTATGTAACTGAGTGCTGTCCATGACGAATGATTTACAAACACTGAACCAGTTCAAATTTGGGTTTTACAGGAAACCTTAACTGCCTTTTTTCAAGTTGTGGGGCTTTATTTTCCATGCATGATATAAGTAATATATTTAAGAATGTACTAAACATATATAAACTTGTGACAAAACATCTAAGCCTGCCTTGTATGCCTTTTAATCATGCATGTTTTCCTTCCTGGACTTTCAAACCCTCAAACACTTTCAGAAGTTTTAGACAGAGGTTTGATGCTTAAATTTAATCTGGTGATAAAAAAAACCCTAATCATCTCCTCTTCTTCCAATACAGAAGTAATTTTCTCCAGATTTGCTCTCAGTTGAGGCCAAGACTCAGTCCTACATTTTAATAGGTACAGAATCTTTTGCTTTGCTCTAGGAAATACAGGAAATGAACTTTTTCCCCTTGAAGTCCCTACAAGACTCAGATCATATTGTGTTTTCTCAAATCACATTTATATATATTTTGACTACTATAGAACCATTTTAGATCACGTTGTAGTCAAATTCCTGAATCACTGGATCCACAATATTACTGTCTCTGCCAAATGATAGTAGCAACAGTAGTTCCATCCTTGAATTCTTCAGGAAGGTAAGATTTTTTAAATTTTGTTTGGAAACTATATAGGATTATTGCATGCAATAGATTCAACAAATACTTTGTGTACGATGAAACTAGATTTTATTACATCAGGTCTTTTAAGTAGACAATTTAACTTCCACAGATTTGATTCAATATATGTTTTTATTTTGCTGAATAACATTCAGATACAGTGACTGATGAATATATTAGCACAGCTGAAAATTCATAATACCTTTATGATTTTTCTAGATACTTAAAAAATCTCTGGATATTTCCAAGATAAAATATTCTTTATTTGGGTAAACAAGCATTTTCTAATGTCAGACCAAAAAAAAGAAGAAAAATGTTAAATTTATTTATATATTTATGATCTTTCTGCCTGATTTAAGAGAAAGACCAAAATTGTGGACTCTGAATATGTCATCATCTATTAAAAGAGAGAGGAGATAAACAAGGGAGTAGATCTGTACACATTGTCTCACTGTATCCTCAGTGGGTGTGCCTGTTGCATCTTTTAGAATAAGATTACATTCATGATTTCCCATTTTTGGCCTAATCTGTCTTGCACTGCTTAAAAAATTTTATTGTCTTCTCTTTCCTATTCTATGTATTATTTTGCTACCCCATTTTATTTTCATTAAAATCATAACCACTGAAAAATTCCACATATGTCCACAACATTTCTTCCTATAACACATTTTGTGCCTACATTTTATAGACATAAAGGAATATATGGCTATTAAAAGAAGGAGGTGCAAAAACTTGACTAAAAACAAACAAGGTGTCCTGGAAATAGTTTTCTTTCCTGTTAGTGACTTCTTGTTCCCTGATTTACTATGTTATACACAACTCAGGATAGCAGAAAAAAATTATATTGTTTACTTTCTATAGCACAGTAATAGAAAATCTGGTATAATAAAATATATTTAACAGGTTTTCTTTTAATGTGGCACATTTCAACCCAAATAGAATAACTAATGACAAAGAGTTTTCAGAAATTAAATATATGCAAATTAATAAACAAAAAAAAAGCATGTTTTGATATAATAAATGTCACAATTGCTCATGTATATCTTACATGAACTTTAATGTTTAGACATAAAACATCTTTTTGATTAATCCTATTTTGAAAATACAGAAAAAATTATTATGGGATGAGAACCAAAAATTCTTATCAAGATGGTGAAGTCTCTCACAATTATGTTGGCACTTTGAAGAAAAAATTTATCCAACAAAAGAAAAAAAATCTTAATGAGAAATTTAGTTATGAAATAAATTTTACATCATATGAAATGACTGAAAAACTATACACAAAACCTTCCAGGCCACAAAGACACAAAATTTGCTTTTTAAAGGCCCTTCCTTGAACCAGTTATAAAGAAAGAGAACACTCATACAGTTCTTAAAAGGAAAACAGTGAAGGACTTAACCTCTTTTTGAAATTCATAAATATTCTTATTTACCAAGTTTGACTGTAGAGCAAGTATGCTAGCTGTCTAAAATAGAAATTAGTATTTACATGTATCTTAACTAGTGATAATGGCAATCTATGATAACAGGCTTGTGTCTTCAGTATGGGAAATTATGCATAATTATTATTATATAAGATGCAAATAATGCATAATTATGCAATAATGCATAATTATTATGTAAGATACTAATTAATTACAGCTCACCATCTTGGAAAATTCAATAGAATAAGTTTGCTATATGACATGTTATAGAGTGAGCAAATATCATAATTGATCTGTTACTCTTCTGAATAGAGAGAATTACATGTGATTTTGCTGCTTGTTTGGCTGAATTTTAGGAAATCAAAATGCATACATTTCTGCCAATAGAAAAAATGTGCAAAGCATTATTAGAACCAACAACAAAATACTTTTTGAGACTGTTCATGAAGTAAGAACATATTCTTTCTGTATTAAGACTAAAGTAATTTCTGCATTTAGGGATAAAAGTAAAGGATTACACAAAGGATTTCTACATTTAAACCTTTTGTATTTCCTTGTCTACTTCAGACAAAACTGAAGTAGATGCTCACTGTGGCATGACGCTTCACAATTTTAGTTTTGAACCATTTCTACCAGCTGCAGATATATCTCATAGCTACTGGACAGGAACACTTAATAACACAGACAGAAAATTCAATTTCAAGAACATTGTTGCAGCAACAATGGTGAGAACAGCAAATGAGAATAGGAAATACAATTGTTAAACATTTTCTCTCCCTCAAGAGAAAATTAGCTTTTTTCTTTACTAAATCATCAACAGGTCTGCCTCATGATCCATGCCTGTTATTTGTAACCTTTGTGTCTGTAACCTGCGAAAATGTTAAAGGACATTGTTATATTTAATCTAGCATTATACAATGAACCTTAAGTGTGAGCTCAGACACTAAGCTCTTGAAACTTATGACCCAGAAAAGATATCAGCTGCATGCTAAGGAAGATAGGTACAGTGAAGAAGAGAACATGGATTTTTTAACTACAATTCTTTAAAGAAATCAGAAGTTTTTCCTAAGAATACAGGGCAGTGTTGGCCTTACTGCTGTTGTTAATTAGAAAGGAACCATAAGCACAAGAAAAGATGGTACACGTGATGGAGACAAAAGAAAATTTATGCACAACACCTAATGATACAAACCCAAAAATGCACCTAAATTTTTTTTTGACCATGACTTGTCCCTGAGACTATATTTGAAGACTTTTGTAGTGTTAGTCTTTAGAGAACAAGACCCAGAGAGGGACTGTATGTGGCAGTGAGGGAGAAAAGACTGATGTATATTTGTTACAAAATAATCATAAGGACTTTAAGCAGGAGAGGGAAAGGATGAAGATATCTCTCCTTAGTATTGAAGAGAAGAAACAGCTAACATAAATATCAAGATTATGAAAAAAAAATTAGTTTCATTTAAGAGAGAAAAAGGCAAAATATCTTGTCAGAAGGAGATCTTTCACATTCTCCTAGGATGAAAGTCTGTAATACAGGGGAATGCTGGAGGTGAAAATGGTCAGCACAGAAATCACCCAAGATTCAAGGAAGAGACACATGGGAGAGAAAGGTTGAACAAAAAGGAGAGACTCTGCATTGTCAAACTGAAACTGGATGGCATGGAAATCAGCATCTGTATTGGTTTTGCACAGCCTGGTTTTTGGTAGCAGAGAGGCCACAAAGATGGCTCCTGTGAGACACTGCTGAAGTGTCAACCATGTCCAGCAGAGCCAATCCCTGATTGCCCTGAAGATGGACATACTGCCAGCCAAAACTGGGCCAATGAGAGAGGTTGCTAATGCCTCTGTGATGACATATTTAAGAACAAAATCAAAACAAAGTCACAAGTTTTTTTTCTCCTAGCCAGAGTAGAGGAGAATATGAGGACATGTGGGTGAAACAACATGGCACCACCTAGGTCAGTGCAGAAAGAGGGGCAGGAGATGCTCTTGGCACCAGAGCTGAGATTCCTCTACAGGCTGTGATGAGACCATGGTGAAGCAGCTCTGCCCCTGCAGCCCATGGGGATTCACGGCAGACGCAGAGTTCCACCTGTAGCCCATAGGGGAGGTGCCCACGCTGGAGTGGGTGGATGTCTGGAGAAGGCTGTGATCCAGTGGGAGACCTGGTGGAGAGAGAGGGCCCTGCTTCCAGGGTGGAGCAGCCTGACCTTGGAGGACTGCACCCTGGGGAAAGAGAGCCATGTCACAGCAGTTTTGGGAGGACTGTCTGCCCATGAGGTTGGACCCACGCTGGAGAAGTTCACAGAGAACTGTCTCCCATGGGAAGGGACTCCACGGCCTCACAGGGGAAGGACTTCTCTCCCTAAACAGCAGAAGAAAATCTCGGGTGGTGAACTGACAAAACCCCCATGACCTGTCTCACTATGCTGTCAGTGGGATGCAGGGAGAGCCTGGCAGGGAAAAGGTGTTTCAAGGGTTTATTTCACTTCTCATTATCCTCCTCTGATTCTTTTAGTAATAAATTCACTTTGCAACTTGAGTTGAGCTTGCTTTGCTCTTGAAATATTTCTCCCAGTCCTTATCTCACTCATGAAGCCTTCATTAATTTTTTTCCCTTTTCCCCTCCTTTGTCCAGCTGTAGTAGGGGAGGGTGAGTGAGCAACTGTAGTGGGTGCATGACATTGGGTCAGTGTCAAACCATGACATCATCTCACTCAGTATTCACTGTTGTAGTAAGTACACATAAAAAACGACATTTTGGGGTCCAGCAGAACCATGGAGAAGAAAAGAAGTGGTAAGATTTGTCAAACACTGAAGACTGAATCAGAGAATCATTGAGATGGCTCAAAATTTAGACAATTCCAGAGATATTAATCAGTGCAGCTCCAATATCCTTCTGGACCCCCATTACATTTCTCTCTTCATGTAAAAAAACTGGAAATCTAACCTGTTTACTTAAATGTTTCTGCATGCAACTTATTTGCAAGTTTACTAACTGAAAAAACTGAAATTTTGATTGGGAAAGCTGCAAATGAGACAATAGAAAATAATTTCAATTTTTATTTTTTTGTACTTAATAGGAAATGTAAAATTAGTCTCTTTTAACAAAAGACTTTGCTTCTCTAATATCAATTTGTCACACTGTGAATTAAAGTTAAGGACAAATAAAAATGAAAAATATGCAATGATTGGTCCTTGATTTCAAAGAAGCACAATTCAAAAATTAGGGAAATAGCAAAAATTTGAATGGAGCTATTTTTTTTCTCCCATATAACACATCAATTCTGAAATAAATTAATTTTCATCTATTTATATTAATAATAAAAGAAATTTGCTGTCATAACCTCCTTACTCTTTGTCCCACAAATAGAAAATACATAGTGGAAGCTTGTTTTCTGTTGAGTTTAGACCTGATTTTTTTCATAGCCTTTATTCATTATCCTATTTTATCTTTTCCCCTTTTCCCATAAAGATTTAGACTCTTCCTTATGATCTTACTAGATTATATCTTTTTCCTTTCGTTGAATTTCTCAAACATACTCAAACAAAACTGGATTTTGACATTTTAGAGTTTTAACACCATATTCATGATAAAAAGTGCTGCATCTATTCCCATGAAATATGAAGATCAATATTCTCTTGAATAGTCCCCTTAAAACTTAGAATTCTGTTGAGCCATCATAATTTATTTTGAAAATTCTAGTATTACTAACAGAGATGTATGAGTTAAAAAAATTATTTATTCTCCATGACTTTATAAATACAGAGGATGAAGTATTGGTCATCAATGGTCTGTTTGGTGACTATCCCGTCATTCTTTGATGTCAAGTTTCAGAAGCTAATGTCCTGTTAAATTCCCTTTCTTATACCTTACAGTATTAGGTATTGCATACTAATTTCAAATAAATTACTTCTGGCTCAGAAAAAGTTATTCATTAAATAAATTTATTTTACAGTAAGATGAAGTTTACAAGCTTCTAAAAAGGTGATATTTGGAGGCTATAAAATTCTCTTACAGAACTCCTTGGCATTTGTTAAAAGAGGAAGAAAGGTTGATGGAAAAAAAATAGATAGAAGTTCAATGATAGTGAAACATATTTTGGCCAGCAATCTTTATTAAAAATTATTAAATTTTTACAACCTAAAGATTAGTGAAGAAAAAAAGTCACCAAGGAAAACATCAGAGCAACTAATAATTTTGTCTTGTAAGAGGTAATCCCCTCTAGTTTAAAGAGTTTTGCAAGTTAAGAAGAAATGTTTGATATCCAAAAAATGAAGAGTTAAAATTCAGACTCACATATGTGAATTTCCCTTTCTCACACAGAAAGACAGAGAAATTCTCATAGCACAGCTACAGCTGTTGTGAAAGAAATATTAATCTATTAGACAGGACACCATTAAATATATCTAATTCAGTTTTACCACAAGACCATGTGAGTTTGCATGCATCAAGATTTTTTTTTTTTCCTTTTATTAGTTTGCAGTATTAAACACATTTCAGTGAAGACTCTGAGGTGAATTTCTCCAGCAGACATGGTCTGGAGCCAAAGATCACACTGCAGGGAGAAGCAGCAAGACCTCAAAATTACTGATGAGAGAGGCACTCAAGACCCTTGAATGGAAAGCACTAGAGTCCTGAGGAGAGGCAGTTCTGGCTCTTTTGCACAAGCCAGGGCAGGAGCAAGAGCATACACCCTGTAGTAATTCAAAAGTAGCCTCTGGTGAGCATGAATGAGCAGGAGTACAGTGAGCACAGCAGGCAAAAAGTGTGTGGCGTGGCAGATCATGTGCCAGTTTGCACAGCAAGGGCACACTCACCCACCAGCACTAGAGATCATCTCAGTTGGTGGTCACCACACCCTTGAAAGAAGCACAGCAGTTTTCCACTTGATGGCTAACCATATTCTCAGCACTCATGAGAAAAAAAATGGTGACACAAATGAAGAACCCAGAAAAACATGTAATTGTCCAGGTTACAGGGAGTCCCAGAGCCTGGGGTATGGGGCAATAGTAGAGACAACAGCTGTGCGACCAGGTGGTTAATCTGGTCTGCCTGGTGACAAAGAGTAGGTAGAAAGGTTATGAAGTGCCACAGACTCTAAAGATGAGATGGGGTGTGGTGGTTTGTTGTTTTACAATTGTTTTCTGTTAATGAGTTTATAATGGTTTGTTCCATGTACCCCTTTCTGTTCCCCTGATGGCTCAGCCCTAAGTTGTTTACTTCAACATTTTCCCGCCAAGTGCCTGTCAGTCCCTATGTCAGTCTCCCCAGTCCCTCCTTTGTACCTCCCTTGTCTCCTTATATGCCCATGTCAATCCCCAGTTCATTGCTCCCTACCCCTGCCTGTCAAGTTAGACACACCCTCTTTGTTCTGGAATGTTCCCTGTCTGTTACCCCTTGCACAGTTTCCTATTGGACTGTTAAGCCTGCTCCCTCCCCTGTGCTGCCATTATTGGATTACCCCAGTTGTGTTCTCCTCCCCAAATGTCTCCCCATTGGATGTGAGTTGTCTCCACCCCTCGTACCCTCCCCTCTTTAAAATGTGATGCCCCCTCATTCCTTGTCTTACTTGTCCCTGAACCCTCCTTGGGAATAAAGTACCTTGGAATTCATACAAGTGGCCCCTTCC
Source organism: Vidua chalybeata (assembly GCF_026979565.1). Taxonomy (NCBI): domain Eukaryota; kingdom Metazoa; phylum Chordata; class Aves; order Passeriformes; family Viduidae; genus Vidua; species Vidua chalybeata. The sequence continues at coordinate 21,037,953 of NC_071570.1, read as the reverse complement.
TATTTCTTCACCTCAGTCTCCTTCATTCCTGTTTCGGAGCTGTGCAATCCACGCCACAGGAGCAGCAGCTCCCTGTGAGCACTGCTACCCGAGAGGTCTCAGAAGAGGTCTGGGGGCAGCCCTTCCTGTTGCGCCCTCCGGCCATAGGGAGTTGCTAGCTGGGAGACCTCCATACTGTGGCTGCAACTGGACAGCAACAGTGGGTGGTGAAACAATGGTCTGGCAGCACCAAACACCAGAAAAATCCTGAGATGCGAGTGTCCTGCCTCCTCACCCTGCCAGGCTGAAAGGAGTAGATCAAAAGTGTTGCAGGCAGTGACATTGGGAAAAAAAACAGGCCTTGTCTTTTAATACATGGCTTCATGGCTTTAAAGTAGGTGTGATGGGAAAGGAGATAATACAGTTCTTGGAAAGTTGTGGAATGACAGACCTAGATTAGGGGCACAGAGTACTAATGAGGGCACCTTGCTGATGACTCTGAGATATGCTAGTCACGCTGGACCATGTTTCAAATCTTACAAAGATGAGGAAGGGATCCTGAGGTAACAGAAACCAACAGGGAAATACCAGAGAAATATCTCAAAGACATTAAGAAATGTTCCTCTAAGAAGACAACATGCCTCAGCTCAGCTGACAAGCATTTACACTAATACATACAGCACAGGCAACCAACAGGAGGAGCTTGGAGCCACCAGAAAATTATGTATGACCTTGTTGACATTACTGAATCTTGGTGGGACAATCTCATGGCTGCAGTACAGCTATCAAAGACTATAGGCATTCAAAAGGGACTAGGATGGGAAGATAATTGGAGGGGGAGCCCTCTACACCAAGAGCTGATTGGCAAAGCCGTCTTGCTCCAGCTCACAGGCTGTCATTCTGAAGGGGGACTTCAACCACCCTGACACCTGAATGTAGCATAGTGGGAGTAGGAAATCTAGAAGACTTCTGGAAAGCATAGACGAAAAATTCTCATGTACTATTGTAGATAGTAAGCATATACACCAGAGGGATCCAGTACTGGATCTAGTGGTCACCAGTGTTTCAATGCCAAGATGGGAGGTAGCCTGAGTTGAAGTGATCATGCATCAGTGGAGTTTGTAGTCCTGAGGGATATGTGTCAGGTGAAGAATAAAATAAATATCCTGAACATTAGGAGAGTAAAATTCCAGCTGTTCAAGGACTTAGTCTGTAGGACTACCCTGGAAAACCGTCCTCAGTGACAAAGAAGCAGCTAGAACACAATAATTAGCTATGCATAGGAAAAAAAAAAAAAAAAAAAGGCCAGGAAAGCAAGGACACTCATATGGCTGTGAGAAAGGAACTTCTGATCAAACTAGTGGACAAGAAGCAAATGCACAGGCAGTGGAATGACAAACAGGAATCCAGGGAAGAGTACAGGGGTTCAGTTTGTTTGTATAAGGATGGGATCAGGAAGGCTATGGCAAATCTGGAGCTGAAACTGGACAGGGAACCAAAGAATGGCAAGAAAGATTTCTACAGGTATGTCAGCCAGAAAAAGATCAAAAAAGGCTAGCCAGTGAGTCAAAATTGATGACAAGGCTGAGGTAATCACAACCTATTTTGCCTCAGTCTTCAGTGGCAGCTTACAGAAGGTAATGATTCTTCGCACACCTCTCAAGTAGGTTGACCATAAGATAAGGACTGGGGGAGCTGAAGTCCTCCTATTGTAAGTAAAGATCAGGTTCATAATCACCTGAGGAACTTGAAAGTTTGTCAGTCTATGGGACAAGAGGAAATGCATCCCAGATACCTGAGGTAATTGGTTTATATAGTTGACAAGATAGGCTCTGTGATATTTTAGAAGTGTGACAGTCTGATGAAGTCCCAGGTGACTGGAGAAGGGGAAACATTGTACCCGTCTTTTAAAAAGGTAGAAAGCAGGACCCTGGGAACTCCTGAACTGTCAGCCTCACCCTTGTCACTGAATTATCATGGAACAGATCCTCACAGAAGACGTACAAAGGCATACAGAGCACAGGGAGGTAATTCAGGACAGTCAGAACAGTGTCATCAATAGTGAGTTTAATAAACATCTTTTTAAAAATAAAAAAGTATATATCATAAAATATTGGCTATTTGAAATATTTAATCTTCCTACTAACTTCTAAATAGATATTCAGAAAAAGTGCATTTAAATTGCCTGGTCAATAAAAAATACATTAGTTATAAAGAACTGAAGTCTAGGAATGAATGTTCTACATTAGATAAACCTTCCATATTATTTTTGTCTATATCAATTCAACTACTAAGTATTTTCAAATAAACTGAATATACTGACATCTACACCATTCAATCAATAGCTTTGTGACAGAGCTATAAATACCTGAGGAGCAGGAGTGGGAAGGGAGAGACTATTTGTGGAAACTAAGGATTGTGGCACATCTGCAATCACCTATAACATCAGCATTCATACAGTAAAATGGATGATGATAAAAAACATACACCTGAGGGGAATACATTATCTAAAGCTAACATAAATGGCGTGAATGTTTTATTACCATGGAAATGGTGCACAGTACATGACAGAAGAAAAAGTCCGTTGAGACAGGCAATTTTAATTTTTATTGATATTATGATCACAGGTGTGCTTTCAATCATTTCACCACTCAGGTTTCTCATCAACTGTCACTAATAATTTCACATGACAAACACAGTGCTTGTGACATTACAAATGCAACCTGAAGTTACTTACAATGCCTCCTGACTGGAGAGCCACTGTCTCTACTGCTGGGGCAGAAATACAGAAACCCTTTCTCTTTAGTACACCAAAGGTCTCTCATCCTCTCCGTGATGCCCTGTGGCATTTGCGTTTCATGCAAAGTGTGGCTGATGCAACCAATGTAAGTAAAAGTTTTGACAGTGCTCTTCAAAAGAAACAGTGCCTTCTGGGTAAAGATGGGAAAGAGGCAGGGCAGGATTCAGAAGGACCATGATCAAAACCCTCAGATCATTAAAGGATGGATCATTCAACTGAAAAGAGATCATTAAAGGATGGATCATTCAACTGAAAAGCAATATAATCTTAATCCACAAGGCTTTCTGGCTCACACACTCCTTGTGTTTTAAATTTCAGAAAATCTTAACTGAATTTCCTGTTTTGCATGCCCTAATTTAGCTCTAATAATACTAATGTGACTGAGGCCTAGTTAGAGCCAAGTATGTATGTTTCAGGAAGTAGCATTCATGATTGCAAAAAAATACTATATTGTGAGAACACAAACAAAAGAAAGTGAAACTGCAGAACCAATGCATTCTCTGTGATGAGAATGGTGCTTTTCATCAGAAAATTCATATCTCTCTGCTTTGCCGTATATGCTCAGATGAGTTTCAGAGTGAGGAGTTCTACAAAATATAAATAATGTGAAAAAGGTTTATAGCTGTCTCATTTAATGTTTTTATTTCTTGAAATCATGCTACTATTAAGATACATTAGTAGGTTTTGAAAGAAATAGTTTGAGCAAAGTTAAAATACAAATTTTATCTGAGTCCAATGATAACATCTATCAAATAAGATATTTCACCTTAACATATATAGTAAAATGAAAATATCATATAGTGTTCAGTTGCTAATTTTAAGGTATGTTTCTCCTAAATTTTTTAGTTTTTGACCATTACAACAAACTTAATCAGAGCTCCATATACACAGTAATATAATGATTAATAATATGTCAATATTAATATATAAAATATTCTTCATATTAATATGACTATACGTTTACACTAAGGATGGAAGAAAATTGTTTTAAAGCCATTTTTAATATTAAATGGGGGTCTTCTATGAGGGTAACAATTAGACTATTACACAGTAGTGTTGGGTCGATTTAGTCAGGGATTTTATTAATGTTAGTTAGGTTGTTCCTTGTATTCCCCTATTTTCCCTCACAGTGGTTTGTTCCAAGTTGTTTACCAGGAGAGCTCCTGCTACTCAGACCTGTCAATCTCTCACTTCTCCCAGTTTTTTCCTTACATGGTTCTGTCAGTCAAGATTTGCTCACTCCCTGACGAGTATCAATCTTGTAACCACTCCCTTCTTCTTCATGAAAGTTCTGTATCAATCATCCTACCTTAGCATTGCTATTTGTCCCAGAATGCTGTACCCACCTTTGTTATGTTGCCATTGGTTGTTATAATCCATGTCACTTCCCTGTCGTTTGTCCCTATAGGGTGAACCAGGTTTTCACCCCTGTCCCCACCCCCTACTCAATCTGTTGCAAGTTCTTTGTCGGTCACCATTTGCTTTGCATTGCACTGAGAGGGATTCGTTCCAACCACGCATGGGGGAATAAAAGCTCTTAGGCTTGCAAGCAAAGTGTCCGTCTCTCGTCCCTCTGCTTCCTCTCAGCGTGAAGCTACCAAAGCTGCATTAACTACGCCGCAGCACTCAGCACCATCAGGGAGGCAGACACCAGTACCCTGGAGTGCCCGCTCATGTGGCGGACTCAGCCTCACAAAGGCAGTGCTAACCGGTGCTCGACTGCTTGAGGTCGTAGCAGGTAGCCGCCGCACAGTAATGCCATACTGGAGCCACTAATAGTCAGAAATAAAATATAACTTCTAGTGGTATAAAATGCTTTTACATGTTATTTATAAAGTATATGCTCACCTTTGCTTTCCTTAATTCCATTTATTGTTTTGTTTAATTTATTTTGGAACTGCTTTTTGTTGTAAATATATGTCATTTCCATATTAAATTAGTATAATCTGATAATTAAACCTAACTATCATTATAGGAATTTTAGAAATCTAGAAGAAAAATACCCAGCTTTCCTACTAGTTGTAACTATTCCTCAGAAATAGATGTAATGACATCACAGAATACCTTATTGTCATTTTCCCTTTCCTAAAATATTTTACTTTAGGATGACTGTTGCACAAGTGGACTAAGTGGGATTTAAACAGTTCCATTTCAAAACATTCAAATATTTTCTTTGTACTGAATATTGTTCTCCATGAGACAAGGATGAACAGAAGGAATGTATTCTCTTCTGCTTCCTATTTGCTTTGCACAGCTGTCCACCAAAGTATGAACACAGAGAACAGAAAGGATAAAATCTCGGCTTCTCTGATATAAATGGCAATTCTCCCATTGACTTTAACAGGTTAGAGTTTTTTCAGAACTAGTTCTGGACTCACAGTTGCCAGAATGTGAGATTCCACTGAAAAGTCAACTTTCTTCCCTGTGTGAGATGAAGGCAGATTGGATGTACATGGTAGTCAGAGCAGAACATTGACTACTGATGCTTCATGGGAAAGTTAATATGCTGTAGAATGCAGAACGTTTCCAAACAATAACAATGTATAATTTGTTTCTTTCATTTGACATTGTCTCATAAATAAAAGATAGGGGGATGATGAATCATAGTTTGCTAACACTAGAGCCAAATAATCATAGTTGATTGCTAATAAACGACAATGAAAACTGATCATACAAATCAGAAGTCATACTGCAGCAATAAATATCTAGGAGGGCACTGTACATTAATAACAATTTTTATGCTGCTTATTTGAATATCAATTTATATTTGCATAGCTCTTGGCTAGAAACTATTGAGAAAATATTTCTTCAACAGTTTGAAACAAATCAGACTGCTAGCCACTCACTTTTCTGCTATATTTTAATTCAAAACAGTTACACTTTGCCATATTAAATTACACTTCTTGACAAACACAGAAGACTAAGAGTTAAAATTAAGTATAATATTGTTAAAATTTAAAACCTTATTGAGATATTAATTTAAAATTGGTTTTACATCAATACTAAAAAACTCTGTCTTTTCCTTCATATTCATTATTTCACAAAATTATTTGCCTGTTTTAGCAAGGTAATTATAATGATACTGGCATTAGAAGTTCTATGGAATGGTAAAGTTTCTGTTAGCTGTGAAGGTTAGACTTGTCAAAGCTACTAAAGGACGCTTTACACGCACATAATTACTACAGTTGATCCAAATTCTACAGTAATTACAGTATTAGAATAAATGGGAACATGGCAGCACATCACCTAAAAATCCTCTGGCAGTACAAAGATAAGTACAATTGCTGTGCACAGCTTTGTCTAAGCCTTTTAAGGCAGTCTCCAAGATTCCACTATGTAAGTAGCAAAATATCAGCTTTCCTATTTTTAATTCGCAGCACAATAGCTGCACATTCTGTGGCTGACTGGATTTATTTGTGTTTGCCAGTATGTCTGAGTAATAGACAGAGGTAAGGAGGTAGAACACAATACCCACAAATTTTCTTTCTTCAATACTTGAAGAAAAGAATTCCAGCTGATGAAGTTCAAAGTTACTTAACATTTTTTTTAAATTCAAAACCCTGATTACTTTTGCTTTCTTAACTCCAACATTGCTCTTTTGAAGGACTGACCAGTTCAGTGCAATTTATGACGGGTCATGAAAAACCCCAGAAGCACATATTCCTGTCTCCTGAAATTTGGAACTTCCTGTGTTCCTTGGAATCTACTCTTGTAGGGTGGGCAGGATGAACAAGGCTAAGTCACAGACTGTAAGAATATGTGAGATTCAGTTTAAAGACTAGTAGCTTTCTTTTTATGTAGGTTAGCCTAAAAAAAAATTCATATGACCTGTCACAATCAAGCCTATTTGTACCACAGGCTTTCCCAGAATCTTGAATGTTACACTGAATGTAAAACAAGTAACTCCCTGCTCAGCCCCCTTGCTCCCAATCCCCCTTTAAAGGAATAGTTCATTTAACATTTATAATTAATGTAACAACTGTAGTAAAAAAAAAAAAAAATCCCAAAACCAAAACCCTTGTCTTCCCCAGCTTAATTACAGGCCAACAGAACATGCAAAGTAAGAAAAAAAAAGTCTGTACAATTAGTTCTTGAATACATATGTGTGCACACACAGGTAGACAAACTGACTATTTTTGCAAGTATTTTATGTGCTATCTGATAGTGCAATGATAGATCTAAAGGCAACTAAGCAGTCAAGTAGTTCCTTCTATATGTCTTGAAAGAGTCAGAGAGCATAACAAGTAACATGTTGACATTAAACATATATTGTTAGATTCAGATAATTACCCAGTCTTCTTAGGCTGACAGTGAACAGCTTCCATTTCCAAGAGCTGCTGAATGTTCTAGCAGTCAAAGTGCTTTGATCTTCATTTTGTAAAATGTTTGAAAATATTACAGTATAATGTAAATGTCTTAAGTTGCCCCTATGTTACATGGAAAAAAGATTGTACTATCTCCAACAAGGATACAAGAAAGCGTCATGTCTATGAAGCTTATAGGTTTTTTCTGGAGTAGGAAAATCCTAATTACAGATGAAAACTACTCTACACAGCATCCTGGGGGAGTAGAGAAAGAAAAAGAGGTGATGATCTTAAAAGACAAAGAAAGGCTATTTCTCTGATTGTAAAGGGCTTATGCTCCACTTGCATATTTCATAAAGTACGCTAATTTTTATGATTCTTAATTAGTATGCTTTTTCAAGTCAAACTTTGTGAAATCAATCTGTGTTAAAGAAACCAAATTTCAAGCAAATATGAGGATCATACAAATTCTAAACACATTATTTATAACTCTGTATTCCCATAGGTTCCTTTTAAGAGGTCTACAATATTTAATTTCCATTTTCTTGTTTTAGAAATAACAGATCTGTATTAAAAACCACCAAACCCAAAACCAAATACAAACCTCAGTAAAAAAAACTTTTCTAAAAGTAGTAGCACTAAGAATAAAAGTCTCAAACTAGTGATCATGTATTTCCTAAATAGGAGACTGATTTATCATCCTTAAAACAAGAAGATCATCAGTCCTTGATTTATTTTCCATTATGCAGCAATAGAGAAAATGGCTGAAGACTTTTCAAGATATGAAGTGACATATAAGATTCAACAAGGAACTACAACTGCTGCAAAGCAGAGTATATGAAATCTAAAAATAAACATTCTAAGTGCCAGGGACTGTCTTAGTACAGGAAATTCAAGACATGTGATCCAAGATTTGCATTTCCACCTCCTTGTGCAAGACCAAGGAAAACATGTTCTAATGCATCTTCTTGTTTGCAAAATACACTACAGATACCACACACCGTGGAAAGAACCTTCATTGCAAAATAGAGAGCAGTAATTCCATACTGTTTAATAATACATAATTTTCTATTGGGGAACAAATAAATCTAGCCATTTTGCCATGACCAGGAAATTTTAAGAGTGTACATAGCATCTTTACCAGATTTATCCGTTTTTAAAAAGGAGACCAAAGGGCAAAGAGAGAATGTAAGGACTTTAATGGTGTCACAGTTACAGGATTCTATGTAAAAATAGGGTTTTTAGATTTAATTATAATTTTTACATAGACTATGTCAAGAATGGCATTTAAATCCCTTATTCTTCACAAAAGCAATAAAAAGACATTTGGCATATGAGGCAGATCAAAACAGTAACAGCAATACAGAAAAAAAAAACAATTGCAAAGACCTTCCAAGCCCTTTGCCATGGATTGTGTTGGTTTTAGTCTCATTTACAGAATTATTTTACTCTCCTTTACAAAGCCGGACATGAAGTGCTGACTGTATAATAAGAAAGAAAAAGCTTAATATCTATATAAGAATATAGATGACCTTTAGAGGTTTATATAGAGAATACTAGTCTTTAGTGTTGCCTTGTAGCATGATTTAAAGAGTATTTATACATACATCAATCCTATAAATTATTAGCTGAAGCACAGTGTTTTCACATGTACACATGCACTCACATATGTGGCATCCAAGGCTACTGTGATTTACTACTCTGTCAGTATCTGAAGTCATGTAAAAAGTATGCATAAACAGAGCCAGAAAGATTTTCAATGAGCTTAGTAACACAGTACAGTACATATCCAATAGGGAGAGAATGAACCATAAATCTTATAATGTCTACTTGTGTTAGTTACGAAAGTAATTTTCTCATGCACTCCTGATCAGAAACATAAAGGCAAACTAAATAAAAGCTTCTGGAAAAAAAAAAGCTTCATGTAAGTGACACTTCATTGAACAGTCAGTGGGAAATCACAACTGCAAAACATCTGTTTCAACCCCACAAATAAAATTAATTTAAATTAAGTACATAAATAACTTGCAATGCACATATCAACGTAATCAATAAGCAGCAGACTCCTAATCACAACTGCCATTAAGATTTGTAGTGAAAGATAAGAATAAAGAGATAATTGCAATCAGAAAACATGCTGAGTGGAAATAAATTACAGTGAATTTTAAACAGCATTAAAGAAATGTTCAGAGGAAGTTTACTGCAGCATATGAAAATATGAGGCCAAACTATATCTTCCTTTCCTTGTCCCTTATCACTTCTCTTTTAATATGTGAAACTCTATTCTTTTTCCCTTGCTGACTTTTTTTTATTGCTCAAGACAAATACAGACCTAAAGCTGCCATCAGTTTAAGATAGATTATCTGAAAGCCACGTCTAAAGATGCATCATTCTTTTCTTTATTCCATACTACCTTGTAGTTCTGTCCTAGAAAAGTCATCCAACTTTTCAAACTATCGTTTCATGCACACAACTTCCCTTTTCACTCTTTTCCTTTAAAATTGCTTATGAAAGAGCTGTCTTCACTTATTAAAAACATCCTTGTTGCTTGGCTTGATGTTCTTTTTTACAGCAAAAGTCCACAGTACCAACTTCCTTTAGGTTTGGATACTCTTATTCTTTTTCCCACCACCTCTCAGATTTATCTTCTTACCTTTAGCTGGAACAGTTAACATGTGCTCCTACTCTCCCCCAAAGTCACTTTTCCTTTCCTATTCTCCTCTGGTACTTTTTTCACTTCTGTGATGGAATATGGACTTGTGATATTCATAAAGGTTATTCTGAGAAGAAAACCATATGTGTGAAAAAAAGAAACATCTTCAGATTTCAGGAGATGCAATACTATTCCTAACTGATTGCTAATTTCCCCTGCCTTTATCCTGTTCTCTACTCAGATTTCATCTCAGCTGAGTAAATCAATTGCCACTTTTTTTTTGCTCCTATCAGTCTCCTATATTACTGCTGACTTTTTCTCTCTTTGAAACTTCTATCTTCTTCCTGCACTAGACAATACTTTGTTTCTTCTGTTCTAGCCCTCATACTTCTCTCTTCCACCAAATTATAATCCACACATTTAGTTTTCTGCATCTCAGATTTTGCTGGGGTTATTTACATCAAATTTTTTCCTAGTGGTCATGTTTGGCTTTTCTTTAATTTCTTCTTTACTCTGTCCTTCATTAGGACAGCAGTTGAGGGTAACAGAGGAAAAGCAATGAAGAAAGTGAACCTTTGCCTGTAGTCATCCTTTATTAACAAGGAAAGTGACCTTTCTTCCCAAGCCAGCCCAAATTCAGGTTTCCACAGTTTTCTGTTCCTGTGTAACTGCAAAGCAGGAAAACTATTTTCAGTATATAGCTTATTCAGAATTGCATATATCTCAATACCAATGTAATGAAACATATATATACATATACATGTATATATATGTCTTTGCTTCATTGAGTATTTTCCCAGAATTACAGGGCTCACGGAAATAACAAACCTTCATTTCTGCAAAGTGATTTTGTTCTCCAGAAGTTCCCTCAAATGTCAATGTCACATTCTTTATGCACCCTAAATTTTTAAAGTAGCTCAGGGAATTCTGATTCCAAGAAAAAATAGGATAGGTTCTTCTAATGATTTCTGCTTGAAAAGATAGTGACTTGTGACATAAACAATTGGGGTGAAATTCTTCCCTTGATGACTTATCACTTAGGGATGCTAATGACTTCAGTAGAAAAGATGGTTGAACATCCTAGGGTACAATTTGCTTCCCACTGTTTTTGTGCTTACTGAGATTGCAGATTACTCTAGGGAAGATACTGTATGTGAAGCAGAGAAACCAATTATATCTGAAAAAGATGTTGATGGATAAAGAATAAATAAGCAAAGAATTGCATGCATATACAAATAAAGAGCTTAAGCTAATGTAAATATATACATACATAGCTCAACAGTGTAAAAACTGTGGCATGTATACTAGAACCAATCCATATGCTAACATTACCAATGGCATCTGCTAGAAATTTTAATTCTCCCAGCAGCTTGAGATAAGTTGTGACACTAAGAAGTATAAGACAGAGGTAATGAAGAGAAGGAAATATTTTTAGCAGAGTGAATACATTACTGCTCTCTTGATATTGGAGTATGGGCCCTAAATATCTCTTGCTGCAAACTAACAACTTTCACTATATGACATCAGGGGCATAAAAATTACGGAGATATTTTGATATTATTTTTCCACACAGGAAAAAATTGTATTGGAAATTAGTAAAAATTTATTAAGTAAATACCCTCACTTATTTATGTCAATGTAAAATTATTTTTAAATTGCCCTCACAGAACTTCCCAAAGCATATACATAAATGAAGAACTACTACACACATTTAACAGCTATAGATGGATTCTGTGCCAGCTAAAATATTTCATAATAGTGAAACTCAAACACACTGTAATTACTAATTAAAAAAAAAAAAAAATAACCCACCTCTTTCTGCAACCAATAGCAAAACCCCCATAAAGTGTAATGAGAGGTTTTCTCAGCCCACTGAGGAACAAGTGTATTCCAAAGCTCCTATTTTGTTCTGACCCATTACGGCTATGTATATATAAAGAAACCACAGACTACCTCACTATGAAAAAGAACAAGAACACAGAGAGTGAGGCAGAGAAATGGTACAACATGTAAATTGTGAATACCATAGTTATTTCCATTGTTACATCATCTCAGACAGATATAAACCCTTACTTAGTACACTTTATAATAAAATATAAATAGATGTGACTTCCTTGAAATTTTGTATTAAAATAAAGGGCAAGACATATACTGCTAAATTCTTATTTCTCTTGGTCAAATTAAACATTTTCATCAAATCCTGTGTTCAGACTTTGCTGGTAAGCCTTCAGATTTTTATTTGAAATTATTTATTTATTTTTAAATAGTGGTGCAAGGTCATATGCATTAATGTAATGCACAAAAATATGCTATACGCACACACATGCATTTATATACACACATATATTATGCATACATAAGATGTCAAAATATATAACAGAACTTAATGGGAAGTTTTAGCTCTCTTCTAACTTTATCTTAATTAAACTTAAATGAGTGGGAAATTATAATAATTCACAGCTTTTTCTCACTGTCAGTATTTTTAATTCCAACCTCCAAGAACCATCCCACAAATGAACTGTTAAAGAAATGGTTTGCAATTAGTCGTTCACTAAACAAGAATCAGGTAAAAGGAAAAATGTTTCTCCAGACATCCCAAAGTATGTTCCATTGGCAGCACCAGGAGAGAGAGGTTTTGCTGTGTGGAATTGAGAGATTACACATTAAGGAAGTATGGGAGAATAATACATAATAGGGAGCCATGAGTTTATAAATACTTACGACTTGTCATGAGGTAATAAATATTTAGGACATGAATATGATATATGACATGCCTCTTCTCTTCAATGAGTAAAGTCCAGCCTACAAAGGGAACGCTCTTTATGAACGCTACATAATCTCTTTATGCTAGTATTATCTTGAGACAATATATATGCCTTAAATAGTACCTCTTAGAATATATGTAAGCCTTTATTAGCATGCGAAGGAGAGTCTCTACAGACAAGTGGGTCAGCCCTTACAGGGGCTGTTCACAGTGTATGCCCTTCTGGATTGTCACTACAGTAGTGTTGTAAGTACACTGCTGCTGAAGTTTCCTAGTAAGGAAGAGTCAGAGGAATCAAGTTTTTGCAAAAATTTTCCCATTGTGTATGTCAGTAGACACAAGGCCTTAATACATGTGCAGGTGCTCAGGTACTGGAAGCAAGGGGTGACCGGGAAGAATAGAGGAGTTCTGTGTGTGAGGGACCAGTCTTGGAGTAGGGAAAAAGACTGAGGAGTGAGGAGCCGCAGAGAGGAACTCTTATAAATTAATTGCAACATCCACTTCCCATCCCTCACTCAGGGACATTAGGTAGAGGAGTCATAAATTAAGTTGAGCCAGGGAAGAAGAAAAGAGTGTGGGGCAAGGCATTTTTTTATTTGTTGTTGTTTTTTTAATTAACTATAAATTACATAAATTTTCCCAGAATTTTTAGTCGGCGCTGCCCTTGAAGGTAGTTGATAAGTGGCCTCCCTGTCCTTGTCCCATCATACAAGTTTTTCCACTTTAGTTTTTCCATTACCCTGTTGAAAAGAGGGTGAGAGTGGCTGGGTGTTGGTGTAGCACACTATAAGGATCTCTTCAATTCAACTTCTGTAAGAAACAACATATCTCAGAACTGGGATAGCTTTTAAGTGTCAGCTGCCAATAAATCTAACTAACTTTATTAACTAGAGAGGCACTTGGAATAGCTTGGTACTTCATTTGACTGTAAGCACTTCTTAAATTATTACTGATAGAGGACTTCCAAAACTTAAGGTAAGTTAGAGTCTTGTGTAAAGAATACAACTTTGGTTTTACTTTTCTTGGAAAACTTGTAGAAAGGCTGCAGAACAACAATAGACATATAATGTGTTTTTACACTGCTTTTTAAAATTAAAAATTAATTTATATTTTATTTTTACTATAGACAATTGCTTTACTGTTAACTTTTTATGGGCTTTCTACTTAGGGAATAAGAAGTGTTTACAAAAACAACAAAATCCAGTCAACCAAACAACAAAAAAAACAGCCCAATAAACATGAAACCTGGTTCTATAAGCCAACATATTTTTTTACTAGTGAAATCTACACTGCAAACCAAAAGCATGAACAATTAAAACCAAGTTAAAAACTACACTGAATCATCCTTTATTTGAGCTTCATTTTTAATAAAATGCTAGCAGCAATATTAAAGGTTAAAGGTTTTTCTTGGTTTGTTGTTGTTGTTGTTGTTGTTCTTTGCTTTATGGGGTTTTGTATGTCAGAAGTACTTTAATCCTTAAGCAAAGCTGCTTACATGCACAAGTTTACTGTAGTAGATACGGTTTCTAATACATTTCCTTTTATGTAAGCAGAACTCGTTTCAGACTAAAATCAAGATAATTTTATGCTGTGGTTTTAGAATGAAAAATATAGGGTTTACTGGGTTTGGTTTTTTTTGCTTGTTTTTTTTTGTTTGTTTGCTTTTGTTTGCTTTTGTTTTTTTGTTCCCTAATGAGCCCAATCATTATCTCAAATTAGAATTCCTAGTTGTGTTGTTGCTGTAGAAGTCTAGAAAAATTTTAACGGGAAATTCAAAGCGCAACTTACTGCAATACATGCTTTCTAGTGTAAATTAATTGATATAAATAAAAGAAAACATCCAGGAACAACACTAATGCAAAAGTAAAAATAAATAAGGCATAAAACCCCTCAGTGTTTTTCTGATACTCAGATTACATCCCAATCAACTCATAGGAAAAACAAAGCATCTACAATTAATTCTCTATACAATTATTTTGTTAAATATCAAAAAGGATCAATGCATAATAGTATTACTCAAGGAATTTGATTGTTCAGTGTACTATTTTCACTATATTACATATTTTTTTTAACAGAATTAAGTGGAAATTACAGGGCTCCTTGCCAAATAATCCAAGTGAGTGGATTTGAAGGGCAATTTGTCCCATAGCATAGTGAATCTTAAGCCAAAACCTGGAGTTTAAAAAACACATAGGACGATATAGTCATGTACAGATGTGTGAATACAGTTATCACTTTATAAGCAGTATTTTACATTTTATAATAATTCTACTAAATATTTTGTAGAACTTCTATATTGCCCTCAGAAATGTGTTTTTAAGGTTGTTGACATAGGCTTTGTCATATGAAATTATAAATTAGTATATATATATTATTCTAGTTGTGTTTTAAAACTGGAAATCTGAATAAGCAGTCTTCTGTATTGTGAAAACTTACAGCATGAAATTACAACTCATTTCTTGCTGGGAGGGTTGGATGTGCATTCATGTTAAACACAACATTATAACTTAACAGGTTTTATTATATTGCTTGTTTGGTCCCTGATAATATAAATTATAAACCCTGTGCAAATCATATTGCATATATGTTAAGAAAATATGAATGATATTCTAGGATCTATTTATGAATATTTTCTTAAATAGAGTTATGTTCTGAAAGAAATAGTCAAACTTTCAGTGCATTCCAAACAGCTACAATTACTTTCACTTGCATATGATCATATAAGAAACAGCTGAGCCCCAAACATTTTTAATTAACTATATCCATTATTTTAATTTTTCTGTAGACATAAGTGACTATTGTTTTTAAATGTGCATAGACCTTTGGATTTCCAGAAGGTTAAAATCACTGGGGTGGGTCACACACATTAAGTCACTAGGAAAATTGGTTTGACGATGTTATTCATTGCTACTTTAATTCTTATTAACCTTATGAACAGGGAATGTAAAGTCCTGGAAATGTATTCCTAGGTGCATCTTTTTTTCTGTGTACATCATTCAGTGTCAGAAAAATAAAGTGGAATGGATGAGGTACAACAGTAAAATACCAGCTTCCATGCAAGAGAAGCAGAAAGTGTAAGTAGAGAAAATGCAAATTCAAATGGAGTTTATTGACATTATCTCAGTCACACCTTGGAAATATGTTTTTTCAGTTCTACACTTCAGTTCTGAAGTATAATCCTGGAATCATTAATCCTAGAATCCTCTCTTCTGGTAAGAAATGTAAAAAATTACATTACATGGAATATCAAAGAGTTTTTATCATCTGATGATAAAAATCCTTGGTGTCCTGGTGGATAGTAAGCTGAACCACAGTGCGCTCTTGCAGACATATGGGAAACTGTGTCCTGGATAGCATCACAAGGATATGGACATCTTGTTAATAATGTGATATTGATGCTTTAGTAAGCACTTTCCAGAATTGCAGAGTGGCTGATGCAATAGGCAAAACCTGGAAATTTTGAAGATCCATGTGAATATAAGAAAGATATTTTTCTTGGTCAGCAACTGGCAAAGGTTGTCCAGAGAGGGTGTGTAGCCTCCATTCTTAGAGATGTTAAAACCTGTCCAGAACCTTTCCTATGCAACTTGTTTTAACTATGCCTGTTCTGAGCAGGGAGTTGCAGTAGATGATATTCAGAAGTGCCAACCAGCCTCAGACACCCTATCCTTCTTCCTGTATGCATGTCCATACATTCTAGAAAAATAATGAGAACAAGACAAATCTGCAGTCTTTCTCTCTGACACTCACTGAATTCCTTTATTAAAGTGTAAAATTGCCATGTATGCCTATAAAACTGAAGTAAAATAAATAAATAAATAAACCCTGAATTCAGGGCTGTATTAAATAAAAGTAGATCAATATCTCAGAAATTTTCCAAAAGAGGCATCTTATATTTTAAATATTCTTCAAGTCAAAGCTGGAAAGTACTGCAACAAATTTCACTTTTAAAATTTTGCAAAATTGATCTCTAAAAACATTGACCATAGAGAAAAGGCATTTAGAATTTAAAGGAAATGGAGAACCAACCCCTCCCAATCCTCTACCGTGAACAAAAACAAGGTATTGTAGTTATTTGTGTATTTCTTCTTCCACCACCTTCAAGCTACCAAATAATTTTTAATATAACCTCTGGGTTCTTCTATAGCCTGCTTTTCAATTAGTAAGAAAGTAAACAAACAAGGATTCAAATTGCTTCTGTTCTGCTGCAAATGTATATTTCCTGCTACTCTTCTCACAGTTCTCGATTCAATTTCTCAGTGAATTCAAGAATTGCAGTATTACATCCTCACCTCTGATCTAATAGTTTCTTTGTGTGTTCTGCTTTGTGTGTTCTGCATGCAATGACCTTCAGATAGAAAAAAAACTACTTTTTTAAACAAGAATTAACTCAATGCAATTTTTCATGCCCAACTCAATCTCATTTAGTTTATATATACTTGTAAATCCTTTCCAGTGTTAATGACATTATCTTAGTATATTAATTGACAATGAGAACTGTTGTATGCTTTGTGGATCTACTTTTAGAAAATTCAGGTGGAATGGTGAAATATATTTAACAGAAAGGGAGAAAAAGAGAAAAAAAATCTGTGTATTTATCTTCTAGATTTTCCATCTCTATTAAAAATACTGAAATCAGTTGATTTAGTGAAGACTTTGAATGAAATCATACCCATAAAATGACACTCAATCATTTTCTATGTCCCTGTTTCATCTAGGTTAAGGTCTCAAGAAGTTTTGAAAAAATAGTTATTCCGGTTGTGATGCTGTTTTATTTTTCTAGCCAGATCTAATAATGACACTAGAAAATTTCTTTATTCATGAAACTAACTGTAATTATGTGTTTAAATTTCAAATGCTTATATAAGAAATATAAGAAAATCTTGTAATTTCTTAAAAAATTTAGCAAAGCTACTTGACTTTATTTGATATTGTTTCTAAAACAGTTTACAAGAAATAAAAACCCAAAGCCATTCATTAAGAAAAAAGCAAAGGTCATCTCTGTAAAGAGTAGTACTACTATTTATACTTCAACCAGAATACCAAAATTTTTTAAGAGCTTGTTTTTCTCAATAACATAAAATCTTCAAAGTAAAAGGGAAAATATGAAGATATGTCATAATAAATAACACATTCAAATTTTCATATTTTAGCTTCCCACATAAATGAAACTTGTGGAGTACAAAACACTCCAAGCCTGTGACTTTATTAACATAAACTCTATCCAACAACTGAGGTTGGGGATGTCTTAGTTTTTCATGCAGAGAGGGATTGGGCATAGGAAGAGGATCCCTAGGGAAGTGGTCACAGCTCCAGCCTGACAGAGTTCAAGAAGTGTTTGGACAATGCTCTCAGGCACAGGGTATGATTTTTTGGAATCCTTTGAGGAGCCAGGAGTTGGACTCAATGGTCCTGATGAGTCCCTTCCAACACACTATATTCTGTAATTTTTATGACTCATTTCATTGTGATGTAAACTTCAAGGGAAGATCTTCCAGTGCCAGGGTATTTTATGGATCATTTGAAAGAAAGCTTCATATCTACTGCTATTTTTGCTTGGCAGACTATCCAATAGCAAAAAATTCATCAGGATAGAACTATTTAATGCTGTGTAAAGTAACATGCATGTTTCAAGTTACTGATAATAGTATGTATCCTGTCTAGGAAAAATCTATTCATATTCCACATCTTTTATCTCAGATTTACTGGATTACATGGCATTTCCATTAACACTTTGTTGAAGCAGCAAAGTTTATGAGGCAAATTGAATAGCTTAAAGTAAATATTTTGATCACTTAAACCTAATTTTGAATTTTGTTTTATTTCATTTTGACAATATCGATAAATGCAAAGGAGAGAAATTAAAAAAAAATCATATCCTCTCTGACTCCTCTGTTCCAAATATGCAGAGATTTGAAGCATATGAGGGCAGAATGTAAATTTTATGTTGTGCAAAAAGGCACAGCTGGGCACATATCCAGGGAGGGAAATCATTACATTTCTGTGCAGATATAAAATACTTGCTTCTGGTATTCCACAGTTTTGGTTGACAAGGAAGGTAAAAAATGAGAAACTAAGAGTCTTTGTTATATCATGCTAGGAAGAGAACACATGAAAATTTTGTTGCAAATATTGAAATAGGTGTCTTAAAAGATTAGACAGAAGTAAGTATCAAATATGTAGATTGCCATTTTAGGCCCAAGGAGAGGTACTTACTTGTGGTAAGAGACAACAAAAAGAAAAATGTAACTAAATAAATTTTCTATCAGAGCGGTACAGGCTGAAACTATGTAACGGGTGACTTTGATGTTAATAATATTAATTCTTAATCATGGAAGCTGAAAATAACATTCACGTAACCCTTTTTTATCTGAAACCTCAATATAAGATATGAACACCTCTTAAATCTTGGAACTTCTACCCTAGTCTTGCAATGACTAATCCACAAATATTTTTTCTGAAAAGGGATGATAAACAAACATGCAAGGAATCATTTATTAATGAGAAGTGCTGCTGTAGTCTCTGAATTCCTTTATGCTCCTTGAACAGATTTTAGATGAACATTTTTCCATCGGTGGCTTTTTTTTTTTTTTTTTTTTTATCAGGAAACGTGGACCTGGGAGGTGATCAGTCTGTTTGAGCAGAGCATTGTGTCCACAGAGCCCATCCACATCTCTGTTCACAGGAGGATGCAACATGTGCATGGTGCCTTCATCACCTTGGCAGCCTATTTTTGTCTGCTTCTGCATCAGGAGGCTGTCTGTGCTCAGCACTGATAACAAAGCCCTGTCGCTTTTCAGAGTGACAGGGCACAGTGACATATCCACACTGGAAGTTAAGCGAAAAGCCCCTTCTAATTTAACTGCTAATCTGCTGAAGCTGTGTTCAAACCTAGCACACTTGTTTTCAATTAAAAGTTTCTTGTAACTAGAAAAAAAAGTTTGGTTTATATCTTTGCCTTTTTGGGTTGCAGTCAAGTCAGAAAGGAGCTGAAAAGCTATGAAACATAGTGGAGTGTTTTTCACTCTGCTAAATGTCAGACATTTGTTTTTCAGATGGAAATTGCATAGAGTACACTTTCTGGAATCTGTTTTGTACTAAACTTATGAAAGGTTTATTGTCAAAATGAGAATTTTCCTCTGAGGTAAGATACAGAATTATTAACATATATTGGGAAAAAAAATCCATTACTCAGTGTTAATTGAAAACTCATGTCTAGAATTATTAACAGTAGAATGGAAAAGGTTTAGTAAAAGTCATAGTGCATTTGGCTCTTTGAGCAAAAAAAGCAACGATTTCAAGTAGATTTTTAAGGCCATACTGGCAGGTAATCAGTCTCTGTTCCTAAATGTTTTCCTCAGCATTCACTGCTGTCTCAACAAACTAACCTACAGCATTAGGTTTTTAAACTATTAGCAAAAGGAGGCTGTACTTCAAAGGATAAAAAGCTGGTATTGCTTGGATGAGAATAATGTTGATAACACACCGATCTTTTGACTATTGCTATGTAGTCCATACCCTAAGGAAAGGGTAAAAACTCTTTTTAGGGTCTCATGCTCTAAAAATTAGGAACTACACAAAAAGCTGAGAGGGAGCATGACCAAGACAGGAGACTGGAACTGATCAAAGTTCCAAACCTTGGAACTTCAGGCCCAGCATGTAGAGGGAAAATTGGTTGGAAGGGAATAATCACTGTCCAGGAATGGGCATCAGTTAGCATTAGTGTGCATAACTTGTTTCTGTTGTGTTTTGTTACTCTCTCTTCCTCTCTTTATCATTCCTGCTATTGTTATTGTTATTATTATTACTACTAATTTGTTGTTACTTTGTTATTATTGTTATTATAATCATATTTCATGTTAACTGCATATTTTTATTGAAATTACTATTTATTGCTATTTTTTTTCTAGTATTAATTTATTCTTTTTCCAGATCAGGAAATTTACCCATTCTTTTTGATTCTTCTCTCCACCATGGGTGATTCTGGTGGTGGGAGTGAGACTTAATTTCCAGTTGGGGTTAAACCATGACACAGTTTTATAGAACACTTAAAGCAAAACCCATATGAATCTGTAAGAAATCTGAACTAACATTTTCCTCTGTAAAAACAGCAAGTTTTCTGGCAATTTGTCTCTTGAAAAACAAAGAGTGATTTTTTTTTTCTTTTCTTTTTCAAAATAGCTTTTACTTTTCTTGGTTCCCATCAACACATGGAAAGTTGCTTCAGTGGGTTGGCTGCATACCAAAATACTGTCTTCTATGTAATCGCATGAGTTAACCTGCCACTACTTGATTGATCAAGACTTTGGCCTATGGAAAATAAAACATATGTCCTATATCCCAAAAAAATGACATGAATAAATATAAAATAAAAACTAATGGCACTTAGTACTAGAAGTGCTAAGTACTACTTGGTTTCTTTCCTTTCTTTTTTTGTTTTTTTTTTTCTTCTTTATTTTTAGATTCAGGTGACTGAAATGCACAAAAAAAATGTAAATATTTTGAATTTCGTTGTTACACATTGTTATGTTGCATTTGTTCCTAACTAACAGGATAATGACTACAATGTTTACTAACCAAATACAGTTAAAAAAGAGAGTAGTCAAAGATGTGTATTTATGTTTAATGGCTAGCCTAATACAAAAAAATCTCAAGCTCTTAAAACAGCTAAGTAGCTATAATGGCATGTGCAGCATACTGTATATTTTTTCCTCTGAAAACATTCTTACTTACATCTAATTTTAAAATACAGAAGTTGTTATGCAGTTGGTATTTCATGAATTATTTAGAACTCTCTTTCTAATAGTCTATGCTAATCCAAATAATATACATTCCTTTCTTTGAAATTCTGTTTGAATATGTAAATTCATCATTCTTAGCAATAAGATACAATAAAGTTTCATTAATGAGTTATTTTGTCCCAACTTTTCAGATAGAATTAGCACAGAATTGAGTAGAGGCTGCCACTCCTTGAAAAATATTTTCATTGTATATCTTTGTTCTTGAGGAAAATTTCATCAGGCAATTGCTCAGCAAAATAAGCTGTTCCAAATTTGTTAAATCAGTTTTAATCCATTCTCTGGAAGGAAATTTATCTTAGCTATTGTCCTGTCCATGAGACATAATATGGTGGTTTTTGCTTAGGATTATGTCAGCAAGGAAATTGTGGTCATATGTTCACATGGATCTTCACAGACACTATTATATACAGTTCTTCCCCCTGGATTCTACAAAATGTTTCTCCTTCCTTTCCTCCCAAGCTGTTTTTGAATATTCCTCTATTTTCTTAGAAAATTAATACAACTTTTTTTAGTAGTATTTGGAAGTGGCTGAGATGTTTGCTATTTATTAACCATGAATATTATCTTTCTGTGTATAAACATATATGTCTGCATGCATAACAATATAAAATAAGGGTATTTATTTTAAATCTTTAAATATTTTGGGTTAATTTTATATATCTCAGTCACATCTGATAATTTTATAGGGGATGAAAAGGGAAAGAAATATCCGAAACTGCACAATATGCTGGAGAGGGCAAAGGAGAGGCTGTACAAATCACACTTGAAATTTAAACAGCTTCACCAGATCCTGTGTGTTCTCAGAAGAGGAAATCCTTTGCAATATGTAAGAGAAGTCCTCAAGTATTCTGACACAAAATTATTTTATTCAGGTGTTTAAAGAGCTGGTAGTGCAGCAGAAGATTAATTAGTCTGTGGCCTTAACAATTTTAAATTTGTGTTGCATAGTGATGAGGACAACACTACTGTAAATGTAGCCATAACTGCTCTGTGCTAGTAACTGTCCTTATGCTGTTTTCCCATGAGCCAGTCAAATTGCCAATGGAGCTAGGTCTCAATGAACTGTAGAAAGAATAAACCATGCTGATGAATGTCTTAACTCTACGTAATATTTTGTCCTTCCTATGTGATGTTAATCTGAATGCAATGTGAATCTGGTTTTAGACATTCATAGGGCCTTCTCACTTTTTGTTAGCCATAAAAGGCTCAGTATGGGAATTGTATCTCAGAAGCTGCCTACATTTCATCATCCATTATAGTTTCTATACTCCAGGAGGGGTCAATTTCTGTGAAAATTTCTAATGACCAACTGCAGGATCGGCTTCCTAAAAGGCAGTCTAGTTTTTTTGTTTTGGTTGTTCAGTGTTAAATGACAATTTGCCAGATGATGTAAAACTGAACCTTTTCTATATTTAGTAAAATATAAGTCTGCTTAGTGAAACACAAGTCTCAGATAATAATTGAGTTTTCCATAATGTGTTAAAAGTGAGCAAAGTGAAATAGTCTGCATCCACAGTACTCTCTTGTTAGTATTGCAACTATTAACACTATTTCTAAAGAATGAGCTGAAGATATTCACAAATATGTAAATTATGAAGGTGGTGTCTCAAGGGTAAAGTCAGTAAGCTCTCTGCAAATCAGGTGCTCAGATATTTCATCAAGAGTTATGACCTTTTTCAGTGAACAGTTCTCTACTACTACAAGCACAGAAAATTTCACATAATTCAAAATCTCTGTAGTAAGTCAGAAGAAAGTGTGAATGGGAAAATATGATGAGTGAAATTATAGCCATATTAACAAAAGAGGACTAGAAAGGACTACAAGCCTGATGATGTCTCATGACAACAATCAAGTAAATTGTGTTTTAGAAATAGGATCTCAAATGAACATTTATTGCATGCTTTTAGAAATTATGTACTAAAATGTAAAAGAAAAAAAAATAAACAACAATAGTTCTTTAGAAGGTTGGGGGCACGGGATAGAAACCATCCTGCAAAATGGTTTTTATTTTAGGAGATAAAAGGATCAAGGTCTTGTTCATCGTACAATCTCACATAACTGACAAATATAGTTTGTTTTAAACCATAAAGCCTCCAGCAAGGTAGTACAGCAAATAAACATCTAATCATTCATTTGGGATAATACAGTTCAAGTCTTAAAGCTCGTGATACCTTATAAAATGGGTGATGCCTCAGCTCCTTCTCAGAATTTTAAAAAAATGTTACATGGTTTAGAGGACTATTCTCTATAGAGGGTATCAGATTAAAACCTTGTACCAGAAGCCATCATTCATATAAGAGAGAGGATGAAAGAATATCTAGAACTTTAGTTATGGAATGCTTTTTGATATACATAAATCTATCGCTCTTCAGAATGCTGCTGTAATGGCCAATCGCATACCCATCCTAATTAAAATTATAGTGACCTATATTTCTCTTGCTTCTAGTACTGCTTGAGGTCAATACATGTACACTCACAACAGCCCATAGGTGACCTATGCAAATCTTAGCATCTTTATTTGTTCTAATTGTCAACATTTGGAAGATATCCCAAATAGTATTTTGAAGTAAAAATTTTTAGTACGTGACCTTACAGACTCAAGGTTATTTCCACATAAACTTTCTTAAACATGTTGATTTGTGGATTGTCAATCTGGAATATGTTGCAAGGTTCAGTATAAGACCAAAGCATTGTTCTGGCAATTTAGTACTCTTCCTATTAAAACTGAAAAATAATTTGCTGACAGAAAACTGGTGGCAGGTGTGCTTTACTGTTGACAGCTGCATTTCTGACACAGATCACAGAGAAACTGTAATGTTCATGGTAGAACATCTGGACCATTTGATTTCAAGATCTAATTCAAGTTGGCTATTATCATTTTACAAAGTAAAGGAAAATAGTAGTATGGTGCAGTGTTCATATAAGCAAAAGAAAAAAAAATCATATCTGAAAACTTTTCTTCTAAGAAAGACAAAGCAGCACTGGATCAAGATATTTATTTACACTCTTGTGTAGTGCTCAGAGGTACTTTGCAAGACCAACATCAAGAAATGCAAGACAACAAAAAAAAATTTAGAATAGTATGTTGATACTAACATCAATATAGAATATTTCTCATATAGTAGTTTTCTGTACTGCATATTTTTAATAAGGTTGAAGTGTATTGCATTAAAACAGCCACTGAAATGAAAGGATCTGAATTCCTTGAGGCATCTGTTGTTCTAGAAAATTAAATACCAGGTTACACTGAAAGAAATAAGCATCAAAAGCATAACCAAATAGTAATGTTAATCATATGATATTTAACCACCCTTTTCATAATAAGTTCAGACTTTCTCAGGTGCAAAAATATTGTCCACATATGAGTAGCTTTTGCAAGATGAATTAGAATGTTTCAATGTTACAACAGTCAGTACTTGGGAAAGGATGAAATCTTCATCTGTCTACCTGAACAGGCCCTAGAGTATCTATCCAGTCTACTGGTAAGCTTTTGAGAGAGTTTTCTTGCTTCACATTAGAAGTTTACAGAAACTTCCACTTTGCTTACATGTACATCACAAATCAATCAAATGGCACTACCCCTGCTACACACAACTCCTGATAAAAGTTTAAATCACAGCAAGAGTTTCTAAGTATCACAGTGTAGTTGCCTTCCTCTCCCTTCTGCTGCAGGCACAATCCCTTTTGAGCTGCTGCCATCTCTTGTTCAGTCCTGTTCACTCTACTCTTGTGGAGTTACAATGGCACCCCCCTCAACAGAAGCAGCAGTTTCCAGGGCACATTTAGCACATTTGTGTTCCTTATGCACCTCTCACTTTTACCCTTGCTGTAGCTCTGCAAAACAAAGTTCAGTGGTGGGGCTTTCATCTACCCAGGCGAGTTAGTTTCAGATTCCAGTCAGTTTTGGCACTCTTCTACAGTATTCTGGACTATAGAGGACTAGCTTATATCTGCTCTTTTGGTGAGCAATCAGACCAATCTTGAAAGTAGATTAGCAATCACCTAACTGAAGAGAATAAAAATTAGGAAAAGACATTAAATGAACCTTCAGCCTTAGGCAAACTACTGGAAGAGTATGAATGATTAGGAAAACAAAACACCATTTTCTTTACAAGAGTTGTAGTTGTATAGATAATGTCTACTTAATCTCTATTTATGATAATATGCTTATAAAGTAATTTATATAAAAACTATTAAATCCACAAATAATCTGCTGCACATACATATATCTCATCAAATAAAATAGATATTCATTGACTGCTTAAAGTATTCTCTTGTCATTTTTACTAGTGAAATAGGGCAGAAGAGTACCATGAGCAATGTCTTTAAATATTTAATCTGGTTTGTGTTCACCCTATTTTGTTATAAATGCTTGCAGTAGGTGTAAGTGCAAAGAAAACTAGGTCATGTGTAAACACAAAAGCAGTTAAACCTTAAACAAGAGCAGATGAATTTGATCAAACTGCAACTAAATAATTCATTTATACTATATAATTGAATATTGTAATGTCAGTGCAAAGGACTAGGATGCTGTAACCTTGATGTATCTATGCCATTTTAAAGCCTTGAAGTCCAAACTAAATTTTGGCCTAAATATTTCTTATATCCTTTTAAGATCTTGGCTTCCTAGTTTATTGAATGAAAATTAAAATATTAAGGAGTTTTACTTCATATTTAAGAAATATGAAGGTGAGATGCTGGCACATGTTACCAAACTTGACACAAAGTGCATAGGATTCCTGGCAGCTCTGACTAGAGCTGCAAGTTCTCTAGATGAAGAAATTTAATTAAGAGTGAGTGATGGCTTCCTGACTAGTCATTATTCTATAAAATCACTCACTATTCTGTGAAATCACACGGACTTTGAAGTCATCATTCCCAAGAGTATTCTTTTCAAGGTTGTTCTGTAAAGATTCTACAAACACAATCTTGTTTGGAGAAAAATTGCACCTTGATTAGAGGTCAAAGACACAGTTTAAAGGGTTAAAAATCTGAGTATAACCAGACTTATCCTTAAAAGTTATCAACATTCCACATCTGCAAAGTACCATCTATGAGAAAATAGACAATTCATCTGAAAACGGCTGCTAAAAATCTCTCTACCGAAAGTACAACTGATATTCAACAGCCTTAGGTGCGGTTTACAGGAGCAAAATCTCTCCCACTGCAAGCAAAAAACAGGTTTGACCAATTGATGAAACTGAATAAGCACAACTTTATGGGGCCTGATGACATGGACTTCAGGGTCCTGAGAGATTGCTGGTTGATGTAATTGCCAAGGCACTATTCAAGATATATGAAAACTCATGGTGATTAGGCAGAGTCCCCAGTGATGGGAGAAATGAAACACCTCTCCTCTAAAAAGGGGAGAAAGGAAGATGGGGAATAAAAGACCAGTGAGCCTTACCTCTGTGTCTGGGAAGATGATGGAATAAGTCTTCTTGGAAGAAATGTTCATGCAAAACAGAGATGTCATGAGACAGTCAAGCATTTTACTAATGGTAAATTATACCTGACTGACCTTGTTGCCTTCTATGATGGAATGACTACAACAGTTCATAGAGGAAGACTGACTGATGTCATCTATACCTAAGCTTTTGTAAGTTCTTAAATACAGATGCACATGGCATTCTTGTTTCCATACTGGAGAGACATGGATTTGAAAAGTGAACTATTTGGTAAGGAATTGGCTACATGAGTGGAACCAGGGAGTTTTGGTCAATATCTGTGTGGAAGATGGTGACTTGTAATGCCTCTCAGGGCTCTGTACTATTCTTTGTCAATGATTTAGACAGTGGGATCAAGTGCACCTTCAGCAAGCTTGCAGATGATACCTAAATGAGTGCTGCTGTTGACACGACAGATGGATGTCATCCAAGGGGACCTGGACAAACATGAGCAGTATCACCACAAAAACCTTATGAAGTTCAACAAGTACAAGGTTTTACATCAGGGCCAGGGAAGTCTCAGACATGGGTAAGCCTGTGTGAAGGACACATTGAGAACATCCCTGTGAAGAACATTTATTGTGAATGGAAGCTGGACATCAGCCAGCAGTGTGTGCTTGCAGTCCAGAAAGCCAAGAGCATCCTGGGCTGTATCAAAACAAGAATGACCAACAGGCCAAGGGAAAATTCTCCTTCTACTTCTACACCAAGATGATGGTGATCAGGAGTGGGACCCCAACACGAGGAAGATGTGGACCTTTTAGAGAGATGAGGACCACAAAAAATGGTCCTGGAGGACCAAAGGCCTGGAACACCTCTCCTATAAAGACACTAACAGAGCTGGAGGCTTTCAGCCTGGGGATGGGAAGGCTATGAGGACACATAATTTCAGCCTTTCAGTACTTAAAGCGGGCATATAAAAGAGAGGGAGAGTGACTATATACATGCACAGACAGTGATAGGACACGCGGAAATAGTTTTAAACAAACAGAGGAGATACTTTAGATTAGATATTTAAAAGAAATTCTTTACTGCGGAGGTGTGGGAGACAGGTGAAAATGATTACTGGCTCAAAACAACTGAAGTGTGTGCATGCAGGGAACAGGACAAGTTCTGAGGAAAGTGTGATAGTGAACTGCTCTGCACCCCACGTAGGAGGTTCTAGTCCAGCTGTAGGTCACTGGCACACCTGGAATACTGGAAGCAGCGCCTCAAACCCCACTCTGGAGGGCCAACCTAGCTCCAGAGTGTAGCTAGGTTCCAGATGATTGGAAGCCCCATCTAGAGGAGGGCATAGCTACAGGAAGCCAGGAAGCCACACCAACAAAAACTATTGTGCAATGACTGTGGTCACAGCCCTATTGTCCTTGGATTTTACAGCAGCTGAAACCCCAACCCAGATCCAAGCCAGTAGCTATATCTTTCTTCTCTCTCTCTTGTCCTTTCTTTCTCTTTTTCTTCTCCTAATTTCCTCTTCCTGATATCTGATTAATTTAAAGCTTTTTTTGGTTAGAGTTAATGTTTTATTAAATGTTTTGTTTTGATGTTTTTTTTTAAATTCTGCCAAATTCCTGATCTTCTAAGATTTGCCAGTAATTTGTTTTTTAATCTCCCAGAAACTTTTGTCAAGTTTTTATTTGTGTCACCTCAGGGAAAAGGAGTATCATAAGACCCTTTAAAATAATCTCACAGATGGAGGACCAGAGATTTACAAAGAGTGACAAGATATTGTTAGCAGGTTGCTTAGAAAAGTTGTGGATGTGCCATCCCTGGATATTTACAAGGCCAGGTTGGATGGGGTTTTGAGAAATCTGGTCTTGTAAGGTGTCCCTGTCTTTGGCAGTGGGGTTGCAACTAGATGATCTTTAAAGACTTTTCTAATCCAAAGCATTCTGATTGGAGTAATATGTATTGTAGTAATTGTATTGTAAGTGATTGTAGTAATATATATCACCATGATTCAGCAGGGCACTCATGTACAAGACTTGAAATACTTTTTCCTCTTCAGCTAATACCCTCAACAACCTTCCTATTTAGTTTTTCATGTCAATGATGCAGTGTTTTCTATAATTACAGACATTTTATACATGTAAGAAAGAGAAAGTAAAAGAAACATACTGCTGCATTTACCATTTTTAACTGTATGTGGTTAAAAACTGAAAAAAGGTAATGGTAGTAAAAATGACCACATGTCTTAACTAAGGAATATGTAAATTTGATGTAGACATGACAAATATTCTGTGATAGATCACACATGTCAGCAGCGTCCTCATGGTCTGTAACAAGGAGAATGCCATGCACCCGCTGTTACTGAGCTGAAGGGGTTGTTATTTGTCTTTCACCCTGTTCATGGTACCAAACATGCTGTGTGCACAAGTCACCATGCCAAATCTTCTGCTGTCATTCTTTCCTGATAAATAACTGCAGCCTTGTGGCAGTGTGGTTATGACTGAATCAGATATAATACTCAAAATCTGTACTTAAAATTTTAGATTATTATGTTGCCTTAGTGAATTGCCTTCCAAATCCACACTTAATACAGTGACTAATATTGTCTTATAAATTTGAAGTGTCATTCTTACATCCATATATTGCATTTTGGACATTTATTTTCAGATTGACTTGCTAGGCTGAAACAAAGTGAGACTCCTCCAGCTACCAAGATATTTCTTGAGGGCCATCACCACAGCACTGAGATGTCAATACTTTCGTAAGGAAAAGGAGCTGAGAGCAATAATAATTAGTCAGAACAGACCAAGCAACAGAGCAAGATCACAATTGAAAGTTATTAATTATCAGTGTCTCTTTCTTTTACTCTATGAATCATTAGATTGTTTTGGTTGGAAAGGAACATAGAGATGACATGACATGACATGACATAACATACAGAATTTTTACACAGAGCATTTCTTTGCCTTTGCTTTTGTTTTAAAAGGTTAGCAAATGGAATATTGGCTTGATGCTTTGACAGCATATGAAAATATGAAAGCTAAAACTTAAGGCATCAGGCTCAAAGAAGGAGAGAAAGAAAAAAGTGATCATAACACTAGGAAGAGCATTTGCTTAAGGTTAGAATCTGGAGGAGAGTGGTCTTCTGTCTTATGACAGGGTGGATGACTGGTCAGGAGAAATACCATCTACTATATTTTTCACAGTCTCTATTTCCAGGGTTTTTTTGTTCGGATTGATTCAAAAGTACCTAGGAAAACAAGCCTTTTGGCTAATTAAAAGGAATAAAAATAGGCAAACCTGATAGACAACCGGCTGGATATGAAGGAACTCATTAGGAAGAAGCCTTTGTGTCATCTCTGCACTATCATTCAGAATCATGTCCATAGTTTTGGTGGATGGGAAAGATTGATACTGAAAGCTGTAATACTCTTTCAGAAACAGCTTTTTTTGTCTGGAAACATGTCATGCCAATGTATATTTCCTTTGGTTTAAACTCTTTCATTTTCAGGCAGCAGAAAAGAGTGAAACTGATAAAACTGATAGACTGTTTTTCTACCTTGTCTGATTTTTTTTTTTTTTTTTTTTGGCAGAGGTGACAGCAAGGAGGTTTGGGGTTTTTTTTGAGTTTTTTTGCAGGCTACATGTCCTTCCCAGATGTCATGAGCCACTGAGGCTAGCCAAGATCTTGAATTAGATATTTTTCATAGGTAATTTATGGTCCTGTATGTACATTAAAAATTGCTTAAATATATATGCTGCATGTAGTGGTATTTGGACACTCTTACCCCACTCTTTCCCTGTCCACACTGAACCTTAAGGTAATTCTGCATAAACAGAAATATTGTCCTCTTCTGAGACTTGCAAATCAAACCATGAAGAAAAAAAAGAACTTATTTAAAACAGCAATGACTTTTGATTACTGAAATTGTCACTGAAATTTCATGGTTTCTGAAATTTAACAAGAAATTTAATTAAAATTGATGAGTATAGTTATAATTGCTCTTTGAAACTGCAGATAAAAACCTGTGTCCAACACTATCTGGAGAAGGAGTTGTTTTTTTTTTTTTTTAAGGGTGAAAATTTCCTGATATTGCAGCATTTTTTTACCATATTAAAACTAGAGGAAAAAATACATTAAAAATACAGTAATGGTAGTTATAGATCTTTAACATACTTAAGGTAGATTCCATGTTTGAAATGTCTAGAAATGGGTAAGTACGTGAAAGGCTGCAGAGTGGAAGCCATAAAAGATGGAATTAAAAAAGAAAAGCAAAATATTTCATATTTTTCACTCAGCTTTTCTTCAGAAACTAGACATGCTTTCAGATTTATGGGGAAGAATATAAAGTCAAGGTTGTCACCTATGGAAAAATATGTAGAAATATAATTTCTAGGAATGATAAAAAAGGAAACCTCATAGAAATTAGAAAGATTAGTCTATTTTTTCTAAATAACTTAGAAGATTAAATAATGAATGAGACTGGACATCAACAAGAATTTTTTTTTTTAATGATGAAGGTGGTGACTGTACAAGTTGCCCCAAGTTGTGAATGTCTCCCTAAAGCTATTTCAATGTCAGGGACTTTGAGCAGTCTGTTCTGGTGAAAGATGTTCCTGTCCAAGGCAGGATATTCAGACTTGGTGGTGAGAGCTTCACATTGTCTTGGAGCTCCTTGTATTTTTCCTCTCTTCTAAATTTCTTTAAAAAGGCAGCAGTACAAATATCAAAGAACCTCTCTAAAGGATATATGCCTCCACTCAACTCCTGCCAATTATATTAACTTCAACATTCCCAGATTACTGTTATCTTCATATCTTCATACAATTAATAAGAGATATAGATGGAAGAAAATTGCTTTAATTGTCTTCTTGTGGATAGCAGAGTTGATATGAATTAATACCTTAAAAATACAGAGGAATTTGTTTTTCATGTAGAAGTAAAGCAGTTGAAAATGATACTCTGATAGTGACCCAATCTTTCTCTTTTACAGTTCTATCATATAATCCTGTACCTGAAACAGGGAAAAGCAAAAGGAAAAGCATAAGGGAAAGGAAAGCAAAAGGGAAAACATAAAAGAAGCAAAAGCAAAAAGAAAAAGAAGAAAGAAAGAAAGAAAGAAAGAAAGAAAGAAAGAAAGAAAGAAAGAAAGAAAGAAAGAAAGAAAGAAAGAAAGAAAGAAAGAAAGAAAGAAAGAAAGAAAGAAAGAAAGAAAGAAAGAAAGAAAGAAAGAAAGAAAGAAAGAAAGAAAGAAAGAAAGAAAGAAAGAAAGAAAGAAAGAAGAAAGAAAGAAAAAGAAAGAAAGAAAGAAAGAAAGAAAGAAGAAAGAAAGAAAGAAAGAAAGAAAGAAAGAAAGAAAGAAAGAAGAAAGAAAGAAAGAAAGAAAGAAAGAAAGAAAGAAAGAAAGAAAGAAAGAAAGAAAGAAAGAAAGAAAGAAAGAAAGAAAGAAAGAAAAGAAAAAGAAAAAGAATATATGTTCATTTGCATCTGTGTTTTTTGTTAGCTTAAGATGAATTAATTAATAATTAATATTTGCAGCCTGAGTTTCATTTTGGGATGAAGCTTTTGCTAGCTCTCTTCCAAGACAGTCCCTCACAGAAGTTTCTTTTGCACATGTTAGTCACTGAATGTTCAGCATACTATTTCACCCTAAATATTTTGGAATTTGAAGAGAGAAGACATACATTTGACATAGGAAAATCTTCTCAAAGTGCATAAATATGCAACAAAGTAGGTCTCAAAGCAACAATATGTTGTTCATATTATGCAATAATTTTACTCCTTACTTCATAAAGAACTATTGTTTGTGAAGGGATTAGCTGATATTTCATTATCCAGAGTATATCTGTGTATAACCTATCTCTAAGGTTAATGGAAATTTTATGAGGTTTTCACTGGGATTGATCTGCAAAGGGGTTTGCAGTGGTTTTGGAAGCAAGTAAAAAAAATCTAAAGTATGAAAAACCTATCATTTATTAACAATATGCTTGTGTCTCTCTTTTAGAGAAGTCTGATTTCTACTATGCACTGGACTATTTCCTATAACCTTTCCCATATGTCCAGGTACAAAAATAGCCCTATCTTATCCAGTCCTCATTTTCTGCATGGCAAAATGAGTAAAGCTGATTTGTGTGCTACTATTCTGCTATATATATATATATTTTTTACAATCTATATAGCACAAGAACTAAGTATATTTTCTGCATAAAGAGAATGGCTCGCACTGAAAGAAAGTGTATTAGAGAGCAAGAATACTTAAGAAAAAACTTCTTGAAATTCAAATTCAGAAAGGGCAGTCACTGCCAATTGGTATCTACTGATGACAGTTTATTAATAGTCTGTCACGTAAAACTGACATATGGGGTGTTGAATTCCACCCAGTCACATAATGAAATCTCCTCTGTTATTACCTCTAGAATTACCTACTTTTTGTTGAAAGACTTTTGCAGACATGAATACACATTAATGTTGTTTCTGAATGCAGGCTACCTCTATTTTCTTCCCCTAATTCCTCATTATTGATAAAGTGATCCAGCATACGCTTAATCTTGGTTTCTGAGTATACACATAGTCCAAATAAATACCAAGTTTCAGTTCAGATACAACTTTGATACATGCTGATAGGGTTATCAAAGTTCAAAAGAACAAATCATACTACCTACTTTTGATATGTCATGAGGGAAAAAACAAAAAAGAAAATAATATCCTAGAAGCTGCATACACCTATTCAAGTTGTATATTCAGATGTGCTGCAAGCAATTTATCAACAGACAGATGCCAGTGGACTAGGAGGAGATGGAAGGAAGAGATTGTACTGGAAGGAACTGCTAAAAGTACACAGAAATATGTGTTCTAGCACTTTATTTTTCTCCTCTTTAGTCACTTTATTTTTTAAATTAGATTAAAATTTCTAAGGAATTGCATTGTGAAATGAAACGTGTTTTTTTTTTTTTTTAAGGTTGATTGAATTTGCCACATACAAACTTCACTTTTTTGCCATATAAGAAACTTTAGTCAACATATCCAGTGATGAAATCTAGAATTACGAGGATTTGAAGTGTTTTCAGATTTCTTCATTATCCTTTCCCACTTTTCCATTTCATTGTAATACACTGAGCTGAGTGGAACAGACAAGCAGACTGAAAGAAGCTGGAAGCTAGTGCAGAAGAAAAATCACTTAAACCTTTGCAGCTGAGCATCACTGGAAAAGTCATGCTGAGACAGCTGAATCTTTTACCTGTCTTAGATTTTGTTTTTTGTTCTTTGATGCATCTATTCAAAACACTATTTTTAATTTGAGCTATGAATTAAAATAATTTAACAGCCTTTTGTTTAGGACTAACACTACAGTTAGTTGTGTATTTGTTTACGTGATACATGTTTTTCTCCTAAAAATTCTGAAATACTCAGTTGAGATCAGGTATTACCGTACTCAATTCCCAAATGAATGTGAGTGAATCTATTGGACAAATCTTCTTTGAAAATGAGCCACTAAGTATTTTGTCCTCCGTCTGTGCAGAAAATCATGCATTTGTGGGACCCATCATCCCAAGTATAAGGGGTTTTTTTCATTATGCAATTTTTCAGGTTTTATTTCAATACAATATTTTACTGAGCATAAAGATTCAGGAAAACCCTTCAACAGAACATGCACATGCACACACTCAAAAGAATTCCACATTTCCCTGAAAGATAATACAGATTTGGTCCCAATATTTGTTTAGGGATAGTAAGTATTGAGAAAATGCCTTGTTGGACATGTATTTTCACATGACAGCTTCTTATTTAACTTCTGGAAACCAACCATAACTGTGGAAAATGGGAAAAAAAGTTTGCTTATTTTGCAACTCCATCAAACAAATATTGACCAGATTTCAGCTCAACTCTTTATAGATCCACAAATTTTGACACTTCGTGAGATACTTTTCAAGAAGATTATTCTCTGGGAAAATTTGTTTGATTCATGAGCAGAAGCTGGATGAAGATGAAAAGGCAGGACATTATCATTTGAAGCATGTATCCAATAGCCTAGCAACTATCTAAATATTCTGTCTCTTTTTAATTCTCTATTTTCAATTCTCTATTTTCAATTCTCTATTTTCAATGAATTTTAAATTATGAAATCTCTGATAAACTTGTGCTTTAACCACACTTTCAGTACTGCAGTGGGTAAAGTTACCATTTCTCTGTTTTCATTACAAATATAAAATATAGAGAAAATAAAAGAGACAACAAAGAGTGGATTCAATTCTAGTTCCCAATGTGTAAAGCAGTAAATTGAATACTGCATATAGCATTTATAAATCTTTTTACATATTTATTGGGCAAATTTCATCTTCCTGTCAAATTGTGCAAAGTAGTGGCATAAACTAGTGATTTATTTATTTCATGTTTTTTACAAGCCCAGTGAAAATAATGCATATGAAAGATAGAAATACCTGCATGCCTCAGAAAATAAAGTATTTTGATCTGACTGACAAGGACTTATAAGATCAAGTTCATTAGAAGTGCATGAAAAAGGACTTAAGTTGCAGGCCACAAAAATCAATAGTAGTCTTTTTCCTAGGTTTTGAAAAAAGTTGTAGAAGAATATTTCACAGATCATTACTTCATTACTTTTCTTTTTCTTTCCTCTTTTATTTATTTTTATTTATTTATTTATTTATTTATTTTTAAGAAAGGAAAATAAATAGTTACTCCTAACTAAAAAAAAAAAAAATTCAGATTTATCTGTAATGCAATTTTATTATTTACTTCAGGGATATAGTGTCTGTCACTAATTCTCTAACCACAGAATCAACTAGACCATGACACTATGTGCCACATCCAGTCTTAAATGCCTCCTGGGTTGGTGACTCCATCCCTTTCCTGGGCAATCCATTCCAATGCCCAATCATACTTTCTGTGAAGAATGTCTCCTTAATATGCAACCTAAACCTGGGAGAAGAGGCCAACCCCACCTGGCTACACCCTCTATTCAGGCAGTTATACAGAGTGATGAGGTGTCCCCTGAACCTTCTTTTCTCCAGGCTAAACACCCCCAGCTTCCTCAGTGGCTCTTCACAGGACTTGTGCTCTAGACCATTCACCAAGCTCTGTGCCATTCTCTGGACACACTCCAGCACTTCAACACCTTTCCTATATTGAGGGGCTGAGCGCTCAAGGTGTGGCCTCACCAGTGCTGAGTACAGGGGGACAATCCCTGCCCTGGTCCTGCTAGCCACACTGTACTTGCCAGTACAGGCCAGGATGCCATTGGCCTTCTTGGCTAGCACAGCTGGCTCATGTTCACCTGCTGTCAGTCACTTCCCCCAGGGCCCTTTCTGCCTGGCCACTGTCCAGCCACTCTGTCCCCAGCCTGCAGTGCTGCAGGGGTTTGTTGTGGCCAAAGTGTAGGACCTGGCACTTGGACTTATATCACTGGACTTGGCCCGTCTATCCAGTGGTGCACGTCCCTCTTCAGAGGACCAGATGGGGACACCTGGTCATAGAAGGAGGTCAGGTTGGCCAGGCAGTCTCCTAAATCCATTCTGGCTGAGTCTGAGCCCTTGGCTATCCTGTAGATCCTGTGTAATGAAACTCAGGATTATCTGTTCTATAGTCACACCAAGATGAGGCTGATAGGCTTGTAGTTTCCAGCTGTGTCCTTCCAGCCTTTCTTATGGATGGGTAGCTTCCAGGTGTCTGGGACCTCTCTGGTGAGCCAGGAATGGTGATAAGTGAGGGAGACTGGCTTGGTGAGCTCTTCTGCTAGCTTCCTCACCATTCTAGGATGGATTCCATGTGGTCCCATTGACAAAGGAGCATTTAAGTGGCTCAGCAGGTCACTAATTTTATTCTCCTGGATTACAGAGCAGGGCTATGCTGCTCCATATCCCTGTCTACTAGGTCAGGAGGCCAGTTTTCCTGAGGATGACCTGTCTCTTGCAGCATTTAAAAATGGTTGTACAGTACCTTTTGGTTTTGCAGAGAAATTTCTTCCTTTGGAGAGTTAGTAGATCTCTACTAATATAAAAGCAAAACTTCTTGCTATATTGAATTTTAAGTCCTCTCATTTTCATATGTTCTGTAATAATGTTAGGGGCTGGATGAAAGAGAAAATTTTACCTTTAATTTAAAATTTACATTTCCTATTCCACATCCTTTGTAAAAAAGGAGTAACTCTAATCTTACATAAGCAGATATTGACATGGCTTCTAAATACAATGTAATAGATTAAAAATATTTCTTCCCATTTCCCATATTCTGGAAACAACCAAGAAAAATTGTGTTCAATGGTATGGCCGTGAATTGATCAAGAAGTTCAAAGATATTTTAGAAAATCAGTATAAGAACATTTCTAATAATCCATTGACAATTGTGCCCACGATTGTGTCCATTACAATGATTTCTAGTATATCAAAGGAGAGGCATGTCTCCCACCCATCAAATAATAATGTAACTGGAGAAAATTATTCCAAAATTTATGCCCACTTAAATGTATAACATCAGTGTTTCTTCCTTGCTCAACTTCCTTTAGTTCCAACCAAATTTTTATCTTTTGCAACTACATATGATTAGCTCTGTCTCTTGTCCACAGGCCCTGTCTCTTAAGCAAGTTTCAAGGGAAAAATAATTACTGGCTGAAAACTAGCAAAGTTCTTTATAAAGAACAGGATAAAATCACCATTGCAAAACCCTGAAGATTATAATGTGGGTCCCTGGTTTACATTAGAAGAGATTTACTCTCATTGTATGTTTAGCTCTATCAATCTGAAAATTAGATTCAAGCTACCTTTTCTTTTAAAGCTGATTTTAATTTCAGAAATAATCATACTCCCAAGAGATGCAATGGCATTCTCAGAAGTAAAAAAGAGAATATAATCAAGATTGCATATCATCATTCTAATGATAATTTGCCCTAGGCTGTGGCTATGGTAGGACTTTGTAATCAATATCTTCAACGTATCCTTATTAGAAAGAGAAAGTGTTTTCAGTATAAAATTGTTTTTTTCCATTTCACATTTTATCCAAGTTGGTTAACTTGCATTGGTTCTATTCCTTAATAAAAAATTAATATAGTAACTATTTTATGTTTCAAATAAAATAAATAATTTCACAGAATCACAGAATCACAGAATAATGAGGTTGAAAGAGATCTCTAAGATCAAGTCCAGCCTATGCCCTAACACCTCAACTAGACTATAGCACCAAGTGCCATGTCCAGTCTTTTTTTAAACACATCCAGAGATGGTGATTCTACCACCTCCCTGAGAAGACAATTCCAGTACTTTATTATTCTTTCAGTGATTTTTTTTTTCCTAATATCTACCATATCCTTCCCTGATATAGCTTGAGACTATGTCCTCTTGCTCTGTCAGTTGCTGCCTGGTGGAAGAGACTGACCCCCACCTGTCTACAGCCTCCCTTCAGGAAGTTGTAGAGAGCAATAAGGTCACCTCTAAGCCTCCTCTTCTCCAGGCTAAACAACCCCAGCTCCTTTCTAAGTGGTGCATTTTAATCTTTAAGAAAAATAGATTTATAGTTATTTTTTTTGTGACTTCAAAAACAACCCAAAAAAGAACAGTGAAAGAACCCCAGAACTTACTACCAATTTACATACAACCTTTTACTATAATATGGCATGCAAAATATCTATCCAAACCTTTTCACATGTTAGTGAACCCAGCATGAAAAGTATTAAAAGATAAATTTGCTGTACTACTTTTCTACGTTTTATTACACTTATACTAAAAATTTACATTAAAAAAGAACAAGTTGTTAAGCACTTTTACAGTGCTTTTAGGAAAATAATAATTTACACATTAGAAATGCATAAATACACATTTCTATGTATGTATGCATACATGTCTATCTATAAAGCAAAAATGCAATCAGAGACTATAAAGGATCAAATCTGAATGCATTCAGGAAAACTAATATGCTTTTAAGTATATATGCCTATATTTGCTTGTATTTATTTTCATCCATTCACATGTCGATAAGTAATCAGAAGCAAAGTATTCTCCAAATACAATGTTAAATGCAGTAACTAGCATCATGGTGTTTCCAGCTAACATACAAGCATACTTGTAGGAATATATCTGATAAATTGTGATACAGGACTCAGAGTAATTAATGTGAAATGGCATTTTGAGATTATGTCTGCAAAGTCTGTCATCAAAAAGATTAATTTTAAAATGGAAAAATAGATGTTTGCTATTACATTGGTTTTCTAGATCATATAAAAATATAAGAAATTATAAAAAAAATTAAATTATGGTACTTCTGGATGATGGAATGTTGTCAAAAACAGAGATTGATGGAAATTATTTTTATAAGTGTCAGATTGTAGAAATAGACATCACAAGCTAAATGTACAATAAAACTCAAGCTCACTGTCCATGTCTACTTCCTTCCTGCCACTGGTTTCACTGATATAAAAATACCAAAAGGGTGAAAAAGACAACAATGGAAAGTTAGCAGAATTGATTCAGCTGCTTAACGTCCTAAGGGGAAAGACACATCCTTCACAATTTGGAAGGTGCATGCTGCCCCTTACAGACTCATATCATCCACAAGGTGTCGGGAAACTGATGGTTTTTGTTTTTCCCATTGTATATTTTTTAAAAAAATAATATTTGTTTCTAAAGGAGTATATTGAAAATTTAAGTGGCTGATGTGTAGCTTTTTTTGGGAAAATTTGCCATAGTCCTGAAATTTTATTTTCCTTCTTTAATCACATGAGGCAACAGATCAATAAAGTATATAAAAGGAGTTAAAAATTTAAAAACTGAACTATGAGACAACTAGAAAAAATGTTAAAAATAAGTAGGTCAGAGAAAAAAAGGGGTTTATGGGTTTATGTTTTTGTTTTTGTGGTTGCTTTCTTATAGTTAGGTTTGTTTAATTTTAACTGTTATTTATTTATTTTGTATAAAAATATAAATATTGCCATTAGAGGCTGGCATGGACAGGACCTTGACATAACGTTGGGTAAGTTTCTGTTATTCATTTTCCAGTGAAATATTTATTTTCATCCATTGGTTCTCTATGAGTTAATTTTCCTTTTTTTCAAATCTCCATAAGAATGATTGTGTAATTCTTAGGTGAAGAAGAAAGTTCAAATTATTTATTTATTAGGTAGTATTTCTTAAATATATACATAATATAATGTCATTGTTAGAAAAAAAATGAAACAACAGATTAAGATTTAGAAAAGCAGTACTAGTATTACTTAGCTTTGCCTGTGTCCTGTTTTTAGAGGTTTTTGTAATTAATTATTAAATCAGGCATACCACAAACCTTTCTTTAAACTTCTAACTCAACAAAGCATGGTTTTGATCCAAATTTTGCAAGGATTCTTTAATACTCAGTAACTGACTGTATCATTGTCTGTTCTACTGTTCTACTGCTCTGTTCTACTTCAATCATCTGGATCACTTTTATGTATATAAATTTCAGTCCAATATAACAATGTAAAAGAGTTCTCTGACAAATCTGCTGTACATACAGTTTACAAACAATGCTGAGGAGAATCCCATGTTTTATAGACATCATTGAACTTTATTTAGTAATTCATGCAAGGAATTAATTAGACTTTATCTTTCTACTTTAAGTAGATTGGTAAGATGATAATATTGGAAAAGAGCCCTCTTACATACTAAATCCCTACCAGATGCATTTTAACTGCTCCAGCTATGCTGAATTTAAGTCATCCGATTTAAAGAAGTGGCAAATTGGGGTTTTTATGGATTTGTGGGTTTTTTTCTTTGTCAGTTTTTGAAGGTTTGAGAGCTTTTTTTCCTGGATTTTCTTAAAAGAGTAATGATTTCTGTTTTGCATCATTTGGGGAGGTTTGTTTGTTTGTTTGTTTTTTAATATCAAATCCTCCTTGCTGTTACTTTACTGTAATTTTATTATATTTTTAAATTATTTTATGCAGTTAGCTTAGCTGCCTCCTATATTCATACCCATAAAAGTTCTTTAAAATATAAGGTTCCTCAAACCATGAGATACCATTGTCTTTGTATATTTCTTTCTTTGAAAATCAAACTTTTTTAATACACAATACACACACACATAATGCTTGTGTGTATTTTATAGCATCAGTTGTTCAAAACATAAGGGGAAAATGTCACCAGGAATCTTATATTAACTAATATACCAGAATTATAGTGAGACTTCAGTGTATTGTTATTAAATACTGCCAGTGTTTCCTCAACCACCAGAAATTAACAAACATCACAAGGCAATTATCTATACAATTAACAATTTTGATGATAGTAAATTTGCTTACTTATAAAGAATTGTGGGATAGCAATGATCAAGCCTTTGAAACAGAAATATGCCATAAAACTAATATGCCATAAAACTCTAAATTTGTAACTCAGTACAAAAGTAGCAACATGACAAAACTGAACTACTACCTTCACACAGTGAGTGGAAACACAAAGTTGACAGATCTGCTCTCCTGGGTTTAGGTTTCCACATCTACAAGTGCTGTTTGCTGCCCATGTATGCACAGTATGACAGCTATTTGTGTTGTACAAATAAGGTGTACTCATGAGTTTGATCTCAATTGCATGCTAATCATATTGTCCCTTGTTATGAAACAAGCACTTTACTTTGTTATGTCTAATATTATGAAACAAGCTTAAAACACAGGAGAATACTTTGGTAACCTGTTTAAGCTTGTTTGTCTCAATAGCTTTATTACATTACTTATTAAATTACTTCAGGACCATGCTAAATATCAATGTATTTTGTTCAATTGATTTCATGTTAAACATAACATCTCAAAAAAAACTTAGTATATGGAAAAGTATAAAAATTTATTTATGGCAACCACAGGTTTCCAGTAATTTTAGTTTTCATTATAACAGCTATCTGTCTTATCCACCATGTTGTAACATAAAAAACCTGAAATAAGTAAGAAATAAATAAGAAATAATTTTGATAGTATTACTGTTTTTTGCTGCTTGGCCCTGATACACTCTAAAAGATGGTTTCTCAACAGTTATTTAATATACAGAAATACAGTTTACAACTGGAGAACCTCTGTCATTTTTGCAGATTGTTGTCTCCTTGGTTCATATTATCTCCCTCTCTGTAATTACATCACTTTCTATGTTTGATGACTATGTTAATGTTAGTCTCAAAATGCAAAATGTTCAAATTACACATAGAGCATTGAAGTACAGTTATGCAATGATGTCTTCAGTCAAACTATGTTAAAATACAACAAACAAACAAAACATGAACAATTCCATTTTATTATTATGGGGTAAGCCTAAAAAAACTCCTTCTTCTTCACAGTATCTTGAAACAAATAGAGATTAATTAATCACTGATATTACTGATGGATGTTATCACAGACTTGGTGGGACTTCTTTGGGCTTTTTTATGTGCCAGGAAATATGATCATATACTAGAAAACAGTTATTCACAGAACCATCCCAATTCAGGATAAAGAAATAACAAAAATTATTGCTCACCCTGAGCTTGCAGGTTTGGAACACAATCAAAACAACTCTATCCTGAGATCTGAAAAACACAAAAGCTTTCTATCACCACTGAAAATAAACAGTCAGACATTAGATATACAACAAAATAAGTAAATGCTTGTTCAATACTTGTAAAAACCACAAATAATTACCATGCATATATACCTCACATGAGTATAAATTGACTTAAACCTCAAATAGTACACTCTGAAAGAAGCACCTTTTATGTCAGAAAAGCAGCCCAATAAAAGCATAAGCTTTCAAGTATGTTCAGTCTTCCTCTCTCTACACTCCAGCAGTGTTTTGAAGAAAAATCAATTTTAAGCTCTCTCCTGGAAATTAAAATTTGTGAATTTCTGTGGAGACCAGTGAACTCCAGGGATATCTGGGTAGAAGAGCTCCAACTGCACACCAGAGTAGTTTAAGTTATGACTTGAGAAGTTTATTTGAACATAAAAATTTCCTTTGGAAAACAAATTACTATTATGCTTAGAAAGTAATAAGAAATATCAGACCACATTTTAGGATTTTAGTTCTAGGAGGGAAAAATCAAAATAATTAAAATAATGAAAAATTATATATTTTCCTGTTTGAAAGGAGTCAGAATGCTTTGTGATGACTGATGAAAGTGCATCAGGGTAGAAGCAATAGAGAGTCTGACTGGACATGGATGTTTGTAAATATGGGGATGCAAGAAGAAATGTTTTCTATAAAAGCAGAGGAAGAAAACAGATTAGTGCAGCAAATCTCCTTTATGATCGTCAAATACAAATTATTCATCATTGAATTAACATTCATTTCATGGAATTGGATCCATTTCTTTATAATTGCTTAGATTTGTTAAAACTATCAATACTATAACCATGGTTATTCCATTAATAAGGTCTGAGGTTACACATTAGCTTAATAAAAACAATCTAAAATTGATTTTCCTGCAGCAAATTACTTTCCAACTTTTTGTCTACAGGCATTTTTCTCTTTCCAGTGCAACATTAATGAAGATTAATGCTCAAAATTTAAAATCTGGTAAATAAATATCTGAAAATACAGAAAGTAGAAATGTGTCCTTTTGAATAGTAGAAAAGAAAGATACATTGAATAATTATGCATAAACATAATATAATATTTATATTAGTTTTATGCTAATGATAATTAACATATAAAAGGAGGCTATTAGATGCTATAGAGGAAGCATGTATGTCTCTGTAATCTTAAGATTTGTTCAAGACATCCTATTAACAGATTATCCATTCAGTGCTTGCAGTGTTGCCAAGTTTTAACAATTTTTCCATGGTGTTTGTATTACATAAATTAGTTTTGCGGGGTTTTTTTGGTTGTTAGTTTATTTTTTACATTAATTGTTTAGTTTGTTTGTTTGTTTTTGAGGGATTGCTCTTGGGTTTTGGTCTTGTTTGTTGGTTTGGGGATTTTTCATGGCTCAAAAATTAGCACATTTTTTTTTCCCCAAAGTATTTTACACATGTTCAAAAAAAGAACCTGAAGATAAAAATAT
Source organism: Vidua chalybeata (assembly GCF_026979565.1). NCBI lineage: Eukaryota > Metazoa > Chordata > Aves > Passeriformes > Viduidae > Vidua > Vidua chalybeata. The sequence goes on along the minus strand of NC_071570.1, from coordinate 20,994,257 downwards.
ATCTATTTATCCTTTCTTTATCTTAAAATAGTCTAGTTTTTTTTTACTTTTAGTTTCTAACTAGGGTTTGAGCTGAACATTTAACAGTGAAAATCCACAGAACCTCATCAATGTCTCCAAGTTAAAGACCTCAGAATTCCCACCATAAAAATACATTTAGTTGTAGGTCTCTCAACCTGCTGAACAGTCTGTTGTCTCTGCAGAAGTCATCATGCAATATTGTTATTATTTTTCTAGGGGGGAAAACCAAGGAAAAATCCCTAACAACCCAACAAAATCCCTGTCTTAAGAGTTTAACTTACTTTTATTTCTCCAGTCAAATTTTCTCACAACAATTTTATTATATTTTTTATTTCTCTTTCCCTTCCTTGTCTTAGGACAGCAGCAGTATATGAAATCTGATGGAAGAATCACAGTGCAAGTGAAAATATGCCTCTTAAACTAAACATACTTTGCAAGCACTGTCTTAAGAGTCTAAATTAACCTGAGGCTCACTACAACTTTTTTCGATTTTATTATTTTGAATCTCTGTCAGGACAATAATGCTAGACTATTTTGCTCTAGCTTTAACCAACTGGAGGAAAAAGTTACCTAGAATTGAAATTGGATGAAAACCCCTCTATATTCCTACCTTCCCTACAGAATTAGTTGATTGTGGCAGGTCTCTGATCCTTATGTAAAAAGCCTCCAAGTGCTTAAAATCAGGAAATTATATGGTAATAATCCTTAAGCATAATCTTAGTTCTGCTGTGAACTAAAATATTGATCCAAAAATGTTACAAATTATCACTGTCCACAAACTTTCCTGCTGTGTAAAATCATCTTGGGAGTTTTAGTTATATGCTCTCAGGTTTAGATGAAAATGCTATTTTTATATATCATTTCTTTGTATATAAATTGAAAATATCAATAAGATAGTTCATTGTATTGTATTGCCAGAAATTAATTGTACATTAAAGAGAACAGGAACTCTGCCTCCTGGAAGTAATTTGGTTTTATTTAATGTAAAAAGTTATTTATTCTCTAAGTTTGCACACACTACTCAAGGACATTATTTGGCAATAATTTAAATGCTTAGGGAGTTTCCACTGTTATAGGATGTTTCTTTAACAGTTGTCAAGTTTTTAAGTCTTATTTTCACAAATTTCACCAGACCTGCAATCATCACAATTTTAGAAAACAAGAAAGAGGCTATTATAATATGAAAATGCTTTATTCTATTGAGGTTATTACTTCAGTAAAAAACACTGATAGTGTTCATTAACTAAGTAGACTATTTCATTTTCAATCTCCTTTTATAACTCCTCCTTTTTAAAGGTACTATATGGACTACCAGGCAGTAACTATCACTCCATGATGACTCAGTACTGGACAATGATAATATACCTCCCTTTCAACAGGTCAGGGGAAAAAAAAGAAAGGGAATAAAATGTTTTTTTCAATGGTCTTTTTGCAATTTGAATTTTAAATAATGTTTATAATTCAGCATAGAAAACAATTTCCTCTACTCTTATGATGATGAATATGAAGGCAAATTCCAGAAGGAATTCCAACAGTGTATATTACCATCTCCCATTAACTCTAATTTTCTTTGCAAAGGTTTTACCAAGTATCAATAGACTTCTTGAAAAGTTAAATTCAATCCCAGGTAAAACATTGTCCAAAGTCTTGTTTCACTCCCAACATTAGCATCCTGAGATACGCATTCCAAAAGAAAGATAAAAGTTAAGGGTGTTCCAAATGGACTATGAAAGAGAAAATTTTAACATTTTTTTCAAGTGTAAATTAGTTTTTTTACACCACTATGTAGCTATTTTTGCACGTCTAAAATATTCTGGATTTTTCATGGAGAAAGGGAGGCTCAAGGGGGATCTTGTTGATCTCTGCTAATGTCTAAAAGGGAGTTGTAGTGAGGTGGAGGATCAGCCTTTGCTCCCAAGTGACAAGAGATGGGACAAGAAGAAATGGCCTCAAGTTTCATCAGGAGAGATTGTAGATTAGGAAGAATTTCTTCACTGAAAGGGTGGTTAGGCATTGGAAGAGGTTGCTCAGGGCTGCACCATTTCCAGAAGTGCTCAAAAACATGTAGGTTTGGTACTTAGGCAAATGGTTTAGTGGGGAACACAGCAGTGCTTGGTAAAAAGTTGGACTTGATTAGCTTTAAGATCTTTTCCAATCTTAATGATTCTATTATTCTATGAATATAGGATCCTTTCCCATTTCTTAGATTTTTTAGAAAAACAGCATAGTGTAAAAGAGGTTGGTAATAGTTACATAGACTATTGTGTTGTCCAGTTCTATCAAAACTGGAAACAGATTTGAGTAAAGCCTAATATAAGTGCAGTCGGAATGAATTTTATTTCAGCCTGCTTTGTAATTTTCCTGATATCTGTCTCCCTTTCACTTAAAAAAATGCCAAATGCTATTATTCCCAAATTTATGTTTGATCCATGTGCTTTAATTTTTTCAGTATTCCAACAACAGACATTTCACAACATTTTTCTATTCTTGCTGAATCATAGCCTTTGTCAACCTCATAACATTTCTTCAAAAGAAAAAAAATGCCGCCTGAAGAGATCAAAGAGTTACATAAAATTATATAATCCCTCTTTCTTAATCTCCTGAAGGAATATTCTGGTTTATAACTAAATACAGGTGTTCATATATTAAAGTCTAAAAACACAAACCCATATGTAATTCAATTATTTAATGCAGATTATTAATAACAACATATATACCTTTCCTGTCAGATAATCTATACTTGCATAAAATACCTCTCCCTTTCTTCTCAGTACTATCCTTAACTGAAAACCCATCCAGCTTTGTCACCAAAACATTGCAGTTTGGGATTCCCTACCACAGCAAAGATCCCATATTTACATGATAGTACTATCAAATGTTTTCTGTTGCAGACTAACTTTTTCTTGCCCTATTACTTTGTTAGCTTCTTTTGTTTGTATGCTGGAATGGCTATATCTGAACTTCGAGGCAGATGCCCTAATTCCAGTGTTGATGATGTTCAGATACAGAGCTTGCAGTATGTTATTATTTACCGGTGTGAATCCTCACTTTCCCCTTAACTACTTGCCTTTAAAAGCAGCATCATGTGCATAGAGAAATCAGGAAAGGAGATATGGTATGCTTAAATAAGTCATGAAATTTTGATGGCTTAAGAAGCAGTAGAGTGGAATTTATTAAAGAATTTGTCTGTGTTGTAACAAACTTGTAATATTAGGCTATGTTAAAATTTTGTGTTTCTGCACTCTAATTATTTTTGTTTAACTTGTGCATTTTGTCATGGCATCACTGTATTTTTCTTGCACACTCTTGTTTTGTATAAATTGTCTAATTTGTTAAGATTTTTGTAAATTCTAATCCTATCCTCTGGAGCATTTACAATCCTGCCCAGCTATCCATCAGCCAGATATTTTTAAAGCTTATGGTTTCTTCTGTCATTCAAATCTCTTTTCTTTTAGACGCTGAAAAACAACATGGCCAAAACAGCCCCCTGTGGAACTCTCCAGCTGAAATGATTAATAATGATTCCTCGTTAACTGAAAGTAATTTTTTTCAAACAGTTGGTGGCTACATCTCATCTACATTTTACTTATCTGCTTAAAAGAATGTAATAGTACACCCTACATCCCTGTTAATGAAAATGTAATTATATAATATTTCCTATTTTTTTCTCATCAGGGAAAGATCATGTTTTAGCAGTTTGTAAATAAATTTGACTTACAGAGTCAAAAACATTTAAAAAATCAGAAAAAGTAATTCTCTCATAATTATCCCAATTTACAATAATGTATGAATCTTCCTCAAGCTGCACTGACATTAACATTTGCTTTCAGCACCGTATTGGTAATTTTAAAGACAAAGTTGCAGGTGGCTTTTCACTTCAGTTATACATTCCTTCAGAAATGGTTATCTATAAAATATGTATAGTGAGTTAAGTATGTAAATACAGGTATCTTTAAGCACCATATTGTAAATATACACTCCTTAATAACAAAAGCTTTTTTTATATGCCTATGACCATGAAATTGATTTTAAATAGGTGACAAAGGTCAGCACTTCTGGAGAGATTCTATATAATTTTCAAAGTAAGAATGGTTCATATCAGTTTATTCTAACATCTTTCATCTTTCTAGCATTCTTAATAACAAATTGAAATCAGGGAAGTCAAACATATTCTCACATGAAAGGGCTGAAGTCCAGCAGTACTTAGAAAAAAAGCTCTTTTGGCTTTTTTTTCCTGTTGTTGTATAGGTCCTCAAACTTGCAGGTGTTCACAAAAAGTGCAGGATATCCAGTTATGTTACCATATTTTTAACATGATGTTAAAATGAAGACTATTCATTTATTAACAATTGTATAACATGCTAATTACCTTTACAGGAACTGAACAATTTTTTTTTTTTTTTACTTATTCAGAAAGATATGAAGTGAAACTACTAAAGGGGGATTTTTTTTCAGTTTAAAAAGCTTTGAGAACAATTTTATTGGTTAACAAACTACTCACAAATTAAAAACCTGTAGCTGAAGAAAAACTGCTGAAACCTCCATAATGGAAAAACTGAATGCAACTATATTGTCAACTGGAAGGGAGCTAACTCTTGCTACTAACAGGTACAAGATAGACATGGACAGTTGTTAGAGGTTGTTGACATACTGTCATCTAACACTGATTAGAGAAAAGGCAGCTCTGGAAAAAACAGAAATGTCTCTTTTCAGATAAAGGATTCAAATGGTATTAGCAACACAAATGGTATTAGCAACATTAGCAACTCATGTAACATGAGTTATTTATGAATCAGGACCTCTCTATGCGCTAAGTAATAAAATTAATTATGTTTTTGAAAATGAAAATATGCAATTCTAATATTTGTTCTAAGCCTTCAGTTTACATGCTATTCAGTTCTTCAAACTGTTCTTTAGAGATTCTACCACCCAATTAGAAGAAATTTTTAAGAGTTAACCCTGTGGTGGAATTTCCATTATGTAAAAATGTTACTCATCAGAATTGAAATTTATTAATTCTTTGTAAAGCAAATTTAAAACTTCATTGCTTTTGGATTGTTTTCACCTTTATATAATATTTAACTTGCGTTTTTCATCTGATATTTTTGCAGGGAACTTTTCTATTGAAACAATTTGCACACAAAGTAGAAAAGAGAAGTAACCTCAGCGTAAGCTAGTCAGTCTTTAAATTGACCATATAGAAAGGCCACTCCTACATCCTTTATTCTCCAGTCTTGGACTAGTTATACAGTCTTATCACACAGATTTCCATTTATGGTTAATCTGTTTCCCAAGCAGTTGCAAAAACTATAACGTTTGTAAAGAAACTATAAAGTATGTAAAGAATATAAAATATCCTGCCTTATTCAGATAACCTGTAGAATATAGAGTATTAGAATTGCTAAATATCAAATCTGAGTTGAACATTACCTTCCAAATATCCTCTGCAAATCTTAACTATTAAAAAAATACATCTTTATCAGAAGACACACCACAAAAAACTTGGTAAAATCAACAAAAGAATAATTTCACTTGATCCAAGATACAAGCCATGCTGAATTAATGGCATAAATTTAGTGGTGGAACTCAGAAAGAAAGAGTATAAAACCTAACTGATTCCACAATATACAGAATCCAGTAAAATGTTATTTTTTTATTTCGCACTAACAGAAAATTGACTCCATTCTTCTAAAAACAAACAAAAAAATTAACAAGTTAAAAGTTAATCAAATCTGCAAGCAAAAAGAAATCTGCAACATAAACATTTTTAAGAAAATACATTATTCAGAGTTTCACGGGAGAAGGAAAAAGTTGTCCCATGAGATGAATGAGTGGTAAGATGCTTAACTTTTTAAATGTAGTAGTTCTCTTCATAATGTCCATTTATAAATGTAGCTATATTAGTATTGCTTATGCTAACATCCCAGTTTTGGTGTTTCACAGGACCACAGAATATTTAGAGTTGAAAAGGACCTCTGTAGATCATCCAGCTTCCCTGCCAAGGCAGAGTCACATGGGAATGTGTCCAGGTGGGTTTTGCATGTCTCCTGAGAGGGAGACTCTAAAACTCCCTGGGTGACCTGAACTACAAGGATCATTGAGCCCAACTCTTCAGTGAAGGGCCCATACAGGGATGGCTTTGGCATTAGTAGCATCATGCTCAAACTAATTGACCTCATCTCATGTTGAGGCTGGTTCAGCCTTGAGAAGAGATGACTGAGACAAAATGTGCATAGATACCTAAAAGGAGGGAGCGAAAAGGATGGACCAGCTGGTGCCACACAACAGGACAGGAGGCAGTGGGCAGACACCTGAACATGAGAGAAATTTTACTGTGCAGGTGACTAAGCACTGGAACAGATTGCCTAGAGAGGTTGTGGAAGTTTCTCTCACTGGAGATATTCAAGAACCATCTGGACACATTCCTGTGCAATGTGCTCTGAGATGACTCTGCTTGAGCAGGGACAGATGATCCACTGCAGTCCCTTCCAACCTGTGATTGTCACTGATTCTGTGTTTGTGTGATTCTGTGTTTGTGTGATTCTATGTTTCTGTGATTCTATGTTTCTGTGATTCTGTGCACTAGAGGGATGATGAGCTCCCTCAACCTGCTGTCCACACTCATTCTTATATACCCCAGACTACCATGGGCCATTGTGGCCACAATGGCACTGTTGGCTTTTGGTTAACTTGTGATCCACCAAGAGTTCCAGGTCCTCTGTAGAACTGCTCTCTAGTAGGTCAGCTCTGAATCTATTTTGGTGCTTGAGGTTATTCTTCCCCAGGTGCAGGACCCTATACTTGTTCCTGTTGAATCTCATAAAGTTTTCTCCACACAACCTGCTAGCCAATCAAGGTCCCATGGAATGGCAGCACAGCCTTCAGGTGGACTAGCCACTTCCCCCAGTTTCACCTCATCAGCAAACTTGCTGAGAGTACTATTCATCCCTTCGTCCATGTCATTGTCTTGGTGATGAGCTACAATGTTTGAATAACTATAAAATTGTGTAGTTGGCAAACCAAAATCAAAGAAAAAAATCTATGCCTAAAGTAAAAGCATTTTTAATATATACTTTTCTCAGTACTCTTCTATTGTCATTTCAAACATTAATGAGAGCTCTGGAGCTATTCTACGAGACTAATGGCTTATGGCATTAGGACACCTTAGCATTCTCTTGTATCAGTTGAAGGAGAAAGATATGTAATGGTGCACTATATCATAAAATGGGTTTGTGTTCTTCATCTGTGAATATACAATAATACCATGTTGGACATCACTGTATTTTGATGGGACCTGTAACATATCACTTTGTTAATTTATGATAAATACACAACAGTCCAGAAGACTGAAACTTTTACAACATGTTCATTAGGACAGCTAGAAACTAAAAATTGGTCTTTAAGGAGTTGCTATCAACAGGAATTGAGATTGCTCTGTGTGAGCACAAATTATTTTCAGTTTGTAGGTGAAAAAAATTACAGTGTTGTCCAATTTGTAATATATTTAAACCTCTTTTTCATTTGGGAATGTAGTAAATAGGGTGGCTAGTTTTTGGAAAAAGTATTCAAGAAAAAGTTAATAACAGTATTGTAGTTAATTGAGAAGTGTGGGGTTTTTGTCAAACAGGCGCAGAATGAACAGAACAGTGAACAAGATGGTTCTGTTCTACAACAATATCTCTGTTGTATTCAATTCAGAATTGCTTGCTATGAAATGTAGCTCTAAATCCCACTGGTAACAACTGAAATTTGGATTTTCCTCAACCCAGACCTGTTCTGATGCCTTTTGAGGAGCAAATAAACCTTTCCCTGAAAAAAACGTACACTTCAAAACCCCCACAAATTATTGTGCAGCAGAATTCCTTTCTTTTGGTTGTCTCTTACATTTATAATTCATTTTTTTTCATGGTGGATAATTATACTCATCACTATTTGCATCTATTATATATATTTCAGGTAGATTATGACAAGGAAGATTTTCGTCCTTTTATTAGAGTCAAAGACCTAGGCTTTTGTCCTTATGTGATGAAACCTTCTTGAAAACACTGTTGAGGTGAAGGAAAGATTGACTAATTGGCACTCTCTGATTGGATAAATATTCTTTGATCTGGAAATCAAATAAAGAGTAGACAAAATTTTTCACATACACAGTGTGAACTTTGCTTTTCCTTAAGACATCTGAGGTAGGAGACCAGCAGGTGACAGAAACCTTGATGAGAGCAGCTAACTGGCATTAGCTAGGGAGAGAGTCACAGAGACTGGCCTAGAGCCACATTATCAGTATATGCCTGCTGCCTAACATACAATGTGATAGATAGCAAAAGCAGTGATTCTCTAGCAACACACATCCACAGGCAGCCAATGCTCCGCTGAGGTGGAGCCAAGAGAGCACAGATGCTGGCAACCCAGCCAGATGCAATATGCTAGTGATTAGCCTGAATGTCCTGTTCCTGGGACTCTGGTGCTGTGTCTGGGCTGGTCACAGCCATTGGGCCTTGGCTCATGTAAATGTAAGGTGTGGGAACCAGCTGTGTAATAGAAATATTAGAAAAGAAACTGTAGTTCACCAGATGTAAGTATCCTGCTCAGGAAATTAATGTCTGATCATGTCCCTGAGCAAGCAGTGGTGTTCTGTTCCCACAGCTGTACCACCAATGCTCTTAACCACCAAGAAAGTATTAGAGAGAGACAAAGCAGTCTGCTCCTCAAATACAGTCAATTGGGTTCAAACATCTACAAGGAGGAAAATTCCACAGCTTCTTGGAGCTATTTATACTAGGTGTAAATCACACTTAAATGAAAAGCTTCTTCTAATATCTACCCATTATTTCTTGTGTTATATATATTTTTTTTAATATTGCCATTAAACAATATCAAGCAGAGTTCAGCTCTGTCTTCTCTGTTTCCTTATACCAAGTATCTCTACATACCAGAAAAGACCCTCCATAATGTTATTCCTTCCCAGAATGAACAGACACAGTTCTGGAGCCTCTTAGGACCCAAACTTGTGCTGGGGTCCATATATCATTTTGGTGGACACCTTGGGAATCTCTACAGTAGGTCAATGTTTGCCATGTGCAAAGGAGCCTTAGATTGGATACAGCACTCAGATCTCAGACAGCAGAGCAAGATTTTTCCCCAGATCTGCTGGCTGGTAACTTGGCAGTCCAGCCTGTGGCTGTGGCTTCATTGCTGCCTTGGGGTCATGCTCCCTACAGGTGACCCTGCCATCCCTGGGGTGTCTTCTGCTGCTCCAAAGCAGTTGTGCCTGACCTGTTCAGTGTCTATGCTTTATCCATTGCAGAGGCTAAGCTTTACATTTGCTTTTGATGAATACCCTTGATTCATTAACCCTTTGGGAAATTTAGAAATTAGTGCTTACTTTAAGTAGGACACTGCTCATAAGGCATCATAGAACAGTGTAGTTTGGCAAACACCCTTAAGTTCACTGAGTCCAATAGTAAACACAACACTGTCAAATCCTCAATTAAACCAGCTCCTTAAGCACCAGCGATGGTGATTCTATCTCTTCCCTGGGAAGCCATTTCAAATTCTTGACAAGCCTTTTCATGAAAACTTTTTTCCCAATATCAAGTCTAACCTTCCTTGATGCAACTTGAGGCTATTTTGTCTTCTCCTACGACTTGTTCCTTGGGAGAAAAGAACAAGCTCCATGTTGCTACAGCCTCCTTTCAGGTATTTATGGGACAATTAGTTCTCCCCTCAGCTTCCTTTTCTGCAGGTCAAACAATATCCACTCCCCCAACCCCTACTCACAGGACTTGTGACCCAGAGCCTTCTCCAGTTTCATTATCCTCTGGACATACTCCTTCACCTCAATGTCTTTCCTGAAGTGAGGGGCCCAAAACTGAATTCAGATTCAAGGTGGAGCCTCCCACCGATTCCAAGTACCAGAAGAAGATCACTCTTTTGGTCCTGTTAGCCAGACTGCTGCTGAGACAAGTCAGGATGCCACTTATCTTTTGTGGCTTCTTGGCCACCTGGGCACTGCTGGCTTATGTTCAGTTGCTGTCATCAGCACCCCCAGGTCCTTTTCCTGTGGCCAGCTTTCCTGTAACTCTGCCCTAGCCTGTGGTAGGATCTATCATGTCATGCTGTTGAACCTCACACCACTGGCCTCAGCTCATGATCCAGCCTGTCCAGATCCCTCTGCAGAGCCTTCCTGCCCTCCAGCAGTTCAACACTCCCATCCAACTTGGTGTCACCTGCAAACTGATTAAGGTTGCACTCAATTTCCTCATCCAGATTACTAATAAAGATATTAAACAGGACTGGCCATGATTCTATGTACATCTTATATTTGATCGCCTTGTCATTCATTAGGCCACATAACAGTACTTTATGTATTGTTACATTTCATTAAAATTTACCAACTATCCAACAATAAGTGATGTTCCTTTTTTTTTATATCATTCATATAGTTCACTAACTTTCTACTTTTCTAAACCTTGATTAAAACATTGAATGTTTTCTTTTATTGTTTTTAGACCTAACAGCATTAAATGTTTAACTTTTGTCAAGAGGTAAAGAAAAACAATCCTCATTCTACATAAAATGATTATGCAAGTCTTTTCTGTGGCTCCTGAGAGTAGGAATTCCAATTTTAATATCTACAGAAATTTTACCAACCTTGACTTTAAAATTTGAAATTTAAATGCAAGCTTTTTCCCAGATAATATCTTCCAGGAGAATGTGACTCCTAAAGCAAGTAGTTGCCTCAGAATATATTCTGCAGTATTATTTCATAAGTATAAATTATCAAATAATGGAAAAAACTTTATGTTAACAAGTATTATATGTGTACTTTTTGATATATATTCATACAGAGAACAATTAACAGAACAAGTGGCAAATGCTGTGCTTTCTTCTTTTGTGTCAAAACATACATAGAAATCACTGAAATAAATATGTCTACACTTCACTTACATGATTTAGTAATACCTTGATCAGAACTAGAAACCAACAACAGATGTCTGAAAATTATTTCACACTATCAATCCACAAGTTCTATTGTTCCTGTCAGGGAAGGAGATGATAATAAACCTGGTATTTGTATGTGAGCGACAATGGGTGGTGACAAAAAAGAGAAAGGGAGAGAGTGCCATTACAACACAGTATTACATAAACATTTGATGGAGGCTGAGACAGCAAATTTTCCATCAGAACCCCACCAGTAAGAAATGCTAGATCATTTCCAGGTCAAAAGTCAAAGAAAGAATTCAGACTTCCTGGGTGCAAGAAGACCAAGTTACTTTGGAATTATATACTTGTGTATACTCTTAATTGTGTATATGCCTCTTTGTTTCCCAGAAATCGTCTAACTCACTTGAAATGCATTTAGGAAAAATGCCTGGAAAGATGGTTCATGGTGCTTAACTTTTACCCCTCTTATACATTGTGTGCCAACTTTGCAGTTATTTACTGTAGAGATTACATTAAAGTAAAAAAGCTTCTAAATGTTAACAAAAGTGCTCTAAATCTGATTCTGCTGATTCTGATGCACTGTTATCTTATAGAATTACTTAATATTTGTATATATCCTACACCAAGCTTCTGAGGCATTTACTTGCACCAGGAAAACAAAAAAAAATTGTGTGATTTTTTTATCAATGAAGTAAAATATTTAAATATCAGTGGGAGTTAATGATGCTAGAATCTGACCATGTCTAAAATTAGCAGTATGTTCCATTTCAAAATGAACACACTTGTTTTTAATTACAAAAATACTTTTATTTCTATGTTGAAGTGCTTCAATTAATTTACTACATGATATTCTGATAAAAGAGGCAATATGGTCCTGCTATTATGAACAGGGATGTTATTCATTCAAGTAATTCAAATCATGGTTTTGTCTGTCAGTCTCCTCATGGTCAAACTGGGATTAATGCGTGTTCTGTCACTTCAAAGATGAAGAGCTGTGAAATGATTTCTGTTTATAAGCACTAGAAGTACTACAATTATATTTTATTAAAACTGAGATACATATTTCCTTCCAAGTTCTCTTCATTCTAAAAAAACAAAAAAAAACAGTTGAAAGACTTTTTAAAAATATTTTTTTGCTCTGGGGTTTGTAGAGAAAGCACTTAATAAACAGGTAAACGACATGTAATCTGTCTACTCACATCATTTTCAGATGGGATAACGACACCATACAGTTTGACATGGATTACAAATTTGAGATGACAAGTAGCACAACCCTAAGAAAGGTAACCTTCTTAGAGATAGCCATAAGAAGAGGTTATAGAGGGTGCCTATTTTTTTTCTGTGCAGTTTTATTACTGTAACATTTTTGTGTAATGAACAAACTAAAGCCCACAAATTTAGGGTACTTTATGTCTTCTTAATTAAGACAAAGTAAAATGATTGAATAATGTGTAGAATATTGCAAGTAGATGAGTCATCATTATCTCAAGAGAGAAACATTTATAAAAATACTGAAGATCTTAATTGCATCAAGAAAAAAAAGGAAGTAAATAGATTATGTAGAATATGCACACATTAATGCTACACCATCATGCAGGTCAACAAGTTTCTGCCAAAATGCTTATTTGACTTCACACAAATGGTACTTGTGCAAGTGAAAATTAAAGTTGTCAAATTGAGTTTCAAAACTTACTGCTTCAATTTTTTTTTGGTCATAATATTCCTCATTTTTACAATAGTTAGGTATTTCTCCTGAGCTCACTATTTAGCGATTCCTTCAGCAACCTGGTTTTGGATATTTTATTTATATTCCTTTAGGCTTGCCTATGATGATTTTAAACGTCAAATTAATAGATCAGACCTTCAGACACAATTTCTTCATTATGTTTTCTATCACTGACAGATGTTTCATGAAGTTGTATGACTTATTAGTTCCACTACAATTTCCTTAGGAATTGTCAAAATGTGGAAGGTTATAGATAGTCACCTCATTTTAAATATCAAAGATTCTCTTGCCATTTCAGCTCATCCTTTTTCAAAATCTTAAAAAAAAAAATTTGGCAAGTATGAATTTGGTTGAAGTCTGTCATTAAGTGGGGGGATTTTTATGATGTAATTTTTGGATGATGTAATTTAAATACCTAATTTAAATACATTTGTGTATCACATGTTTAGATTTTTTACATGGTCTTTCATGGTTTTGGTATGCTTTTTGCTTTTTTCTTCTGGTTATTGTGGAGCTGTTGTAGTGAAATCTCATTTGAGCTTGTCCAACCTAAGTGCATCTCTGCCACTTTTCAAGCTTCCAGAGTAAGTCATTTGTGTTTTCAAATATTTTTTTTTTAACCTTCATTTCTAAAGTCATTCTAAAGAATTGGTATATCCTAAGATGCCAAGAGCCTAAAAAGAGAAGCTGTAATACGTTTTAGTCTTTCTCAGGTCTTTTGAATTCCCCTTCTTAATGATGTCCCAGCCCAGACTTTATTTCCTATCCCATTTAAATGTCGTGCATCAATATTTTTTAAGTATTTGAAAAAAAAACTGCTGAAGTATAGTATTAAGACATAACAGCTATGAAGCAAACCCCAGAAAAGCTAAATATATTTCCAAGAAAATTACTGTGAGTGAATTTAAAACCATGCAATATAAGATTCACATAAATATAGGTCAAAAATTATAATTCAGTCATTAAAACTGTAGGTATATGTAGAAGCAGTATCAGACATAAAAGTCATTGTATCAAAGCATTTCCATTAGGAACATGAAGAATCACCTGCTTCATAGCATTATGTACATATATCCTGTGCCTGCTTTTAATTTATTTTAGGTACTAGATACATGGAGATATAATTCTTTTAATGTATCTTCAAAATGTTTAATAAAGCACTCCCTTTTTGTGTGTATTTCATATACAGAGCTGTCTTAGAAATATTAACACAACATCAAACAATAAATTTATTCTCAAAGATTTCTGTAACTCTCCTTTTTGGACATGAAGTTCAACAACACTAAATGCAAGGGGCTGCACTTGGGTCATGTCAATCCCTGGTATCAACACAGGTTGGGGGATGAATAAATTAAGGACTTAATTTATAAATAATAGTTGATGAGAAGCTAAACATAACCCAGAAATGCACACTTGCAGCCTAGTAAGCCAATCATATACTAAGCAGCATCAAAAGCAGGGAAGAGTGATGTGAGAACAATGAGAGGAGCAACTCTACAGACACCAAGGTGAGTGGAGAAGGAGGGAGAGGAGGTGCTTCAGGTGCTGAAGCCCACATTCCCCTGCTGCCAATGGTGCAGCCCAGGGTGAGGCAGCTGTGCCTCTACAGCCTGTGGAGGACCACAGGGATGTAGAGATCCACCTGCAGTATGTGGAGAAGACCTATACCGGAACAGGTGGATGAAGTCTGAAAGAGAGCTCTGAGCCTTTGGGAAGCCCACACTATAGCAGGCTCCTGGCAGGGACCTTCAGACCTACAGAAAGATGAACCCATGGTGGAGCAGGTTTTCTGGTAGGACTTGTGACCCTCTAGGGGACCAACATTGGAGCAGGCTGTGCCTGAAGAAGTGCAGTTTGAGAAAAACTGACACAGATTGGAGCAGTTTGTGGAGAACTGTTTCCTGTGGGATGGACTCACATTGAAGAAGTTTGTGTAGAACTGTCTCCCATTGGAAGGACACCACACCGGAGCAGGGAAAGAACTCGTCTCCCTGAGCAGCAGCAGAAACAAGTGAAGTTTCTGAAGTGATCATAACCCCCATTCCCTGTCTCCCTGAGCTGGAGGAGGGAGAGGAAGGGCCTGGGAAAACTCAATTTATTAAATTTAATCAATATCACAAGTTGAGTGTGGTTTGTCTGTGACAGTAATTGGTCAGTGACCACTCCATGTCCTTATCTCCATTCATAAGCCCATCATTATATTTTTTCTCCCTGTCCAGTTGCAAAGTAAAATGATGAAGCAGATTTGATGGCTGCCTGCATCTAGCCGTGGTCAACCCACTTCACTCACTCTGCTTCATGCTGTCTCACACTATTGTTCCTAATGATACTCCAATTTCACAACTCCTTACTCAGGCCCAGAGGGGTAGCATGACTCCAGAAAATGATGTCAAGTACAAACTGGTAGGTAATTTATGAATACAAACCTATGACTAGAAATTAGATCATGCTTTTCAAGTAAAAACTTCACGTAGTTAGGAGTTCACCTAAAAAATATCACATTCTCTCCCTCTCCTACCTTCTTAGTCTGGTTTAGAAAGGAGAGCCTGAGATATGATATTTCCATGTTTTCTTCATGTACCTGTTTGCTGTGATCTCTTTCACAATTGAAAGAGTTTTTCTTGGAGTTCAACCAGCTGCTGTCATTGTTCCATGGGATTCAGTGCTTATATCATATGAAAAATATAAATATCCAAGAACAATAATGAAAAGGCAGTGGAACTGAAAGCCATGGGTGTGGCAGTAGACTGTGTTTTCAGTAGTGAAAGATATTTTAACTGTAATATTATTTTGTTATGAAATTGTACAATTATAATAAATAATTACCCTGCCTACTTCTGTCATCTATGTAGTATTTTATAAAAATAATACTCATTTTAATGCATTATTTTGTGAGTTCCTCATATTTCTTCAAGCTTCTTCTATACACTCCATTTATATAAGAGTTACAATAAAAAAAAGTGGTTTTGTTTTTTTTCTGGAAGGTAGTCAAAGGTTATAGTTAATACACAGGAATTGTTGCTCTTCTCACCCCATCACAGTCATTCCATATAACACTAGTGACCTTTTGCACATTTTTCTTGAAATAGAAAAATGCATGGTGTATGATTGATTTCCAATTCTTTCAGATGATACAGTAACAAATAAGAAGCCGGAGCAATTTAGTCTGAGGTGTCTGTTAAATATCACAAGATCTAACTTGTTAGAGAATCAACCCATTCCCACTTATCTAATACCTAAATTTATCTTCACAAAGTCTTTTCATGAATAGCAAACAACATGACACAATTGTGCATTAGCAATTAATAAATGAAGATTCTTTGCATTTATAGTATCACAGCAAAGCAATATTGGGCTGGAATTTTCATTATTATTCATGCACTACATTCTTTACATTTGAGAAAGCAGAACTTGTTTGAAATTTCTAAACAGACCTTGCTGGGAAGACTATGATATAATAAAACAATTATTCATTGTTTTCAATGCTTTCTAATGGCTTCTTATTTCTTAAGACACTATGAATAACAGCATTTCAATAAGTATTTCACTGTTTATAAGTAACAGTTTTTTTCTCAATTAAAGCTATGCAAGTTCTCTTCTCCAGGCTGATCAGACCAAGTGACCTGAGCCACTCCTCACAGGGCTTCTCAAAGCTTTTCTCCACCTTTGTTGCCCTACTTTGGATGCTCTCTAACAGCTTAATTTCTTCCTTATATTGTGGTGACCAAAACTGCACACAATACTCAAGTGAGGCCTCCCTAGTGCAGAGTAGAGTTTTATCTAGACCTAAGTTAAGCCTTTCACACCATTTCCCACAGTATTCTTCCGGAGAGAATGGAATGGCTTGGATGGGCACAATGTTTTACTGGGTAAAAGACAGATCAGTGAGGAAGCCCAAAGAGTGGTGGAATTACATCCATTTAGTGATCAGTCATAATTGGTGCTCCCCTCAGTGGGTCTCAGTACTGGGGACAGCCATGTTTTATAACTTTGCCAATGACCTGGATGAGTTCATCATGTTTCACCTCTGTCAGTTTACAGAGCACACCAAACTGGGTGGAAATGATGATCTACTAGAGAGTGAAAAGGCTCTGCAGAGGGACCTGGACAGGCTGGATCAATGGGCCAAGGCCACTGGTTGTGCTGGGAGAGGTTTAAACTGAAAAATATGAAGCCCTTCTTTACCAAGGGGGCAATCAAACACAGAAACAGGCTTCTAAGAGTGGTGACCAATGCCCCAAACCTCTCAATATTTAAGAAGCTTTTGGACAATGCCCTCAATAATGTGCTTTAAATTCTAGGTAGCCCTGAACTGGCCAAGTATTTGGATGAGATGATAATCAAAGATCCCCTCAAAAACTGAGATTTCTCTTTTCTTTTCCTTTTCTTTTCTTTTCTTTTCTTTTTCTTTTCTCTTCTTTTCTTTTTTCTCTCTTCTCTTCTCTTCTCTTCTCTTCTCTTCTCTTCTCTTCTCTTCTCTTCTCTTTCTCTTTCTCTTTCTCTTTCTCTTTCTCTTTCTCTTTCTCTTTCTCTTCTCTCTCTTCTCTTTCTTCTTTTCTTTTTATTTTTTCTCTTTTGCTTTTATTTATCTCCTTTTTCTTTTTCTTTTTCTTTTTCTTTTTCTTTTTCTTTTTCTTTTTCTTTTTCTTTTTCTTTTTCTTTTTCTTTTTTTCTTTTTCTTTTTCTTTTTCTTTTTCTTTTTCTTTTTCTTTTTCTTTTTCTTTTTCTTTTTCTTTTTCTTTTTCTTTCTGTTTCTTTTATTTTTCTTTTTTTTCCTAGAAGCATGTTTTTGGCTTGTGCTCAACTTAGCATTCACCTGAGTCCTCCTGTCCTTCTCCACAGAGCTGCTTAAAGCTCATCAACCCCTGACCTGAACTGATGCCTGCACTTATTGTTCCCCAGGGCCAGGGTTTGGCATTTACTCTTTAGTTGAACTTTAAAGGTTACTCAGGCACAATTTCTCTAGTCTGTCCAGCTGCCTATGAATGACACACCCATCTGGCTTATCAGCCACTCCTCCCATTTTGGTGTCTTCTGCAAATTTCATGAAAGTACACTCTATCCCATAGGAAAGGTCATTAATGAAGATGTTAAACATCCATCTATTTCGTAAAATGAAACAAAAGGGGTGGGAAGTCTGTTTGAGAAGACCATTTTAAGATTAATGTGTTTACTTTGTATTTTACCGGATTTAGATGTTAGAGTGCACATCTAGAATAATTTTACTCTAAATTCAAGAAGATTAACTATCTGATGGTGTGCATGCAAAAATTCTGTCATACCTCAAACACTACTATTCTGTTCTGATGGCTAATAGATTAATTATTATCTTTGTTATCTAGTATTAATAAATATACTCCTGAAAGAGACACTCAAAAAGAAATAGGTTTTTTTACCAAAACATATAGTCTGGAAAAATATGAAAATATGAAAAACTAGAGCTAGGATGATAAATACAGATTTTTATGATTCAAACAGGATACCTATAGACTAAGCAATTATATCCCAGTAATATAATCTTTTAAGGTTGTAGAAATTCCTATCATATAGCAGAAGCAAGAACATTTGGTAAAGCAGAACAGAATAAACCAAGAAATACCAACAAATGTGAAAAATGGTAAGTAAACTTCGTTGTCGTCATAAGTTTAAAACCATTAAATTTATACTAATTTGTCCCTTTAGGCCTTAAATGCACAAACCTTTTTTTTTTTTTTCTCTCTCTCTCTCCATATCTCTAGGGTGAAAAGAGATCAGAATTGTCCAAAAGCACAAATTCTTGTTCTGGGAGTATTTCCAAGCCAGATAACAGCAAAAGCCCTGTGAATATTACAAGTGGATTTTTTTTTGTTTTTTTCATTTGTACTTGCTTTTCCTGTTTTGCCGGCTAAAAGCTTTCTCATGGAAAAAGAAAATTAAGCACAGTTTTACCCACCACCCAGCATTATACAGCATTTTTGGTCATGGACTGTACTTCCTCTGAGTATTGACTTATTTACTCAATTTATTTATATTACTAATTTAATAGTAAATATGATTAACTATGGCAGGCTTTTTATCCTACTGAAAATAAAAGAAATCTTGTTTCTGCTCTATTATTGTAATAGGGAAGCAATATAATCACACCTTCTATCTTTAATTTATCATTGTAGCATCACCATATGAAGTACATGTATCTTTAACATGCAAGGGCAGTCTTCTAAATACAGAGAAATTAAAACTATTTTCTCTACAATGGCATGGTCAGAACCTGAACCCAGGCTCTGGGAATGTGGCAGAGCCTATGCCCACTATCTTTTATACACGTGATCTGAAAGAAAGGGGAAGGAAAGGAGCATCTCTTAGAAGAAAATTTGGAAGCTGTCATTCTGAATGATGAATCACAATACTTTTAGGAGAGAAAAATCTCTCCCACCATCAGCTTGGCAGTGATGCTGAAACAAATCTAGCCCAATATTAATCTTTAATATGTAACTCCTACATGAAATTCCCCTCTCAATAATTTCAATGGAAATTAGTAACCCCCAGGAACAACAGGTTTAGGGCTTTTTTGGGTCACCAGGTCTCCCTCATTTTTCTGCATACATGTGTTGGAGAGCACTTGTATTCTTGTTTTGATTTGAGGAGGCACACTGTGCTTTGAGAAAATGACATTTCATTAAAATTAAGAAATACTTCACTTCTCAGTAGTCTGATAACTTCTCTGTCATTTTACAGCTCTTCCTCTGAGCTCTATATGCTGATTGTGCTGTTCCAAAATGACTGTCAACAAGGGAAAGAAGTAAGTATTTTGGGATTTGAGCTACCAGCCTTTCTGTTTGAACTTAAATCTGTTGGCAAGGCAACTGGAGGAAAGCAGGAAATTATTTTTTTAAAGAAAACAACAATGATAAGATGGTGGCATACCTTTTAATCACATTCATTTCTTTGTAGCACATTGAAAATGCAAAATTAATCTCTGCTATAATAACCTTCCTCATGCTACAAAACAGCAATATTGTAGAACTCAAATGTCCCCATAATTATTTTTGAGCCTTTCCTGCTGTGAGAGGCAGCTTCCCCTAGTCCTTGGCCTGGACATCTGTTGGCAGCAGTTCACAGCCTACAAATTGGAAAGTTAAAAAGATGGCAATATTTATACTGCTGGCCAATTGGTCCATAAGTTGAAATTCCCTTAGAAAGGGCAAATATTTTCTCCTTGTTATGTTTCACAGTTTATTTTTTTTTTTCTAGCCTATAAGCACTCTCACCTCATAATTCATCGAGTTCACTGTCAACTGTTAAATCACAGATATGCTGATGGTTTGTTGTACACACATCTCAGTTTCTATCTCAAAACCAGAGATAGAATTTGATATGAAGAAATAACATTTTCAGCTAAAAAGCTGAAGGGGATTTTTTTATATTGTATGATTTCTTATGTTTAGAGAAGCAACTTCTTTTTCATCTCTATTTGCACTTCTTATTTCGTTCCTGTTTTTGCTCAAGAAACACAGTGCAGACAGACTAATGTGTTTCCTTTTTCTCATGGATATCACAAAATTCAGGAAACATAAGAAAGAAAATTTTGCTCTTCATTCTTGCTTACATTATCCCAGATACTGATAGTTTCCACATCCCTGAAGGATGGCTTTTGTATGAGGTTGAAAATAGAGAAATTATCTTTGTAAAGATTGCTGTAAACTCATGGATTCCTTTGGAGAGTAAAATAGCATTTCTGAATTGCACAAAGAAGCTGAAGGGGAATAAATAAAGGACACAGGCCATATTCTTGGAAGTAAACTTGATATCTGATAACAGGAAAGGAAATTATTTATGATATTGATATTTGAGATTATTTCATTTTGACCACTGTCAAGGCAAAAAAGACTGAAGAATAATATGTATTAGCACCAGTAATACAAAATCAGCCAATGGTGGATAGGGGAAAAAGGCAACACCAACACAACACTTTTTCCTTCACTAGGAAGTACTATCAGCTGTCTTGGAAATTTGACTTCTTGCTTAGAGCTTTTTCTAATATTTATGCCATTGCCATGGCTTTCTAACTTTTCTCACCAAATTAAATTAAAGGAATCCTCCTAGTTGGAGTAACATGAGAAAATTTAGAAATTTGATAAATAAGCTTCATCTGCATAATTATTAAAAATTAAGGATTTTTTTAATCTAATTTCACTGATCAGTTAAGACAGAGATATAAATTACATGTATCTACCTTCATGTTTCATTAAGTTTAAGTTACAGAACAGCATGCCAATCTGCCTGTTATTCTGTGGATATGGGGAGATTATTGAACATTTTATGCTTTTATTTTTCAAGCTGTTTGTCATGATGTCCCATGATATCCTTATAGCTAACATTGGCAAAATATGGATTAGAGGGGAAAATAAGGGTGGTTGGAAAATTAACAGGCCAAAATCATTGTGATGAACCCAACTGTAGACCAATTAGTATATCGGAAGGTTTGATTCTAAAAGCAAATACTGCTTAATGTCTTCATCAGTTACATGAATCCTAGTGCACTTTCAGCAATTTCAAGGTGACAGAGTACAGTGAGTATTCAATGTGTAGACATATTCATGCTAATCAGAAGCAGAGGAAAGGCTGGAGAAGCAAGCAGAGAGGAGCTTCATGACTCTTATCAAAACTGAACAAAAAATCTGGACCCTGGGCTGGATGAAGACCTGTACTAGAACTCAGAGTCCCTGTTTCTTCCAGTGCTGCTGCCTTCAATTGGAAATATAGTGACCCAAATTCCCTTACAGCTATTCCAAGGCCCTGATGTCCTTTTTTACTATCAGACTATGAAGTGGCCTCAGATTGGCCACTTCATTGCACCCTATATAGAAAATCATTAATAAGAAGAAGTTTGAGGGCCACACCAGGCTAGTAAGTTTCCTGGTGATGTTCTTAGCCCAGGCCCCAGGAAGGGAGAATACCTCCGTGTTAGTTGTGATTGATTGGATTGCTTTGCTTGTATGTGCAGTTTTTTGCTTTACCTAATAAACTGTCTTTACCTCAATCCACATGCTTTCTCACTTATACCCTTTCACTTGCCTTCTCCATCTCACTGTGGGCGAGTGAGCAAGTAGCTCTGTGGGTTTTAGTTGTCAACTGTGCTTAATTTGCAGCAGCATATAATTTTTTGATGGTTCTATGATCAACAAAGCCTTTTCACTTTTAAGGTCTGTACCATTTTATGAAATTAGAGATTTTTTAAACATATGGCAAGTTGTGTTTTCTTTATTTAGACCAAAAAATAAATTTCATGTGATTTATAGGCTTTTTAAATTTTGAACTATAATTTTTCTCTCACAGTCCCTACCCTTTCACATCTGGAAACTTTTATATCTTTCTAATGCTCTACTAAAGTTTCTGCCCTAAACAGATTCCAGTCTGATTAATTTTCATTTTGTGTAATGTGTCCAATACTTCAAATAAAACTGCAGTTGTCATATATTACCATTAAGCTCATTCTCAGATGCTTATAGGATAATTCAGGCTGATAGGCACCTGGAGACATCTCCAGGCCCAGCCTGTGCCCCTGCATAGAGTAGGCTCAAATGTGAAGTCAGATTAGATTTTTCAAGGCTTCACCCAGTTAATGCAGGAAACCCTCAAAGCAAGAGATGGCCCAAACTTCCTGGGCCTTGACTCCATGACTGGACTTTCCACATAGGAAAAAGACTTCTCCTTATCTCTTTTCAGTATAATTGTCTTATGTTTCAGCTTGTACTACTGCCTCTTGCCCTCCTACCATGTACCACTATGAAGAGCCCATTCCTCCTTTTGCTGCTGGGTGTATCCAAAATCTTCCCTTCTCCCAGCAGAACACTTTCCAGCTTTGCAACATTTCCTCACACTGAGATGGTCTGAGGCCCTTCTTGGTGGTTTCTGCTAATTTAATTTTGGTTCATCTAGGCCCAGAGCTGGACACCATATCTAGATGTGACATAGCAAGTGTTGGTCTTAGGGTTTGGCCTGTGTCTTAGCTGGACTTCACAGGTTTCACTTTTGACCTCTTCTATCTACCCAGGTCCATAGAAGCCAGCCTGGCCTTATAGTTTTCCCCTTGTTGTACTCAGTAAACTTCAGAAAAGTGCTCACTGTTCTCTCCTTCAGGTCACTGAGAGACATGTTCTGCAGGGAAAGTCCCAGAATAGATCCTGTACTACTGCACTGGTTGCCAACCACCAGGTAGACTACAGCCCAGTTAAACGTGGTCCTGTGAACCCAGCCATCCAACTTGTTATTTACTAGTAGTTTTCACATCCCATCTCTGATCTCCTGACATGGGTACAGGAGCATTTCAGGAGACAGTGTCACAAACTTTACTATAATTCAAGGTAAATACCATCTGTGTCCACAGATCCTGCAATTTTACCACCAGGGGCAGTCAGGTAAAAAATGTTGAATGCTTCCAATCAGTTCATTCCTAAGTCCTGAAAGGTGATCCCATGGGACTCACTCTACAATTCTTCTTGGCACCAAAGTGAAGTCAGCTCATGTCTGTAGTTTCTGCAATTGTTCCTTCTGCAATTCATAAATGCATGCAACATTTTCTTTCCTGCAGTGGTCGAAGATTTCCCCCAGTCTCTTTGAGTTGGGAACAAACAATTTTGCTGTAGTTATTTAAAGAAGGTTTTGTCCTCTTTGCTGCCCTGATAAATGGTCTGGAGAACACTCCTGTCACAGTATCATGCTTACTGGGCTATCCTCTAACCCTGAAACACAGTTTCTCATCCTGTCTACTATAAATCCCATAGATGCGCTTTAGAAGCCCAAGCCACTCCTTCACGTAGTGCAACATTGATAAAGTGTTGCAGTTGCACATAGAGTTCTAGTCCATCCTATATGCTTCCAGGCATTTGTGTTACCTGCATTTGAGACAAGTGTCTCTTTGTCCTGTCCTTGCACTCCTGAGGTCTCCCTTCCTGTCATCCCGCACTCTTCTCTATGCAACCCATCTGGATTTTCCTACTGGACTGTGGCCATAGTTTTCCTTCTTGCTCTCGGTAGTTTGAAGTACTTTTCATCAGTTCAGCCAGTCCCTTGACAATTGTGCTCTTAACACATTTTAGCAGGTGTATCTCACCTTCCCTTTGCAGTCCTTCATTCTCAGCATAGGTTTTGTTGTGTAACCTGCATCCCTGCCATCAGCACTTGCCATGAAAGCAACTATTTAGCCCAAGATTAATGTACTGCTCCCCAGATACTTCACCCCTCATTTGCAGAACAATGGGGGCAATATCCCCTTTCAAATCCTGTATCATAGATCTAGTTCTGCTTGCACATCAACAGGACTTCCCTGACACCAGCAAAAAGTCCTTCCCAGAAGCAGAGCTGAGAGACTGCTGCACAAACTGTTGCTCATCTTGATGCACATGGCAGCCACACAGCAGGAAGTGTCTGGTGGAAGCAGCTTCTTGTCTCTGCAGGAAATGAAATCATGATGTATGCAGTACAGAGTCACTGCTGTCTACATAAAACACCTCCAGTATGAAATCCAGCCAGCTCCTAAGTCTGGATACTTCTTAGCAGTAATTGTTTCTGATTATTGCTTTAGAAAGTCCTGTAAAGTTCAGATGTAATGAAAGTGACACACAGAACTGATAGTGCACTAGGCCTTACTACTAAATTTTCAGATAGGCTGAAGAATGGCCAAAAAATTGTCTAATCTCTTCTGCATGTAACAATATAAAGTTCAAAATATTGGAAGTCAAAACATTTCACAAAAAATAGGAACCTTACATTTACATTTTTTCTTCATTATTAGTGAAATTAACTTTTTTTTTCCATCAAAATGGCTTTCACTGGAGGAAAAATGTTGTATGAAAGAGTTGTTTATGGTAAATTACTATCTTAAAATGGATGGGAAATATTTTGAAAAGGAAATCATGTCTGTTTTCTCCTGAAAGTTTCATGGTACTTTTTTTTTTACTTTTATAGCATTAATTTATTAAATAATTTGTGTAATTGTGTGAAATTATAAATAATTAAAAGAAATAAATGAAAACATGAATAATTAATCAAGTAAAATTAACCTGTTGTGGAGAAAAAGATTACTGTAAAACTATTCATTTGGAATGGGAAAAATATTGCCTACCAATAGGCAATGTTTTTATTGCCTATTGCTTTATTTTATTTCTAGGGTTTAACAACTGATTATCTTGTATAGCTTGAATTTTTGTATTGACAGTCACCACAAATATAATTATAGCTTTGCATTTTACCTGCAGTGATAATAACCAAAACTGTACTTGAATGTCCTTTGGTTGTAACATAAAAGTATACTTTATGTTTTCAATTATCTTTTGTAACTTTGAAGATAGTGTTTTTCTTTTATAAGCATAGAGAAAAAGAGAGTAACTCATTGTGAGAAACAAGATATTTTAAGTTTCTTAATAGAGCATGATGTATTACACTACCGCACCTGATATATAAATAGGATGAAGCACTAAAGCACTCTCTTTGAAATGCTTTTGTCATCGTGTATTCCTAACTTGCTTGTTTTGTACACACAGACACACAGATCTATCTATCATCTATCTATCTATCTATCTATCTATCTATCTATCTATCTATCATCTAGCTATCTATCGATCATCTAGCTATCTATCCATATCTATATATCTAGCTCACAGAAACACATAATGTTGAGGTTTGGAAGAAACCTCTGGAGATAATCGCAGTTTTGAATATCTCCAGAAAGGGAAAGGGAGACTCCACAAACTCTGTGGGTGGTCTATTCCAGTGCTCTGTCACCAGTACAGTAAATAAGTTCTCTTGATATTCATGTAGAATTTCCTGTGTTTCAGTTCATGCCATTTGCCTGTTAGCCTGTCACTGGCCACCACTGAAGACAGTCTGACACCATCCTACTGACATCTGCCCTTTTCATTTTTGTATGCATTGATGAGGTCCTCTCTCACACACCTCTTCTTGAGGCTGCATAGGCCCAGCTCCCTCAGCCTTTCCCCATAAGAGAGATGCTCCAGTTCCCTAATCATCTCTGTAGACCTCCACTGGACCTGTTCCATTGGTTACATGTCTCCCTTGTCCTGAGGAGCCCAGAACTGGACACAGCACTCCAGATGTGCCTCACCAGGACTGTGTAGAGGGGCAGGATCACCTTCCTTGACCTGCCGGCCACACTCTTCCTGATGGACCCCAGGATACCACTGACCATCTTGGCCATCAGGGCACTCTGATGGCTTTTTGGCCCTGGCTTTTTGTCCACCAGGACCCCCAGGTCCTTCTCCAGAGAGCTGCTTTCCTCACTCTAAATATAACAAGGGAGCTAACCATGTTTTTTCACTAGTTGAACCAGGAGAGACACTTGTGTAATATCAGCAAACTACCACTTACAGTCAGCAAAAGATCACTAGAGGATGAGCTCCTAATTTTTAGATGAGGAAAATTTCATAAATGTATTTATATTTGTATTTACATGTATGTATCTATATATTTAGATGCATATGAATATTTATATTACATATATACTATATTTATATAAATCAACATGAATAAGAATATAATTTTTATAAAATACATAAATTAATATATGTTTCATATGTAAAATATATATGTACTATAAAGAAAATTTCAATTGTTGGGTTGTTTTAGTAATTTAAAAATAGATAGTTTCTTTAGCTTACTAAAAAACATATCTCCCTTTGCCTAATTTAAATGGTGCTGTTCTTCATTCTTCATTTATTCTCACCTTGTTTTTGCTCTATGAAAACAGAAACATAACTAACAGAGTAGTGACGGCAGTATAAAAAAACAGTATAAAAAGTATATAATAGAGTAAAATTGATATGGGAAACATATATGTTTGTAAAAAGTCAGAATTTTAGAAGCATATAATGTACTTAGGTGAGTGGAAGAAAACAGAAATGTATATAGCTTATTTAGCAAGTCTGTAAAAGTAGAAAAAACAATTTGTAACAGAACACATAGGAATGTAACTTGTTAGGTAGAAACAACTTGTAACAGAACACATAAGAATATGGTTGCTACGTAAAGGCCATAAAGATAAGACAACTCAGTAAAGCAAGACTCAAATATTGTGGAAACCTAATAGAGAAGAACCTTTTGCTTAAGGAGCCAGCGAAAACCAGGGTCCTGGTTTTAACTGGGACAAACTGACATGGGAGTTAGCCAAACCTCCACAGGGCATGCCCAGAAACAAAGGTCAAGCAGTGAACACCTGAGGAAGACCTCTTACTTCATCAGAAGACCCCTGCCCAGAAGCCCTGGGAGGCATGGCACCGCAAAAGACTAATTATAATACGAAGCACAAGGAGGTGGAGAGTGGGCAGGCAGGGAGGTGTGAGCTTGCGGTATCAATGTTTATTTAAACCTGAAAATTGTTTTAACCTGGTACGCATGTATAGTGGACATATCCCCCATGCATCCCAGCTGGAATAAAATATATTTGCTTTACAATTTTAATTGTAAAGTCTTGATTCCGCAACTCAAAATGGTGTGACCTTGAAAAAGAGACTAGATTAACAATTTCATTTGGGGTTAGAAAAACTGACATCATATAGGAATAGATTTGCAAAGGTATGCAATCTGGACAATTTTAGGACAAGTTCTGAGGAAGAAATAGAAGGATGGATATCTCCTTCCTTGTGTAACCCCAATATTCATCATCTTTGAGCTAACCCTAAATGTTTCAGCACTTGTAACCTGTTGCTGCATTAGGCCACCTGCAGGTATACCAAACAGCATAATTCTCTTGCTAGTCCAGCCACTTTCAATTTGCTGGCAGAATTCAATTTCAGCGCAGAAACTGAAATCCTGGACAGGATGGAAGTACTAGAAGTAAGAAGTCATAAAATTAAATGAAACAACTATTTGAATCAGGCACTTGCAGTGTTACTTAGGCAGATTAGAAATTTTTTGCTATGTACCCTTCAAACTGATGTTCTACAAACTGAAAAAAGTAATTCTTCCTGTTAAAAGTCAGACATAAATAAGAACTATATTATCCACTTTTATTTATATCAAGAATTACTTCTTACATTTAATATTGAATAGCAGCTGTGTAATTATTTCTGCAGATAAATATTTCAGAAAGACTATGAGGAACAGTGCGTGTGACACTGGACACATTTCAGTAACTTTTTATTTGCCTTTTAGGAATAAGTAGCATCAGAAGTCTGGAGAGCAGAATGAAATGCAGACACTTTCATTTATGGGTCTTGGGTTCAAATTTTCTCTAGGCCAAACATAACTGAAAACTAACACCTGATGACAGTCACTGTGAAGTGTGAAATGTATTAATTGTCAGTCAATAAGAAGGTTTCAAGATCATGAAAAAAGTTTGTAAAATTACAACCACTTGGCAATCTAAAATACTGTTAGTTTGGCTACCCTGAATTTTTCCCCCCCAAGATCATCTCACTGAAGACAGCTGACAGATAATTGGATGGCAGTTTGCTTAAATATTATAAAGTTATCCTTTTATATCTAAGAGATAACTTGTAGCAGCGCATTTGGGGGGACCCTCTGGGGTGTCCCCGGGGGGCCCCCTAAGCTGTGAGTTCACTGGTAGCAGCAGGCAGGCAAGGAGACTCCACACGGCTTCTGAGGGTGCAAATTAGATGATGGTTTATTAGGGGTCCTTCCCCCGGGAGGCAGTGTGGTTTCTGAGGAGGCGGGGAAGCGGGAGTGAGGGGGGAAAGGGGAGGGGGACAGAGGGGCCGAGAAAGCACCAGCCACGAGAGCCGGCTAAGAGAGAGCCAGCGCCGTCCCCCCAGCACACTTAACAGGGAGATTCAAAGTGGGCACGGAATAAGGTTGGGCCAATGGGATTACAGACACATGATACTTCAGGGGAGGATCACAGGCTTGGAATAAACCATACATTTTCGAGGGGTGAGACAGAGCATACTATTTAACTAAAATATAACAGCACAATAACTGGCTCATTTTCATCTATTTGAAAGTCTTTTCACCAGTACTAGTTTTAAACATAGGGAGAGATACGTATTTTCAGTATGTACCACTGAATGAAAAGAATTCACACTTCATAGCTATATCCCAGGAGCTGTGAGCACATTACCAAACAAGTTATATTTCTTTGAGAAGAAGTGGGGAAAGATGTTGGAATTTTTTTTCAGCTTTACCACAGTAGTGTATGATCCCTGTAGTCATGGTTAAAGCTTAGTTTTGTACAGTACTAAGTACAAATGCCAAAGATTAATTAACTGGTGCCAGCTAATTTTTCCTTGTTTATTTATATCAGTTACTAATATCTGTAAGTAGATATCTTAGTTTTGAAAATAGGATTGTATGTCACAGCAAAGAACAATAAGAGAAGTAAATTACAATGTCACCATATATTTCAGATAGTCTCAATGAGAAATATTTACTGCATGAATTGGGCATTCATGCTTTGAGGAGAAATCCCCAGGCACCCACTGCTGCTAATAAAGTAATGTCAGCAGTCCAACCTAGTAAGTTGGTTGGAGAGTTTATTTCCTGTTTTTTGGTGAAAAGAGCCCAAACATTCTTTGGGCTCTTTTATTACTATTGAAGAAAACATTCTTTTCTTCAATAGTAATATAAATAATACTGGTCTTCACCTGGAAATATAAAATGCTGTGGTTTTATAAAACTGTGGAATTCTATATTCTTGCTTGATCCCCAAGAAAAAAAAAAAAGATATTACAGATATTTAAGGGATGAGTAAGGTTTTCACCTGCTTTCACTTGTCTGTCAACTGGATTAACAGAGGAATGGACATCCCAGCAGAAAAATATATTGTCTAAACAAAAATTTTGTTTTCCGATTTATGTTTAAAAATTAATTTGGATTAATAATGAAGTCACCAGAAATGTGAAATATATAGAATTCTGTAGGAAGACACAGAAAACCAACAGGCAAGAGTAAAGTGCATAATACATTACACTTTTAATAGAATTTAAGTGTAAATTGAAGTGTGTCTTAGAAGTGATGTAATTTTTTATATACCAGACACTATTGACAGCTCAGGGTGGCCTGTCATGACATGATGGAAATGTTGTGTGTATAGCCCAGAGTTTTCTGGATAGTAATGTTTTTAAAAAAACACTATGTTTCTCTTGAGGGCATTGTTAAAATGAGGTTTCAAAAGCCTTTTAGATGAGTTTCTCAAACCCATGATTTTACTCGCATGAAGCAAGGCTATAAGCAAAATAGTCTATGACTCTGTAGGAAGGTAGAGATAGTGGGTGCTGGGGCAGAACTTGAAATCTTTGAATTATTACTGTTAGGTCTGCTGTATCGAGTTTAATTTCACCTGTTTAGTTCTCATTAAATCCATATTCAGAACTACTTTCTGACAAGATAAATATGTTCATTTTCTGTTCTTGTATTTTGTCACAAGAAGATATATATGCCTCAAAATGAAATAGTATTTTTAAAGCATGTCTCTGTAGATAAAATATTGCAATCTGCATATATCTCTACAAGCCTCATCTGGATCAATTTTTAGAAAGACTATAGAAGTGTAAAGGTCTTACCCACACCATTATTTTCTTTTACTGTGCAAACTTAGTGTGCTTTTGAGGAAATAAATGTTAGAATCAAGTTTTTTTGTTTGTTTTTTTTGTTTGTTTGCACATCTTTTGCTGAGAATAAAATAGCATTAATGAAATCCCATTAGAGAGCATAGCATGACCACAGTATGCTGTCAGGTGGATCTTTGAAAGAAAACTGAAGGAGAGGTTTTTTTCCCTCTTTCTGTACTCTACTATATGAGCTAAAAGAGATTCAAAAAACATTCTCTGTATTTCAATTACTATAGGTGCAATTATAATATACAGTCAGATTAAATATTTTCATTTTGTATGACTGTGATCAATATGATGTACACACATTTATTTTAGTAGACAGAATATTAGAAGTTAATAGAACTGCTTTGTAGGTTTCAAAGAGTTTGAGGTAGAACAACTTGAACTCTACTTTTTTATACTATGGTCTCTGTTTCTCCTGAAAATGGAATATGTCTCACAATCTCTATCCTTGGAGATACTCAAAAGTCATCTGATCTGGCTGAACCTGCCTGAGCAGGGTGATTGTACAAGATGATCTTCCAAAGTCCCTTTCAACCTCAACCATCGTATGGTCCTGTAGAAAAATATTGACACATTGCCAGTGTAAGGACATTTACACTGTCTTACTCACTTTTATATTTACTGTAACTCCCAAAAGAGAAAATGTGATGAAAAAGACAGGAATCTAGGCTAGAGGGAATTTATAGAAAATGAGTAGAACGTGTACATTTCTGTTTCCAAAAGCTCCTCACCCATCTTTTGTGTATGACTTCACCAAAAAATCTTTTTACATCCCTTTGTTTTTTTCTGAAATCCATGATCTTCTGTGGTGATGAACTGATGACATACCACAGGTTAGCCTGCAAAATATCTGTGCAAAACTGATAGTGTTTTCTGAAGCACAGTATGAAAAGTCCTGAATGTCCACACTATATAAGTGCTGGTAACTCGAAGAAAGTTACTGTCACAGAACACTTGATTTACCTTGAGATGCTCAAGAGCTTCAAGAAAAGTGAAATGCTAGCTGTCACCAAAGTAACATTTTTGAAGCTAAATGCTTTAACATGTTGCCATATACCCTGCCACAAAGCTGAAAGATTTATTTGCCTCTGGTCCTAAAAAAAAGGCTTAGGCCACATAGTTCTGAATCTTACTGTATTTCAGATTGAGTGAGGGTTGAATTTTGACAGTGTAGATACAGAACTTGTTCTAGGTGGACAGGTACTAGATCCCTTTTTCAACTGAAAAGTATGAAGAGTTGTGGCAAATGATTAAAGAAACACATCAAAGTTATATTTGGCAATTAAATATCATTACGATGTTTTAAATTTAAAAACTTAAAAGTCAAAAAGTCAAAAAGTTTGCTTTCATTTTTGATACAAAAAATTGTTTTACTTCGTTCAGATACAATGTTTACTTTTTTATTCTAATGTCTATTTTTTTCATATGTAACTTTTTTATTTCTCTGGATATTCTATCTCGCTTTTCTCTTTCTCAGACACTGCCTTAAAGCAGAGGTCTTCAGCTTCTTTCTTTTGCTTCATTATCATTATCTCATTGCACCCTGAAACAGAGACTACCATGCAAACTGTAGACAGAGCTCTCAACAGCCACATTTATCAAGTCTAAGGGCAGATGATTTGGGAAAGGGTAGACAGATAAGGGGAAAAAGGTATGTATTTTAGTTGATTTAAGTCAAGATCCATATAGGACCTTTTAAGCAACAAGGATGTCCCAAAGAGTCAGAGGGCTCCTAGATACATGGAAAATTTTTTAGAAGTCACTTGTTGAAGGCTGACAAAGGATATGTCTAGCATTGTGACAAAATCTCTAATAAAAAAAAAATGGTGGGCTTAGTTTCTGAATTAATTCTTTCATTAATTTAATAAACTTTTACAAAAATTTACTTTCTCCCATTAGCAAAAACCCCTCAAACCAACCAACCAACCAACCCACCAACCCAATCAAACAAACAGACAAAAACAAATAAAAAACAAATACATTGTAAACTGTTTAAAATAGTCACTGTTTGTAAGTATTTTACATGTCAGTAAATTATGTGGCCTTCAGCACAAGGACTGAATGAAAGTAGCTGGGGTTTAAGCCTATACTTGAATTATGTACTGAAATCCACACCTATACTTGTCAATTTATTGGATTCAGTCAGAGGGATACAGTTATGCAATTTTAATTCAGCCATAGTGGTTGGAGGTTTGTTTCAGTGAGCTCAATATTCTATGCTATATCCACAAATGATTAAAAAAACCCAAATTTTGATGATAAAGTAATTTTTTACAACAATATTTTCCCTGTTTATACATTCCCAAACATTTTCTGCTTTCGTGTCCTCCAGATGCAATTAATAAAAGTGTTATATTTATGCCATCTATTTTTTTCAGGAGACCAGCCATCTCCTTGGTTCTACATAGCTACTGAACACCAATGGTTGCAGACACCTATTAGAGAGACACAGAAAGAGACACACAAACACACTCCCCTATACACCCATCTCCAGCCTTTGGCTGTGCTCAGGTCTCCCTGAGGGTTTACACATTCCCTATGTGGTGTGTCTTTCTTAGCTACCCTATTTTCTCTTCCTTTTCTCTCAAAGCAAAGTCAGGAGTAATGTCACAGCAAAGGCAAATAGGAGTGGTAGAAAAGCATGAGGGAGGAGATACCCACCATTCAAACTCAGCCACTGTGGTGACTTTGTGCAGCCAAGACTTTGAGAGATTTCCCCACTAATTTCACAATTCTTATGCTCACACAAACCTACACACGAGTCCCACTCTTGAAAAATTTTTGAAACAAATTTTGAAACACTGGTCTCTTTTAATTTTACTAGACTTGGGTATTATGTTGAACTTTTATTCCTTTTTGTTTGAGCTATAATCTAATACTAGAACAGTATTCAGTCTAAGAAAGGTAAGAGACTGAAAAGAAGAAAGGAGGGGCTGAAGCGAGCATGAAAAAGATCATTTTCAGGAAGGACAGCATTGATTTTTTGCTTCCTTTGCTCCTGAGTGACTATTCATAAGAACGCTGAGCAGGTGAGTTGCTTGTACTTGAGAGCCATTCAGGAACAGAAGGTGGAGCTTCCTTTGTTCCTGCATGACTGATTATAAGAGGCCTCTGGGGAGTGCAGCAACCAGGAGCGTGGCAAACAGGAATAGGCAACCAGGGGCGTGGCACATCTCTGGGGCTTTGTCATGGCAGTTTGCACAGCAGTTCGCGCAGGCAGGGCAAGCAGGTGGCCCTTTATATTAAGGAGGTTTTTGAGGTATTGAAACTTATGAAGATGGAGTTGAATGCCTATGGGTAAGAATTAAGGGGATGGCCAACAAGGCTGATATCCTACCGGGAATCTGTTATCATCCACCCAACCAGGAAGAAGATGTGGACAACTTATTCTATAAGCAGCTAGATACTGTTTCAGGATAATCAGCCCTTGTTCTCGTTGTTCTTCTCTGTCATGGTTTGACACTGGCGCAATGCCAGCGCCCCCATGAAAATACACCTTCCCCAAATAAATGCTGTGAGATGTTATCAGGAACAGAGCAGAGCAGGCCCAAGCTTAATAACAAAGGAAAAAAAAACTTTATTCAACTACTACTACACAAGACACACACAGACTAAATCCAGGATGAAGACTTTTTAAAACACACCCCTCCTCCTCCCAATTTCCAAAACACCCACCATGAAACATCACCTGGGATTCCTGATCAAATTACCACCCTTCAGATAATCAATACTCAGTCTATCAAGGGAGAGAGAAGTCTCTCTTGCACCACAGACCCCCCAGGAAACACAGTTGCCACCTCCTGTGTTTCCCTGTCACACATGGCAACCGCCCGAAGAAAATCTGCCAGTGTGACACTCTCCTTTCCATGTCACAGTGCTCTCACCACCGTGCATGGACAGACTGCTCATAGGGCTCCTTTAAGGGTGCTTTGCCACGGACCCAAAGATACAATAGTTCAGCTTCTCATCCTGGGACTACAGTCCCCCCCATTTTCCCCTGGGGCCGAGGGTCCAAGAACAGAGATCATCTTCTTCCTGAAGACAGAGGGCATCACCATTCTGCCCTCAGCTTTCCTCTGTTCTTGTCATTCCTGTGCTGTTAGAAGCTGAAGCAGGTCTCCTTGGGTGACCACTGCATCCCCCTAAAATGCAGTCTCTATTGTAGGAGATTTTGGTTCAGTCTATGGCTAACAAGAAAAGTCCAGCCAAAAGCTACTCCATCATCTCCTCCCACCTAAATATTTCTTCTTCTAACATCTCAGGTCCCAGACTGTCTCTCTTCTACTACAAATCAAGGAGGAGTAATATTTTACAAAGCCCTCATTTCCTGGAAAGGGTTAAAAGTTCAGACTCCCTGGATGGCTGAAATCTCTGTCCAGCATCCCGTCTCCCACGCTGGGCATCATTCCCCCCCTTTCTCCTTCTCCTCTGCCGGCAAATCTCCAGGTGCCATCAGGCTCTCTGTCACTTCCCCTCTGGGGTGGGGGGGGGGGGGCAAAGGCATCTCCGCTTCTCTCCACCCTTCAGTCCGCAGGAGCTGGCTCAGTTTCAGACCTTCAGCCCCCTCGGCCTACCTGGACAAGGCTGCGTGGCTTCCCCTCCCCCACCCAGCCCATGGCTGGGCAGGGGAGAGTCTGCACTCTCTGACGATGGGAACCAAAGAGACAGTTCTGCTGGGAGTTCTTGCTTTTAACCCTCTGTGTTCTCAGAGGCGTGTCCATACTTTCAGTGGTCACTCCAGGTGCCAATATCCAAACCTGACCACTGATTGGTTTGACCCAACTTCCTGAAAAAAAATTCACTTCCATGTCACACCACGACATTCTCTTGACTTCAACCTATCAGACATCTGCTGGGAACTTAATACAGCAGAAAAGAGGCAGTCCAGGAAATTTTTAGAGCGTATGGAGGACAACTTTTTGTCACAGCTGGTGAGTGGGCCCACCAGGGGAGGAACTATGTTAGACCTGCTGTTTTCAAATAGAGATGGGCTGGTGGGAGATGTAGTGGTGGGAGGCCACTTGGGGCAGAGTAATCATGAAATCATAGAGTTCTCGATATTTGGTGAAATAAGGAGTAACACCAATAAGACTCTTAAACTAGACTTCCAGAGTGCAAACTTTGGCCTACTCAGGAGACTTATTCAGACAATTCCTTGGGAAGCAGCCCTTAAAAACAAGGGAGTTCAGGAAAGGTGGGCATGCTTCAAAACAGAGATCTTGAGGGCACAGGAACAGACTGTCCCTGTGTGCTAAAAGATAAGTCAACAAGGTAAATGTCCATCTTGGATGGGCAAGGAGGTTTTGAAGGAACTTAGGAATAAAAGGAGGATGCATCATCTTTGGAAGGAGGGTCAGGTCTCTCAGGAAGTATTTAAGGGGGCTACTAGAGCATGTAGGAAAAAAATTAGGGAGACCAAAGCTCAGCTTGAACTTAAAATGGCAACTTCTGTAAAGGATAATAAAAAATGTTTTTACAAATACATTAATGGTAAAAGGAAGGGTAAGACCAACCTTTGTTCTTTACTGGATGAGGGAGGGAACTTAGTAACTGCAGATGAGGAGAAGGCAGAAATAAGTGCTTAACAACTTTGCCACAGTCTTTAGTGGGAAGATGGCTTGTCCCCAGCACAACTGTCCTCTTGAGTTGGTTGATGGTGCCAGGGAACAGAATGGTCCCCCCATTATCCAAGAGGAGGCAGTCAGAGAACTTCTGAGATGCTTGGATATTCATAAATCTATGTGACCAGATGGGATCCATCCCACAGAGATGAGAGAGCTGGAAGATGAGCTTGTGAAGCCACTCCCCATCATTTACCAGCAGTCCTGGCTCACTGGTGAGGTTCCAGATGATTGGAAGCTGTCCAATGTGATGCCCATTCATAAAAAGGTTGGGATGGAGGATCCTAGTATTTATAGACCAGTTAGCCTGAGCTCAGTACCTAACAAGATAATGGAGCAATTTATACTGAGTGTCATCGTGAAGCATCTACAGGATGGCCAGGATATCAGACCCAGCATGGGTTTAGGAGGGGTAGGTCGTGTTTGACCAACCTGGTCTCCTTTTATGATCAGGTGACCCATCTGGTAGATGCAGGAAAGGCTGTTAATGTTGTGTACTTGGACTTCAGCAAGGCCTTTGACACTGTCTCCCACAGCACACTCCTGGAAAAGCTGGCAGCCCACAGCTTAGAAAGGAGCACTCTTTGCTGGGTTCAGAACTGGCTGGATGGCCGGGCCCAGAGAGTGGTGGTGAACGGTGCTGCATCCAGCTGGGGCCAGTTACCAGTGGTGTCCCTCAGGGGTCTGTGCTGGGACCAGTTCTGTTCAATATCTTTATTGACAACATGGATGAAGGGATTGAGTCTTGCATTGTAAATTTGCAGATGACACTAAGCTGCGATCGTGTGTCGATCTGTTGGAAGGTAGGAGGGCTCTGCAGAGAGACCTGGAACAGTTGGATGGATATGCAGAGTCTAAGAAGATGAAGTTTAATAAGTCCAAGTGCTGAGTCCTGCATTTTGGCCACAATAACCCCTTCCAACACTATAGGTTGGGGACATTGTGGCTGGACAGTGCCCAGGCAGGAAGGGACCTGGGGGTATTGGTCACAGCCGACTGGACATGAGCCAGCAGTGTGCCCTGGTGGCCAAGAAGGCCAAGGGCATCCTGGCCTGTATCAGGAATAGCGTGGCCAGCAGGAGCAGTGAGGTCATTCTTGTCCTGTACTCAGCACTGGTGAGGCCACACCTTGAGTGCTGTGTCCAGTTCTGGGCCTCTCAGTTTGGGAAGGACATTGAGACACTTCAACGTGTCCAGAGGAGGGCAACGAGACTGGTGAGGGGCTGTGAGGAATGACTGAGGGAGCTGGGGTTGTTTAGCCTGGAGAAAAGGAGACTCAGCGGTGACCTTATCACTCTCTACAACTCCCTGAAAGGTGGTTGTAGTCAGGTGGGGGTTGGTCTCTTTCTCCAGGTAGCAACTGACAGAATCAGAGGACACAGTCTCAAGCTGCACCAAGGGAAATACAAGTTGGATATTAGGAAAAAGTTTTTCACAAAGGGAGTGATAAAGTACTGAAATTGCCTGCCTGGAGAGGTGGTGGAATCACCATCCCTGGATGTGTTTAAAAAAAGACTACATGTGGCACTCGGTGCCATGGTTTAGTTCAGGTGTCAGGGAACGGGTTGGACTTGATGATCTTGAAGGTCTCTTCCAACCTTGTGATTCTGTGATTCTGTGTGATTCTGTGATTTTATTACAGAGGAGTGCAAGGGGTCAGACTTCAGACTGACTTTTTACTCTTGGAGAAATTCTGACTTCTGGCAACACAGATCTGCTTAGGGATTCCAAAATTTATTCACTTTTCTTGTCCCTTGAGGATTCTTTCCTGACAAAATGTATGGTAACAGCTTGATAGCATGCATACCTCATTAGCAACAGTCTCCCTTCTTCTTCTTCTTATTCTCTCTCCATATGTCTGCCCCACCCCCTATCAAATAACAAAAATAGAGGGACAGAACATGTGGCACTATGACTATACAAGAATTAAGTCTCTAGATTTGCGTCTCACAGAACGTCAGTACTTCTCTTTCACTAGTGCTTCATTAAAGGTTTCATTTCTAGAGGATTGTCTCACTTCAACTATTGTATTACATACTTCTTAACTAAATTAACTCAGACAGCATCCCTGGATATAAGTAATGACAACACAGTAGCTTGGTTTTGCCATATTAAAATTATACTGAAAAAGCATACAATGAAAATACAACCTCACTCTTTGCCATGACTCATCCAGACTGCATGGAAGAAGGGTAAGGCTTCAGAACACTTGCAGTACATTGATGACATCAATGAAACAAGAGAAAGGTTTTTAGAAAGGGGAGAAGATAAACAAAATCCTCCTAAAGGCCAGCTTTGTCATAAAAGTAAGTTTAAGAGACCTGCCCAGGAAACCTAAGTTTTAAGAGTAAAATGGTAGGATGGGTATCGTCAGACTCCAATGGATGTAGTCAACAAAACAGCAGCTATGTCTCCCCCAGCCATCAAAAAGGAAACTCAGGGAGGAGTTTGAGGAGGGGGGTATTGAGGAAGGCCCACCATTTAATCAATAGACAGAAAATGAAAAGTGATATTCTCTCAGTATATACCACACTGAAAGCAATGGGCAGCAGGACCTTCAAACATTAGATTTAATGCAGCTAAGGCAATGTGGTTAGTTAACACTGTAGGCTCTACGCATCAAGCTGGCCCCTAATCAAAACCTCCATGTACTGTAGAAGGGGATAAAGTCCCTGTGGTGCATATGAGTAATGTTTTAGGAAAGATAGTTGGATTAATCCTGCCTCAAGCAAAGGCAAACCCATCTGTGGGATCCTCTTTGCTCAAGGACCTGGGTGCATTTGGTGGGTAATGCACAGGCATGGGGAAACAAAACACCTACTACCTACCTTTTGATTTTTGTGTGAGAGCAGTCTGCAATGTTGAATTGTATGTTGTTTGTTACTGAATGACACTGCCACTGCATGCCATAAGTTCTGTGGACAGTGAGGATGTACTACCCCAGGTATACCTGGCAGGAGAGCTGTACCATGCAGCTCTCAACTACCCAACAGCAAACAAGCCCTGGGAGACATCTAGGATGGATAAAACCCACAGTCATGGATTTAATGATTTCACAGGACCTCTTGAGGGGATTGCCACCAATTATGGAAATTATACCTGTGCTTGTCTATATCTATGTATATATCTCTATATCTATATCTAATCTATCTATATATCTGTATCTATATGCATATCTATATCAATATATCTATATCATCTATGTCTGTATCTATTTCCATATCTATATCTGTCTTTATATATGTATACATTTGGAAGGTATAGGGTCTGTGCATAACAGAGATGGTTTAGAATAAGGAATGAATAATGTCCTGTTTCTAGCCAGTACAGGGCTAATTTTTTCCTGTAACCCAGGTGGGGGCTATGCCCAGGAACGTGATATTATTTAATACCATCTCACCTCACTGAAAAGAGTGGTGAAAAGGGGGTCTTTCTTTTCTGAGGAGAAGGTGTTCCTTTGGGTTGAAAAAGTGTGGTGAAGGAGAGACAATCAGTATTTGTTTCTCATTACAGCTATTCTGTGTCAACTGTTTCTTTGTCTTATCATTTTGGTTACTAATATTGTTGCTGTATTGTCTGTCCTCTTAGCTAATTGCTGTTTTAATGAAATTGTTCTTATCTCAACCTGTGATCTTGTCCTTCGAGATGGAGTGTGAGGAGGGTATGAGTGGTGTTGTGGTTTTAGTGGGACTTCTAAATTGGATAATAATCATGGTAATATTACAGCAAATTCCATATGCAAAGATACCCTTTACAACAGAATTCAAAAGTTCTGTAGGAACATCTGAAAAATAGTTGCTACATAAGCTACTCATGCATGCACTTTAATAGCAGTCATACTTAAAATTTCTTTTATACCACAAAATCACTGCAACAACTTATTTTGTCTTCTTCCGTAGCTAAATGGCATGCAATTTTATTTCTTTTCGTAGAGTAATTATCGTACACATAAAAAATATGTTGTTTTTCCACACCTTTCTGCTAGGACTACATAAAGTATGACACTCTCTGCCACACCCTGCATATAAACTTGTGTCAACTTAACAGATGCTAATTTCAAGAACAACAGGTGCTGCAGAGGCACTTAACAGAAATTGGCAGACTGTGGCTAATTTTGCAGTGTGAAGCACCTTAAGTACTTTAATATATTTTTCTTCTGTGGGTAGCTGTATTAATGGAAGAATGCGAGTATATTAAGAGATTTCAATCAAACTGAAGCAGTCTACTTCTTCAGAAAATAAACCAAACAAATTCTTGGTTTTATGAATGTCTTG
Organism: Vidua chalybeata; assembly: GCF_026979565.1. Lineage (NCBI taxonomy): Eukaryota > Metazoa > Chordata > Aves > Passeriformes > Viduidae > Vidua > Vidua chalybeata. The sequence continues at coordinate 20,954,104 of NC_071570.1, read as the reverse complement.
TTGCTCTTTGGAGTGCCATTTTGGGTATCTGGCATAAAAAATTATTTTGTTTATGATTCATGAATGCATTTAATATCTCAAATATTAGCATTTCAGGAAATAAATGGACTAAATACTACTTCTGGTAAAAACTTCTTTCTTTTCAGCATTTGTATTAAGGAGTAAGTTCAGTAACAGTCTTTCTGATTTTAGGTGTCTAGAAGAAGCACAAAACTGCCATCTGGCCCACAATTAAGTTTAGGTGGAAACATGCTCTGCCTGTTCAGATTTTCTGTAAAAAGAACTGAAAGTAACACTAGCACTCAAATGTTAAACTAACTTTGTTTAGAGTATCATTGTTCTGCAGATAGTGTCGTTCTCTGCAGCTAGTGTAAACTTTACATTCTTTGTTCTGACCAAACACTCTTATCAACGGATTCCATCAAAATGTGGTTCTGCCATTTGTTTCATATCATATTTAGGATTGCACAGGTTACATGCTAATAGTGAAGAAATCACAGTCTTGCAGACAACAACAAATTTAACAATACAAAAGTAGGAATCTGGTGTGAATGTGATCTACATAACTTGTCCTTTTCTCAGCCTTACTTTTCCTTTGTATTTCCCACAAAATTCTAGATAACCATTGATCTTCTGATTTGTTTCCAAATAGTTTTCTCCCTCCTTTTCTTTCTTATGCCATACATCTAAATGTATTCCTGCTTTCCAAATACAAGAGGCCTCTTTATCCCTCTTCCTTGTGACTTGGTCCTGTCTTAAAAAGCAGAACAAAGGTAAAGAAGCAACATAAGGAACTAAAAGTATGCTGAGAATCAAGTTGCATGAGTCATTACAGGCATAAGAAAAGCATGAAAACATGGGTAGCAAATGTGTAATTTTCATTTTGCACAATATTTGTAGTTTCAGAGGAAATCTCTTGTCTGGTGGTTTCTCCTATGAGAATACATCTCTAACACATCTTGCTGATGAATGAGTAGGGATCAAGAGATTAAAAATTTGCTTGGGAAATAAGCATGGATCACACTTCAGCATATTGCAGTATTTGAAACTTTTGAGGACAATATGCGAGATCAAGGATTCCTTCTGTCTATAGCAAGTCACTAGATGAGATCTATGAAAGATAATTAGAGAAGAAACTGAAACGCTTACTTAAAATGATGCAACATGATGGCTCTCTTGTTGTTTTATTCTGAACCCCAGAGATTTTGAATCAGTTTATGTGTTTGTTGGTTTTGGAGTCTTTTTTGTGCAGAAGCATTATTTTCACCACAAAAGAATGCTTCCACTTGACATTACAGCTGTATTTGGAACCTGGAGCTTTTCTTTTAAGAGCATTTTGAAAAAAAGGGTCTTACATCACAGGCAAATGATCTAATAATTGGGCTGTTATGTAAAAGTGACAGTAATCAGTCTCTAATTGAAAGAATATAAAATGTATTATTATTATTTATTGTGCTTGATGACTGTTTAAACAAACTTGTCATTCTATTGTCATACATTGTAAGTGATGTCTTCTTGCTAAGTAATAACATTTTGTAATGGTCTATGCTTACAAGTTGTAAAACTTGGACTACAAAAACTTGGAAACTATCCTACAGAATTTGGACTAAATTTTAAATGTAGTAAGACTTAAATACTATCTTGGCAGCACACATATTCATCAGTTTGCATATAAGCCAGTCCTAACTAAAGAAATACTTTAATTATGGGATCCTAAATTTGAAATATAAATATTAAGGTCAAAGGACTCAAATTTTCAAAATATTGTTTTACGACTGCTATCAGAGTGTGTACTGTATGAAGTTCTTTACCTTCTTGTAAACATGTTCCCAGGAGAGGCAATTTAAAACAGTGAAGTTGTCAACACACAGTTTACGAGTAACACATAGTTCATGGCTAGTGAAGAGGCAGCATAACTACTTTACCTTTGAGTAAAGTAGTTACTTTTCAAAACCATAGCCTCTGCCAGAGATGTTCAGACACAAGCAAAGATAAAGCATGTAGAGTAACCAAAGCAGTCCTTGTTAAAAAAAAAAAATAACAAAACAATTAATGGAAGTTTCTCTTCAGAAATATATCCTGATTTGTATTTCTGCAACAGCTGCACTTTCACCCCCTTGAGTGACAAACGTGTTATTTGGTCTCAGTGATACATCTGATACCACCATTTTACATATTTTTTAACAACTGAAGCTTGGTTTCATACCCATATTCAACTGATGTAAAAGAGAGTTAGTTCTCCTGCTATCAGATCAACAAAATCTTTTAATTATCAGTTTATCTTTATTTGATTTATTTTATTTATTTAATCTTTTATTATCAGGACAATAGCAAGTCAGATAGAATAACTTAATCTGAATATTGACGGTTTGTATAATCCTTCTCTTCATACCATATTTCTTTGAAAAACAGGTATGGATTCACATCTCTGCTGCTTCTACTCATAGTAGAATCAATGATGTAGTGTTTATAAAAACATCACTCTGTTGCTATGGAAACCATCATGAAACCAGAACTCAAGAATGATAGTGTCAGAGAAAAACCACTTGCACATATGTATTTGTTATCTGGAGAAGTTATTGGCTAGAATATTAGAAGAATTAGATTAATGTCTCTTAAGGATTAATTATTTTTCAAACAATAATAAAGTTAAACATCGGCCATCCAAGCTTACAGTTTCTCTCTTCTGAAACTATTTCTAATCTTTTAACTAACACTGTCACACCCTACAAAGTAACATAGTATTTTTCCTCTGTGTGATTTAATGAATAAAAAGGGAAGATATTTTTAAAATGGGAAGTAAAAAGGGAAGTAATTTTTAAAATGCATGAAAAGTAATTTGTTACAAACACAGACTTTTTTGCAAATGAACATCTTACTAAATATTGATAGAGAAACAGGACCAACCTCTAATGGTGTTAAACAGCTATTTCATTATTTTGACTGTTGTAGTTTAGCTTTTTTTAGGACTCCAAATACTCATCCACAGTACTTCACAAATTGATTGATACACACATGGGAGGAATGTAATATTCTTTCGTACCTTCTAAACTGGAATTGATTTTTTGTTCTTTTTCATTGTAGAGAATAATTGTATTTTTTACATATGAAATTGCTGCCCTCTTTTTTGCATGATGCAGCTTTCAGTACAGAGGGACTGTTGTCAATTTATTTGTGCTATTATTTAATTTGATAGAAGCCAACTGGCTTAAATCCAAGAAAGCAGCCTAATCTGAGTACTAAAAGTTGCTGACCTGAACAATAAATGTTGTGCAGCTTTTAATGCCTGACATGACAAATTTAAACACAATACCTTCAGCAAAAATGCTGAAGATGCTTCTCTTTCAGATAACATGGTTAATATATAGAGGGGAAAAGGAGTTGCAGTGTCATCTCTGAGCTGTAGATGTTACTGAGATAAATACAGCTTCTTGAGTTGTTTTTGTTGTATAAAAGTCATGACAATCTGGAGTGTTGGCAAGGAAATATGAGGTAACAAGGATGCAGTGAATATGTTTTTCATCACCTGAAAATCTTTAATTGTAATTGCAGTATATAATAGTGTAATTAGTTGCCTAAGTGACAGGATAGGCTTGAATCTTTCCAACAGTTTTGTAAAACGACCATTTAGCTCACAGAAATCTTTTTTTAGACTACATGAGTGACAGTGAAAGACTGAAGGAGGTTTTTAATCCTGAAGTGTCTAAAGTAAAGGAGGGACTTTACCTCGCAGTATCTCTAGAAAAACACTGTGAAGAAACAGTGAATTATATAAAGGTACTTGCTTACCAAAATATTTCAAAAATGTTGTGAGAAACATTAATTTGAATCAAGAAAAACAATATAAAAAAAGTACATTTACAGAAAGCAGCAGTGAGGAGGTGTTTGGAAATTGATCTCTGATATTTAGGAGTGGTCAAGACTGATTAGTCTTGACTGTCATGAGTCATGTGTGTTCAGAAATACGATCCATGCTGAAGATATTGAAGAGGGGTATATTTTTTTTAAATTTATTTAAGCAGCAAATAAATTCCACTGATTCATTTGGAAATATACTTTTGTAGTGACCATGGTAGATTCAGCCATTTTTCTACCCTCTGAATTTAAATTTAGGATTCAGTCAAGGCACATATTGGTGTGTCTCAAAAAAGAAAAAAGGATTTATCCTGTATTATATATTTCTGTTTTACTGAAGAATAAGTAATCCAAGTTTACTTGGACATTCATCAGAACTTCCACCTCCTCATAATCTGTAAATCCATTGCCCTTTTTCAGATGGCTTTCAGGAAGAACTGAAGAGAAGAATGGGGGGAAAAGCCATGGCTGAACTCCTTGCAAAACAAGCAAGATCTCTGTGTACTTTATTGTTGCTGCTGTCTATTTAGGAAACTCCCTGAGAAATCATCTTCGAAAATTTAAGAAGCATATGTCAGCGGGTATCACACACATGCATAAAATGATGGGCTTTGCAGCAGATAGCATGAAGGCACATCAATATATGTAGGGTATTAACATTTAGTCTTAAAACAATAGCAAATGAACCTCTGCATACAATTAAAAAACTTGTGGAAAGGGAGTCAAGCTTCTGAACACTGCTTAACATAAAAAAGCTATGCATTTTATAGCTGTAGAAAAATGTTTAAATATAACATTTCCTTAATCCTAGTTTACTGCAATTCTAAATCAAAGTCAGAATTTTAATTTCTTAATTAGAATTTGGTTAGTAGTTTTATTGCTCTGTTGTCACACTTTCTACTCAGTATTAAATGCCTCTGAGATAACTTTCACTTCATATTATAGGTTATAGCAGAGGTAAAAAAAAAAAAAAAACCTCAAAAAACAAGCAAACCCTAACACATTATCCTTACAAACAAATAAAGTGTGCAATTTCCAAGGTATGCTAAATTCAGAATGTAGCTTCTGCCTCTGTCCTTCTCTCTTTGTAGAAGCAGAAAACAGTATCAGTCTCAAAATATTTTGGCAGGTACTCAATGAAACAACAGCTGTGGAAACAAAGTTTCTCTTTAACAATTAGTAGCTCAAAAGTCTTAGCAAACCATTTTCATTTATTTAATTATTTCATATTTCACACATGCACATGACTTCAAATTTCTATATTTTCTACTATCTCCAAATCAGATTAAAGATAGTTAAAAATAAGTATTCTTAGTTTTACTTTTTTTTCTTAAATAAATATTTTAAGCTAATACATTTTACTTTTGTTTTTAATATGCAAATTATGTCTGATTCTCATATGCTTCCATATTCAAAAACTAAATTATCTACTTGTATATGCTGCTAGAAGTGTTAACCTCCAGAAGATTGTGTCAAAAGTCATTAACATATATATTTGTATGTCACAAAAAAAATATTTTAAAAAGTTTCCTTTCATAGTTTTTTTTTTCCCTTATTGATAATATAGACTCAGTTTTAAATATTTATTTTAAGCTGCTGTTCTGGTCATTGAATATCATTAAGGATAATTAAGGATAATCTCACCTTATTTCTCTCTTTTAGGGAAAATTTACTGTAATAATTTGAAACCTTTAATCTCACTAGTTACCTGCTAATTGTTTCATTGCTTTATAATGGTATATAAGAAAATATTAAGTTTAAATCTTTCTTAAATATTCCATTTCAATACTCATTCCTGAAAACATTAAAGTGACAAAAAATTTTAATGGTTTTAAAGAAGATGAAGCAATTTTTATGTCAAAGGTTTTTTGATGCAAAAAGAAGGTACTCTTGGATGACTACTGTTTTAATTAAATATAAATGTTGAATGTGAGCCTCAATTTCCAATAAATAGAGGAAAGCCATTCTTTTGTGTAACTACTTCAGAATATGGTATTTATATATTTTTTTAACAAAACTTACAGCATAGGGATAGTCCACTCCATCTTTCAAAAATCCAGGCCTTAAATTGCATAAAAGGTTTTTTGATGCAAAAAGAAGGTACTCTTGGATGACTACTGTTTTAATTAAATATAAATGTTGAATGTGAGCGTCAATTTCCAATAAATAGAGGAAAGCCATTCTTTTGTGTAACTACTTCAGAATATGGTATTTATATATTTTTTTAACAAAACTTACAGCATAGGGATAGTCCACTCCATCTTTCAAAAATCCAGGCCTTAAATTGCATAAAACATGGCAGTTTTGCCAGTTGATTAAACTCTTTCACAAAAAAAAAAAAAAAAAAAAAAAAAAAAAAAAAAAAAAAAAAAAAAAAAATCATACTGTCACTTTGCAAATAAAAAGCCAAAATTCACATTTACCTAGTTTCTCTCCATGAACAATTCTTCATTTTTCTTCTCATCAAAGATTTCCTTGGGCATAAGATGAACTGATACAAGTTTATCATTGGTATCAGCTAACATGATCTTGAAAAATGTACCATATACTCTATTTCAGGAAATTCTATAGACATAAAGGGAATTACTATAGCTAGTTCTGTACAAAATTAGGAGATACTAAATTGCTTTTCTGAAATATGCTCCAGAAAAATCTAGTCTCAAAAAGGTACCAGTACATATGAAGTGCAATTACTGGTGTTGTGCATTACATAATTACTTAAGAAAAAGTGGTCTGCCAACCAGTAGTTGACAAAGGTAACACTGGGAATAAGAAAATGGGAGGCTAAACTGAAAGGATGAGCTGATAATTGTAACAACACTTCCTAGTATAATTTAAAAAAAATTTAAAACCCTGTTTACCTCATTTGGGAATCTCTCAATGGCCTCTTTCAAAAGAAGTTAAAATCTTAGAAGTTGTTCAGAAATGAATTGAAGATAAGCTATGAATGTGAATAAAACTTTGGAGAAAAATACCTTATTATTATTTTTTCAACAGTCTGATATTTGTCTTTCATTAGGTTTTCTCCAAAAGACATAAATAGTACCATTGTATTGAAGCTCAGGTTTATTTTCCAACACAAGAGTTACAGGTATAGCTGCCACTGTCCAGTTATTTCAGATTCAGCTGAAATGTCAAGCCAACTTAAATGACTATGTACTATAACATGGAACTAGCTGGCTCTTCCTTTGCCCCTGATGCAGTCATTCCCCCATAGAAGGCCAGTAGGCTGATTAAATGACTGACCCGTGGTGTAGGGGTGCGGGCTGTCTCAAACCAACTCTCTTTCTTTTGTATACCTTAGCACGGCTTCTAGGAGGATCTGTTCCATCATAATCCTGGACAGAGAGGTGGTCAGCAGTTCCCAGGGTCCTCCTTTCTTACATTTTAAAAACAAATAATATGTTTTCTTTTTTCCAGTCACTGTGGATTTCACATGATTGCCAGGACTTTTCAAATGTCATGGAAAGTGGTTTGGCAACTGCTTCAGTCATTTCCCTCAGGACTACATATCAGAAGAGGTGTGATGAGAGATAGGGGTTTTCAAAGCCAGTGCCAAGAGCTCACCTAAAGCACTGCCTGTGCCAACTTACAAACAAAAAGATATCCAAGCTTTAACCAAGACAAGAAAACAAGGCCAGGCTGCATGGCGCTTTGAGCAACCTGGTGTAATGAATGAACTTAAACCATTCTATGATTCTATGGCTATGATTCTATGACCTTGTCAGGTCTCATAGACTCACATTGCATTTCCTTCTTTTCTTTTAGTTTGATTAGTAGGTCTCAACTCAGCTATACCAGGCTCTCTCATTCCTTTCCTGATTTCTTACACGTACAGATTGAGAGCTCTTGAGATGTTGAGAGTAATGTAAAGACTTGCCAGCTCTGTTCTTGCTCCCTTGCTCCTGAGGAGATTTCCAAGAGGGTTCTATGGACTAACTCTTGAGCAGCTTGGAGTTTGCTTTCCTAAAATTCAGGGCCTTCTCTTTACTTATTGCCTGGCCCATTTCCCATAGGACTGCAGGTAATTTATTCCCTGTGATAGGGCCATCTATAAATTGGCTCAAGATGTTTTATTCCATACACTGCAGGAGTCTCCTGGACCACCTGCAGCTCTCTGTAGTACTTTTCCAGCAGATGTTGGGGTGGTTGAAGTCCCAGCAGGACAGTGTCCTGTGGCTGAAGCAGGAAGGTTTAATCAATAGCCTACCCTTGATCAGGCAACCTGCACTAAACACCAGCCGCAAAGCTCCCTTTGCTGCCTCAAGCTTTGATTCTTAACCATAAACCTCTTATGAGCATTCTGTGTTAGACCATTTTCATATTGGTTTGCCAAAAACAAAAAACAAAACAAAACAAAACAAAAACCAAAAAAAAACCCAAAAAACAAACAAACAAAAAATTATTAAAAATAATTTACAAAATGTCATATCAAACTAATGATGACAAATTCTACCTGAAAATACAAATTGAATAAAACATTTCCTATAATAGAAACATCTTAGATAGGATAGGTGAGGTTGGCAGTCATGTCTGGAGGTTGCTTAGCTTCAATCATGCTGAAGCAGAATCAGCTACAGCAGGTGTCCCATAGCTGTGCCTACAAAATTTTGATTTTTATGTCTTCATGTAAAAAGCTTCAACAATCTTTCGGAGAACTTTTTCATTGTCAAAGAGTCAGTACCTCCTAAAAAAGGAGGGTGGAAAATCCCTTACAGGTGAAAAAACCCCAAACCACCTGTAATTATTTTTACAAATTATTGTTGTTGTTGTTGTTGTCATTGTTGTTGTTATTTTGTTGTTGTTGTTGTGGTCAGAAATTAATCTATCCTTGAACAAAAGCCAAAGTCCCATTCTCCTATAATTGGGTTTCTCATATAATTGGGTTATATCTGAATCATCAAGTGTTCTGGGCAGAAATAGGGTAGGCAAAGGAAACACAACAAGTGTGCATTAGATGATTTTTCTTCTGCATATTACTGAAGGGAACAAAAAAATTCATGACACAGATGTTTGTTCCAACTTCCTTATTTCTTCCAGTGGTCTTTAGAGGACCATGCTGTGTTTGAATATGCAGGATTTAGACAAGAAATTCAAGACATTTCTCTTCAATTTGCCTTTCAATGTCCTCTTCACATTTCTAAACATGGACCAGCTAATTAGCTCACATCCGTATGTCACTTTTTATCTTATGTCACATCTTCCAGGTCCATGAAGGTATCTTAGCTATCCCAAGTCCAAAGCTGGACTAAATATTTATGATTGAGCAAATGAATTAAAATCTATTCCATATTATAATTAATTTATGATTCAAGCATAACTCTAAGCCAGATCTAGAGAGATATGGACACTAATGACTTCAGAAAAATCAAAGCAGCAGCTTTGTAGATTTGTGTAGCATTATGCCTCCCTGGCGTGGTAGTGCAAGCTATTCTCTGGGTGGACTTGAAGAACATGAGATGAGAAAACAAACTGCAGGTCTCTTGCTACAGAAAGGTAATGTTCTAAAATATAATCTTCTGTTTTCATTTCAAACCTTGGTGTTATGTTTGGGAACTCTGAATACTGTTTTTATGCAACAAGAATAGTTTTATATACATAAGACATAAAGCTTTCTTTTGGTGTACAAAGGAATAAGTACATGTATGGTCATTGACTGATTACATACATGGCTGGTCAGCTAAGGTAATGATCAGAAGATGTTTGGGAAGATTACCTAACTACTGAAAAGGTACAGTAAATATCTGGACAAAAGCACCTTCCTATAACCTGGAATTCAGTGTTTGAATTGGTCTATTTAGGATTTACTTTTGGTTTACTAGACTGATACCTCTATTTTTTTTCCTGCCCTAGAAATCTTGTGATTAAAATGGTGAAAATCATTGTCATCCCGATTACATAATCAGTGGCAACTATTTGTGTGACATATGACCTTTCCTCATAATTCATGCAGGAAGGAAAGTTTGGTAACTCACCTTTAAATTCTGGGTTTGGGAAGGTTCCTGAAGACTGGAACTAAAAATGTGGGTTATTTATTCCGATCTGTCCCTTGGTGCTAAAAAACTTTCTAAGTAACTTGTTTGTTATCAGCAGGATAATTCTGTATTTCCTCATGATTCATGTAACAGCACTGTCAAAACGCAAACAAAATTGTGTCAGTACTCTTGGTCTTACACTATCAATATTGAGGCCAGATTTGAAAACTATTTACTTTTATCAAAAAATATATAGCAAATTGTGTGCAAGTCTTTGTTTTCTTAATAAAATCAGAACACTTATTGAACTACTATCTCAACTACAATTAATTAAATGTTATGAGGATCCTGCACATCTGTCTTTGTTACATTTTATAATCACAGTTGAGATTGCATATTGCCATAGAATATTTATGCATTTCCAAGCTTAGAGTGAAGTAGGATGCTTATTACTAATGATTATTCATTTTCTCACATGTAAAATTACAAAAGGATAAATAGGTTATGATAAAAATTATATTTGAAACTGTTATGTATCTGACTGAAAGAAGGATTGATATCTACATCTAGATCCTATGCTGCTGCTAAATTTATGAAGAATAAAAACATATAATTAGAGAGTGGTAATGTTTCAGTCATTGAGAAGATGACTTTAAGCACCCATGTAAAAGATGCTATCTATGTTTACTGTAGTTTTTCTTATTATTATTATTTCTTATTTTCTTATATTCTTATTATATTTCTTATTATTGTTATTTTTCTTATTGCACTAGATAATGGCGTAAATTATCTAAATAGGGGAAAAGAGCAACACAAACCATTTCTTTCATGAAGTCTTGATTAAGGAAAATGCAATTTTTCAGAAAACAAAATATTCTTTCAGAAAATGGCTCAAATACTTTCAAAGACTCCAATCTTGGCTGAGTGATTTTTAAGTCTATATTTTTCTTTGGATTACACACCTTTCAGCTCCCCCAGAAAGCTCCTGAGTTACACAAGGGCTTTGCACACATGCCCTGCTGATAATTTTCTCTTAAATTCTTCCAGATGCCCTGGTAATATGGTTCATATACTTCCTTCCACAAGAACAAAAACACAATACATTTAATTATGCATGCATTTTTGTGGATAAATAACTTCAGGTAATCTTCCCACTTCTTCCTTTCATGATCAGTACAAGCAAGAATGTGGTTGTATGACTGGTCTGTGGATTCAAAGTCAGAAGTATTACTCTTTTTTTTTGTCCTTTCTTTTAAACTCTTCAACCACTTTAAATGTTGTTTTTCCTCTTCATTTTTGTTGTTTGTTTATTATTCTTTATTATTATATAATATTATATATTTATATCTTTGTTCAATATCTTTCAAGGTTCTTTCTGTCTTCAGCCCAAAAGGCTGACCTGTTCTATTCCCTTCCTCCTTTCAGATACTGAAAACTGGTCAAATGGAAGAGGACATTTGGGTTTATTTTCTGTTTTCACCTCAGTCATGTTTCTTGCTAAACAATTCCAGTTTTCTAAATCAATGCCAGTTATGCCTTTTTCATGTTCTGTTCTTTCTCCTTTTACCTCAATTTTTTCTTCACAAAATGTCTGCTCAACCTCTTTCAAGAAAACCAATGAAAAAATATGGAACTATGTGAGATTGATCCCGCACAGTGCAATACAACAGAACTATATTGTTCTTTCCTCAGTATGATATATTTTTCTCTCCTTTTCTCCTTCTTCTTCTAATTTTTCTCCATTTCCTTTTGCTGTTTCCTTGCACATAGCTCCAGACTATAGAATGTCTTTCCTTTAACCCCATTTAATTTTCCACCTGCCATATCTTTGTTTCCTTTTTTTCCCTCTAGTCTCTGACAACATGCGAATCCCTCAAAGGATCTCTCATAGTTTCTTTAAACAGTTCTGTCAAATCTGAAAGACAGGATGACACTCTTGTCTTCTTTGTCTAATACCATCAGAATAGTCAGGAAAATCCTTTTTTCCTTTTCTTCCATGACAATTTGCTCAATGAATTTTTGCTTTTTTGATTTTTTTTAAATTTCTTTTCCTCTGAGAATTTTGCTCAGCCTTTCTATTGACAACAGTCCCAAAATGCTTTCCAAGCCTGCTTAAACTCTTTTATCCCCAACTGAATTCTAATCTAGATAATCTTACCCAAAATTCAATTACTCTTTTAAGCAAAAAGTATAACTTTACTTCTATATTTCAGACCACTCTAATCAGGCCCAAATGAAATCTTCTAGCCCATAGAAAATATTTGTCACATCATGTTAACAGAATGTAGCACTCAACCATCTAATTTATGGTTAACAGACACATCTTGATTTCTGGCTGTATTTGTCCCCTGCAGTTGCCTCATTTTCTCAGGCATTGTGAATACCAGTATTATACCTATTGATCCTTCCTTGCTTTACATACTAAAATCCTGTCTGTGTTTTAACCTATAAGTTCGCCTTCCCATTTACACACAAGTACTTTGATCCAGGTTCTCACAATCTCATGTTCTGTATTATCCTTTATCTTGAATATTTCCAGTCTCCTCCTTGTTTTTATCATATCAGAAATTAACCACTTGCCTTCATTTTCAAAATTCCTAACTTTTAATTATCTCTGTGTAGTATCAAGAGGATTTTTTTCTGCCTCTCAGTAGCTCATAATATTAGTTATTCTTCATCACATTATTAAATTTTCAAATAAACATCAATGTGTCGTCATTCACCTGGGGGAATTCTTTTGTAAATATCTTCAAAGCTATTCCTTTGTTTGCTTTTAAATTCATTCTTAAAACTCTACTTTTGTAACTAAAAATTAGAGAAATAGACTACAACTACTCATAAAATACTTATGTTCGTGGAGGTCTGTATTACCATCTGTCATGGTGACCACTATAGCCTTATTTCTTCCTTGAGTTTTCCAGTATATCTTTATCCATATGTTGTCTTTTATAATGGCAAATGCTCTAAAATGCACTTTCCACCTTCTGGTTCTGTGCTTGCACAAGCCCTACTATCATGGCACTTTGAGGCAATGCTTGCTTTATGATGATTAATAAATATTTGGTAAGCATTCACTGAGAAATAATAGGAAAAACATAGAAAATTAGCATAGTTAATTGTCATTTACTTATACACAAGGAGCATGACAGGACCCTGCACTGATTCCAAGAACTATCTAATAATGTGCAGGAATAGTAAGTGTAGATAAGCTCAGTTAATTTATTTTTATTTCATTTAAAATGAATCGGTTTTTAGATTTTAAATTTCATAGAATATGAGAGCTTTCCCCTATATTTCTCTTTTTTTTTTAGGAACAAGGCTTCTTAATGTTTTCATAAAGTTTTCTGATTTTATCAGGAGCTTCTATGGGATTAAAAAACATGTTTTAATAATCAATAAAAAATAGTAACTTATTACCTGATAATATTTATTCAGCTAGAACTTTAATATGCTGCTTTAATATTTGCCCAATCACATATATTTTTTCTCCCTATTAAGAAGTGTCTAAGTCAAGTACCCTAGGATCAGAGATGTAATATCTTACAAGATATGTAATATCTTATCTTTTAAGACCAAATATACTGTTATATTGTGGATTTAACTTTGTGCTATTATATGTTTACAATGAAAATACAACTTTCATTGTTGAAAATTGAAGCCCAAACCTTTTTCTGGGTTTGTGTTTTTTTGTTTTTATTTTTTTTAATTCTTGAATTTGAGCAAGTAATATGAAACTTACGTGTTCTTTTGAAACAATTTCCTCCTTTTTATGGAAATAAGAATTCCACTCTACTATACTTAGGATGTGTTGTTCAGAGATCTTTTTTATTAAAAAAACCTGTCCCCCTATATATCAGCATAACTTACCATGCAAGAAGGAAAATACACAAAATATATTTTATCCCTTAAATACCAATGTATTGTAATGAAAAAGTGCAAATTTTCACAATGAGCAAAACCACTTCTATAACTTGTAATAATGTTAATTTGTAGAATTTGAAATTAAGAGGCTTATTTACTCTGATGCATGTATATCTCTTTAAATACATGACAATAGAAGAATCTGCCATTAGATGTAGTGAAACATAAACCAATTTTTTTGTAGTGTTTAGGGTGCAGATATGCAATTTTTATGATGGATCCTAGAATATGATGTTTTTCAACAGATTCTCTTTCTTATTTTCAATCTTTCATCAAAGGGAAACTACTTGTTCCCACAGTAGTTGTAAAATTCACTCTGAGGACATCGTATTTCCATTGTCTGTCTTGTTCAACTGAGATTCTGCTTTGTTTGACTCCTTGATCATGCAGAGGGCACCCATCTATAGCCTGATTTTTAAAACTTACTTCTCATGAAATAATTATGCTTTTCTACTCTGCTTTCTAATTCTACATTTTAAAAATAAGGATTTTAAAGTGCTGCCATTTATTTAGTGCAAAGATGCTGTATTTTAAAGAAATAAAACTTCTCTATTTTATCTTCCCTCAAAGCAGGGCAATTAATACAATATTTTTTCTTTATAAATATCTGTAGTTCACAAGCTTATGCAGAACTGTGTACATAATACAACATGGAGCTCCACATAGATGTTGTTAGCACTACGCTCTAACTGCAGAAACATGCCTAAAATTACTACTATCTTGTAGACTTCCAAGCCAAACAGTATGAGTTATTCTAGTGCCACACTATATTAAAAATCTTCTAATAAATACTTTTCAAAATCCAGAATAATATATAAAGTACATACAAGATTAACATAAAAAACAAAATAAAATTTTCTCTTAAAATCCCCATAATTTTGTGTAACATATAACTCTAATTTCAGAAAGAGATTAATTAGGTATAGAAAATATATTGGCCTTGCCTTTAATTCTATAGTTAGCATTTAATCCAGATATAATCAACCACCAGATCTACCACTTTCTCAAAGAGTTATAATTTTATGGGAAAATATAATGGTTATTCTAGTATAAAACCTTCTTCTGTAAATCAAGTGATTTTTTTTTAAGTAGCAACTTAACAGAAATACAAGTCTAGAAGCCACTTTTTCTCCTAATAGATGTCTCATTATTTTAAGACAGAAATTTGATGCAGTGAAGTTAGAAATATGTCTTCTTTTTTTTTTATTTCCCATGTTATTCAGTATATATTTTACATATTGACGTTTTGTCAGTAGTCGTGCTTCAGTTGTCTTTCTGCAATAAAACTATTTGCAAAGAGGTACGGTAGTCATAGGTTATCTTATCTTGGATTCATCATTTTGCACTGAAGTTCAAAAACTAACGACCTTCATTAGAGCCAAAGGACCAAAATGGACAAAAGTCTGTAACTCTGTCTTCTAACCAGATCTGACTTAGCTCAAAAGTGCTGGCCAAATAATATTTCACATATTTGCAAAGTATTCTTGATTTTGAATGCTGTTAAGTAGTTCTAAATTTCTTTCACTGTTTATGATCTTAACAAATATGAAAGGTAAAAAAGTCTTTTTTTTAACTCTGGAATAATTTTAATCTAGTGAGCACATCAACAGCCTCTCTGAAGTATTCCTCATTAAATACATAGATAAAGATGTGCTTTTCAGAGCTTTTATAAGAATAATGCCAACAACATACAGAAGTGAACAGAGAATGGGAAAAGAGATACTTTGCTATGTACTGTTAGCGTTCTACCCAATTCATAGACCAAAGGGCTTGAATTGCAACAACTACTTCTTTAAAATTGTGTTATAATCTGCATCATCATCTTGGTCAATTACTTTAAGAAAAATGATAGAATGCACTGCTTAAGGGTCATCATGCAAATTCACAGAGACTGATGTCCAGAAATATAATGGTTAATTATTAATTAATAAACAATCCATGTGTTGATTTTGATTTTAAAATTTTCCACCTTTGTGAGTGGATGTGTTGACAGACAGAAGAAAATCTTTTTATAGACTACCTTTACAGTATTTCAGAATATTAGGCTTGGAGTTGCTACTTCTAAGGATGAAAAGTATTTCCAGAATTATTATTTAGAATTACATTTTGGTGTTTAAATATAGTAATCTTTTCTTCAAAATGTAAATTTTGAAGGCAATAACTTTTTTTTCTTTTTGCATATTTTTCTCAGCTATAATTAGATATACATAGTGCAGCCTTCCTATTCTCCAGCTTCTGTAATAGAGGGCATATTTGAGTATAGGTACATGTAGGTAAATATTTAATATGTTACAGCAAAGCAAGAATCAAAAATATAAATTTTGCACCTGAATTAATCTAAATAAACAAGACAAGTATATCTCACCAAATTCTGAGACTATCTTTTTTTCTCTTCTCTCTGTGTCTTATTTAAAATAGAAAACTGGCCAGCATGAACAGTCAGGATGTCTTACTCATGGTGACAGCTACAGTAGAACTGTACTCCTTTCACTATCTCCTTGAATTTATTGCTGCCTTTACTGTCAACATCTCCTACCACCTGCACCAGAAAATTGCCTACCCTCTGGGACAAAGAGAATTTTTATTTCACAGAAGTACAGAACTGAGTGATCCATGTTACCCAGCAGAAATCTCTGACTAACTGATCCCAAGCTTCACATTTCAAATTTTTAAAAAGATTTACTCACTTATGTCTTTACTGCAAAATCTGGTACTTATTTTTGTTTTGGTCCTGATTTCATTCAAAATTAAGGTTTAGTGACAAAGTTATAATCTCAGGTTTCATAGTTTATCACTGGACACCTATCTCTAAATGGTTGTCAATCAGTCATGATACCATTTGCACTAAATTGGAATTCAAAGCATATTTGCAGAATTAATAAGAAAAAATCAAAGTGGACTTTCCTTCATGATATTTGTCAATTCATCATACCATATGAAACCAATACCTGAAATGTCAGAAAGTTTAGCCACTGTTTCCTCTACATGTATAACAATATTGCTAACTTTTATGTTCTAGTTGATACATCAGAAGTCTTGATTTTTAAATTTATTTTCATAATTTTCTTTTGTTACTCTGTTTTTCCTAACACCACATGCAATGGGAATGAGGAGACAGGGAAAACCAGTTAAACTCCCACTTAACTGCCTTATTGAATGAAGAGAACAAAGAGAGTAGTAAGTATTTAAAAAGCATGAGAGATCATTTGACTTTAAGGGAAACATGTAATCTTGTACCAAAAGATAATCCGTTCTGGTCATTTTACTGTTTTATATTGCCTTTGGTTTCACAGACTGCCCAGTGATTTGCAAACTTCAAAATGGCACTTCACTTTGCAATAAAACACAGAAGAATGTTAAGATTTTGAGTTTGAAATGATGATAAGTAGAGAGAAACCTCTTTTCATAGACAACTACTGCATAATTATGCAAAGGTCAGTAAAAGTATATTAAGCGGTCTAACACATTTAATACATGACGACGATGTGCAAATCATGCATAAACAAGTCAGTCTGAATTGTCATTACTTTCACTGTCATGCACCTAATAAAATACACAGATTTCAGTGTTAATTTTAATAGACAGTGTTCCACTTAGTTACATGTACTTGTGCTCAAGGAATTCACAACATCAGTCAAAAGCTCCCTAGGACTATGTAAACAAAGAACAAATTAACAGGTAGAACTCCTCCCAAGTTACTTAACCTCGCCAAAATTATTATTTTAAGAATACCATATTTGATCCTGAAATTTTAATCAGAGAGAAGGCAGAATCCAAACAAAAAGGAAAAAAGGGGACTCATGTTCATGGAAAGCAAGTAGAGCTTTTAAAATTTATCAGTATAAACAATTCATAATTAACAAATCTACAGTAATCTGGCAAAAATGTTAAAAATCAACCATACCAAGATTCACATGGCAAAAAGAATAAAGCTGATCAGCTGAATAATCTTTTTTTTTTTTTTGCAAATTCAATTGTAATCTGCTTAACATTTCCTTGTTGAGTATACAAACTTTCATGCAGCATAGCTGTTAAAATAATATTTTTCATAGCTAAAAGGTAAAAGACATAAACAACTGAGAAGGTCAAAATCTTTATCTCATGATATATAAACTTAAACAGGGATTTTCTTTTTCTTTTTTCTTTTCTCTGATGGCTTTGTTTCATAATGTTTGAACATTGTAGATCTCTCTAGATTGCAAACAGAAATGCAATAAACTGAAAAATGCCTACTACTTGGAATTGCAACTCCTGAAGAAAGAATTTGGGTTATCACATATCCTGTAGCACAGGCTTCCCAGGAAAGAGACTTTCTTTGACAGGTGTTTTAATCCCTCAATATGAGAGGAGATTGCCTTACAAGGAAGTGAGTGTTTGCTTTTCCCTCCTTTAAGGTCTTTAGCATCTTTAAGAAAACTAATCATTTCTGTGTTATCCTTGGGTGAAAGAAAGTAACCTTAGTAACAGGAAGATACATGTCAAATTTAACAGTCAACATAACAGTTAATTAAAAAGGTGTTTACAAGAGGGTTGGTTTTTTTCAGCTGTATGGGCTTCAATGCTGAAATAATTGGCACACAACAGCCAGCAGAGGGAAGCCAATGTGTGGTGTTAGCCATACTATAAGGCACAGAGCTACTAAGAAAAAGATTTATAATTTTCACTGAGAGGTTGTTCATATTCACACTTATTTGATATTAGTATTCTACACCTTAGCAAAGACATCACCTTGAACTTTCTTCTTGATGATTATCCATTTTCTCTCCTTGACAATTGACAAGCTTGACAGACTCATTAAACTGCTGAATTTGTAATTTGTGGAGAACCTTCCTCAATAGCACCTGTGTAACAGCAAAAAAAGTGCTATAATGTGAACCTAGCATGCATTTTAATGCAAATCTTATCTTAAGCCAACTGCTGGCACAGCAACTGAGGTTTTTTTCACCAGTTACAGAATAAAAATAATGTAACAAGACACAAGAAATTTCTGCACTGTGGGTCCCATGTCTTTTAAAACTTTTAGCTCCATTTAGCTAGGTTTGTTCTTAAATTCTGTTAATAAGGAAAATATAATAAAACCTTCAGCCTTAACACAGAATCATGGAAACACAGAATAGGCAAGGTTGGAAGGCATCAGAGCCGGTAATCTGGTCCAACCTTCCTGCCAAGTAATGTCACTCTAGAGCACATTGCACAGGAATGTGTCCATCCAGACAGTTCTTTAATATCTCCAGTGAGGGAGACTCCACAGCCTCTCTGAGCAATCTGTTCCAGTGCACAGTCACCTGCACAGTAAAATTCTTACTCATGTTCAGGTGGAACTTTCTCTGCATCAGTTTCTGCCCCTTGCCTCTTGTCCTATTTCTTGGCACCAAGAAGAAGAGACATCCTCTTGATACACTCCCTTCAGATATATACAGACATTGACGAGGTCTCCTCTTTGCAGTCTCTTCTGAAGGATGAACAGGGCCAGCTCTATAAGCATTTCCTCATAAGAGAGATTCTCCAGCTCCTTAATTACCTTTGTTCTCCTTCTCTGGACCTGTTACAGCAGCTTGGTGTCTCTTTTGTCCTGAGGAGCTCAGAACTGGACACAGGACTCCAATGTGGCCTCATCAGGGCTGAGTAGAGGGACAGGATCACCTCCCTAGACCTGCTGTCTGTGCTTTTCCTGATGCATTGCATGATACCATTGGGAATGCTAGGAATGCTGGGAATACTCTTCCTAAGGCAACTCAGAAAAACTTCTTGGCCGCAAGGGTACCTTGCTGGCTTGGACAGCTTTTTTCCACTTTTATCCTGAATGCTGGGCCCTCGCCTCCTCATCTGTATGAACTCTGTACTTATACATACATTGTTACAGTATAAATTAAAATTCATACATGATTCAATCTGATCCCTTTTTCAGTGTTCCTGTTAGAATTTCATATAGGTTGGAGGCAGAAAAAAAATATGTTCTGCTCTAAAAACACCATAATTTTAGCAACTCTGCAAAATCCACATTGTGAAGTTTTTCAAAGAGAGTCCTCTCTTATGCAGCAGTGCTGTGAAGGTTCAGAATTTGAGGAATAAGACACTCATCATTCAAATGGAAAACAAATTATATTGGAATTGGCTTTTTCTTATGCTAATTTCTCTAATATATAATTCAAATACCTCACCGTGTACCTTTTAATATCATGATGGTTCTAGGGTTATTGATTTCCAAAAAGGAAAGCATGGGTAAACATGAGGTCCAGTATTAATATGTTGACATGATCAGTGTAATTTGGCATGTAATTTCATCTTTTCCACAAAAAACAAAAGTAACCAACAGTCTAAGGAAATTGCAAATTGCATGTGATTGACATGCAGGTATTGTTTCTGGAACTTATCCACCAAATAATAAAAAAAAACACTGGACATGAAAAAGCAACATAACTGGGAAAAAAAAAAATAAAGTCAAAGTAATTTCCTACATCCAATATTCAGTCACAGTTCTATTCATAAACACTGTTTAAGAAAACCCTGTTTTCTCCATTTGCTAACCAGTTCTATACATTCACATATGTACTTGGAATACAGAGATTGAAAAGCAATAGAAATAACTATTGAAACCAAAAAGATGCAGATAAATTAAAATAACTTTCAGGACTCCCATATTTTTTTTTAGTGACTCTCTTTATGCATAATTTTGTTTTTATAAGACACATTCTAATTAATTTGAGGCCATAACTTCTTTTTCTTGCCAGTTGTAGGTTGCAGAACCCAAATGCAGCCTTGACCAGAGGGCCATGTTCATGTCTGTTTCGTGACAGAAAGGATATAATTAGAAAATATCAAACAAATGTTGAAGTTCAAAAAGGAAACAAGGGGATAAAGGGGCACAGTAACTATTCACAAAGATTACCATTTTAAAACATTAATATTAATATTCATATCCATAAGGGCACTCTGCCCATGAATATAAGCCAAGCCTGATCTGCAACTTACAGATGGAGTACTCCAGCTTTTTAGACATTTCCGTTGATTATAATGACATATGTTAGTAAGGGCAGAGGTGGTCAACTTTTATGTTGCTGAATTCAATATATGAACACTTAAAATGACAGAAAGTGTCTCTGCTTTGTAGGTTAATGGGAGCATAATAGACCTCAATAAACCTGTTTTCGTTTCCTTTCCGTCAGCAAAGGCCAAGCTCGCAAATGTAGCACATGAATCAAGTGAGCAGGAGTTTGACTTAACCAAAGTTGGACAGTCTAAAATTGTCTCTGTTGTGCCAATGAAAAGCTAGAATACTTATGATTTTTTTAAATGTTGAAAGATCACAGAATTTTTCTAAAATGCTAAACTTGTTCTGTGGACAACTCTACACAATAATTAAATTGTGATATGATCTATTATGGTAGGTCTAAAATACACTCTATTTAAAACTGTATTTCACAAAGTAATACCTGAAAATTAATCACCACAATTTTGTTGCAGCCCTAGTCCATAGAATAAATCTCTTTAACAATAGTAAAGTGTGATTGCAGCCTGCTGATGATATTATACAAGTTCCACCTATCCGATCAAGGCAGATTCATTCTCTGATAAGGTGAGTTCTAGCACAATGTAGAACCATGTCCTTTTCACCAGATGGAGAGTTTTGCCTTGTGAAGATTGGAATGCAGTGATGATTTTGTAACTGCAACGGTCCTGCTGGTTTTATGCTTTCCAGGGGAATGCAATAATCATGTTGCAATGACATCTCTTGTTGTATGTGGGGTTGGTTCAGTTAGGGGTTTTAATAAATGTTAGTTAGCCGGTTCTCTGTACCCCTATTTTCCCCTCGCAATGGTCTGCTCCAAGTTGTCTACCATAGGAGCTTTTACATGTCCATCTTGTAGCCACTCCCGAATTCTTCCTGAAAGTTCTGTGTCAGTCACCCCATCCCTGCAATTCCATTTGTCCCAAAGCGCTGTACCCACCTCTGTTATGTTCCTGTAGGTTGCCATGATCCACATCACTCCCCGTTGTCTGTCCCCATTGGGAGAGGGGGGCTTCCACCCCTGTCTGCCCGCCCCCAATTTAACCCAATGCTTCCTTTGTTCAATCGCCATTTTGTCCTTGTGCGCAACCTGAGAACAGCCGCTCCAGCCACTGCAGTGGCCACTCGGGAAATAAAAGTTCTCAGCCACACAGGCAAGGTGTGCCTTCTCTCGTCCCTTTGCCTCCTCTCAGCTTAAGGCTACGAAAGCTGCAATACCCACACGGGAGCGCTCAGCCCTAGAGCCTCCCTGCACGCAGCAGCTTCAGTCTCCTGAAAAGGCAGTGCTTAGCCAGGCGCCCCAGCTGCCCAAGACCGGGGCGAGAAGAACAAAAGACGCAATCTCTGTTTTGCATTGAAGGCTCACACCCAGGCCACAGCTGTCTGACTGGAGACCAGAGCACAAAATACGCATGTTGGCATTTGGTGCCAATGTAAAGTGCTAAAAACTGCCTATCAATTAATGCAGCAACCCTGTCCACATATAGAAACTGCAAATCAGAAAGAAAATTTGAGGAATTACTCTGAAAATATTTACGTAAAATCTGAAAGATACAGAAAATGCACTAGTAATAGAAACCAAAATCTGCTCATAAGTGGGGGTGTTTGTAACAAGAATGACTCATGAATGGTGAAAATAAGACATTACAGAAATTTACATTTCTGGGGGGAACTGCATATTTCTAAAAAGAATAGATTTAAAAAAAATAAAAAGGCACCTTTCAGAATCAGTTAGATAGTTTTGCCTTTCTAGGGTTTTTTATGCTTTGTTTTTTTGCAAATAGTTCACCAATATCATTCTGTACACTTAAAATAATTACAAACCATGAAGTCTTATCAACTTTTCTTGTATTTCTAGAAACAGTTTCAAGTAAACCTCATCTATAAGAATGCTATTTTAATTGAAATATATTTTCTGTTTTTTCTTGTAACAATGTATGAAATTTGACTTTATTTAAAAAACACTTCAATATTCATCCACTTCTCTCTATCATGTCTGCATGATCTCTGACATCTTCTACTTTATGTACTATATTCAATGTACTAAAAAGTACTATTGTAATTTAGTACTTAAAAAAATCTTACTTCATAGTTGTGTTTGCACTGCCATTACTCTTGTAACAATACTGACTTTTATAAATCGATGTTCTTTTGTAATCTATTTCTTCTTCATTATTCATAGCATGAGCAGAAGATATTCTATAAAAAACAGTATAATTGTGCCCAGTGTTCACACGATCACTGAAATGACATAGCAAAGGGAAGTGATGGATTCTCCATGTCTTTAAATTTTCAGACCAAGATTTTATGTATTTTCAAAAGGAATTCATTTGTCAAAAAATATTGCTAAGAGATTTATAAAACTGGGTTTTTGTATTATATAGTGAAAAGGCATAAATATTCAAATTATGTAAAAAATCTACAATGCTCTGAGAAATGTCAAATAATCTTATATGAGAAAGTTTTAAAATAATATATTCTTCACTAAAGATAATTTCTATATAATATGAAGCATGGTCATTACTACACACATAGCCTAATATTCTTATTTCAGAAATCCTATGCAATTTTATATCTTACAGAAAAACATAACTAAAAGCCAACCAACGGGAACCAAAAAAAAACCCAAATCAAAAAACCAAAACCAACCCCAAACAATTACAATTTCCATTTCTAACATAAAAAAGGGTCATAAAACCAAAGCCTCTATTTACTACCAACCATGTTTCCTCTACTCCTTGAAATCCAAGGAACAATTAACATTGTAGCAGTTAAAAATGATCCATTAATCGGAGCTGGAAGCAAGCACCCATGAAATACAGGTGATAACCATAAATCACAACAATTAGTCTGTCTAAAAAAGCAACATGATCAAATCAGAAACTCTCTACCACCTGCTCATTTAATCTCAGGTTGCAGTGTTGTTTTCTGTTCTGAGGAGACAAATTTGTACGGGATTATGTGAAATTTTACAGCTATGCATCCCTCAAGGTTATTCTTTGAAATAAATTCTTTACAGCTAAGATTTTTAGCATTTAGTCATATTGAAAACTGCCCGTAATTTCAAAAAGGCATGAATAATTAGGAAGAAATATGAAGGAAATTAGGTAGGTCTTTGTAGGTTTGAGTGAAATAAGTTGATACAGTCCACTTCCCAAAATCATTTCAATAGATATCAGTATTAAATGCTGTGATGAAATCTGCTATAATCATTAGAAAGAATCAAGTGGAAGCTACAAATCCTGCCATATTAATGCAAAAGAGAAAGAAAAAAAGAAAAAGATACCTTATGTTGACCTTGAAAACTCCTGCAGGGACATGGAGAAAAACGTAAATAGGTAGAGACAAAACTAAAGAGGCAAAGTGACATATGTCATTTACCTCTTCACCCTAAGTGCTCTGCCTACTATGGAAGGACAATTAGTGTTATGACTCAGATTCTATTAGACCATAAATTTTATTAAACATAATTTCAGGTTTATTTCAGAGTAGTTAATTTTTTCAGATCTCCTAAATAATACAAACCTTCAGGAATATCAAAATATATCTCCACTTCCAAGAGGAAAGAAAGAAAAAAAAAAAAAAAAAGAATTTATCACCAAAAATGGACAAAAATACTTTGTTATGGAGGCCTTTGGGGTGTACATTTATTATTTCAAGACAAGAGAGAACACGTGTTTATTTGGATAACTGTTTTTCTAATTAATACCATGGCTAATTTTCTTACTCTGGTTGCACTAATATGTATGGGTTTCACAGCAGTTCAGAGAAAAAGAGAGATGACATGCCAGACCACAAACTTTTGCTATTATAGCTCATGGCCATTAGCGCTTTCACTTCCTTCCAATCCTTAGCAAAGTAAGAATGATTGAAGAAAAACTTCTGTTGTGTGTAAGAAACCAGAAGGATACTATAATCACTATTCATTAGAAGTGCTCTGAAATAAAAAATAAAAACAACACTAAGTGACTGGTTTTTTCCTCTCAGCAAGACTCCATGGCAACAGTACTGCAGAATAGCCACTGGCCAACACACTGCTAAGACATTATTAGTCAGGGTTACTAGAAACTGTTCCTGAAAGGAGTAAGAGATGATAAAAATATTCTAGATGGTGAAAATATCAACTGTAGTTTACTCAAATTATTTAAACTGAAAAAAAAAAAAGTGTAAACATGAAAAAGTCAATGTGGTTTGGAAATAAACAG
This sequence comes from Vidua chalybeata, assembly GCF_026979565.1. Taxonomy (NCBI): domain Eukaryota; kingdom Metazoa; phylum Chordata; class Aves; order Passeriformes; family Viduidae; genus Vidua; species Vidua chalybeata. The sequence continues at coordinate 20,929,139 of NC_071570.1, read as the reverse complement.
TAAGAAAATAACTGAGAAAAGTTGTGATTTGATGACCGTTATTTTCTTTGCTCTCCCTATAAGGTCGGACACAACCGCAGCTAAATATGCCCTCTTCTACAACCATAATCCAGTTTTCAAATGTAAAATTACAACTGAAAGAATCCTATTTTTTATTTTTATGGGACCAACTATTTCTTTCAGTTACTTCTGTTCAAACACTGTAGAATGTCAAATCATTGCTAGTAATGAGATTAGTTTTTTTGAACTAAATGTACAAAAACTGAAAGTCATTTATCAGAAGATCAAAAATACTCAACTGTTCTTTAGCTGGAAAACAAAAATGTAAATGGATACAGTCAAAATGTATGTGGATAAAAAAAAACTGTAAGTGGATACAGTCAAACTAAAATTGTAAAATTTCTTAAAGTTTGCTTTATTAATAGGTCATATACAACAATATAATGTCATGTCACATGCTTTACAAGCATGTTACTCAAAAGCAAAAGCTTTTCAGAGAAGGCACTTTGAAATCACAGTAATGAAATGAGATCTGTGAATACAAAAGGACAACAAAGAGAGACAGAGACTTCTAAATAATGGTTTTCTACTGCTTTTTTTTTTTTTTTTTTTTTTTTTTTTTTTTTTTTTTTTTTTTTTCTTCTCCTGGGAATGAACTTGAACATTTTTCTATGCTACAGGGAGACCTTGTAAAAAGCTGGAAATTCATCATACATACTCAGCTGTAACTTAGGTCAAGTACTGCTCAGTAAACATCCACAGAATTGCATATGACAGGTAATATTTCATAATGGCTTCTTCACTCCTAAGCTGCCCATTCTTTAATGCTAAACTACCATCGCTGAATTATTATTCAGCTGAAATTGGAAATGTATCATTAACTCTTTTCTATAAAAATTAGTTTTATTATGGGAGGAATTGAAGGGAGGTTTGGAAGTTCATACTTTAAACTGAAGAAAAAGGCATAATTTGAGATTATTTCAGAAAAAGCAATGTAGTTCTATTTCCCCACATTCCAAGTACTAGAATGTGCTTCAGTATTAGTAGTGTCATCAGTACACGATACTGTTCAGTCCTTGATTGCTTGTTGTGCCATACAAATAACAGCTCTCTACATGTAGCAATCAGAGTCTCAAAGTGATATAATTTGGTACAGTAAATCTCCAATTATGTGTTCCTTTTCAGGAGAAGAGAACACAATGCAACCTGAGTATTGTGGCTTCCATAGCACATGGTAACACAATACACTTGATTCTCTTTTACAGCTACACATTGTACCATCATTTACTGCTGAGAAAACAGAGGTATCAAATGCTGCCAGACCATAACTGTAGCTTTTTACAACTACTTTGTAAGAAAAACTACTACATTGGGTGCAATTTTGGATAATCAAGTTCATGATTACTTTTCTTTGCAGGACACTATTGTCAGAAGTGAGCAGTTATTCAGGGTGTAGTTTCAGGATGAATTTCAGTCAGAGAGAAAGGATTTTAAGAAGCTCCTCTGAAATGGAGACAGCCTTCTGAACTGAACCAAAACTGTTGTTTTCAGGGCAAGACTTCATTGGTACCACCAATACCTAAACGTAAGAAGGGTTAGAAAAAGGAACCACATTACTGGTTTTTATTCCAATCATATCAGCTATCTCGTTTACATCACAGTCCCACATAAATATCGGTTGGAACAATGTAGGAAGAAGCAAATGAGTGTGGAAACTGAAACTGAAGAAGGAGAAATGTTTACACTGAAAAAGATTTGTTCTCTGCTCAGCTCCAAAATCATCGACATACACACATCAGGGTCAGCAGAAAAACTCAGGTAAGTGTCCTTGTAAATGAGGATCTCAACTTTCTCCCAGCAGAATCCTTTTAGCAATTAAAGACACTTGTCTGAGAAAAAGGATGCTGTAAAATATTAAAATAATATGTCTAATGTAAGAATTTGGTGCAACAAAGCAACAAAATCAAGATAGCAATAGTCCATAATTCTCACCATACCAAATCAGGCACATCATTGCATAATACAAATAAGATAACTAGTGAGAAACTATTGATTTCTGATGTTTATAAATATTATTGATTTTCTAACTTGCCCCCAAAAAATGTATTTTCTTACGTTTTTCCAACATACTCTGGGCTAGGAATATAAGACACAGAGGAAAAAAATCCATGATTAAAAATGGGTGCAGTTAACAGCTTTGTTTTATTATATAATCTAAAGCAGAACATAGATAAAGTTTCAGTCAAATGATTTCTTATATTCAGATCTGAACTTTTCAAGTTGAGGGGACATGCAAAAAGAAAAAAAGGAAGGGAACAGAACACTAACTGAGAAGAGATCCTTAAAGAACAAACAGAAGTATTGACTAAGACTTTTCCCTCATCTAGTTTCATCATTCATTTCACCAGGAGTTTAAAATTTCACAGTTTAATGCAATTTGAAATGGAGGTTCTACTCTTTGACCATTCTTGTCTTTTCCTTGTTCTGAATCTTGGAGTCTCCACATGAGCACATTCAGATACCCAATACAGCAGAAAACTCTTCTAGATTATTTTTAACCTTCTTATTAATGAATCTGACTAATACTAGATTGCAATTTTTGTGTAGGGATGTTTCCTACTTTCTAGAATAAAATACACATCAACTAGCTTGTGGGTAAAAATAGGCAAAAAAATATGACCTTGACAAAAATTTCCAAATAAATTTCATGATGAAAACAATCATTTGGCGATTATCTTTTACTCACAGTGGTGAAGTGATAGTATTCTTAGATTAATCTTTCAATAATACATATTAATTTAAATTTAATTTCTTAAAAAAATCCAAACCCTCTGCATAAATGGAAAAAATGAAACCCTGAACTATGGCACAGTAATCTGGAAATATTTCCAGACTTGGCTCTCTGATTTATTTAAAAATCACAGTGAAGTATTCAAAGACTAAATCTAAAGTTGCAGACTACTACTATAAAAATAAGAATACCATTAATCTCTGTCTATACCACACTCTATGGACAGTCATTTTCTCTCCAAAAAATACAGACAATCCAAAGATACAGATAATCCAAACAGATAATTTATTTCTAAATTAATTGTTCTTAAGATTGTCATGTAATATTCACCTCCCAACCATTTTTTTTCCATCGGCAATAATCGTACAAAATATCATCACATTGAGAAGTCCTTAGCTTCTCTCACAGTCAGCTTTTGTTATTTACAGGAACTAACAGTTTGCGTTCCAATGTTTAAGCCCTTTTCCTGATGAGATGACATAAGAAGAGGAAAAGATAGGATTAGAAGACAGACTTAGTGATGGAGTATCTCTGTAATTTAAATTATAACAATTATTTTATACCCTTTGCACCTTGTCTTCACACACATAAATGTGGGAACCCACATAAATAACCCACACATAACAGCATGGATATAAAGCTGTCTAAACAACTGTGAAACTGTATTACAGGTCTTTGATAGAAAAGGGAGTTTTTTTCTCAAGAAAAAAACCCATACACTGTCATACATAATTTCTTCCTATATGAATGAAGCTCATTCCTGTATGGAAATCTGACACCAACTGTGTATTAAATAAATTACTGAAATCAATAAAAGAGCAAACAGCAATTAAAACATACAAAATTACTGTCTATAAATGTGTATATATATATATATATATATATATATATGTGTGTGTGTGTGTGTGTATATATATATGAGGACACATATTTTTTTTAAGAAAATAAAGCCAACAAAAGCAAAATAAAACAAAGTAATAACAGCAACAAGAAGAGCAATAAAAATAAGAACTCCAACACCCAGAAAAACTTTTCGAATTATGATTTTCCCTTTGGAAGATGGTATGTCTTATTTTGCAGAATTTTGACCTGCATCAAGTACCAAAAACAATGCCATCCTGGAAATTTTCAAGTTTTCTCCACCTAATTTTTCCAAAGAGATTTTAGAAGCCTTGTGTCTGAATTATTTGTTTATTATATTATTTTTCATATTAAAAAATAATCTGAAAATTAAGTGACTGTTTAAGCCATTTTGTGGAGGCAAAAGTCTCACTAGGGGTTCTAAGGAATGCTTTTGCTTGTATACGCCCACTGTCATGAAGGAGAGAAGAGAATACATTTAGAAGTACTGCTTTAATTAGTACAGAATTTAGGCAACAGATACCACAAATTTTGAAGTTAAGTGTAAAGATAAGTGATATAATCCAGATATAAAATAGCAAAAAATAAAACTTAAAAATTGCTGTAAACCAAGAAACTTATAATGAGTTATTTTGATTTATGGTCTCTATTTTCATTTTACAAAAGTAATCCATATTAATACAAACACAAAGCTTTGCCTCTGCTTTATTAAATGTCACATTTCATGCCTTTAAAAATGGAAAAAATCACCAATATTTGGTTAATGTAGCAGATTGTTTGCTTAAGACGAGCACAAGATGAAATTTAAATGACTTTCAAGTAGGGAGATATAGTACTACTGCTTCTCTACCCTATTTGGCCTTGACTTGAGTATTCTGATGTTGAAAATTCTAGTGGAGAGGTATAACTGGTATTATTATAAATAAGACATAATACAGCTATTACTTTATAACTTTTAGATTGGCAAAGTGATAATTTCAAATAGATTCTATCAGAATAAATGAATGTGACTTTGTATTGACGAAGGTCTTTGAGCTGAGTGTATAGAACAGTTCAATTTTTACTCCGAGAGTTCAGCTTTATTTTATTGTGTAAGGAATATGCTACATGCATAAATTACTCTTTCCAGGTGGAAAGAATGGCTGAAGATTATTTGTTCACTGTGGTTTAATAAGCCACTTTTTTTCCAGAGACTGCTGATCTCTCAGTGAGGTAATTGGCTCAATACTTTTAAGATAAGGTTAAATCATGCCTGCTTTAATGCCTACACACTGAAGAGAGCTATGCAGAGAAAGCCTGTGGCCCTAAATATAAGAGATGCTGGCTAGCACAAACCCAAGGAAGAAAAGAGAAGGACCAAAATGCCCTCTTGTAGCAGTCAGAGGTCCTGCAAGGCCTCCATGGTGGTCACTCACCTAAGATAAGAAATGCAGAGTCATGATGAGTGGACCAGAGCTGCCCCTCTTCCACACTCAGACCCCTGTTATCTCTCTGTAAGGCTATAGGTCGTATTCTCCTTCAACCCTAGCTATTGGACAATTTCCAATCCCCCAGTAGCCTACTTAAACCCTCACCTCTACCCAGTTCAGTGGAAGAGCTGTCACTGGAACCCTTTGCAGGAGCTGCCAATAAAGACATCTCCGCAGAACTCCATACAGCCTTCTCTTCTCTCCATCCCTGCATCTGCCGAGGCAGATAGCGAGCACAGAGCTGAAATCACTGAGAGCTGAACTCACTAGAACTGAAATCACTCCACAGGTGTTCGCTAAAGTTGCCTGCAGCTGGGAGCTAGCCCAAGGGCCCAGACAGGCTGCACCTCATCAGCACAGCGCTATCCGGGACACCCAGTGCGGCAGCTGCCCGGGGGTTGGACGGACCCCTGGGACCCCAGGCCACGATATCCTCTCACAAACTAGTGCACAAGAATGTCAAGATAGCACAATTCAGTTGTTAAATAGAAACTAAAAAATCCAAAACTATATAAAAGAAAAAAGAAACTTACTGTTAGGAACCATGTAGGCTACCAATCTCATCACTATTTACCTCAGTAAAATATAATCAGTACCTGAACCCAAAATGTTATTTGTGACAAATCCTGTATAATCACGAGTTATGTAAAGACTGTTAAACTTTGGGGATGCGTGTAATCATCAAATGAGAGACACCAGCACAGTACATTCATAAATCTTGAACATGTCTTTATAAAGCCAATGCATGCATTTCACAGAGGGTAAAACCAAAAGGTGCATAAGTTTGACTTAACTGAACTTTAATTTTCCAAACTGAATTAAAATAGCAAATATGGCATAGGAAAGGGGAAGATATTGTAGGAAAACTAACACATAGGTTTAGAGGGCATTTCTAGAATTCTGTGCTCATTAACAGTTTCTAGTAGTTGAAAAAATACCTTTTGTATACAGAAATATTTTCATTTGTGTGTAGGTTTTTTGTTTGTTTTCTAACTAAAAAGAAAAAAAAAACAAACCCTTCAAACTTAGAAATTTGTGAAATAATAAAACACTGTTTTTGAAATTAAAACAAAAGCATATGTGAGTGGGGCTATTAAAAGTGGATGGAGAATCCTTCTTACAAAGCATGCTGAGAAAATAGTTATTGAATACAGTCTTTTCAACTGTTTTTACTGACCAGACCAGTCCCCAGGAATCACTGGTCCAGGAGACCAGGGTAAAGGAATGTTGGAAGGAAGACTTTCCCTTGGTCCAGGGGCATTGGGTTAGAGTCAGGAAAATCTGGCATCCACAAATCCCTGGGGCCTGATGGGAGGGATGGGCATGCTGAAAGGGATGGCATACATGTGCTTCAATTTCAAAGGCTGTGGCTATCAGGAGAGGTGCCTGAGAGCTGGAAGATAACAACTGTTAACCTAGTGTTCCAAAAGGGCATGGAGGATCCAGAAAATTATCAGCCAGTCAGCCTCACATCAATCCCTGGAAAGGTGATGGAGTGCATCTTTGTGAAAGTCAAATCTATCCATTTTCTATCACAAGAAGATGATCAGGAGTAGTCAGCATGGATTCGGTAAATTTAAGTAATGCTGAACAACCTGATTGTCTTCTATGATGCAGAAACTACCTGGACAGACGACGGGAGAGCAGTGGATATTGTCTGTCTCAACTTCAGCAAGGCTTCTGACACTGTTTCTCACAACATCCTCACAAATAAACTCAGGAAGTGTGGATTAGATGAGTAGACAGTGAGATGAATTGAGAACTTGATGAACGGGAGATCCCAGGGGGTTGTAATCAGTAGTGTAGGGTCTGGCTGAAGGCCTGTCACTAGCAGTGTCCCCAAGGTTCAATACTGGGCCCAGTATTATTTAACTTGTTCATCAACAGCTTGGTTGAAGGGTTTGCTGTCCATGAGCCAGCAGTGTGTCCTGGTGACCAAGAAGATCATTGGTATACTGGGGTGCATTGAGAAGAGCATTGCCAACAGATTCAGAGAGGCGATCCTGCCCTTCTACTCAGCCCTGCTGGGGCCATATCTGGAGTGCTGTGTCCAGTTCTGGGCACATCAATACCAAAGAGATATGCAGCTCCTGGATTGAGTCTAGCAGAAGACAACAAAGATGATTAAGGGACTGGAGCATGTTCTTTTATGAGGAAAGGCTGAGAGAGTTGGACCTGCTCAGCCTTGAGAAGAGAAAATAAGAGGTGTCCTTATCTTTATGTGTAAGTACTTGAAGTGAGGGTGCCAAGAGGATGGAGGCTTTGCTCAGTGATTTCAAGCAACAGGACAAGAGGCAACAGACAGAAACTGATGCAAACAAAGTTCCACTTCCACCTGATTATCAGGAAGAACTTTACTGTGTGGCAGTATTTTACTTTCCTATGATAACCTGCTGTACTCTCTTTCAACTTGACCCATTCTGTGACTCTGTGGTATGACACAAAAATAGTTTATTAAAAAAAATTAAACTGAGCCAAAATAAGATGCTATTATTTACTGCTAAATTATTGTCCTTTTTTGTGTGTGAAAATCACATTCTTATTGACTTCAGAGATGGTGGTAGCAGTCAAAAATTTACATTTCATTGAGATCTTACAGTTATTGAAAATTTTAATGCTTTCGATTGATGAAAGACCCCATTTGTTTCTGCAACATAATTCTTACTAATATTTGTGCAAGTTCATAATTGAACAGTTATTCCTCGGTAGTAACACAGAATTCAGTATTTGACATTTAGCTGGCTGCTGAAGAGACAAACTATAAATTTGAATAAAATAATTTTATAATTTTTATACCTTTTTCCCATTTACCAGAGAAACCAAATTCATAAATGGAAATAATATGAGTTCATAAGACTATTGATTTTTCTAGACTGAAATAGTAAATACAGAAAATTTCACTTGCGACAACACTTAGAGATACCTCAGAGAAGCTTTTTTCTAGGAATAAAAATGGTGGGTGAAATTTTGGCTAATAGAGCAAATACCAATAGAAGAAATGTTATCATTTCAATGTGACTATTTCAGACACTGCAAAAAGTCCTAACAAGTGATTATTAGGAGACTATTCCACTGGGGATATAAAGGGGCCAGTTTCTTATATAAAACCATACTTCAGAATCTGTATTTTTATTTGTATTTTTATAAGTGTTTTCTTATCCTAAAGTCCAGTTCTGTGTTCAGTAGTACTGTAGGGAGCAAAATGGTTTTCAAGGTATTTCATTAGAAGGTGTGAGGGCAGTGCCTATAACTTACACTCTTGAAACTCACAAAATTGCGAACACTCAGAAGCCCAAATTATGGCATTCCTTTAGTCTAGATACCTGTCATCAGAGCTTGCCACAAAAAGTCAAATACTTCACTTTCATGCGCGTACTAAACAAATATCACCAGCATAAATCTGAATAATATGGTCATTAAAGTCCTTAAAGTGAATTATAGTACAAAAACATAGCTGAAAAAAAGCTGTGTATTATTGTCAACTGCTTATCCATACTTTAAACAGTAGTTGCATTGTCTCTAAAGTATCTGGAAAGGATATTTTAACAAACTTGAAAAAATAATCCGGCCAAATATTATATTAGAAGAATATAAGGAATCAATACATGACTTTTCAGCAGCTGTCAAAAACATGGGAGCTAAGAATGAAATACCTAAAATAGCTATAGTGGACTAAATACATGGCTGTGTTTCTCTTTTGGACGTGCGAGACAGTATTTTTGTTGTGGTGGTTTTGAGGTTTTTTGTTTGTTTGCTTCTTTAACTTTTTTTTCCCCCTGTGAACTATAGCCAAAATTCACAGAATGATTGTTGGTTTGGATTTGCAGCAATAATTTAGAGATATAGCACTTCTTTTATAGCTGTTGTTGCTGATGGGGTTGTTGTTATTCTTGTTACCACTCTTTTCTATATCAGAATACTCAATATTTTCCCTGAATAGAAATAATTTGAATTAGTATTTAAGAAAGTGAATCAATGTTCTTCCCTTGTTAGCTCATTAATTATAACAGTTCTGAAAACTGGCCTTGTCAGCAAATCAGCTTCAGAAATCTTGCACTTGCAGACAAATAAGATCTCTAGTCACCATGTACCAACATGAAAGATTTTACAATGCCATTCACTTCTGCTCAAGAGATGATATGTGACACATGTAGAAAGGGATTATTTCCGAGCTTCCTAATTTCTAACAAGTACATTGTAGAGGAAAACTTATTGATTCAGATGTATAAAATACTGGAAACTAATCCTAACTCATTATGCTAACTAATCTTAACATCATCATTATAATAGCATCAGTCTGCTTGTACAGAAAATAAACTGCTGAAGGTTGCTCAATGAGCACTTCTCTCAGCTCTCTCAATACACTCGGGTGAATCCCATCCAGACCCATTGACTTGTGTCTAAGTGGTGTAGCAGGCTACTGACCATTTCTTCAAGGACTATTGGGGCTTCATTCTGCCCATTATCCCTGTCTTCAAGTTCAGGGGGCTGCGTACTCCCAGAACAATTCATCTGACTATTAAAAACTGAGGCAAAAAAGGCATGAAGTACCTCAGTCTTTTGCATATTCTTTGTCAGTATGTTTCCCTTCAGATCAAATAATGGATGGAGAATCTCTTTGGCGCTTATTTTGTTGCTAATGTGTTTATAGAAGCAGTTTTGATTCTTTCACAACAGTAGCCATATGAAGTTCTACTTGGGGTTTAGCACTTCTAAGTTGCTCCTTGTATAATCTCATGACATACTTGTAGTCCTCCTGAACTACCTGTCACTTCCTCCAAAGGTGGAGCCTTCCCCTTCTGAGGAGGCTGTAATCTGATCTCAAGACTCCTCCCATGGGAGACCTGATAAAACCCCAAGGCCCTGGGTCTGCTCTCTGCTCTCAGTCTCTCTGGGCTTTGCTCGGGCTCCCAGGCCTCCACCCCCTGCTCGCCCCAGCACGGGGTTGCGGGGGGAAATAAAATGGACTCATGTGATAAACAACAAAGAGACTTGTCTCGTCTGTTTTTCCTGCTGTCAGTTGTGGCTTCCCTAGACATTATCGACACTGCTGCTACACACTGCTGCATAGGGTAGAGAATGTGGACAACCAGCAAAGACAGGCCAACTGGCACCCCTGTGAGTTACCCGCAGACTGATACACCCTATGGGACCCCCATCTTCCATGGAGGTAAAAAGCTTACGGGGATGTGAATTCCCAGTAAGGACACCAGCATGCTGGGACCGAGCGATGGGACTGACATCTACCATCATTCAGCGAGACGCTTATGAACGGTTTTTTCACGGGAGGGAGTTTTTTGCCTGCAAAAAAAGACCATTCCATGGACTCTTGTCAACTTTCCTGACACGTCTGCTGCAGCTTATGGATGGTAAAGCCCTGGAGGGTACTTATGGACGGTTGTGGACGATTGCATGCAGCATGTTGATGCCCTAGATCTGTGGTCCCCCATCCTGTGAACTCCCACGTTTTTCAGTTTCTGTGAAGCTGCCTGTACCTTTACTTACCCTTTGTTCCTAAGAGCGCAGCAAGGAGTGAAAACTGCCAGGATGCCTCGGAGTTGCTACTGTCTTCTCTGTCACTTTCTGTCCCTCTGCCACCCCATCCCCCCTTTCTCTGAAGGAGGACAAGTTCGGAAACTGTCCAGAGCTGATACAGGAGTGCTACCGTCCTCTTGCTACGCTGTGTCCTCTTTCACCCCCGTCTCTTTCCACATCCCCCGCTCCCTGCCTGGGAAGGCGCTGGCCACGCCGTCCTGTGCTCTCCTTCTCAAAATGGTGCGACCACACAGTTTTGAGATCCCATCTTTCCCGCTGCGTCCTTCTTTTCCGGTCCCGTGCCTGCCCTTCCCCCTCACCTACCTCCCCCTTCCTGCCGCGGCTGCAGCCGGCTCCGCCCCCGGCCCGCGGGGCCGTGTGAGGCCAGGCGGGGCTGGTGAGCCCTGAGAGGGCCGGGCCCCGCTGTGCCTGCAGGAGACGCGAGGCAGAGGCGGCGTGGCGGAGCGGGGCAGCCTCGGAAAGGGCGGAGCCCTGCCATGTGCTGCAAGCTGTCCCACGGCTGCTTTCACCTTTCCTTGCTTCACAGTCATCGTCATCAGAATCCAATGGGGAAATATCTACAACACCAGGACCAAAGCCGAACTCAAACACTAAGGACTGTGCCCCTCGTGAAAGAAGAGACCAAAAACAACACCCGTTCTGGTGAGAAGATCAAAAACCAAAGGAGAATGAACTATTAACCCACTAAGCAAAAATGTATTCATTTAATTCAGTATCATCATTTCTGTTACTTTATCCTCTGTAATTAAGTCTCAAATGCTTTTCTCTTACTGTTAATTTAGCTTAATAATGTTCATTTTATTTTTGTAAACCATTAAGTCATATTCCCAAGAATCTCCTTGTTTTAACCAATTTAAAAACGGAGGAATTGTGGAGCCTTCCCATTATGAGAAGGCTGTAATCTGATCTCAAGACTCCTCCCATGGGAGACCTGATAAAACTCCACGGCCTTGGGTCTGCTTGGTCTCTGCTCTCAGGCTCTCTGCCCTATGCTCAGGCTCTTGCACTTCCAAAGGCTGAAGTACAGCTAGCATCCTGAGTAAAGAACCTCCAAACACAACATATATACAAACAGTTTAAATCTATAGTGTCAATTAATCTGAAATTCATATTATATGGGAGGTAAGTCTTAAAATGCAAGTCTAAAAAAATTTCCAAGATTTTTTTTTCCAAAGGCTGGACTCCACTGCCACTGGTAACTGTTATACTTGATGTGGATATTCTGTTGTAACAGCATATTGTGTACAATATTCAAAAATTAAAATGCTTAAACATATTATTTATAGCATTTATACAAAGCATTTTACTCTTTTAGAATAATCTAGTAAAATCTGTATTCCTCATAACTAAAGGCATTGTTATTTTGACAATTTTATATGGATCCTAAAATGCAATTATGCCTATACATATGATTTTTACATGTAAAAATATTGCTAGTTTGCTGATTCTGATAATTTGTATCTAGCATAATATTTAGATATATATATTATTATATGCATATATTTAGATAAAAATAATTTGCATATATATTGACCAATGCTATTAGCTGAAGGAGGAATGGGGACACTACAGGAGTGTACAGCTTTTGACAGATAATTATGTATAAGAGCAAAGTTTCCCTTTATTTGGATAGAAAGTAGGTAAAATTATGCAAAAATCCTTTGGCTTTGTAAGCAACTGAAAATCTAGTAGATGATTAGGAGAACAAGTCTGTTTGCCTTAGTGGATGGAAACAGTTATTGTTACAATGATGAACCATTTATTTTGGATTACCGGATGTTTAATTTATAAGAAAGAGATGAGAACACATGAACTGCTTGATACTGCCATCTGTAACACTCCCAAAGAAGAGAATGTATATTCCAGGATACACACAAAAAGTCCCCAAAGCTAATGGCAGGAACACCCATTTGTTGAAGAGTAAAAGGTTTGGGTTTGTTTGGTTTGGATTTGAGTTGTTCCTGTAGATGAATCTTTAATTGTCATGGAAAACTTCACAAACTGCAGCTTTATGAAGACAGAATGAAGGAAAAAATCTCATTTATTCTAAATTTCAGTACTCCTTTCAGTCTCTGCACTTCTATGAAATTAATGTCTTCCACAAACATATTCACTTTAAGCCTTGTGTAAAAGTTAGATAGTGATGAGGAGCAGACAGCTATGAAAATTAATTAACTAGAATTTGAAAATACATTCTGAGACAAAAGGATTGCTTCCCTATACTAGGAACAGGTGTTATAATCCAGATTCTACATAAGGCAAATTCAGTGAAACCTATTAAAATCCCAAACCTTGTATTTTGTAATTTCCTACTTGCTGTGATCAATGGAATTTTGCTATATTTAACCTAGAAAACACAGTGCACACAAAAGGGATCTAGACAACTTTATAGTACCATGTATTAATATAAAAAAATTCATTCAAGTTGGGTAGAATATCAGAAATGCTACCATTCCATTTAGGTGTGTTATTCATCTAGTGAAATTGTACATGATAATACATAGAAATGATGGAGCTAGGCAGTGCATCAGGTTCTTAAGCTGCTTTATGCTATGTGGATTTCTCCCATGGAGTGTTATATTCACACTTGGTGGATCTAACTTTTGTATCTGGACATTCCCGGACTTCAGAATCTTTATCTCTGTTTGTCAGCTTAGAGTCCACCAATGCACAAAATCAGAAATAAACACTGTCTGTTTCATCACAGCACATACTTGAGAGCTGAATTTCTGAACTTTAAGCACTAGGAGTCAAGTATTGGCAGTACAGCAACATCACTATAATCCTGTTGTGACAGAAGAGCTGAGTCTCAAATCCTCTCACATGGGATATCTGCAAATATGGATGTGTGAAACAGAAGTCAAAATATTACAAAAATTCTATTTCCTTTTACTGTCCCAAAAGCATTTTTTACTCAAAGGGTAGGACTGAGATACTCAGTATGTAATTAAGTAGCATATTGCAGATTTATATTTATTTTAAAACTAGAACAAAGGAAGAATAATCCATGTTTCTGTGATTTTAGAGGGTTTTGAAGCACAAAACCAGCAGGTGGTAGACACCAAAATTCTAAAGTGAGGTAGTATGTGAAGCCACAGGTTTCTTTGTTGACTCTGATTACGATTTTAAGAATGATGAAACAATAAAACTAGTATAACCTTTGAATGACCCCAAGTACAGTGATACATTTCACCTACGTTTAATTTATATATGCTTGACATTTTCATTAGCTCAAAAAAAAATCATACTATTGCCAGTCATTAGCTTAAACAGAGTTAGATATTTGGTGTGTGGACTACTTATGACTGATTGTAATAGACTGCACTAAGACATGTTCTTTTAGGGCATAGTTACCTCAGCACTTCCTCTGGTAGCAAAACTGATTTAAGGAACTTCTTTTCATGCCTAACCAGAGATAATTTTCCTGCCTCTATGACATGATTAACGTCCCACGTCTACTGTGTTGACACAAGTGTTGTTGAACCATTGGACAAACAGATTTATGGAAATGATGCTATTTAGAAGAAATGGGACATACCTGCTGTCAGAGCTTTCACTAACCAGAAGAGTTATTATCTACACAATCTTGGCAGAAGCAGAAGACTTCCTAAAATTTTAATAGTGACTGCTTTGAAACTCTTAACTAAATGGCTTCTTCGGGAAAGAAGTGGGGAGATGATGCAGGAGTTGAAAGAAAAGACCAAATTAAGTGAAAGAAAGGACACACAGTAGAGGCTAAGGCCCGTGCTGAAAGTTCGCAGTTTCCTTCACTGCAGCATTGTTGACTTGTTGGTCAGTGAAAATTCTCTATACCATGACTAGAAATAGATACCAGGATTAAACCTGAAAAACGTCTGGAATTGTGAATAACAGGTATCTTGCTGTATAGCCATTCACCATTTACAAATACACACACCCTGATCCAGACCCACCTGAGTGCTGTGTAAATCACATTACCGCTGAGGCCTTCATGGGCCTTGCCAGTTTTGCATACACTGTGCCGGATGTGTAAAAGGTTAACTACAGTCACCCATTCAGGAATCTTACAGGCATAATGAAAAAAGTCTGTACCAGAGGCCCAGCAGTTGAGCTACTTTTCAGGAAGCCAACTGCCCTGGAGCTTTCAATTCCTAGGGCTACTTATCTCAGCACAAAAATGACAAACACAAAGAAAAGTATATATAATATTGACTGATAGTATAAACTCTGATGTTCATTCCCAAATCATCCATTACAAGAAGACATCAGAGAGGTAGAAACTAAAAACCCCAAACAACTCTTGTTATTAAGGGTTGGCTTGGTTGGCTTGGCCTTTTTTTTTTTTTTTTTTTTTTTTTGCTATCTCTCCTTTTTTTTTTCCCTTCTTTTCTTTACCCCAGTTTATTTAAATGTTCAATTTTTAGTATTTTTCCTAATTATTTTCTGACTAAACAAACTCCTTAATCCAAACAAAATCTCAAAGCCCCAGAATCTGTCAGTGTCAAATTTCCTGAGGATCCAGCTAGCTAGAAGCAGAAACATCCTGCAGCAACTTTTATGAGTGTATGGTGTGTAAAAAATGGGGCTTATATTTCTGAATAAAATGGGCTGTAATGGAGGAGAAATCATAAAATTGAAGCACTTGTTGGTAATCTTCAGAATTATTGCACTGAATTTTGGTAATGACTTTTAAAGTTTTACTCCTTGCTTCTGTGATTACTGTTTACACAGTATTATGTGATTTACTTAGAATCACATAAATAGAAAGGTACTTTTTTTTTTTTTTTTTTTGATAAGAGTTCCAGGAGGGCAAGACTTCACTTGCTACAGTATTAGTTGGGGAAAGTATAAGAAGTTACCAACACAGTTAAGAGCACCACCATCTCTTTTGTCAAGAATATGGAAAATTATTTTAAATATATTATTTTCTTGTACATTTTCTTGGTTTTTGTTTTGTTTCTTTGAGACAGCTTTCTTAGACATCTGCTGTAAGTGTATCTATACACAAAGTAGTATACCTGTTTAACTGCCAAATTCTAACTGGAAGTAGATCCAATCTAAGAGGTCAATGACTCATTTTTATTTTTAGCAACTTTTTTTCAGCTCCCCTCCATTCCAGGTGATTATATCCACCTCACTTGTGTCAAATCAATTACTTTTCTAGTCTTGGGTTTTGGTTTTGGTTTAATTTGTTTTCTATGTTTTTGGTTTTTAACATTTCACAAAATTACTTCCAAGTTTTTTAAAATTTAAGTAAATAAAATATACATTTAAAGAAAATAAATGGGAAAAAGGATGTTCCTATCTAAAAACATCTCATCACAGACTGATAAGCAACTCAAGAGTTCAAAGCTGACTCACAGGAGTTGCTGGTAAGATGAATGTTGAACATAGGGAGAATATATTTTTAAAAAATTGTCATTATTACAGTCCCATTTGTTTTATTATCATTTCTAATACAGAATATCACTATGTTACATCTTAATCCAAAAGAGAAGAGTATTCTGTACAGCCTAACAAGTGGTGAATTGTGCCCTGGCAGCCAGAAGGACCAGTAATATACTGTGGTGCATCAGGCACAGCATCACCAGCCGGTCACTTTCTCTCTGTGATATAAGAAATAAGTGTTTTAATGCATGATAAACAATTGGAATTATCAGGTTTTTGCCATGTTTTTGCCCTGCAGCTGGGAGATGGTAACCACAGTAATGCCTCAATAGGCAAGGGCAAATTTATGTGATAAGATCAGTTGGACAGGGGGGACAAATAAAAGATAAATCAGTCCCTTGTGATAGTAAGTGAAGATACATCAAAAATAATTACATGCTGCACAGCACAACACATCAATAGCAGTTATTAATGTATTTCTGACATTATGCATATTTTTTTTCCATCACCCATACTTAACACATATGCACAAACGAGATATATAAAGTCTAACCAGACAGAACCAATCATGATTTCCCTGTCAACAGCACTAAGAGATAAAACAAAAAGCAGAAATATACATGAGAACAATTAAAAGTGGACCAGAGTGGGCAAGACCAAAATCCTTCTGGGAGCCTTTAGCTTCCAAAAATGTCCTCTACATTACTTTGAAGAGTGTGAATATAGTCTTCAGGCTAACACCAGTGAAGTAAAAGGTAATAATCACTTTCTTTCCTTCCAAAATATTTCTCCCAAACTAGTAGATATAATACCAATATGCTTGTGCACCCTTTTACACTTAGAAGAATCTGAAGACATTGCTGTGAATGTGTTTTCGGATAGTTACCAAAAAGTATTGCATTTTATCTCATGCAAGAAATAATCCTAGTAAATCTTCCAGCCTGCATAAGCTGTAAAAACATTAATTCATTTTACCTTTCAAAATAAAATCTTAATTTCTTAGCCTAGGCTTTATTCAGTGAAAATTTCCTCCTCTTCCTTTGGTAACCAAGTTTGTACCTTTTTTTCTGAAAGCTTGCCTTCGTGCCAGTGCAAATATTTACATGCAAAAATGATAGAAAATAATCTAAGTAGAACAGAATTTTGGAGTTTATTGCTCTTGAATAACATCAAGGAGGAAGTAAGCTAATGCCTTGACATGAAAATGGGTGATTGACCATCTTTGGCTTTCTTCCAGGAGTGCTGTTATACATGCTCCTTCACTCCAAAGAAGGAGGACAAAGTTGGTCAGAGATAATGTTTACTCTTACTTTGTGAGTAGCTATATTCAGTTATTGCACAAAGTCCTCTGGTATTACAGTGCCTTTGAAGTAGGCACTGTATCCTTGTCTGATTATGATTTTACCTTTTATGTAAAGCAAAGACTTTATTAAGTTCTGACAGTCTTGTACAAGCACAAAAATTATTAATTGTTTGTGGGAGGAGGTCCTGGATGCGAACTGTCAGGAAAGCCATAGGAAACTGCTGTAGTGTAAAGAAGAGCATGATAACAGAGTTCCCGCCTTCTCCCATGTCCATCACTGGATGTACCCTCCCCAGTTAATGCCTATCAAACAGTTATGCCATCCCCAGTTCTGGAAAGTTCTCGGTTCTGTGTTCTGTAATTGGTCCTTTCCCTGTAACCACTCCTTCCCCTGTCTCCCACTGGATTGTTCCTTCCTTACTCCTCCCATGGGCCCCTATCCCATTGGTCCACATGTACCCTGACCCCGCCTCCTATTCCCTGGTTATAATCCCCGACCCCAGCTTTGGGAGAGAGCTCTGGGGACTCAGATCTCAGAGCTCAGGCCCTCAGAGTTGGCTTCCCTCTGGAGAGGTGATCTCCCTACGTCTTCCCTGCTTTTCCCTGCCTCCTTCTGCCCTTGTTGTACCTGCAATAAACCCTCGAGAACTGTAGCGCTCTGGGTGTCGTCCTGTCTATTTGGTGGATTCATCCTCCTAGTCATCAGGGCTTCTGTCGACCAGCTACCTGCGGGTTTCCCCACCAGACCTAGGTCCGAGATGCCTCAATTGTTTATTTCAATAATAAATAATTTTTTTCTGACTTTAAACCTTGTAGTATAAACTGTGCAAACATAAAAACATACAATCTGTAATTGATTTCCTGGGAAACAAATTCATACAGCAAAACATCACACTGTGAAATTGCTAAACCTGTACATTATTTCTTAAATAATCTTTAGTTGAATTTGCCTTTTTGCCCCCTAGCTGCATAGGCTAAGATAATTGTAGTGATTTCCACTGACATAATCAACAACGAAAAATTAATACATTAATCCCCATTCCTAATACTCAACGCTTAATGCAATGATCTGTGTTTTTATGTGAAAGGTTCCCAGTGTGTCATATTGTTCCTGACATTTATTTCTTCTGTATTTTATCACTAGCTTATTATCCAATGAGGGCAATTTCCCACTGTAGTGCAATATTACATCTAACACCTTTCATTTTATCCCCAGAGTTATTCACCTATTTTGCTCATTGTTCTCTGAAAATTCTTTATATTGTGGCTATTTGAAGAAATTCAGCGTATTACATCAACCACAAGATTTCCTTCACTGCTCTGAGAAATCTAATGTAGCTCTTGGGCATTTGAGTCATTAAGGGAATTTTCATGTTCAGTGCCCTGAGACAGATTCAGTCTTGCATAATTCAAAACAACTTCACACCACTTATAGTAAATGGTCCATGCAGGAATGTTTGCTTTTCTCATCTGTCCTTTCCCCTTCCTCACAGAAGAATTCTAAACCTTGTTTGAATTATCTTTCCTCAATTAATGGCAAAAAGTTAAAGTGACATCAACTGATTATCAAAAAACAATGATAAATTGTTAAAAACTGGAAAGTGCTGAAAATTAGATTTATCTACCAGTGTTCTGCAAATAACTGATTTCCACGTTATTGCCTTCATTCTCCAAAAACATTCAAGAGGGAAAACCTCTTGCACCAAGTGAAGTCCCCACAATCTGTCTGGCAGGCTTGAATCAGAATATGTAGATTTTGTTCTTGATTATATAAATTAAAAAAAACTCTGTAGAACTTTGTACTAAGATTTATTGGAAGAGTTGAAATGAAAACTTTTGCCTGATTAGTAAAAGAAAAATATTCCTAAAAGGGCATCCAAAAAGGAAGAAGGATATGAAACATCTCAAAGTCTGACCAAAACAGGAAATTAAAATACAGTAATAAAAGGTACAACATGAAGTATATATTAGCTGAACTATGCGTAGCTTTCAAAAAAAAAATCAATAACAAATCAGAGATTGTTTAGAATTAAAGTTATTTTAAAGAAATTAAGGAAATCTTTTACTGCTCACAAATGCTATTACTCATGGCAATGCAGGGACTAGTATGCATTGAAAAATGCTGAAGTATGTAATTCAGCAAACCTATTCCATATCTGACTGCATGTGGCTGTAAAAAAAACTTAGAAGTTAGACTTTCCTGTTGTTCATTCATTAAAGAACTTTCTCTGCATTATATTTCTTTAAATTTTACTTTGAAATAGAATCAGTTTAAAGAAAAGAAAAATACTGTGGTTCTGAAATGAATGCAGCTATTAATTGAGCAAATAATATAACCAAGTCCATTTTCCACTTTCATTTCCTTTTTCATGTTCACTTAGACCTCTAAGATTGATCATTTTATATAAATTTCATGCACAAACCTTCACACAAACACAAGTGCTACATGAGAAGTCATGTTACAAAGGTTGCTGTAACTATAGATAAACTTGTAGACAATACTGCAAAACCTCCCCTAATTTACAGACTGGATTAAACAGACAAAATATCTTACTAAATATTTTCTATTTTGTCTCTGAATTTTGATCTATCTCAAGCTACTACACCTGAATTCCACCATTACTTCTAGGAGTAGAAAGGAGGAGGTTTTCTAGACCTGAGTAATCATTAACAAGTTAAAAACAAGGGAAATAAGATAAAAATAGGAAATTCCAGGCCAATTGGTGAATCATTAATTTTAAGTAAGACTTGGAAATGTCCTAAAGTGCTTGAAGAAATACCTTGGAAAAACACAGTTTGATTTATGATTTTTACATAGGTAGGGAAGACCATGCTTAATTGCACAGCATGCTTTGAAAATATTTCTGGTTTTATAGATAAGAGAAATCCTCCAGATTCTGTAATGTTACTCTTTTAAATGCATCTGAAAAAGTTTCATGCACAAAAATGAACAGTTAACACAAATATTACTGCATGTAGGAAAATGAACAAAAGAGTATATTCTAGTGTGTATTATGTACCATCATTCTCTTTGAATTCCCCTAACAATATAAGATGATAAAACATTAAAAAAATAAACTGTGTATTCTCTTCCACTTAGTTACTCCATTGTTGAATAGCTCAAAAGTGAAGATAATATTCTAGGAGGAACTTATATTTTTAATCGGTGTCAAAAAAGGGAAAATGCTCTCTTTGAGTTAAAAAAAAAAAAAAACAAAAAAAAACCTTCCATTTCATTAAGTAAGATATGAATGTTCACATTCCATTACATTGTCTCTTATTTCTGTATTTTGTAGTGAACTCCTGGGCACAAAAACTTTCTCCAGTATTTATTTCTTCAAATCTATGTTTCTATAGACTATAAGAGGACTAAACCAACATGGTAATAACCTGCATTTCATGTGTGCATTTGTATTATGGATAGAGAGGCAGATGAGGGGTTGCCATGAAATTTGCCTGTCCAACCATCCAGGAGCTGCTCTGGCAGTCTGTCTCACAACCCCCAAGTTGGGACTACACCACTTCACAGCTACACCCCATACCTTGCACAGTCAGACCGGGCTTCCACACCAGCTCAACCCCAGGTTCTCCATAGCAGAGTTTCAGGTGTTCAGATCCTTAAAATAATTTAATTATGGCAAAATAACAAAATAGCAGCTTGAGGTGGATGCCTCCTGGGAGGGACTCCCAAGAAAAGGAATCCCTGGACTTTCATACCCTCAGTCCGTGCAATGAAGGTCTCGCTTATCCAACTGAGTGTCCAGTCACCTTGGCCCCTGCCATGTCTCTGAGTGTTCAGTCACCTGGACGGTGCCCAAAGTTTCTAAGCATCTTTTTGTGGAAAGGGTCAGCAGTTCACATCCTCTAACCTGGGGCTCCCAGCCCCCAGAGCTCAGTCAGCAGCTTGCAAACCAAGAAACCTGCACCAAATGTATTCCTCAGCAGCCCTCGAATACTAACCTGAACTAGCTCTTAATATTCTATTTCATATAATGGCAATCCAAAATAGGTTTCCCAGATTTGTACAGAATCTGAAATGGCAGAGTTTATTCCTTAAATACAGATGTTATTTGTTTATGACAGAGAAAATGTTGAAATAGTTACCTTACATTTGGCTATAGGTCAGTATTTCTCTCCCTTTTACATTTTAAGATCTCCACTTTGTCCTTTATAATGGTAAAAAAACAATATTTTTACAATATTTCAAGTTCTTTTGGATAAGGTGAGTATTAGCATAGCCCTCTAAAATGCAGGAATGTTACAAAGCATCATTCTGCTAATGTAGTTAGAATTATAAATCCTGCTTCATAGAAGTTAAATAGAAATTTACAAGAAAAAAAAATTTTCTGAGATGCAAAAATGCATTTATATTAATCATATATTAATTTATATTAATTATATCTTAATTCACTATTTTTAAAAATAAAATTAGGTTTTACCTCTAAGTCAAAAACAAAGATTTTGTTTTTTTCAGTTTGGATATTTCACTTTCCCCTCATTCCTCTCAAAGCTCAGCTCCCTGAAAGGATGGTTCTTCTGTACTTGTAAGTGTACTGCAGAGTTTCTTTGGCAACAATGCTTATAATCAATGAAGAAAAGTGTTGTTAAGCCCTGAGCAGAAACAGTCAGAAGTTGGACTAGCACAGAGGAATCCACCAGGCACAGGATTTTAGTGGGCTGCTGGGTGAGAAGGATTTACCTGGAAAATTTAACAGTGTGGAAATTTATGGGACTGAGCTGCAGGTCTGTGGTTCAGTAGAAAACAGATAAAAGCCTTGCTAAAAGATACGAGTCTCATTTATCAAAGATTCCTAGAGTTAATGACAAACAAGTAAAAATATGGACACACTTCTATTCAGCTGTCAGAGGGGCCAAGTTCTGAGGAGATTCCTATCTGTTCCGGGAAAATAAAAGTGGGCAAAAAAGATCTGCTGACATCCTCTTCATTTAGTAACCAAGAGAGTTGTGGTAAACCAAAGAGCATGGAAGATCCTTGTAAACTAAGAGAAAAAGAGTGCTTATCAGTTAAAAAATAAATAACATATAATCCTGGTTCTCAAAATACTAGACATCGTCTGAGACCCTGAATTCTGGTATTGACACTTTAAAGATGATTTTTGTCCATCTTAATTTTGCATTATCCTATATGAAGATGTACTATTGAAATAAAATAATTTTCTACATACAAGCAGCATCAAAAGAACAACAATTTATAAGTATCTTTCTAATGACCCTCTTTCTGAACACCATTTTGATTTAATTCCTAAATTATCTGGGTTTTTTTTTCCAAAATCTAGAATCTACAAAGCAAGGATCTACAAGTTTTACCTACTTGTGAAAGAAAGAAACAATATCACAAAGATATTGTTTCACAAAGAAACAATATCAGTTAAGTATCTCCCTCATATCTTAATTTTCATTTTCAAAATTAAATCCTAAACTGATTTTTCTTGGTAAGATCAGATCTTACTAAACACAATATTTTGTGGTTTTGTAATACAATATGGTTTCTGTGGGACTAGATATGGAAAAAAATATAAATACTAGAAAATACCTGCTTTTTATTTATTCAGGGAAAAAAAAAAAAAGAAAAAAAAAAACATGACATAGCTCATACTTTTAGTTCTTCAAGTGATTCAAACTACATTTATACCTCTTTGTCTTGTTTTCCCCTCTTAAAAATTGCAATAGTCTTTAGCTTTACTGGGATTTATTTCCCATAAGTAAATTCAAAGTAGGTATTATAGTAACACAAATAAAAAAGGTTTTAATTTCCAAAACTTATTAAAAATTTGTCTCTAAAAAAAAAAAATGTTTGAGGTTCAAATGAAAGACAATATCTGAATAAAACTAATCCCCAGGAGAATCCATGGCACCTGCCAGACTCTGTAAATGTTTTATAAATGTTGTCTTCTGCAAAGTCGACTGCAAACATCATAAGACCTTTGGTAAATATGTATACTAGACTTTTTGTTTGAGCAGAAATATTGAGCTTCCTGTCATTATGATTATAAAATAGAGAGGATTATTTCAGATTTTTTTTTTAATATTTGATTAGTGGCATCTCTTTTTTTCTTGGGATCAAGTTTCAAATCACACACAGAATAAAGTGTTTGAAAATAGTCTTCCTTAGTAATACAAGACTAGCAAAACAAACCATTTAGAAGTCATTCATGAGTAAACATACAGAAAAACTAATGCTGGAAAAGAAAAAAAATTGGCTGTCTGATCCAGAATAACAGAATGACAAGGAAAAATTCTGCACTGCAGGAAAATAATACTGTTTATATTGCAGAATGTAAAATGTTTATCTCTTTGGCAGAGGTAAAATACCACATTTTGTGTGTCTACAATTACCTAGTGGTAACTGTATCAAATTAATTTTTTCTGATGATTGTTTTATCTGATGATGATTATTAATCTGATGATTAATAAACTGATTATTAAAAGAACATCACAAAAAAATTAATAAAAAATCTGCAAAACAGCACAGAACTTAAACATAATTAGCTTCTGTGGGATCTACTAAAGCATATGCTATGATGCTTATGCAAACATCATCATTAAGAGAGAACTTTTATACTTACCTCTCTTTGCCTTCTTGCTGTTGTTGCCATATTACAGAATTCAATTACAGGTTACTGTTTGGACAAAAATTATACTGTCTTACTTTTCTTCACAACACATTACTAACTATTTATCTTTTAATGTGCTTTGAACATGGAGACTCAGCTGCAGACCTTCAAGTATGTCAGGGAAAGATTTTTATACGGATAAAAGTATTAGAATTCTTCATCTGACCTCCTCATATCCAAACTTCACAGAGATATTTCTGTCAGTGTAAAATTTACAGAATTGGAATTTTGGCCCTAACTAACATTAGGAAATGTCAAGAACCTTTTCAGTAACAATGTTCTGAATATTAAGAAAAGACTGAGTGAACAGTAGGAACTTCTGCTGCAGACAAGCATTTGACTGCTGGCCTCAAGAACCAAACAATGCTGCAACATGTCTCCCTTCCAGACATGACATAGAAGCCATCTCAGGGTAGCTACTTCACCTCTCATTTACTGATCTCAGACATGAATTACATACAAGAGGAGAAAAATGTTCTGTCATGTTTTTTTCTCTACATTTGTCTTGACACTGTAAAAATGATAATTGCATTAAATGCCAATAGTTTCGGTTTGTTAATTCAGAAATTTACCTTTAGTACAAACTGTTGATCCACACAGAATTCCACATCACTGCCATCACACTATCAATCCTCTGCAATGTGGTAAAAGTAAATAATGAAACAATCAACAGAAACTCTGTGAAGCCGTCATAACTGTAAAAGCTGAGATTAATCTTGTACGCCAGCTTATAACTTTGCCTTAAACTGCAAAACCGAGAAAGCTCAAACCCAACTGTATTACTTTTTTATTATTTTTACAAAGTGAATGGGTGATAAAGGCTGCAAAGTGAAAATAGCCCTTTGAGAAAGAGGCATAGGACATTTGACAATAGATGGATTTTTATAGAGCTGAAACATGATATGTATAATGAGTTTAATAACACTTGACATGTAAGTTTAGTAGATATTCTTGAGCTAGTTTCACTCTTGCCATTTCATCTCTCCTGATGAAATGTGTAGTAGTGGGATTTTGAAGTTTATGTTTAAGAAATTGTTTAGTATAATTGTAATGGTTTGTGCCTATTCACCCCTGTTCAGTTTTCCTAATAGTCTCTCCCCAAAGTTTTTCCACCTGCTTTCCCGCCTTTCCCCATGTCAATCCTGGGGTAAACCTCCCTTATTTCCAGACCCTTCCCTGTCTATCTTCTAAATCCTGCCCCTGCAGCTTGTCTTTCATTATTTGCTACAGCCATTTATCTGGAAGCTTCCCTGTCAGTTATGATATTTTCCTTCACTTATTGGTACATTATGTATGCATTCTCCCCTTCCCCATCCCTATTGGTTTTATGTTTATACATATCCCTTCCACACTCCTCCTATCTAGCCAGCCCTTGATTTGTTGTTAGGCTGTCCCCCCTCGGGGGCAGCCCCCCCTTAAAAGCTGCCATTTTTGGTAATTCTGCCAATTTGGTAATTTGGCCTTTTGCCTTGCCTTTACTTTGAGTCGTTACACTGTATCACCCTGTGCCACAGCCCTCCAGCATGGGGAAGAATAAAGATTGCTTGGAAATGGAAGTGAAGGGTCCTTCTCTCTTTCCTTTGCCTCGCTCCCTCGACGCAGCCGACAGCCAAACCACCATCCTGTGCCTGCCGGTGGCTGAGGTGGGGAGTGGCTGCTCATGACACGCGCTTCGGGAAAAGTGGGCTCAGGGCTCGCTTACAGCCAGTGCCTCTCCCTTCTGCAACTGGGGCGTGGCGTCAGCTTGGCACCCACCGCGGGGCTCCAAGAGGCAAGCCCCCATGGAAAGAACTGTCTCCAGAGCGTCTGGACGTCTCTGTGCAGTGAAGTCCGTGGACTGTGAGGCACTGCCGGTGAGACTGTGCACTTTGTGGTTGCCGCGGCTCCCCAGCGGCTTCCCAGGGGAAGGAAAACCCCCTCCAGCACCACGTGCTCTGGATGGGAGGGGAACCTTCTCCGGGATCGAGGACATTGACTGAGGCTTTTCATTCCCAGGAAACTCTGGTTTCTTGAGTATCCTGGTGGCTGGGATGGACCCAGCTGGGGTGCTCTGGGTTCTGCGGAGGGGTGGTTCCCATGGATAAAGTGAGGCGCAGGTGCAGCATTAACACCACCCCTCTGTCGATCCTGGGGTCCTTTTTCTTTTCGTTCCTAGTTTTACCTCGGAGAGTGCGTAGAAAAGAAACTAGCAGGCAGCCTCAGTAACAATGGGTGGGAGGCTGTCTACTAGGGAGAGGGAAGTTTTTATCCAAGTTGGGGAATCCCTGGTTAGAGAGGGCTTTTGTTTATCAAAGGGAAAAGCTAAGAGAATTGTTGGGTGGATTTTCTTTCATTTTCCAAATACTACCCCTGATGAGGTAAAAACACCGAAATTTTGGGATAAGATTGGAATGAAACTTGGAGAAGGGGCGATGATGGATGGTGGATCAGGAGGTGATTTTTTTCCCTCTTTTCATAAGATTAAAAACCATCATGGCAGAAATAGAAAGTGAGAGAAAATTCAAATGAATCTCCCCCAGTTCCTCCTGAAACCCCCTTGTTCCTGACCCTCAGCTTTCTGAACTGGGGGGGTTGGGGGGAGCAAACCACCCAAAGCAGGTGCAGGGCAGCTCCCACATTGTTGAATGTCTCCCTGGCTCCCCACATCTCCCCCGGTACCCCTCTGGCTCTGGCAGGACTGATCACCCTGTCAGAGCTCCTTCCCTAGACCCTAATACCTCACCCCCTTTGCCTGTAGAAAAGCCTGTAGGTGGTTTCCCAGACAGTGTTTATTCTTCCCCTTGCCAGAGTCACAAAATGGCAGACGCCATGTGGCATGGTCCCCATCTTGTGCTTCCTCTTCCCATAATCCCTTTCTCCCTTGCCCCCTCCCCCTGTCCTCCAAGACCCTCCATGGTGTTCTGGCTCCTCCTCCTCCCATCCTCAAATTACCCTGGCTCTGCCCCTAGTACCTCCCTCTGCTACACCCCCTGGCCAAACCACTGCCCCTCTTGGTGCTTCTGCCTCTTGCCTTGGCTCTGCCCCTCACCCTGTAGGACCATCCCTCCCACCTCCAGTTTCCCACACTGCTCCTTCCGGTTCCCACAGTACCATGGGAAAAAGGAGGGACGAGGTGGAGGACTGGATGTCAGATGATGGCAACCCAGTCATCTTCGCAGTGCTAGGGGAAAGAAGCCAAAATGGGCACCTTTCCCCTACAGCAACATCAAAGAGTTTTTCAAAACTCAGAAAGAGGTTGGCCGGTCAAGTGAATATTTTAAAGGCTTTCTAAGGACCATCTTTTCGGCAAATGTCCTAGTTCCCGGGGACCAGAAAGAAATATTTTCCAGCCCATGTTGTCCATCAGAATATAGGCTGTGGATGAAAGCCTGGCAGGAACGGCTTGCCAATCTCCTTCCAAATTTATGGGACAATGAAAAAACAGCAAATGATGAAGATGGCAAACCCCTCAGTATAGGACATCTCGTGGGGGAGGGTGAGTGGGAGCAATCCATAACCCAGGCTGAGAAAATTCCTAAGGCAGTCCTAGAGATAATTAAGATGGAAGCAGAAAAGGTCTTCAACCTCCTACCTACTAAAGATCTTTGCCCAGTCTTGTCTCTTTAAAGCAGAGACCCGATGAAGCTTTTCTAGATTTGTGGATAGGGTCAAAGAAGTTGTGGGAAGGAGGATTCCTAGATCAGAAGCCCAAGATGACATCACAATAGAAATCATAACTGAAGGTGCGAATGAGGACTGCAAGAGAATCATCCTCAGCCTCCCTTCATCGTCACCACCTTCTCTGGACTTAATTATGGAAGAGTGTACCAGGAAAACAAGACTTCCTCAAATAGAAGCACTGAAGAGAGTCACCTTCAGAGAGCGGGCAACAGCAGTGGCAGATGCTCAGCTACCCCCCATCTCACCACGAGCATCGAGACAATATCCCTGCTTCCACTGCAAGCAGAAGGGTCATTTTATAAGAGACTGCCCCTATCTGGGGAAAGACCCCCTGGTTTCACCAAGGAGGGGAGGGGGAAGGGAACATGGGGAGAATGAGCAGCAAAAAAACTAGCACATGAGCACGATGCTGCCCCACATGAGGACATAAATGGGGCAGGGCATGGGAAGGATGGTTGCCAACATGTTAATAGCCCCTTTGCTTTAATTTCTACCCAGGACGTGACCGAGCCTTTTAGGCTACACCTTACCCAATCTGTGACATTTGCTGACTTGGACTGGAAAGAGCTTTATGTGGACCCAGAGCTGGACACCAAGCTCTGCAAAGGTCCAGTCTCTCTATCAGCGGGGATGTGACTACCTTGTCGTAGGGGACACAAAGCATACACCCTGTGAGATTGAGATTGCACTGGCAGTCTTACCACCTATCCCAGAGCATCTTGTTCTCATGGCACATCCCCCCCTCTTCCTGCCAAAGGGTCAGGTCATCACCCAGACCATTCCATTGCGACAGTTTTTGTGGGACGACCTGGACCTGTCCGCTTACTACACTGAAGTGGTGGGAAAGGAGAAGCCCCTTATATGGTGCAGTTTTAAGAGCAAGGGGCACAAAATCCAACTTCAAGGGATGATGGACACAGGGGCAGATATAACGGCTATTCCATTGCACAAATGGCCGCCACAATGGGAACTGCAGGACGTGGACTGCAAGGTCCTAGGTGTAGGGGCGCACACAATTCGCAGAACAATCTAGGGGCATCCTGCAAATTACAGGGCCCAGTGGGCAATTGGCAAACGTACACCCGTTCTTGTTAAACACCAAGTTTACCCTGTGGGGGAGAGATTGCATGTCCCAGTGAGGGTCCAAATTAGAACTGCTGGCCCCTCAGGGTTTTTAGCAGCAGCCACTGAGAAAGAGCACCCTACTCAGAAGTTAAATTGGCTAACTGAGACACCAGTCTGGGTAGATCAGGGGCTGCTCAGCAAACAGAAATTAAAAGCACTCAATCAACTTGTGGAGGAGCAGTTGGCCAAAGGACACATCATAGAGACCAACAGCCCCTGGAACTCCTCAGTGTTTTCATTATCAAAAAGCCAGGGAGGGACAAGTGGCAGCTTCTTCATGACGTGAGGAAAATTAATAATGTAATTGAAGACATGGGGTCTTTCCAGCCTGTTATGCCATCCCCATTGATGGTCCCTCAAAATTGGCAATTGGTAGTCATTGACATCAAGGATTGTTTTTTCCAAATTCCTCTACAGCCAGACGATGTGCCACGTTTTGCCTTCTCGGTTCCTTCCATCAACCGAGAAGCCCTAATGTGACGCTACCACTGGAGGGTATTGCCTCAGGGCCTCAAATGCTCTCCCACCATCTGCCAATGGTATGTCGCCAGAGTCTTGTCCCCAGTGTGTGCCAGAGCAGGGGAGTATATCATTATATGGATGATGTATTCATATGCGCCCCCTGTTGTATTGTGTTTTATTATGTTCGTTTGTACTGTTGTTACTACCCATGTTCTGTAAGTGGTTTGTTCCTGTTATTCCCCCATACCCTTATGGTTTAGCCCCTGTCACTCCTCCCCAGGCCTGCCCCTTGACTCAGCATAAATGTCTAGGGCAAAATAGACCATAAATTCTGAGTCATTCCTGTGTCCCCTCCCTGGTGCCCTGTCCATCACTCGGCAGCCCATCCCCACCATCTAGAAGCTTCCATCAGGGGCGTTGAGTGATTGGATTAGGACCAGGACCCCTCCCCTAACCTCCCCTGATATGTTTTTACTCCTATCCATCACCTTGAGAGCCACTCCCCAGTTTACCCCATTGGTTGTAATCCCTTTCCCCTCCCCCCTTTATAAACTGTTGCAGAGCCCCTCTTGAGGCTATTGTTGGTTGGCCCTTGTTGAGGTTTGTTGGAGTTCCTGGGAGCTGCTAATAAAATCCCGACGTTCACCCCCAAAGAGAGTCCGCCTTGTCATTTCGGTGGAGTAGCTGTCCGGTCACTCCTCTGGAGGCACTCCTGGAAAACCCCGCTGGGAACCGAAGGGAGTGCCTTCGCCGTCGCTGTGTCACCTGGCCGGGTCACTCGAGCGGCTGCCGAGTGGACACGATGGCAGCCCCCGATGACAACACACTCACACAGGTTCTGGATGATACTATTGTTGCCTTGTCGGTGGCAGGATTTGAGTTAAATCATGAAAAAGTGCAGAGGCTGCCACCCTGGAGATATTTAGGCCTCAAAATCATCAACCACACGATAACACCACAGCGGCTGGTGATCAAAGATGAGCCCAAGACCCTGCGAGATCTCAAACAGCTGTGTGGAACCTTGAACTGGGTGAGGCCTTGGTTGGGCCTGACCACGGGTGACCTATCTTTTCGTTTGTTAAAAGCGGGGGAGAAGATGGATACCCCAAGGACATTGACCTAGGAGGTACAGGCTGCATTAAAAAAGAATCAGTGCTGGAAAGTCGGCAGGCCCACGCTGCCAGCCTGAACTCCCCCTCAATTTCATCATTTCAGGGAAATTGCCACACATGCATGGGTTGATTTTTCAGTGGGACAGAGGTCAGAGGGACCCCCTCTTGATTATAGAGTGAGTGTTCCTTGGCCACAGCCTGTCCAAAAGCATCACGCGGCCACAATAACTGATGGCCCAGCTGATTTGTAAGGCTAGGGCACTCATGCGGTTGCTTGCGGGGTTTGATTTTACATGCATTCACATACCAATTCGGCTGTCCACCGAGAAATTAAATAATGAGACTTTAGAACATCTACTGAAAGAGAATGAGAACCTCCAGTTTGCCCTAGACAGTTACCCTGGGAAATTGACTATTCACCAACCTGTCCTAAATTGTTTAACAGCAAATTCCATCTGGTGCCAAAAGAAATTCAAAGTCGTACGCCCCTTAAGGCCTTGACCATTTTCACTGATGTGTCCCACATCACTGATGTGTGGGAGTTCCCACAAGTCTGTAATGACTTTGAAGGACCCCCAGACTCAGCGGTGGGAAACCAATGTTAAGACTGTTGAGGGCTTCCCTCAAATAGCTGAGTTGGATGCTGTCAGGGTCTTTGAAAGGTTCCCTGAACCTATTAACATTGTGACCGATTCAGCTTACGTGGCAGGGGTGGTGTCTAGGGCTGAGCATGCGGTGCTCAAAGAAGTCTTGAATCGGGTGATTTATAAGTTGCTTTCAAGATTAGTACAGCTGGTTTCCCATTGAGAGCAACCCTTTTACATCATGCATGTGAGATCACACTCTGATCTCCCAGGTTTCATCGCGGAGGGCAACCACAGAGCTGATGCCCTGGCTACACTGCTACAGCTGTCTGGCCAAGGCAACACCTTCCATCAAGCAAAGCTCAGCCATCAGCAGTTCCATCAGAATGTGCCTGGTCTGATCTGCCAATGCCACGTGACCAGGCCAGAGTGATCGTGGCCACATGCGCACAATGCCAGGGTGCATACCACAATGCATTACCATCACTGGGGGTAGGGGTAAACCCCAGAGGTCTCCAAAGTTGAGAAATCTGGCAGACTGATGTAACCCATGTACCCCAGTTTGGCAAATTTAAATATGTTCATGTCAGCGTGGATACCTTTTCAGGTGCAGTCTATACCTCAGCCCACACAGGAGAGAAGGCAATGGATGCACGGAAGCATCTAATACAGGCCTTCTCCGTGTTGGGGATTCCAAAGGTCATTAAAACTGACAATGGGCTGGCCTATGTCACCAGGGCCTTCAATAATTTCCTGCTGGAATGGGGAATTGAACATCAAACTGGAATTCCATACTCCCTCACCAGCCAAGCAATAATAGAGAGGACTCACCAGAACCTGAAATGAGCCCTAGAACATCAGAGGGCTGATACTAAAGTGTTATCCCCCCAGCTTAGGCTTTCAAAGGCACTGTTCACCCTCAACTTCTTGAAGTGTTCCTTTGAAAGTCTAAACTCAGCAGTAGTGAGACATTTTAACCAAAACCACATGTTAATGTTCAAAGACAAACCACCAGTGCTAATAAAAGATCCTGAGTCACAGCAGATCAAAGAGCCCTACGACTTAATCACCTGGGGACGTGGGTACTCTTGTGTGTCCATGCCCTCTGGTTTGAAGTGGGTCCCGCGCAAGTGGGTCAGGCCATACCTGTTGGCCGAGAAGGGAAAAGACCACTAGAATGTCACCCCGTTGTCGTTGGAGGACCCAGCTGACGTTGCTGTAGCCTCCAACTGAAAAAGGATAAAGGATTCAGAACTCCAGAACTTCAGAAACTGTTGAGTTTCTCTAATGTGTTCTTCTTTTATGTTCAAGTGACATCCGTACCGGACAACATGTGGAAAGAATGGGGCTTGTCCAGATGGATGTCATCTGTCATCAAGGACATTCGTTTAGTTGTTTTAATTCTGTTTTTAATTTCTGTAGCTATTGGCATTTGTAAGAAACTGTTATTTAGGACTGTTGCCACTTCCAGACGAGGACCACCTTCTCCTCAGCGATGGTGGGAAGAGTCTGAAGTCTTATCAGCTGCCATGGTTATCATCCCCTCAACACCATAATAAAAATTTAAACAAAAAAGGGGGAATTGTAGTAGTGGGATTTTGAAGTTTATGTTTAAGAAATTGTTTAGTATAATTGTAATGGTTTGTCCCTATTCACCCCTGTTCAGTTTTCGTAGTAGTCTCTCCCCAAAGTCTCTCCACCTGCTTTCCCGCCTTTCCCCATGTCAGTCCTGGGGTAAACCTCCCTTATTTCCAGACCCTTTCCTGTCTATCTTCTAAATCCTGCCCCTGCAGCTTGTCTGTCATTATTTGCTACATTCATTTATCTGGAAGCTTCCCTGTCAGTTATGATATTTTCATTCACTCATTGGTACATTATGTATGCATTCTCCCCTTCCCCTGTTGAATCCCGGACTTTGGGTTTAGGTCAGGGTTCCCGGACCCCCAGCGCTGCCCCTGCCACCTCCCCATTGGCTCCTGCCTTCCACACCACACCCCTGCAGCCCTGGGACTGCCCCTGGCCCGGGCACTGCCCTTGCCATGCCCCTGTTGGTTTCCCCGGGCCACACCACACTCCGGGACCGCCCTGGGCCCTGGTGCCATCCCCTACTGCGTCCCTATTGGCTTCCCCAGACCATGTGACACCCCCCACTCCACCCCCCCATAAAACTCCCACACAGCCGAGGCCGTGTGGCCATACACAGAAGCTGGGAACACACCAATAAAATGCTCTCAGCTCCTGCCGTGAGGAATTTGGTCCTTCCTTCACCCCCTTTATCGAGGTCCCTTGTGCATGGCGGTAGAGATGGCCGACCCACCTTCCCAGGGTGTGCGGCGCCCAGGAGCAGCAGCGGGACCGTGACCGGAGGACCTGCGGTGCCCCACAGGGCTGCTCCAAAGCCAGGAGAAACACCAGAATGCCGCATTCCCCTTCCCTATTGGTTTTATGTTTACACATATCCACTCCATACTCCTCCTCTCTAGCACTTGATTTGTTGTAAGGCTGTCCCCCCTTGGGGGCAGCCCCCCCTTAAAAGCCACTGATTCTCCCTACTTCACACCTTTTGCCTTGCCTTTACTTCGAGCCGATACACTGTATCACCCTGCGCCACAGCCCTTCTGCACGCGGAAGAATAAAGGTCGCTCGGAAATGGAAGCAAAGGGTCCTTCCCTCTTTCTCTGCCTTGGTCTCTCGACGCAGCCAATGGCTAAACCCCCACCCTGTGCCTGCCGGTGGTTGAGGCGGGGAGCATCTGCTTATGACATGCACTTTGGGGATAGAGGGCTCGGGGCTCGCTCGCAGCCAGTGCCCCTCCCTTCTCCTGCGACCGGGGCGCGGCATCAAAACAAATAAATTGGTGCATTGATCAGTTTGAAAGAATACTGGGATTCTTATCTGGACATCAGCAGATCACATGTAAAAGGAAGCTGTGCAGGAGATACATTATTTATGATGTAGTTATAAAATCTCATATCCTAGAGCAATGGTAACTATCTATAGGCCTCTAAACATACATTTTACAAAAATACCACAATGTTAAAACCTTGTGCTGAGTTTCCTGACATATATTACAAAGCATTTAGGTACTTGTTCCAGTAAGTTAATACACTGAAAGACTTCCCTTTGTCTTTTCAGAAAGGTAGGTTTCCACTCTCCAGCTGAAAATATTGCTTATTTCCACTCTAAATACCTGGGTAGTATTGGCTGGATCTGCCCTCTGGGAGATTCATCTGTTCTTTTCAGAAAACAAAAGTGGCCTGATTATTTAATTTTTTTTTCATTTGTCTTGTGCTATTTTGTGTAAAAAAAAGAGTGAAGTTATCTGCTGAGATCCCATGGGGCATGTAACCTTTGTAAGTTGTTTTAGAAAGACTAACAAACTTTACTTTTGCCAGTGCAATGAACAGACGTAAAAGTACATAAAACAAAGGCCTTGCTAATTTTTCCGGACCTTAATATAATAGCGATAAAGGGCTAGGATTTCTTAGTGACTTTTAAACACTCAAGGAGAAAAAAAAGAATGATTCAAAGGCAAGAACATATATGTAGACTGGTGTTTTTCCACCTTTTTTTTTTTTACCACTAGTTTAAGCCATATGCTGCATAGTAATTTTACGAGACTATAAAATTGTTCTGTTTGTATACATGTGATTTTATTTTTTCTTTAATATTTAAGTGGGATATAGATGTCTTTTACTCAGTTTTAAGCACATTTCAGGCTGAAATGTTCTCTTGTATCTTTTGTTTTCACTTAGAAATATCATTTACAGTTTACTATTATTTTGACTAAAATAAATAGAAAGGACTTAAAATATTAGTAAATTCTATTTTGTTAAGAAACATGTAATATATAAAACAGTGAAAGAATCAAAAAATTTATGAAGACAAGAAAATCTAGAAATACTAGAAATACTAGAAAATCTGGCTGTATGAAGAGACAAACAAAAACCTGAAAAATATTTACCTCTACAGACTCAAAGATAACTTAATTTTCTCTGTTCATTATTTGGATGTACATACATTGGACATCATATCAGGATAGAGCAGCTGAAGTAGAGCATTGTTAAGAATTCTGTTGGAAATCATATGAACATCAAGGTCTCATTGCATATTAACACTGAAATACGCTTTTAAAGCACTTCAAAGCCTAAGGAATACAATTTTTATCTTGTTAAGTCACAGATTCTGAAGTATGATGATACAACAAATGCTGTCATAGGATTTAATTAACACCAATTATAACATAATCTGTTCAACTTTTTTGATTAGTAATGCAGATTTAGTTACATTTCAATCAGAAAAATCTTTTAATATGATTGTGTCAAAATTGTGGAGACTTAAGCACTTCTAACTTCTTTTTGTATGAACCAATTTTTGTGTAATAGGTTTCTTTCTAGTTTATTTTCTTAATCCTATCTCTAATCCTTTTTCTTCAAGTTTATTTTAACATACAAGACTTTTCAAAAAATATCAATCTGAAAGTCATCAATATAACATTATTTTTGTTATGTTTCTTTGGAACAGGCTGTGTCATAAAGACATGAATAAAACCAGTAATCTGCAAATTATTACTTACATTATAAAAATTTAATACATATTTGTTTATTTTTTTTATTAACTGCATTATTGCATAATAAAAATTGAATTGACAACTTTAACATTTACTTTCAAATAATGAATATAATTATTCTCCTTTGCAGCCAAACACTTCTGCTGGCAATTCAGAAGAAAAGAAATTAGTGAAGAGGTTTCCTAATCCAACTTTTTAAAAATGTTTAATTGACTTTGGACAATGATTTAGTTCTATCAGAAGAATAATAAAGTTGAAAGGGAGAATTTTCTGTCTATTTGCACATATTGCTTGTCTAGGAATCTCTTAGTAATAATATTTTTAGAAATCTAGATTGATTTAATTATAAGAAACAGATTTTACCCACATAATAAAGGGGTAAGTTTAGAACAGAACAAAAATTAGATTTTTTTTTTCAGTGTCTACAAATTTCTAAACATTTTATTTAAAGCAATAAACAAAATAATTTCTTAAATGAAAATATACCTATTTCCAGACACTATAATTTAGAAATTTTTTAAAAATACACATTATCAGTAAGTCAGTTTTTAAGGGACTTTAATATTAGTCTACTGGTTAAGAAATATTTAAAGTCGATGATAAATATCTGTTATTTGACAGAACAGTACAGAATCAATTGAAAAATAAATTTCAGTTCCCTCATTTTTATTTTTCCAGAAAAGGACAAAGCTTTGTTCTCATAAGGAGGTTCATCATTGTGTTCTCTGATACCTGTTGTAATGTGTTTTCATAGTTTACTCCCGTTTTCCCCCAATGTAGTTGGTTTAGCCTAAGTTATACCCTCCTACCTAGTTGCCTGTCATACCCAAAGACCTGCCTCTTGTGGTAGAATGTTCTTTACCCTTCCCCTACCATACTGTCAATCTTTACTTGAGCCAACCTCATGCTTAGAATTCCCCTTCAGAAATCCCCTAAAACTCAAGGCCCCATTAGACCATGTGACCCAAATCCCCCCGCCATTTCCCTGATTGGATGATGCTTTTGTGAACCCTGCCTTTTACTCCTCTTCAGGATATCCTCTATTGGTTAATAATTTGTGCCCTCCCTTTGAACCTCCTCCAGTTTTGAGGTGCTGCACTCCTGTTTTTTTTTGTCTTTTTCTGCCAAATTCCCCAGAGTAATAAACCCTCTTTTACCCTATGCAAAAGGCCCGCCCTTGTCCTTGCCTCCTCAGAGCACAGACTGACAAACAAAAAAGGCCGTAGAGTAATTGCTCTAGTCGCACCTTAGGTCATTCTGCTCCCAGAGTGCTACCCACTCTTGGTGCCAGCTGGGGTGGAAGAGCCAGTGCAGCTCCAGCTGATGAGTCGGATATCCTAAGCTATTTTTTATAATCATCCTTGCAAATATTAAGGAATTTACACAGACTTAATTAAAACATTTTTTAATTTGTTAGTGTGCTTTGCATTTAAGTGAAGTCCAGGATTAACCTGGTGAGTTACAATTGTGCAAAAATTATCATGCAACTTCTGCTAACATAATGTTAGCTTATTTCTGTAATCTCAATTTGGTCTGAACATGTTTGTTCTAATGGCATCTCTGCTGGCGTGAAATAGTAGTCTGCAAGTTAATGAATCTTTTTCACCTGGTAGTATCAGTAAACATGATGCTTAGGGACATGGATTAGTGGTGGAATTGGCATCATGGACTCGATGATCTTAAGATTTTAACATTAATATTTCGAACCTAAATATTTGTATGATTCTATTCTATGATTCTATGGACACAGCTGCAGTTTGTATCTTGAATGGGTAAAGTATTTTACTGCATTTTGAATCAAAATACTGATTTTAGGACATAACACACACATCTTCCTGTTCAATATCCCTTTTCCCTCCTATTTTTTTAGAAGTATATTGCTAGTGTTGCTTGCAACCATATGAAATCAACCTCATGCATAGTTTCTGTCTGAAAATATCTTAATTTAGGAAAATATCAGTTCTCCATTTGATCTCTAAGTGTGTTGTTCAAACACTGCACGTGAATGATTTCATTTTTGAAACATAACAACTTTAAGGTTAGAAAATGGCATTTTCCCCTCTTGTCTTGCTTCCTCCCATTAAAATTATTTCTGACCATCTAGTGGCATTATCAGGATACAACTAGAAGTACTGAAGAACAACTCCAGAATAAAAATACATTTATTTATTGAGTATGATACAAATAACTCAGTAGGCCTGAAAGCAGTGTAGCTGCAATATTGAAGATTGTATGCCAGATGTCTCTTAGAGTGCTCTGCAA
This sequence comes from Vidua chalybeata, assembly GCF_026979565.1. Classification (NCBI taxonomy): domain Eukaryota; kingdom Metazoa; phylum Chordata; class Aves; order Passeriformes; family Viduidae; genus Vidua; species Vidua chalybeata. Next base: position 20,891,382 of record NC_071570.1, on the reverse strand, counting down.
ACGTGACTGAAAGTATACTGTATTCTCACAAAACACATCAAAGGAAAGGAAAAATGAAACTCGTTAATTGAGGTAATAAAGATTTATGTTCAAGCAGTGAGGTGATGAAAATTAATACCACTGTGCTGAATGGAACGGAACTGTGACAATTGAAATGAATTGAAGATATACCTCAAGTGATTTCTATGGCTTTAGGAGATTGCATTTAAATTTGGGGGAAAGAAAAATGAAAGATTGCCCAGGAGTCAGCACAGATGATCTTTTCCCCTTATTGCTCATTCCTTTGCCCCCTTGCAACTTTTTCTGTGTGTGCAGTGAAACAAGACTCATTTTCCTGTCTAGAGAACTTCTGTTTCTTTAGGGATTAGTCTTTGTTCTAAATCCAAGTCCTAAACTCGCCAAACTAAAGGCAAAATTCCAGGTGATAACTTTCTCTTTTAAAACTGCAGGATTATAGTAACTTTACTTTTCCAAACAGACTTTATGGTATCTTTAACATATAGAAATTAGGATTAGCAGCCAGCATCATAATGCAGCATGGTAGAAGTATTCTATACTACTAACATTGCACAAATTTTGCTGTTGAATAATAGCATGATGGGTTCTTTACTTAAAAAAAAAAAAACTTTGCTGTTAGTCATTCCCTCCATATCAGGTAGTTAATATATTTCTGCTCAAGCTATGCCATTGAGTCTCTGACATCTGAACCTGTTATTGGGATAAAGCAAAACAATATAAAACAAAACAATAAAAAGTAAAACAATACAAAAATTGGACAGGAAAATGTTTCCTTTTAAAGCTCACTAAGTATGCCATGTAAGAGAGAGAAATATAAATTTTATATTAAGTCTATGTAAATTTTTTTTCACAATAAGAAGCAACTTTCCAAGCGCTACAGAGAAAACAACTATTTTAGGCATAGATAAAGGAAAAGCTCAGTGATTAATAGGTAGCTAAAGACATACAATTTGTTTTTCCTAAGAATAACTTATCTGCTTTCAGTTGGCTTTTCTAGAGTAAAATTACCTGAAGGAACAAAGTAATCTAAGAGTATTGTCTGTTGCTTCTTAAATATTTGAGAGTAATTTACTAAGAAGTCTTAATGCTTAAGTTCAACATACTCAATAAAAAGTTACGCCTGCAAGAAACCTCATTAAAAAGTTGCTTACTTAAATCAAGGTTAAATCTGCATAAACAGTGCAGTGGGAGTGGCTTAGTATTTTAAAAATAAATTAACAACATATTTTTTTCATTGAAACTCAATTTACAGTAACCAGTTGTTATGATTACAATGAAAATATACCAAGGACAAAGAATTTTTTAACTTACTCTTCTCCAAGGCACATCCTGTTGTTTTGTCTCAGGATAGAGATCTAAAAAGATTAAGAAACATTTGATATTACTGGTAGTAATAGTCACTGTCAAATACTATGGTTTCCTTTATACATATATTTTTATTTATTGATAGGTATAGTCAGAAAGAATTATGATTTTGCAATACCTCATACGTACATTAAAGGAAAAGTTAGCAAATGAAAATATAGTTACACTCCTGCAGTTCTATATTTCTTTCTATTAAATATGCTTCTGAGTTTTTGTACAGGTCTCATTATCACAGAATCACAGATTGGTTTGGGTTGGCAGTCACCATAAAGATCTTCTAGTTCCAACTCCTACAGCATGGGCAGAGACACCTTCTACCAGACCAGGTTGCTCAGATCCTGATCCAGCCTGGACTTGAATTCTCTAAGGGATGGGACAGCCACAACTCCTCTGGGCAAACTGTTCCGGGGCTTTACCACTCTTTAAAGAGTGTGAAATTCTGCAAAGAATTTCATTTTAGATCATATTGGAGAGCATTTTTAATTGCAATTTTCATAATGGAATGTTTAAATTATCTCATAAATGAAAGTCTATAATTATGCAGAATTCAATATTTGTACTATGGGTCACGATTTCCAAATATATACCTTTGTAGTTCTTGAAACATATTTTCAGGCTTGAATCAGTTTGCAGATGTTAATGACATTTAAAGACTAGCTCAAAGAAAAAACTCTATAATGCAAAACAATTAAATTCACTGTTTTGAGCCTGCATAAAACATTCTATTAATATTATATATATTTAAGGGATTGGGGATTTTTATTGTCTATTTTTGGTAAAGTAGGACTCAAGTAATAGTAATTAGATAACAATAATTGGGGTAGTATTCCTCCTAGTGTTCCTCCATCTGAGTCCCTGATATTGTTGCAACAAAAAACTCATCTGTAGAATTTTGGTATGCTATTGCATAATTTTGAAATATTCATAATAAAGGATGAAAGCTTAATCAGATTGATCTGAATATTGACATTATATTCACAAGAGAATATACTGCGTACTGTAATACTTACACTAACATTTCTAATGTGAATATCTTAAGATAGTTTTTTGAAGAGGGAAAAGTTCAAAAGCCCTATTCCTCAATTTTTCCCACACATTTTTCTGTCAGTATGCACCCCTAGTATATGCACCTCTGGTATTAAAACTGTATAGGCAATGTTCATGTAAGTATTCAAAATGCTTCTGTTCAGAAAAAAAACTTATGGTGCTTACAGTGTTTAAGAATAACAACAGATCTATTTAGAAAGATGAAATTTACCATATCTTGGGTTTAGCCATGGAGTTATTAGAAATGATGAATCTTAACTGTCCAAACAGGAGAAAGTTGATTGCTTCCAGGAAGAACATACCAGTTAGTGGAGGCAGAGGACAAAACTAGTCTTAGGCAATTTAACTGTATAAATAAAAATACTTGAAACTGATGTGGGATCAAGACTTTTCAAATATAATGTTGGGAATATGGATACCTGAGCAGAAATCAAGGAAATGTAGAAATTACAGGATTTCTATCAGGAATGGCATATATTGAGTGCATTACCTGACTGACTATACAGCTTATCTGCTCTATACATGTAGTTCCCCTGTCAAAAAAAAAAAAAAGCCCAAACAAAACAACAAAGGCATGCCAGGAAGCAAACCAGCCAACAAAAAAAAAAATTACCAGATCTAACCAATCTAAATGCACTAAATCATTTTAGTCTGTGTTCAAATCAGTTCAAATCAGTTCAATCAGGCTCTGCATTTCCTTGTTTCAGAAGCTGAATTACACTCTGGCGAGTTATTCAGACTTTCAAACTTTGCAAGGTTAATTTTGTAATTAGGAATGACCTTAATGTAAATTATTAATCTACTCCTTTTGAAACTAATGGAATAATCTAAACACTGTGAATGCCTTCCACAGCTCACCTTTAAGAGCAGTGACTGATCTTGTCACTCTCCAGATTTCTTAAAAGGTTTTAAGCAGGGTTTACTGATAAATATCTATATGGAGGACTTAAGAAAGAGTGCATCATGTTTTGGAAGAATTCCTTAATTTCTCTTTAGGGGGAGAGCATATCCTTGAAGTGAAACGAAAGGTTACTGAATTCTTTAGATTCAGAAGTGCATTTCTTTTAAGTTAAAGATCATTGAAAACAAGTAGGCCTATTTCAAAGTGTGTAATTCATAACACCTTTAAAAATCTCCAAATTTGTAACCAGCAAGAGTTTCTTTCACATGGCAAATTCCTAACCTCAGGATGTCATTCTCAGGCTAATAAATATGCAACAACACCAAATAGTTATTCTTCAAAGAAGTCAAACCAGTTGCATCCTGCAATGGCTCATCACCAAGGTGAAGTATATTTTGCTGCCAAGTCACATGTTTCTTTGTGAAACAGGTACTCCCTTCTGCCATCCTTCTTAATCCACTCCTCAAAACACCAATTTTTCTCTTCTGTTCCTTTATCACTTAAAATCAGAGGTATTGGGCAACAGTCTTTCCAGACTTAGTCACCGGCTTTCTTCTAGTTTCCCAAGATCTAAAGATGATTTATGTTTTACTTGAAAGACTAATGTTTGCCAAAAGGCAAAAAAATAAAGGATTAGTGTTAAGAAAACTGACAAGAACTGAAGAAAAAAAAAAAAGCTATGCACAGAACCTAAACAGACATCAAAGATGTATTTGGAACTTTTATTAATCTGTTAAGAACACAAATAGGTTTCTTGGACAGTGATATTTGGCCACTGTGAATTAATTCCTTCCTCCCTTATTTACATTAGTATCAATTGAAAACAAGGAACCTGAAGTTTATATGGTACAATGATAAACTGTGAATGAAGTCTATGTTTGGATGTCCACCCTCTTAATACCTCAACAGAAAAAAATCTTACTTCTGACTTCACCTGATAAAGCATTAGACTGTGAATGAGCTACTTCATACTCGCTGCTCCTTTCATGTTGTCTGAAACAAATTAAAAAAAAAAAAAAAAAAAAAAAAAAAAAAAAAAAAAAAAAAGCAGAAGGGCATGGCATAGCAGCCTTGTTCTTTAAAAACTATCAGTATTTTGGGTGATCAGAATTTTGTGGTAAGAAAAATATTTTCTTTGAATAGCACATTTGTTGTCCTCTGAACTCCAAGGCTTGCTACTTTCTCACTGTATGTCCATGATGTATTTCATGTAAAAAAGGGGGGAAAAAACCCTCTTCTGGACAGTGTATTGCTGTACTCAAGAATTTTTTTTCTGGTTTTGTTGGATTTTTTTTTTCTTTGTTTGTTTTTTTTTTTAAATTTTGTTTGTTTGTTAATATATTTTCTTGATTATGTTATTAAGGATGTCTAAGCCCTAAGACTTGTGAAAGGCATTTCAGTACATTGAAGATAGGTGTAGATTTGCCAAAACCCTTGGTCATCTAAATCTCATCAATGTGATTTCTAAAGGGACCTATATGTTAGCTGTTCAGGTGCTTTTCCAAGCAGCTAATTGCTTCAAAAATTCAGACTGCAAGTCTTATTTCACAGTTCAAAATTAAGGAGGTGACACAACACCTAGACAGATGCACCAACAGCTATTCTGAGATTATTGTGGAGGCATCTTAATCAAAAGCATTTGATCCTTTTGGGACTGGGACTGAGGGAAGACATAGGCTATCTGCTATTGCAACTATGATGATGTATGTGTGAATATTACTCCTATGGTTATAAAACCACTGTGTAAAAATTAACTTTATTTATGGAATGGCATTTCTTATTAAAGTTGCAGCTGGAGGCCTTTAATCTGGCTCTAACTGTTGTGCCAACCCTAAAGTGTTAGTCAGTAGTATGAAATATTTACTATTTAATATTTGAGACAAAGAGGAAACAAACAGTGGTAAATTGGAAAAAAATAATCTATCAAAATTAAACCTCTCTTGAAAATACATTCAATTATTGTCAAAAGACTTGAAGTATTTAATCTTTAATGTATAAATATTTGATTTATATTGCTTTATTGGGAATTTCCAGCTAAGAAATGTGTGGTAGTTAATTTTCTTGATCTCCATCAAGAATTTCCTTTGCAAAGGCTAGCCAACTAGGGAATACCTAATTGCTTGCAACATCTTGTCAATTATAGGTAAATAGACACATTGGAAAAACAAGAGGGTTCAGAATGGGGAAAGTAAACTAAAGAATTATTTTTGTACCAAGATCCTTCTATAAGGGAAGAAGTAAGTGGTATTTTTGATAAGCTATTGCTAAATAGCAATTTAAATTATGCTATTTCAGCATAAATTTAGACATGTGTTCCTTAAATATGATATTAGCGCAGTGGTGAGTAAGCCCACTGGAGAATGTAGTTTGGGCCCAAATCACTGAGATTATGTACTTTTTAAGTTTGTGAAGAGTTCTTTTACCATAAGGAAGCAAAAAATTTAAGCAACAGTGAATTGCATGCTCATGCTGTACTTGACTCCCATTCTGCTCTTATACATATGATACAGAGTTATTAATCATTATACTGATAATGACCTAATAAATGCAATAACTCTTCATCATATATATTATACAACATACTTTGTAAAAGTGCTTTTTAACATTATTCTTTTGAAATCCCTGAAGGACTCTATTACTGCCAAAAATAGTAGTTACATGATGTTTTAATTAGCTAAACAGCTAATTCAATCTAGTATATTCTAATCAGATCTGTCACTATTTCAAACCCTTTGAGCCTCACTTTGGGTGCTGAAAGAACTGTCATAATTCAACCCCAATCAACAACTAAGCCCCACACAGCCACTTGCTCAATCCTATCAATGGGGAGAGAACTTGAAAAGTAAAAGGTAGTTAAGTAGGGAAAGGAAAAGTTGTGCACACAAGCAAAGCAAAACAAGGAATTAATTCACAGCTACCCATGGGCACACAGGTGTTCAGTTATCTCCAGGGGAACAGGGTCCATCATGTGCAGAATTACTTGGAGAGACAAATATCATCTTTCCAAATGTTCCACTCTCCCTCCTTTTTCCTCCCACTTTATATACTGGCATGGTGCCACAGGGTCTGGAATATCCCTTTGGTCAGTTGGGGTCACCTGTCACAGTTGTGTCTCTTCCCATCCTCCCAAGAACCCCCAGTCTCCTCACCAAAGTGGCAGTACAATAAGCAGAAAATGTTTTAGTTCTGTGCAAGTCCTGCTCAGCAAACAACAAAAAAATCTTTATATTATCAACTCTGCATTCAGCACAATTCGAAACCAGCCCGATTGTAGCCATAATCGTACCATATTATCAGACTGCAGCTCTGACATCAACATGTCACACCACTATATTATTACGTGGATGAGAAGATAATATTAGTCTTTGCTTTCTGCTTAATTTTTACCAGAGAAAATATTTTCTGTGCAATACATGTAGCATTGAAAACATAGGAGCAATATTTCTACAGATATCTCATTAATATTTACACATCTGCTTCATAATTTTTTTCCTCTATTACACTTATATTATGCTTTTCCTTATGTAAACCTGCTGTGTAGGCACAACAAAAATATGTGCAGCATGCTCAGACAGGACTGTTCAATGAATAAGCAACTTCAAGCTATGTGATTTGCAGTGCCAGATTGAAAAAGCAAGATATATTCTATTTGCCATCTGTATGCCAGTTGTTTTGTGTTAAGTGGTCAGTTGTTCCCTATCTCTTCCACAATCAATCCTCCCTCCGGGGACACATCTGCTGATAATGGGCTATTGAATATCACTGCATGACAGATAAAAGTTGCAGCATCCCATTGTGAGATGCTCCACCCAGAGGGAGGAGCCAAGCATTCTTAACTGAATATACTGAATATATAGTCTTGAGATTCTAGCCCACCAACACAGCTTTTTTCTGCGCTGCATTTTCCCAGAGGAGCAACTACCTCTTCTACTGCCTCTTCAGAGGAAGACTGAACCCTTTTCTACAAGATCATTATGCCAACAGACCTACACCTGACACTCCAGGAGGACTGTAGCCACAATTCAAATTAGACTGCTGCCAACACCCTGTCCAACAGGGTTTCAGGTTGTATTCTGATTCTGTCAGTGTTGTTTTAGTTCACTGCATTGTTTATTTTATCTTTTTATTTTCTTCCCTAATAAAGAACTGTTATTCCTGCTCCCATATTTTTGCCTAAGTGCCACACTTAATTTCAAATTTATTACAATTCAGAAGGAAGATGTCTACATTTTTCCATTTCAAGGGAGGCTCCTGCCTTCCTTAGCAGACACCTGTCTTTCCAAACCAAAACATTTGCCCTCTGATTTTCACCATAGTAAACTCATTTCTAAGTTCTACTGCTACTGATTGCAACACCTCTCTTTTTAAGTCTGGATCTCAGATCATAACATCTCCAAGAGCTGCACAGCACACTAACTTCTAGCATAGGACTAGAATCAATATCCCCATCTGTTATAAGCTTGTTTATCTCACTTTTAGATTTTTGTGAAGGCTGCCCCAGATAAATATTTAATCTTACCTAAGGAAGATTGGTAATTAGTGCTAAACTATTGCATCCTGGGTTTTGGGTTCAGATTTGGAGTTCTGGTCTTTGTTTACCAGTTCCATGTATCTTCGTGCATCCCCCATGTTACCCCCTCCCCCCCCGGAAGTTAGCCCCAGGCTGCCGGCCATTGGGTTTTCTCCCCTGCCACTCCTGTGACCACTCCCCCGTTTGGTCCCTGGCAGTTCCTTTCTCGTCACCGTATTCTCGCGGTCCCACTGGCCCTGAACCCTCGTGTCCATCCCCGTCATGTCCCCATTGGCCGTTGTGGCAACATCACCACCACAGCGTCTGTGTTCATTGTGCAGAGAGCTACCGTCCTCCTCTGTCCCACCCCTATATCCCTCTGTGGCACCCCAGCCTCAGGGCCAGACCTGTCCACGTGAGGTTGGGAGCGGCCGCGGCTTCTCCATTGCGGCTCCTGCAACCAATAAATCATCCAGCATCCACACGGATGGGTTTGGACAATTCCTTGCCTCTTTGTTTCCTTCCCTCACGCCAATGACAAAGCGCGGTCAGCCCACCCTGGGGCGCAGCCGCAGAAGCGCCCGGAAGTAGCGGCAGCATCGAGCCTGACTAGGAGCTGAGGCGCCAAGCCAGGTTCTCAGGAGCCGGTCGGGGTGGGAAAAGTGACACGCCACCGAACTAAACCTTACAAAAAAATCCAAACCAAGCCAAGCAAACCAAAACAACCAACTAACCAATCAAAGAAGAAAAGCAATGTGTAACACTCCCATATTCCTTTTACTTTTACCATTTTCTGTGTATGTAGAAGATACACCATGCACAAGTAGAGCTACTCCATCTAATTCAAACATTCATGCTAGGCATGTCTTTGTGTTTACATGACTTTGTCCACTCAAAAAAAATCCCTATCACTGAAAGCCTCACTTTTATTCTTCTCTCCTCTACTCCTTCTTCCCAGTCATAACCAGTTAAGTTTTGTGTTATACACCAGTCTCCCAAATTTAATAAAAAAAGCTATGTAACTATGGTATCTTCATCACCAAAAGCATGGCCATTTTTTACAATTGCATCTTTTTGGCTTATGTACATTTACAATTTTCCCTGAGTAACTTGATAGGAATTATCTCATCACGTAGTTTGCACTCTATTTGAAACTCCCCTAGCAATGTAGAGAACATTAAAAAGGTTTTTCCTGCTACCCAGTTATCTTTTCTGGTTCTAGTTTTAGTGTTATTTCTTTCTGAGGAAGCATCTCAAAAGCCCCAGTCTCAGTCCTCTAAAGGAAATGGAATTTTCTTCCCCATATCTTGGCTGCAAATGCTTTCCTTCCTTTCCTTCAGTTGTAGATTGAATTGAGATAATTTTTGAAGTATGTTTTTTTCTCAGCCTGAATCTTGAAACATTGCTAATATCAGTGGGCTAGGAAGGCATAGTTTACACAGAGGAAAGAGAGGAAACCCATAAAGAAGACAAAATAAATTTAATTCTTTATAAAAATGAACTTTAAAACAATCTGTTAAGAAACTTTTTTACTCGAAGGATCATATAGTAAAGAGCTGACTAAAATAGCTTGTTTCAACAAACATGTAAATCGTAATATAAGTAAATGACAAAGAGACAAGCTTTCAAAATATGCTCTCTCCCACAAACAGCACAATAGCCTGCTGTTGCAAGGACAGGATAACCTTGCTTGCTTTTCATGCTATATAATTGTCATGGTTTGACACTGGCACAATGCCAGTGCCTCCATGTAAATACAATTTCTTAAATAAATGCTGTGAGATGTTATTAGGAACACAGCAGAGCAGGCTTAAGCTTAATAACAAAGGAAAAAAAAAAACTATATTAAATTACTACTATAGAAGACACACACACTAAATCTAGGATGAAGACCCTCTAAAACACCCCTCTTCTCAATTTCCAAAACAACCACTATGAAACATCACCCGGGATTCCTGATCAAGTTATCACCTTTCAGATAATTAATACTCAGTCTATTAAGGGAGAGAGAAGTCTCTCTTGCACCATAGACCCCCCAGGAAACACAGTTGCCACCTCCTGTGTTTCCCTGTCACACATGGCAACCGCCCGGAGAAAATCTGCCAGTGTGACACTCCCCTTTCCATGTCACAGTGCTCTCACCACCGTGCATGGACAGACTGCCCTTAGGGCTCCTTTAAGGATGCTTTGCCATGGACCAAAAGAGACAACAGTTCAGCTTCTCATCTTGGGACTACAGTCCCCCTCATTTTCCTCTGAGGCCAAGGGTCCAGGAACAGAGATCGTCTTCTTCCTGAAGACAGAGGGCATCACCATTCCCTCCTCAGCTTTCCTCTGTTCTTGCCATTCCTGTGCTGTTGGTTGCTGAAGCACGTCTCCTTGGGTCACCACTGCATCTCCTTAAAATGCAGTCTCTATTGCAGGAGAATTTGGTTCAGTCTATGGCTAACAAGAAAAGTCCAGCCAAAAGCTACTCCATCATCTCTTCTCACTTAAAAATTTCTTCTTCTAACATCTCAGGTCCCAGACTGTCTCTCTTCCACTACAAATCGAGGAGGAGTAATATTTTACAAAGCCCTCATTCCCCAGAAAGGGTTAAAAGTTTAGACTCCCTGGATGGCTGAAATCTCTGCCCAGCATTCTCGACTCCCATACTGGGCATCATCCCCCCCCACCTTTCTGCTTCTCCTCTATCGGCAAATCTCCAGGTGCCATCAGGCTCTCTGTCTCTTTCCCTCTAGCGGGGGGACAAAGGCATCTCCGCTTCTCTCCACCCTTCCGTCAGCAGGAGCTGGCTCGGTTCCAGACCCTCAGCCCCTCGGCCTACCTGGACAAGGCCGCGTGGCTTCCCCTCCCCCACCCAGCCCATGGCTGGGCAGGGGACAGTCTGCACTCTCTGACAATGGGAACCAAAGAGACAGCTCCCCTGGGAGTTCTTGCTTTTAACCCCCTGTGTTCTCAGAGGTGTGTCCATACTGTCAGTGGTCACTCCAGGTGCTAATATCCAAACCTGATCACTGATTGGTTTGACCTAACTTCCTGAAAAAAAATTCACTTCCATGTTAAACCACGACAATAATTTTTTAAAGCTACTCTTTAAGAGATGTGTTTCTGAGCCAGCAGACTGACTTTGAGTTCCTGACTCATTCAGAACCCAACTTGCAAGACCCAAAAGGACAGCTCTGCTTTTTGTTGTTAAATTCTGTGCAAAATGGGCCAGTTTGTAAAGGGAAAATTGAACAGAACCTCAGTCCACAGTAATCAGTATCTCTTTTTTCTCCCGCTGAAAACAAAACTAGACTTACAAGCTTAATTAGAAGTCATAGAGAACTGGGACAGCTTCACTGTATCAGGAATGAATATTCTCTACCTAGATATAGCTGGAATGGCATGGAAGTGCAATTGTCATTGCTACCTGTTAGTATAAAAAAAGTACCAAAACTAGGAGAAACATCTCAGGAATTTTTGGGAAAAAGCTCAAAACAAAAAATTGAAGATACTGATCTACATCAGTTGGAAAGACATTAAAACATCCCATAAAATCCAGTGTCAAAACACATTTATTCTTATAAGTCCAGTTACAGGCAGTTTCTTAGTGTAGCATTCATGAATTTCACTGCTTAGTTCTCTACACAAATATTCAGAGCACGTAAAGGAAGCATTCATATATTCTAGAATCAGATTTCAGCATTCAAAATTCAAAGTCACTTGCTGAAAACTGGTACAACAAAAACATATTAAGAGCTATGTGGTAAAACACTTTGGTAGTTCCCAGCCTGTGCTAGGACCCAGCATCCAAATTTTGCGTAGTTCAAGTCTTTTAACTGAAATTAGCTTTTATCTGTCACTCTGTGTTTAATGCTCACTAACAGTTGTATTATGTTTTGTGCACTTCTGAAGCAGATCTTTCACTTCAGTTTCATCCAGAAGGCACCTTGTTTGTAGTCCTAGGACTCCAAATGAATTGAAGCATGGTCAGTGGAAGAAGATTCACTTTAAAAGCCTGGTCCAAACTCTAATAACAGTGTGAACATGGTGTTTTTAGAACAGTTTTACTGTAACCCACTTTAGTTGTAAATCTTAAAGCAAACAAAGACAACTTTACATTTGTGGACGATGCAAATAAAAATGAAAGACAAGTAGAGGAGATACTGATTCGAAGATGTAGTTGCTTGAGCAAATTATATTTCTAGAATGCTACTGTTTCTGAAATGCTCAGTTGTATACACTTTTAAAAACATCTGCATATGAAGCAAGCTGTAAAACTTTCTGTGATATTTGTAATGTCAACAGATAATGTGATATAGAAAATATTTAATACAGAAAACAGTCAACAACAGGTGGATTTTTAGAGAGACCTATATGAATTTTTTAGCAAGATAAGAAAACATTAGCTGTCATTTTCTTAAAACAAAATTATGGTGAAAGAAATGTAAATACAGCCACCTGTTAGCATATTTCTCCACTTTGGTGGATTAATTTATCTTTTTTACTTTTTAACTCCAAAGGAATTACAGGATACTAAAGACAGAAATTATTTAAACTTCTATACATGCAACCAGATATTTTTTGGAGAAATTTGAGATATACACAATTTCTGAGTTTATTAATTTTTCTGGCCAGGTCTACTTTAGATCTTCATAATCCATTTATAATAAAATCAGAAAGTATTTACTTGCTTTACAGTACCAACCACTATAGCTGAATTAAAGTGTCTCTAGTAAGGAATTAAATATTTGTATATATTTTTTCCTTTTCATATCTTATATGATACAGCAAAATATGTATCAGAAGAACAGTAGTTCCTGTCCTATGTGAAACAAATACTCTTGTGTATAAAATTTATTTCTTAATATGTTCCATAAGGTTGAAATCTTCTTAATTTTTGCTATTCACCTTTCAACACTTGTTAGATCACTGAATTGTAACAAATGATTCTTTACATATTAGGACACTCAGTTCACTCTGATGAACTAAGAAATTAAAATGTAATATAAAATGATGACACTGAGAATACAAGGAACAGTCCTTTTGATGTCAGGAAAGAATTCATCATTAGGCCAAGATGTGCCCTTTAATTAAAACATTACCACAATGATAATGTTGAATGAAATGCAGTTTTGAGGAATTCAATAACTGAATAGTGAAATAACACTAAAATGACAGACGTTACCACACATTTTTTGTCCTGAAGTCGGCCATATTTCATTACACATAACTAAATGTTAGAAAGCAATCTAGTGTGTTTTGCCATCCTTGTCTCAGGCTAAGATAATTATTGGTCTGAGATTTTCTCTCTTTCTCTCCCCCCTTGCCTTTCTTTTTTAACTGTGCTTACCCAAGAGGAAAATGAACCATGGTACTTATCAGCATAATGCATACATCAATGATACCGAAGGCAACTTTCCATGGCTGAAGCCATAGGTTAGCTGCAAATCCATTAGTGATTAAAAGAAAAAATATAAAAATAAATATCTGTGAATCTAGGCTATAGCTGAGTGATAACTGCAGAAAAGTCAGAAAACATGACAATGTCATTTGCATCAGTATTGGATCAGAAAGGCTGTTAAAAAACCAAGCAAGAGAGGTGAAAAAATTATACAAAAGGGGATTGAAAACAAGCTTCCTAAAAGAATAGTGATAATAATGTCATAAATTCTTCTGTCATGTAGTTATTTGCACTCAGTCTAGAAAAAAAAAATTGTCTAAAAGGATTTGTTTTTTCTGCACAAAAGGATTGTAAATATCAGATTATAAAAATAATACAATAATTAAAACATCCTTAAGATCTTAAGGACAATGACCTTAGACTGAAGAGACACTAACATTTCAGATTATTGAAGATGACACATTCAAGTTTTAAAAAAATATTAGGCTTTTTTTGAATTGTTTTAATTTTGTTATCTCTGTTTTAATTTCAGGTTGTACAAATTAGATTTTAGTAATTCTCATTTCAATTTTATATCTTTCAAAAATATCTCCATATGAAAAAGGTTTTTTTAATTTTTTTTCTTAGTTATCAATAGCCTATAATCTCTCCAAAGTTTCATAAATTTCATAAATAACCTATGTCTACAATCACTGGTTAAAAAAAAATTACATACAAAAAAATCCATTATAAATTTGACAAATTTCATTTTCTGGTAAAAAGAAAGTCTCAGAATGAAGAAGCATCATTCTATATACAGCTATTCTTGAAAATAAAAATATTAGTTTACCTAGCAATCATGTTTCCATACAGCCAGATGGTGTTTATATTCTCTATTATTTATTAATTTAAATTAAAGCATGTTTGCTATCTGTATCTTTTATCAAGTCTTCATTTTATCAGAAAGCTAACCTTCAATCATTGTATCCAAGGATTGATATGACTGGTATAACTTCACTGAAGGATCAACTATTCTTTATATTCCTGCAAGATGGAAGACTTTTTTTTTGTACATAAAATTAACCTAGGTTAAAGCAGGACTTCACAAAATAATTTTGTTTCTCTTAACTTATCTATGCTCACAATTTATATCATTTACTCTGAAATACTGTAAATTTCAGGTTGAATGCACAACATATTCTTGTAATTAATCCATAACTTATTAGTCACATCAAATATGTGACTTAAAACCTAGCTCTACAAACTACAGAATGATAAAATTTTATAAACAGAATTAAAAATTCACCACTGATATAATAAAAGGAAGGTATTAAATCTCTTCTTAAGTTTAATTATGAAAACAGAGAAATCATGGGGTTCAGTAACAGTAACTGTTGTTTCTACCAGAGGAAAGCTAAAGTTTTTTAAACAGAATAGAGATTAGAAAAATTATTATGTTTCTACAGCATCTTGTTTTTGCCTGAAAGGATGAGAGAATTTCATTCCTATGACTGTTTAAAAAATGTCATGAATATAAACATTTGGATGTCAAAATCTTGCATGTGCACAATTTCAATTTAAATACTAGCTTTGTTATTGTTTTAAGATTCTTTTCTAATTGTGGAAGTGTTTTTGCCTCTCCCCTACATTTCCAAATATATACTAATATTTAAGTAGGGTTTGCTCTACCTTTTATTTAAATGAAATATACTGCTAATATATAATTGTATTCTTGGCTGCTTAAAATATGAAAAATACAACCTGAAAGACAGATCTTCTGGACCAACCTCACTTTTTGTGGTATAACTGCTTCTCAAGTGAAGAGAGAAGTGTTTTTCCAATGTTTTGACATTCCAGTGATGTTTGTATGAAGGGCCATTTAGGAGAAATTACACAGAGAACAGAACACATAATTTTAGATGCAGTCATTGCTAAGGAAAAACCTACAGAATTTGTCTGTCTGTGTGTGTGTCTGTGCCTGTGCGTCCGTATGTATTTTCTGTCTGTATGTCAAAGTTTTTGCCCATTTTTAAGCACATGGTTACAACCTGCTTCTTTACTTCTTTACTTGCTGTTTGACGAATTTTGTGTAAATTACATGGTCACTCATTTCCACAAATTCATAACTCCTGAGTCTAAGATGGATACCTAAATTAAGGTTAAAATAGATTTATAACTAGAGTACAAAAGGCAGTCTGACTACATTCAAAGGCAATGTATAACTGAGAATGAGTGTAGGAATGACATCTCGTTGTTTCTGCTATAGTTATTAAATCATTGACTAATTTAGTGTAGAAAGCATCTCTGGAGGTCACCAAGGCTAACAATCTCTTTGTGTGGTCCACCAGTAGTAGCCAGTGTGGTTGGCTCAGTATAGTATATCCTGGTGGTATATGAACAGTACAGGGCAAGAAAAATGTTAAGACTGGTATTTTAGGTTAAATACTTGATTGGTTTGTTTTGTTGGGTTTTTTTTTTTTTTTTGTTTTGGTTTTGTGGGGGATTTTTTTTTTGTTTTGGGTTGTTTGTTTGTTTGTTTGGTTGGTTGGTTTTGGGGGGTATTTTTGGTTTTTTTGGGAGGAGGTTTGTTTTTTGTTTTGTGTTGTTTTCTATAGAGACAGAATTAACTCTTGTATTTTCAATATGGTAGCATTGCTTTCTTCTGAAAATATTTATCACATATAAATCAGACTCTTACAGAACCATTTCACTCATTTAAAAATGGTGAAGACAGAGCAAGACCACCTCTAGTCTTCACATATGCCAGTATGATTCAAGTTCCACCTAAAACTGCAATTTTTATCTACTCTGACCATAGGCCTTGCTATGTGCATCTGTTGCTTTTCTTCTTTATTTTCAATAAATCATCTTCTGTAGAGTTGCATTCTTACTGTGATAATGCTCAAGCAGGACAGAAGCTACAGAATTCTGACTGCCAGGAGACATGCCCAGAAGATCCACTTCCAGTGAGTGGTTGATGTGCCTAAACCCTGAGGAGCTTTGCAGAGAATCTACAGACAGTTGCTGAATGTTGTGTAAGAGAAATAGGACAGAGGGGAAAGATGATCAGTAAGACAAGATCAATGTAGGACTAAAAAGCAAAGAATATACATTCTAGAAGTCAGAAAGGACAAAACTAGTGTCAAGGCTGACTTTCTAAGAATGGAATGAATACCAGTTTTTGGGAGGCAAGAGGTGCCAGTTGCTGATTCTGCCTTGCCTGCATTCATAAGAGAACAGCTGATTTAGGACTTCCGTGAATACATGACCCTACAGTATGCTGCATTCCCCAGAAAGAGGTGGTGTTGCAAATGAGAACCTCTACCTAAGAATGAAGACAGTCTTGCTCTTGTTAGAGAAGGCAGATGATTACTTCACTGGGTAGAGTAGGTTTTCTAGAAAGAGAGTTCCTAAGCCTGGATATTTTTCAGAATTCTTCCTTTTTTGTATTGGGGTGAAATTTGGTCACGATGGCTGTACTTGTAAGGTGTTTTCCTAGAGTCCAAGCAAAGTAGTTAGTGTTACTTTTTGATCTTCTCTCAGTGCTGGCTACTGTTTGCTTTTTAAACCTTGAAGTAATTGTTACAGGTTACTTTGTCTATACCCTAAATTTATTTTCTCTCTGGAAGAATAATGGTCTTTCTGTCTCTTTCTTTTGAATATAACTTCACAGCAGGTAAAAGTTGGCATTGAATAACATTTTGCCCTAAGCTAATACAAGTTGGACAAGATGCCAACAGATAGGCTTCCAAGAGGGGTGTCATGGAGATGACTCTCAAACACCTCCTCGTAATGACAGGCTGAGAGAGTTGGGCTTGTTCAACCTGTTGAAGAGAAGGCTCTGTCTGGGTAGATCTTCTAGAAGCCTGGATTTAGGAACCCTTTATTTACGGAGTGTAGTGGCAGGCTGAGGGGTAATGGTCTTAAACTGAAAGAGGAGAAATTCTGATAGATATTGAGAAGTAATTTTTAATTTGACTGGGAAATAGATGATCTTGAATAAAGCTTTAAATGTCATAACTCAGAATGTTCCCCACTTCCTTCTTCTTCTTCTTCTTCTTCTTCTTCTTCTTCTTCTTCTTCTTCTTCTTCTTCTTCTTCTTCTGCTTCTTCTGCTTCTTCTGCTTCTCCTTCTACCTCTTCTTCTTCCTCTTCTCACAACTTTTATTGCTAAGTGTGTTGTGATATGGTATGGAATATCCCTGTAGTCATTTAGAGTCAGTTGTCCTGGCTGTATCACTTCCAGCTATTTGTCAACCCCCAGCCTCCTTGCTGATGGTGTAGTATGAGAAGCAGAAACTTTTGAGACTCTGTAAAGTCTCCTTGAGACTCTGTAAATGCTGCTCAGAAACAACTAAATCATTCCAGTGGTTATTAATACTGTTTTCATCACAAATTCAAAACATACAAGCTAAGAAGAAATTTATTCTGGGCAAGGCCAGTATACTTGATGTCTCTTACATAGGCGTGTCTCTGAAGCCTTATCTGTCTGAGCAGATTTGACAATACTGGCTACTAGAACACTGGCTCTACAGGTTCTGTTTCTGTTTTGTCTAGGAATGATCAAAAACCAAAGAATGAAGCCCACTCTGCAACCAATATTTCTAGTCTATTTTCCACAGATTTTGTGATGTAGATGACTTAAAGGAATACTCAGACATTCAGGAAAAGGCTCTTTGGTCCTCTTAGACAGCTGTAGATTTTCTTAACAAAACACCCTAACATGGAAAGTCCATACTTCATTTGAATTTGTCAGTCTTGCACTGTTTCCTTTTAACTGATAAGCATATGATCATCATGACAAATTTGACTGTTCAACTCTATTGTATGATGAAGAGAGATGTTGAGTCTCATCAATTATTATAGTACCTCTATAGGAGGCAGATTTTCAAGAACTAAATCACATTTATCTCTGGGTGGTATTGATCAATCCCCCCATAGCAATGAAACTCTAGGCTATCATGTTCCATTTCAGAAGAGTTAGGTTCACGTAACAGTAAGTTTTCATCTAGAGGTTTCAGAAAGTTCTAGTGAAGATTATTCTGTAAACAAGTCAATTCAATTACACACTAATGCTGATTTAAATGACAGTGAGTATTCTTAGGAGAAATGTGTTAGTGTCAGGTATATTAAGCCACCAGCTGAAAGGACACCAGAACTGTTTGAGCTGTCTTTGGACACTGACAGGGCGGCCAGGGAGGGGAAGATATGAAGACACAGTAGCCAAGTCAGTTTCACAGTTGAGGTTGCAGTGAACAAAGCACCTGCCATACTCTCTCAGTCATTCTGAGAATGTAGGTAGGTGTGAAAGTTCTCATCACCTACAGTAAAGAAGAAAGATGGTAAGAACAAAGGTAAAGGATTTATCTTCTCAGGACTTTATTAGGAGCCCCTTTTCAGGAAGAGACACAATATGATCACAATGTGATCTTCTTGTACACAGTCTCTCTGATAATGCAGTAAAGCGAGGTTCACAAGTTCACAATCTTATTGACAACAGTAAATCCCGCCGACAATAGTAAATCCTATTAACAACACAGTCAAGGCAGTCATGGTGTAGGACTAGGAAGAATTATCATGGTAAAGGTCTCTTTAAAAGGAGACCATCAAGCACAGAGATAGTATACACAGAAAAGACAAATAAGATAACTTGGATAATATGCATAATTCATAACTTCACAACACGTAAGTTCAGTAAATGGCTGCTATTTCTAACTCACTGAATATTCTTCTTCTTGATACTCACTGTTTTGCCACATATTAGCAGTCTATCAAATAATTGCCCTAAGTCCAGGAAGAAACAGCTAGTTTGTGATGTAAAGGTTCCATGGAAAACTATTGTTTTTCTTCCTTCCTGTTGGTTCCCATTCCCTCCTGACAGTAACTCAGTGGTAGACTTAGGAATTAACAAACAGCTAAGAGGTATTTTATATTATCCATAACTATCACATTTTGATATAAGATTTTTTTCTCCTATTCTCTCCTTTTAAAATATTGTGAAGGATATCTACACTGAAATGAGTTTAATACATTCAATCCAAAAGGTTTAGAAATGCATTTTAGAGTATTGTGATATTACAATACCAAGACTGCCAAAAGAACAAAGAGTTTTGTTTTGTGATATTTCTGTTCTCATTGTTCTGAGATTGTCATGAAGATGGATTCTATACAGTTTTCAGCTTTATTTTTGCAGTCTTTGTTATGAATATGGTCTGATTTTGTGCCAACCTTTGTCAGTAGAATGAAAATGAGAATACATTATGAAAACTAAAATGTAATCAGCATTAAAATTCTGTGATAGCTCATTCTTGTGACAAAGAGATCACTGGAAAAGAATGGCATGAAATTAATCAATTATAGTGACAGTCTCATGATTGTAATAAGAATAGAAAGTGGCACTACATTTTGTGCATTTACATAACTGAGGGATGGTTTAAAATTAACTCATTCATATCTGCATATTCACTTATTTTCCTGGAAAAACAGAACTGCTGCACTTTGACTACTGACCATAGATAGTGAGGACATTCAATGCATAAAAAATCTGAGATTCTGCTTATTTTTGAGGAAAACAGGAATGCTCCTTTGGAAATAAAAAAAAAAAAAAAAAAAAAAATAGAGATGGAGAGAAAAAAGGAAAAGCCCTGAAATTCTGCTCTTTGGATTATTTTTTTATCACTTTTCTTATCAGGATTAAAAAGGATACATAAAAAAAGGAATTTTCAGGAATATCAGAAGAATACAAATATAAGGGTGTCCAGAAAACTGTTCTTTCTAATTACTGGGTCTTTCTTTACTTGGTTATGAGGCAGTATTATCAAACCCCATCAAGACCCCAGGCATGTGGATCAAGGGCTGAGGTCTCATGGTAGATTAATTTGGCTACATACTCCACATAGGCAGACTTTCACTGACAGAAAAGAACTACAGTGCCCTTCACAAATCAATGGGAGCTCTAGAAAAATTAATCAGGGAGAAAGTGAATGGAAACACTCAGAGTAGTCCTTGCTGTAACTGGATCCTGGTAAACCCCAAGGCAACATAAATCCTGGAAAATTAAAAAAAAACCAAAAAAACAACCTCTGAGAAGCATACAAACTCATTCAACAATGGACAGAAGCAACCTTGAGCTAAGAAGGAAGTATCTTGTATGCAGACATGAAAGACTGTTGGCATGGAAGCCTAAAGTTTGGTCAGGATTTTTTGACTTTTCCCAATATGTTGCATTTAGCATTTTCTGAAGACAAAATAAACAGAAAGGAACAGCTGATTTGATATGGGTCAGCGTGCTTTTGATAATAGTATAAACACTACCTTTACTCAGAGATGTGTTCATTTACATATGACTTTGGTAATTTAAATGTTAGACTGCTCTTCTTGGGTCTGTCTGCATGCTTATAAAAACTGAAGATCCACTGATCCTGCTAGTTCACAAGATTTGTGACTATACAACTGGAAAATGATACAGATTTTTGTCTGTTAACTGGATACCTAACCTAAAAGAAAAAAAAAATTGTGTTCTGATTTCAGTCCTGGTGTTTGAATTCTTTCCATCATAGTATATTTTCATAGAGCTGAAAGTGGGATCTGATAGGAAACAATCTTCTTTATAGATAAATGTGGCTGTCAAGTTATAACACTGGTCTATTTTCTCTTCATTACAGCTGTCTTACGGTTAGCAAATCATACAAAGTAGGGCTTCTGATACAATAAAGCATTCTTAACTACTAGGAAATTCTTTTTTTCCTTCTTGCCAAAGCTCACTTCTGAGATAGCCTAGTAAAATACTGCTCATAGAAATGCTGGATATCAAGAAAATGTACATAAGATAATTTTTGGAGCATATTTTTTATAGTATTGAGTTTTAAAAAAGAAAAATTATTTATTCCACAATTTGTATTTTGCTGCTAAATTATATCAAAAATGTACAAAAAATAATCAATTATGGAATTTACAGAATTGCCATAATCATCTAAACTAATATGAGTTTTACTTATTTTAACTCAAGAATTTTCAAAATAAATTCTCATATTAGCACTGTTGCTATATCTACATTTAATAGGCTATACATTTTTCACAGGCTGGTATTGAGTTAATTTTTTTTCTTCGTAGCTGGTGCAGTGCTGTGTTTTGGATTTAGAATGACACTGTTGACATCACACGAATGTTTTGGTTCTTGCTAAGTTGTGTTTACCCTAAGTCAAAGATTTCTTTGTGTCACATTTTCTGCCATTGAGGAGCTCTACAGGAATCTTGGATGGAGTATGGCCAGGATAGGTGATCCATACTGGCCAAAGGACTATTCCATGCCACAGATTGTCATGTATAGTATATACATGACTAGGACCAGCTGATCATTGCTTGAGGATAGGCTGACAATTGGTCAGCGGTAATAAGCTGTAATGTGCACTGTTCGTTTCTCTTAGGTTTAATTCTTCTCTCCTTACTTTTCATAGTGATAGTGATAGTGATAGTGATAGACATAGACATAGTCATAATAATAATAATTATTATTATTAACATCATCATCATTGGGTTTGCAAGACAAGCTTTTGGAAACACGGGACAACAGGAGCGGTTTCTCTGGGAAGCTGCAAGAAGCTTCTCCAATGTCTGATGGAGCCAGTGCCACCTAGCTCCAAGATGGACCTGCAGCTGGTCAGGGCTGACCCCATAGGGGACAGCAATAGTGCTGCTGGGAAAACAGATTTGAGAAGGGGAGAAGTGCTGCTGCACTGGGGCAATTGCAACCAGAGAACTGAGTGAGAATATGTGAGAAAAAGAGCTCTTCAACTCCCAAGAACGATAGAGAGAAGGGGGAAAACATGCTCCAGGTATAGAGGCTCTGCAGTCTCTGGTGAAGACCATGCTGAGGCAGTGTGCCTCGATAGCCCATAGAGGTCCACAGAGCAGAGGTTCACCTGCTGCACCTGCAGGATCCCATGCTGGAGTAGGGGAATGCCCAAAAAGTGGGAAATCCATGCCATGCTCCTGATCAGACTTGGCTTCATGGAGGTAGGATTTTGCGCTTGAGTAGGTCTGCTGGCAAAACTTGTGACCTCAGGAAAGGACCCATGCTGGAGCAGTTAATGAAGAAATGAAGCCCACGGGAAGCACTCATATTGGAGAAAATTGGGGAAGATTGTCTCCCACATGAGAGATCCCACACTGGACCAGAGGAAGAGTGTGAGGAAGAAAGACTGGCAGAAGCAACATGATGAACTGACTGCAACTTTCCTTCCTGCACCACTGGCAAGGAGGAGGTAGAGAATTTAGGAACAGGGTTAAGTCTGGGAAGAAGAAAAGAGCGACTGGAAGATGTTTTTAAGGTTTAGTTTTATTTTTCATTATCCTACTCTGCTTTGATTAGTAATAAATTAATTTCTTTGAGCTGAGTCTGTTTTTCTCATAAAGGTACTTGCCTTGTGATCTCCCTGCCTTTATCTTGAACCATGAGCTCTTCTTTCATTGTATTTTCTCTCTGCTGTCCAGCGGAAAAGGTGTGTGATAGAGCTGCCTGTTTTGACTCTCCTCCCTAGCAGGGTGCGAGTCAGTGAACTGTTGTGTGGTTAACTTGCTTCAATGTCCTAGTAATAGAGGTCAACAATTAATTTTAATCAGAGGAAGATTAGAATATAACACAAAAAGGATGAAACAAGAATAGCCTTTGTCAGTCTGGAACCTAAAATTTTTTTGCTGAAAGATGCCCAGACAAGAATTCAACACCATGTACCATTTAAAAAAAATTTTTTTTTTTTTTTTTTTTTTTTTTTTTTTTTTTTTTTTTGGGGGGGGAAAGTAGAAGAGGGAATCTTTTAAAACTTATGGTAAATAAGATGACAGCTCTTAGACAATATTATTAAAATTAATTTCAGACTGTAAGAGAAATTCTTTCAAAAGTAAGATACAAGTAATTATTTAAAGGAAGGAACATAGAACATTTTTAAATAATAAATACATCATTGCAAAGATCTTGATTTCTTCCATATTCACTATTTTTTTTAACATGTTATTTTACACTGCTAGTTTTTGGTGATTTGGCAAGGCATGATTTGATTCCTAGATCTGTATTTTCTCCTATGTCTTAGGAAGAAAAATAAAGAAATTGCAGAGAATTACTTTTTCCTTGACAACAGACTAATGAGAGATGGTGAGTGATCAGTGTGTTATCACAGTGAGAGACTGTCTTGATAATTCCCAGCATTAGAAATTAGCCTTGGAAAAGCTTCTTTCTTTGGTAAGTTAGCTTAAATGTAGAATGTACCCACTTACACATAAAAATGACACTGGGTGAATTATTTTACTGGGACTTTTAAGTCTTTCACAAAATTTTCATGTCTTCATACAGATGTCATAACTAATGGCTTCAGAAGGGAGTTTTTTCCTTTGACAATTAAAATGTTCATAAAATCAAAAAAGTATACCTTTGATCAACATGCCTGAAACAACTAAATTTTGATGAAACAGATATCATTTTAATTCTTTAAAATATAGCATCAGCTAAATCCCAAATTGCATTGAATTACCAGAGGAATAGAGCTAATAGCTGCAGAAATACCATTGTTGCAAATCAAAAGAAGGGTGATGTATTTTCTTTTTTTTTTTTTATTTCTTGTTCAAATTAATGTACTGCTAAGCTCTTTATAAGTATACTTGCATAACACTTAACTGGTTCAGTGTCAAACTTGGAAGTCCATCTAATAATGTTTTCCTCAAATATCAGAATTTATTTCTTTGTTTGAAGAAACTAAAATGTGATTCACTGAATATTACTGTTATCTTCTATCTGATCTCACTATAGTTTATTAAGTTCTCAAGGTTCCACAGAGATAAACACTTAATCTTAATTTGCCCATGGGAAATAATATGCTAAATAATAGTATCATCTGATTAAGTCTTCTCAGGCAAAACATGTGCTTGGTGGCCATAAAATTCCAAATTAACATCCCACAACAAAATTAAAATTCAGTGTGATTAACTCAGATGATGATAACGTGCTCACAGCACGTAGTTCGCTCAAGTGTAGTGTGATGTCCTGATCATGAAAGTAAGCTACTTGTCAAGATAGTTTTCACTAGTTTCTTTTTTTTTACATTTTATATATAGCCTTTCAACACATAGAAAAGATTATGTAAAAATACCAAACTAATAGAACTCTTTTAAACTTTTGAAGCACTTTCTGCAATTCATTTATTGAGTCTGAGAGCTCTCACTTTGCTACATCAGTAGTTTGCAGAACTAGATGAGTGCCTTGCTGGTAAAGATTCATAGTATCTTCACATTTTGGACAGTGAGAGACAGTTCACATTTTTTAGACTAGCATGGTTCAGATTCACTAAGGAGTTTTTAATGTATAACAACCTTCAGATCTGTTATCAATTATTCTAAGGCATCTCTCTTTCCTCCTTCTTTGCAGTTAGAGGTAAGGTTTTTCTCCTGCTGACATTGCTAGGAGAAATTTCTGCCATTCTTGATCTTTGTATTTCACTCTCTGAAACACTAATAAAGAACTCATAGTTACTCCACAGAAATACTGACCTAATACCTCCCTTAGGGGAGAAGTACATTTGTGTGTCCCATCTTGCAGCAATGAAAATAGGGCCAGGAAAATACCAGTTATTAATTGTCAGCTTAGAATGCTCCTTAAAAATTGACTTAGACAAAAATGTGTGTGTGGTTAAATTTTTTTCTTGAATCAACTTTGAGATTTAAAATGAAGTAGAAGAGCTTTCCTGCAAAAAAACAGTAACAGACACTTCCTATACTGGAAATGGCATAATAATTCCTAGGAATGTGTAGATCTACAATCTTCCTTGCATATGTTTCAAATTTTTTTCCATGACAGGTGGTGTCTTGAAGAATCTGAGTTGGAAATGGTTGTCAATTCTTTCTCACATATTTGAAAGTCAACAATAGTTAAGCTTTCTTAAAAAAAATGTGTTTTGCAGAAACAAAGACTTAGGAGCAGAGGGGAGGAGAAAGAATTCAGAGTAAATTAATGACTGATCACTAAATGGCCTAAGATATTTTAAATCTGCCATACTCTGAATATAATAAATGCCCAAATGTTTAAATGGTCTTATTGGTGATTGGCATATAGCCTACTCAGGGCTGAACAACTTGCAGAAAGGAAGAAGCTAATTGGACTTGCATAGGGCTAGTTTTCTCCATGTTGTATTTTGGTAGATGAACACAGAATAACTTTCCAAACAGATTACTAAATTATTCACTAGGACCTTGTTTCTTTTTTCTTAACTGGGAAGATAGGAAGAAAGGCCAGCAAGGGGTCTGAAAGGAAGTATAACTTTTCTGAAAAGAATAGAAATAGTCTGAGACCATTATTCAAACTCATGTATTTTCTTATTCGTATTCCTTTCTTCACCATACTAAGATTGAGATTTTTTTCTTGTTTTCTTATGCTATGTTTTAAAATGCTCTTGTCTGTAAGACAGTGTAATATCAAGAAAAGATGGGGTCCATCTTTTGGTTCTCAGCTCTACTAATATCTTATATAGTTCAAACAAAATCAGTGGCATGAAATCCAGACTGAGAAGTCTGGAGAGGCTTCACACATCAGAATTCTTCTTGTCCATGTGACAAAAGCTGAGGAAACAGATTTATTTCATTACTAATGTGCTGAATTGACAAAACAGAAAAAAGTGAAAGATCATATCCTGGAAACTTTTCTGTTTTATTGCTTTTGTCATGGCCCACTCTTCACCTATTATCATCTCTATGTTCTGAGATGCATTTGTCCCTAGAACACATGGTGGTATGAAAAAAAAAGTCTTGTGATTTTGGCTCATATGTTTTCTGTGGTGTGAGAAAGCAAAAAATACTCTTGTAAACAGTGTTTTCTTTTCGCTTTGGCTGACTTGAAAAGAGGAATGTCAACAGAGTACCTAGGAATCCACACAGGGAGAACGGAACTTTCAAAGACGAATTTCTAAGAGATTAAGAACAAAAAATCCCCAAAGCTCAGCCAAACAAAGCAGCATTGTTCACTGCAGTTCAATTATTTTGTGAACTCTTGCAAGAAAACTCAGTTTTGTTCTTCCTTCCTTCCCCCCCACCCACCCCCCATTTCTTTATTTTACATAATGAGGCTTGTCTCATTCTTTCTTTTTTTGTAGAGATTGTGTAGTTTGTCAGTGGGAAAGTGAGCTTCTTAATAAGATGTTACAAAACAGAAGATAAATGAGGAAAGATCTGACATCGTATAAGGAATATAGAAGATAGCAAGAAATGTGGATGATATGGGAAGAAAAGGTGCATCAACTTGAAGCAAAAAATGACTGAGAAATATTATGCTCCTATATAGACTTAGAGGATGACATAGTGCTGCTTAAATCATATTGCACAAGGACCAGGGACACATGCCTCTACCTATAATGAAGACAGATAGGCAAAAGAGAGGATTGAACTGATGAAAAATTGTGAAAGCAAATGGACCAGTAGTAGTGACAGTTTTATTTGAGAAGCCTGTTTTGACATTAAGCCTTAGCAAGCAGTCAAGGTCCACCCAGCTGCTCATTTACCATTCCTCCTCTTCAGGACAGGAGAAGGAAGTAAGATGAAAAAAACTTATAAGTCAAGGAAAAGGCAGGAAGATCACTCACTAATTACTCGTATTGACAAAAGAGACTTGGTTTGGGGGAGAACAAATTTAATTTATTGACCAATAAAATAGATCAAAGTAATGGGAAACAAATACAAATACTAAAACAACACCTTTCATCATCTTTCTCTCAGGCTAAACTTCAGTTTCTATTCCTGTTCCAGTTGTCATTCCTGGAATCAGTTTTCATTGCTGATTCCTCTAGGTGCCCGGGGCAATGCGTTGGAAGGGTATGTTTGAGGAGGGGTGGTATGGTCAGCATGATGATTTGTTTCTGGTGTATCTTCCTCCTTTTCCCTCCACTGTGTGCATCTCTCCACTGGCTAGAGGGAAATCCCTATGGTGGCACCTGGAGTAGTTTCTCCCTTTCTCTCTCTGCCCTTAGTATTCACCCTCATGTCACCCTTACTTTTTCACCTCTGACTATAGAGCATCTTTTTTTGGAGCATTTTCCCCATGAACTTGTTCCCCCAGGTACCATGACCTTTTCAGCAGGGCACAGCTGTATCGTGTGGTGGGTCCATTGGAGGTGGCTGTAACCAGCTGTGTCCAGCACAGGACAGCCCCTCAGCCTCTTTCCACTGAGGCCACCCCTGCAGCACCTTCTGCCATCACCTGCAGTGTCGCGCTCTTTCTCCCAGGTCTAGAGCAGCTCCAGGGCCCTTCGGCACCTTGGACTTGCATCCCCCCAGATGCCCGGGTCCGCCGCTTCTCTCCCATGTGCAGCTAGCACAAATAAAACCCAATCCCAGGATGCAACAAGCACCTGGGCACCTGCACAGGGTGAAGAACCGCTTGCTACTGAGGGATGTGGAAATGCAAGCAGCCTTGCAGCAAGAGGGCCTGCAGGAGGAGAATCCATTTTTGTGGTAGGGGGACACAGCTCAGTGCAGTAGGACGTTCATGGGCTGGGGACCTGCTTCTTTAAGGAGACTAGCCAGGCAGGCTGCCACCTGCCTCCACCTGTAATTTGTAGGGTTCAAGAAGGAAGTGCTCCAGTGAAAACACCCTAATGCAAACCTAAGAGTAAAATGGTCTATTTTTCAACAGTTTATTCAGTCACTTAAAGCACTGAATAGCTTATGCAACACTGCATTACTGATGACTTATATTCTTCCTTTTTGATTGAATATATTTCATCAGTTCCAATGCTACATGTGCAAAAATGCAGCTGTTTAGTTGGTTGGTTGGTTTTGAGTTTGAGGGTTTTTTTAATGGGGCTGAGATGTGGAATAGGTGGTTGGTGTTTCTTAATCTCATTTTAAAATACTTTCCTCCCTGCCCATGAGCTGCTTTACTGATATCTAAGTAGTCTCAAAAATGTTCTGCTTAACACTTAGAGGGTGAAACAAGTAATTTTTATTTACTAAAACCATACCAGTATTCTATAGGTGAAACATCTAGATGTCTTTCTTCTAACAAGTGTCAAATGAAAATTTATCACTCTAAGAGTGTAAGACATAATTAATGCATCCTTGAGAACATGCACTTTCTGTAATTTTTCCTCTGGTAGCACATGAATTTTTGGGGTTTTTTTTGTGTTTGCTTGTTTTGTTGGTTTTTTTTTTTTTCTTTTGAGTTTTAAGGTAACTGCAAAGTTTGTATGTTTGCAAATACTTACAGTTTTATGTTACTAATTAGAAAAAAACATATATATGACAAGAAATTCTGAAGAAGTCACAAATGCTTAACAGCCTTGTGGAATTAAATAAAATTATATTCTGATGGACTTCATCAACTTTCAGTAAACTACTAAAATACAGTCGAATTTCTGTTTTTATTTGCTTTTTTTTGGTAATTGTCTGATTTGTACAGGACAGTTGTTCAAGAGAACTGCTAATCCAAAGTATAAAAAGCAAAAATTCACTGCAAGTGTGGGACTGGAACTTGGTTTTAAGCATGATAATTTTACTTTAAACAGTAAAGTCAGTGATTATTACTAATGCATTTTAGAGAATTAAAAAAAGAGCATTCAATTCTGAACGTTAAATTACTCTTTCTTTTTTTTTCTCTTAATTTATTTTCAATTAATATATTTGAATTTAACTTTAAATTAAGAGAATTTTCTGTGTTGAAATTCTATGAACTTTGTAAGGCATGCCTTTATAGAAAACATTTTTAGAAGGAAAGAGCTCAAATAACTACATGGTCTGTATCTAAATTGCACATTTGGTATTGATCCAGATTTTTCATTATCCATCTGCGTGCTCAGAATTAAGTGGGAATGGCCAAATGCTTTCTATATGTGTGCTTCGACTGCAGAAATGAGATCAAACATCCTGAAAACATCTGAGAAAAACAGGGATGGAGTTCTCCTCCATATGTATTCTGGTGATATACTTAATATTTTTACAAGATTTTTTTTTTTTTGAGAAGTTTCTCGGATGATACATACTTCAAAACAGTGAAGAATCCATGATAAATTCCTAGCTCTCTTTTGTCTAATCTTCAGTGTTTACGTAGCAAAGATGTTTAGGGGATATGGGAGAAGGAAACCAAAGGGATGGTGTTTGTGAATTTACCAGATCAGTTTGCTTGAATGTGTTTTAT
Organism: Vidua chalybeata; assembly: GCF_026979565.1. Classification (NCBI taxonomy): domain Eukaryota; kingdom Metazoa; phylum Chordata; class Aves; order Passeriformes; family Viduidae; genus Vidua; species Vidua chalybeata. The sequence continues at coordinate 20,862,005 of NC_071570.1, read as the reverse complement.
TTTTGGAATTGTTTTCATGTGAGAATGTATCTATGTGACTACGTGCATATGCACACAATTGCTCTCCTGATGTTTAAATGAACTGTTATTTCTCTAAGAAAAGAATGCACTTCAGTATATAAAAACATATTCATAACTAAATGTCTCATCCTCAGTCAAACTAATATTTTGTAGACCATATATTTAACACATTTTTTTACATATTTCTACAATAGCTAGCCAAAAGTCAGGTTTTCACTCCTAAGATCTTCAGTCTTTCAGCCACCCAAGTTGTTTCAGGCATATACATTTAAAGAAAAAAAGAAAAAAAATTAAAGAAAAGGAAAACAAAGAAAAGAAAAGGGAAATAAAAAAGAAAGGAAAATGAAAGGAAAAGGAAAGGAAAAGAAAAGGAAAGGGAAAGGAAAATGAAAGGAAAAGGAAAATGAAAGGAAAATGAAAGGAAAAGGAAAAGGAAAAGGAAAAGGAAAAGGAAAAGGAAAAGGAAAAAGGAAAAATCTTCCAAACACCAAAACTTTTGCCATGTTACTTTTTTAATACCTTGAAAATTAGACTCTTTCAGGCTTTTTTTTAAATTTTTTTTTATTTTTTTATTTTATTTTTTTTTTTTTCCCCACTACAGTTAAAAATAGTTGCCACACTGCCACCTTATGGCTAATACATATTTTAAAAGTAAAAACTTTCCCACTGACTTGTGTTTTGACATTTTGGCATTTTTTGTGCTTTCCACTGTGTTAGTAAAAAAATTTAAAATTTAATAAAGCAAATTAGCATTAAGTTTAAACTGCACAATCATTACTTGACTGTTTCTCTCAAATTGTAAGGACAAGAGTACAAGGCAGTGCACCTATGAGGATGCACACTAATCTGTGTTTAGATGCATGTGAAACTGTATGGAAGTCTTTGATCAACATCTGTTTTCCTTACTGTGTTCAAGTCTGTATACTATGCAGGACTTGTGAATGAAAAAAACAAACAACTAAGTAGAAACTAAATCCATATACCTTTTTTCTTTTTCCATTGGATCTATCAGCAGAGGGAAATGGAATTGTGGCACACAATTAACCAACTGTATGTGCAAGCCAGAGAAATCTTTTGATTAAATCGAATGAAAAGATAAATGTAATCCATTGTACTGTGTAATAGAATGTGTAATTCTAAAATCTTAGCTGTGAGAAAAATGTCTAAAAGTAAAATTCTGCAACACTCTGTTATTTAAACAATTTGAAAACCCACAATATCTGACAAATTCAAAACTGAAAGTAAGCAATTTACCTTTATCGAAAGCATTAAGAACTATATCAGATCATCCCTAAGTAAAATAATAATGTACTCAGACAAATTACCCAATCTTTTTGGTCTCTAACTTTCCAAATAAAATTCTTTCAAATAAGTTCTTAGAAATGAAAAAATCCCACCTGAAAAAGTGAGAAATCACAAATGACAGAAGTACACTGAAGATACTGAACAATATGAGTTTTAATAAGAAATACTTTGCAGCAATACAATGTTTGATGAAAAAGCACCTAAGTGCTGTCTACTATTATATGTCTATTTACTTAACTTATTTTGAAGTTTATACTATTTAGTAAAACCTTTTTTCTTAAGAGCCTATGAAAACAGAATCTCAGAACACATGAGTGGCTTTAATTTACTTCAGTAATACAAATATTTTTTAAAAAAGAATAATCCTTATTTGCAATGATTATCAACATATATTTGAGCATTAAATCACTATAACTGAATCAAATTATGTCATCTTACTGTTTATGTGATTGAAAAACTTTGTATGTGATTTTTTACAAATCACATTGTATGGGATTTTTCACAGTTTCTCATCTGGAATTCACTGTTAGTCAATATTCTCCAACATTTGCTTAAATTGTATTCTCTTGGAAGCATTTGTGGCAAAAGTGCATTTGCTGAAATAATGTAGAAGAAAATCCAAAACAAATTTTTAACAGAGATAAGTGGTGGTTTGGTTTTAGATAATTTTGGGGTTTTGTTTTGTTTTTTTTTCCTTCAGTGTAGATTCAGATGTAGTCAGAAGTGTATGAGCATGCAGAAAAAAAGTCATCAGCAAAATCTATTATTTTCTTTAATAGGAATTAAAAAAAAAAAAAAAACCCAACACACAGGTAAAAACACAACTGAAAAACCAAATAAAAACATAAAAACCAACCAACTCTCCCAAACAAAAACAACAACAAAAAACCCAAACAAACTCACCCTCCCAAAAAAAAAACCCCAAAAAAACAAAAAAAATTCTCTCCAAATCCAGCCCAAACCAGCTGCTGGATATAATATAAAAATAAAAGACAGAATTCTTTATGAGAAAGGTCATTTTTGAACAAATATTTTGAACAACTAGAGCAAAACATAGGGAGAATAAAAAAGAAGAGAAAACTTCCTGCAAGCAAATCTGTGTTTCATGCCCCTTCCATCTGATTTAGACATTAGATGGAGCCCAGCAGAGAAGACCTATTTTAAACTGGTTGTATAGAACTAGAAAATTCATTCACATGAATAATACCTGAATGCTGAAATCAATTTTTTAAAAGTAATCCTACCACAAAATTGTCTAAACTGTGCATAAAGAATCCCTTAATAGCACTGAATAATCTTTTGTTCTTATATTCTTAAGATAGGGACCATTATTGCTTTTTTTTGCATAACATTGGAAACAATATGTACACAACTATTTAAATCTAAAGAAAAGGCAATGAAATTAATTAAACTGCCTGGTTTTGTGCTGCCATTGAAGTGATAATTTAAATATTTATTTTGATTTTCACATCATTATGAGATACCAGATTACATTTGTACAACTGGAAGAAAAATCAATTAATGAAATAAATATTTAAGAAAGAATTAGTGGAAAACATTCCATGAAAAAACTGAACATTCATGCTTCACGTAAACCCAGCTCCTTTTTGATGAACTACACAAACCTACCTCCAAACACTATAATTTCTATGTGCGGTTGTTCTCCTAGGCCCAAAATGTATCTTGCTCTGTGTTTATATCACATAGATTGTTGTTTTGTATAGACCCAGCATATTTCAAAAGCCCAAAGAATACTTTGAGCAGTAGTGTATAAAATATTTATTTTGGATGTATTTTTTATTATGCAGACCTCTGCAATATTCTGTGTGCCCCATTCAGTTTTTGGAGTAAGCTGAAAATTATTTTTTACCAGATTACCTCATTAATTAACTCTTAATGTCTCATATCATATTATGTTCCCACCAAAAATTAATTTACGTTCCTCAAACTGAAATAGAGGTAACTACTACTGCCTTTCAGACTTTGGAAAAGGAGAACACATAACAGTGTAAAAATATTTAATAATTTGGGAAATCTAGCATAAATGATGGAGACTGGGATTTTTTTTTTTTTTAAAGTGCATGTTTCTCTTCCAGTAAAACAGCTCTCGATCTTTAGTGTAATCAATACAGATGTTAAGACAAAATTAAAAATTAAAAGGGGTTGGACTTTTCTATTTGCCATGTGAAGATCCAAGAGTTCTTAAAATCACATACCAGGAGTTTCAGGTCAGGTACCTAAAACAGAAATAAAATGTACTACATTCCCCTAAACACAGGAATATACAGTATCATTCCACTATATACATGTTTTTTATAAATAATGTAGTTAATTTTTCCCTTACAAATATACATTTTAGGAGTAAAGGAGAATGTAAAATGGTGTGACTAATAAAGCTTAGATCAAGAATGAAGTAGGTACTCTTGCATACAGCTGATTTGATACAGCAGAACTCAAGAAGATTTGAGATTTTTTTTCCCTATAGCAGATTGGAACACATGGGAAAAAATTTGCTTCTCACTACAGTGTTCCTTAATACTTCACTGTTATGTAGTGAAAGACTCATAAGAGGAACTTTTGTAAGGTCTTGTAGTGATAGGACAAAGGGGACTGGACTCAAGTTGAAGTTCAGATTTTATATTAGAAAGAAATTCTTTTCTGTGAGGATAGTGAGGCACTGGAACAGGCTTCCCAGAGAGGTTGCAAGCTCTTGTTCATGGAGATGGTAAAGGCCAGTCTGGATGGGACTCTGGGTAAGCTTGTTCAGTGGAAAGATCCCTGCTATAGGGATGATCTTTCAGGTCCTTTTCAATCAGCCTATTCTATCATTCTATGGTAGTATTTTTTTTTTAATGAGAAAATATATACTTTCAAGGTAGAACTCTATTCTAAGAAGTAACTTGGAAAAATATTATCAAATAATGATTTTATTGTCAAATTTCTCAATACTAAAGTCAATTGCTAAACTCAAACTCAGCTATTCCTCAAGCTATTTTGTAGGAAAATAAATACAAAATATCTTTGCTGCCCACTTAATTTTGGTTGTATTTTCCTGTGTTCTAATGTCATAAGCTCCATTGTCTTCCCCAGGCCAACTAATTCCCCATTTATGGATTTCTTTTATTTTACTGAATTTTTTAAAGGATTTAATGTTTTCTACAATAATATGTATTACATTAATAAAAAATCAAAACAGAATTAATTACTGCATTTTAATGAATTTGGAATAATTCATTAATAATTTACCTCTGTTGTTCTGGGAAGAAATTTTGGTGGTATTACTTTTCAAAATTACTTGCTAGACAAACATGAATTGTCCTATATACAAACACAGTCAATTAATTCAATCATGTGTTCAGTGATTGGGTTAAATTTAAGAGTTTAGGGAGGTTCATTAAAAGTACCTGTTAGGTGCCATAACATTTGTGTGGATGAATGTATTTTGTGTAAATCCCAGCTGTAAAAATAAAAATAGTACTGAAAAGGCAACATCGACAAATGTAGCAATCTCTTCCTTGAATCCTCAGGATTCTGGTACATCCTGTCACCATTTCACTGTTCCTGCTGCTACATCCCTTACTCAGCTTATGGTGCATGTTACAAATGTACAACTTTCCTGTCTTTTGTTTTGCCTGGCCATGTGTGTGCATCAATGGGATGATTTCAGCTATTTGTGAGAATTTTAATTTATTAAGGGGTAGGGTTTTAACTGAGAAATTGCATTTCAGGATGATCAGGAGATAGTGAGGACTACAAAAGCACTGATTTCATGTTTCCCCTAAAGAAAGAGCAATATGCTCAATTCTTGAACAAATACCCCAGGTATGGTAGATGCAGTAATTTAATATAGAAAATTATAAAAATCATGGATAACATAAAAAAAAGATTACATTAAAAATTGAAAACCAAAATGACATCCAAAAATTATTTTCTTAGCAACATGACCTATGAACCCTTTTCATGTTTGTGTGAGCTTTTAGGTGTTTGCAATAACCCAATCACCTACTTTAGCTTTATGCCTGTGGTATGAAATGAAAGTTGCATGAAAACAATCACTCTTGGGAAGAAAATAGAGGTAATCCAGTGCATTATAGTTTCATTCCACAACTAAGTAATTGAGAATTATGTATTACACTTGGCCTTGAACTAATTATTTCCTCTTTATAGCAACATATCTGAACATTATGTGAAAGGAAGAAAACAGGATGGGGTGTCACAAGATGAGTATTGGAAACAGAAAAAAATAAAAAGAAGTTTCATCTCTCTGCCACTGGAATAATCAAAAGGAAACAAGGGCCCTTCAGATGAAGATTATTAATTTGTATCTACTATATTTGAAGATTTAATATGGAAGCTGTAAATAAGCAAATTACCAGCTGTCAGAAAAATTTTCACTATTAATTTAAATGAACATCCTTTAGGCAAGCTAACATTTTGTTAGCCTGCAGGCTAATTCTAGAATACAAAAATGCATAAATAAACAGTTAATGAATTTCAAAATTCATTTTCCCTGTTTTTACTAATATAAAAATAAACTTTCATTGCCAAAACACTTTGTTTATAAGAATAAACATCATGATGAGTGGCTTCCCTGTAGGATACACGATTAAACAAATTCTTGTTATTCTGTTTGTCCTTTCTTTCTTTCTTTAAAGGTGACTTTTATACTATGGAATTTGGTTAGAACATATGTGTCTTGTGAAGGTCAAACTGTAAAGCTTTTTATCATGAATATGAAGCAGATAAAAGCTGCTCTTGATTTATGTTTGTATACTGTACAAGATGTCAAATCAGAAAAGTAACCTTGGTCAATTCCTCAAAAAAAAATCTGTCTCAGAGATGACCTTAGTAACTGAAACCAGAGTTTGTCCTCTGTAAGTCATAAGAGGTTCTGCTAGATGTGTTTTACTGCCTAGAAAAGGGACACCCTGTAAGTGCACCTGTTTACATTATGCCCTTTCAGGGATGTCTACAGAGTCCAAATGAGAGCAGAAAGAAGACACTGCTGTTAACACCTATTAAGCTTCTAAGTCCGTGGAGGGAAATGCTGCACTGTACAGAGACCTAAGGCAGGTCAAAAAAAGGAGTTTATTCACTGTCACTTGCCACTATGCTGGTCATATTTTGTCTACAGTTCGGAAAACTGTCTGGAGACAAAACCCCTCTGCAATTTTCACAAAATATAAGCTTATAAAAATAGAGTTTTATATACAAATGCAGAAGTTACATGATTCACATGTAGTTTATTTGTATTGTTTCATGATCTCTTTGGGAAAAATAAAAATCAGAGGAAAAGTATATAAAGAATATATCCAAAATATATCAAAGTACAAACTTTGTATGGACAAAATGCCATGACCTTATTAGTGTCATGATCTTTAATTTATTGAAAGGCCATATTTTAAAAAATAACTGCAAAATACATAAAAGAAAGAGTTAAAGCAGTCCAAAAGATAAGTTTCTTTTAGTTCCACATCAGTTCTTTAAGTTTACAAACATAATGTGTGGGATTTTTTAAAAACAAAAGGCTTTATATTCCTGATTTTCATACTATCAGTAGATATTGTCATTTTTCAGTGGAGGAAAAAAGAAGAAAAAGTGTTATTTGTCCTTTTTAGCTCCTTGTACCAACACTTCTATTCCAGTACTGGCTAAGGTGTTAGAAATATAATTATTATTGTGCTAATGAGGATGCACCAGGTGCTTCCACACTGCAAACTAATCCTGGACATACTAGGCATGTTCAGTTTCCATGGCCATTGCTCAGTTTCCAGGCAGTCAATAAAATACCTCTTACCAAAGGCTAACTAATAATTGTTGGAATGGCATTTTTCTGAGATGCAGATAACCCAAAAATTATAGTTCTGAGAGTGAGCAAATATCTGAAAAATCAAAGCTTTAGTGGAAAACAAGTTGGAAGGAGTGCAGAAAGACAGACAATAGTTGACAAACTTGAAGCAATCTCCACTTTCATACTTCAGTCAACTGCACAAGTCATCACTTCACTAGAATTGCATTTTCTGGGAGGATATGCTGACTCTGGTCTCTAGGCCTGCACTGTACATTATTGTTCATTTTGGAGAACAGTAGTGCAAAGGACCAAATGCTGATTTGTACTACGAATTTATACACTGACTCTTCTCTGAAGGAAGCTCTCAGAAAATAGTTTCCTGTGGCTTATGAACTAGTAATTATGATATACCCTAAACAAACTTTCAGTCTACATGAAGATTTGTGCATGAATTGGAAATTTTTGTTCCTCTGCTACAAGACATTTGTAGTACAGAGTTATATTTTGAGAAATACATGATTTATTTCATTATTCAATGTAACAGAATGCAATCAACAATGTTGATACATTAGATTTTCACACTAGTTTTTCTTTGAAGTATATTTGAAAATATTCTATCCCTCTGGAGAGTCTTGTTAAAATAAATAAATTCCTGAAGCTTACTAAAAAAAAAAAAAAAAAAAACCTAAACAAACAAACAAAAAAAAAAGCAGAATTTTGCATATTTTCTACTGAGGCAAATGACCAAAGAGAAACAAAAACAGCATTATAAAAAAGAGCTTTAAACAAAATAATTTCTACAACATATCTCTCAATGAAGCAAACATTAGTAACATTATGCTTCTGGTGATTATACCTGATTATAATGTTTATTTACAGTACAAAATAATAAAGCTTACTGATCTCTGCACATAAAAATGTGGTAAACAAAAACATGCAGCCAAATAAGTTAAGTCAGGGTTTATCCAGAGGCTATTAAGCATTTATAACAAACTATGTGAAAGATTTACAAAGCCACAGGCTTATCTGGGACTGCTGTGAAACACAGCTCTCTCCACTGGGTTTAATGCAGAATCATGTGATATTCTCAAAGGGTAAACTCAAAGCCTGTTTGTCAACCATATCTTAAAAACACATAGTTTCACATTTTTGGGAGAAAGAACATGGAATTTTGCTTCACATTTAATACTCTATGTTTCACAGTTAATACTCCATGAAATCACACAAATTCTTCAACTTTTGCTCCATTATTTATATGAAATTCATAAGGGCTAAAACAATTACTGTATATTTACTTAAAAAAGATCTCTGAATTTATTTCCTGGATTTTGATGAGTCCCCAGGTATTACCCCTTTGAATTATTTTACAGCGTGTATTATTATGCTATCTCAATTAATAACACATATATTCAACAAGTTTTAAATTTTATAGTAATTACTTTTAAACTGAATTTCAGTCATAGAATAGGATTAAAATGCATGTCTTTAAAATTGCACTATGTTGACATAAATACTTAAAGGACAATAACTTAAAGAGATCATATCTATGAATTGACAAACATAGAGTCCAGCCAATCATAAGTTTTTAAAAAAGTTTACTTATTCTTTGAAAAAGCTAGGTACATTGAGAAAAAAAAACAAAAGAAATAAAGAATGTGAGTAACTATTCTTGCTATTATCTAGGATTACATTTTAAACAGTACAGGATTTTAATTTATTTTTTACATTTATTTGCCTAATTCTAAAAAAGATTTTTAAATGTAAAGGAAAGACAGAAAAGCAGGAGTCCTCTTCACAAATTATCCAGAAAAATATCTTCAGGGAAAAATTATACAATATTTCTCTTTTTCAAGCAAAAGGCTTTGAATGTTCTTTTTCCTATCAGGAAACAAAACCAATATAAGAAGGGAAAAAAGCAGCAATTTTTTGTTATATGAGAAAGTGATAATTTCCAATACCCAAAAGGAAATAGACTTTTTGAAGAAGTTCTCACAAAGATTATGGTTATGTTTGAAGATTTATTTAGTATCTTGTGGAGAAGCATTGTAGGCATTTACGGAGCTGGATTGTTATCAACACATTTTAGTAATGATTTACAAACATTGACAGGAAGTGACCTGTGAGAATATGCAGGAGGGTTACTTTGGAGAGTGATGTCATGCAGAATTAAAACACAAGGAAGAGGAGTTTGGAGAAATATTGGTGACTGTTCATTGGAACAGAGTACAATTTAATGTAACACTGAAATAAAGCCAAGACTATCCACCAAAGAAATCTGCCTTTCAGTGAAGCCTGAATCAATGAAAGCAGCATGACTTAGTGATGAGGATCTTATAAGACCAGCTTTCTGATCCCAATTTTGGGTGGTAAGAACAGCAAAGGCAAACAACATCAAAGGCAACATGAAAGACATCTAATAGTTGTAGATTATACATTGGTTTTGCTAATTTTCAGGTTTCTGTGGATAAGTACCAGATCATTTCATGTATTTCCCTGATGCAGCAATTTCATTGCTTCAGAGATTTCACGGTGTAACATAATAACTGTTTTATAATATATTAGGATATTTTTTTTCTTCCTTGGGTAATCATTATTGGATGAAGCTTTGTAATGCTGGCATAATAATTCCATAATGCATATCTCAAAAACAGAATAATAACTTCTGTTTGAAGAATACTGTTGTCCTTTATAGAGAAGGCAACATAATCCAGTAATAAGATAAACAAAACTCTATAATTTTCAGCCAACGCTTAAAAAATTCAGATGTTTGAGTCTGCAATGTTACATTATATCAGGCTATGTCATACTGCACTATGACACACCACAGTACACTAGATTACTAGATACAATGCTATACTATATTATGCTAATTATATTATGTCAATGAAAGTTTGCAGAAGGAACTCTAAACAATCCGCTATGTTATAGAACAGTAAAACATGAATGCAGCACATATTCAGGGCAGACATAGTAGAGATGGGACAGTGCTGAGTAAGATTAATGTTCACCACAAGAGAGAACAAAATTCAGTTGAAAAGGAAAAGTAGGAAAAAAAGCCTGAAAGGTCCAGTCAGATAGATTGTAATTGCCTGGGTATTATCATTAGATTTAAACAAGAATTGCATATAACTTGAGAAAATGGTTATCAGTATCACACTGTCCTAAGCAGCTCAATCAATTGTTGCCACAAAATATTGAAAAACTTAACCTCATATTGAAAGAAAACTTTTCTAAGCATCAACAAACACAGAAGAAATTTAACTTCTTTCCATTATGAAAGTAAAACTTTAGGAGTAAGTTAGGATATGAGTATTCATAAACAAAAGACTGTATTTTTGACAGCTCTTTATATGAGATGCATGTAGTTAAAGCATTTTCGTCCTTTCCCTATTACGAACCAAGTAAGCAGAATGTGAAGGGCATTTTTACTACTTAAACTTTAGAGAAGCTGAGACAATAAAATAGCATAGTTATACAACAGTAAGCATATAGCTAGGAAAATAATATAAGTAGGACAGTCAGGGGACAATTCAAGTCATACAAATCACAGCAAATTATATATGTTTAGCTAAAGAAACCACTAAACACAAATACCATAAGTAAGGCTCAGCCTGATGGGTGAGGAGATGTAGGAGATTAACATACAATTAACAATCAGCTCAAGGGAGATCAGGTGTCCTGGAGGGAACTTTTAATTAGAGCTTTTTGGACTGAATGTGGAATGCATTCCCATAGGAGTTCCTTGGTAGTTGATTAACAGGAGTAGCATTTATCAGCGCCCTTGGAGCTGATGGTACATTTTGCCAGCTAAACAAAAGAGGGAATTCTGCAGGTATAGTCAGAGGAAAAATATATATGGCATGACAGTGCTGTGATGTATAAAAATAGCAAAAACTATAGCGCAATAAAACAAATCATAGTAAAATATATTTAGTCAAGCCCATGATGGAATTCAGAAAGGACATACCATCAATAATTATGTCAGTCATTCTTCAAATTTAATTCTTGAAGATTTAGCTTTTCAAATACTTGACACTTTTCACAATCTATGTACTTCAAGCTCCTTCTTGCTTCTTAATATTGATAACAAAGATCCCCTAATTACATTGAAAACATTTATTTTTATATAATCTACAGTTTTCTTTCAATTTATTTTCTGTCAAGTTGATACATAAACTTATTTTCCTTTTCCATAGTCACTTTATAAGTAACTTTATTAAAGATTATACATAAAATGGTCATCTAGTATAGCTTTGCTGATGTTGGTCTAAACAGACAAAAATAAGAGAAGAAACACCACCAACGTACATTTTTCTTCATTTGTAATATTATACAGTTTATTTAGGCTTTTTTTTCCTCCCTCCTTCTTGAGCACCATCTGCAGTATTTCAACCATGTAAAATGCTGTTATTGCCACAGGGAGACTTATATAATTTGTGTCAAGTTTCCCTGAGAGTAGTACAAATGGTTTGTTATGACACATTTGATCAACTCCTACTATCTCATAAGACTAACATCAAACACAGTAAAAAAAAAATCTAGTCTTTTTATAATTTCAATGAATTTGAATGAAAAGCCCCTAATGTAGAAACCCAAAGCAACCAAACAAAAAAAAAAGAAACAACCCCTTAAAAAAGAAAAACAATAACAACAAAAAACCCCCATACAACTATAAACACACCCATTCAACAAGAAAAACAAACCAAAAAGCTCAAAATCCACTGTACTACACCAAAATAAACCTGACAAAAGCCACAAGCAAAATAACCCCACTTTTGGGCTAACATACCTACAGAAAAATACCAAGTAGATCAGTTGACACTGACAGCTTGTCTGCCTGTGGGGAGCTACTACACAATAGAATATGAATGTATTGGATACTCAGTATGGACTTCTCATGCAGGAGTGTCCTTACAGCAGATAATCAGACTATGTTAGCATCACCTATCTGAGCAACCAACATGCTACCTCTCTTTTACAATAAGCTTTTGTGAATTATCTTACAGTTTTTGAAATAACTCAAAATAATTTGGAGTATTCCTGGGAATAAGCTGACAGACACTAATGTGGTATGTGCTAGCGGGGATTTTTCATCTGCAAATACATTACTTTTCATTAATTTCTTCTTATCTCTTGAGAGATGCCAGCTCTGAAGAAACTATTTCTATCTATTTAAACAAGACCACCTGACATATTCTGACAACACCTTTGTACTATCAATAGCAGGCCACGACATTACCTCCTAAACAGTCAGTGTTCGGTATCATAATATGGTGGAACTATAGATAAAGTTAGGTAATCTAGAAATGGAAGAAATTAAACTCATTTGGGTTAAATAAAGAACAGGGATAATAATTAATTACAAAAAGTCTCCAGTGGCAAAACTGAATGATAAGCATGGTGTATTTCTCAAAGGCAAGCAAGAGGTGATCTTCTACCTAAAAAGACTCTTTTAAAAATTATGTTATTTAATGGATATGTTAAAGTTCTGCATCATGTTTATGAGGATTATGCTTAGTCGGTGAGAGTTTCTCATGCTTTTGGTATTGAAAAAAACTAGAACAGAGCCCACAGTACATTCTGATGTAATCAAAAATTTAAAGACTAAGCTTTTCACTGAGATGCAGAGTTAATTTAAGCTGCTGTTTTCATCTGTATTTTTGATGATAGGTATTAGATGTTTAAGGTGTTTTCCAGTGTATTAGGTGTTTTCCAACACACAAAAGATATTAAGCATTTTCTTTTATGAAACTCACTGGATTTGGTAAGCCACCTAAAGATTGACCAATAATAACTGTGATTCTCTAGTTAACACAAGTTCCCCAGGTCCTGTATGCTTGCTATAAAATATAGTTTTAGAAATGCATAATGAAAATGGCATGACAGTGTATTTAAATCCTACTGCCTCACTTCCTCATTATAGACTTAAGCATTAAATAATTACGTGATATATCATCAAGCTGGGCAACAAATACTTTTCCTGATAACCTAGAAATATATTCATATTTATTAGAAGAGCGACTCTTGGAAGTTTTAGTGTAAATTCATAGAAATTAAGTAAGAGAGAGAACAAGTGTTTTTAAACACAGTGTTCTCTCTTGAGCATGGCTTGTTCAGTTTCAAGTGAAGTAGGAGCTTTTATTTTCACATTCTTCAGCTTAGTGAACATCCTATATAGAGCTACATGTTCATGTCCCTGTTTCTTCATCAGATAAACTGTTTTGGAGAGCTCTTTCCCAGCATCTACTCTTAAAAATCATATGCTCCCACTGAAGGTTTCAGATGCCACGATTCACAAATTCACTCTGCAATCTATCTAAAGCTCTGATAGTAAAACATAGCTTACATTTTCTGAAAGTTCTAGTTATAAAATTCTACATAAGCTAAGAATTGACCAAATCAGCTTGCATATTCTTTTTGAAAGTAAGGTAAATGCTTTCCAGTTTCAGATGGCTTTTTATTTCAGATGGCTTTATTTTTTTGCCTGTACCTATAATTGCACCCTGCAGCTATGAATGCACAGAGAATTTCAAAACTGCTATCTCACAGCATGAAAGCATCTGATAAAATAGTAACATGAAATAAATATTAGAGAGACACTGTGAGCTGAATTTTTTAAAAAAGTGAAAAATCCTTTCTGCATATATTATACCAAGTTTGTCTGAAAATTCAGTAGGGCAGCATTTAAAAAATCTTTTGGTTTTTGTTTGCACTTAAAATCAAAACTTCTGAGAAACAATTATTTCAAGGAAAATGTTTCTGCTACCATAAAATAGAGTTGTTGTCAAAGAATATAGCTATTGAATATAGTGTAACTATATTCATGCTGTGCAGGGTCACTTGCACATTTAAATACATAGATGATTTTTTTTAACAAAACAATAATCCAATTTTAGCTTTAACTAAGAGTTTATGATTGAAATCTATCCCAAAGATTATATCAATTGACCTACAGTATATAACTTTTAAATTCAAACATTAGCCACATAGTTCTGGGCTTTATCTTTAATGTACCAAATCTTTCATCTGATGTAATAGAGGACAAGTTTTCATTGATGTCACCTGTGTTTCCAATTGCAAGATAAGTGATACATATTTTAATTAGTTTCTATTCAACTTGTTTTGCAAAGGCATGAAGAATGCTCCAGTGACAATGTTTTGCAGTTAAAACCCATATGTGTCTGCTTTGCTGGAATTCATAGCACAGGCTGTTACGTCAGTCAAGAAAAATGAGCTCTTGTCCAAGAGGGAGAGAAAAGAAAAAGAAATGTGTCCTAAAGATAATTTATTAAATTAAAAAATACTGACAAAGTTCTAAAAAACTGCTAACTGAAAAAAATTAAAAGACACAGGCTACACATTCTGGAGCCCTGCTGTGTACTAGTCTGTGCTATTTAATCAAAAACATTCTTATCATGACGCCTAATGACCACTTTCAGGAAAAGTATAAGAGATATGTCTTATCAATTCTTGTTGCTTTCCACTGAGTAGAATGTACTTCTCACTGTTATAGCTGGTTTGGTTTGGTTTGGTTTGGTTTGGTTTGGTTTGGTTTATGGGTTGGTTGGTTGGTTTTTTTGCCTACTGAGATTCTGCTTCAAATAAATTATCTTTTTCTTAGGTCTAGTACTAGAGTTAATGGCATGTATTCCTTTCCATCTTTTTTAATGAATGATTATCCTTTTCTTTTGTAGGCATAACATTTCCCCCCATTTTTTTTCCATTAATGATATTTTAAATATTCCATATATTTAAGTCAAGGCAAAATAAAACATATTCAATGAAATGTGATAAATTATTATTTATTACAAAATTTGAAAATTTATTTCAATAGAGAGAATTACCAGTACAACATTTCCATTTTGCATTTCACCTCTGTCTTAAAATGAATGTGTGCCACATTTTGAAAATTTTTTGCTATTTGTGAGGAATCTTGAATTATGTGGGACGAGACTTGAATAGGGTACATGAAATTCAGGTTTGCATTTAGACCTGTCTGTGACAATAGTTTTATAAGGAATTAAGTAGCTAAGCCAACTTATGGACTCTTGGAGTAAGAAATGGTATAATTATTTCTAGCAGCTATTGAACTTTGATTAAAATGAATTTCTCTAATAAGTTTACCTTTTACTTATTTTTAGCATTATTGCCCATTAAGAACACCTTCTAATACAATTACTCAACTTCTCCTTTTATAGAGTCATCAATATCATTTTACATTCATCAATTCTGAGATTTATTATCTGAATAAATTAAGGACATCAAGGACTATAAAAAGGCCAGTAAATATCTGTGGCACCACAGAAGTCATCATGGGCTTCAAAACCTTTGAAACTTCAAAAGCTTTGAAAGCTTTGAAACTTTGAAATTCAATAGGAAGACAAAGACACTGTCTTTGTCGCATCAAAACTCCTGTTAGAAGAATTCAAGACTAATTTTAAAGTGATTGCATTAACTGTTATGGCTGACCAGATGTATAAAAGAAAAAAATGCTGATCTCAAAACCAGTGTCTATATGACCTAATTAGTTAGTTGCAGGACCATGGATTTGTATTTTAATCTGGGGAGAAAGACATACACTTAAGCTTTTGTTGGTGGCTTAATCAGGGTGTCTGAGATCCTGTCCATCCTGTGACACTTTAAGCCCTAACCACGAAAGCTGTGGGAAATTGGTCTTTTCACCAAAACAGTGATTAGCTGTTCAGTTAAGATGATGTTCACTTGTTAGGAAAATAACCATGGCAGCCTTGATCCTAACTGAAAGCAGATGACCTAAGTATTTCTATGGTTATTAAGCATTACAGTACTTTCTATTGTAAGTATATTCTATCTCCAGAAAATTCCATAACATTGCATTGGATAAGAAATTGGAGCAAACAGAGCATAAGTGCTTGAGTTACAAAATAAACCATACAGAGTTTAGTATACACTTTAAATTGATCTCCTCAGCATACAGATTGCAGAGAATTCTCAAAGGCATGAATAAAATTTCCTGGCACATGAGCCATGTTGATGATAGTTGGGTAGCAGACTGAATTATGGAAAGGTGAATAAAAAAAAAAAAAAGAAATCTCAGGCTGAAGAATATCTCTTCAGGCAAACTAATTCAATAAGAAATGTGTATTCATCACTCCTCAATCAATGCTGCACCCAACACAATGCCAAATCCCCTGTTATCACATTCCATTAATTAATCCAGTTCTTCAAAAACACTCTTACTGCATTTGTGACAAAACACTTTTCAAAATACTTTGTGATATGAATTACACAGGCAACTACACAATGCTCTTTCACCACATTATTATGCGTCAACTACTGAGAAATAGAAGAACCCATAAGGAGTGAGTTATCATAAGAAATCAATATTTTGTGATATTGATGTCATATTAAGAACAAAAAAACCCCAAACTATCAAGACCAAATTAAAAAAAGAGGGGGAAGAAAAAAAAAAAAAACTTGAAAAGGGCATATTATAAATTTATTCTAAAAGTAAGGTGATATTTTTTGTAAGACAAGCTATCTTTTAAAAATCAAAGTTCTATTCTTTTTCTTAAAAAAGTATTAAATTTTAGAAATTATCAGTGTTTTTCTGTGACATTTATTTTGCAAGGTAAGAACACATGCATACCAAAATCCATTAATTTGTCAGCGGTCAGTAGCTACAGCAATCAGTCATGTTTGTTAAAACTAGATTTTTCTCATCTGAAAAGACAGACATGGACTGAGAGGTATTGACCAATGTTGGTAAAATTTTTATTTAGGGCTATGTGTAATCTTGCTGCGGAGAAGTTTAAGGATGTCAGGCAAAAAGACCAATCCCAGAACAAGTGTGCAGAATCCATTTGTATGGACACACTAGTATGAGCCAGAGCCAAAGAGGCAGAGACAAAAGTGTTGCATTTTGCACTGTGTTAGAGCCTTACATCTGTAGAAACTGAAGTCTTTGCCTTGAGTACATTTTTCTGGTCACAAGACAATGGGATCAAGTAAGAAGAAGAATGGATGGAGATGAAGGGTCAAAGTTACTAAGCTGATTAGTCAGTGGGCAGGGCTTTTGACCCACACTACTTTCCCCCCTTCCAGATATGAAACACACTGACTATTTCTGGATGCATGACTTAGGTTTTTTTTTAATGCCTCAGTGTGCCTGGTGATATCAAAGGTTTACTTCCACAACTTGATGTCTTTTCTTGCTATTATCCTTTCACGGCATCTGAGTGAATGAAAACTGCTCCCCTTTGAAGAAGTAGGTTAAGAAGTTTCACTACAGATACTAAATAAGCATACAGAGACTACTTGGCAGTGAATACCATTTCAACTTAATGTCTGTGCTGCTTGTGATACAGCTTCCAGCTAATGGACTACAAAAGCAAGTTTCATTATGAACCTCTAAGGAAGTGCAAGATTTAGAAAGCAATTATATACTTTCAGGAAAAAGAAAAGGCGATATTTAGACTGTTTTCATACACATTACATATTGTTGCCCTAAAACATTTAGGTGTTTTCTGATATGTAGTCTTATGGTCAAAAAGGCAGAGATAAAGAGTTCTGAGTAAGGTCCCCAGATAATTTTTGTACTAATAGGAGGTCTAGCTCCCCAGACAAGTCACTACTACTGTTGACCTGAAAACCACTAACTTAGCTAAAAAAAAAAAAAAAAATTGTATGAAATCTGAGACAGAAAAAATACATTACAATGGACTTAAAATAGAAGAACTTCATGTAAGTATTCTATCAGTGCTTTCTTTTTTCTTCTTTTCCTTTGATTCTTACTTTCTAACATAGTTTACATGAGAGATAGAAAAGTTATCTTCAATATCTGTGGCCAAGAAAATGAATGAGATTTGCTAAAACCATAACCAGGTTTTGTCACTGATAGCCAACATTGCCAAATTTTCTTCAATTGCCTTACTTCTTAATTCTCAAACTAAGATAAGCATCAATCCTTCTTTAAAAAAAAAATTACAGGCATCTTTTTTATAAATGCTAGACCTTTGAAAGTGTTTATTGAATTATCTATTTTATAAAAATTGATCAAGGGTAATAATTTCTAATAGCTTCAAATAAATCAGACCAGTGTTTTTTTGCAAGATTCACAAGTCCTGACCCTTATGAGAGTTAGCTTGCATTTGACTAGTGAACATAGAATCATAGATTCATTTAGTCTGGCAAAGATCCCTAAGATCATTGAGCTCAACCATAACCTGACAACACCAAGCCCACCACTAAATCATGTCCCTAACTGATACATCTATGCATCATTTAAAAAATTGCAGGTATGGATACTCAGCTCCTTCCCTGGGCAGACTATTCCGATGCTTGATAATCCTTTTGGTTAAGAATTCTTTCCTAATATACAATCCAAACCATCCCTGGTGAAAATTGAGGCCATTTTCTTACATCTTATCCTTGATATTTGGGAGTAGAGACTAACTCTCACCTTGTTATAGCCTTTTAGTTACTCGTAGGAAAAAAAATAAGTCTTTGCTTCTACAGGACACTAAAATTCTATTTCAAGCATTCAAAATTATTTAAGTATAAAAGATCATAAAATAAAGCAGTTCTGATGTGATTGTATTTGTTAAGGCACTGACATTCTTCAGCAGTGGGATAAATATGAGATCACTGCATGTCCTATAATGCATTGCAGTGGATATTGCATCCTCTAAGCACACATATTAGTTGTTTTTTTTTTTAATATATAAATATCTCTTTATAGATATAATTTTGTAAGTAATGCCTAATATTGCTTCCTTAAGTGTTCTGTATTTACAAATGTAAATATAACATGGCAGTAAGATGTGAAATATAAACAAGATGTTAGCGAAATCAATCAAATACAAGATTCTCATGCATTGTTCTTTAGGGATTTCTAAAAAATTTTCATGGGGAAACAAAGGAGAGGTTAGTTGTTTTCAGGAATTGCTGCTGATAAATACAATAACAAATGAACAAACTAAATAAAATTATATATATATAATATTGTGTTATGTGGTTATTTTACAGTTTGTTCTTCTGTAGTATGTTTTAATATTCCTTGTTATAAGTTTGTAATGCTTCGTTCTATGTACCCCATTTGGCTTCCCTAATGGTTCAGTCCTGAGTTGTTTAGCACAGTTTTGCCCACCAAAATGTATGGCAATCCACATGTCAATCCACCTGTATACCTCCCTTGTTCCCTTGTCTTACCCCCTTGTCTGTCAAAGATAGCACACTCCTTTGCTTCTGGAGTGTTCCCTGTCTTTCATCCTTTCCTCAAAGCAGAATTGGATTGTAAGGTTTGCTCCCTCCCCGTGTTGGCTTCTATGGGGGAGCCCTTACCCTGCACCCCTCCCCTACTGCCCTCCCATTGGTCAAAGGTTGTGTCCTCCCCGTGTTCCCTCTATCCTTTAAAAGCAGCCCCTTCAGGTTTGGATTTGTCACTTGCTTTGCCCCCCTTCAGGAATTCTCCCCTTCGAGATTAAATCCTTGGAGACTCAGAGAAGTGTCCTTCCCTTATTCCTCTGCCTCAGTTTCCTCATGCTCTGTGCCTCTGCTGCGCTACTCACATTACAACACATTACTTTGTCAGAACTGACTTTGAAAGAGCAACTTATGTTATCTGATAATATGAAAAATATCCCCAGTAGAAAAGGGTGTGCCATCTCACAGGGATGAACTTCCCCACAGAAAAGCAGTTAGACAATGTAAACCAGACAAGTGGATGATGCTATCTGCAGCATGTAAAACTTATATTGTTCCAAAAGTTGTGCAAAATGTTGATCACCAGTAACATACGGCAAGTACCTACAAGCTCTGAGTATTAGTGATTTTCTTCAATGCTTTCTTGATTATGGAAAGTTAATATTAAAAATTAATGAATTTTCATACATATTTATAAACATGTTATCTACTTCTCACAGTAACAAGTTAGACTACAAAGGTACAAATAAACTTCACAGAACTTTCCTCTCTTCGGTCTCTTCCAAATGAAAAGATGACTAAAAACTCTAGAGTCAAGCTTAATGGACTACACCAATATGTATGAAGCATTTTATTGTTTAAATATACTATGCTTTTCATTCATTGTAGACTGCACAATCTCGTGTCCTTCAGTCTTTACACATGTTCAAGATGTTTCATACAAGAAAAAAGAAAAGGTTAGAGACATCAGGGCTATAGCTTGTGCCAACCACTTCTCTTTGGGAATGCAGAGCTTCCTTAATATGTTATAAAAGAGTGTAATCACAAAACTAACATTACCAAACATTTGTATGTAGCTGACTTTGTCAAATTTATAGAAGATCATTTACATTATTTTTCTGGGTCCTTTCTTGTGAGAGACATTCTGTGGTAGTCAGCGTTTTCATGTTTTATGTGTTCATGTTTTATGTGGTTTTACAGTTGCTTTGTTATTTTTCTAATGTTAGCTAGTTCAATTGGTTCGTTCCATGTATCCCTATTTCTGTCCCTCACACCTGGTTTCTCCCAAGTTGTTTACCCCAAAGTTTCCCGCCACTTGCCTGTCCCTCCACCTGCCAATCTCCCTGCTCCTCCCCAGTTGTCCATATGTCAATCCAAATTGTCCTATGTCAATCCAAGTTGCACAACCCACCTCCCTTGTCAATCTTTATCCCCACACCCAGTTTTTTCAGGAATGTTCCCTGTCAGTTGTCCTATACCGTGCAGATGATTTGTCCCTGAGGCCTCCCTTATTTATTCCCCATTGGTTGCTGTGAGCCTCCACTCCTCCCCAAATTTTCCCCCATTGGTTGTTGCCAGACCACTCCTTTACATGCCTACACCCTTTATAAGTTGTTACAGAGTGTTGTTCAGTTCGTACTTGTCCCTGACTCCCATCAAGAATAAAGTTTCCTTGGCACTTCACACAAGTGTTCTTTTCCTCGTTGGTTTCGGGATCCTCATCTCAGTCAGGCAGTTTTACCCACGCAGCTGCCCACACCACTACCAGCTCCTCTCATCAGAGACTCTGAAGTGGCCACTCTCATGGCTCTCTCCGGCCACCAAAAGAGACCTGCTAGTCGGTGCCATCCCGTCTCTGTGCACACAGCCTGGGTGACAACATTTTTTCACGTACATTAGAACAATGGTTATTACTGCAGTCCATTTCTGTGGCTGGCTATCATTTTAAGCAGATGCTATTTAGTGCTGAAACAGCTATTAATGGCAGCCATGCATGTAAGTGTTTCTGTGGATTGATAAGCAAAAATTGCTCAGTCTACTGATGACTCAATGACCTTTACTGTGAGTTTTTTCTCATTTGCTTCTCTAACCAGTATTTGGGTTACTCTCCTGACTACGCCGAGAAATCCTAGAATTCACCAATAGGCTGAACTTACATTTGGTACCTCACTTTTACTGCTGGCATTTTACTGGTGCCTACACATTGTAGTGCTTCCAGAAACAAAGCAAAACAACTACAAAACAACAACAAAGCAAAACGACAACAAAAACCAAACAGAGTCTGTATTTTCTTCTCATTCTACTGCAATAAATGTATGAAAATAAATTATAGCATCTCTGTACAAAACCATATTTGTACAATATGTACAAAATCATATTTGGCTGAAAAGGTTATAAAGTCATATCTGATTTCTTACAGGGTTTCAAAATGTACTCATACTATCTAACACTATTTTATTTAAAGTGGTATAATTTCAGAGCTACAGCAGTAGCAGAACAGTATTAAAGTGGCAGTTTTTTATATGTGAAGTGAGACAATAAAAAAAAGAGAATGGTAAAGTGCTTTTGAAGGTCCCAGAACACATATAGACTCACAGGAGCCCTTACTTTAGAACAGACCTTTAAGATCATTGAATTCTACCATTAAACTAGCACTGCCAAACCCACCATGCCCCTAATCACCACATCTATGACTCTTTAAAATATCCCTAGGGATGGCAACTCAGCTGCTTTCTTGGGCAGCCTGTTGCAAAGCTTGACAACCCTTTTCATAAGAACATTTTTAATAATATTCAATCTAAACCTCCCCTGAGGCAATTTAAAACCATCTTCTCTTAGCCCACTTTTCTCCATGTTAAACAATCCTAATTTCCTCAGCTGCTTCTCACAGGGGTTGTACTCTAGACTCTTCACCAGCTTCATTGAATAAGTCCTTTTTCCATTCCATACATAAAGTTTCCAGCAAAACCAGAGATGGCATGTAAACAATACAGAATAAGAAGGTATGGAAATACAGCTAGAAAACAGGACTAGGGGTACTGCTCAGCTTACCGACACAGACATGCTAACTTTAGTAGGCTGCAAACCTTGGCAGAAAGCAGAACCCTGAAGGAGGTGATGATGATGGTGTAGTTGGGTGTGCTTGGTGTGCTTTGTTTATGAGAGATATGCAAGACTGTACATGCCTGTGTGGGTCTATGCAAAAGCCACGATTAAGCAGTGTTAGTAGGAAACATGACATTGGTAAATGTTGTGAAATGTTGTGATTGCTGTTAATTTTAGCTATAACTGAAAAGGTGTATATACTGAGCTCTGTAATCAATAAATTGGCTTCCTGCACACAAGCAGTAGAGTCCCCATCTCTTCAATCACCAACAAGAAGGTCCTATTGTTTTCTCACTCCTACTTACAAGACACAGGACTTGTTATGCTATGTGACTGCTGAATTGGTTTTTAATGAACAGAAGAAAACAGAATGTATAACATAACATAAAAGAGCATAATAAAAAGGCTCATTTTAAAATACTTTGCATCTTGCAGTACAAAAATTCTGTTTGGGTAGAAAGTGAATAAAGTTTTCTTTAATTGAAGAAAATCTAGCAGAAGATATGTCACAGATAAAATTTAATAGAATAACTCAGATAGTAATGGGGAAGCTACGTGAGATCTTTATCATTCTTTTACTCTGATGCCAGTTTTTGGTGAAACAATATTTTCAATGGGAATATTATCTCACTTTCACAAGAAAATAAAATTAACACAGTTCATAAAATAGATGAAATGTTAAACAAGAATAAGAAAAATTAAATCACCCTTAATATGTATTTACAACTTTTTGTCCTCCACGATCTTTAAACTTCTTTTAATATGTGTTAATTCTTAATTAGTCTTGTCAGTGAGTCTGTGTAAAACAAAGTGTTAAATGTATGCTATCAGATATCATAGTATCAGTTGGCTTGGGACCTCTGTACATCATTTTGTGATAAAATTTAAATATACTTGGTAAGATTTAAGTCTATATTTTCCTTTTTGAAATGTTTATTTTGATGCTAATACAAGTAATGCAGGTTATTTTCTTGATACTGCATTTAGAATGGCCCTAGAAAGAATCATCACTTCATGTAGTGTGCTGGTCTTGGCTGGGGTAGGGTTACTTTTCTTCACAGTGGCTGGTATGGGGCTGTGTTTTGGCTTTATGCTGAACACAGGGTTGATAATAGAGAGATGTTTTTATTATTGCTGAGCAGGGCCTGCACAGAGCCAAGGCCTTTTCTCCTTCCTGTACTGCCCCACTGGCAAGGAAGTTGGGGGTTCCTGGGAGGCGACCCAGCCAAGACAGGTGACCCCAACTGACTAAAAGGATAGACCATGTGGCATAACGTCAATATATAAGATGGGGGGGGCGGGGAAGAGGAAGGGGGGACATTTGGAGTGATGGCATTTGTCTTCCTAAGTCACCATTATGTGTGATGGGGCCCTACTCTCTTGGAGATGACTGAACACTTGCCTGCTCAAGGGAAGCACTGAATTAATTCCTTGTTTTGCTTTGCCTGTGTGCATAGGTTTGCTTTCCCTATAAAACTGTCTTTAACTTAACCCATGGGTTTTCTGTCTTTTACCCTTCTGATTTTCTTCCTGATTCTGCTTCTGGGAGAGTGAGCAGCTGTGTGGGGCTTGATGGTTGGATGGCATTGAACCATTATAAAGAAAATGCAAGAAAAATCACCATGTGGCTTTACCAAGTTTTACTCCTTTGAACCCTGTGCATTTGTCTTTTGAAACACTCTAGTATCATAAATGTTTGCAAAACATCTCTTAACCAACAAAGGATCCACAAATTCCTTTCTTTCATCTTTCTACACACTGACTGTATTTTTAATCTTACAATTTGACCAGTCTGTTTTGGTATCATTTCATTGTCATTGCTGTAGAAGTCTTCTTGAATTTTTTGAATTGCAAATGAAGAAAATTCTAAATAGTTAATTTTTTTTTTTCTATTTTTCTTCTCCTAGTGCTACGGAATAGAGGTTATGAAGTAGCAATTGCAGAGACCTGTGGCATCAATGAAGGATAGATGTAATAATCAGGATAGAAGAAAATAGTTGCCTTGAAATAAAGTTTGCTAAGAGGACATGACTAAAACCAGTAAGTACTTAATAATACTGTTATGACACAGGAAGATGCAAAATTTTTTTAAGCACATGATCAGCACAGGGGCAAATAAATTGTATTGAGTGGATATTGAGTGGATTTCAATGGTAATAATTTTTTTACTGTAGGACTCTGTCCCTGAAATATGGTCTTATTAGAGACAGAAAAACCTCAGAATTTCTCACATTATATTTTAATATGATTTATGTATTGCTTGTATATGAGACTTTAAGAACAAAAGATCCAAATGGTCCGTGGATTGGAAGGTGGGGCAGGGGATGAGCAGGATTGAAAAGAATGGTATTTTTTCCACTCCATAAGTCTAGAATATTTTAAATATTCTGCATGTTTTATTGAGCTCCTCTGAGGTTTCTTAGCTTTAGTAAATATAAACAAAGAAGTAAGTGGCATTATTTCAGCTTTCATTATTTTCAGGATTCCACTCCCTTTCACACCGTTAACTGCATTGTTAAATAAGGTTGAATTTCACATTATTGCTTTTTTTTTTACCAATATGTGAGAAAAAAAAAATGCTATAGTACTGAAAACCAGCTGATGGATGCAGCAGTTTTGTCTGTAATGGAATACTGACTTGTCATATGGTTACGTGGAAAGTGAATATACATAGTATCTTTCTAAAATCACTGTTAGGAGTCTAAAACGTATCTTTGTCACACCCTGCTTGTTACAAACAAAATAGATAAGAGGCTTCTGGCTCAGACTTTTCATAGAAAGACAGATTCATGTTTCCATTAAATACCTGTATTTTGAAACAAAAACAAACAAAGAATCTGCAGCTGTTAGTTCTCATTTTTAAAGATCTTAAGAATTATATAAACATAGCTAGATGATGCTACTGGCAAAAAACATGAACTACTTTATTTTCCACCTTTTTTTCCTGTGTTTTGAGAGCAGGATGAAAGACTGAAATAGAACAAGTGTATGCTATATCAGATTATGTCTTAAAATTGAAATTATTTCATAGCTGATATACCCTGCTATTAAGGTAACACTTCAGTATTTTAATGTACTTTCGGGAAAGAGGGTGGTGGTTTTTCTTAACATGACAATTGCATAGACAGAGTTTGTCACATTGTGCTGAACATGAAATATAAAGGTCATTTGCTTAATTTCAGAAAAAATAAGTGAAAAAAAAATAATAATAATAATAATAAAGCCCCAAGAAAATACAGTACTATAATCTTGGTTAAAAACCCCAACATAAATGCATCATCACTATCTTGAATATTATTTTTAGTTTCACTGTCTTCAATACCAAAAAAATGGGTCACTTTTTCTGAATGTTATAGAATTTTCAAACTGCATATAAGATTCGACGTCACTAAGCACAGGGAAGATATACACGAATCTTCAATTTTATGTTTTAAAAAAATTAAATTTAAAGCTTAGGTTTTGGGGTTGTTTTGTTTTGTTTTGTTTTGTTTTTAAATCAAGAGACTATACTGAAGTTCAGCAGCTCTTAAGTTTTACTGGAAAATATGGTGAGATCCTGTTCTGTGAATACTAGACAACTCTACATTTTCTCTTTTCACAGGAAAGCAAACCCAACAATTTTATCCCTCTGTAGATCACTATTTGTTTAATTTTCTTTTTGTTTAATAAAAGAGATTAAATTTAGTTAAATATTATCAAGATGTATGTGCCTACAATCTTAACAGAAGTATTTTTATTTTTTCATATTATTTCAGTGTCTTCCGAGAAACAAAAAAAAATTGTATTTTTTAATAATTCAGATAATGAATCAAAGGAACTACTATCACTGGGGTTTTCTATATATAGCTATAGAATCAAAACTGACATCTCACCAATTGTGTGTATTTCAGTATCTCTGAATTTCTGCTGTGGATAAAGGTAAGGCTATACAGTTTCTGCTTTCCATATTTCTGCCTCAAAATAGCCAATGAATAGAAATAATAAGAAAAAGGATGTGAAAGAATTTAAATTAATAGCAGGACAACACTCAGACCCTGCAAAAATCATGCATGGAAGGAAAGTTTTGAAATTACAGAATATGTTTTTAAGGAAAACATAAGACGTTCATATTCTTCTTTTAAAATCCTGATACTTTAGGAAATTTTTCAGAATACCTACAATAATGCAAATATTTGTTTCATAGATTTGATAAATAAATAGCATGTTTAGGTTCGTTTCATATTTTTGTTTTAATTCAAGGGTGTTTTTAACATATATATCTGCAAAAAAACTTATTTGTAAATAGTGATCAGTTCATGTCTTTTTTGCAAACACTTTACATTATCACTTCAGCTGACTCAGTGTTCAGTGGGTGTAAACTCCCAATGACTTTACAGTCAAGGCAAACATTATGACAAGTAGCTGCATAATAAATCTGCTTAAAGAAGCATGCATGTTTATGATCATATCACAAGAAACAACCTTCTTTAAAGATGAACTTTTGCCCTTTCCATAGCTCTCTCATGACCTTAAAATGTCATCACAAGAGTGTCCACACTCTGTGTTTAATTTATCACAATGACATCTGGCACAGAGCTTGCTCAAAGCAGTGTCCCACGTGGCACAATGAGCTCAATAACAGCGTACACTTTTATGCTTTGTTTTCCTCCTTCCTCTTCACCTGTCATGGAGCACAAGAAATTTCTTTGGATGCATTAATTGTACATACATACTTGTACGTGTAATCCTATTTTGTGAGGAGCTCCATTTAAAATAGACTGCTTCTACTGTTCTTTCTCTTTGGCTAGTAACAGTGATCTGCATGCAGCAGGGTATAGGAGGGGAAAAGTATGCAGGCAGTCTAGGAGAAGAAAGAAAATGACTGTTTCATCCATATATATGTAGGAATAGATTGGTTTGGAAACAGCAGAGACTATATATCTAGTCTGTGTTATATTTTTGTATCCTTATTCTGGGGTGGATGTCTTCACTCAACTCCACTCAATGCGTCAACAGGTTAAGTTCTAACAATGATATGTGCATGTGATACACGTGCAACTAGTACACGTACAATTGTGATACATGTACAATTAGTGTTTTCAGGGAGAAAACCAACCTAAGTGCTTCAACACTAAACACAAGCACAGTTTTCATTATCTCTTTCTCCTACTTTCCTCTTCAAATATTTCTGTACCTAAAATTGTAACAGAAACTCTTGAATCAATAATGGAAAATTTAAACAATATTCACTTCCAGAATGCTGATTTCTGGAAACATTCATAAGTAAAACAATAAAAAATAAAAAATATTTTCTTGTTTGGAAAATAAATTTCTAAAACTTCTACAAAAAGATTGGAATTTAGTAAAATTAAAGAACATCTTAAAAGAGGCAGGACTACTCATTAGATGGAAACTTCCTTCCAAAATATTATTGTAGCTTTCATGATGTGATTTATTTCTAGTAACTAAATTCAATGTATGCAATTATTTATTCTTTACCTAGCTGGTATTTCATCTCCAAAGCTTAATGGTGAGGCTGTATGCAAAAGCAACCACAACTTTGGATAATTAAAACCACAGTTAGTATTACTACCTGATTTTCACTGAGACAAAAATAAAATACTTATCCCAATGATGTATTTCAAACATCATGATGTCTTATGATGGTTTACTTTATCAGTGAAGAAAAACATTACCCAAAACCTACAATGTTATTTAGCCATGTTTGTTCCTCTGCTTGCAGTCACAGAGAGTAATAGATATGCTGCATTCATGAAGCTGCATTGTACACTGATATTCCTTATATTTTCAAATTGCAATACAGCAAGTTATATTAACAAATGTGAGCATAAAGATTTTGGTTGCTTCTTTGGAATTAAATAATGTGAAATATTATGAGCTAATTGTACATATGAATATCCACCAGGAAGATATAATGATAGAGATACACAAAGAAAAAAATTAATTTTGGTAAGAGAAAGAAAATATTTTTTAATATTGTACATTACAGAGGGAGTATTGTAGGTATTTTCAGATAAAAAGGTTTAATAATTCCAATGGCATAATCTGTGATAAGGGAAAAACCAAAAGTCACACAAATTCTTCATGAAGTTTTCCATTATTTTTATATCAATCCTTAATAAGATCTTCACAAGCTACTAGTTCAGAACTTCAAGGTGGTGAAAATACAACTTTTTCCTGCTTTTTTCTGTTGAAGGATTGCAACAAGTTGTTCTAATTGGAAAGAATAAATTCAGTTTCTTAATGTATAACTTAGTCTTAAGGAAACAAACCACCTCTTATTATTTTACAATACAAAATATTTTGACTTTCCTATTCTAGAAGATAGTTTTCATTAGCGGGGAATCTTACTTAGTTTAAGTGCTAGATGCTCACTTTTTCTCTCTGCATATAGCACAAGAAAACTTTCAGAGGCCAGTTTAGCACCAATGGATGCCCATTTTGGAGAAACATAGCATTATCTTAAAGGCCACAAGATGACAAATTTTCTCAACAGTCCACATGCACTTGTGGCCAGCCAAAATGCAGCAAATTCTAAAGTAAATAGTAGTCCACAGAGTTCAGTTTTATTTTGGAGGTTTGTATGTCTCACTGTAGTTCATTACATCTGCTACAGAAACACAATGTCATATCCATGCTAAGGAAAGAGCTAAGAAAGGTATGTCAGTTAACATATCTGCAACCAAACCTGGTTTCCTGTACCATGACTTCAACATGCAATTTTCTGATTATAGAAGAATAGATGATGTGTATGAAAATATTTTTAAATAAGGGATGAATTAGTTTCTATGCAAAACTTTATTTATTTGCATTTCTATTATTCTTTCTCTTCCTAAAGTTAGCATCAGAATATTGGATTAACATGAGTCTAGCTTAGCTGAAACAACTCCAGAATATATTCTTGTTATCTCACAAATTATTATGGAATTTCCTTTTCTCCAAATGTTAGAAAACTTTCAGTTTAACCAGAGTATAGGGGATCCTGCAGCATAAAGCATACAGAATGTAAGAAGGTTCCAAGGGCTCTTCAAAAGGGTATAAGTGCAGTGGCCATGAGATGTCAGGGAGGAGACTGATGGAATTTTCTGAAAAGTTTTGTTTCTTTCTAGTGATGGGACAGGCAATAAAATGGAAATACCTAATTCCCAGTTGGCCAGATGAGCTGGTTGTCTCTACTGCTAAATGTGTATAACTGGTTGTGGCAGATGACTAAGGAAAGAAAGAGGGGAAGAGAGACATGCAAATTCAGACCGGTTGTGAAGATTGGTACTGGACTACTTAATGTGAGCTACTGCGAGTCCTTGAAACAGACCCCATAGTACCCTGTAATATAATTATAGCCGTGGGTTTCCATACTATCACTTCTGCTCCCTCTCAGATATGCTCCTCCAGTTTGCCTGACATACCCATCATTTGCTTATTAACTTTATTTCTGGAGCAAAACCTGAAGAAGACTGGTAATATCTTCACTTTGGCTGACTATCTTGTAAATAAAGGCTATATCACTTTCTTTTACCACTGGGTCATTCACTACCGTGTCCAAAACCAGAAAGTCATCTGATCACCTAGAATACCTCTTGTCTTGATTAGGATCATATGGAAGATCTTTTCTGATCTCCCTTTGACCCTAAACTACTTGAATCACATGAGTTGTCTTGACTTGAAAGACAGGTGTCTGCCAAGGGAGGCAGGAACATCCCTTGGAATGGAAAATGTAGCCCTCTTCCCTCCAAATTATTACAACTTTGAAATTATGGAGCTTTCAGGCAGAGATATAAGAAAAGGAATAACCGTTCTTTATTACTATATATGTACTGTATAACAAGACAAACAAACAACAACAACAGCTGCGGCACTGACACCAAACACAGCACAAACCCGGTCCCAGCCTCTCGCGGCCGCAGGCACCTTCCCCATTGGTGCCGTTCCGGTCGCAGCCAGCAGGGGCGCTGCTGGCTCCCGGCGGGCAGGGCAGGTGCGGTGATTCCCTGCGGCTGCAGGGGGCGCTGTGGCGCGAGTCTGGCCTCCTCCCTCAGTGGGTAATGGCGGGCAGGCTGGCGGAAAGGGGCTTTCTTTACAAACCCCCAGTGGCAGCCGAGCCCAGTGCCCCTCTGCATGGCAAAATG
Organism: Vidua chalybeata; assembly: GCF_026979565.1. Classification (NCBI taxonomy): domain Eukaryota; kingdom Metazoa; phylum Chordata; class Aves; order Passeriformes; family Viduidae; genus Vidua; species Vidua chalybeata. The sequence goes on along the minus strand of NC_071570.1, from coordinate 20,831,474 downwards.
GACTGCAGCAGGACCCTCGGAGCAGCTGGCTGGAACAGCGGAGTCAGTCGGTGGCACACCCAGGGTGGCCACCAAAGACTCCAAAGTAAAGACTCCAGAGCCGTGCAGGAGCTGTGGGACTCCTGGCAAACATGGGGTGTCAGGTTAAAGTGTAGCAAAAAACCCAAAGCAGCAGCAGAAAACAGCACAGCGGTGCTGGGCAGCAGCAGGCAGGTTGCTGCAGGCAGCTGCCACAAGCCACCAGGAGAGTCTCTCTCCAGGAAAGGATCGGGTGTCGGGGCCCCCTTCCCAGTGAGGCCACGTGTTGGAGACGTCCCAGTTCAACAGCTGCTCTTGCGAGCAGACGCTGTCCCATGATAAGGAGATGTAGTGAAAGATAAAAGCTCTGCAGTGGCAGTGAATCCTCTGGCCTCAACAGTCCGACACCAAAACCACACCGCTCAGATTCCAGGAGGGAGAGAGCTGGAGCGAGGCATGGGTCCAGCCCCTCAACCCCAGCAAAAATCTCGTGCTATCTCTGCACTTCACAAGAGAAAGCCCCTCAGCTAAGAGACGGCAGCAAAACCTTCCCTCTTCTCCTCCTCCCAGCCACATCCTTTGTCTCTTAACTATTGTCATTACTATCTCTTAGGCAACAAATGTGAGAAGATTTCCTTAGAAAAAAAAGGAAAAAAAAGGAAAAAATCCAAACCTCTAACAGGAGTGTAACTTCCAGGGAAGGCTGAATATAATAACACAGCTGATCTTTATGTGAATCCCACCAAAGTAGCATGTTAAATCCCTGTGTGGGATATTCACTTAGGAGTTGGACTTGATGACCTATTTGGGTCTTTCCAACTCTTTCTGTAACTCAAATATAAAGATTAAATCATTTTCATGTGTTGATACCAGCAACCATAAAGCCAGCCTGATTAGAAGGGAAAAATTACTGAACACAAAAAAATTGTCTGCCAAAAAACACCAATACAGAGTGGCCTTCCAGACTGAACTAGAAAAACTGGACCTTTGTATCAGAAATTGAAAATTGCAACTGTCCTCACTGAACTTCCTCCAGGGTACACAGAAATATCCTGAAATACCATAAATAAGTACAAAATCAAGGGATTGGCAACTTCATGTCTGAGAAGGTAGAAAACTCTGAAAAAATAAAATTGCTCTGAAATATTAGAAAATACCATAATCTATTGGATACCATCAAGTGAAAAATAGAAATTAACAATATGTATTGGTTGCTTGAAGTAGGGTGCCTTATATCCCTATATTGTAAAAGTCATTTAATTATTGCCTAAATGGATCCTCTTTCTCCCTCTCTGAGAACTTTTTGGGTTGATTTCCACATGAGGCTTCTGCAGGGTCTTGGACTCTCAATCCAGACTCTGTTTCACTGAAAATTTTTGAAGTGAGACTCTGCCTCTGATCAGTTTGTCTTGTCCTCCCCCTGTTTCTGGATTGTTTAAGTCCTTCTGAAAGGTGTCTAATTCGCTTAATTTGCTACATTAATATTAGATAAATAATACCTATTTACTATATAAAAGCAGAGAAAATGGATTCAGGAACAAGAAGTGGTTTAACACCTACTGTCATATAAAATCCTATGTCCAGCCCTTTGAAATTTCTTGCTTTCCAGACGAGTGTGGACAAACCCCATGACACTGCTGAGAGAGACACTTTTGATTGTATTGAATTCTGAACCCTGTCTGTCAATTTTAAGTGTTAATTTTCCTTTTCCTACTATCATGCGTTAAGAATTGTAAGACTGACTTCAGTCCCTTATTACTGTCAAAAGCTGCTTGGATGCATTTACAATTTCAGCTTCCATGACATCATGTGCAATGAGCTCCCAATTTAATTGCATTTTATTTAAAGAAACCTTCCTAAAAAACCCCAAAACCAACAAATAAAGATTAATTGTACTTCATTCACTTTTTCTATGTTCCGTGTGTTTATGTAGATTTCTGTCATAATTTCTTCAGTTATCTTGCTTTTACCTTGAATGGTATATTGTATTTATTCTCTCACTAGTTTATATAGATCATTTGATCATTCTCTCTCTGTTTTTATACAAAGGACAAGGAAGGAACAGAATCACATAGAATATGATAATCAGATTTACCATAAATTTTAATTGCATAACTGTATTTCATTCTGTCTATATTTACTTTGAAATAAAGGACAATGTTTGATTTGTCTTTGCCTATTTACCTGTGACTGGAGTCACTGGAACCAACAAAACTTATTCCAAGTGCTGTCCTGTGTGTTACTATAGCTACTTGTTTTCTTAGTAATCATAAACTTAATTGATAATTCACTTAGGTGCTAAGCACTTTGGATAGATCTGGCAAACTAACTGCAAACTCTAAAATAAATTTGAGTATTTAATGGGATTAAAATTTGTTTCCAGCAGAATTGAACATACAATGCATTAATTGTAGACATTTTTTATTTATGCACAAATTACCAGACCATAAATAACCCCAACATTCTCTATGTTTTGTGTTAATAATGTTCTTACTTTTTTCCCCAGTATCTTTGCAAAAGTCTGCTTGGAGCTCCATTAGAGACTAGCTTGCTCGTTCATACAGGTCTTTTCTGATACATATGTAGCAGCTATCACACTAACAAAATATGCTCTTTGAAGAACTTTGATTCCATGAGACACTCCATACCCTTTATTTAGCATCTGCCAGGTTTAGGTGGCTCTATATCTAACAGGAAGCGTACTTAGCTACCAAACTTCTCAAATGTATTCTGTTCTGAGATAATCTGACTTTTGTTTTCTAAGATAAAGTACTGGTTTAAAATAAAACAGAATGCTTTTCAGAAATCTGGCAATATGATGTAATTCTATGATTTCACTTAAAATGCTGCCACATGCACTTGAAATCTATTAATGATTATCATCTGAAAGACTGAAGATCTCCGTCAAGTTGCAGCAAATGCATCTTTAAAAGAAAAAAAGAAAATATGAGAGAAACATGCAGTTAAAGATTCATGTGATTTAACCAGAATAACAATTACTCACAATTAACTTTTTATTGAAACCACTTTCATTTGGAACAATTATAAAAATTAAGAACTTTGGTTCTCTGAAAGGTAAAGGGACAAACATGTCTTTTCTTTATGGCTGCACATATCTAGTGACTTTTCTATGGTTGTCATACATTCAGAAAAATAGTAATTTTGTATATTGTCAAATCTCCTTGCAGTTCATCTCAATGAAGGAAAACTAATAATGTAGGCCAAGCATTATAATAAAATTCTGGTAAAAACCCAAAACAGATAAAACAATGTTTCCAATGTTTCCATTTTAACCTAACAAAAGAAACAAAAAGAACCAAAAAACATTGTATTTTGAGTATTCTATGTCAAACTTTCAGGCTATGATCAAAGTATTGAGTTCTATACAGCCTTCCCATCCATAATCAAAGTTTTGTTCCAATACCTGTTTAAATCTGTGTTGTTTCTCCAACAACACAGATAAAAGAAATGTGTGGTCTATAAAAGAGAGTGCTCTGCCTAAATATATATTTATCAAGCTTAGTATCTTAGGAATTAGAAAATTTGCTTTGATTTCCAGAGCTCTGTTGCTCATAGGATGTCATATTGTAGTTGCACCTATGGTCAGTGATCCACCTATATCATCACATATTAGGATATCTACTAAAAAATTGGTAAGGGAGGATTATTCCAAAGATATTTCTGTAGAACCCTTGATACTCTTGGCTATTTTAAAACACTGAATAATGAGAGAAAAAAAGATCTGATGCCATTGTTGTGTTAGGTCATTAATAAACAAATTTCAAAAACCTTGCAATTATCGCATTTCAGTGTTTAATGATCTGGAAGCTATAAAACTAAACATACAGCCTAATTTATTTATTTACCGAGTCATTTGTTAAACTTAACTTTTTAAGTTATTCTTTATTGGGCTCACATTCCTGGTACTAAACATTTCATCCAATATATAATCTGTAATGTTAATTTCAAATTAATATTTTTCAGTACAGTCTGCTTATTATTGTGTTTTAGTTCTGCACTAAAGAAAATGTGACTATGATCTTACACTTGGGATCTCCCATTGCCATCCTAACACAAGTGGCTAATAAAAATAATAATGTATTTTCCTACATGTTTAATAGAATCATAGTTAAGAAAATATTTTGCTAATATTTTGCTTTCATTTGTCTTTCTTACTTTTGAAAGTAAAATAAGATTCTTCTTTTAACACAACTATAATTTTATTCTATAATTTTAAAATTCAGACTTGATAGCTCCCTGCAATCTTTTTATTTCTAAGTGGTTGAGGATTCATGAAGTGTTACAATGCACTTGGGCTATACTTTCCTCCCTTTTGGGGACCCCTGTGACTGGAATCAGATAAACAGGGTCCCTTCCATCCTGCTCCCCTGGGGTTGGCAGAGAGCCAGAAAGCCCTCCCTGTCCAGAGCCTAGATAAGGCCATGACCCTTCCTGGTCGGTCTCTTTTCCCCTCCATCTCATGGATTAAACAAGCTTGGAGAACCACATTGGGAATTGGAGCATCTTTTGTACCTGTGCCCATCTCCTGACGTGCCTTCCCTCAAGGCCCCGTATATCTGGGCTGGCCTGGTGATTTGGGGGGCTGAGAGGGTAGGCTCGTCAATGAAGTACACAGAAATGTCTTCAAGAAGATTTTTAAGATTTAAAAATTTTTGAAGGTTGTAGGAGTTTGAACATTCAGCTTGTCCCTCAAAGACTATGGGAGAAAGACTGTCCTCAGCTTAATTTGCCACAATTTTCCTTTCTTAAAACACAGAGAAATAGTGATTACTCAAGGCTATTCTGAAATTTGGAAGGTTGATATAATTCCTAAATTTTAGTTTAGGGCAAAGTTACATGATAAATATACTTGATCACATTGTTCTGCAGCTTATCATTAGGAAATCACATAAATGTAGAGCAAACATAACATTATAGTTATAACCAAACATTAGTTATAAGCAGACATTTTTGTTTGAGTCCATGTCAGAGACTGTAATAGTTCATGAACATTAAACATTAATGTTGACATAAATTTTTTCTCACTATAGCAAAACTGTATAAAGGGGCTGTTGAAGCCCACTGCTCCCTAAAGGATGCCTGACTGGAAAGTTGGACTGAAAGTCAAACTCCTGAGATTAAAAAAAGGGAAACCCATTCTTTGATCCTCTCAGGCCTGGGGAGAAGTAAACAAGGAAACAAGGAAAAGAATGCGAGCCAAAGGCAGCAACTGTGCTAAGAATCATTGCTTTGGGGTGGGGGAGGCCATAGCCCACAGACCCATTTGCTGGGAGCAGGTTTGCACAGAGTTCCCCCCCTCTCACCAAAGGTGAGGGGATGAAGTCAGTGTGTTGTTACCTCTGCTCAGGGGCAGTGAGCCCATCCTTCCTCACACAAACTTGCTATGGAGCCCCCAGCCCTGAGAAGGCCACATCCATGGGACATTCATGTGAGAGGCAGCTGAGGGGATGCCTTATTTCACCAAAGGCCACCCTAAGGGCCCCCCAGAGTCTTTCCTGAAGCCTTGCACCACAGGATTGCATATGATGCAACAAACCCAGGGTCTCTTGTAAGAGAGAATGGCAAATCCCCTCCTCCCAGGGAAGTGCCAGGACTTTCCTACCTAGCCTGAGCTGGGGTAGGAAATATACTGAGTATATTAACCCATCAGATTCTGTGCTTTTCAGGGGGACCATAACCACCAAGAAGACCAGCTGGAGAGGATCAACAAAACATCATTGGGATCCATGGATACTTTCTTTATTCTGCCTGTGTTACTCTCTTTCTGTTCCCCTCGCCTATTTTCTGTTTCTTTGTTTCTCTCTCTTTCTCATATTTACTATCAAGTAAAACCCATACTATTGACTTTGGCATATGGTCTTGTTTGCACCTTAATTTGGGCAGAGCCATTTCTTATAGCTTTAATAACTGGATCATGACAGTCCACAAACCTATTTTTCATACAACTAAAGCTGGGCCCTGCAGCCTTTTGTGAAGCAGAGATCTTGGTCATATCATGCTATGTCATATGGGATGGCTGCTGAACTTTTTAGGATTACAGGACTATTCTACACCAAAAAAAGAAAAATCTTGTTATGCTTTTCAGTGCTAATAAATCTGTAGCATTGTAAGATATATGTAATGATATGGTAAATCATAGTCTCATATGAAAAGCTAAAGGAAAACATCATGTGCAATGATAACTCATAATTCATTAAAATTCTTTAATTACAGTCAATCCTACTAGATTTGTATTTAGGAAAAAAAATCAAAACTAGCATGAATGGAATAGAAAGTTGTATGGTTTCACATTTTTGTGGGGAATTAGAAAAAAAAAAAGCAGAGAAACAAAATCAGGGGTATAAGTTTGGGATAATAAAATACAAGCAGAAACATGCTGTGACAAAAATAATAAATATTAGTCCTAAGCATTGATGCCATTAAGGATGGGTATCAGCATATTATTAACTACAGTCTAATGTATGCATAATCAAAAATTCACTAAGCACATGCAGTCAAATTCCCTTTTTAAAAATGGGAGAGATACAGTGGACTGACACTTTAGAAAGTGTATGGGTGCCTAAAATGTTTTTTTTAATAAAAACTTTAAAAATTTCTTGATACCTAAGTTCCATTTGCTTTATAGTAATGGAGTTGAATAAATCATTGTCAGAACCCTTGTGCCATGGTGGTCTGGAAGAAGTCTTAAAAGTAGACAAATGAAAAATGCACACATGTAAATGAATAGAAATAAATTTCAGAATTATGATTTCCTTTTCTCTTTCATTATTGTTCTCTGTAAATTAATTTTTAATTTCATTTTCTAACATAGGTAATGCAGTGTGTCATTTAACACAGTTAAACACATCTGATTAACACAACCCAATGCAAGAAAGAAGTGTAAAATTACAGTACAGATTCCAGAAGCAGAATCCAACACAAGGAACACAGCTACACTGAAGGAAAATTGCTTATGAATTTGAACACTATGTCATTTTAAAACTAAAACCAAAACCTGAACATAAATCATGGAGTCAATTAAAGCATGCATTAACTGACTCACAGGCAGAATCATAACTGCAAGCATGGTTCTCAAAATGATTTCTGTATTAATAGCAATTTTCAAGTATTTTTCCATGGTCTGCATACTACACATAATTTTTGGAAAAAAACCCCACCCAACTTTCTGAGCTTCCTTTACAAAAAAAGAAAAAAAAAAAAAGAGAAAATGTATAATTTGTATATATAAATATTGAAATCAATTTATTGTGTATATTCAATCAACAGCATTTAGTAACTGTGTTTCAGCCCAGTTCAGTTTTTCCTTTTTTGATTTTCCCCAAGCAGTATTAAGCATATTATCCCTGTCAGCTCAATAAATTTGCTTCTATATTATAAGACCTGACTGTTATAAAATAAGTAGAAAAGAAATACTAAGTCAACAATGTGGTCTGAAATGCATGAATGATGAAAGCAAAAGGTTCCACTCTAACAGCCACATCTCCCTGCAGTGTACATGAAAAAATAGTACAAATATGGGAAAAGATTAACTCAGCCTGTATCTTGTAGGTGTATTCTGGCTTTATCCAATTGAATTATAATTCAATATTAACCATATACAACAAGTTCAAATTTCTTAAATTTTTTCTTTCCTCAAAATACTTTGAAACCTTAGACATACACTTCCCAAATTAATTAGAAAAAACATCATTAAAGTCTGTTTAATTTTTGTGTATACGTTCACTTTCAGAAACTAACATTTTCTAGACAGTTCCCCTACATGAGAAAATAAGAAATTTTGCTGTTCCCCATGCTATAGAATGGAAAAACGAGGAAGAAGTGGCAGATAGAAACAGCAATGTACTCACCATGCTTTGTCCTCTAGACATATGGCTTATTTTCAACCTTGCCCTCTCTCAGCCATCAAAGACAGTCACAACTGTCTTTATTTTAAGACATTCAGTGTTCTGAACTTCAAAAACTCAAGCCATGTTATTTAGCTAGGCACAGATTCAGTGCAGTGTTTGATTGTAAATGTCCAAACTAGATTATAGAATCAATAAAACTGAAATAATCTATGTTGCATCCAGTATATCAAACTTTTTTCAATTATTATTTCAGGAAGGGCTGGAGAGCAGAGATTTGTCAAAAATAAAACATATTTAGGAGATAATAATTAAAGAATATTCTTCCTCAAGTTAAAAGAATGATATTAAAACTGAAAACTATGCATGTGAAATGCATATGAAAACTATGCTAGGTTAAAATCAAAATTCTGGACTTCTGTACAGTTTTTTTCCTACTGAAAGTGACTCAGTTAAATTTATTCCTTGTGTTCTTTAAGATATATTTTAAAAGTGTAAAGTTAAACTTTAAAACATTCAATGCCTGCAAAAGTAACTATAGTAAAGCCTGTTTTCCTTGATTATTTTCCCCTGAATATCTCAAGACTATTTTTCCTAGAACTCATTCCTATGTTTCTCTCTTACAGTATGTATAAATCATATGAGGTTTTTACACCAGTATGAGCACTATGAGGTACTTCAAAACGTGCCAAATGCTTTACGATTTCCCCCCACCCTGTACTTACACTGACACTTTTGATTGTATTATCTACTTCATATATGTATTAAAAAAATAGGAATGCTCTCATTCAAATTGTTTTCCAGATGGTCTAAGTACCAGATTGCCTGCTGAAACACAACATTTACACATAAGTCAGTTTTCAAAAATCTGGTACCTTCCAATTCAGACACTAGGATCTGTATTAGGAACGGTTTTAAGTTGGATAAAACTAGAAATATAGAATTGGTGTTTATACTCTCCATATTATAAAAGAGAGGACTAATAGCAAATCAAATTAGCCTAGAAATTATTGCAGACTGGTTGTCAAGATACATCAACTTATAAGCAAAAAAAAATTTCAGAAGATATTGTATACATTGCCTAACTGGTGGCCATTAACAAGATACTGACCCAGTGATATTACATTTACTTCTAGACTGACAAATGTCAAAGTAAATAACAGAAGCTTTGTAATCCTAAAGAAACACAAATTTAATACAAAAGTATTTTATCCATTAAGGAAAAGAGAAACTGCCAAAGAGGTTGAAAATAACTTTCCTGTGTTAGCTGGTAGTCCATTCTCCATAACAGGAATAAAGAATCATCTCAGGTAAATTTCTGTCCTGTAAATTACACACTCAACACAATGCTGCACTATCAAAGAAAAAAGGCCTTTTCTGACAGCATTTTTTGTAACAAACATTCTGTAACCAATAATTTTCTTCTTTAGCTATTTTTCAGACATAAACAGCAGACCCAAACGTAAAGTTTAGCTTCTACACACTTTAGTAGTCTTTGATTGCTGATGCATGCACTTTGCTCATTATAAATTAAAAAAGGGAGGCAGATTTCTACCTGAAGAAGCATGTTTGTCAAATGTGTGGTTAGCATGGTACTTTTCATAAAATTCTGCTATGGATGGCTAACATGCTGATTAATGCATTTTAAGAACGAGTATACAGTTTTGAAGGATAAGTACTCTTTCCAATTTAGCATTCAAAAAATTGTAAAGATTTTTTTCATCCTACAAAGATATGCACATTCATTTAGAGTTGGTATATTAATATATTAATAAATGACAACTGCTACAGAAGGTAGTCTAGCAGGAAATTAAATAAACTTCATGATCCACTCACTCAAAATATATTATCTTTTATATATATAACGCATGTAAATACAATGGCACATAAATGACAATCTTAAATTCCCATGCAAAACCAAAAACATAATTGTCCAATCAGTTAAAATACTCTTGAATTATTTAAAAAAACCTTACTGTTTGATAGCATTATGGTATTATGTAATTGTTCTATCAATTAAAATTTGAAAAAAAGAAAAGAGCAAAGACTGCTCAACTATCCTTCCGAAATCCTAAGCAAAGGATAGTCTATTGCAAGTTATAGGACCAACAACAGAAAAGAAATCTGGATGTGAATCTTTAAGATGTTCCTTCCCCTAGGAAAATAATAATTATGTACTCCCAGCTTTAATTTATTATTTTTTTCTTTAGGTCTTAAATTATAAAGATACTACAACCTGCCCAGCATATAATCACTGTTGCAGCTATATTTATGATCTAATAGAAGTCTCACATGTAATCTTATTATATCTTTTAGCCATCATGGACAGGAAAGAGCAGGTTACTCTTTTTGAAACAGGCTACCTGGTTTTGGAGAGTGTTATCAGTTCTCTTAACCAGCCCTTCTGTTAGATAACATATCTCCAGGTGTTTCAATCTGTTCTTGTTAATTAAGTTTTCCAGAGTTTTCTGGAGTTCTGGTCTTCTTCATGTGCTTCTCTTGGCTTTGCACAGATCTCAACCTTTTCCAAAAGGTCAGTTTCCAGAGTTTACACCAGAACTTATCTATGAAGACAGTTATTCCTCACCATGTATTTCTAGAACACTTTATTTATAAATGCAATTTTTAAAATGTATTTAGGCTAAATTCAGTATTTGTTACTATATTTATAAATATGTAAAACATATAAGAATGTTTTAAGAAAAAAATATTTTTCTTTTAATTTTTAGTTAACTGAGTAAGATTGTTTGATTTATGGCAACTTCACAGGGAATGCCGCTTTATATCTCTTTTAACAGTACGCTAATAATAGCTATTCTTTTAGTAAGCCTGAATAGATTTTCATCATTCTTGTGAAATTTTGCACTTAGACCTCCATGCTTCCCAACCTGACTTGTGGAAACATCATACAAGACAATGACAAAATTCTTAGTTGGGTAATGATACTGACATATATATTTTTTTTCCTCTGTAAGTTTTGTTAGCCTGCTCTAGAAGGAAATGAAATTGTTTTCATATGGCTAGAATAAATTCTAGTTGGCTATTTTTCTTCTACTTTTTTTCCTCCATATGTGCAAATACAGTTTATTTTATTATCTGCCCCCATGTTTTTCTGAAAACTAAAGTTATTGTTGCACGTCTATAATTCTTCAACTGCTTCTTCTGAGAGCTGGAAAATATATTCAACATTTTTAAATCTTCTGGAACCTGGTCTGTTCTCTGGATGTTCTCAGAGATAAGTGTTAATGAATGCATAAATATGTCAAATATTTGAAAAAGCCTGTTCATTTAAAGTAGTATTCCACTGTTCTTTACCTACTGCATCCTGAACTCTTATTCAAAGTTACCTCATGCAGCAATCCCTGATGTGGAATTTTAGGAGGACAAAGATACTGACCGATTATGCTTTCTCATTGTTATTTGTTAACAGCATTGTGATTCATTCAAGAATTAATATTCTACTTAGTTTTTCTCCTCCTACCAGTGCATCTACAGTTTAATGGCTCTTAAATTTTTATAATGTTTTTGAACTGGGTTAATCTTATACTTAGTATTGATTTACCAAATCCTTCAAAGGAAGAGCCTGAAAACTTTGAGTAACTGTAACAATAGAAAATATTTAAACCATTTTGATAAAAAATCATTGTTTATCAAGAGAATATTTCAAGACAGAGGAGAAAATGGCAGGTCAAGGGTTTTTCGTCAATTTTAATCATGTCTGTGCTTCAGGCACTTCAAATAAGCCTGCTGAGGAACCATAGCAGACTGAATCTGAAAGAACTTGGAAACAAGCACTTTCAAGAACCTACTGCTCACAGCTGGAGATTAATTTCTCCTTGCCCACTGTTCCTAAACTGAAAATCAGCTCTTCTCACTACTGGGAACACCTCAGTTACTTTATTGTTTAGAAGTAGGAACAAAGTCTTTGGGAACACAGAATAGCAAGCCTCCATACGTAATACAAAATTAATATTTACTGTGAGATCACAGATAATTTGCTAGCATAGCAAATAATATTTGATACTTTTCCATAAATGGAGAAAATTAATGATCTGAAAATATTAGCCAATACAACAAAATACACATAAATTAACAAAGCATTGATTTACCTGGAAGAGCCATAGTAGCTGAAATTTCCTGCCAGCTATATGTTTTATTAAAATAATAAAAACAAATTATGTTATTTTCTATTTTTTCCCTGCAAAAATACAACCTAAAATCATAATGAAAGTTAATCTGAATATTCATTAATGTTCTTTTTATCAATATTTATGTGTTTTAGAAATACTGTAAATTGGGAAATTGTTTATTTCTATCCTGAGAAAAGTATGCAGTCACAATAATGGTTTTATTAATTAGTTGTGATTAAAAAAACCCACAAGCAAACATCCAAACAAGTATTTATTTTATGCCTTTCCTGGGACTACTGTGTTGTATTTACTGATTATAAAGAAAGTGAGGCAATCAGGTTTCAGTTACACAGAAAGGTGTTAAAAAACTATAGCAATTTATTTTTCCAGCACTATTACACAGAACAAGTGACTTTTCCCCTTGTAGTCCTTTTAAAAATATATTTCAAAGTATATATTTCATTATTATCTGGGATAATAACATCCTACCATAATACAGTTGCAAACAAAACTCTTTAAATATCCTAGGTAGAAGGTAGAATGCATCCTGTTCTGTGCATCTGAACATTTTTTTGCTCATGCACCAAATAATTTTTATTAACTAATGCACACTGATTATTGACTCACTGATTATTGCAAGACAGAAAAGAAAATCACTTGATGATTTCTATGAACTTTAATAATAATGTATATAAAGAGATGGACAAGACAAATGACCAAATAAAAACCTGAGGCCTCAGCAATGTCTCTTCACTGTGGTGGGCAAAGGTAATAAAAGCATATGCTAGTACAAATTAATCATAATATAGGTAGCCTTCAAACTGGAATGCAAAGGTACAGGTTGAATGACAGTTTTTAGCACTAGCTCAATATAAATGGAACAATTTTTCAGTTGAAAATTTCAACTTTTCAGTTGAAATTATGGAAATTTAACAGTATATAAAGCAAGGTAATAGCTCAACATTTACAGAAGGAAATAGTAACATGAAAGGAAAAATCCTCCACATGATTTTTTATTTATTTGTTAATTGATGTATCAAACATTTCTTATCATGGGAAAGGCAAGGATTAGTTAGTGTTTGTAAAGTCAAAACTGCTTAGAATCAATTCGCTCATCATTCAAAACTGTCAGGTACCACTGTCCTTGCAAATTTGTTTACATTCAGTTTTTTTCTTCCTAAGTAACAAATATTTTTAGTACTTTGATAAACCAGGGGAAGAATTTCTATCAGTTTGCATTCTTATTGCTACATTACTGAACTAAGCTTTAAAGTATGCATGTAAGTGGTTTTAAAAAGACTGTTTCTTTCCTGGACCTTTAAAATTTATTTGGAAATACTGGAGTATAATACTTTTTGTGACATTTCAGTATGTAGTTGTGAAAAAGAATATTTCAGCTGGAAAATTATGACAAAAATCCCATTAATATGATAAAATTTAAACGTGGTCATATCTTTTAATTAAATCACATTGAAAAAGCTGACTTGAACTTAGTTAACTATGAGGTACAACTGAAGAAGTTCCCTTGATCAAGCAGAAGATCAAAGAAGGAATGAAATTGCACTGGCTGCTAAATTACTTAAAAGCTGTTTTGATTAAAGAATAGTACCTAATAATCAATTTAATTGTGTATTAGTCAGCACCCTGCTGATAATAAAGCTGAATTATATAGTCAACATGTTCTCTATAAGTTGTATTTACATTTTATTGATTTTATGCAGTTCTGGACACAGATTTGCACTACAGAGACTTGTGGGATAAAGCTCATCTTTAAATTTATGCTTAGAAAAATCTCTCACTTAAGAATAAAGAGAAGGAGGAAGAGGAAAAACAAATAAAACCCAAAAGACTTCCAACTTATGAAAAGAGGTGTGTTATTCAGAAGCAGAATGTCACTATCTTTAACCTGATTTGCCCTACTGTTAACTTAATCTCCATAGTCAAATATTTTCTTTGAAGAAACAAAACCAAGGTGTATACACAAGACTGAAGTTCACTTTAAAAGTACAATTTTTGCATAGGCATTCACTATTAATATTTTCCATGCTGGATTTTTGTTCTAATACAAACTCTGTATTCTTCTGTTTTCTTTAGATTTCATTTCAAAAGTATTTTAAAACTTCTCTAAGGTGAAACTTTTTTTTTCTTTTCTTTTTCTTTTATTTTTTTTGTTTTTCAAGAACTGGCAACACACCTGGGCGAAAAAAAGAGTTTTGGTTTACAGCAGAATGGTGTATGTAATCCCTTTTTATCCTTTCATATCTTATCTTGCACCAGGAGAAAAGGCATTTGCATAATCACTCTAGGCCAAAGGATACCAAGTTTATATTTAGAATTTCACTCTGTAAACAGGTGAGGGATTTTGAGAGTCTCTCTTTTGTTTTCCAGGTTGAATGTGACTACATATCAGTGTGACAGCCTGGCTATATGTTCATGGAAATAAATGACTTGTGATAAGAACAGGTACCTTCCAACCATCTGAAAAATATATGCACCAGTCATTTCTCTCAAACCAGTTCTTGATAACCTTCTAGAAATAGAACAGACACAATTGTAACTGCTTCACTGAGTCATATCATAAGGGAATTTCTCCACCTATCCCCATAAGTGCAAGTCAAGATGATCTCCTCTTTAAGGATAAATGTGAAAACACAGATGGCTGACATATCATATCCATTTTACTTCTTTCTTTAGAATTCAAGGGTCCTGATTTAGCCGGCTGATATATGGGGACATTCATAACCTCTGTGACTTGTTTTACAGGTGTGGCTAGTGGGAAAGCAAATATTACAGACCAACCTTGGCACACATTGGCTTCAGATTCCGTTCTAACATCATGCTGGATATTTCTTCAGTCTGAGTAACTCAAGTGATAAATGCTGTTCAAACTGACTGAAGTTATCATGTTTCCTGTATTTATTTCCAAGAATTTGACTATTCTATCACCTGCCTGCACCAGAGCAATCTCAAATATGTCCACATCAGGCTGACAGTGTACTGGGATATCGTGGCTTCATTGCAAAGCATCCCTTCAAGGTTTGAAAATCAAGTCATTCTTTCGCTCACTTGTTTAGAATACCATGTGCCTGTAAGTATTTTCTGTCTCACTGTGAATCATGCAGAATAGGTTTAAAGAATGATAATTAATATGCATCAACAATATGCAGTCCTTCTGCGTATTAGAAGTACAAGGAAGTCTTGTACATGAATATTAATCTTATTGCTTTGCATGTCATCCAAGAAAGTCTTCCTACATAGTGCATAAAATAAGGGGTTTTTCTACATAAGTGAGGGTAGTGGACTCTCCTTTCATGTCCTTTGGAGGGTTTTTTAAACATTATTTTAATGTAAAGTGTATCTAAAATTGAATATAACATCACCAAAAATAACTAGAAATTTCAACAAGAGTAAGTGATTTGAGGAGCACCTTTTTTCAATATCTAGCAAATTATAAGCAAATCTTTCTTGAAAGTTTGCTTACTCCTGAACTCAAGAGCATAAACTTTGACAGGTGGTGGAGAGAAATTAGAATGAGGGAAAAGTTTAACTCCTATTTTGAATTAATTATTATTTACCTTTCAAATTCTGATAACTGATGAAAATTGAACGGCATGCAATAAATTTCTTAACTTAGGCCACTTCTTTTAATTTCATAAGGCTTTGATTTATTATCAAAGAGTAAATTGTTAATCAGTCATAGTGCTATGAATTTTATGCAGTCTTTCAACACTTCCTATTTACTTTGTTTTATAATAATGTCAGTTCTCCTAAAATATCTACTAGACTGGAAATTTCCATCTTAGGAAACTACTGTGTCTTCATAATCCCTATAAAAATTGTAGTGTGTAATGTTGATTGACATGGAAGTAATTTACTTTTTTTTTCTTTCTTTTTTTTTCAATCGGTTTATTTCCAGAATCTACTTGGCTTTTGCCTCTCCTAATTCTGTATTGACCGCTAAAATATAATTGATCTTCTGCCTCCAAATTCCTGCTGTTTCATGAGCTCTGTTACGATTCAACATAATCTATTTCTCACTGATGTTGAAAAACATAATAAGGTCACAGCAGGGAAGATTTAGCTTCATTAAAACATTATTTTTATAAAAAATAAAATTATCTAAAGTAAATTGGTCTGTCCTTGTGGTACAGTTTGAATATATCCACATTAATCTGAGCATAAAAAGCAGCAATAAATTTGCTAGTCCTTGTACATTACAAATGATTCTCCTTATCTTTCATTTCCCCATGGAAACCTGTAGTGGCAGATGAACTTTGCAGGTGATATCTACCTTTGTTGTATAAAAAGATTTGAAACCTCTCTGGAAGTACCAGAAAAAACATTCAAAAGAAATGTTTATTTCTCTAAATTGTTTTTATTTTGCCTGTGTCTAACTAATGTACATAACAGAATTATATAAAAGAAATCAACCAACAAGGAAATTTAATTTTTGACCCTCTCAGACTTTCATTTACCATCAAAATCCATAAGAAAAGGACTGGGCATAGGATTGAAGATAGAGAGACAGTGGTTGTTCTATTAATCTAGTTTAACTGATCCTAAAATCTGACAAAACAAATTACAAGTTGCAGGCAGAAAGGCTTATCAATTCATTACTACTTTCAAGGTTCTCCCTTCTCTTTGCCTTCAGCTGCTGGCAAAGGATAGGCTTTTGCAGTTCAATTTTTCAGTTTATTTTTGACTGCTTTTAATTAAATTTGATGGCCTGCTTCTGCACCAGGGAAGTTATTGAAATTGTGCAGCATTTTGCTGTTATAATGATGGCTGCCTTGATGTCTTTTCATTATTAACTGCTTTTCAAAATGCTTCTCTCAATTCTCATTTTATAAATATTTAAATAACTGTGAATTTCTATAACATAAATATCTGGGCCTTAGCGATAGGAATTCTATTGCCTATTTAGTATGTTTAACATAGTAATATGATTTCTAAATAAAGTTATACATTATAATGTTAATTGGGAAAGTGTTGTCCGTAAGTCATCTTACTTGTAAGTGTCAGCAGAAATGGTAGTCATATTTCAAAGCAGCAGTAATCAATTAATTAGTCAGTAGTTTGTGAACTATTGCTTATGTGACTATAATTTTCACACATCTTAATTATTTAGAGCAACAGAAAAATAAGTAAACAATGTAAAAAAAAACAGAGCTTTTATGATCTTTGCACTACAAGTGATACTGCAATCTTGAGATTCGCTTCAATGCCTTCTGAAACAGATTTCTATTTTTAGTACAAATTTACCAGGAAAAAAGTGTAGAGCAAAGAAAGATTATTACCATTACTTTGAGCAATGGGAAACAAGAAATTGTTTACAGCTACAGCCCTTAAAATCCTGAAACAGGCAGGACTTTGTTCTTAAAACAAAGTAGTCCTTTTTACTGTTTAATGGGTTAGCTACTTGTCCCATCTTCCGTGGGCAGGGAGCCTTGAAAAATATAATACTCTTCCAAACACTAAAGAAAAGAATTTGCACATCCTTTCTGAGCTGACAAGTTCTTTGTTCTGCAACAAGTAACACTGTCTCCAGTGAAAATCATTATGGGGAAATATGGGCAAAATGTAGCATAGCACTACTCAGTAGTGAGCAAATTTTGCCTATTTAATACAAAATGGAGAATATGAGGTAGTTTGCCATGTAGTTCTAGGAGCTTAGAATTATTTTAGAACACTTATGTTCTAGAAAATAGAAAATTTAAATTGTAAACTTCGTATCCAATCCAAATCCAATCTTCCTATTTGCCAGTCTTCCTCATTCCTTTTACATCTCAGTTTTTTTTTTTTTTCTATTTTCTTTCATAAGGGCTAAAATTTATACTGCCTTCAGTTTTAGAAATTACCTGCTGCTGCTAGTTCCTCACCTATTGTTTTTACTCATTTAAAGAAATGTTTGAGGGAATTTTTTACCTTTATTTAAACAAAAGAGTAATCACACATAAAAGGCAGAAATTCTTATTAGTTAGAACTATGCCTTGCGTAATCAAAGTATATGTGTAGGCTGGCCTTCTGTAATAATTCCAATGGAGCCTTTCTGTATAAACACACTTAAAAATAATTTAAATACTACAAAAGAGGTAAATTCAAAGTGCACTTAATTCCTCTACAGATATTCAAAAATCAAATGGCTAAAGTTTGGTTAAGATTCATTTAATTTGTTGCTGAATGTTACTCTACACTGGATGCATTCACATGACAACTGAAACTAAAAGGCACAAAAATTCTCCTGCATGACAGGAAGGGTCTTAAAAAAGGTAGTAATATAGTTACAATACTGCAAGTGTGGTAAAGAAGCTACTTTTTTATGGAGGTAACAGAAGCAGGTGTATCCATATTTTGTTTAATAGTGACAGCTATTTGGAGACCCTGCAGGGCATCCCCTGGGTTGGAGAGACACAAGAAGCTTCACTCAAAAGCTGATAAAACCCCACTGGCTCCTTCACCTGTTCCTGTGTTGGTTTTGTGTTGCTGAGTCATTCCCTCCCTATTCCCTGATTGACCCTTATCTTTGTACTGTCCTGGGACCAGGGTCACCCCAGGCCCTTGGAGAGAGAGAAACTAGGACCCTCCATGTGTGTGGGCCTGGGACTCTGAACATCTCACTGCACGGCTGAATTAAACATCCGTGGATACCATGCAAAGGCCCTTTCTTCTTCTTTATCCTGGACTTTACTAGCAGCAATTCAGGCTGCAACAGCTATGATCAATCTGTCCTTAAAGATCTTTGTCCAGCCTAATAATCTATACATACCTCCAATATCCTTTACATTCTACATATTCAAAACCTTGGGGTAAGTTTCAAATGAGCCAGTTGTCCTCTGTGTTTCACCTCTTTATAAATCTTGATATTTCCTTACATATTAGGAGCAAAAGATGTGACATCCTTAATTTACTCATGTTTTAGTGTTTCCCATTTTCAATAATGTTAACATAGCCCCTTCAATTTGTCAGCAGGTGGTATTCCATCTGTCATACACAAATCCTCCAGAAATGTCATACTATGGCTGGAAATCTGTCCATCATGATCCAGCTGTCCATTAGGATGGGAAGATTGCCAGCGTTCTGTCCCCACTGATTCTCCTGCCCTCTACAAAGACTACCTTAAACATTTCAAAGGAAATGCAAGTTGAAGAATTTCCTGCTCATTAGTTACATCTAGCTAGAACAGCATCTCTTCTATGTTCAGCTATAGTTAATAGAAGCATAATTTTTTCCACATATTCTCTGCTAAAAAAGGAAATTGCATTTAAAGTAACAATTACATAAAATCAGAAAATCTTCTTAATTATTTTATCAATTATTTTGTGTGAATATCTGATATCTTTCCAGCTAATGGTGTACAACCTTTCTGGTCAGACAGGAGATACCTGTCATATATACATACACTACCTGTACTTTTTTACAGCTGTAAAGGCACATAGAGTCTAAGCTGAATTCACATGCATGGTTGTTCCAGGCCATCTGTCCTTTGCAGCCCTGAGGAGCAGAGGAGAGTAGCTGCAGTGAAGAGAGAAAAAACTGTAATTTCAGTCTGAAGAGCTGGTTACAGAAAGTGAAGCCAAAATGTATGAATGGAGATGTAATCTATGAATCTATTATGTAATCTCACTCCTCATTCTTCTCTTTGCTGAATGTGAGCACCCACATTTGGCATTCTAAATTAATAACTGTATATCTGTCTAAGAACTCTATTGTGGTCCAATGCAAACTAGAAGTTCAGTTTGCATGTGCTCTTTCAGTGATGATACAATAGGTATACACAGAAGAGATCTGCCCTACAAGGACTGAGTTTCATGAGGAAAACTGAAACACACCAGGTCTGGAACAATTTTCACACCAATTTCAGAAAGGACCTCCAAAGAAAAGATGAAAAAAAACCAGATGCATTAGTTGTCCTCTTGGAGCATTGCTGAATTTTTCACAACCCCACTAAAACTGTAGAGATGGATGGATTGAGAGTTATATTTATTGCTAAAATGCTTTGAAGCTGTAAAGTTTTAAACATGATTTTTGCTGTAATAAGCAGTGATATGTTTGTGTGCATGTAGCCTGCTTGACAATCTGACTGACACTATTTGAATGCTAATAATTTACAGGGAACAGCAAACTAGATTTAAACTGATTTTCAAGAAAAGCACATACATTATCACACTACAATGATTTGTGAGGTTTGGACTGACCACAGATAAAATCTAGAGGGGGTTGTTTTTGTAAAATGTCTGTTCGTATGTTTGATTTGCAATGTTAACAATTAATTCAGAACTTCTTTCCTATAAGTTACTGCAAAAATTCCTGAGTAAAGGAACCAGACTTTTCTTTAGAAATAATTCAGTCAGCAGCTATACTGCTATGGCTAATACATTTATTCACATATGAAAATAAAAATCAGTATCAGAAAGGAAAGAAATAAGAAACCTAATAGCTTTCTGAGGATGTAATTTTTAGATTTTATTATCTATTTAATTTGGGGTTTGAGTCAAAAGGAGATGGAGGAAGATGAGATGTAGAGACAAGAATGTTTCCTCATATTTTCTGTTCTAGAAAATCCAAATAATTTTGCTACAATTAGTACGCATTTTATTCCAACATATTTAGGTGAAAACAACACAATTTTTGTTATTGCTTCTACATTGAGAGGAAATGAACTAGCAACTCTTTATGTTTAAATATTTACTTCTGAATTTGAGTAAAACACGCTATAGAAAAGTTGCAGAAGACAATATGCAAAATACAGCACCTAATAAAAAACTAGAGATTTTCAGAGATAAGGGAAGGTGTCATTTCCTTTCATAGTAAATGTGGATATGTCAGCAAAGTAAAACATTTAAAAATGCTTTAAATGAGTGAATTTTGCTATTTGTATCAGTTCTGGCATTTTTAAGTCTCACATGTAAGAAATTAAGGGAAGAGATAATGCTTATTTAATGAGTAGCTAAAATTTTATGATAGATTTTTTTTACTAAGTCCTGTTCTGCAATATCCACAAATCACACAGATAACACTGGCAGCATAGAAGAGATGATTTCTTCTTATAAGGACAATATATCAGTCTTCAGTACTAGGACAAGTACTTACAGACTGAACAATGCTCACTGCAGTAAATAAAAACTTCACTACTGCCAGTAGCAGACCACAGGTATTATATTCATTTTGCAAACTTCCATAAATTAAGTTCATCAGTCTCACTTTGTCTTCAAAGTGAGCAGCAGCCTTCAGCTGCCTGAAGTTGTGCTTAAGCTTGTTTAGATATAATCTTTTCTCCTGACCTGCCCATCACTGTTTTGTTTTAGTTAGAGGTTTTGGTTTGTTGAGTTTTTTGATGGTTTTTGGTTAGTTGATTGCTTTGGGATTTTTCTATTTTTGTATGTGCATGTGGGAGGGAGTTGTTTTGTTTAGTTTTTTTTTTTTTGTTGTTTTTTTTTTTTTTTTGTTTTTTTTTTTTTTTTTTTTTTTTTTTTTTTTTTGTGAATAACCTAATTTTAAATAGAATTTAATAACAAATA
Organism: Vidua chalybeata; assembly: GCF_026979565.1. Lineage (NCBI taxonomy): Eukaryota > Metazoa > Chordata > Aves > Passeriformes > Viduidae > Vidua > Vidua chalybeata. The sequence continues at coordinate 20,809,943 of NC_071570.1, read as the reverse complement.
TGTTAAGTCTGTATGTAACATCTATGGGGTTTTCATAATGATTTAGTCAAGACATCTTGCTGGCATGTAAACAGAGGCTGTTTGGAAATGGGGTGCATAATGGAGTGTAGAGGAGCAAAGGGAGTAAATTACAAGAAAAGTGGTTCAGATTATACTGGAAACTCTACAGTTATAAAGAACTTATCAAGCTGTGGATCAACAGAACTTGATTCTTATGCAGCACTTTAAGAACCCAGGCATCTGTCAGAAGAAGAATACAGCAGCTCACATGAAATCTAGCAAGCTCCTGGAATGGGTAGAGAACTGTTTCCTCATACAAATGTTAGATGTATCAAAAAGGAATGAGGCACACCTGGACTTGTTGTCACAAACCAAGAAAACCTGCTATGCAATTATCTTGGTTAGTCATAGCCTTAGCTGCAGTATTGTGAAGCTTGGGGTCAAAGGGAGCACACAAGATTTTAAAGATTTTAAAAACAAAAATTTTAGAAGAGCAAACTTCAACATGCTCAGAAAACAGCTGGGAGATATTCTGTGGAAGCTTCCCTGGAGGAAAAAGGAGCTGGTGAATGTTGAGAGTTTTTCAAGAATGCACTTCTGGAAGCAAAAACCAGTTAATCCCCTTTAAAGGGAAGTAGGCAGAGCAAGAGATCCCCTAGGCTGAACTACAAGCTTTTGAGTTTGATCACAACCAAAAGAGAAGCATGTCAAAAATGTCAAAACAGGTGAAGACCCACTGAGAAACTCAAGAGCATTTCCAAGGTGTGCAGAGATGCAGATGCTGGCTAAAACTGGTATTGACCAGCTATGTCAAAAACTAGAAGAAACTGTTCAATAACAAGAAAAAACAGAAGGAAAATACCGTCCTGTTAAACAGGAGAGGTGAATCAGTCACCAAAAGTGCTGAATGAAGTTCTCAGCACTTCATTCACCTGTTTGCACCAGCACTGCTAGACCCTGGGAGCAAAAGTCTAGGTTGAAATAAACACAAACCCACCTTCATTGAAGGAAGAGTTGGTGAGTAAATTTTACAGCAACTTCACCCCTGCAAATTGATGGGCCATGACAATATCCACCCAGGAAAATTTAAAGAGTGACTACAAAGAGAGACTCCCTTTTCAGAAGGAGTCATTTAGAAAAGGTATGGGCTAACCGGTACAAGTTACTTCCAGGATAATTCCAAGGATAATCTGATCATATGCAAGAGGAAAGTTTTTTCAAAACAATCAGACTTCTGAATAATCTCTCCAGGGAAGTGGTACATTCCACAGTGCTGGACACTTAAAATTCAGATGGACAGGGTTCTACTCAATCTTGTCTAGACCATGCTTTTGACAAGAAAGTTTGGACCAGATGATCTTTGAGGTTACCTTCTAATCTGGCCCCCTTCTAATTTTATATTTCTATGATGATTATGGAGAGATATCCTCAAGTAATATATCTTTTGTTTCTTCTTTAGAGCAGAATAGAACAGAATAAAATACTTTAGTTGGAAGGGGTCTACAAACATGTACTCCACCTGGTCAGCCATCTCAAGGCTGATCCAAAGTTTAAGCCTGTTGCTAAGGGCGTTGTCCAAACACCTCTAAATACTGACACAACATCAACCACAACTACTTTCCAGGCTTTGACCACCCTCTAGGTAAAAAATTTCTTCCTAATGTCCAGTCTGAAATTCATCCCAGTCTGAAATTCTTCCCCTGTCACAGTTTGGAACCATCCCCACTTGTCTTATCACTGGATCCCAGAGAAAAGAATCAGCACCTTCATCTCCACTGCTCCTCAGGAATCTGCAGAGAGAAATTAGGTCACCTTTGAGCCTCTTTTCCTACAAACTGGACAAGCCCAAAGTCCTTAGCCGTTCTTCACAGGACATGTTTTCCAGCTTTTTCATGAGCTTTGTTGCCCTCCTCTGGATATATTCAAAGATCTTAAAATCCTTTTAAATTGTGGGACCCAACTTACCCAGATCCCTCTGCAAATGTTCTTGTTGCTCAAGAGTCAACAGCACCTCTCAGTTTGGAGTCATCAGTAAACTTAGTTTCATTCCTTATGCATAATAATAACATCTGAACTGGCAATAGTATTTTATTTAGACTTTCAGTATTTCAATTATACTAATAAAACATTATTTTTTACATAGTAAAGTGATATATTTTCACACTTAATAAGATTTAGTCATCTTAGCATATAGGCAAAAAGACTACATAATCACATGTAGGAGCCGTGTGATATTGGGATATCCTCCATGCAGACAAAAACTTCTAAGAAGTTTTTATAGGGAATATGTACAAAGATATTTTCAGAGACAAATCACCTTGCAAAATGTGGCAATCTTTGCTAGAAATTGAAGTAAACTATGGTCTTGTCAATAACTACTCTGATATCTAGTGAAAGAAGCAATAGTTTATCTTGAGAAAAGCTGTATACTTTAAAAAAAATAATGGACATAAAATGGACATATTTTATCCAAGCTTCACCTAGGACATGACTGATCTGTTTTAGCTGCAACTTTATGTTCAACTCAAGGCAAATAACTTTGCAGAAAATAGTCAGCTTGAATGTCTGCACAAAGCACTACTGAGATGACCTAGCTAAACAGATAGTATCTGCCCAAATTCATATCAGACATAAACAAGCACACCCCATCCCAAAACTCAGTCAAGTATATTACCTGACTTAAAAGATAGATAAAAATTCATATGATAAGATGTGTGTATCATATGAAATAGAGATGCATGACAGCTTTCTTTTAACACCAGTTTGCACAATATGACAAAAAATAGCAATATTCTGAATGCTATAAATTGTTTCCAAAAATTGTTGCCCTTTAAAAATACAATTATTTGTTTGTGAAAGTGAAAATGGGCTACTTGTTTTCTATATCACTGACAGACCTGCATAAAGGGCAGCTTCATTTCCAAGATCCTAATGTAGGATCTGGAAAAGTATCTACCTCCCTGGACTTGCATGTATTTCCTATAATACACTGGGGAAATTAATTGCTTTTTCTCACCTGAATTTCACATTTGCATAAAAAGAAGAGTAGTTTCACTCCACAGGAATTATGAAAATAGAAGATGTCAGGATTCTACATGCAATGATATTAATATTATTATATTCACGTGCCATCTCTGTTTGGTCTGCTCTTGGATTGCTTCAGTTGTTGAGTGGTTTTTTATGTGTATTGCACATACAGTACATTAACCATCAGCAAATTCTGCACTTATTAATATGCAAAAGTACTTAAAATTCTATCTTTGTAGATATTCTTGTTTCAAAGACTTTTAAGAATATGTTATTTACATAAACATTCTACTTTCAGAAGATGCTTTTAAACTTATGTAAAATGCTCTCTAGCCTTAATTTTAATATATTAACAGGTCTTAGTTTAAGAACTGCAGACAGAATTCTCATCATGTTTAAAGCAAAGTGGTTTCTTCTTTTGTCTATATGTAACTTTTAAACTTGTTATTGATGAACAAATAGTAAACAAAGCTTCTTACCCTTCAGACAATACCATGTAAACAACAGCTACAAAATTGGTAAGAACTGTTACCCCTACTAACTACCTGCCTATTCAAAGCACTAAAAAAGAGGAAGAGAGAAGCTAAGCTTTTTTCTTGCCCTTATTTATGACTTGAATCAATCCACCAAAATGTCATCAGTACATAAACAGTTTCTTTTTTTCCTGTGTCTAAGGGAAATGTCAGTTCAATATGTCTCTAAATTCTGTTATCTTCACATATATAAATGGAACAATAATAAGAGATTACAAGATGAAAAGACAAATCACAACCAATTAGACCTTGTCAAATTTTGTCATCACACAGGAAAGCTGCTAAATGTTAACCTTGACCTTCAGCATATATTAAAATCAGGGACTATCAGTTGATAATCAGTTAAGTGCTCTCTCTGTGGAAAGACTAGAAGACCTCACCCAGTGAGGGTACTAAAAGCTTATGAAAATTTGATCCTGATGTTATCCAGATGCAAAGTGTTAACCTTCATAGAGACGAAGTCTGAAACCCTGGGAACAAGGGTCAAGATAAACAGGTTCCATTTTTGGCCCAATAGCAGACTCCTAATGCCAAATGTTCACTTTGCTGTGACCTTGTTCCCAAATGTAGAATGAATACAACACTATTTCTTTTCCTTGCCTTTTACTCTATCACTGGGACAAAGATGGCCTAGAAAGAGACTGAGTATTCTGGTGTCAGGGTATTTTAAACTGCTGTAACTTGAACAGCAATAGTTTTAAGCTCTATATCCTTCATTTTTCTGGGTTGTATTTTTTGTCACTCATATTGTAAGTGTTTAGCTAAATAGACTAATATACACATATTATATTTTTATTCAAAAGTAGTCTCTCGCTTTAGCTCTTGTACTTTGCTCACTAGAAGTACTTGTGAAATATATAACTTAATAAACTCATTTTTCATCTGACTTTTTTTTGTGTTCCAGAGTATATAAATATCTTAAAAAGTTTAGTCACATTCTCATCACACTCTATTCATTCGGAATTTTTTTTACCACATGCCAGTTAATATTTGGGAACAATTTGAATCGTACATACTGAATATATATACCAATGTAAAAAATGAACCCGGGATGCTCTTAGCTGTGGTCTACTACAATAGGAATCATGTCCACATTTAAGCCTGAATTTCTGATATTTTCACTTATTCTTCATACTTTGCCTCAAGAAGGTTATCTTGGCATCTAAAATAAAAAGAGGTCCATATGTTATGGTAGAGAGCTATCTCAACATCTCACAGGCTTACTTGCAATTAGTTTCCATCCCCATACCACAAAGGTCAAGTCTAACTCCATTATATCAATGCCTGTCTCATACTCTGGTATGCAAAGCCTGCCAGATGTGAACTCACAGTATGACCAGCAGTGCAAAGTCACTTTCCCGTATCTGCTGGCATCATCCTTGCTAATGCAGACCAGGGTATGAGACTGATTTTTCTGAGTCTACTGCTGCCTTGGGAACAGCCTAGTGGCTCGAGATGTCCCAGAGCCATTACTGCAGAGCAGCTTCCCAGCTGGTCAGCATCAGCCTATACTCTTGCTTCCAAGATGCAGCACTTCACATCCATTCTCATGGGGTTCCAGTCAGTTCATTTGTCTCTGCAGAAGCCCAAACTCCTACTATGTTTATCTCTTCATGAACATTTTGGATCTTCTGCAAGCATGATGAGAGTGAAATCTGCACCACTATTCAGGCTATTAATGAAGAACATTAAACATTATTAGTCTTCGTATTTATCCTAGACAGAAAGTAGAGCTTTCTGGTCACTAGCTGGACTTTTTATTATGGATCACAACAGTAAGACTAGCAGTCCAGGCCACTGTCACACTGTAGGTTGCTTATCTGGTTCATGTCATCACCTACCTGGTAATAAAGGTACTATGAAAGCTGCATCAAAGGGCTTCATGAAGTCAGGGTAATCAAGTGCAGGCATCTTTGCCTCTCTACTGTCTTCTCATCAAGGCTATCACATTGGATAGGTATGATTTGCACAGACATGGATTTGACCAAACTTGTTAAATAATGAATCTTTGATCTAGAGCCACCTCTGTTCTACAGTTCATATAGCAGGTGTTAAAATATAAGATGCTACTTATCTGTCATACATGATTATTGTGATAGTTCTAAATTATTAATTTCAATTTAAAATAACAATTAAATAAAATAAATAACTATGACCTCAAAGAGATGTGTATACCATACAAATTCCTCATCAGAGTGTTGAGGTTTGCTTTTATTCATCACTTTGTGTATTAACTATGATAGTTCCATAAATTTTTCTCACACATGAGAAATATTTTGAGTTTGTGAGACACAGAATTTTAGGATCAGGTTGCAAATAGAATGGATGAAATATTCAGTAAAGTTTTGTGTATTGATACAGAAGTACTGGTGCTAATTTCACCTTGCATATGATTGAAGAAATAGATAACATCCATTATACTTCCACATTGCTTCTGCTTATTATAGATGTGTCTAAGAAGTAAAATATTTTTGCTGCTTGAGAACATAAACTTTTGATTTCTTTGCATAAACTGCATAAACTTTTGATTTCTTTGTCTGACCTTAGAATATTGAAATATTGAGTAAATAACTTTTAAAAATATTCTTACTTGTTAAACCACTAATGACTGATTTGTGCCAGAAAACAGAAGAAAATTATTTGTTTACAATATTTCACTTTTAACATATATTTTTAAAAAACCCTATCTGCTCCATTCACAAGAACTGAAATGTTTTTACAAGAAATTTATAAGTTGACAACTAGAAAAATTATGTATATTTAATATATTTATATATATAGGTATATCTAGCAGTCTCCAGGATACCTAAGCAATGGTCACAAGGTGAATATACTCTAGCCTGAGATCTTTCCCCTCTGTAAGTATATATCCTATTCAAGAGTGACTTTTGGCAAAGATATATCTAAATCATATGGGGTGTTGCTCATTAGTTGCTTCATCTTGTCATTAATTAGATAATTACAAAGAACTCACATTCTCAAAGTCTCAGGGTTTTTTAGTGTAAGTTCTTGCTAGGATTTGTCTTTTTCAGTAGTTACTAACAAATATTAACTCACTTTATTCAATACATTTGAAAACCTGTCAAGAGTCCTATTTCTATTCTTTAATGTAGCAAATACTGTATATAAGTGATAACCTACCTAGGTTTGGCTAGCAGTGGACCAAGAATACAAATATACATTCAAGTTTGTCAGTATTTCTAATAATCAGTAAAGCAATTGATGACCCAAGACAAATTCTGACAATGAAAAGAACTTAGCTTCTCTTTTAGACTATGTCTATGCAAATAGCTCTAAATATATACGCTTTGAGCAGTTTTCAAACTTTCAAGTATTCCAATAATGTGAGCTAGTTGTTTGTCTTGCAGTGACACCAACACATTTTCAGACATTCAGCAATTTTACAGTAGTGTATCTTTTATTTCTCTCTGATAAATGAACATATTGCATTAATACTCTGCTTTTACCACATATTTCTTTCTTCTTCCCTTTCTATTGTTCACCCTTTTCTTCTTTTCCTAGGCTGGTATCATCCAGGTTTCTTAGCAGTTTTCAAAGAGGAAAATAGATTTTCACTGAGAAATTATATTGTCAGTAAAAAGCAGATCCGACAAACTGAAAACCATCCTGCCTTTTATCTTCTCCACAATTCCCTACTAGCTATAATAAAATAGGAATTTTTCAACTTCTATTAGGAAAGAAAGCAAAACTCTAAGTAGCACTGAGATACTGGTGTCCATGAATGTTAGAAATCTAAGGCTAGAAGGATGAGAGGTACACTTTAATGTGTGTGCATAATTCCTGTGTGCATGACTGGAGCACTGCTGTCACCTTCACCATGTGAAGGATAACATGTAGACCTCCCTCAGAGATAATTTTTGGACCACCAATGCTTCTTACTCTGTCCTTCACCCACAATTGTCTCCCATGAGAAATGCAGTGGGAAGTAAGGTTAATTTAGTTAGCACCCAAATATTCTTACTTAGTTTTTTTTTCCACCAGTTTTTCTTCTATATCAACAGACTATATTTTGTCTACATTTTGTTAATCATTGAATATTTCCCCCATTTCATGTTTATATTTATGTTTTATAATAATTTATCATTACTTTCTGAGAGCAGGCTTTGTAAATTTAGTCTGAAATGAATCTCCAAATGTGTGACATCACTTACTTGGAGTTGAGGCTGATCAGTTCTACCACAGCTGGTGCCAACATTCTGTCAGTCAAATTCTTAACTGCATTGTAAATGCTGAGGAAAATAGTTGCTTTTTACTCCCACCTGGAATGAAATACAGTGTCAGTTACTATTTTTCTTCCCTGTCTTCCAAGTGCAATAAGACATTTATTATATTTATTATATTTATTATATTATCTTATCCTGTCTCATTAGGGGGGTCATCAAAACAGTTACACAAAGGATAGAAGCATTGACAGTTTCACTCTTTGAATTTCTCCTTGATCATGTGATACAGTATACATATAAATAAGTGTTCTAAATAATAATTTATTTAGTTATTTATTTAATTATAAATAATTATATTAATATATATATTATATTAATTATAATAATTATATTAGTAATTTATTTAATTATATTTATTCACATATATATTTATTCATATATGTATGCATTTCAAATTGTTGATGCTGAAGAAATTAGTCAGTAAATTCAGCAGTAGCAAATAGAAGTGTTTCAGAGCAAAGTAGTTTAATGTGGGTATCTAAATAACAAAGTTTCAGTTTTATTTTGATCTTGAAGTACCATTTCTTTTTTCCGTTTCTTCTTATTAGGAACTGTAGACTTCAAATTTATGACAAAATTATTTATAAAAGAAAAGGTTAAAGAAAAGGTATCTCAATTTTAAGCTGCTCTCTGTCACCTTTGGAAGGAAATGAAGATGAGAAGTCCTAACTGACTGAAAGAGCAACTAATAATGTAATGTAATGTAATGTAATGTAATGCAATGTAATGTAATGTAATGTAATGTAATGTAATGTAATGTAATGTAATGTAATGTAATGTAATGTAATATAATGTGATGTGATATAATATGATATAATATGATATAATATGATATAATATGATATGATATGTTATGAATATCAATCTACAAGAAGATGGGGGAAAGAAAGTTCTGAAAATCATAGCCCAATCAGTTTAACTTAAATTCCTGGGGAAAAAAAATTATACTATCACTTTTCATGAAAGCTATTTGCAGGAAGAAGAAGGTCAACCAGTAGCAGCATGGCAACAAAGAGATATCTGAAGGGACAGATATTAATGAAAATATGTGGGAGAACACAGTGGGAAAATCAGACATTTATTACACCTAGAACATGTAAAATATTCAGTAATTTTGTTGTCTTGTGACCATATGATATTTCTGTCCTTCCAACCAAAAGAAAACCAAACATATTACAGCTCTCAGCTGTATTGCAACACAATGAATAAATTTCTACAGCCAACAAATTTTTCAGAAACTCACTGACTTAAAACAATTTAATAGTGAGCTTTCATACAATGGTAGCAATATGGACAGAATAGCAGTGTTCAGAAAATCACAGGTGGCTTAGAAAATTTCAGATCTTTCTCCATCAACATTTCTTCCTCTAAAGGATATACAGCTTATGAGGAAATGATGGGTTATAAAAAGACTCTACAAGAAGATGGATTAATAGTAAATAGCTAGTTATTCAATGCTGTATATAAATATTGGTTGGAGAGGCGCTGCACATCTGACAAATTTATGGCCTTTCATTTAGAGTGTAAACATTTAGGAGAACTAGACCTTGTCACATCCTGACATTATGTTATGAATTAATGTTATTTTATTGAAAGCAAATTGTACATCTTTATTTCATGAGAAAAATAACTATGCTCTGACTTAAAAAAAAAATCGGTAACACTTTTCCTGTTGTCTAATTGCTTAAAGAATTAATTAATTCAAAACAATTGAAATAATTTTATAAAATTAATATGTGATTTCCTAACAGCTGAAAGCTCCTTTTACTATGTTCTAATTCTAATATAAAGAAACAAATTCCTAATCTTAGACATATACATAATTCCAAGAAATAAAAAGTCTATTCCAGAAGCATTATTCCAGAAACACTTTGCAGCTCCAGACTCACATCATTAGTAAAGTCATTTTCTTAGAAACCCTTTTGTAGTTGCTCCTTCAGTACAAGCTTTAGTGGAAGTTGTTTATACATAAATCCTCTGTTCAGAGAAATTTAATTGAAAATGCTTACAGATTTGACCACAAATAACTATCAGTACAGAACTGGAAAAGGGCTTTTGTTACAACTCCTATAATATTTTTGAATTTCAAAACATTATTCACAGGCAGTATTCCAAAAGTGTTTGAAGACTTTGTCAGAAACCAACAATAATTCCAAAAGAAAAGTACAGAGGAATTATAACCATATCTTCTTGATACATTTAGACTGCAAGGGTAAATGAGTATTATGTGCAACTGAGAATGAAATCTCTCCAAAGTACTTCAAAGATAAATTCACTTTGCTGTATATGTCATCACAAGTTACATCTTGAAAACAACACCTCTAGTCTGGAATTCTCCAAGGCAGAGGAGCGCAGGAGACCTATAATTAACTAATCACTGAATCATCACCAGAGGTTAAGAGGTAAAAACCTCTTCTCTTTTCTTACTCCTAACTTGAAATTGGGAAACAAACTTGTGCAGCAGAATCCTGAGATTTTTCTCCCACACGTCAGCTGCTGTAGGGAAACAAATTGGGTACACATTTTCAATTCCAGTGAAGCAAAAGCTACTTTCTGTCAGAATGTATTTTCCTTGCTAAATTTTAAATTAAAATTTATTTCTTTCAATCTACTTAATCTTTTCCTGTTTTTTTCTTGGCTTCTCTTCTCTTTTTTTCCCAGAACTCAGTTTCCCCTTCCCTTAGTTCCACTTTTACACATTTCAGTGTCAGCAAACCTATGAACACTTTCAACATCTTAACAATCAGCCCAGGAGTTGGTTTTTCTTTTTTTTTTTTTTTCAATAGGGATGCAGTTGGCACAAAGTTATTTTTGCCTGTATTTTGCACTTGTTATCAGTTGGGAACAGAAGGAAATACCACTTTGGCTCCTGAATGAAAGCAACAGATAAGCATGACACTTTGGGCTGTCTGCTACTTCTGTTAGCCACTAACTAATAGAGCACTGAGCATTACTTCTTCTCTCTTCTATGATGTATGCTGAAATTCCCTGCTAGCAGGCCTGAAACATTTACATTTTCTCAGAAAACAAATTGCAAAAGCCAGATGCCAATATATAGTTGACAGTGTTAGAAAAAAAGTTAAGCTTCAGCATTGATGTTTACATATGGTCTTCTGGTCACAATTAATTCCAGTGTATTCAATTCAGACCTATGACACTGCTCTACAAAGACAAAAGCTAGACATTAAAGGAAAGCTTATGAGGAGAAGTAACATTTCTTATTAGATGAGTTGATAGATGATAGAAAAAAAATTACAAGATTCTGGCACAAAAGCCTTTGTTCAAAGGAGTATAGGGTGGAAGATTTCACATATGCTAGATGCTATTTGGGACATGGATATTATACCTTGTTTGAAAATTTATTTTTAAAATCACAAGACATAATATGAAGTCCTGCCTCAGACATCACAGAAATAACACACCAGTGAAGATTTCCAATGTTTATGTGATATTCATGATTTCTGAAAAAGGGAAAATAATACACAAGTTATCCTTAGTAGTGTAAAATAGATTAAAAGGCAAATTATTTATAAAAATTACATTATATTCTTTTAGCTTCCATAAATACTACAGAGTTCAGTAAGCTTTTGCTTAATTCTTTGGACAGAAAAGGTGGGTACATAAGATGATGAGAACTTCCCTTTAAAAAAATTAAATCCTTTTTTCTATGTCCTTTCATTCACACGTGTGGGATATGACCCTACATTATACAGTCTGTATGTTTAACAACTAATCCACTTTTACAATTACATAAGCCTTTCTAACTCTGAAATTTCATTTATTCCACATATTTTAGCTCCATTTGTAATTTGCAGATATATTTATATGGAGACAGCTAATGTTTCTATTATCTTTAATTATAAATATGGAAACATTATTAAATTAATAGAAAAAATGACATCAAATTAATAAAGCAAAGTAATGAACACATATGTTACATAAAATTTCTGTGCCTGAAAGTGATACCCTTTTAGAGTAATTTTTGCTTTCCCAGTGATGCAATATTTTTGCATTCGAGAGCTTAATATCTCTCTTTAGTTAAAGATGTCAAAACATTTTCCATTGAATAATATCCTACAGATATAGTCATACAATTTAGAAACAAATAAAACAAGCAAAAAAAAAAAAGAAAGAGAACAAAAATAAAAGTGTGTTCTCAAATGAAACCTTTTTAGTTCTTCAAGTTTTGTGTAGATTACATTTTTAAGTTTTTACCAAGAATATAACTAAACTAAAAGCATGGCACAGAAAAAGTACAGAAGTTAGAACAATATTAAAATACACTTAATTTCTGCTAGTACTTGAGCACCTCTGTTCTATTTCTAAGTGTACAACATAAATTTTAACTGACAATATTAACACACACACACAAAAAGAACAGAAACATAAACCTACATAAATTTTTACATGTCACACGAATTTAAGAATTTTTATTCATAACATCCGTTTATGATATTTGCATTACGAAACACTGCAATCCATGACAGAATTTCCAATTTCTTCTTTATAATATTAATCACTGTACTTTTATAAAAACTCTATTTATCAGCAAAAATTCATATACCTTTATACCTTGATTCTCCTTGTGGAAAGAATCATAATGAATCTATTTTACCCTATCATGCTTTCAAGAGTGAATAAACATATTAGTCTCCTGCTGCCCTCAAAGTTGTAAATTTGGCATCATACTAGCTATTTTACTGGCCTCTCAGAACAAAATTTCCAGGCTTTCTTGACCTAATAAGAAGGTTTTCATCAGCTGCAGTATCTTTTAGGTAAGATTGCAAGTTATTATATTAAGACTGCAAGTCCTTATACTGCAAGTGATGACATGCTTGAGATAACAAGAAACTTCACAAAAATACAGGGCAAATGCAGAGACAGCAAATCTCTAACATATATTCAGAGACTGCAAAGTGTTAATAAAAACATTGATCCTGACTTCAGAACTTAAAGTGACTGAGATTCTCACATTCTGATTTATGCTAGAAAAGTAATGGCTTTTTATTTTAAAAATAAAAGCAAAGGCATCTTCTAAAGCAGTGTGGAATTATAAGAGCTGATTTCTCAGTACAGATTCCAACATCTCTGCCTGTTCCAAGACTGCAGTAGTCTACTAACTATTTGAAATCATAATCAACTATGGGTTTATAGAGAGAGATTTGGATTATGTTTTTAAATATTTTTTCATGATAATGCAAGAGTCCTAATTATAAACCTATATTTTCTGCCTGTTGTGGCAAGATACTGGGGAGGAGAGAATGAAGGGTGTTTTCTGTGAGAGTAGGAACTTTCACAATGTGAGACAGATAAAGTTCTAGGCAGCTCCAAAATAGATCCACTGCAGGACATAGCTTAATGCATCAACAAAGAAGATTTTGCTTCTCTGATAACATATATCTCAGAAAAGGCAACATATACCGTGTCGCAGCTGTGAGACAAGAATGAGAAAAAATGTGAGAGAAACAACTTATAGACAGTAAGATCAGGGGAGAAGGAAGAAAGATGTGCTCCTGGTACTGGAGTAGGGATTCCTCTGCAGCCCATGAAGACTATGGAGAATCAGATTGTTTTCTGACAGCCCATGGAAGACCACGCTGGAGAAGATAGCAACACTGTAGGCCATAGAGCTCTCCACACTATAGAAAAACATGTCCTAATGGAAGTTGTGGATTGTGGAAAGTCCACATAGGAGAATGTGAAGAGCCCAAGTGGCAGCATATTTTCTCATAAGACCTACAGCCCATGGGGGACTCATGTTGGACCAGTCTGTTCCTGAAGGACTGTACCCCAGGGGAATGACCCATGCTGGAGCTGTGTTATAAATGCAGGATGCTAGGTAAAGTTAACTACTTAGATTTCCTTGAGGTTCATTATATTCTTATCTAACTAGAACTATAAAGTAATTATTTTATTTAATTTCATAGATACAATGTTTGCTACACTGTAGCAAATGGTATAGATATTCCACATTGTTTTTTTTTAATCTTAAATGCATAATCATTAATCTGGACTTCACTTGTTTATTTTATTTATCTAACTTTAACAAGGTCATTTTCTAGAGTGCTATATTTCTATCCCCATAAAGAGTGTAGAGACATTAACAGATGACAAGAATTTTCAATCTTATTTTCTCTTTCTGTTCTGATAAAGACAGGAAGTGAGTGATTGCCTGGGTGGGGATATGGCAGCAATCCAAGGTCAACCATGACAACGGTCAGCCTTTTGATCTGAGTGCTGCCAGAATTGGTATTTTCCCTTAGTTAGAGTACATAGGGGTAATGATTGTATTCACTTCTCCCGGAGTAGGTCATGACATCAAGGGAGGCTATATGTGTTCTTCTTCTCCACGATTTCAATATTGAAATGATTTTATTATCTGAAATACACACACATAAGTCAAACAAAACTCAGCTAGGTTTTGTCATTTCTTGTCAAGAAGTGATTTATTCTGATCATAAAATTTAGAAGCTGAAAAATTATTTTCACATTATGTCATTTCAAGACCTCTGTCTACACATTTTGCTGTAAAGAAAATTAAAAAGTTGACAAAAATCTCCCAAACTCCCTATCAGACTTATCACGGAAAATTTGCTACTCTAATAAAAGTCCGGTGATCAGCATGACCTTGATTATGTCAGCAGCTAAAAATATTTTTAAGTGTCTTTTTATCTATATTTTCTTCCAGTCTGTAGTTGCAGCTATAGTCTCTGATTCTTTAGAGGAGGAGCTGAAATAATATATCTAACCAATTACTCATCAAGACAATGTACTCCTTCACTTTGCTGATGGCTGCCTAAAGCTTTGAAGCATGAAATTTGATTTTGTTACTGGTTTAATGTATAGATGCAAGTACAAAGAACATTAAAATGTCAATGCATTAAATTTTGTTTTCCCCAGTAGTCTTGAAAGATGATGATGATGAGGATGATGATGATGATGATGATGATGAGCAGGATGAGAAGGAGGAGGAAAATGAGGAATCAGAAAATTAAATACATCATTGTCCAAATGAACAAAAGCAGTCCTATGTTTATTAAAACTATGCACAGAGGTTATAAAATTTTCTGGAGTGAAGTATACCTTTGAAATAGTTGTGTTATCAAAGGATTGAAAGTTGTATTACTCTGATATTATTTAAATATCTCAACTAGAATATTTATTTCTAAATCTAATACCTGTCTAAAAGTTGGGTCTCAATAACTGGTTTTATCATTTTGTCTTCAAAACTAAACAGCTGTCCTCTCCTTTCAATTACAGTAGTGTGCATATACATATATATTCATGTAGAATACATCCCTCAATAATCCTTCTGATTAAGCTAGACAACTTAATCTTCAGAGGTCTTGAATTTTAAGGGTCGCTTGGTTCTATTTTCAGAATGAAAGCTCTGTCTTCCATCCCTGACAAACAGATCTGTCCTTAAAACTCATGGCTGAGTGAATAATCACCATTCATGTATGCTGCAGTTTGGTATTTCTTAAATAAGTTGTCCTATTTTTTAATAGGACATGGAGAAATTAATGCATATGGCAGGAAAATGACAGAAAATACTAGAAACCGCTAGATGGTAAAAAAAAAAAAATACAACTTTACTTCATTTTGATACTACAGACCCTTATTATTACAATCTCAATGGTGACCAAACTGCTTATAAATACTTCTCAGGGTAAAAAGGAGTGAATTCAGAAATTTTTCTACCAGTCTTAAACTGTAACCTTAGAGCCAGATTCAGAGTTGGCTGAAGAATGAAGTCTGTGAAAAATACAATAGATAAGGTAGCTGCAGAGACCACAAATACTTTCAAATCAGAGGAAGAAGGGAAAAAGAGAAACTTCACATACAGTTTCAGCATACTGCCAAATCCCTACTTAGATCACATTTATTTTCTAATGTGATTTTTAAGATAATATTCATTAAATTTAAAAACCCCCAACAACAAAAAAACACTACAACACATAAGTTAATTCCAGAGGTGAAAAAGAAGATCTAGTAGTGCACTTGGAGGAACTGTTTGACCAAATTGTCTTCTGATGTGCTGATATGCAGTATGTCATGAGGCAAGGACAGCTGTAAATGTTTTTCTATCACAAAGCCATAGAATCATGAATAATTCAGACAGGGACTATGGGAGTGATTTTCTTAGTCCAGTTCCCCACTTAAAGCAGAGACAACCGCCTGTTTTTTGCATTTTTTTGCAAATTGCATTTTGTCAAGTTTGGAATGGAGGCAATAAAAACAAGGAACTTGAGGGAATATAGTTCACAGAGTCTGATTACTGTATTTAGTAGGGTTTCCTTGATTCTTCTAGAAGCTGTTACCCTGTAAACCCTAGCAAACACAGCTTAATAAGGGAAAGACTACTAACATTCAAATCACTATTAAATTTTGAAAGTGGATTTTTTTTTTCTGTTTAAAGATAAAAGTTACACCTTTGATTTAAAAATGGAATTAGGTACTACCTCCCTCTATGCAATGTTGACTGCTTTAAAGTGGATCATGTTTTCTGATTTTTTCTTCTACCAAACACAACACATGCTATTTTTCTTCTCTGTCTACCTGTGTGAGAAACAAAGGATATATGTGGTATGTGTTATATGAATAGGTGGTTCTTCTGAGGCATATGTAAAATCCAAGCAAGAAGGAATTTAAAGTGAGGAATACTAGCATATATGCATATATATAAATTTATGTATTACTATAGCAACACTATTAATTAAAGGCCTTTTTAAGAAGACTGACAGACATTGAAAGGGAGTAATGTAGTAATTTGTTGCATGCCAGGTTGGTTCAGTTAGGGGTTTCAATAAATGTTAGTTAGTTGGTTCTATGTACCCCCATTTTCCCCTCACAATAGTTCACTCCGAGTCACTTACCATTGGAGCTTTCCCGTGTCAGTCTTGTAGCCACCCCCTGTTCATTCCTGAAGGTTCTGTGACAGTCACCCCATCCTTGTATTCCTTGTATTCCTTGTATTCCTTGTATTCCTTGTATTCCTTGTATTCCTTGTATTCCTTGTATTCCTTGTATTCCTTGTATTCCTTGTATTCCTTGTATTCCTTGTATTCCTTGTCCCAGAACCCCGTACCCACCTCTGTTATGTTCCCGTAGGCTGCCACGGTCCACGTCACTCCCCTGTTTCCTGTCCCCATTGGGAGAGGGGGGCTTCCGCCCCATCTGCCCGCCCCCTACTTAACCCCATGCCTCCTTTGTCCCGGCGCCATTTTGTCCGTGCATGTGCTCAGAGACGCCGCTCCAGCCACCGCAGCGGCCACACAGGAAATAAACATTCTTCAGCCATGCAGGACAAAGTGTGCCTCCCTCGTCCCTTTGTCTCCTCTCAGCATTCGGCAAACCCATGCGGAGGTTCAGCCTTAGAGCTCCGCACACGCGGCAGCCCCAGTCTCACCAAAAGGCAGCGCTAGCTGGGCTTCTGAGCCGCCCCAAGACTGGGGCGAGAAAAACCAAAGCTGCAGAAATTGTAAGCCACATAAGATGACTAAAAAGTTAATCTCAGTAAATATCCCTGATGACTCCTTGTGACATCTTTTTTACCTAACAATGATTCTGTTTAGTCGTAAAAAAGCTGTCAGCTGATACATGTATCCAAATGTTCTGACAGTCAATGTTACCTAAAATGTGGTTGCATAAGTTTAAGATAGATACTTCAGATAAACACCTTTTTTTTATATTTTATGACCTAAATGAAGATATCAAACTGGCAAATATTCAGAAATTAGAGTGATGATGATGATGATGATGATGATGATGATGATGATATAAGGCATCATGAAACTCACAGAAACTCATGATCTGACTTGACCTGATGAAACTCACAGAACTGCAGCTCCAAAATGTTTGGCAATCATTTCTTGGCTTCTAGACATTTGCTAAAGCAAGATAAAATCAGGCTGAGTCAAGGCAAATCCAACAGATCCAAAAACTCTGCACTGTTGGATTGATCTAAAACTTTCTATCAATCAACACTGGCAAAAATAATATTTAGTAGGTTTCGGGATTTGAAAAAAACGGTTTTAGGCTTCAGAAGTTCTAAAGTCCTAATTTATTCCTTTTTTCTTTATTTGGCTTCAAACAATTAATGTGTTTGGGTTTTCTGGGATTTCCTATGGATGATGCTTAAAGTTTCATGTAAAATTCAACTCCTGTGCTTCTGATCTATATGCCAAGATAATCCAAACAAGTAACCTTAGTGAATATCAGGGAAAGATCCCAAGTTTGTTGTGCAAGGACAGGATCAATCAGAGCTTTACTGTTCTCCTGAATATACTGTTCATCATCCATTCACTATCTATCCAAACCAATTCAATACAATCTGCTTACCATTGTCTTTAGTTTATAAAGCACGTGTCTGAAATGTACTAGTGTAATCTGGCCAAATGTATCAGGTGTGCTCTAACTTCCCTTTTGCTTGATAAATATTGTAAAAAGCTTGTTCAATAGAAAAGAAAGGCATTATCAAGAATGGATGTGATTAGTAATACATTCTGATTTGATTTCAGAAATCCTTCCTCCTGCATCTGTAATCCCTGGACAAAGAATAGTTATGCTATTTAAATAATTTTAAAGAGTGGCATTAATCCATGTTCAAAAATCACGTAAATGGATCTCATTTTTAAGCTTCACACATCCCTCATTATTTTTGTCATAGCTCCAGAAAAAATACAGAAATCCAAATATCTGCAATTTATAAATTTAAGACTATCTTTCTTACCCTTCACTCTGAAAAAAAAATCTACTTTAACAAAAGGTATGATTGAAGAGATTTTAATTTATTCAATAACGCTAGGCATAAAGGTCTCTGGCTTATTTCTAGCATTTTCTGGTATTATTTATCCTACTTTCTCTGTTTATGTGAATGAATCCGGGAACCAAAATTGGCTAATGGAAACACGTACAAAGACTCTAAAAAGCTACAGTAGTTTAAATCAGAATAGCTGCTGTCTGCTTCCAAGAACTAGGGAATGGTGAATGTATTACCCATGCAGAGGCTGTATGGAAGATGTGATCTGGAGTAACACCTGTTCAAATAACTGTTATGTATTCTATCATCAGGGAACTGACAACTAGACTTGCCTAGCATGTGGTCCTTTATAATTTACCTCGAATATAAAATTTATGCTGGAAAGGATGAGAAAAGATCATTTCCTCCTAAGCCAAAAAAGTTCTCTAACAATACTATATGAAGAGCAAATTTACTTAAGTGACACTTTCTTCCTTGTTAATGATAAAATATTGATGAAGTTTTTTCAGTCATCCCATCATCATGGGCCTGTGTTTAACCTTGGCTACAATCACCAGGACCAATCCTGACACTCACCTGCGGTCTGATATGATAGCTAGAACTCAGTCTGCCCTTATCCCCATACAACTGGATGATGTCCTGCTCTGGTTTCTTCTATCCTAAAGGAAGAGCTAGTTTTCAATCTTATGGTTCTCCTAATATGGTAGGTGTAATAAACTGTTTTCAAAACCTTCTTTATGGCTTCATTTGGTAATAACTTGATCAAAAGTAATTGAAGCTATTTATACAGCAAGGGAAGAGCTTGCTATGATGCAGATTGAATAGTCAGTAGACTAGATGAATAGCCACAAACACCAGATTCTACTGTTCCTTGTTTAGGAACATACAGCAAAAAGTTTTGAGATATTTTATTGGTTTGATTTAGAAGATGGGAGATTACTGCAATATATGGAGTCCAAATAATCTAGTTTGTTGTTAGTATGAGACTGACATTCTTAATATAGGTTTACTAAGCCACGAAATTATCTACAAAAACCAAAAAATTAAATATTTTTATTTTATTTTATTTTTTAATAATGGATGAAGAAACAAAAAGGAGATAAAACCTTTTGTCAGACATAATAAAATTTAGTCAAGAGATAATATAGTATTAGATTTTATAGGCTTGCAGGCATTCAGCTATTCAGATTCTGCACTAAATCTAGTTTTGTATCTAATGTAATTCTTTAGGAGTATTTTCTATGCATAATCTAATTGTCAATGCTATCATGGCTATGGTATTACAGATTGCATACTATTTGCATTTGAACATACCGGAAAAATAATGCGAGAAGTCAAATATCTTCACTAAATTGAGAAACTATAACTGAAACAATTTAAAGAGGTGAAATATTTCTCCTCCCTTATTTTGACAGAGGTTCTTTAATTAATAAAAAAGCTCACTGTTGATTCAATTAATTGAGTCATTTCTCACCTATCATAATATATTCTTAGTAATCCAAGTAGCAGATAATGAAATCTTTTTATTTAATATAGAAGATTGGTGTAAACCTTACTATTAATCTTTAATATACTTGAAGGTCTTATGCTTACAAATTGCAGATTCTTTGTGATTACACAATCAAAACCTAAAGAGTAAACACACTGTTAATACTAAGTTCAGATATTCAGCAAAGACTCTGGGACTATGTTGTACCATATCAGATCTTAAAAAGCACACTTGCCCTAGGCTTTTCCACAATCTATAAATTCCATATCTTACACAATGCAAAACTCAGCTTTCTGTGTTGAACTTTATCTTCTTGAACTGCTTCACTTCTGAACACTTTAAATTACTAGTAATAAAGAGTTCAAACCTGATTTTTTTCCTAAAGCAATTCAAATGCAATTCTGCTTGTTAAGTAAAACTCAAATCTGCTTCACTACATAAAACTAAAAAAATAAATATTCCTCAGGGTCTTAGTCTCAAAGCACTTTATACTGAACAAATTTTTTCAAGTATTTGTTAAAATTTGCATCATAAATCAGATTCACATGCAATTTCCTTCTTATCGCTCCTATAAAATGTTATCAGATTCTACAACATGCCTACACAGTTGGCTTGTACCATTGAAATGAAAACAGAGTCAGCCAGGACTTTTTAAGCCTAATCGTATTAGTTACATTTTTAGAACCTCTCTCACACCTTTCGGAATCCTGGCATCCAAAATAATTAATCTAAAGGAGGACGAGGAGCTGGGGAAGGAACAAAACTAAAACAAACCAGATCAAGACAAGCCAAACCAAAACTAACACTCTTCAGCCAACTTCAGGTACTTTTATCTGTTCCAGTTTCATTCACCTCAGTAATGACACTATCTATACAAAAATCTTTGTAGCCCTTCTTACTGTTTTTAATAATCTATCACTAAAAAATGGCTTTACTTTTGCATTTCTGTCTTGACCAAATATACCTATTTTTATTTATTTCAAATTTAGTATTTTATTTGTTCTTGAGGCAAGAAATTGTCTGCATATATCAGCCAGGTTGTATGGGAAAACTTTCAAGGTCCCCTTTATTCCAGTTGTCATAAGTAAATAGTGCAAAGATCATAATCAATATACTTTACAAGCTTACTATTGTTCTTGTTGTTATTATTATCATTAACACTGTTAATATTGTTCCCAATGCACAATTATTGCACAATTGCACTATTGCCCAATTATTTCTTTTTTTAAGAAACCATGTGCAATAAACCTTTTTCTTTTCAGATTTCATAATGACACCTAATTCAAGTTGAAACTGTAGTTCAGCATGCATGATTTCTACTAGTGGTAGAAAGGCCACAGGCTCTCTACTGATCTTGCAGTGCAGGGTCTCAGGACCCTGATGTGCCTGCCCAAACCTGCACTTCTTTTACTTTGCCTAAACAAGTGTCTGATGCCCAAGAGCCCATTGTCAGAAAACTGTATTTCTGATCAAGAACTGATCGAGTTCACAAATTAACTTGTTGGTCTCAGCAGAGCACAGTCCTGTCTGTGAGCTAATATTGCTACAAAGCACTCACAAGGCATATGAGAGAACTGCGTCAGGTGTCTCACGTTTTAAATTTTTCCTTGTTCTTTGATCAGGTTTACTAACATGATGCTCATTTACAGCTGATTCACTTCTTTGCAGTCTCAAGTTATTTCCAGCTCAAATATAATACTGTGTCACATCCCTGTGCCTACTTCACTCCCGAATACTTGCATCTAGAAAGGATGACAAAAGGGATCTTTTCCAATGCAATTTGTTATTTTTGGTAGATATTTTTATGTTCCATTTAATGCGTGATTCTTTCTTGAGCTGTACTTGGGACTGCACTCTAAAATTCTCACAAGAAATCACTAAAAGAGCAAACACCTCTTGATAAACACTCTCTTCTAAAAGAACAAAAAATATTGGAAATCAGGAACTAATTATAGAACCTTAGATAGTGACATGATGATTTTAGAAGTTTCCAGAAAAAAATACTGTAATATGTAGCAAAATACACAGACAAAATAGCTCATATTTAAAAAGTAATTCAACAACAGAATGAAAAAGCAGAAGATAGTTAGTCAGTATTTTGGACATAGTGCTATCAGCAAACAAACAAAACATGTTAGCTGTTGTTTTCCCCACCACTACTTCTAAAAAAAGAGCTACTGAAATTCAGTTATTTGATGTTAAAAACTACTATTGTCTATTCAAATTAGGCCAAGAAGGATTGAAAATTATACCTGTTTTCACCAGCTTAAAGGAATCAATGAAGTGGTTCTTGTGAGTTCAAAGAAATTGGAATTGCACTACCTCGCTAGCAGAACAATTAAATTCCTGGTATGAAAGCAAATTCATTGTGTCTTTTGTATAAAAATAGTTTTGATGAATGTTTAGCCTAGACTTTGAAAAACAACGTCAGGGAAGAGATCTGGCTGCAAGGTGACTCCAAGGCTGTAGAGTGGCACCATCCTATGACATTGATCCAGAGCACAGATGCAGCAAGTCAGGGTTAGGATCAGACACAGAAATAGTCTACTGGGGTAAAGTAAGGCTGAGAGCAGGATTGAAGGCTGTGTCCAAGGATTCATGCTGGGTCATTACTGCAGCGATATGACCCTGGGCACAGGTACAGTATTGATCTGCTACACAGCTCAGACAAGAGCAGCAGAAACAGACTTTACTGGACAAGAGTTCCCCAGAGATGGAGGGCACCCCAAACTTCTGGTTTCCCATGAGTGATGGAGGCAAGCTTTGACTAAATATCTTTATTCATTCCACTTAGCACCTTAACTGATTCCACTGAACACCCTAACTCAGCCCAGTAAACTTTTGGGAAGGGGGCTGCAGTCAGGATTCTTACCGAAAGGTCAGGAAAAAAGTGGCATCTGTCAATAATTTCCAGTAAATCTTTTTGATTTCACTTTGCTTAGGTAAAATTTCAACTGAATGCTATTTTAGCTAGTACATTTCTAGATTTAAAGAGTGAGTTTATTTATGGAATTGTGACCATTAAACTTGAAGAATATGTACAAAACCTAAGGAATGCAATTTGTGCCATTGTATTATTAATACTTATTTCTGGTATTTTAAAACAATAGTTCCTTCTGTCGTCTTGAAAAATACTGCATAGTTTTTCCAGGCTTATTCATTCAGCCATATCCTAATTCTTCAAAAACTCATTGACTTGTTCAGTTTCCCAGGGCAGAGAATGATGTCTGTGATTTTCATCTACAAAAGTTAATTTAAGTTACAAATCTAAAAAGAATTACGCACAACTAGATATATATGTTTATGGGAAAAACATATTTGAAATCTGTATTTAGGGGTTTTAAAATTATTTTTCATGATTGTCTCTTTGAAGTCTGTCTCTTTGAAGTCTAACAACTATTATTTTCACTAATGATTTCAGGAATGTCTTTTTCTTTTTTCACTTTTATTGGCCCATTTGAAAACTTTTATGCCAAATGTAAAAATTGATATAGAATTTTAAAATATTGTTTTATTTTAAGATTTTTGTCAAGGTCTTCAAAATAATAACTCGGGGGTGACTTTGAACAGTAGGTTTCATTTTTACTGCATTGTTTATAAGTATTTCATATTGAGATTCTGTATAAAGATCTGTATTATGTGCTCCTATGGTATGAGACAGGATGTATTAAAATCTATGAAGTAGTGACTTACCATCACCTGATATTTTTGTCACAAAACTTACTTGAATATACTTTTTAAAATTTGCATGCCTTTTATAAATCTTAACTAAAAAAAAAATTGAGAGCTGTAGGTGACATCTGTGACCCCACTAGGCCATGGTAGAAACTAGTTTATGTGCTCCAGTGTACTGCTGTCTCAGTCTCTGTGGAACAGTGTCATGATGCAATGAAGAATTCAAAGATCACCCAGTGTTGTTATAGTTTATAGGGTGGAAATGACTGAGCATAGAGAGATAAAAGGCTACAAGTCAAAAGCACTACAGACTTGAATAAGTTAGTAGATGAGTAATTGTTTTGTCAAAAATCCAGAAAACCATAAATGACTGCAGGATTCAAGTACAGAATCAAATTTATTGTGCGATTTGCATTTTTCCACCAGCAACATTTTTAGCTAAATTATTAAAGGGCAGTCAAAGATAAAATGTCTGATAGTCTGAAGTGGTTGATGCATGGGTAAGGCTGCAAGAAAAAATTATATCTGCTGATGATATAAAAATCTGGTGCATGAACAAGTAGGAAATTCAGTAATAAGGGCTGTCAATACAACACATTCTCCAGACAATAAAATCTATAGGATAAACAAAAGTTAAATTCTGGCAGCAGGAACAGATTTTGCCCCTTTAAGCCTCAAGAATGATGTCTCTTTTAGGAGGAGCAGACAAAATTTATTCCTAGACAGTTTGGAAGTGCTACTCTTTCATATGCTTGTGGTCTACAAAAAAAAATTAATGCTGGGAAAAGTGAAATAACCTTTTGGGTTAATAAAAGGATATCTTTCACCTGAATAGGCAACAAATTAATAGGCTAGAAGGGTCAAAAGAAGGAGATGAGAAAATTTAGAGAATTAATATTATATTTAGTAATTATAGCATAGTATGCCAGTCAGTCTCTGTAGGGAAATAACTTACTGACAGTAATTCACATTACTATGAACAAAAGATATGTTGCTGAAAAATTTCACTTCAGGCAAAGGAGCTTTAATCCCACCCAGTCATGCAATCATGGACCAGTTTAAGAAACTAATATATAATTTGTATTTTCCACAGCCTTTTTTACCTGAGAAATGCACTGTCATGACAAAGAGCCTTATTTCTGTGGCTCTCTTGATCTGTAAATGACAACTTTTAATTCAAATTGTACTAGTTTTCTGTTTTGGGGGCTCATAATAGTAAACTAAGAGAGGAGTATGGAATTTCCCTGCATTTATAGAGTAGTCTGATAATTAATTTTGTTCTTCTCAGACCTTATCATATTCTGCCGCAAACAAAAGTTCAGAGTCCACTAGTTTTGCCTTTTTGTTGGAATGAATTAAGTGTCAACAAGTTCTTATCTAGAACCAAGATAAAAAATTAAAGGAAATTCCTGTATACTGAAACCATTATTATTTATTTCTTGTATTGGAATGTCTCATCTTCACTGATAGCTACTGTAATCTATGGATATTTATTGCTATTTATATTTAAAGCATTTTCTTAGCTATAATTATTATATGCTTTACTGATTCAAATCAGTTTGGTCTGAGTTAAAAATGAGCCAGTTTCATATGGAAATATAGTTTTAATCTTTTGTTTCCCTTCTGAATTCTGCAAGTGAGCTAAATAATAAATAAAATTCTTAGCTGATTAGGATTTCAACTAAAAATATATAGAAGGTTTTTTTCTCTTTTTCTTAAGTAGGAAAAACACTAAACTACTTTTCTAAAGAACACAGAAAAGTACAACAGCACACTGCAGCAAAACTTAAACATTTTCGTAATCAAAACATTTTGAATTTAAAAACACTTGGATACAAATGAATGTTTACAAAGTACAGAGCCTTCAACTGTAATACCTGTGGTCCAGTAACACTGTTAGATGAAGAAAGGTCTCAGAATAGAAAGGGGCATGAATGTAGGAATGACTAACAAGGAGACATAATAAATAAAAAAATTAGAAACTATTTCAAAACAGAATTACATTTTAGGTTATCCTTGGCTGACATACAAGGTCCTTTCACTGAGAAAAAAATAAATGGGGGAAAAAACTTAAAGCCCAGAAGCCAATGAAGTGGAGACTTGAGACATAATTCCTGGAAGGTTGTTAGCCTGACTTTCTTTGTTCTTGGTAGACATCATAAAAATATGTATGTGCCTAAACTTCCAAATTAGACTTGAACAGATTGGAGAATACTGCAATTCTGTTGTAGGTAAAGAAGATTTAGTTGAAAAAACATTCAGGAAACACTCATTTAAAAATTAAAACCTCACTGTACCTTCTCATTAAGAAGATCTGTGTACAATGATATTCAGTGTCATTGCACTACTCTGTATGATGCACAAGCAGGACACTCTTTCCCTGATTGTGATGAGAAACTGAATTCTGAATAATTGTTTGCAAACCCAAAATCAGATATGGGGTAAGGTTTAAATGAACGCTTTCAAAGTAAGGTATTTAAAACTTTACATTTAAACAATGTCATAATTTTTAAAATCATGCAAAAAAAGCTTAAGATTGAAACATAGTCTTTGGAGGCCAAAAGGTCAGAACAAATCTTTTATTTACGAAAAATGAAATTACATCATTTAATAATCCTATTTTTCCTTAAACACTGAAATAAACGTGCTTGGAATGCATCTATCCTATCAAAATTGGAGGTAGGACATTATTTAATGCAGATTAAGGGTCTATAGCTCATGTAATGTCAAAGCCATCTTTTCTGGTAAAGGGACCTGACTCTTCAGTTTCCTGTCTTGTCCACAACCTTCTTTCCATGTAGCAAAAGTGCCTGATGTAAAATAACTTTTGGTACTGTAATCCCTCTTGACAATTAGATACTTGCTTAAATAAATCACATTATTTAAGTAGGCTGGGATTGGAAAATTTCTTGGACAAGATGGAAGATCAAAATCTGAAATTTCTTAGGAAAAGTCTGTTGAAAAAAAAAATCAATGAAAGGACTTGTCATCATGCTGAAAAGATAAACAAGCAAGGATAAGGCAGACTACATATTAAACAAAGGAGGAAATACTTCTATGCATGCTTCCCTGTCAGAGAATTGTGGGAGAGAGCTGTGCTACATTTCAGTGTTTCCTACAAGCATGCTTGGTTGTTCAGTCAGCCATCATCTGTGTGAGCTGCATTCCAGATGAGAACATGTGGGAAAGCACAGCGTCTAAGCTTCATGCTAGTCAGGGAGGTTAGCCAAGTGTCTGAAACTGATAACTGGGAGCAGGGCCAGAAATTCTTGGCATTTGATATGTGGTTAGGCTTTCGGGGAACTAAGCCAAGGAAATCTTTATAGGACTCATCAGAAAAAAATCTACCGAGTGTGTTCTAAATAATGCTCTTGCTGTACTGTTGAGATATGGTAAGGATGGGTGAATTCAGCAGTCCTTGTCTTGATGCAATTGCCATGAATTTTTATGGAAGTTTTCTCTAATGGAAAATGCAGATTAATCTCTCATTGCTGTTTTGAATTTAATATACTGAGTGATGATTTCTTCCTGTTAAGGATTTTTGATAATGCTTTCTTATTTTTTTTTTAAAGAGAAGTTACTGCAGTAAATTGAATGTAAGCAAAATTTAAAATCACAAGAGCACTATTAACTGAAAAAAATCTTTTATCTTCAATACAAAATAATTGCTATACTTTACTTAAGTATTACTGTTGACATCAACTGACTCTTGCAATTGATTTGAAAAAGGGAAAAGGAGGAAAGCTATGTGCTAGTATAAATAGACCAATCCATTTTCAACATTTTTGGTTTGTTTTTTTTTTCCCCCCCACAATATATTGTACTATGAAGACCATCCTATTAGCCTCAAAAAGGTAGTATAAGTACTGTCATTGGAATTCCCTTCCCTTCTTTGATTAATAAATGTGGTAATTTATGTGTGTTCTAATTATGACTTTCGTGGATGATCTATACGAAAAGGATTCACATGTAATGTATATTAATATATGAGATATCAATTACAGCCAAAGTCTTCATGGAAAAAAGTAGCTCATGTGACCCTTCCAAGTTCAAATATATCCAGAATATGTAGAAAAAAAATTGTAAGATTTTTAGTCCGCTGTCTTAAATTAGTCCTGACATTTTACTCTAAAATCTAACTTCCCTTATAAAGCACTACCTTTCTTTAATCATACAATTGCTATAGTCAACTTAGTAAATCTCTAAGTTGTGATTCTATTTCCTTCTTCATGCACAGATTATTTAGTTCTATATCAGCCCATGAAATAAATTTTATCTTCCCTGTAGAATCTTTTTCTAATAGTTATTTTTAAGTAGAAGAAAACTGCTCCACTGGTATTAATTTTACACTTTTTCACAATAAATATTATTTACTGTAATACATATTGGAATTCAACAATGCATCTCAGGAGTAACATTAACTGACAGATATTCACTAACAGCATTTCATTATAGAAATGTCAACACTTCTTACAAGAGAAATCAGCAACTGACTAAAACAATAATCTGCTTTTACCAGCCATTCTTGGAATTTTGGAACTCTCTCTCATTATAATTATATTATTATTATCTCATTATAATTATATTATTAATATAACATTAATAATAATTTTACAAATAAGGCCTGACTGGTTATTTTTGTATCTACAGATAATTTATGTAGCTTGCTCAAGGTAGAAAAAATAATGAAATTTCACTTTATATGTTTAAAACAGTATAAAAATACAGGCTGAAGAACGAATGGTATAAGTGGAAACAAATTGTGAAGTCATTTGACATTGACCTACCTGAAAAATCTTTTTAATGCAAATATGTTTAATCTATTTTTTTTTCCAACTGATGGTGTCAGAAAGCAAATCTTAGGTGAACACTGCTATTACATATTCCTGCTTGATAATCTTTGTTGAGTCACTAGGTTCAAAAATCACTGACCCTGCAAAGATGCAGGTCAAGCTGCTTTTCTGAGAGCAGTTGATAAAAGAAATTCAATTATGTTAGAGATAAAAGCCTACATTTTTCATACTACGTTAATAGGTCCACAAAGAACACAATTCCAGGAGTTAGTAAATATGATTTCTGAGTCTACCAGTCATAAATATAGAACTATTTATACACATATCTTTAAAAGTTTTACGTGCTTTCAAGGAATATTGAATCTCATTTGAGCAATAAGCAATTAGAATATAGAAACAACCTCCATGAGAAAATAATTTTCAAAAGGAGTTATTTTCTTTTCCAAAATTGCCTCATTATAGGCAATATACCTTTTCTATTAGAGCACACTTACAGTTATTAGTAAATGTACATATACTGTTGTTAGTACTGTACGTATACTGTGTTCCCTGGCCACGCAAGAAGAAAAAAAATCCTGTAAGAACAGACACACATTAATTTTGTGAGAAGATTTTATATTTCTACACAACTTATTAACTACAATTGTGTTAAAAATAATAACTTTTAGTATTTCATCTGGGAAAGAAATGCAGTAAACTCTACAGAGAAGGATAGAAAATGCTTTGCCACTAGGAAACAACAATATATTGTATTGAGGATAGGAGATTTTTAAAAAATATATAAATTTAATTGAAAATACTTTGTAAATGCAAAGAAAAAATTGTGAATGTTTTGTTGAGATTAACCTAAGCCTTTTTTTTTCCTTGATTCCCAGGAGAAAAAAAATTCAGGGATTTGATTAATTGCTCTTACCAGATAAAAATAAACTGTTATAGTTTTGATTATGGGTCTCTCAAGATCCAGATTTTAACATGCCCAACCTGGAGAAGGTTAGTTAATCAACACAAGAGGAAATATTTGCAGTAAATTGTATTATTTTCACAAATGATGAAAAGAGAAAAACAGAAATTATGTATTTTACTTGCCTAAATCAGTCAGATTTTGTATTTCAGTGAAATAAACAGTCTATCACAGTATTAATATCTTCATCTTATTTGATTCTGGTTTTGTCTCTAAATTATGCTCTTTCCCCAACGATATAACACAAAAAAACACACGGCATCATTTTGTATTGATTTCAAGGTTACTTCGTACTACTGAGTTCAGTGGTTACGGATTTCTACCCATTGCTCGTTGTCCAGGTTACCAGCAACTAAATTGATAAAGGGAAACCAAAAAAGGCTTGAAGGTTCTTAGTTGCCTGGATGAAGGGAACAGAGCACAGATAATGTTCTCCTTGATGCTTTAATAGCAAGGATGAATGCTGAAAGGAATAGAAAAACCCCTATGATCAGTAAGTGGCTTAAAGAAAGTTTTTTGATTATAGGACAGTTTATATGTCACCAGGTCTGCTGGAGAGAAATGGAATTAACCTGTCTAGAAAGTGCAAAAGGATCCTAGCCTATTAATTGGCAGGGCTGATTGAGAGGGCTTTCAATTAAGTTTGAAGGGGGGAGAGAATGAGAGGAGCCTTGCTACAGCTGAGCTTTTGGATGACAAGCCAAAGTAAGGGGCAAAATCAATAGCCCAGATGAAGTGCATCTACTCTAATGCACACAGTATGGATAACAAACAGAAGGAGCTGGAGGCCACTGTGCTGCAGGAAAGATATGATATAGTCATCATCATGGAAGTGTGGTGGGATGACTCACATGACTGGGGTGCTGCACTGGCTGGCTACGCAGAAGTTCCAGGGACAAAAAAGAGGTGAGGTGGTTCTGTACATTTGGGAGGGTTCTTGACTGTATAGTGCTCAAGGCTAGCAAATATAAGGTTGAGAGACTAGGGGTAAGAGACAGGGGGAAGGCTAACAAAGTGTCATAGAACACCCAAAGAGGATGAAGATGTGCATGAATATGGCAGCTACCTGCCAAGACCTCAGGCAGATGAAATGAGCCAGCTAGCACTGTCCGTGTGAGGCCGGGTGGCTGCCATGTGAGTGGGCACTCCAGGGTTATGGTGTCTGCCAACCTGATAGTGCTGAGCACTGCGGCATGGGTAACACAGCTTTAGTAGCTTCACATGCTGAGATGAGATGAAGAGATGAGAGAAGGACACTTTGTCTGTGAGCCCAAAGAGTTTTATTCCCCCCATGCGTGGTCAGAACAAAATGCTCCCTGGACAGATGCAGTGACAAAATGCTGGAGAACAGACTGGCAACAGATTAAGTAGGGGTGGGCAGACAGGGGTGGAAACCTGTCTCGCCAAATGGGGACAAACGATAGAGAAACAACATAGATTATAACAACCAATGGTAACATAACAGAGGTGGGTACAACGTCCTGGGACAAATAGAAAGGCTGAGGTGGAGTGATTGATACAGAACTTTGTTGAAGAAGCTGGGGGTGGTTACAAGATTGACACCCTGACAAGGAGTGACCAACCCTGATTGATGGGACTAAATAAGGAGAAAACAGGGAGAAGTGAGAAGACTGACAGGCAACTGTGGATCTAGGTGGCGCTCACTCTGAGGGCATTTTGGAGTCGCACAGAGACACGCCGCCGAGCTGTAGCAGACACCGCCGTCTCTGCATGGAA
Organism: Vidua chalybeata; assembly: GCF_026979565.1. Taxonomy (NCBI): domain Eukaryota; kingdom Metazoa; phylum Chordata; class Aves; order Passeriformes; family Viduidae; genus Vidua; species Vidua chalybeata. The sequence goes on along the minus strand of NC_071570.1, from coordinate 20,778,722 downwards.
GTGCCCCACACAGGACTGAAACTTAGAGCATCAGCTCTACGGATTAAGTCAGTGAAAGCACCATCGCCCTCGAGGGAGCACACAGACTTTTGTCCTGCTGTGCCCACAAGGGAGGAAGGTGTAACTTCTCACCAGTAGCAGACGACAACGAGAAGCTGCCTTTGAGAGCAAGGACCCTCACCACAGTTTTATTTCTGAAGCACGCCAGTTGGGTAAGTTTTCAGCAGCTGGGACGGACCTGGCCAAGCTTCCCTCACTGGGTGTGAGCTGGCCACACTCCCGAGGATAGGGGACATGCTGTGCACAGTGTGAGTGGCCCGCCGCTGGCAACTTCAGCCCCTTTTTCTTTTTTATTTGTTCTTTCCCTGCGGCGAGTGGGTGAGATTGTGTGAGTGAACAGCATGGAAGCCACGCTGCCCACTCACCAGAGAGAATTTTATATCCAAGTTAAAAAAATCTTAAGGGAGGGTTGTACATTGCAGGAGAGGGGTGAAGGTGTTCCTAAAAGTTTGGTTAAGAATTTCGTCTGATGGTTGTTTTTTACCTTCCTGGGAATTTCAGCAGAAAACGTCAGAAAAAAGCAGTTTTGGAAGGGAGTTGGCGCAAGATTAACAGAGGGAATCAAACCTGGAGATCCCTCCGTCAAGGATAATTTTATTAAGCTGTTTGTGTTGATTTGGGAAGTAGTTAAAATGGAAGGCGCACGAGACGCGGACCGGGGAAGGGATGGAGCGCAGCCATTGGACGAATCCCCAGTTTTCCCTAAACTCGTGTCCTTACCTCCTCTCCTTCCCTTTCTTCCCCTAGACTGGGTGGGCAGGGGGGAGAAATCCACCAGTTGCGGGTGCAGAGCAGCTCCCAGAACGCGGACTGTGCTCCTGGCTCCCCCAAGTCCCCCCGGTACCCCCGCCCTGATGACACTTGCCATGCAGTCAGGGACTCTACCCCTAACCCTCATTTTGATCCCTCTTTCCCAGTTATAAATCACAGTTTTGGTGCAGCCCAATGCAGTTCTGTTCCCTTGAACCCTTTCCTTTGTTCCCCCGGAGAGGCGCCGCTGCTGTGCTGGCGTGAAATGGTGGCGGCTTTGTCTCAACAAAATGGAGGCCAGGCACCCACGGGTGTTTCTTCTTCCCAAAATCCCTTTGTTCCCTTTCCCACCTTGGCCCCAAACTCCTCCTGCTTCTCCGTTGACGTGGGTGCTGCCCCTCCTGGTGATCGTGTTGCTCCCCCTCACTCTGCTCTTCCTCTTGTGGGCATTGCCTCCAGTCCTCTTCATTTTCCCACAGCCCCACCATCGGTCCCCACCTCTCCAACCATGGAGGGCTCTGTTGGCTCCGCCCTCAGCCTCATGGTTGGGACAGCCCCCTTCCTGTTTCCCACGCCCCACCTCCAGGTTCCCACGGTCCCCGGGGATCTGGGGCAGGGGGGCTGCAGGGGGAACGGGAACGGGCTTGTATAGTAGAGCAGCCATTTTTAACTCCGGTCTCCTATAGCACAGGAGGGGAAAACCCTAAATGGGAACCCCTTTCCTACAAGTCTATAAAAGAGATCTGCAAAATGCAAAGAGATTTTGGCTCCAAAAGTCCCTTTTTCAGGAGCATTTTACAAGCAACTCTGACATCAAAAACACTGGTGCCTGCAGACCTTAAGCGCCTGTTGAGCTGCTTGCTCCTTCCATCAGAATACAAATTATGGGAAAGAAAGTGGAAGAGACTTGCAAGCGATCTCCTCCCGGCGATCTTGGAGGGACCACATAGCCTCGATTTTGCAGAAGAATCAATCATTTTAAACCATCTTATTGGTGAGGGAGACTGGAGCGAAGCCTGGCTGCATGCTGGGGGGATTCTAAGTGCAGTGCTGGACATGTCCAGGGGTGCAACAGAGCATGCGCTCCTGGCCATGGCCACCAAGGAGACAATGTTATTATATACAACAATTAAACAATCTGTTGCTGAGCCTTTTATAGACTTCGTAGACAGAGTGAGAGCAGCTGTAGAGAGACGTGCGGAGGGAACGGAACTCCAGGACAAGCTCGTCCTGGAAATCGCCTCCATGAATGCCATATGAAGTGTGCAAAAGAATCATCCTAGCATTGCCGGTCTCACCACCACCGACCCTCGATCAAATAATAGAGGAATGCACACAGAAAGCACAGCTCATGACAGAGGAGATACTGAAGAAGCCTCAAGACGAAGTGGTCGCCCTGACTGCTGCACCTCCAAAGAACTCAGCTTCAAGGCAGTTTTCCATCTAAGCGCGGTGCTTCCACTGCAATCGGGAGGGACATTTTCTAGCCCAATGTCCATTTTTAGGGAGTGCACCACCAGGGGCTGTGGGAGGGGTGGGGGAGAGGAACCTCACATTTCAAAAAAACTAAAGGGGGAGCACAGACCTGCCTCGCGTGCAGATAAAAATGAGGTCGGTCGCGGCTCTGCAAGAGGAGCCGCGATCCATCATACAGTACCATCAGTAAGCAGCTGTCTCTCAACAACAGACAAAAGGGAGCCTTATCAGCTTCGACTCACTAACCCTGTCCATTTTTATTCTCAGAACTGGCAGTTCTTTATAGCAGATGCAGAGCTTCTATCGCACATCTGCCGCTGCGAAACCCAATGGATAGAAGACCTCCTGAACTGTAGGTACCTCGTCGTCGGGGTCACAAAACACACTCTACTTGAGACAGAGATTCCTTCTGTGATTTCCACACTTAATCCGAGGGTCTTCTATCTCACAGCAAACTGTGTCAACCCCCTCCCTGCCTTCTTCCTACCGAAAGGCCAGATTATTGCACAGGCAATTCCCATTCCTTGTGCCCTGTGTAACGATCTGGAACTCTCAGGTTTTTATGACGAGAAGTTGGGAGAGGAAAAACCCTTCGTATGGTGCGGCCTTAAGTGTGGGGGGCATTCAATACAACTTCAGGGGATGATGGACAGCGGAGCAGATGTGACAGTCATTCCACTGCACAAATGGCCATTACAATGGGGGTTGCAAAGTGTGGGAACACCAGTTTTAGGAGTAGGCGGGCCTCAATTCGCAAAACAATCTAAAATCATAGTGCAAATTAAGGGACCAAACAGACTATTGGCCTCAGTACATCCATTCGTGATTGACAGCAAATTTACCTTGTGGGGGAGAGACGCCAAGTCCCAGTGGGGACCCAAATTAGAATTTCCGGCCCCCCCAGAGTTTTTAGGTGCGGCCACTGGAGAGCACCCCACTCAGAAACTGAATTGGCTCACGGATCAGTCAGTCTGGGTGGAGCAGTGGCAGCTGAGTAAGCAGAAATTAAAGGCTCTCACGAAGCTTGTAGAGGAGGAACTAGCTAAAGGTCATATTGTAGAAACTAACAGTCCCTGGAATTCTCCAGTTTTTGTTATTAAAAAGCCAAGGAAGGATAGGTGGTGCCTCCTCCACGACCTGAGAAAAATCAATGATGTTATTGAGGATATAAGGTCCCTCCAACCGGGTACGCCGTCCCCTTCTATGCTACCCCAAAATTATAATACTGCTGTGATTGATATAAAGGACTGTTTCTTCCAAATTCCCCTTCACCCAGCCGACACTCCGCACTTTGCTTTCTCTGTGCTCTCCATCAACAGAAAAGCCCCAATGCGACGCTACCACTGGAAAGAATTGCCACAGGGACTTAAATGCTCTCCTACCATCTGCCAGTGGTATGTCTCCAGAGTTCTGTCCCTGATGCGTGTCAAGTGGTCATCCTGTATTTTCTATCTTTACATGGATGATGTATTAGTCTGTGCCCCTGACAATAACGTTATGCAAAAAGTATTAGAGGACACTGTTGCGGCTTTGTCGGGGCAGGATTTGAGATGCAAAAAGAAAAGGTGCAGCGCTTGCCGCCCTGGAAGTATCTGGGCCTAGAAACTAACAACAGAATGGTTAGACCCCAGCAGATAAAGATAGATAATAATCCAAGGATGCTGAATGACCTCCAGTGCCTGTGTGGGTCCTTAAACTGGATCAGGCCCTTGCTGGGGCTCACCACGGGGGATCTGTCCCCCCGTTTCGATCTGTTTACAGAAAGAGAGGGGATGACGGTTTAGGTTCCCCGAGGGCCCTGACTCAGGAGGCCAGAGCAGCACTCGAGAAGGTCCAGACCACCATTGTGAGCAGGCAGGCCCATTGTTCTCAATCAGGGCTGCCTTTCCACTTCATAGTACTGGGTGAGTTGCCATATCTCTATGGGATGATATTTCAGTGGGACAAGGGTCAACAGGATCCCCTCTTAATAACAGAGTGGGCGTTCCTTGGCCACAGCCAGTCCAAAAGCATTACCAGGCCATAGGTGCTGATGGCCCAGCTCATCATGCGGGTCAGGGCTCGCCTGCAAGTGTTACCAGGGTGTGATTTCACATGTATCCACCTTCCCATCAAGACATCAACAGGGAAGATGATCAAGGAGACCTTTGAGCACCTTTTGAGACAAAATGAAAATTTGCAGTTCGCCCTTGATAGCTACTCCAGTCAAATTCAGATTGGGAACCCAGGTCACCATTTATTCAATACAGAATTCAAATTATTGCCAAAAGAGATACAAAGTAAAAGACCACTCAAAGCCCTGACAGCATTAACAGATGCATCAGGAAAATCCCACAAGTCAGTGGTGACTTGGAGGGACCCCAAGACTCAGCTGTGGGAAACAGATGTTAAGATAGTAGAGGGTTCTCCACAAGTAGCTGAGTTGGACGCAGTTGTAAGGGCATTTGAGAGATTTGGCGAATCTTTTAATTTGGTTACCAATTCAGCTTATATTGCAGGAGTAGTATCAAGGGCAGACATGAATTATTCTATAAGCAGCTGGCTCATGTTTCACCATCAGCAGCCCTTGTTCTATTGGGAGACTTTAACCTGATGGACGTCTGCTGGAAACTCAACACAGCAGGGAGGAGGCAGTCTAGAAAGTTTTCTGAAATTCATGGAAAATAACTTCCTGGCACAGCTGGTAAGAGCCTATTAGGAGTGAGGCCCTGCTAGACCTGCAGTTTGCAAACAGAGAAAGGCTGGTGGGAGATATGGTAGTCGGAGTTTACCTTGGGCATAGTGACCATGAAATCATACAGTCAGTGAAATAAGGACGGACATCAACAAAACCTCTACCCTGAACTTCCAGAGGGCAGACTTTGTCCTGTTCAGGATACTGATTTGGAAAGTTCCTTGAGAAGCAGCCTTTAGAAACAGAGGCCCAGGAAGGGCATACTTTAAGAAATCTTGAAGCAGTAACAGGTCATCCCTATGTGCTGAAAGATGAGCTGGCAGGTAAAAAGACAAGCTTATCTGAACCTGGATCTTTTGCAGGAACTCAGGTAATTCCATCACTTTTGGAAAAGAGGCAGGCAGCTCAGGAAGTGTTTAAGAATGTCAGAAAAACAATTAGAGAGGCAAAAACTCAATTAGAACTTAATTTGGCCATTTTTGTAAAGGATAATAAAAGATAGTTTTATAAATATATTAATAGTAAAAGGAGAGGCAAAGAACTCCTCCATGCTTTATTGGACATTAAGAGGAATGAAGTCACCAAAGGAAAAGGTGGAGATACTTAATGATTCTTTGTCTCAGTCTTCAATATTAAAACCAGTTATCCTCAGGACAACTGTCCTCCTGAACTGGTAGACAGGAACAGGGAGCAGAATAGACCTCCTGTAATCCAGGAGGAAACTGTTAGTGACTCCTGAGCCACTTATATCCTCACGAGTCTATGCGACCAGATGGGATCCATCCTAAAGTGATGGAGCTTCTAGAAGAGCTTGCTAAGCTTCCCTCCGTTATTTATCATCCTAAGGAGGTCCCAGATAATAGGACAGTGGCTATAGTGATGCACATCAACAAGAGGGGCTGGAAAGAGGTTCCAGGGACTGCAGGCCTGTCAGCCTGACCTTGGTGTCTTCAGCATAATCACATGACACACACAGTATAACCAAGGCATCAGACTCAGACAGGTTTTAGTAAAGGCAAGTCTTGCCTGAACAACTTGATCTGCTTTTATGACCAGATGACCCACCTGGTGGATGCAGGAAAGGCAGTGGATATTGTCTACCACAACTTCAGCAAGGCCTTTGACCCTCTCTCTGTTGCATCCTGGGATTGGGTTTAAGGGGTTCGTATTTGTGTTAGCTAGCCGAGTCCTGTGTACCCCCGTGCTTCCCCCGTGTATTCCCCTCCCTGTGGTGTCTGACCCCATGCTGCCTGCCGTTGGGCTTTCCCCCCCTGCCACTCCTGTAACCACTGCCCCGTCCAGCCCCGGGAACCCCCGTGTCTGCTGCCCCATCCCCACGATCCCACTCAGCCCGATGCTCGGTGCCCGCCCCTGCAGTGTCCCAGTTGGTCGCTGTCCTACATCATCACCGTGGCACCTGCATGGATTGTGGGGGGATGTCTGCCCTCCTGATCACATCCCCTATATCATCCCACTCCCTCCTGAGTCCCAGCGCCATTTCCCCCACGTGGAGTGGGAAGCGCGGGTCGCTACCCCCCAACTGCAGCTCTCTGAGACAATAAAGCCTTCCTGCCTCCTTCGTGGGTGGTTTGGATGTGCCTTCCCTCTTTGCCTCAGACCCTTGTGTGGGCGTTGGAACCCGGCAAACCCCGACTGGTGTGCCAGCAGCAGTGGCACATGGGAGAGAAGCAGCGGACCCAGAAGTCTGGGTGGGGGGGGCACCAAAGGGTGCCAGAGCTGTCCCGGACCTGGGAGAAAGAGTGTGATGCCACATCTCTCCTGACACTCTCTTCTGTAAAAGCTGGTAGCCCACAGCTTGGACAGCTGCACCCTTCTCTGGGCTGAGAACTGGCTGGATGGCTGGGCCCAGAGAGTGGTGACTGGTGCTACATCCAGCTGGTGGCTGCTCACTACCGATGTCCCCCAGGGATCTGTGCTGGGCCCAGCTCTGTTTAATATCTTATCAATTATTTGGATGAGGGAATACAATCAGCAAATCTATGGACAACACCAAGTTGGATTGTAGCTTCAATCTGCTGCAAGATAGAAAGTCTTTGCAGTGGGACCTGGAAAGGCTAGAGTGATGGGCCAGGATCACTGGGATGTGGTTCAGTGAAACTAAATGCTGAGTCCTGTATTTTGGACACAAAAACTGCAGGCAGCTCTACAGTCTGAGTGCAGAGTGGCTGGAAAGCTACCCATAGGAAAAGGACCTGGTAATGCTGGTTGACAGCAGCTGAACATGATCCATCCTGTGTTCAGTTGGCCAAGAAGGCCAATGGCAACCTGGCCTGCATCAGCACACATGGCCAGCAGGACCAGGGCAGGGATTGTCCCCCTGTACCTCTGGTGAGGCTGCATCTCAAGTACTGTGTCCAATTCTAGGCCCTCCAATTCAGAAATGACATCGAGGCTGTGTAGAGAAGGGCAAAATAGTTGGTGAGTAGTCTGAGGAGCAGGTACTGTGAGGAGCAGCTGAGGGAGTTGGGATGGTTTAGCCTGGAGAAGAGGAGGCTCAGGAGACTCTTTATCATGCTCTACAACTGCCTGAAAGACTGTTGTAGCCAAGTGAAAGTCAGCCTCTTTTCCCAGGCAACCAGCAACAGGACTAGAGGATGTAGTCTTAAGGCTGTATCAGGGAGCTTTAGGTTAGATGTTAGATGTTCACAAAAAGGTTGATTATATCTTGGAATGGACTGCCCAGGATGGAGTCACCATCCCTGGAGGCATGTGGTACTTAGTGCCATGGTCTAGGTGACAAGATAGTGTTGGGTCATATGATCAATTGACCTAATGATCTCAGAGGTCTTTTCCAACCTAATTGATCCTGTGATTCCATGCTACTTTGCGCTGTGCTATAGCTGTTCCAACCAACTTTTCAGAAAATTCCCATGTGATTTTCTTTATATCAAGTTTTTTTCTTTATATTAAGTAATGAAAAAATATATTGCCTTCTAAATGTAAAAACAAGATAAAAATGTGAAAAATACATTTTTAGGAATGAGAAATCAAAGTGTCTGGATTTCATGGCTGTGCGAAGAGTACAGTTGGTATTGTTTTGATGCAAATATATAAAATGTTCTGGGGGTTTTTTCAGACCTAAATAATTCATTGTTATGAAAATATGTATTTTAAATGAGCTGCAGTGCTTTTTTTGCCATTTGTAGTTTACAAAAGAAAGTCTTCCTTTCACAAGAGATAGGAATAGATGTTTGAGATCCATACAGAATGTTTTCTCACCCTTGCTTTACACACTGCTGTACTAATGATAATTTGGCATAATACTACAGCAGAGTTTTTAATTAGATAATATCCTCCCCCCTTTAAAAATATAAAAAGAAGTTTGCATTAAAATTGCATTCAAAATGAAAGTTTGATGCTTTTAATACTTCTCTTTTGTCATTTTCAAATGTAGTATATAATTGCTAGTGTGAATTTCCAGGGAGTGTCAGGATACTTATTTTCCATATCCTCAGAAAAAGTCAGACAAATTTCTGTGCCCTTTTTCTTTCTCAAATTTCAATCCACAAACACTTTCAGAAGAAACCATAAACAGAGATATCGAAAAATATCCATACAACTTATGAGAAAGCTCCATTTGGTGTTGAGAAGAACATCTAAGTTAAAAAGCAGAGGAGATAGCCTGAAGACATTTAACAATACCAAACACACACACACACACACCAACATACCCCCCAAAAAAGCCCCAAAACCTGAAAACAAACAAAACAAAATTGTACTGCTTTGCAAACTTTCACAGGTCTGCACTCAGCAAGCAATGAGTTGGGTGACATTTACTGATAGAAAGGAAAACTTTGATCTATTAATTGTTTTCCAGTCATTTTCTACTGAAATTTTTAAACTGTATTTCATACTCAGGTCATAATGTTCTCACCTGAAGCTTACAACAATGTTGTCTGTTCTCAGAAAAAATTTTTGCATGCCAATATCTTCAGTGCTAGGTTTAAAATACATTTCTCTAAAAACATCTGCTGATCTTACAGATAAGTTTTACAACAGGTCATTTCTGTGAACTAGTTAAGAATTTAAAATATTAACTTCTACCTCCAAAGCATGACAGAAACATTAAGACAGAAAAGAGAGGAGACACATTCCTGACTCATCAAGCCCAGCCAATATGGTGTTGGAATTCATCTATCTAAATTCCAGCATGTGGCCTTTTGGTAAGTTAGCTTCAATATGGTGGGCTTATATTATGTGATTCTAAACTAAAAGAATAGGAAAAGAAAAACAGATATAGATATACAGGACATTTGGGAGAGGGTTGAATGTGGATCTTGTTACTAGTATTAATAGAAGGGGATAATGTAAAGTGCAGATCATCTCCAGCATAGATATTCTTCCCAAAGAATCCTTAAAGTATCCTGATTTTTAATCAATAAATTTTTACCTGCAAATTTTCACCATTATAATATCCTAGGATTATGCCCATAGTTATGGAAGACTAAGTTATATATTTTCTGGGAAGATGCTGATGCTGGTTGAATAGCGTTTTTTAAAGGTTTTCTGAACAAACTTGAGTATCAGATATACCTGAGCATTCCAAAGACCACTGTCTAGTTTACAGATACTGTCCTTGGACTTAGCATACAGTGAACAGTGAATTCACTATATGTAAACAGTAGTGATAGAATAAGATAGCATGAAGATTCTGTAAGCATTCTTTAAAGTTATGTCAAATACATTTCTTCTTATGAAAGGCACAAGATAGAAATTTTGTAATTTTACAACTAATAATTCTGAGAGAGCCCTATTATTTAATTATACTTTAATACCTAGGTAAATAATGAAAAAAAAACCCCTCAGATTTTCAGGGGGAAGTGTGTTTAGCATGGGGGTTTTTTGCTGATTTTTAACTCACAAACTTTAATTTTGTATGTAACAGTTCTAAAGAATATTCTCCTATTGAAGAGGTTAACTTGTTTTATGAGAATGAAATGTTTTGCTTTGCAGAAAATATGTAAGTATTAATCTGGAGTTCTATAGGGATACTACAGCACCCATTAAGTCATACAGTAATTTTTCATGCACAGAAATATATAAACAGATATGTTGATTTCCCAAATGACTTCAAAAGGTAAAAAAACAGAGAACCGGTATGAGAATACTAAGCATCTTTCTTCTTGCTGCACTAATGAGTATCTTGCCACTGATTGTTGAGTAAAAGGAAGGATTCTGTTCTTCACCAATTCCTTCTAAGCTCAGAACCATCTCCCCATCCTGACCAAACCCCCTGTTTTTTAGCTTTCAATAGGTACATGAATGGCTGTGTAATGTGTAACTCAATGTCTTTTTGGAAGGGACTTTTTTCCTACTCTTACAGAAGAGTAATTACAGAAATGGATTGCTCTGTACTTGAAGGTTATATCTGATTTCTCCTTTACTGTTCCACAATGATATTTTAACTCTTTCTGCCCAGCATAGCCAATGAATAAGGTAATTTCTGTTCCTGTCAGTTTTGTGTCTCAAAAATAATTTGTGATTTGTTCTTGCTACATAGGAAATCAAGAAAAACATATGTATATACAAGATTGAAAAACAAAGTGAGTGACAGGGTAGAAAAGATAGGAAAAGAATAGCAATTTTGGTCAATCTGTGCCTCTGCCTGTCATGAAAAAAAAAAATTATGTGACTTAAAATAATTGCATGCCAATGAAGACAATACGAAAGGTAATGCAGCACTGTCATTTCTGTAATTGCTGGGTATTCAGGAGTTGCCTCTTGTCAAGTTAAAAAATTCAGATCATATTGTAAAATAGGTCACATTGGTCAAATATTCCCCTTAAATTAGGCTCCAGCAATTACAAGGAAATGTTTAGTTATATGCTATTTTTAAAGTCTTGTCTTTACTATTTAGATTATTTGTTCTTAAATTGACACATATCTGAGATTATTTCATTCTTTTCAATGTGACTTGAACATTTACAGATGCTTTCTTAGACTGCTATATTTTCTTAAGTAATTTAAATTTTATGAAATCAGACCCTTAGAAATAACCAAACCACTAAACCTCATATATTCTTTTATTGCATAGTATTTCTACATTTTTGTGAAATATACTAGATTTGATAAGGGCTATGGGTAAAAGTGGGTTTCTACCCATTTTTCAAAAACTTAGTCTTAGTCTTTTTGAAAAATATATTCATACCTAAAAGGACAGCTGTTTAAAATAAGCATTGTTAACTGTGTTTATTATAATGTGACTTTTGAAAGCTTTGAAGACATTAATGATGGTAAAGATTCCTAAAGCCAATTTCAATAGCAAATAAGACATGTTTATTATAATGTGACTTTTGAAAGCTTTGAAGACATTAATGATGGTAAAGATTCCTAAAGCCAATTTCAATAGCAAATAAGAAATACAACATTCAGTTATACACCTAAATTCCCATGTTAGAAAAATCAAGGCTAGAAAACTAGAGGGAAGAGACTATCATGATATTTTGTTATTGTGTTTTTCTGGATGTTTGTTTTTTGAAGGCTTCTATATCCAGACAGACCACTGATAAAAAGCAAATTTGAATCTCAAAAATTGGACCCTATAAAAGGTTTTCTAACACAAAGGAAAAAAATAACAGTTACCATTATAATTAGAAAAATATATAAGTTTTAAAATAAAGGTCAAAACACATTTATAATGAGCATTTATATATGAGCAAACAGATTTTTAAAGGAATTATTTTGTTAAGGTCATATTTCAGAAGTAACATTAATAGAGTTCAGATCTAAACTTAGGGCCCCAAATTTCCTTCATTAACTGCAGATGGTGATAATTCAAAACAATTTACCTTATGCTTGAAAAGTCTAAGCAGGAAAATATGGTTTGGGGGTTGTCCCCCCTCCCCAACTCTCCCCCCTTTTTTTAGCCCTCCTGTCTTTTGGTACTGCAAAAACAAAACAGGTATCTGTTTGGCAGTCACTTATGAAATTCAAGGCTGCAATTTACATATTCTCATTCATTTTATATAGTGGCCCAAAGTAACTGAGCAATTTTTGGTCCGATACATTCTCTCACATACTATTATATCACATGGATGGAACCAAAACATATTCTATGAAATTTACCACAAATCCAATTTACAACTCTTTGCTGTTTAGACAATGATTTGTAAGGCTTTTACTAGAGTTTGGTGATAGTATCAGAAGTTATTTTTGAAAATAATTCTCAAAAATACATTTTACAATTAATTTTGTGATGCCATTGCACCTTTTATCATTGTCTTTGCATGGCAAGGTTTTGGGGAGTGTGGGAAGGCAGTTACAGGGATGGCTTCCATGAGAAGCTATCTAGAATCTTCCCAAGTACCACATGGCTCAAAGACAGAGTGTTGGTAGTATCCCTGGGATAACATATTTAAGAAGGGAAAAAGAGTTTTTGTGCAGAAGAAATTGTGGCCGAAGTAGAGAAACAGCCCTTCAGACACCAAGGTTGGTGGTGGGTGTCAGGAGTGGATGAAGCTGCTTTAGGTGCCAGAGCAGATTTCTCTGCAGCCCCTGGTGAAGATCATTGTGAGTCAGGCTGTCTCTGCAGCCCATGGAGATCCTCGCTGTAGCAGGTGGGTGTGCCTGAGGGAGGGCTGTGACCACCTGTGGAGCTTGTGACCATGTGTGAAGCCTATACTAAGCAGCCTACACTGCTTCCTGGGAGGACCTGCTGCCACATGGAGAAAGAAACCCATCCATAGTGAAGCAGATTTTCTTGCAGTAGTTGTGACCCCATGGGGAATTCATGCTGGAGCACGGGACCCCATACCAGTTCTCTGTTTTTTTACCTTTTGAAGTCATTTGGGAAATCAACATATCTGTTTATATATTTCTGTGCATGAAAAATTACTGTATGACTTAATGGGTGCTGTAGTATCCCTATAGAACTCCAGATTAATACTTACATATTTTCTGCAAAGCAAAACATTTCATTCTCATAAAACAAGTTAACCTCTTCAATAGGAGAATATTCTTTAGAACTGTTACATACAAAATTAAAGTTTGTGAGTTAAAAATCAGCAAAAAACCCCCATGCTAAACACACTTCCCTCTGAAAATCTGAGGGTTTTTTTTTCATTATTTACTTAGGTATTAAAGTATAATTAAATAATAGGGCTCTCTCAGAATTATTAGTTGTAAAATTACAAAATTTCTAATCCTTTACTATCCTTGATAGGTAGTTTTAATTTCATAAAATTAAAGAATCATTACCTTGTGTATAATTTCCTTTATAATATATCTATACAATTTAGGATTCTTAGATTCCTTAGAGTCTATGAAGATATTTATTAGCTGACAAGAATACTTTTCAATGTTTTGGGTATAGCTACTTGCAAAATAAAATATATTTTGTGGGGCTTTTTTCCAGATTTTTGTTTCAGTGTTTTTAAAATGCCTAATAAAAATGGGTTCATTTTATTACTGCTGGTGTTATTTATGTTTGAGAAACAGATTAGATGTAGATGCTTGAACTGCTATAGAATAAACATGGTTTTTCAGATGAATAAAGTTTTTGTTGTTCAAGAAAAAAATGCAAAAAGAGGAATTGCAGAAAGTTCACAAAACCTCACAGAGGCAATTGGAGTCACTCACAAATTTAGCCTTTGAATTGAGACCTTGGAAAGGTCGAGATTTGTCAAAACCTGATGCAGATACTTAACCTGATTTTACACAGCATTAATAATACTTTAAGTTAAAGTGATAGAGCTTAAAGTAAACACAAAAAGTGCCCTTATATAGAAAGTTTATAACATTTTTTCCTAGGGTAAGAAATATATACAGTAGTGAAGCAATGTAACAGAAGGTAGTAAATAAGCGACAAGTCAAAGATGGTTTATTTAGGTTTGAAAAAGAGAGGGGGAATTGTAGGAATATAAAAAGGTAAAGGCACTTTCTAAAGCTGAGAAAGGCTGGGAAGTTTCTAAACCTTCTCATGGGAAGCTAGGAAGTTAAGAACCAAGTGAATACATTTGTATTTATCATGAGGAACAAGAAAGAACAAGAACTTGTTGATAGTTCAAGATGTGAAAAGTCCTAGATATATGCTTTGCAAAGATAGAAAAAGTTTCCATCTTAAATAACGAATTATTGTGTATTGTTTGAGGTTCATAGAAGTCCTTTTGTAAATGTTAAACCCACGTGGGTCCTTTTCTTATTGGTTAGAGTATAATGACTTTACACCTTTTCTTTTATGCTATTGGTTCAAAGAATATGTAGAAAAAGGCTTTGCATGGCCTGCCATCTTGTCTCTGATCTGGAGTTGCATGGATGTTGTTATTTTCTCGTGTCTCTTGCTTTTTGCTTGTATGATATAGACAGATAATAAATCCTAAGTCTAAAACCAGTTAGGGTCCCATCCCATTTGTGAGACACAGACCGATCTGGCAGAGAGGTGGAGAGCAAAGTTAAACCTGGGAAGGTAAGGGGTAAGACATTTTTAGGTTTTTATTTTATTTCTCATTATCCTAAATTGCCATTATTGTCATTATTAAATGGTAATAAAGTAAACTAAGTGGATTTTGTTTTTTCCATGATGGTAGTCAGTGTGTGTAATCTCTCCCGATCCTTTTCTTGACCTGTGAGCCTTTACTTTTATTTTTTCTTCTGCAGTCCACCTGAGGAGAGGAATGATAGAGCAGCTCTGGTATCCAGACAGTGTAATCTGCTGCATGATCACATTTCGTTTGCCCTAGTAATTCATTCGCCTAAGCCCCACTGTTACCTAGACTAAAAGATCACCTTCCATCAAAATGAAGGGTTTTACACTATCAGTTTATCCCTTAACCCACCATTTCAGTTAACAGTGGTTTGTTCCCTGCTAGACTTCTCTAAAAAGCATTTTCTGGCAAGCAAAGTTACAAGCACATAACAGTTTTCTTCATGGTGCTTAGAGAGGACTTTTTATATTTTTCTTTTTGGGCTCTAATTGGAACTGTAGAATGTTGGAAACACTGAATTTCAGACCACCTAAAGTATAGCTTAACGTAGAATTTTTTGCAGTTTGGTTGATTAGAGGAGAGTATTAGTAGTTTTATTTTTGTTTGTTTCTTATTATAAACAGTGATTTAAGCCACCATTAGTGGTTGCAGGAAAAAAGGATAATGGTAAATATGTTTACTTGTGAGGGGAGAATTCATAAAAAGTTCATCAATCACAGATTCACAGATTCATTAGATCTGGGAGGACTTTTTTTCCAACAGGCTATTTTTCAGAGGCTACAGAAAGCTTTGCAGAAAGCTTACTACAGTTATATGTGTAAAAAAAAATGCTACTGTTGTATTTTGTACTTCGTTAGAAAATTTATCTAATTTTTTTTATTAATTGTATTTTATAGATTAAATAACATACTTTTATTGCTGAACACAACTTTGATTATATGTCCCTGACACAGTGTTGTTTTTTAAAAGTGCACAATGGTTCTACATTATTCCCAGAGGTATATTGTTTTGAAAATCTGGCATGGTAGTAATCTTACTAAAATAATTTGTGTCAGAGTCTATAGTGATCATTATATGAATATCAGTTAGTAGAGGAGCAACTACAGTTTTTAGCTTGCATGAAATGGAATCTTAGTATATTAAGGAATCTTACTACATTAAATGAAATCTTAGTATATTAATTCCACTATCTCTCTTTTCTGCATAAAATGAAAACAAGAGAATGAAATACTACAAATTATATATTTTGGTTTATTACCTTTTTGGTTGCTTTTTTGTTATTATTTATTTTGGTTTTTTAATCTGGCTAATTGCTTGCACCAACATTATATTTTTGAATGCTTATTTTTGAAGCTTTGCAACCTAGTGTGGAGATCACTGGACTAATAACACCCACCATTTTCTAAATGTCTGTATATCTTGGCACAAAAATTGATAATTTCTATCAAGATAAGTAAAAAAAAACCATAGAACTCCTAACAAAAAAAGTTCATTAACATAGAGTTAGGTCTGAACCTAATCAAGAATCTGTGCAGTGCACTGCATTGTACAGATATAGCACCTAACTGTATGCTACTTCAACACTGTAAATGGGCACAGAAATATTCTCTCTCCTCTCTGTTTCTAATTATATTAACATAATGGTTTTTCAAACCTAGTCAGCATTACACTTTGTCATTGCTAGTGCATGTTATGCAGAATTCAATCATCTGACATCATGGGTTTTATATCAATATTCTAAAGAGCTGTATCATCAAAATAGTCAATTAATAGATTGAAATGTTTCATCTTATCATTGACTAGTACATTCTCTAGGACAAGAATTTATTTATACTACTTATTAATTTATATGACTTATTTATTTATACTACTTATTCATAATTACTTATGTCCCACATAGTACAAGAATAATTTTTAACACCTACTGGTAAGAAGATGTTCCATTTCCTGAAGTAAAAATAAATGGGTTTGCCTTTTTGAGTATAAAAATACAAGAAAAAATAAAAAAGAAAAGAAATTTTGTTCATGCGCAAGGAAGAAATATATATATAGAGAGATATAAACCCCCTACAAACACAAACAAAAACCCAGTCTCATGGAAGTACCACCCTGGGCAAGAACAACTTGCCCAACTGTCAGAATAGTCACATAGCACACTGGTAATCTCTTACTTTCATAAAATATGTCTAGCTCTTGACATAATTGCAGATCCATCATGGAAAAAATCTCAGAAAAATTCCGTTAGGTATTGCTGACACTATTCTGTCTTATAATCTAACATATTAGATCAGGAAGAAAATGTACTCATATTAATAATTGTATTAATATTAGGAACATCAGACACTTGAATCAATATTCCCTGGGAAGGGAGGTTTTTCCCTAGGAAAAACCTAGTGCATTGGAATTTCAGGTGGGTATTGGTATAAAATTTTTATTAAAAAAAATTATCTAAACCAGTTGCTTGTATACATAAATAAGTCCTGCAGAAGGTTCTGCCACTAGATCTTAAGAGATGCTGTATCTTGTATACAGCATCAAGATTTAGTCATTTACAGGACTGAAAATATGGTCTCCTCTTACAGGATCAATAGAAGCCTGCTGGTATTTCAGCTTGAGTACCGACTACATGACTTCAGATTAATTTAGCCAATCAAAAACTCTGAACATTAATATGAACAAGCTGCATCTTTGTACTTCAGCTATACTATTGCTTCTCATTTTGAGGTGAAAATTCCTGGATTCATAGGACGTGCAAATCCATCACTGCTTACCATTCCTACTGCTTTGATAATTTTTGCTTTTCATCCCACACTTTCTGTCCCGCTTACCTGCAACAAGAAAAGTGTTTTCCTGCATATGTGCAGAAATTATCATAAATGTTGGAGAGATGTGCAAAAAGAAGATATGGCAAAGAAGTGGGATGGTATTTACACATATAATTGCAGTATAATCCACTTTTAAAAATGCAGATTAGCTGACAGAAATTTAATAAATTCCTTCTGCTCATTTATGATAGTCAAAGTCTGCATCAGTGTATAATTCAAAGGAATTGGATAATTTCATAGTACACTGAGGAAAACTGACTTGGCATAGTTGACTTACTGACACCAGCTATCCTCCTGCTGTCACTTTTAATTTTCTATAAACAATTGTCTCTAACATCCCCTGCTGCCAGAGACAATTCATACTCTGTAAATGATGGGGATCATTCAGGACAATAGTATGCATTTTCTTGTATAATACCTGAAAACTAAAAGGATTAAACCATTTGATCAAAATGACAATTTGAATTTGGGTTTCTAATAAAAAACTGACCTCCAATTATAATATAGCTATGTTTCTATGAAATAAAATGTACACCTGTACATTTTTTTAATGTGTACATTTCTATGTATACCTGTACTTTTTCCCTGGTTAAACATATTCAGATTTTTTTTTTTGCATGTCTTCCCTGCAGAGAACATACATTATAGATAAATATATCTATATATACATATATAAATAAAACTAAGCAGGGCCAGATACTTCCTCTCAGAAGTATTTTGTGGCATTTGCATTTGCCCTATATTTTTCTTTTTATGTTTCTTATAATTTTAATTCTATAATCTATTTAGGACAACCATGAATTTCAAAAGAACCAATGTATAGTTAAATTCATTTTATACATCAGGTAAGGCCCACAAAAAGCAAACCAGACTGCTAGTGAAAAATATGCTACTTCTTCCTAGTAGGGTTGATAGATAATAGTAACTCATAACCTTATTCTCCATCCTAATTTTTCAGTTTTACATTACAGTACACTTCTTCATATCAACAGATTTGTACAGAACAGTCAAAACCAAGTCTACCACAGTAGGTATTTATAACTTTTGACAGAGAGAGAAAGAGAAAATCAGAGAGAAATTTCAAAAGATATAATCAGCTAAGTTTTACAATTGGTTATTTTATTAGTCTGAGCTTGATTCCATGAAGTGAAAATATGAAATCTGTAAGAAATTATGAAAGCAAATCACTTATAAACAGCACTGCTCATTCTTTTACAACATTTATATTTTACATATCCCTGCAACTACCTGTAAGAGCTGAAAAAGGCAGCCCATACACGCAAGCTCACACAAAAGCAGCAGTGTTAAAAAATCAGCCATAACTTTGAACATCTGGTGCGCTTGTTTCAGACCCTGTTCAAATCACAACAGGGGCATAGATAGCTCTTATGGGAAGGATATAGGCTGTAGAAGTGAAGGGCACCCTCAGGAAACAGTTCTAATAGGCTGAATAGCTATTCTCAAGATACAAACTGGGGCTCTCCCTGCACATACTCCTTACAAATTTTCAGCTTCTTTGATGATATCTCCACTAAAAAAAGGAGGGACTTTAAATATCTTTTCATATTTTCATGTGTTAATTTCTCCCAGAAACACTATTCTAACCTACATATTGACTGAGATATTTATTTGCCTAAAGAAAAGTTTAAAGCAACACAAAGTCTTAAAAGAATGTGTGCTTCTCTTTAGGAGCAGTTTCAAATTACAACTGTAGCACTAAACAGAAGGATCCCCTAAAATAACCAGTCTCTGTTCTTTTCATGACATACTTGTGATGAGTTCTCAGATAACTCCAAAGACATAATTATCAACGAGAAACTGTAAGCAAAAAGCAGTGTCTGTGAAACTGAGTTTCTTAGAGCAAAATACTCCACATGGCCCAGGAGCTGTCAATAATAGACCTTACTAATACTAGGAGAAAACTTAACTGAATTGATTTCAGTAAAATTAGTTACTTTTATGCAGCATGGATCTGAAATATGCTGTGTTAAAAGTGATAAAATCATGCTGATATATGGAAGGATTTCAGTCTTTTTGGTCCACCCGATATTTTGATGTCTGGGAGTTTAGCCAAATATAATTTTGTGACAGCTGCCAAATCAGTGGGAAAATATCACAATCACACCTAGATAATTAATAGTCTCCATCTTTGGTCAAGTCAAGATTATCCATACCATTCTTGGAACTGTTCAGCCAGGTTGGATGCAGCCTTGGGAAAACTAATCTAGTGGGTGGCCTAGGTCAAGAGTGGATTGGAACGACATGATTTTTAAGGTCCCTTCCAATGCATTCAATGATTTTGTGAACTACTACAATCAATTTAAGGGCCAAAAGCTTCTTGTCCTGAAGCAGAAGCTGTTAATGGGATTGAAAATAGGAGCTGTTCTAGATAATTTTCATTTAATTCTGATCTTCCAATACAGTATGTTGCATTGTGCTTAGGGTTTTTTTTTTTTTTTTTTTTGGTCTGTGCCTGTCTGTGACCTATCTAATTTATGTATGTGGATGTTTAAAGAAGTGTTCTGTAAATGACATTTCTCATTTAGGTATTTATGTTCCTATGTAAGACTGTATTATACTTTGTTTTGTTTCTTCCAATAAATAGAAAAAGAAAAAAAGGATACTAGAAAGGTCACTGGCACTTTACACATATGGATAGCTCAACGAATGTAATTCCTCTTTACTTTAGCACTAATATTATGATGCTATCTGTCTTTGTTTTCCACTTCTCCTATACCTTGGTACCTCTTCTTCATGACATTTTAACATTCAAGATCTTCCTTTTAAAGAGATTTTTTCCCTCTTGACTTATAAGTTGTCTCAGTCTCTTTTCCTAAACTCCTAATGTGTTCTGGTCTTGATTCACCTTTCAATATTATCTGATCACTAGTATGAAAGGCATAAAAATCTTCTCATGATAGTTCACATGGTAACTTTGTACATACTTCTCACTATTTCGCATCTCAGATCAACCGAGAAAAAAATATAATCTTAATTTTTCATTTGAATTTTCAGAAGGAGATGTGTTCTAGCACCAGGATGGAAGTAGATTAGTGACTTCCACAAACAGTATGATTGTCTCTTATGTTGTGCACTTACAAAGCAAAGAACCATCTAGGCTTAACTTAGCTTAACTTACTGTATCTTTTTAAACTTTCCCTTATTATTATGATTGCATATCATATTTTAATATGATATGAAAAAAGGCAAACACCTCAAATATTTCCAAATATATTTTTGATTATTTTTGATTCTTAAAATAGATAAATTTTTATACATCCATAAAATTTTACTTTCAAACAAATCATCCAGGACAAGTGGTCCTGAGCCATGCAGGAGCATTAAAAGGAAAAGCAAATGTTACAGTGAGTCAGTCACTTATTGCTGTGGGGGATGGAGGCACTCAAGAGATGACTTGGTTTTTTGTCTAGGGAAGTTAGTTACTTCATGGGGATTCACATCCAGGATGTGGTGGGGAGATAGTCAAAGCTTGCCTAGCCCCCTTACTGTTAAGCCTTGCTGTTCTTCCTTGTTCAGACCAGTTATACTAAATGAGGCAACCTGGAGCATAACAGTTGTGACTACAGAGATCTGGAAGAAATTACCAGGACACTGGGACCCAGGTGGTATTATCCTGAATCCTGCAGGTGACAGAAAAGCATGAAAAATGAAGGTAAATAGTAAGAAATATGACAAACAAATTCCCAGCTTAAAAATTCGTAGTTCAAAATGATATATGAAAGTTCAGGACATTTAATTTTTATGTAATCCTGATGGGTTGCCACAAATAAATTACAGAAGAAGACTCTCTGCTGAAGAAATTGTTTTCTGTAGTTAATGTGAATTCTCGTGAACAAAGTAGTAAACAAATTGAAGGATAGATACAGTCCTTGAAAAACAGTCTATTAAAAACATTATATAAAACCACCATCAGAAATCTAGCTAATACTACACAGAAAAAATAATATACATTAGATTTTATTTTATATGGTTTTGTTTTGAAAGAAGACAAACTGCTCAATGTCAGTATTTCAAGCTGTTCACTTTGGTTTTAGGTCCTGCAGGCAAGATGCTAACTTTACTAAGAGTCTCATAATTGCAAAAAAAAATTGTCTTTGAGTGGATTAATTTTAACTTGTTTCAAATTTTCTTGCTATTTGGAGTAAAAGAAATATTATTTGTCACCTCTTTCATTTGTTTAATTGCTGTGAATTTAGCTTTTGTCAGTTTGCCAATCTAGAACTACTTTACAAGAGATAGGAGGTTTATCATGTAACATCCCAAAGATGCCAATGATAACATATATTGTAGATTGCATTAAGTAGAAAATTGAAGTACGAATACTTCCAAAATGGGCTTAAGTGTTGCATCCTGGGTTGCATTCAGACTAGGCGTTTTATAATGTTAGTTAGCCGATTCTGTGTACACCCCTGTTCCCCCCGCGATGGTTCACTCCAGGCTGCCAGCCATTGGAGCTTCCCCACATCACTCCTGTAACCACCCCCTGTTCAATCCTTAAACTTCCCTGGTCAGTTACCCCATCCCCGCTTCCCTGTTCGCCCCGGAGCCCTCTATCCACCCCTGTCGTGTTCCCGTTGGTTACCGTGGCCCACATCACCAACACGTTGCCTGTCCCCATTGGGCGAGGGCTTCCACCCGTGTCTGCCCGCCCCCTATAAAATCCCATGCGCCCTTGGTCCTGTCGCCATTTTGTCCATGCGGCACTAGGGAGCGGCTGCGGTTCTCCACCGCAGCTCCACGCGACAATAAACCTTCTCCAGCCAACTGCAGGACAAGGTGTGCCTCCTTCGCCTCTTCGCCTCATCCCAGCACCGCTTACAGAGCGTGGCCAGCCCCACCCTAGTGTGCTGAATGCCACAGCGCCCGGACCACACGGCACCCCAGTCCGGCTGAGAAGCAGAGCCCTTAGCTGGGCTCCCCAGAGCTGCCTGGGACCGGGGAAAAGAACGCCAAAGCTACACTTAAGGTAGTTTTCTTTACAGTACTTTATTGCAACCTGGAATTCCCAAGCTTTTACGAAAATTTACTAATTATGATGATTTTTTTTTTTTTTTGTGTTCCAGGAACAATCATATTAGATCTGGTAAAAAGGCTGAATACAAAACAGTCTTTTTCTCCCCATAGATCCTTTACTTCCCTTATAAGTGATCTAGAACTACAGAATCGGACATTGATTTGTGTTGAGTCATGGTGGGATTATCTGCATAAAATAAGCTGCATATGATCTTGTATTTTTTTACCACAGAGGCTGCTGAGCAGACTGGGGCATGAACCTGGTAGTGCTAGGGGCTGACAGATCTATATCACCACGGTTGAGCTGATAAAGCATGCCTCAAGGAGCAACAGAAAGAGAGTGAGACATTGCAACATCGTAAAAATATCTCTGAAAATTAGCTTAAAAAGATCTAAAGAGCATCCTGTTTTATATTTGCAAAGTGGTGTCAAGGGATAGCAATTTAGCAGGTTTTTTTTTCTGGTATTTTATGTTATTTTAATAGCATTCAATTAAGCAGGAAAGTTAGACATACCAATAAATTATTGCAGGAGCTTGATGACTGTTGAGGAAGTCACTCAAAGATTGAAAAGGATTGAGAAGATGAGGGTGTTCTGACACTGCAGATAGTAGAGAAGTTAAGGACAAAAAGTACACAAAATGGAGAGGCTGTGTTGAACATTGCATTCATTCACAAACAACAAATTATCATGGGGAAGGGAAGGAGGACAAGGGAAATAATAGCCATCAGTTTTTTCCCCATTGAAGAAGTATTATACTACCAGTACAAATGTGCCAACTCCAAGTAGTGAAGACAATTGATTTCCCTATCTTATGGATGAAACTCTTCAAAAGAACTAAGAACTTTCAAAGCAGTAGGTAGAAAATATATCCAGATATACCCATAGAAATCTTCAGAATAATGAAACCAAGCAAAATGGATGATAACCCTTACTGCACCAATTGGATAGATGCTTAAAAGGAAGGTATATAATAAATGAAATTGTTTTAAGCTTTCACTGTGATTTGGGCTGGAAAAATAAATCACTGATTTTGGAACACTCAATTTATTCCCATCCTGACAGTCTTGGTTCAGCTACATAGATTTATGTCCCAACTGCATCTATGAATTCTCTCATAGGAATAGAACTAATATCTTTATAGATGCTATAGCATTGTTTGAACCAACTCTAAGGCATCACAGTTCTGTTGAGACTTTTTTCAGTTTCCAAAGCATAGGAAGGATGCTTCACTTCATGAACATGATCATTAGTGAAAATGATCTAAAAGATATCCTAAGAAGTATTTTCTTTTTTTTTTTTTTTAAAGTCTATGGTTTGCAATAGAAAAGACTTCAATAGCAATCCTCTTCATAATGAGTATTTGGGGCTCAGATAATCCTATCAATGAAGTCTCTAGGTTATTTTAGAATTTTAAAAAACACTCAAGTCCATTTATCAGGTACAGCATCTGCTTGAACTTATCACATGCAACAATTAAACTAGTTGTTTCAATTTTACACAACTGAAGGCACTGTTTTGATCTCATTTTCATTTCCCAGCTAGCTGTATTTCCTTTGAAGCTGATGGTTGAGCTACAAATACACAGCCGGTCTTTGTTCTTTATTTCCCAATATATGCAGATTAGCTGGAACTAATAGCTGTAGTTCTGGCTAGGCTTCTGGTCTACTGCTGGAAGTTGGGAGATCATGTACAAATTGGCCAAATGCTCAAATCTCACACCAGAAAATCTTTCTGTCAAGGAACCCAGCAGAGCAATCACTGTAATCACTACCACTCTGTTTTCCTGTCTTCTGTAACTGTAAACCTAAAGTAAATGGAAGGTTCAATTATACTGGCAAGTATAAAGATGCGAAGTATAAAGATTGGGCCATTTGTTTTCTTGCTTTCAAGTTATTTATGCTTTTATTTAAAACTGAAGAATATTAATACATAAAAGAATGATATATGCATGAATAATGTATGATGTAACTTTAGTTAATTTCATTTGCAAATAAATGTTTTTAAACTTCTTATACTGAGAAAAATCAAAATATATAATGACTATTATATTTCTTATACTCCTTGTAGTAAACCATTCAGTCAAATATTTTTCACATTGAGAATTGGATGAAATTACTTCCTAAAACTCTTGGCAGGTGTCGCCATCCACTCCCATTGAAATTGGAAGGTTTCCCATCAGTTTGTATGGAATCAGTTAGAGAAAATAAGTTGCTTATCTATTTTATACAGCTTTCACTGGTCTAACTAGAAGCACTCTTCAAAAAGATATATTTCTATTGACTACTTTGTATATATCAAATAAATTCAAACATTTTATCCCTTTCCACAGTTTACTTAAACTTTGTATATTGAGTTTTATTCAAAACACTTTATTTTAGCTTGTATAATAACAGACAAAAATGATATGTATGTCCGAGGCAGTGTTATATTTTGAATATGAGCATGTAGGTTCTTGACTTTATACATTAAAACTTACATGTGAATTGTGTTCTCTTACCACAATTAATTCATGTTAGAAACTGGCAGCTGGGCACTTATATTTTCATGCGAAGCTTTTAACATCTATCCACTAATAAAGGTTGACAAGAAGGAAACAAAATTCCATTTTTTTCATCCCAAATCAAATTGCACCTAGCCTCTAATAACAAAAAAGGCTTGCAAACAATCACTTTTCTAAGTAAATCCAATGTGCAGCTATAATTTGGGTAAAAATAATACCTACAGAATAGAAAAAAACCAACCTGAACTTCTGCACTTAAGAATCTGACATTGCTGCAATTTGTCAAAGACATGATTTCTGACTAAAAAGGAAATAAATCACAACTACCAAGGATAAAAATTTGAAATTCATTAAATTTTAAAATTTAAAATCTATTTATATACTAGAATAAAATAGATATTCAAATTCAAGTCCCATAGTCTCTCAGTGTGGTACTATTTAACTACATGGTGGCTTTAATGTGCTAGAGACTTTTATTCCCTTTGAGATAACAATTAATCCAAAAAATGCTTTCCTATATAAAAGAAAAGCTGAATAACAATTTTCTACTAATAAAATAAAGCTCTTATAAAGGATGCCCCAGACAAAGGTAAGCAAAATAGTCAGCATCACCTAAGTCTATTAAAACAATATGAATGACTGCCTTCTTTGAAGAAGGCTATAGATTCAAACTTCTTTATGTCAATAAGTATCTACAGTGAACTGTGAATCATTTTTGGCTAACATGAGCTAAACTATTGTTCTGGCGTAATTATAAATCAACTACTTTCACATTTTTGTAGAAGTGGCAGATGTGTTGTGGCAGCACCTGTTGATTCCCCAAAACTCTTTTCTGTCTAAGAGATATTAATGGGCTGAGTAGTCCTGATGATTTTGTAGGGTTTTGTGGTTGGGTTTTTTGGTTTAGTTTTTGTTTGTTTTGGGTTTTAGCTCTAGTGCACATGAGTTATCCATGAGGTACTTCAGCAGACATATATTTAGTTTCACCATAAACAATATTGTGAAATAAAGAAATAAGGACAGACATTTTAATTCCAGATTAGTGATCACTGAAACCATTATGGTGCCTACCAGACTAACCTAAGGTGTTTAATAGTTATTTCCTTTATAAACCCTATATGTGTATTGGTTTTATCCCTCTTTTTGACTAGTTTTTACTGACTTTTATTGCTTTGTTAATTGATATTCTCAAGAAAAGCCTTGTTCTGTCTTTAACCAGCATTCACTGTTAAAATCAGTTAACTGTGATCAACCTCTGTAGCTTTTCAAGCTCTTTTTAACTTTCACAAGCTGTTGCAATTTTTAGAAGAAACAAATCAGGGAACATGAAACCTCAGATTTGTAGAATTATTGGTAAATATTACTTTTAACAGGGCTTGGTATACAGTAACTAAAAGCTTAATGTATCTGTATAAATAACTGATTCATCCTATCTTAATCTTAAGTTCTTTTTGGGTTAGGTTTTTTAATTCTCATTTGCATTTTAATTTATGGTGAAGTTCAAACTCACACTAGAATTCTGGAAATTTAATTCCCTGTTGAATTATTCAACTTCTAAAGATACTGTGGTTATTTTAATAGCTTTGCTTGCTACTGTGAACCAAAATGTCTTTCTTGGTTTTTTTAAATGTCCCAAAACATAGTTCATAACAAAATAAAAGAACAGTTTGTTTGTTATTATAGGGGAGTGGAAAAAGTCTTCCTGACTATAATTAGCACTCCTGTAAATAGGGTTTTTTTAATGCAAATACTGCTAGAACCTGTATTGTCTGTACTTGGGCTGCAACATGGACAATATTAGGAGGAGCATTATGCATGGAAGACATACAGTTTTATACTCTAGAATAACCACAGACTAGCAAGGCATTCTCCATAATTTACATTTATGAGTTTCAATTTCAAATTAATTTTACAAACTTAATGGTTTGGGAAATTATTATGGAAAACAATAATTTAGGGTTGACCTTTTTTGAGCTACCTGTTACTTGACTGGTTTAGCTAGCAATGTCTTTAATTGAATTTGTCAGCAAAAATATATGTGCTAACAGCTGCTGACTTAAATTTTATAATTATTGTTATTACCTTAGATAAAAATTTAAGCAGGCAAAAAAACAAAAAGAAGGGGAGTAGAACAAAGTCACCTACAATAGCACAGAGTAAATGTCTCAATGAAAAAGTTTTAATACTCATTGCTTCTTTAGAAATATATTTCTGCATTAGAACAAATTATGACAAATATTTTTCATTTAGTGAAAAAAATCATAAGCTATATATGAAATGATGTGGGTAAAAAATCATGATATGTACGTTATTTCCTTAGCCAAATCTTCATAATATCATCAGAAAATAACACTTTTTTCTTGAACTTCTACAAATCTTAGCTCTTGCTTACTATTTCAGAAACGTTTTTTGCAAGGTGCTGCACATGGCTATGGGCAATCTCTAGTACCAATAAAGGCTGGGGGAGTGAACAGATTGAGAGCAGGCTTGCTGAGGAGGACTTGGAGATTCTGTTGGATGAGAAATGACCTTGCAGCCCATTTCTGGTCTGTATCAAAAGTGGCATGGCAGAAGGTTAAGGGAGGTTATTTGATTCTGTCCCTGTACTTTGCCTTGTGAGACCCCACCTGGAGGTCTGCACTCAGCTCTAGAGTCCCTGGCACAAGAAGGACATGGACTTGTTGGAGTGAGTCAAAAAGGAGACCACCAAGATGATCAGAGGAGTGGAGTGCTTCTACAAGGACAGGCTGAGAGAACTGAAATTGTTCAGCCTGGAAAAGGGACCTTTTCAGGGGACCTCAGCTTTGCAGTGACCTAATTGAAGCCTTCCAGTACCTGAAGGGAATCTACAAGAAAGAGGTAGAGAAACTATTTACAACACCATGTAGTCACAGGGCAAGGGTGAATGGTTTCAAAGAGAGTAGGTATAGATTAGATATTAGGAAAAAATTCTTTACTGTGAGGCTGGTGAGGTACTTGAACCTGGACCCAAGAGAAGTTGTGGATGCCCATTTCTGGAAGTGTTCACAGCCAGGTTGGATGGAACCATGAGAAAACTGGTCTAGTGAAATGCATCCCTGCCCATGGCAGGGATTGGAAATAGATGACATTTAGGGTCCCTTCTAACCCAAACCATTCTAATATTCTATGAAATACAGACCTCTTCTTTGTACAATGAATTATAGGAGTAACATCAATACCTGTTTTTTTTTTTTTTTAAGAGATATTCTGAAAATGTCTAATTAACATAGGACAAGGCAACCAGACAGCTGAATTTGTATATACATTATATCAAAAAAATGAAATTAATTTTCAGATAACTAAGTTCTCACCTCTAAATATTTAAAATTTATTTTGGCATTGATTTTTGAGGAGGGAGTTCTGGGTGTTTGTTTGTTTGCTTATTTTTAAAGTATCTCTTTGTCATGAAGTCATGTTGCAAAGAGAGAAATCATGAAATGTATCACTGTCTTCTAGTCTGAAACAATTTTTGGAGAATAAAACAGCAATTTCCTTCAAATTCACTATTTTTTTCATCCCATCAGACAAACTTTTTCATAGTTTCTTTTTAATGGTGTTTTGCCTAATTTCCTGCCATAGAAGTAAAGGAAATGTTCTATGTTATTTCTAAACAAAAAATATTTAAGGAAACATGACATTCACCAAGGGAATTGAATGCATTTGAAATTCTCTCTAACTCCAACTCACATAACAACATGAATTCAGGATCGGGCTTTCTGATTTTCTAGGTGTGATTCTTTTTCCTAGATTGTCATTACTGCAGCTCTTCCCTTTGTAACCTGATGTATAGCTTGAATGTGGTTATTGAGACATAAAAGGACTGTATAGTATTGGCAAAAATCTATGTTTACTGTATTTGGATAATATGGGACTTACCAGAAGCTTTAAAATAGAGTAAGTACCAGTCAGCCTACTTTCAACAAATCTGTCTCATGGCTCCACTAGTTCATATGAATGAATTATATGAAGTGGTACCCAATGACAAAACTTTTTAGAGCAGAACTCTCTATCCAAAGTCATTCTTCTTCTCTCATATTTCTGGAGTTATAAATCTTGTATTTTGTTTAATATATTGCAGCACATTAGGTAAACACATTTCAACCTCTGTGGCTGAAAAAAAAAAAGTTCTGTTGTATTCCAGTTTTAGAACTGTCACCATAACTGCTAACCTATCTTATGAGCAATTTCTCCTAATTTAAGAATATCCTATTTCAGTGACATAGAGTTATGTGTTATTGCCTATAAAACAAAAGTTTATGTATAAAAGGCATTTAGTTATAAGTATACAAAGCTTCTGGATTTGAGTGAGCTTTTTTTGTTTGTTTGGGGTTTTAGTGTTTTTTAAATTTGGTTGGTTGGTTGGTTTGGTTTTGCTTTTGGTTTTGCTTTTGCTTTCTTTGTTTGTTTGTTTTACATTTTGAGAGAACACCATATCTGACAAGATGCTGTGCTTCTTGTGGACAAAATAAATTTATGAAATATTTTAAGGGATGAATTATCACGAAAGAATAAATATAGAAAAAGAGTAGAAATCTGACCCTGTAAATAGAAAATGCAAATAATAATAATAATCCAAGTAAAAAGTTGATGTCAATGTATTCTTTGCAACCATTCAGAAATTTTAAAAGGTTTTTAGCAAATTAAAAATTAAGTCATATTTTTCTGATATATTGGAATAATGCATCTTGTATTGGAGTAACTATAATAAAACATTTTCTATTCTACAGGTACTTTCAAAAATTAGTTTCTACCAGTAATAGTTGTATAATGAAAATGTGCAAACTATAGATTTTAAAAACCTATGCAAGAAGCCAGGTGTTGTGATGGCATAACACCTAACATCACCTAACCTAACATCAACCTGTTAGGAGCTTGCTTTGTACTATGGCTGTGAATTTCTTGATACAAGTCATATAGTCTATCATAGTGACATAATTAATTTAAATCCTTTCTATATGATAGCATGTTCCTTATCAGAAACATATTTCCATTCACCTGTAAAGATGAAAGTGTGTGAAGACAAACATTTTGAATAAATTTCTTTTGCCAAGTACTGATACTATTCTTCCCCCAAAATAAGTAAAAACAGAAAAATCCACTGTTCATGATTTCTAGTACAACATCAGTATAGTATTGTCAGAGGATTCATATGTAACAGCAACCTGCTTATTTTTAAGCAGTAAAAAGGCATTTTTATACTTCCAAGATGTCATCCATATTACTACAGGAAATCAAGACTACAATAATGAATTCCACAAAAGAAACTAAGTGTAGTTGTTTATAACATCAAAGCATGTTGAAAGCACAGAGCAAGCAGACAAAGAAAAATAAAGCTTTTTTGCCTTTCTGGAATCTTGAATATCAAGTCAATTGTAAAAATATTATGTACAGATTTTTCATACAAGACTTCAGAAAAAGGTCAGACCTGTCTTATCTTTTTAACATATATGTTGTCAACTATTGGGTCACTCAACATTGCTATTCATGTTTACTGAAAGACTAGTGGAAATATGAAGTCATCTTAGATTTGTTTTGAGTGGTTTATAAAACAGAAAAGTTGATTAAATTTACTATATATTCGCCAACATAAAGAGATAAGAATACACAGCATTCTGCATTATAATGTTTCATAATGACATATATTATTCAGAATTGTGTTATAATACTTACAAATCTAAACCAAAGTTTAGCATCTTCAGTACACTGTGAGTAGTTTTCCTGCTTTTCTATTTTTGAATGCCTGCCTTTATACTAAAGTGCTGCCTCAAACAGCTGGTTCAAATGTGCATGGAAAACACAGTCTAAATGATAATTCCTCTAAAAAAAGTCAATTTTCTCCCAGGATCTTACCAGGAAATAATAAAAAAAGAATATTGGGAAAGTAACAGCACAATCTTGTTCACTAATTCTCAACAGATGCAATGCTCCGAAGAATCAAAATAACAATACCGAGCATTATAGATGTAGTGAAAGTGCATTTGAATTCAAAATTGGAAAGATAAATGAAAAAAGAATTACTCTGGATGCCTTGTCTTGAGAAGCTTCATATGGTATTTCATAACTTGCATAAGGTATAACAGAATTTCAGCCTCTATAAAAAGTTTATCACTGTCCTAGATAACATGGTAATTAATTAGTCTTAGTTTTACAGGTAAAACCTACTTTCACAAAGATCAACTGTACTAATCTATAGAAAAGAAATGCACTATAAAATACACTTCCAGGAGGTTCCTGGAAAACATCTATGATAAATTCCTGTAACAGGTAGTGAATGATCCCAAAAGCAGCGGTTTGCTGCTGAAACTCATACTAGCAAATAAGAAAGGCCTTGTTGATGATGTGAAGGTTGGGTTCAGTCTTGGCTGTAGTAACCATGAGATTGTGCAGTTCAGTACTGAATGAACAGGTATCAGGACAGTGAGTAAGATTACAGCCATCAACTTCAGGAGAACTAGCTGTAGCCTCTTTGGGGATTTTCTTGGAAGAGTCCCAGAGGAACAGTCCCTGCAGGGAAGAGGGCTCCAAGAGAGTTGGTCAATTTTCAAGGATCAGTTCCTCCAGGCTCAAGAGTGATGCATGCCAAAGAGAAAGAAATCAGGCGAAGAGGGCAAGAAACCTCCTTGGATGAATAAAAAATTCCTGTCATTATTCAAGAGTAAACAAGATATACACAGGAGATGGAAGTGAGGTTAGGTCACTTGGAGTGAATATAGAGAGGTGATCAAACTAGAAATGAGACAAGAAAGGCCAAGGTACATCTAGGATTAAATATGGCCAAGAATGTAAAGGATAACAAAAAAGGATTTTCAAATACATCAGTTACAAAAGAAAAGTAAAAGAGCATATAGGCCCATTGGTAAATGGAGAGGAGACCCTGGTAACAGGATGTAAAGAAGGCAGAGTTATTGTTGCGTCCCAGGTTGCATTCAGATTATAGAGTTTTATAATGTTAGTTAACCGGTTCTGTGTACCCCTTTGTACACCCCTGTTCCCCCCATGATGCTTCGCTCCAGGCTGCCTGCCATTGGAGCTTCCCCACGTCACTCCTGTAACCACCCCCTGTTCATTCCCAAAACTTCCCTGTCAGTTACCCCATCCCCGCGTCCCTGTTCGTCCTGGAGCCCTGTATCTGTCCCTGTCACGTTCCCATTGGTCACTGTGGTCCACATCACCACTACGTTACCTGTCCCCATTGGCGAGGGGGCTTCCACCCCCGTTGGCTAGCCCCCTATAAAATCCCATGCACCCCCAGTCCCAGGGCCATTTTGTCCACGCGGAGCTAGGGAGCAGCCATGGTTCTCCATCGCAGCTCCACGTGGCAATAAAAGCTTTCCAGCTGACTGCGCGGACAGACTGGACATTCCCTCCCTCTTTGTCTCATCCCCAGCGCCGGCAACAGAGCACGGCCAGCCCCACCCTGGTGTGCAGAACGCAGCAGCACCCGGGAAAAGCGGCAGCCCCGGTCACACCGAGAAGCAGCGCCATTCCAGGCTCTCCGGAGCTGTCCGGGACCAGGGAAAACAACGCAAGTTATGGAATGCCATCTTTGCATCAGTCTATACTGATGAGACCAGCCTCCAGGAATATCTGACCCAGGAGATCAGGGTAAATGAATGCTGGATGGAAAACTTCCTCTTGGTCACAGAGGATTGGGTTAGAGCCAGGAAAACATGATATCCACAATTCCAAGGGCCCTGATGAGATGAGTGCACAAATGCTGAGAGAGCTGTTGGACATCCTAGACAGGATGCTCATGACCATCTTTAAAAGGTCATCAAGATCAGGAGAGGTACCTGAGGAGTGGAATACAGCAAATGTCACCCTGGTCTTCCAAAAGGGCATGAAGGAGGAGCCAGGGAACTACTGCCCAGACAGCTTCAGCTCAATCCTTGGAAAGGTGATGGAGTGAGTGCCTCATTCTGGAGTCTGTGACCACCACATGGAAGGCAAGAAGTTGATCAGGAGTCAGCATGGATTCAGTAAAGACAACTCATGTTTGAACAACCTCATTGCCTTTCATAATGAAACAAGTAATCAGATGAGAGAGCAGTGGATATTGTCTGTCTTGACTTCAGCAAGGCTTTTGACACTGCCTCTCACAACATCCTCACAAGCAAACTCAGGAAGTGTGGATTAGACAAGTTGGACAGGGAGGTGATTAAGAGCCAGCTGAATGGGAGATACCAAGGAGTTGTAATCAGTAGTGTAGGGTCTGGCCTGTCACTAGTGGTGTCCCCAAGGTTCAATACCAGTATTGTTTAACTTGTTCATCAATAACTTGGATGCAAGTTATTGATGCAAGGGGCAGATGCCTCCTCAGCAAGTTCACTGATGACACAGAGCTGGGAGCAGCAGCCGATACCCCAGAGGGCCATGCTGCCCTTCAGAAGGGCCTTGACAGGGTGCAGAGATGGGCAGAGAAGAAAATCCTGAAACTCAGCAAAGGTGAATGCAGGGTTCTGCACCTGAGGAAGAACAACCCTGGGCACCACAAAAGGCTGGGAGCTGATCTACTGGGAAGGAGCTCTGCAGACAAGGACCTGGAGGTCCTGGTGGACAACAAGCTGTCCACAAGCCAGCAGTGTGTCCTGGTGGCCAAGAAGGCCAGTGGTGTCCTGGGTTGCACTAGGAAGAGCATTGACAGCTGGTTGAGGAAAGTGATCCTGCCCCTCTACTCAGCCCTGGTGAGGCACATCTGGAATGCTGTGTCCTGTTCTGGGCTCCTCAGGACAAGGGAGACATGAGAAATCCTGGAGAGGGTCCAGTAGATGATTAAGGCACTGGAGCATCTCTCTTACAAGGAAAGGCTGAGAGAGTTGGGCCTGTTCAGTCTCAAAAAGACAACCGAGAGGGGACCTTGTCGATGTCTGTAAGTATCTGAAGGGAGGGTGATGAGAGGATGGATCCAGGCTCTGCTCAGTGGTGCCAAGCAGTAGGACAAAAGGCAATGGGTAGAAAATCATGCACAGGAAATTCCACCTGAATATGAGGAAAAACTGCTTCACTGTGTGGGTGACAATGCATTGAAAGAGATTGACCAGAGAGACTGTGGAGACTCTCTCACCAGGAATATCGAAGACCTATCTGTATACAGTCCTGTGCAAGTTGCTCTATAATGTCCCTGCTTGAGCAGGGAGGTTGGATCAAATACCCAACTGTGGTCCTTTCCTCTCTGACACATTCTGTGATTCTGTGATTATCAAATACATGAAAATTCATAAAAATCAACTTGATTTAGAAGGATGCTGATTTTACACATTGTTGCATGTAATCACTGCTGCTTTCAGACAAAAACCCCTTTTTTTTAATGTAAGAATTCTAATATATAAATTTGAAAATTAAAACCAGAACAATAACAACAAAAAAAAACATTCCAATTTGCTAAGCAAAAGGATTTTAACAAGGTTTTTGGGTTGTGTTTTTTTTTTTTTTTTTTTTTTTTTTTTTTGGCTGGTTTTGTTTTTTTTTAATTCTAAACTATATTTTTCTTTGCCAAGAATACATGAAGGGAAAATAGTCTCTTTTGCTACAAAGTTTTGGCCAATTCCACAAAAAATATTACAGACAAAAAGGTGTTCCTATGAAATATTAATTAATCTTAGGTATACAGAAGCCTAACTAGGCAATAAAATCTCTCAAAACTGTACAGGATCTTAAAATGCCTTTTGTGAAACAAACAATACTTTTTCTTTAAATAATCCTAACATATAGGAAAATTGGTGAATATATTAACTAATTTTTGAACTCAGGATTATACAATACATATATAATATTTATAATAGATGATTGATATATAGTATATCATACATAGATTGCACTAAAAATGTTCTTTAAAAAGTTCTGCATCTCAACAAACTGACTTATGATAAAAGACCAAATATGCTAAAATTAGACCATATATCCTGTGCTCCAAGATCCAGTACTACCTGGTTGTGAAAAGTAAAACTATAGTTGCAAAGAAGCAACATTTTATTTTTTATTCAGATTATATTATTACCACCTCTGTTTTCTAACTCTAGATTGCCTTTTGTGACTCCTCTCTGGTTAGCACACAGATACTGAGAAATACTGACTTGTATTGTATATTTCGTTGTACGATTATTTACTGTATTTTGCATATATGGGAGTACCAAAATACCAATGTTTTCTTGGAAAGAGAAATACAGATTAAAAATGTTTTTCCTTTCATTTTATTGAAAATCATCTGTAATAGAATAGTATGAAGAAAAGAATCTAATACTTTCAATAGAAGCCCGACTAGTTAATGAAGATTTTGTTTATCCCAGTTTCTCTCCACACAATGAAAGAACTCTGGAATAACTAAATTACTCGAAGTACATATAATTTTGTGGACAAAAGTATTTTCATTGGTAATGTTTCTGTGCTGTATTGATCCTTTTTTGCAATTCTATTAGGTTGCTTTCTTAATCACTATTCCTTTATTAGAAATGACACCTTGCCTTATGTTATTATCAGTTTCAGTAAAAATATAATTATGAACAATATAGATTTTTATCAAAAAAGGAGGTTCTTTTTTTCATAATTTTAAGGTTGGTTAAGTGGTTAAGTGAATTTTGTGCTGATGGTAAGTAGCTAAATGAACCAGAATTTTTTAGCCATAGCTACAGTATTACCTGAGTGTGGGAGTGTTCACTTTCTTCCAGGACCCTTCATCCGTCTTTAGCCAAAACTGCTTATTGACTTAAGGAGCTAAGACTCAAAACTGCTTATTGACTTAAGGAGCAGATGACTCTGCGTACATGTCTCATCTTTGACCTTTCTGTTGTGATTGTGAGATGTGAACTATTGTCAAAATGCACAACTTTTTGTAATGTAATTCGTTATCCTCAGTATTTGAACTCATTCTATCATCACATTTCAGCTAGCCAAATAACTATCAAACTAAAATTATGTTGAAACTGAACAAATCTAAATTGGATTCAATAATATGGGCTAGAGGTTAAAGCTTGAATATACTTATTCCAGGTAGCCAAGCTATTAACTGATAGTCAGTGTTAAGAATTTTAATACTCATATATTATAATTACTAATATGAATTCCATCATAAAAGGCTTAAAAAACAATTGCCTCCTTTTGACCCTGATCAAAAGCCAGTAATAGTCCAGATCTTATATGCCTGTATCTAGAGTTTTCATATTTTTAATCAATTACAACAAATCTGTTCTAAATTATGAAGATGTATTGTCTTCTCTTGCATGTATCTTAATTATCATAAAAGTGCCACAGACATATCTCTGTTCATCCAAGTTTAAATATGGAATCTGAGACACAATGAAGTCTGAGGGACATGCTTTGTATTTCTGCATTATCAAAATTTCACCCTTAAGGGGAATATTATGTTGACATGTTCAGGGCTGAAACTGTGCTCACCAAGCACAGGAAAACAAATCACTGAGTTTCTGTTTAGGATAAATCAATACATAGAAGAAGCAACCTCTATTCAATTTGTGAATGAAGTTTTGCTAAAGTGCTTCCTGTAAGAGATAGTTTGCACAATTTGGATTTATTTTTTCCATAACAGATGAAATGAAAATGAATGGAAATTAAAAATTATTGTATACCTATGCCACAATACAGAATTCTTAAACTAACACAAATATTAAAACACTGAGACTTTGCTGTAAATTTGGCCGGTTTTTTTTTCCCCATTTTTAATTTCCCACTGTTTTTCCATTGCTATTAATTCCTTTAAGGAAATGTCTTACATTTGATGAAGTGACATGATTTTAGGAAATTTTATTTATTCCAGATTTACAGTCTTGAAGAAGTGAGAATCTAGCCACAGAAAATCATGAATTCTTTAACTGTGAAATATAAGTATTAATAAATATTCACATTTATTAAAAAAAACCCACATACTGGTGCATGAGACTGCAGAAATAAATTAGATTTGCATTTATTAGATTTTACTTTGAGAATGTGAATTTGTTCTAAGAATGTGTTTATTAATTTGGGTAAAATACATTATTACATCTGAACTAATTGTATTTTTACAGTAGTAAACACCAACACAAGGGGATAATTTTATTACTTCCAATAAAAGTAATTTGTATTTTAGCTAATAAAATTTGATAAGAGGATAACCAAACAGTATGTTTTAAATCACACTGTAATCTGTAGCACATTTTCAAAGGCAAGGAAAAAAATCGTTGAAAAGAAAACTTAGTGTCAAACTGGAATTTAATTGTTGGTATTCACTCTAATAAATAGACACTGCTTGTGTGAAATCACTTCTTTTAGATAACAGTGTAGTTAGTGACATTATACTTCAATGATATCACAAAGAAAAAGGCACTCAGAGGACTGATAAGAACAAATATCTGCCTGGTTTAAAAGTAGCAGACTATGAGTGAACTTCATATATTAAAATCAGAAATAATTTTTCTTGTTTATTTTGTAAACTCTCCATATATCAACAACAAGAGAGCAAAGAATTAAAATCTAAGCTGCATCAGTAGTCCTACCTTTGCAATTGATGTACAAAATGTAATAACCATTTCTATGTCTGTAGAATATGAAATAACATACAACTTTATTCTTCTTAGGATCTAGAGTTTCAGAAGGTTTTCTTGCAGTCATTGATTTCTGGAACATGAATAATTTTCATACACCAATTATATATAACCGGAGTTATAAAACTGTTTTTGTGCATGGTATCTAGCTTAGCAAAACCCACATGGTGTTTCATTGAAAGATGAAGATTTTTTTTCTAGCACTCAAGCTCCAACAGTAGCACAAACTTTAACTGAAACAAAAAGAATGAGCGTGGTATATTAAGGCTGAGAGACATGAGACACAATTGTCTAAAACATGACTCACCATCATTGGGCCTTTCATTATTCAAAATTTTTAAACACCTAGAAATAAGTAACCATTTTGCCTGTTGTCTCTACTCAGTATTTAAATAGAAAAATTAAAAATAATCCTATTTCAGATTAAAATTCCCAGTTAGAGAGTATTATATAGAGTTAATAGAGTGTTACTGTCAACAGAATCTATAAGAGCAACAGAAGCTATGACATAATTTACTAAAACAGAAACATAGACAGGTTGCAGTGACCTCTTAAATCTACAAGCCTTCTTTGCAGTCAGAAAAAGCCTTTAGAGCTTTGTCATACTCATATGGGTGTGGATATGGAATATTCTGGAAGGAGTCTAACAAGTAGTTGATAAATAGATTACTGAAATTTAGAAATCTGACAGTATCTAACATTCCTGAGTTGCTTGTGCTCTACTAAACTAATTAAAATAATCCCCCAGATTTCCAGATGTGTAGGAACCTACAATTTCTGGAAAATAGGAATTGAGCATGTGGGATTCAACTGCTCTGTTTATATGATATACAGTTGATCTGTAAATATGAAATAATCTGATGCCTCTGTGATTCAGACTTCTTACATATGAAATTGATCACAGATTTACAGTTTTGGAAATTTGCCAAGAGAGCCTGGAAGAGAAGTTTGTCAGATAGGCATTGAAGGACATTGCTATAGAAGTTAAATCTGAAATGACAATTCAGCTGATCAAAGTAATAGATCTACACCAACTTACCACCTCACCAGAATGTCCTCATAGCACAGTTAACGACTGGAGGATTAAAAGTGTAAGACTCTTCAAGATTTCCCTGAAACAGAAAATCAAACATGTTTTATTTACTTTTCTACAGCAACACCAATAAATTCTGAAGGGTTCAAGAGACAAAAAAAAATTAAATACACTGATGATAAATAAATCCTGCAAACAGTAATCATTGAAAAGCAGCAAAAGAAAGTGGAATTTCTCGAGTAATTGTTATGTGAAAGAATATAAATCATATTTATACACAATTAATTATATTGAAATTATCTGTACTTGATTGAAGTGGTTATGAAACAATTGTGTTCCAAACACATTGTCTTAGTCATAAACACTTTCTTTCTTTGTCACTGCACTAGACCAAGCCTTTCTCAATGCCGTGTTTTGTGCAAAAATACTGTTTCATAATTGAACTTATGCTATTAGCTCTTTAAATGCTCCAAACATATCACCAAAACCTGCAGTACTTACACCAACATTATGTCATTTGGTAAATTACTTTAGGCATATGGAAACAGAACTGTAGTCTTTTCAATAGTAAAGTTATCTTTTCACAAACCTGTGACAACCTCTACCATATAGATATCCATTCAATGCATGCATTTAGCTCTTTCTCACTAGCAGTCAAGCTTAAGAGGTGAACCTGTGAAAACCTCATGATGTTCAACAAGGCCAAATGCTAGGTTCTGCATCCTGACTAGGGATAAGCATAAGTACAGGCTGGGTGGAGAATAGATTGTGAGGAGAAGAATTTAGGGGCATTGGTTGATAAGAAGGAAAACACAACCCAGTAATGTGCACTTGCAGCTCCCAAAGCCAACTTCAGCCTGGGCAACCTCAAAAGTGGTGTTCCCAGCAGGTCAGTGGAGGTCATTGTCTCCCTCCACTCTGCTCTTGTGAGAACCTACCTGGAGTGCTGTATCTGAGGCTGGGGCACCCAGCAAAAGAAAGATATGGACCTGTTGGAACAAGTACTGAGGAGAGACAATGAACTGACCACACGACTGGATAATCTCTTCCACGAAGATGGGCTAGGAGAATTAGGGTTGCTAAGTCCAGAGAAAAAAAAAGGCTTTGGGAAGAATTTGACTCTGTGTGTGACCATACCCAGGCCTCTCTCAGGTTTGTCACTGGTAAATTGAGTTGGCAGTCTTCTGCTATGTCACAACATGCCATGCAAATAAGTTCATTGAAGAATACTGTGAAAGCATGTGAATCTATGGGAATGAAGGTAACTCATTTAAATTTGACCTAATTAAGGTTAATTCTCTTGTGGTTATCCTTTAGTCTTCTTCTCAATCACTCTCGTATTGAAATAATGAAAATGGGCATTCATTGTATTCCATACCTTAGGCAAGCAAAACTAGCAGCTATGGAACCGATACAGTATCTTCCATTGGTTTATGCTTTTCTGCCCTGTCCACTGTTACTCTCCACTGTTACTCCCTTGACAGAGTCCATGAGTCTAAAGAGCTCAGCACTGTTATTTAGGAAAAAAGATTTTCATTATCTGCAAGTTTACCTTTTTTTATCAGGCAGTCTGATAAATGTTACACCTGCTTAAATGTTAAACCAGCTTGTTTTTTGCTTTTTTTTTTTTTTTTTTTTTTTTTTTTTTTCAAAAGAAAAACCTCTCTCAGGCACTTGAAGGTCACAGAAAGGGACAGACAAAGCTCTTTAACAGCTGAAAATCCTGTAAGGACAAATGACATAGTAGTCAAGCCTTTTTTTTTTTTTTTTTTTTTTTTTTTGAGGGAAAAAATATTCTGCTTGTATATGTGGATATGGAACAGAATAGAAAATTAAGTCCTATATGGACTCATGAGCAAGAAGTCACTTTTGTGCTCTGGAAAGGAAAGAAACACCTACACCCAAATCCAAAAAAATTGAGAGAGGAGAAGGAATTAAGTAAATGACTTATAATTAATTTGATGCAAACAACTGTCATGCTGGGATAGCCTAGTTCTGAGTAACATCATTTAGATGCTGGGAACTTGAACCAACATAACACCACCTGTAACATTAGATAACTTCAGATTTAGATTATAAAAAGTGTGTGGAAAAGCTTTAAAGATTGAAGCTCTGAAAAAAATAGAATATCAGGTTCATTATAAGCAGGAAAGGTGAGCTAGAAGTTGAATCTTCTACAGGCTGGAGGTACTCAGTCTGATTTAGAATTAGTGTCAGAGGGCAGACTCCATGCTTCCATCATTTTACTAAAAATGTTTAAAAGGATGAAAGACTGCATAAAACATTGGTAATATACTTTAAATTCTCCTTTCATAGTAATTTATTTTCCCCCATAGAATTGAAAGTTATTTATATTTAGGATTTTTTGTTTTTGACAAAGAGATTATACTGTCAAAAATTGTTTTCTTACTAAGAGCAATTTTCCCCTTGCTGATACAGTAACTGCCATCAACAACATCTCACAGTCATTCTCAGGATGTGTGAGTACACCCTGTTTACTGTCATCCTTACAAATATTAAGTGTGAAAAATATGTATTTCTCAAATAAAGTTTAGAGTAAAATATTTCTTACCTAACCATTTGCTTTCAATCAAGAAAGAACATCAAGAGATTTGTCTTTGGCTCTAAGCAGCAAGATGAAAGAGGAGGAAAAATACACACCTCTCAAATTAAAACATGGAAGTGTGAAGTATGATATCAAAATCAGGATTTTCAATATTCAGAAAATCTGGTACCTAATCTAGTTCAATTAGTTTCCTCAGAGAACGAAACTACAAAGTTTTTCAAAAAGACTAGATAAACCAGGAGAAATAAATATTAGTCTAAAAAAGCCAGAGTATTTTCCACTTCTAGAAGTAGCAGTATACATGCACATGAAGGATAAGGAAAAAAGTTGATTAAGAGTTTTGTATCTGATGTGTCTTATGAGAATAAAAAATATTTTACCTTTAAACATTTTCTTAATATTTTCCTGATCCCTCAATCATGATTAATCCTGGCCATTCAATGTCACCTGTGTATTTAGTCCAGAAAGACAATAGCAGATTATGGACCTAAAAGAGGCCTATTAAGACCTCTCACTTGCCTAACCTTGTTTTCACAGACAGAAACACAGTCTCCCTCTTAACGGTACAGCACAAGCAGGCAGTCTTCCAGGAATGGTTTTAGAGACAAGTAAATCAGTGTTTCTTCTTCTGTAAAGTCATTCTCAGTGTATTCTCATTGCTATTAAGAGGTAGCATGATGAAGAATAATATCAAGAAACATGGCACTGCCCCAGTGGGAATGTAGTAGGAAGCAAAATAGAGGGGTTTCAGGCTGCTATTTAGAAGAGATTTAAGCTCCAGTAAACAGGACTCTGCAGAGAGATAAAGGGAAAATATGTTTAACAGTTTTTCACCTATTCGAATAGCATCGGTGTGGTTTTACCTTGAATTTCACAAAGTTTGACAATTTCTATTCCAGTGCTGCAGCAAACACAATCAGTAAAAGAGCTCCTAAATTATAAGAGAAAAATTAGTAGGGCAGATCTCCTCTAAGAAAATAACTGCCAGTAATAACAATATAAACACTAGCATTTGCTCTTCATGAGACAGAAGTTTCTGTCAGACTTATCACAGGCTGAGGTGAAAGCAGCTGCAATGGCCAACCAAGGATGACAAGGGCTTGGGCAGCCCTTCAGGCCTGGCTAGTTGCAGGGCCCTGTTTCTGCCCGGTTCCTCATATGACTGCTGTAGAACACCGTGGCTTCCCCACCACCACTGCGGCTTTTTCCCCTGCTAGGGGAATGAACTCCACAGGCACATTGTATCAGGCCTGGTGTATCCGCAGCTCCCAGATTGTCCATCCCAAGCCCCTCCCTGTGTGTGCAGGCCATGTCCCAAGGCCAAGCCGTGGTAAGAGCTAAGCTGTGCAAGAGGCTGCCCTGCAGCCTACTCAGCTGGGAGCTATGGGTCAGGACTCACAGCAGGGCTGGGAGCCAGAGTCAGACACTATGAGTCCTTGTCCCAGGAATCACTTGTCCAGGGAATCATTTGCCTTGTCCCAGGGAATCACTTCCACTGTGACTCCCCTCAAGCCAGCCACAGAGGTGCCTGGCCAAGAGCCTGGGGCTGTGGCAGCTGAGCTGGTCATCTGCTCAACTTTCCTACCAGTTCCTGTCACTGGGAACCTCTGGGCTGACCAATGTCTCTCCACCTCCCTGCTGCATCCAGGGCCTCCTCTTGTCCCTGTGGTTCGCCTTAATTCCATAACCTGGCCCTGGCTTGTGTGACTTTGTCATAGGCCCCTGCTCCTGGTCTGGTTCCAGGTCCCACCAAAAATAGAAAAAAAAAATGTAAAAGTGCTGTTCTTCTTTTGTAGATGTGGAACAAGTATTTCCTCTTTGTGAAAAATTTAATTTGCTAGACACTTTGAAAAAAAATCTGAAAATCTGAATTTTCCAATGTATTAAAAATTTAATCACGGTCTTGCTTCTGGAGTAAGAAATTTATCTGAGTTTTTTTTTTTTTTTTTTGTTTTTGTTTTGTTTTGTTTTGTTTTGTTTTGTTTTGGGTTTTCTTTTGTTTTTTTTTGGAAAGTTATTGCATAATGATCTAGAGGCATTGACATCAACTTGTCTCTTAATTGTTCTATTATTAAAGCACTAGTCAGTAAACTTTCTGAGGTGAAAAATATTGACAAACATTTTATCAGAGTTCTAGGCATAGAAGACTATTTTCTATGAGGTAACTTGTGCCTTGAGAAACTG
The DNA here is from genome assembly GCF_026979565.1 of Vidua chalybeata. Lineage (NCBI taxonomy): Eukaryota > Metazoa > Chordata > Aves > Passeriformes > Viduidae > Vidua > Vidua chalybeata. Next base: position 20,735,620 of record NC_071570.1, on the reverse strand, counting down.
TGGTAGGAACAATGCTCTGTATTTGAAATACAGCTAAAAGTTATCCTTTTATGAAACCCACCAGTCTTCTTGGTATAATTAAGAATTTTGTAAATAGTATTAATTTTAAAATTTCCTTCTATTATTCCTTCTATTTCCTTCTATTTCTTCCTGCCCTTATTTTTTTTATCCATTTAAAAAAAATTGTTTCTGTGGCTATTTTTGTTTTCAATGGCTTTTGTTTAAAAATTCCTCTGTTGTTTTGTTTCCTTTATATATCTAATGAATACAAATAGTATTTAAATGGCATATTATCACACAGAAATTGTTCAGCATTGCCTGTAAAATAATAAGGAAAATCTGCTACTAATGGGTCAACTTATATATCACCCAAAATCTACAAAGCAGGTATTGGTGAAATGAATTCACAGAAAGATAAAAATTAATGGTGGGTGAAGAGAAATGTCAAAAAAAAAAAACCCTGAAAACTCTGCCATTATTCCTTCATACACCAAGAAGAAGTTATAAAATATATCCTGGAACAAAACTGCATGAAATTTTGTGGCAAGGAAAGAATAATTTTTTAAATGGAAATTAAAAAACAAAAAAAAAAGAAAAAAGAAAAAGAAAAGGAAAAAAAGAAAAGAAAAGAAAAGAAAAGAAAAGAAAAGAAAAGAAAAGAAAAGAAAAGAAAAGAAAAGAAAAGAAAAGAAAAGAAAAGAAAAGAAAAGAAAAGAAAAGAAAAGAAAAGAAAAGAAAAGAAAAGAGAAGAGAAGAGAAGAGAAGAGAAGAGAAGAGAAGAGAAGAGAAGAGAAGAGAAAAGAAAAGAAAAGAAAAGAAAAGAAAAGAGAAGAGAAGAGAAGAGAAGAGAAGAGAAGAAGAGAAGAGAAGAGAAGAGAAGAGAAGAGACGAGAAAAGAAAAGAAAAGAAAGAAAAGAAAAGAAAAGAAAAGAAAAGAAAAGAAAAGAAAAGAAAAGAAAAGAAAAGAAAAGAAAAGAAAGAAAAGAAAAGAAAAGAAAAGAAAAGAAAAGAAAAGAAAAGAAAAGAAAAGAAAAGAAAAGAAAAAGAAAAGAAAAGAAAAGAAAAGGAGACCCTAACAACTAAATGGTAATGCTTAGGCTAGAAAGTCAGAAAAGCTTATTCAATAGTTACCAGTGTAACACTTCCCTTGGTATATCCATTCTACATACAACATAGCTAAGAAATTGTCAGCAGATAATTGAAAGCTATTTAGTTGTACTTTTATACAAATTCATTTTTTCTAATGTAAATCCTTTCATAGTATTTGGTTCAAAAATGCAACACCCTTTTTTTAGGCTAAACAAAACCAAAAATTGTGAAGCAAATTAAATGTTGTGTAGTATTATGTTGAAATATTACAGTTGCATTGTTTTAAAGTAAGCAAAATATCTTTAGTTTACTTGCAAGTCCTTTAAATATCAAATAACAAGGAAGCTGATGGCAGTGGAAGAATTATATATATAATCCTTATATATAATCCATAATACATATGTATTTTTGATCATGCTTTTCATGTATAAGCCTAGTATAATTGTAATCAGCTACATCTGAATCCTAGAGTGGCTAATTAATGTATTAAGGTATAGCTAAACAAGAAGCTCCCTCCAGAAAAGAGGGATTATTTGCATGATCAAGTTAAGTCTGTGCATAGTTGAATAAACTGTAGGATAGTGCCACAGGCAGTTGCTATCTCAGTAGTTCATGGGATTTTTTCAGCAGAAGAAAAGAGTCAATGTAACACTCTTTTTTATAGACAGATTTAAAATAAGATCTGTTAATTATTTATAGGAAGCTGCAACATACACAATTTAATTGGATTACTTTTAAATATCCTATTTGACGGTATCCCTTGAACAGGAAGACCTTATGATCTTCTGTGAATAGACAATAACAGCTGAGAAAGACTGATCTTTAGGGAGGCTGTGTATATCCTGTCCAATACCTCTTACACTACAAATGTGCCAAGAAGAATGACTATGAATGACAAGTCCACTGCAAAGAAATCCAAGGAAATCTGTCTCAGTAAAAGCCAGAACAGCTTCAGATTCTTGCAGCTGTTTTAGCAAGTTTAGTTTAACTTTAGTTTAAGCAGTGTATACTGTCACCTAAATGTAAATTCAACTACAGCTTTGGTCCACCTTCCTTTATCTGAATTGTCAATATAGTAAAATAATTGTAATGTAACATATGCCTCCTGACTTGGCTGGTTTTAGACAACTTACTGATACCAGTTATGTTTCGTCATCTTGAAAATTAAAACTGGAGAAGAATAGTCTGTGTAAGCAATTCAACCATCAGATGGGAAAAAATAGAATTTCTTAACAGAGTTTGTGCTTAATATGCACGTTTATGGTCTGAATTGGGGTAGGTGGAGAGTTGCTGCCATCTGCTGGAACTTTCTTTCCTGACTTTAAATAAAAATGGAGGGTTTTTTTATGAGTAACCTAATGAAATATTAAAACTATCACCATTGATGAAATTTAGGTGCTTAACACCTGTGTAGACATCTAAATGATCATTATTCTAATGGTATTCAGAGTGTAAAATTACGAAAATGTGGACCTAAATCTCTTTGCAATTCAAGGTCTGAAGGGAAGACTTTTTAATTAAGCCATATTAATAAATATGATCTAGAGAGCATAAATCCTTTCAAAATGGCAACAATAGAAGATGTAAAAAGAAAGAGAAATTAAAAGTAAAGAGGCTTTTGCAGACAACCATTTGTTTAATTTCATGGTACAAATATCGGTACTACAATTTAATTCATTATGATATGTAAAAATACTGGTCTAAAATCCCAATGCTATGGATAGGTAGCAGGAACCTCACAGTGAATACTCAGATTTTTCTAAGAGTTGGCAGTTAAGCAGTACTACGTACCTTACAGGGCCCTGTTCATTTTTGAAGAGCTTTTCTGTCTTCATTCTCAGTTCTGTTTCATCTATGTATAGTCCCAAATTCAGATAACACTCAGTATTTCTTCCCAGCTAAATGCCTGTAAATGTTAATTTTCTATCTGCCTGGTGACGATTTCAAGACAGCCAAGTTACATGTTGAGTAATTTAGACAGATTTGTGATTTAGACGTGAGTACACAGCCTCACAGATTTGCAAGTTTTAACCAAACTACATATAGGCATACATATTCCAAAAAAAAAAAAAAAAAAAACCCCAAAAAAAACCAAAAAAAAAACCAAAACAAAACAAAACAAAACAAAACAACCCCAAAAAAAACCCCCCAAAAAAATCCCGTGTAATCTTTTTGATATCTTGATACAACTGGTATTGCAATTTCGTTAGCCTATTTTCATTTGCTTAGAAATAATGCAGCTGGGAAGAAATTGTATGGCAAGATGGAATGGAAATGAGACTAATTAGAATGAGGAAATCATGCCAGTTGAACTACTTAGAATAATATAAATACACAGTGGAGGAGTATGGTGAGAGAAATTATGATTACATACTGAAAGGATAGATTGATATCAGCCTATCATGCCTGAAGTATTTGCTGTCCCAAGAAAACTTACACCAAATCATATTGTAATTTAAACTGCATGGTGAATCATTTATTTCCTGCTAGTCTGAGGTTTACATTTCATGTCTTTTACATCTCATTACTGTTACTAAGTTACAAATACCAGCTGTTAAATTCAGCCCATTGGATTTCTGTTGAAGGATTATTTATGATGCCCTACTGTTAACTTTTTCTTTAGGTGCAGTGTTCATTACCTTGATACTGAGAGCTTAAAAGTGGCCCACAGACGAAATGTACTGGAAGATAATTTTTTAAATGTAGAGACACACCTCCACCGATTTTATCAATTTATTCTGATGAGCAAGACCAGTATATTTTCCATCTTCATAAGGTAGGTTTTGGAAAGTAGAAAATTTGCAGGTGTACATTCATGGCTGGCACCTTCCCATATACTTATTGTATTCACACCATATTCTCATGTCTCTACAGGGCCACACTAGGTTTTCTAGGAGTTATTTGGATAATTGCAAAGAAAAGCATTTCTCAGGCAGTAAGGTACATCTTAATGGGAAATGTAGGACAATATTGATCAAGGGATATTCCAGCTACCTGAAGCAACTACACCAGTGTCAGTGTGATACTGTACTTGGGCTAAATAGAGAGAAAGGCATGAAAAGCAGACATAGGAAGATGCATAAGAAATGAGGTAAGGAAATCTCTCTGTAATCATTATGATTAAAATTCTTACATTCAGGTTATGTTACTAACCTTAATTATAACTATATATTTTCTGAAGTCTAGAAGACTTACAAAAAGATTAAATGTCAGAGGCGCATACAGTTTCAAGGTATGCATAGACAAATTCTATGCAAATATTTTGTCTAGAAATGTCAAGAATATAAAGAGGTTTTGAATAACATCTTTGTGTAATTTTTTGTAATGATGCAGTGACACACTTTGCAATCTGTGACACACTTTTGCAAGAAATTGAGAAACTACTCAGTCTGGACAAAGTTGTTCCATGTGAATAAATGTAAAAAAATGTGCAAGGCAGTTTAAATCTCTTACAGGATAAAATATACTTGTGTCTTTGTAAAAAAACTTTATTAGTTGAAAGTACCCTTTACTGTCAGAAGCCATGCATGAATTAGAAAAACAGAAACACTCAGACTTTCTATACCTCTGGTCTTAGCCATCTTAATTTAATACTGTGTAAGAGAAAAGGCAAACTCGCTGCCTTGCTAACAGCCACTAGTCTGTGCTATTGTATAAGAAATCTGTATTATGTTAATTCCTTACAAATATAACTGTAATTGTTTCTATAAGCATGTTTTGTACTATTAGGTAATGCCTATAAACAGTTTAAATGAGTTTTAGCTTTTATTGTCCCCTATCTTCTATATAATGAAAATATTGAATTAGAAAGTGTATCATATTCAAAGCATCACATCTGTTTTAATTCCATTTTGATATTTTACTAGAAGTAAAAAAAAATATATATATTAGACTAACAGGTAAATCTTCAAGCTAGGAAGTCTAACAATTCAAATATGCAATGGGAAGGCTGCTTAATAATTAAGCTAAGGCTTCAAAAGAGTGTTAATGCTCTGGAAATTTTCTTCCATTATATATATTTTTAGTTTTTAAAAACCAAAAGTAGCTATAACTTTAAAAATAGTAACCTGGAAAATATGCTCAGTGGATGTTTGCAATTTAAGCAGGACAATTAGACTTTTTTGTCACATCATCATTTTGATTCCTTGTCAAAAGAAAATATCACGAGAAGTCTATAACTCTGGACTGTCTACACAGTTGAAGTATATATACTGTGCAATTCTCTTTTTTCCTTTTTCAGGACTACAATCCTTCATGTCACACAGATCCTTATCTTCATAAGTTTAATAAGCTCAAATTATAGGCAAGAAATCTGAAGCATTTGCAGGCAATCAGCAGACCAAATATTAATGAAAGTCAGTAATTCAATTTAAAATATCCATGGACAGTTTGTTTCCATGGTTGTTTTACTACCCATACATTGCTGAATGTGACATGAGACGTGTTTAAACATTTTACAGCAGAAGTCTGATTTTGAGTGTCAGTCCAAACTTAAGTTGCATATAATTTGTATACAATCAGTTATTTAGCAGCCTTATTAAAATACTACACATACAGGAATAATATTTCCGTTCCAAAAAATTTGAAATTGAACAATGCATGAATTTTTCTATGTCCTTATTTCTACATGATCATTATAGTTACCATTCACAGGACAAAATTTGAAACAAACTTATCATTAAAAAGAAAAAGAAAAATTAAGAATTTACAGGCTTTAAAGTTTTGATTTCTTCAGAGAGTCTAATGGAACAGTCAACAGCACAAATCCCAGTCTATTTCTTTTCCTGATTCAATTTTATGGCAGGAACTCTCACAGTCTGTATATAATCCAGTTCCAACATCAGGGAGAAATGTCAGTCCCTGAGGAACTTTTACTACACAAGAGTCATTAACCTTAAATATGTCATGCTGGAAATATTCTCTATCTACTTTGAATTCATATATATATGTAAGCTCTAGTCTCACCCTTGTGAAAGACTCCACTCCCAGGTCTGCAAGGCAGGATTCACACTCCATTCTGCCTAAAAATTCTATTGAAATAAATTGATTTTCTGAACCACAATCTAGCATACTGATCTGACCACAAGTGTGTTATTGCAACTTTGGAGTATATTTCATTATTTTATAATGAATTAAAAAATATTTTCATAACTCAATAGTTAAAATTACATATTGCAGCTATTAGAAAGCTATTTGCTCTAGCTAAGCTAGTTTGCTAATTTTTTTCAAGACTTAGTTGCAAGTGTGACAGGACATAAACATACTATTGCAGCTCACTATGAGGAAAGCCAAGTTTGTCACTGGAATGGATCTGAAGTGAAGCAAAACAGTAAAAGGAAAAGTTTTGAGTCATGTAGGAAGAATACCAGGTCTTTACACTGTATTTTTTGAAAGCTAAAAAACAATTGATGTCTTGGTTCAAGCATTCTGATTTGCTTAATCTCAATATTAAACTTTACTTTAGTGAGTTCAGTCCTGGGGAGAGTAATTTTGCCTTTGCTTTCATGTTCCTGTGTTCATTGCTTTATAGGAATATGTAGTCTCAGATTATGGAAGCACATACCCACCTGGAGCTCCTGGAGGATCCCATGCTGGAGAAGGTGGATGTGCCCAAATGTACCCTATAAGAAGCCTGTACTGGAGCAGGCTCTGGGCAGGACCGTAACGATATGGAGAGAGGACAAACACTGGAGCAGGTTTGCTGGGAGGACTTGTGACCCCATGGGGGTCCCACACTGGAGCAGCCTGTTCCTGAAGCACTTACCAAAAGGGAAGGGACCCATGCTAGAGAAGTTAATGAAGAACTGCATACTGTGGGGAGGACTGATACTCAGAATTTTCATGAAGGACTGTCTCCTGTGGAAGGCACCCCACATTGGTGTAGGTAAGAGTGTGAGGAGAAAGGAGTGGCAGAGACAAGGTGCAATAAACTGGCAGCAACACCCACTTCCTGTCCCTCTGTACCACTTAGGAGGAGGATGTAGAGAAATTAGAAATTTAATTGGAACCAGGAAGAAGGGAGGGAAGATTTGGAGTTATTTCTCATTGCTGTATTCTGATTTTATTGAAAGTAAATTAAATTAATTTCCCCAAGGTCAGCTGTGTTTTGACTGTGATAATAATCGGTGAGTGATCTCTCCCTGCCCTCATCTCAATCCATAAGCATTTTGTTGTATTTTCTCTCCCATGTGCAACTGAAGAGAGGCAGGACAGAGCAGCTTTGGTGAGCACCTGTCATCCATCCAGGGTCAACACACAATATATATCACCACTCTTTTGAAAGGGCTTGGATATTAGTTTCATACAGTTTTTAAAGGGTTTAAATACTTTAAAAACTTTTAAAAGGTTTAATACTTTAAATATAGCTTTAATGTCTGTAATTGCATGGGAAACTTGACAGATATGAAGTTAGTGGATTTATAAGGACTCAGCACACTGAGGCCTCAGACCCCTCAGTTTCCTCTGAAGTAAACATCTGTACAAGGTCAGGGCCTACAGTGCTGTAGAGGAGAAAAGTAAGAACAGGTCATAGAGTACCATTTTTTTTTTTGCTTTGAAAATCTGTGTAATCCTAAATTAGAGGCATGCTTCTAAATAATCTACTGTATGATAATAAAGTTTTACATGCAAAATATGTCAAATATCCTGGCAGATTTCCCAAACAGATTTTATTAGATACAGGTTTGCTATATGCTGGTCACACTTTCAGTCATGCAAGTTATGTATATATCAGGTATTTGAGGTAGCAAAATTCATCAGTTTAAGCAAATAGTCTTCATTTTAAGATATATGTCTGTAAAGACCATAAAAATTCATAGAGGCAGCTCTGATCATTGTCAATACTAGTAACTATATGAATTATAATATACAGAGAATATGAATATACAAATACTGCATTAACTTTCATGAATTTTCACACCACTGTAACACATCAGTTTTCTGTGTTCAGTACCTGCAAAAGTGAGAATGACAGGAATTTCTTAATATTCCTTTAATGGAGATTTGCAATGTTACATTTCAATTGTATTTCTTAGCCAACAAACTGTTTAGAAACCAAAGAGAATATTCAGAGGGCCAGTAAGCACCTTGCGTTGGTTGAATTTCTCTGATTGACTAAAGTAATTTCCCTTATTCTCTAAAGCATCTACCCAAGTGCAGTGGCAGAGGCAGGATCTTAAGAAATTAAACATTAACATGCCATTCTATTATTTATTTATTTTTAATAGTGACTATTGATTTTCAAGGCTAGTTTCCAGCTCTTGATGGCTAATTGGTAATGCTTAGGAAAATATTTTTAATATATTCAAAATGAGTTTTATGCCTTTCACAATGCTCCCAGAGCTGGGAACAGAGAAAAAAAAAAAAAAAAAAAAAAAAAGAAAGAATACATTTCGGGCCACAAGAATGAACATGTGTATTCTATCATCATACTCTGCCCTCAAGCCTCATTAACAAAAAATAAATCCTCCATCTTCACTAAACATTCCACTCTATTAATGTGTGTTTTTTCTCCATTTTGTTACAAGAATTAAAATGTTAAAGTAGATATTTAGTTAGTATTTAGATGTGAGAGAGAAACATTAAATCTGTTTCTGTAAAGTAACAGATATTGCAAGGTTCCTTAAAGAAACATTATAAACCATAGGTGTAATATTTATTTACAATAGGAATCACAATATAATCCAGAACATAAAAGCTATATGGAGAACAACAGCAACAGGAAATTGATGTCAAAAATCAAACTGGTGAAAGGCAGAAATGGAGATAAAGCACTGATCTCTCTCTCAAAGAGCAAAAATACTATATGTTTTGCTGAGAACAAGATTCCAAATTTTGCCTTCTGGAAACTGCTGTTAGGAAGGCTTTCCCAAAGGACTGAGATATAAGAAAATTGGAATAATGATGTCAGGAGCTAGAATAGACAGTTTTGGGATTGAAGTCTTAGAGCTGTAAGCAGACATATGTCTTTGTAGTTGTCCAGTATGTCTTCAACAACAACAACAACAACAACAACAACTGAAAAAAAAAAAAAAAAGTTCAGCTTGGATAGATCAGAAAAATACATCTTTCTAACTGTGGAAACAACTCCCTGCCCAGTGCCCAAAACAGGTGCAAAGCAGCAGTTGCATAGTTGGCAGTAATATAATGCAAACAATTTTTTGTTAGTTCAGCTCTATGCAGCATAATAAATTATGTCAATTTTACAATGTTCTATGCTGGTTTTTTTTTTTTTTTTTTTTTTTTTTTTTTTTTTTTTATAATATATGAACATTACTTCCACTTGTTTGTACAGTTTAAATAAAACTTGGGCTAAGAAAGATCCTCAGCATGATAGAAAGAGACCTTGCACTTGTGGCATAGGAACTCTGCTCTGGATTTGGACTCTATAGTGTGGATTAAAATTAAATTCTTCCTTTATCATTATTGTTCTTTTCTGTTATAGCTGTGTCTGCAGTGCTAAACTTATACAGCATTAAATGCTGAAGTCCTGGTAACATTAACAGAATTGGAGTCTGGTGGTTAACAGCTTCTAAGTCTCCTGCAATATCAATTCCTTTTCTCCTCCTTTATTCCTTTTTGTCCATTTGTTCCAGCTTCTAAGCTATTTTAATGGCTTTCCTTCTTTTTTCAGGATGAAGTGAAAAATACTTGTCTTTTCTAACTAATATGTGTGATGTGCCCAGAATATACAAGTTCTTGTAACAAATCTACAAAGATTACTTTGTCAATATAGAGAATATGTAGAACAGAAAACCCAGAAAAAAATACTTAATATAAAAATATTTGCTTTGTGAAGGGGATAATAGAAGAACAAAAACAGCCATGATCATTTACTTTCTTAGTTAACAGTCTCAGAATTATTAAATAATTTCAGTTGGAAGAGACTTTGGGAGGCCTGCAGCACAACCTCCTGCTCAAAGCAGGGCTGATCCTTAATTCAGACTAATTCAGAGTTTTCTCCAGCTGAGTCTTGAAAATCTCCAAGAATGGAAATGGTATAATACCTCTGGACAACCTGTTTCACTGCTGGGTTGTCCTCCTGGAGAAAAGGCTTCTCCTTCTTTCCAGCCTGAGCCTGTCATGTTAAGGCTTGTTTCACTGCCTTTCAACTTCTTTCCACACACCATTGTGAAAAGCCTGACTGTGTCTCTTCTTCCTCTTCTAGTGGTGCTGGCAATACTGTTGAGTACCCCTGAAACCACCCTTTCTCCCAGCTGAACCAGCCCTGGTGCCACAGTCTCTTCTCACAGGACAAGGGCTCCAGGCCTCATCATCCTAATTGCAGTCCCTGAACACACTCCATTCTGTCCATGCCCTTCATATATTTTTAGGGATCAAAACTAAATGAAATATCCAGATATGGTCTAATGAATGTGACATAGAAGAGTATAATCCCTTCCCTTGATGGTCCTATTATTAAAGCCCAGTATATTTTTGGACTTTGCTGCTGAGATGCACTGCCGATTTCTGAGATGCACTGCTAATGCTATTGTACTACAGCCACAATATAAAAATATGGGTGTCTTAATCCATCTTTTGTATTGCATTCTTTCTTTTTCTTGAGAACAAGTAATTCAAATCTTGTGTTACACTGAAGAATTGTAATCACTTCTTGCACTGCCAGTGAAACAGCAGTTTTCTTTACATTTTCAAGGGACACCATACTGCTTATACATCCCAAACTTCATAATCCTTGTCTAAATGTTCTAATAGTGATCTTCACTCTTCTGTATCAGATTTACTATTTCAACTTCTATCTACTTCACTGTTACAAAGTCATTCCTTTTTTCCCATATATGAACATTATAGGCATTCTGAACTATCTTCTAATTACGTTATAGATACACAGAACAGTTTTCCAGTTATCTACAGTTTGCAAAGTCATGTGATAACTACTTCACTTGTGTTGTTATTTTGATGTCAGTGGTGATCGTCTGTATAAAAAAACCCAAAACAATCTTGTCATGTTATGGTCCTTTGCCACTTTATAAAAAAGAGTATGCAAACTAAAATAAACAAAACAAAACAAAACAAACAAAAAAAAAGTAAAAGGAAGAAAGAAAACGCAGATATATAGATTTGTATGTTCATTAAAATAATGTGACTACTTTGTGCTTTAAGCTGTAAAGAATATAAGGAAAATTGAAATAAATTCCAGACCAGTGCTAACACCTTAAGTCTGTCTACAGACAGTAGAAATATAGCCAATGCCTACTTTTTACAGAAATCAGACATTATTATATTAAAAAGCGGATGACATAGAAATTGACTCCAAGAGCTGATTATTTAGAATCACAGAATCATAGAATATACTGAGTTGGAAGGGGCCCATCAGGATCATTAAGCCCAACTCCTGGCCCTACACAGGACACCCCAAGAATCACAATTTATCTGAGAGCATTGTCCAAATGCTTCTCTAGCTCTGTCACACTGGTGCTGTGGCCACTTCTCTGTTCCAGTGCCCAAACACCTTCTGTGTGAGAAGCCTTTTTCTAATATCTAACCTAAACCTCCCAACTCAACTTCATGCCATTCCCTCAGAACATGTAACTAGTTACAAGAGCAAAGACATCAGTGTCTATGCATCCACTTCCCCTCATGAGGACATTGAAGTTTTCAGTGAGGTCTGCCCTCAGTTTCTAGTGGTTCATCTTCTCCAGGTTGAATAAACCAAGTGACATCAGCTGCTGCTCATAAGGGGCTCTCCAGACTCTTCACCATCCTCATGGCCCTCTTCTGGAAGGTCTCTAATAGCTTAATTTCTTTTTTATATTATAGCACCCAAAACTGCCCCCAGCATTCGAGGCAAAGCTGCCTCAGTGCACAGCAGGGAGGGACAGTCCCCTCCCTTGTCCAGTTGGTGATGCTGTGCCTGATGCCCCTGCAGGACTCGGGTAGCCCTTCTGGCTACCAGAGCACTGCTGACCCATGTTCCACTTTCTGAAAATCAAGACCTGCAAGCCCTTTCCTTAGTGCTGCTCTTCAGCGTCTCATTCCCCAGTCTATCCACACAACCAGGGTTGCCTGTCCCATGTGCAGAATCCAGCAACTGCTGGTTGGTTATTGACCATCTCTCTAACTTGTCTCTGCTGGGCCTCCCTGCCCTTGAGGGCGTGGACACCTGCTTCCATTTAATTGTTGTTGGCAGCCAAACTTAGTATTTCTTCAATTCTTGCATCCAATATCCAGCAAATGTTCTACTACATAAATATTCAGGAATTTTACAGCTATCTTCTAATAATGAGCACAGTACCCAAGCTACATCGCAGAGATAGTACTAATAGTATATCATCTTTGATTCTGCTAATTAAAAGGTGACGTTTCCTGAGAATACTTTGAACAGTCACTTTAGAGTAAATTGCTTCACCTCATCATAAGTTCCAATGATTTTTTCTTTTCTTCTAAAGACAGGAAAGCATAACTTTATATCACGTGCACTGCAATTTTCTCTATAGTTGTCATTTACAGAGTTTGATTCTGTTGTTTTAAATTGACATATAATCTTTAAAAACTAGTACAGGATTATAAAGAGAATTTGCATCTGTTTTACTTTTCTTTCCCTTTTATTTGCTTTATTCAAAGCAAATAATTACCTTAAAAAAATACCTTAAGACATTAATAAATTCATCATTGTATAACATAATACTGTATCTCTAAGAAATTTGCCCTTTGGATTGTCCTGAAAGTGACAATGAAATGTAAGCAAGCCCATGTCACAAACAGCCTGAAATGATGATGTCATTGGAATGGATGTCCAGAAACTTTCACTAAAACACTATGTATCAGTTGAATACTCCCATAGAAGAATTTCCAGAAGAGCTAACTACTCTTTGAGGGCATCAATGGGAAATCATTGTTTTTGAAGAAATCAGTGCTGTTTCTTTTTTTTCTCTTGCCTGATCATCAAATGTTTCCTGAACTCAAGACAACCCAAGCTGCTTATTGTACCTAGGAAGTCACTGAAAAATTCAAAGCTGTATATATTGAAAGATTTCCTTTTTGTCTCTTATGTATCTCAAGGAAAAAAAAAATCCTATTGCTTAATACAATGCCTAGAAAGTCCAACAAAATTTTCAAAATGTGTAGACATATTTCCATAACTTCCTGGGTGTTTGAGGTTTAGGGTTCTTTTTGTCTCCCAATATGCTTTGTGGTTATTCAGAAAAGAGAATCTTCTTCTGCTACCATTTACAATCTATTCTGCACAGTCGTACAGGTAACTTGTAGTTAGTTCAAATCACAGCACTCAGCATTCCTACTGTTCCCACAGAAACACAGATATACAGAATGCTTTCTATTTATATTCAGCCAATAGTCATTTAAAGCTTCGTGGAGATGCACATGTTCAGCAGCTTTACACTTAAAGTACTACTATAACTGTTAGCCCCCATTATCCTTACCACAATTTAGGTAATTCGGGTGTCAAAAAAACAACTTCATAATTTTTATCACAATGTGGTAATTTTTTGTGATCATGCCTCCTGTACCTTTGATACCTCCTGTACCTAGTTGATTCAGGATTGTGTTAAAACATACAACACAAAATATTCCTAAACCCTAGGGTGGATTTTCAATATTCTTTTACATATTCTTAATAAGAACATGTATTCTCCTTTATGGGAGTACCTCAATAAGACCTTGAAATGAACAAACCTATTTCACAGCAGAACCTCCTCCCTTCTTCCTTCTTCACCAAGAAATAATCTCCTCACATCCCTGTTTTACAAGAACACAAAAAACAACCACAAAAAGTGAACAGAATTGATAATGAGTACCCAGTTTGGAAAGAATGAGGGAGGAGGTAAGGAAGGGAGTTAAAAATTCTTTTTGTGCCTGCTACCAAACTCTGACCGAATATATCTGGGAAAGACAATACTAAGAAGTAGAATTATGGTTGGAAAAACTTATTTACTTTTTTGTCTTCTTTGTATCTATACAGTTTCCTGATTTAACAGGCATTCTCAGAGAACTTTGATGCACAAATTAGAATCTATGTCTCTTCTTGTCTGCATGTTAAGCATCTAAAGACTGATGAACAGATTTAAAATCTGAGCAAAACTCTTATGGATTCCTTCCAGCTGTAAAAGCAATTAGTCAAAAATTAACCTATTAATAATTCTGTTGAGGTTTAAGAGTTTTGTTTCCATTAAATCAGAGAAAGCTATATAAAAGTGAGGCAATATAGGAAGTGAGGTATAATGTTAACTGTACAATCTGATACCAATCCCTATCAATTAATCTGTACAATCCTTACCAATTAATAGGATTTGAATCATCTTCATATGCATAAAAGATTAGGTACTTGAATTCTGCTTATAACAAAATATTAACTGATAGAAATTGACATTAAACAATAAATTCCTTGATGCGCAGGGTAGGGGGAAGGAAAGGTAAAATTTCCCAAAAATCCAGTAATTTGAATTCAGAGGTGAAAATAAAATCATGGTATGCATCATGTTCCCCAGGCTTACACGTAGTTTTGTTTTAATTTGAAATTCTGATTACATTGAAAGGTTGCTAAAAATCTCCCTTGATCTAATTCTGAAAAAAAATTCCTATGTCTATTACAGTTACAAAATAAGTACATTTTTTAAAAGCATGAATATCATTAAAAGAAGAATCTATCCTACTGTCTCCATGAATAAGTAAAAGAATTCAAAAAAATTGTTCAATATCAACAGCAGCAATAGAACACTTTTCCTGTGTTTACTGCATGTGTATTTAGGGAGCAATTCTATACCTTTTAATTTATGCTGTGTGACTAGCTGAATTTAAAAGGATTTACAGTAAGCAAACTATTTGCAGCAATGAATATAATTTATTGATAAATGTTTCACTGAGGATAAAATCGGACATTAAAGTGCTATTACTTTCATACCCTTACAAAATTGGTTTCTTGAATGGCAGGCATTTTACTTCTTGAACAATACTAAAATTTGAAAATAAAACAGAACAAAAACTAAACAAAAGGAGAGCAGTTCACAGAACTGCAGAATTACATAGCAGGTAACAAGATGTTGGACCTTAATCTGCCTGGAATCTACTCATGCATTTCTCACTAAAAACTAAAGTATGATATGTCTTCTAAACACTAACAAACATAGTTCTATATGATAATGAAGTCAAGTAATTTCCAGGAACATTATCTAATTTCTCTGAAGGCTATTGGCCTAACAGTCATGAAAAGAAAATACTAGGAACATCATAATCCAATATAACACCTCTTCAACAAGCTGACTATTTGTCCACAATTTTGAAGTGCAAACAAGAAGAGACTTAAATAGAAACAGCTGGTGTGGGGTGCTTTCATCTGAGTTAATATTTAAATATTATCTCAGTAATCAAAGATTTCTCTACTTTGAAGACTACATAATCCAATTCATGATAAAATGAGATGCAACATAGGACCTCATATTGAATTACTAACTTGACTGAATGAGAATGAAGCCTAAAATCTAAAAATGCATTATCTTTAGTGGTTTACAGCATATTAAATTCCTTAATTGAGTTGATACATAAAACATCATGAGATGTTTTACATAATGAGAAAGAGGCAGGCAAAAAACACAGTTTTTTTCTTTGTTTCTTTTTTTGTTAATATAACAGTTCTGCTTCTTGAATTTCTTGTATTATTGACCATTATTGATAATGTAATGTAATAGTAGTACTGATAATGAACAGCTAAGCCAGAAAAAGCTATGTCTGATCTCTAGATCAATTTGCAAAATGTTGTAGCTAGAATTGATAAAACTGAAATTGTACACTGTAGTTTTTAGTCCAGCACTATATTTTAACACAAGTTGAAACAAAATTAACATTAGATATATCTTTCTAGGTTATCATAACTAGAGTTCTGCTCCCTGTATCAAAAATAAGTTTAACTCTTAAAGATTTTCAATGCTTTTTTAAATTTATTTTGAAACTAGTATACTCTAGAGCGGTGTGGATTTGAAGAGAAAAGTGTCCTGGTTCAATATAGAGTTAATGACTTTATATGTAAACTGCTACTATTAAAATTTGATTTTTAATCATTAGAACACAAAAATTCTTATAAATAATAATAATTTTAGAAATGTTTTAAACTAGCAGGTAGGTATTCTTTTTGGACATAAAAATGGATTTCTATGAAGAAAGAAGTCAGTTCTAGTTTTTAGCAATTAAGATTTAAATTTATCCACTTATCTTCCATAAAAAAATATCTAACACCTCTACTGTAATTTTGACTCCTTGTCCCATACATGAAGATGTTTTCCAAGGTATCCAGTACTGGATGAATAACTTCTTAATTCAAGTTTTGTTTAGCTGCCAGGGGTGGTTAGTATCTTTCAATATTGATGTTGTAGAACACAGTATCACAGAACAGTTAAGTTTGGAAGGGTTATCTTGTCTAACCTGCCTCCTCAAAAAAGGTAAGGACCTTGTCCAGGCATCTCTTGGATACCTCAAAGGATGGAGCATCCACAACTCCTCTGTGTGTACCCTGTGCCAGTTCTCAGGCACCCTCACATTGAGAAAGTGCTCCCTGATGTTCAGATGGAAGCTCCCGTGATTCAGTTAATGTGCATTGCTTCATGTCCCATCACTGGGGCCACTGGGCACCTCTGGGAACCACTGAATGTTTGGGATTTTGTATTAGTTTGAAGGATGGAGACTCCACAACCTCCCTGAACAACCTATTCAGGTGCTCAGTCAGACCAAAGTAAAAAGAAAGCTTTGCTAATGTGAACAGCACTGTGTCTCAGCCCACTGTATCTAAGCCCATTGACTCTTTCCCTGTCACTGGCCATTATCAAGAAGATCCTGGTTTTATTTCCTTACAACCTGCCTTCAGATATTTGCATACATTGAAGAGATCACCCTGAGTTTTCCCCTACACCAAGCTGAACAGGCCTGTTTCTTTAAGTCTTCCCTAACAGGAGTTTCTCCAGCCCATAAATCATTTTTGTGGCCTTTTTTGAACTCTCTCTATTATGTCCATAGCTCTCTGATACTGAGGAACCCCAAAGTGAACACAACGTTCTGGTATATAGCAGCCATGTGGCCTTACCAGTGCCCAGGAAAAAGGAAGATCATGTTTGATCTGCTGACAATCTTTCTCCTAGCCCAAGAAGCTGATGGTCATCTTGGTTTCAAGTGCCTGGTGGTAGCTCACGTTCAACTTGGATGCATTCATAACCTTCTCTTCATAACAATTTCCCGGAGGAATAAGCCCAATGTGATCTTATTCCTTTCCTTCCAGGTGCCGGTTTCAGCATTTTCTTAACTTCATTATCAAGTTGGTTAAGTATGACTCCCTCTTGGTAAATTCATACTGACTGCTTCTGGTAGTTTTCTTCTTGGTCAATTGCCTGGAAATGATTTTCAGGATCCTTTTCACAGATGAAGGTGAGGCCTGTAGCTCTCTGGGTCCTTCTTCTTGCCATTCTTGAAGATAGAAATGACACTTTCCTGAAATCCTCAGACACCTCTTCTAATCACCATGATCTCTTGAAGATAATGAAAAGAAGCTTTTCATTAACATCAGGCCTGACTCATCAATGGGCACAACTCATCAATGTCCATGGATTTATGTATGTAGAGGCTTGCTTCTTTTTCACCAATTATATAACTTTCCTACTTCAGATGTTGTTCCTGGTTTTTGCTAGTAAAGTTGGTAGCAAAAAGAGGAATTCAGTACCCTCAGCCTGTTCCATGTCCTTTTAGAGCAAGGTTGCCAACTCATTCAGCAGTAGTGTTGCACAGTAGGACCATATTTTCCTTAGTTTACTTGTTGATATATTAACAGATACCTTTTTCTTCCCTTTGACATCAGACTCTATTTCATCAGACACTCTTTCTGGGCTTTGATTTTCCTACCTGCCTGTCTCAATGCTTAAACAGTGTCTTTTTATTCCTACCAGGTTACCTGTCCCTATTCCCATGCTTCATATATTTTTATGTCTGAGTTTCGTCAGAGCATGTTCCCACATGCATGCCCCTTGATATTTTGCCTGTCTTCCTGCTTGTTGGGATAGACTGCTCTGAACTTGCAGGATGTGAGTCCTGAACATGAACCATTTCTCCTGGGGCTTCCTTCCAACCAAGGCTTTATGTAATGGGATTGCTTGAAGATGAGTCTCAAAGTTCAAGCCAATTCTTGCTCTCTTGAAGTCAGGGTTGCAATTTTCTTTTTGCTCTGCTTCCTCCTCTCAGGGTCCTGAACTCCACCATCTCATGGGAATGGTAATCAAAGCTTCTTTTGGCATTCACAATCCTTCCTTGTGTGAGAGTATGAAGTCCAGCAAAGCACCTCTACACTCTGGTTCCTTTCCACTTGAGTCAGGAAATTGTCACTTCAGGCATGTGCTTTATGGTTTATGTCATGCTCTGCTGTCCCCGTTCCAGAAGACACTGGTGTGATGGAAGTTTGCAATGATGATCAGGACCTGTTAATGAAGCTCCTTCCAGCCCTCTGTAGAAGGTCTCACCTTGTTCTTCTTGGTCAGGTGGTCTACAATAGACACCCAATATTACACTGTTACCCAAAAGCTCTCAGTTTTTTCATCATCCATCTCCAGGAGAAACTCCATGCCTTTCAGCTGCTCTCTTAAATAAAGGGCATCTACCCCCTCATCTTCCTCCTCTGTCCATCCTAAAAAGAAGGCCTAATAACTCAGTTGAAGTACTCCAATCATGTTAGCCGTTCCACTGCATTAACATGATTCCAACTAGATCAAAGTTCTGCCACTCTACACAGATTGTTGATTTACCATTTTTTTTCCCCATGCTACCTGAGTTACTCGACAGGCACTTCAGACAGGCACCCCTGATGATTTCCCAGAAGGTGCTTAGAGAAGGGGGAGAAAAAATATTTTTTGGTATTTCATACAGTGTTTTAAAAGTGCGTCATGACATAAACAATAAGTTTAGGAAAATTTTCCCAAAGTTCTTTTGAAAGAAACAGAATTTTAATTGGATAGACATGGAACATAGGGACAGATAATAATTATTTCCAAATCACTTAACAAGTTTTTACTCTATTAATACTTCAATTTCAGGAAGAACATAAATTCTGTGAACAGAAAAAAAATACCTTTTACCAGAAGATTTCATATATTTATTGACCCAAATCAACATATTACTAGTGAGACCAATTGACAGATTATTTTGTTACAAATTTTTTAATAAACATTGATTCCAACTTTTGTCTCTGTTTCCCATGAGTCACACAGCAATGTTATTTGTATAACAGAGATTGTATTCCTAATTAATTTTGTTTCATGAAAATTTTATTAGTAAAATATACACTAATTGCTCCTCATTATACAGGAGCACTTAAAACTAAACTCTAGATACAAGATGCATGAGGAAAATGTTCCTTTGGCTAGAGGAGTTAGCTTACAGAGGTCTAAGTTTTATAAACAGCAGAAGAAAAAAATTCTGTCTGCTTGGATATTGGAAGTAATAATAAATAAGTATAAATAAGTAATAATAAAACTTGTCAACATTTTTTGGAATTTTTGCAAAGTAAGCTGTGAGCATGCATCGGGAGCAATAAGACACTCCTCTCTCATATTTTGAGTACTGAATGGAGGCATAGCTGAAGTGAGATAGAAATTAATTTTAGTTAACTTTTGTCAAATGTAAATATTCCCATGAAAAAATAAATAAAAGCTCAGGGTTCTGCACAGGTCTGTTTCACAAGGAAATGCATTGGGGCAACATAATATTTATGCTTAGCAAAAAGTACTAAAACAGATAGAAGCCTCTTCTATAAATGCCTATTTATTTTCCTGTTATCTTGTTAGACCAAATAGTTAAGACACTTTCTAGAATTTAACAAACAAGTAGCAGAATGATTAAGACTCAAAACCTGATGACAATGAACTGCATGGTCACATGAACTTATCAGAATGGAGAGCCATCTTGAAAGAAAGCCTGGACAGGTTGGAAAAGGGTGCTATCAATAACTGTGCGAAGCCAATGCAAAGTCCTGACATGACATTACCAGAGAGCCCAGTCCAGACTAAAAAGTATGTGTCTGGTGAAAAACCTTACCAGAAGGGAGTGGACAACAAGCTGAACAGGAGTCAAAAAAGGCAAATAGGATCCGGTACTGCATCCCCAGGGGCATTACAAGCATAGATATCACAATCATGCCACTCAGTGCTTGTCAGGTCATGCCTGGAATATACTATATTCAGTTCTCAACCCCACAGTTCAAGAAAGATGTAGACAGACTGGAGAGGCTCCAAAGGAGGACCACGATAATTATCAAACAGCTGGAAAATCTGCCCTAGAGGAAAGACTAAAGGAGTTAGGTCTCTGGTGCCTGTAGAAGAGAAAGCTCAGGGGGAAACTGATCACAGCACTCCAGTGCTTAAAGTGTGGCTACAAAAAAATTGGAACTTTATAAAAATCAATGATGATAATTATCACTTGTTAGGGAACAACAACAACAAAAAAGAGTATATTTATTCTCAAGTTTAAGCTACCATTTGCAAATCAGTTTTCTGTGTAACACATGGTATACTTGAGTACATGCATAAAATGAAATAAGCCAGGACTATTTCGTTCCCAGTTACCTGCAGCATGTTGCAAACCAATTGTGCTGTGCAACTGACTCAGTGCATCACAACTTGGTCTGATAAATCTTATTGGTTCAGCTACAGCTTAGTACTTAAGTGTAGTTAAGCAAAGAGGCAGACTGCATATATCCCAACAAGGAGATCAAATTAATAATTTCTCTATGACTCAGAGCTCTGGAGGCAGAATGATGCTAAATAGATCAGAAAATTCAGACTGATTGGATCTTAGAGGTCTTTTCCAACCTTAATCAATCTGTGACTGTGTAAGAATATGACAGACCTGTCAGTGAACTGAGCTGATAATTCCTGAGCTGACATTTGTATTGCATTCCACATATTATTTAGGATTCTTGTCTTCCCCGCTATTTTTTTTTTTTTTTTTTTTTCATTATTCAGGGCATGAGATCCTGCTTGACTTCTGTCAAGGAAGCTTATAATATTTCATATTCTATCAGAAACAAATAAATCCATTAATGGAAAACCTGAATTTTGCCTTCTATAATAGGCTGAATGTCTCAAGATAAAAAGACACCTAAATAATTTTAGATTTCCGGTATTAGTCATTCTTGTCATATTAGAGGAGGCACCTATAACCATGTTTTGTTTACGTAAAACAACAGTTTCTATAGCTGATTTCTCAACAAAACTTCAGTAAGAAATTAAAATAATGGGTCTGACTGCAGCAGATTTCTCTGATGACAGTTAGCTAATTTTCAATGCTTGAGAACTTAAAAAATATTTTGACAACTAGCAGTGAAAGCTTTCAAGCCAATTCCACTTCCATGAAAAAGTGTCACAATGTTTTATTATGTGTTCATTATCTTGCATGTTTAGGATGTCTATTAGAATAAATTTTTTACTTGTGAGGGTGGTGTGATACTGAAATACATTGCCACAGGAAGCTGTGGATGCCCCAGGCCTGGCACTGTTCAAAACCAGGTTGGATAAGGTCTTTTGCAATCTGGCCTACTGAAAGATGTCCCTGCCCATGACAGGAGGGTTTGGATTAGATGATTTTTAAGGTCCCTTCCAACCCTTGACATTCTATGGTTCTATGACTTCTTTACATTAAGAGGAATGAGCAGGGCTGGTTTATTGCAAAGTACTGTCCAGTTTCTAACATACTATGCTTCAACTCTACTTTCACTTCAATATTAAATAGTAATGAGTTTATATTCAAATAATCACATATTAAATAGGGAAGAAATAGCAAAATTTCTGTGCAAATAGGTACATATTTTATTTAGTGTGAACACCAGAATCCACATACCATATACAATCCAAGATACTGTAATTTTCACCAGACAAATAGTCTGATTGATTTCAAGTCCTTCATCAAAAAATAAAGGCTGATCTTAAAGTTCTACTAAAGCTCAGACTTACTGAGTATCCATGCTATTATATCCTGCAGCTTCACAGCTTCACTCCTTGTAACAATCCAGCACAATAATGCCTTGAGCAGTCAGGCTACATTTCAGGCACTAAATCAGTCTCTAATCTCTTACTAAGTCAATTGTGTATCTGCAATATATTTCCTATGAACACCTGTACTTGCATATATATGGAACTCCGATTCATATAAACACTTACTGATGGAAATTAGTTCTCATTTCTCATTCTCATCTCTCAACCCAATTATTGGTTTTGTTGCTTTCCTTAGTGATAGCTGAAGCAAATTCCTTAAAATTAGACATTCAGTTCTATTTAGTAACATCTAATACTAACCCTTTCAGTATATTGCTCAGCAATCAATGATTCTGAGGGTTTTGTTTAGCAGTTGCTTGCATTTATAAATATGTATGTCACTAGAATATGTCAAGCCAGATCCTCTGTATAGTGTAATCCTAAGGCCTTCTATTACAATTTCCCTAATGTGGAGAAAAATTACATTCTGTTATGCTTCTGCAGTATGAGGTCTAAAGTATTAATTCACCTCATACTTGATGTCACAAAAAAATTATGTCTTCAAACAGGAAACATGTTCTATTAAAATCCTATAGAAATGTGCAGATGTCTTAATTAATCTTTCCTTCTAGCTGAGAATCAAAAAAATTTAGTTTCCAACAATAATTCCAATTTGGTTTTGTTTTTTGTTTTCAATTTGATAGAATTGGAGGTTTCTCATTTTTATTTTAATCCTGAAATAGGATCATCCTTCAGACTCAGATCAGACTGGTTTTTGATTTTGGGCCCCAAATGCATGCAACTTGACTACCAAGAACAGTATTTGAATTAAAATTTCATTTTTAAACAGAGTATAGATTAGTGATTGATGCATCCAACATAGCAATTATGATTTAGTTTTATCTGTTTAAGGTTACAGTAATGGGAAAAGAATCAATAGGCTCAGACTGGTATGAGATCATGTTTCACTCCTAATACATGCCTAAGTAAGGACTTACATACAAAAGTGAAAACTGTGAGAATGATTTATCTGAGATTCTTATTGGCACATTTTACAATCATTTATGACAAATTGTGAGTATATCTAAGTAGCACCTTCATATAAAAAAATACTATGCTTTAGAGTAATTATCAATTTTTAGATATAACTGCTTGAAGTCCTTGCCTACCTCACAACTACTATTTGTGGGAATACTTCCAGAGGATTAAAAACCCTGTGTTATTATCCAAATATATATGACTGGTTTGCTCTAGGAAAAGTACCATTCAGGTATTCTTCTGAAAACTGATTATAATCTGTCAATATATGCTGCAGGCTGAGGTTACAGCTGATGAGATTTTCTTTGTAAGAGAAAATAAAAACAAACTCTTTACAAAAATAAAATTCAAGGAAGCATTGGTATTGAGAGATTAAGAAGGGGTCAATATTTACAATTTGAAGAATTTAGTAATAAGAAATTCTATTAGTTTTACTATATTCAGAATTAAAATTGAACTTAAAAGCAAGAGGAGTCAATATTCTGCTAGGTCTCGCTACAAACCTTGTTGAAATGGAACATGCATGTGTCCAGGAATATGTCCTAATGACTGATTTCAAATAGAAACATTTATTGGACATCATGGGACAATATCAAATCCAAATGGGGAAATAAATTAGGAGGAAAAAAAAGTGAATTAATACAAAATAAGTTAGACTGCCAATGATCTTTGGTTCAAAAAGTCAATTCCCTAGAATCAAAGACAACCACAAAATAGAATAATTCAAAAAAAATACTATCATCATAACACAAAGAGGGGCTTGTGGATTTTGTTAGAATACAATTCCAGAATTTTTCCAAGTTTTCTTTATCAAAGATTTATCACTTCTATCAAATGATCTGGAGGAAAGGATCAAATGCACCCTCAGCAGGTTTGCTGGTGACACTGAAGTGGGGGCAGTGGCTGATCCACCTGAAAGCTCTGCTGCCATTCAGTGGGACCTTGATCAGCTGGAGGGTTGGGCAGAGAGAAACTTGATGAGGTTCAACAAGGGCAAGTGTCAGGTCCTGCACCTGGGGAGGAACAGCCCCAAGTGCCAGCACAGGCTGGGGCTGCCCTCCTACAGAGCAGCTCTGTGCAAAAGGACCTGGGACTGCTGGTGCATCACAAGCTGTCCATGAGCCATCAGTGCCCCCATGGCCAGGAGGGCCAATGTCATCCTGGGGTGCATTGGGAAGAGTGTGACCAGCAGGTCGAGGGAGGTGATCCTCCCCCTCTACTCAGCCCTGGTGAGGCCACACCTGGAGTGCTGTGTCCAGTTCTGGGCTCCTCAGCACAAGGGACACAAGGAGCTACTGGAGAGGGTCCAGTGGAGAGCCACAAGGATGATCAGGAGTTTGGAGCTTCTCTCTCATGGGGAGAGACTGGGCCTTTTTTGTCTGGAGAAGACTGAGAGGGGATCTCACTAGTGCTTATAAATATCTCAAAGGCATGTGACCATGGGATGGTGCCAGACTTTTCAGTGATGCCTAGCAACAGAAGAGTAGTAGTGGCAATAAATTGAAATACAAAGCTCTATATCACTGTGAGGAAGAACTTTACAGGGAGAGTGGTATAGCACTGGTACAGGCTGCCTGGGGAGGTCATGGACTCTCCCCTTCTGGAGACATTCAAAACCCACTTGGATGTGTTCCTGTGTAACCCACTTTAGCTGATCCTATTTTGCAGCAGAGTTAGACTAGATGTCTCCAGAGGTCCCTTCCAAATGTAACAACTAGGTGATTCTGTGATTCTTTCTATTCTATACAAAATCCAATCATGGACAGTATGTTACTTCCTACAGTAACAGTGTCCTGTTGTTTATATTGATTTTTTTTTCCATTTAATATTCACATGTACTTCATCCTTTCTAGTACTCCACTCTATCTACCTCATACCTAGAAAGAAACTGTCTTAATTACTTTGTAAATTAATTACTTATTACTTTAATTGTTTTGTTTTTTTAACTATGTAGACATTTTCTTTTTTAAAATGAGCAAAACTAAAATTAGTCATCTCTTTCCATTCTATTTTGATTTCTTTGAATTCATGTTCATTTAATTTTCATAAAAATTTTTCTCACAGATTGTGTTATCCTAGAAAAAGATACTAGGGATTCCTAGGGTTACTTTTTATTTCAGCAGTACTGCCAATATGAAGCATTTTATCAATGATTTTACCTTATTTATTTTATAAGATGCCAAAATACTCTTATGTCAATATGATTATTTACTGTTCTGTTGAGCAGTGAATCAGTAAAATAATTAGTTAAATCTCTACACATTTCAGTCTCCCAGAAATATTCAATGAGTTTTGTTTATGCAGAAAAACTCCTGAAAACTCAGAAGTTTCCATGATGGAAGAAACTCATCCTCCAGAGAGCTCTTTTTATAGGCTAGAGAAGCCTTAAAGTCAGACCCAACATTAAAATATGCATTTAAAGCAGAAAAAATATTATCTTGTTAAGAAGAGCTCTTAATTATGATAAAAACAGCACAAGCTTTGAAGACCCATATAACTGATCTAACCTTTAAAAACCAGCACTGATTTATCTCTCCACCATCACATTTTAATAATAATGAATCTCTCTGATAAATGTGCATCTTTTTAAAAAGACACACAAAGGGCCATACATGCTTACCTTGTGCAACTCCCACCATTGATTTCATGACATCACTTACAGAAATAAAATGGATAGGACTGCAGTTTCTATATATAAATGCTGAGCATTTATTTTTTAGAGCTAGAACTGGTTTAAGATGCACTATAATGATGGAAGTAGATATATATTCAAAGAAACAGTACTGACCTACTATCTGCACTTTTCTCAAGCTATTTTCAGCACATTTGCACATTTACATTTCATAAGCAGAAAAGGAACATTTCTCTACATTGCTTTATAAAAAAATGGGGTTGACTTTGGCTTCTGTCTGTCTAGAAGAATGCTTCACTGAATATAATTTCAAAGTCTGATCATTCACAGTTTTTCTTTTGGTTTGTGGCAAGGATTTAGCTTAGGTCAAACTGCTTGTTTATAGTGTGGGGGGGGCTTTTTAGTAAAGCAGTATAATTAAAAAAAAAAAAAGGTTGGAAGCAGTTAACTTTCTTGTAAATCTCAGAAATCCTCACACAGGCCTTACAAACACATATGTACCGGTTATATGCAAATCCATACTAAGCAGAAGAAACAAGGTGATGTTTCCCCAGGTAATAAAATGTAGATGTTCCTTATGAAGGTTTACATATCTTCAATATATTTCCTATGAAAAAATATTTTTCTGAAGATTGTATCTTTATAACGTATGCTAATCTTTTGGGGATTTCTTGCACAACCTTTTAAGTTTCCTTAATATTGTATGGTCTGTTTCATATTATATTATGTCTTTACAGTGCTAACCTGCATGCTCAAGTTATTTGACTAAGTAAATGAAGCTTTTCAGGCAACAATGTGACTGGACTAAAATCAAATCACTGTTATCATAGAAAGTAAACTGAGGTCAAAGATAGCTCACACACAGTGGGGGAGTAGAGGAGGCTACAGAAGCTTCACAGCAACAGGTGATTACCTTCTATTCAGGTGCTGATAATTTCTCATCAACTAACACAAAGCCTACATGTAAATAGCAGGATACAAAGAATAACCCTAGAGCTGATCAGTTTGAAATTCTGAATATGATTTTTAAAAGTGCATAAACCAAAAGCAAACTAACAGCATAAATCCAATAAATGAAATAATTAATTAAGTTTATGAAGGCATGATACAAAAATGGATTACCTATTAGATGAGAACCCAAAGACGTAAAAATTCCACTGTATTTAAATATAGCTAAGAGTACAAAAAAAAAGAGAAAAATAAAGCTTAAATCACAAAAATAGAAAACTTAAATATATATATATTCAAGAAAATTGCAAACTGTCCTTCACTCTATAGTCATTCTTGTAGCCGTGCTACCACTTCATGAGTTAAAGATAGAAAAATACATCATGAATCTTAGCTGATTATTATTATGAAACCAAATAAGAGTATCATTGAAAGACAAACTAGTTAAGAAATATCACTTTTCATAAAAGATATGTAATGTAAACTAAATGCTGGTAAAAAACTTGGAAAGATATCTCAAAATGAAGAGGTAGAATTATTACAGCATGTTAAGTGAAAAAAAAAAAAAAAACCAAATACAAAACCAGAAGTGGATATAGCATTATGGATAAATATGAAAAATATGTCTAAACTTAAATGTAAGCATGAAATTTTAATACAGATATTAGTATAAGTAACAGTAGACTTCTGAACTGTTTTAAAGTCAGATTAG
Source organism: Vidua chalybeata (assembly GCF_026979565.1). NCBI lineage: Eukaryota > Metazoa > Chordata > Aves > Passeriformes > Viduidae > Vidua > Vidua chalybeata. Next base: position 20,708,229 of record NC_071570.1, on the reverse strand, counting down.
GATGGCAAAGAAGAAATGAACCCTGGATTATGTTCACTGCAAGATGAACTCACACTGTGATATTATTTATATCTGCATACCTGTTTAAGATTATCCTGTAATACAGAGGAGTCAGAAAATAATTTAAACAAAGGTATTAATTTTAAACATCATTCTTATCTGCTTATTTTTAGAGATAGGTATGATGTTCAGACTCTTATTATACCTATACATATGCATGTATAGGTCCTAGTTATCTCTGAATCTAAAATTGTATTAGGAAAGACCAGAGAAAAATCCAATGTACTATTAATATACTTCTGTGTAGCCAATTCTTTGTATTAGAGGGTGATGACATAAAATCTGAGAAAACAGATGCTTAAACAACTATTTTTCTGGGTAAAATCTTTTAATATCTCAAAGAGATATGACAAGACAGGGATTCCTTGACAGAACTATTAGATGCAGGAAAAAAGAAATGTTTATATATAGTCAGCTTATTAGGCAGAATTTGCATAATGTTTTACAAGATAAGGTAAATAAAATCAACATTCCAGAAGAAAATAATTCTTTAAAAGGTAATATAAATTAAACTTCAATAAAAGCTGCAGTGGATTGATTTATTGTTATATTTTCTTCTTCCTTTGGGCATTAAACTATTACAAGACAACAAATCAGCCAAAATAATTCTATTTCTCTTTAAAAGCCATGGATGGATTTGATCTAAATCAGTGAAAAATGTGAAATGAAGTGGTCTGGATATCTGAGAAGAAATAGTCATTCCCATTGCAAATCTTATACAAAATGGAATATTCATATAGATTATACAATTCTGATATAAAAGCTGTACACTCTTTCTCCCCCTTAAAAAGGAGAGGAGGAATCTGTAGATTTTCCAAAGATGAAAGAGATTTCAGGAAGACACAGACAATTCAAAATTAAAAAGAGAAGATAAGTATTTCAAAAACACTTGACCTACTGTCAAAATATAGACAGGAAGGAAAAAAAGAGGTGCAAAAAGAAATTGTGGAATATATAACAATGCAATAAAAAAATTAAGATTAAAGGTTACTTGAAAAAACCACAGACTGTTCTTTGAAAAAGAAAAAGAAAAAAAAAAGATATTTCATTCCACTTTTAATCCAAAAAGAAGAGAAATATAATAAACAATTTATCCTCATGCTGAAGTGAAGTTAAAATAGCTCTAGGAAAATATCCTGTTCATAAGATCTCCTGCTCATGCACAATTTAAAGGTTGGGGTTTTGGTTTTTTGTTTTTTGGCTTTGGCTTTTTATTTAATTTCTAGTTTTTAAATTTTCTCAGTAGAAAAAAAACATCTTTGTTAGAATTTTTTTAGAATTTATCTTTGTATTTGAAACTACTCCTTTTTTTTCTTTTTTTTTTGTTTGTTTGTTATTTTTTTGTTTTCTATTTTTTTTTTGGTCATGCTGGTTGCAGATGTATCAGTCTTTATTTTGCCTGAAATTACTCCAACTAGTCTTAATTCTTGGTTTTAGGAACATCTGATGTCCTGCCAGTTGCAGCTGGGAAATGCAATGACATGCTGCTCTTGTCAAAATTAAAAAGGAAACTCTCTCAGGTTGGTATTCTGGTGCCCTGGAAAACTTAGTCTCATTTGAGCCATTTTTCATACCAGAGAGAATGCTGGAAAACAATGTACCTTCTTCTTTTTTCAGTTAAAAAGCCTTTTTTAAAAATTACACTTTTCAGCATTCAGCATGTTTTTTCCCTACTGCACATTGTAAGCACAAGTTATTACAGGAAAATATATATTTAGAGAGGATAGGCAGCAAAAATCCTGCAAAGAGCTGCATTTTCAGTGAGGAGTTGCATTTGAAAGTGCATGTCACAGTCAGATCTTCCACACCTGGCTGCAAGAACAGGAGCAAAACGCTGTCACTAACTGGGAGGCAGGCTGGCAAAGTAAATCAAATCTATCTGAACCTGTAGCAACAGAAGATCTGTTAAATATACCCCAAGGGGCATAACTGAACACTTTCACAGCAGATAGAACAGGTTGATCTTGAAATAACTATAAGAAATAAAAATCAGGTCAGTGCTATTCACAGGGTAATCCGTACTGAAATTATACTGTGAAATAAAGGAGGAGGATGAAAACATCTATTTTGTTTTAAAATCAGAAACTAAGAATTATTGTTCTGCATGCCAGAAAAATTAAGCTCAAATTACTCTGCAAAAGGATTGTACTAATCTGAGAACCTTTCAAATAGTTCTGTAGTCCAATGTCAATCTAATAAGGACAAGGGTAATTGGCCTGGTTTACATGAATAAACCTATTGTTTTCAGTAGAACTACTTGCGTGAGTAGGCCAATTATATTTTTGTTCTTATTGAGTATTCACTTATCATTTTTCTAGAGTCTTGTAACAATTTCTGAAGCTCTTAAAAATTTGTCTACAATTATTTCTATTTAATATTATGTCAATGTCCATATTCTCTATCTTCAGGATACCTGCTTTTTCCTTAAACTATGTTAATAATCTCTGATAGATTGATAGCCATAACCCAAATCATGCATATATGAATACCAAAACACTAGAGTTATTAATTTAGAAAAACTAAAGATATGGTATTGGTTTTTAGGATAACATGGTATTATTCTTAAACACATCAGTTCTATGTCCTACCATTATGACTCAGTCAGTGTACAGTACATGAAATCTTTCTGTTTATAAATATTGTCATTGTTATTTTCTTCCTACAGATTTTAGTACTACTTATTCAAGTCATAACACAAATTATTTGTTTTATTTAAAAATAATAATATGGTACAAAATTTGTATGAACAATGTCTTCCTTCTTCAGTCAGCAGATGGCTTCTCAATTTTTAAAAAATGTCCAATAAGGAATAATATAACATTAAAAATTTGCTTTTTAAGCTGTTCTATGTTTTCCATACCAAATGGAAATGCCAAATTATTTTATCAGAAATAATATTATCACAATAGGCATCACAGAAGCAAAGATTAGCCACTAATTGTGAAGTGTTACCAACTTTTTTTTGTGATATTACAAAATTGCATTATTCTTATGACTACAATGAGAATTTTACATTCTAACATTCTTGAACTAGATTAACACTGTGGCTGTGAAGATCCTGAAATGCATTCCTTGCACAGTGCTTAGCAGGGAAGGAAGAAGGTCACTGCAATTCTCTTGTTGCTAAAGTTTGGATATGTGTGTTCTTGTTTGCTCATTTTTTAGCTACTGCAGGAAAGCAAAACATTCTGAATCAAGGTGAACTGGTGGAGCACAAGTATGATTGATGAAGTACCTGGGGAGTCTTTTCATAAGCAAAACGCCTCCTAATATGTAAAGGCTTTTCTTGATATGCAAACTCATTACTACAGTCCTATAATGTCACTTGTTTTATTCATAGATTATTATACATTATTAAATTGCATTAACATGATTGCAAGCTTAAAGCCTGATTAATTATAAACATATAATAAACAAGATTACATTGTATTATATTTCTTTGCAATGAATCAGCATTTATTTTGTGTGAGTTGAATTTGTTTCACCCATTAGGAATGATCTATGGGCAAACAGAACTTAATAGCAGAACTTCCTCATACATTGTTTCGCTGAAAAGAACAGCAAAAGTATTGACAACAAACTGCTACAGGACTACGTTTCATGGACTGAGATTTAAATCCTGAAACAGAACTCCAAAGCTGATGTATCTTCCATTCTTGGGTGAACACCTAACAAAAATCAGCTAAGTTCACCGTACATGGATGATTCATAGTTTTTTTGTAAGTATGCAAGGAAGCACTCTCTGATTTTGATCATGTTGCACCTGTCCTGCTGGTAAAACAAGAATAACACTTCACAGCTGTAGTAAATTAGCAGTGCTCATGATCCTTCAATCAGTTCATACTCACATGAACACATACACAACAAAACACTAAAAATGAAAATTCTCAGTCCATTGAAGTTTACATTAATTTCTGACATGAGCTCTAGCAGACCTAGCATTTTATCTATAAAGATCAGTTTCTTCAGACAGAAAGAGGTTGAAAGACAAGGAGTTGAAAATGGTGTAGGATATTCCAGAGGCTTTTGCCTACACATAATGGACTTCCCAAGCAATGAGTTAGTATTCTGAGATACACTGAAAACTTTATATAGCAATTATATGTTTGATTTGCATTATACATTAGGTATGAATAAAAAATCTAATATAACCTATCTTTATCCCTCTTTCCTTACATAATGTAAAAAACAGCAAACGGAGAAGAAATTTCGTCAAAGAATGAAGTATAAATACAGACATCCATGGTATAAAAATAAGTTTGAAGAAAATCCTTTCTGCTTCAAAGTATACGGCTTCAGAGATAGAATCTTAGCATCATAAATATTAATGTGTATTAATATGGTATCACAAGTAAATAGATGCCACTTTTGCTTTTTTTTTTTTTTTTGTAGGGGCTCACAATACCATTTCCTTCAGACAGATGTCCGGCATTTCTGTGTATGCTAAACATGCATGAGCTATCAAACAAAGAATAAGCAGGAGTAGAACCACTGTTACCAAATTTTTCAGTGAGATTTACACATTTTTAATGTAGCCTTAGGCCTTTCCCCATCAATGTCTAAATGAACCAGTAAGAGAAAACTATATTCTGAACTTAGTCTAAATAACTCTTACAATTCACATTTTACTTCATATTGGTACTATAATCATGTTACAAATATGTCACATTTCATATGCTACAACAGTTAAAAAATAAAATCAGGAACACCCAAATAAAAAGGTTTAGGTTAAATATGCTGCCTCACAAAAAAAAAAAAAAAAAAAAAAAAAAAAACAAACCCAAAAAAACCAAAAAAACCCAAACAAAACCAAAACCAAAACCAAAACCAAAACCAAAACCAAAACCAAAAAAAAAAACCAAACAAAAAAAAACACAAAAAACAAACAAACAAACAACAAAAAAAAAACCCCAACAACAGTCATATCTGTTTTTTTTTCGAAAATAAGGCCTATTTCCCGTCATTACACCTTCTCCTTTCAAGTAGTCTAAGACAACCTCTTTCTCTTATTTCTAAACTGTCCTTCCTACTAGTTTTCCTTCTCTTCACACTGAGAAATTTGGAAAGAAAAATAACAAATCACTACCTGTACTCCAATTAATTACAGGAAAAAAGGTTCTTAAGATTTTATATTCCATCTTACTTTTTTAAAAATATGTAACAAAGTTTTAACTACTGCTTTAAAAAAAATAAACAAAAGGCATAATATGGACCCTGTAAGGTATCTAAAATTGTGTATCTGAAGGCATTATTCTCCATTAGAAGGTTTTTGTACCACTGACCTTGCTGGGATTAGTTAGTTGTACTGATACATGAAAATTCTCTCTATATGTAGAGTAAAATATGAGGTCTTTATGTCCTCAGTGGATACTTTGGAGGGGACTGTTGTATGCTGGGTTGGTTCAGTTAGAGATTTTAATAAATATTAATTAGGTTGGTTCTCTGTACCCCCATTTTCCCCTCACAATGGTCCCCTCACAATGTCTACCACAGGAGCTTTTACATGTCAATCTTGTAGCCACTCCCTGATTCTTTTTGAAAGTTCTGTATCAGTCACCCCACCTTTGCAATGCTATTTGTCCCAGAACACTGTACCCACCTCTGTAATGTTCCCATAGGTTGTTATGTCTTACGTCACTTCCCTGTTGTCTGTCCCCATTGGGCAAGAGGGATTTCCACCCCTGTCCACCCGCCCCCTATTTAACCCAATGCTTTCATTGTCCATTCACCATTTTGCCTTGCACTGCGCTGGGGAGCAGTTGCTTCAACCATCTCAGCGACCACATGGGAAATAAAAGTTCTCAGGTAAGCAAGAAAAATGTCCCTCTCTCATCCCTTTGCTTCCTCTCAGCGTAAGGCTACCAAAGCTGCGTACCCACGCCGGAGCACTTAAAGCAGTGAGGCAAACACCATATCCCTGGAGCGCCCATGCACACAGTGGCTGCGGTCTCACCAAAAGGCAGTGCTAGCTGGGCATCCCGGCTGCCTGAGGCCGTAGTGAATAAACGCCGCAGGTGACTGACAGGACTTTATTTCCCAAACAGACTCTCTCCATTGACTACGTAAGAGGTCTGGATTAATAAACTGGCTGCCTGGATTACTAGCAGAAGAAGCATTAACCTTTGTTCACTTCATTTAACATACACCTGTTTGTACAACAGTAGGACAAGTCCACTGAAACCATTCTCAATGGTTTTCAACAGAACCATCCCATCAAGGAAACTAAGGATTTGCTGTTTAGTTCTTTTGTTTTTTGGCCCTCAGTGACAACATTTCCTTGGCTGTCTACTGGAAGACTGGCAGTGTTTACTTGCCTACATTAGATACTAGCACTAGACCACTGAGGGCACATCTACACTACCAACTATGTCAACCAGCTCTGATCTGTAGAGAGAAACACTTGTTGCTGAAGGTCTGGAATTAATAGTAGACACATTTCAGATATTTTGTTTGTCCGTCTCTAGTTTGGATCAAGTACAATTCTGGTACTGTAAAGTCTTCCAGCTTTGTGTCATATGGAAAGAATCCAGTTTGTGCTTTCTAGTGCACCTGAATTCCAAGCAAGCTAAACTGATCAGGAGATTGGCTTTGGAAAGCACACCTATTATTAGGTATATATACATATTCTTTATTTTTTTCATCTGTAATATAGTTGATCACTAGTATTCATTGAAACAAAAGAAAATACTACTGTTACTACTAGTTAAGTACTGTTGATCTTAATAATGTAAAGACTGAATAACTTTTTGGACACCCCCACTGAATACATTCAATCTTAAGATGATGTAGTGTATGTATTTTCCAAAATACATAAAAGCCTAAACTGAATAGAAAAGTAAATTAAAGCATCCAATTCCTTGCTAAAGATTCATAGTAGCATTTCCAAAATATAAGATTTTTTTGGTTTATTTCAACTTTGTCCATTAAATCAAAAATTAAAGTATTATTTCAGCTCAGTAAATATTTTTAATAAACAAAATATTTTTGAGTGTTTTCACTACTAAAGGGGGAAAAAGAAGTAATCTTAGAATGGAAAATAAGTTTATTGTTAAGTAAAGAAATAATTCAGTTTTGTTTCAAACCAAAATATTTCACTGTATTTTTATGCTTGTGTTCACACAACATAGGAAAATTAATTCATGAGATGCTTCATTCAGATGTATCTATTTATTTCAGCAGAAAAAAAATACATTTCTTGTTTTAAAACCCATAAAAGTTAAAAAAAATAAGCACATAAACAGTTTGCAGTGAACCTGGAACATCACAAAGTAAAAGCAGTCATATTAAAAGCCTCTTTACATAAAGAATGACTCACACAGAAATCTAACTAAAGAATGAAATAACAGAGTAAGGCACCATACCTGTCTATTATTTTGTTTCTTACATTCCTCTTAATCCATGTCATCAATGTCGTTTTCTGGCTAAACTGCATATTGGCCTAATGGGCAGTCAGCAAATTTTAAAAAAAGCAAAAAAGATTTTGAATAAAAATGCTTCATCAGCTGCCTCTGGTGAAGACCCTCCATTGTCCGTTTTTTGGCAATAGCATTGACACAATAATGTGAAAACCAACACATTTCATTTCAAAAGAGATTGTCACATTTGAAAATAATTTTCATGGTATAGGGCATCAGTCACCTTTAATTGTACTGAAACATAGCAAGAAAAAGGAGTGGTTCACATCATCAAGAAAATGCAGTAGTTTTGGCACATGCCAAAACAACACCAACAAAACTGAAAAGCTGTTTTTTGATGAAATGTTAAAAAAAAGATAATTAAGGAATGAAGAATTTGACAGGCCTTGTATAAATGATTAAAACCATTTGTAAGATGGAAAAAAAAAATACATAGCCTGATTTTTTTGAAGTTGTCTGTGAGACTTTAGAGGGAACTAGGTATTCAACCTTCATAAGAATCTTTGAAAATTCTGCTCTTTGTATTTCCCAGATTTTTTTTTTAAGGGAAGGAGAAATAACTCTATTACCGTGTTTTGTACTTTTGATACAAAATAGAGATAAGGGCTTTTTGTGTACAAATGTGTTAACTCCCATGAAGTTAACTGCACCAGTGGAAAGAGGTTCTTGATGTCTGCTTTATGAGATAGAATATATCCAGTGTAAAGAGAAAATGTAAAATGTGATGATATACTTCTACAGGAAACAATGCTGTGTGCAACTGCTAATTTTATCACAATACAAATAAATCACTTCTATTTCCTCTGTGCTGTGGAAATGTTTTCAAACAATGCATTGTTTTGAAATATAATAGATGAAGCATAAAAGAAAGCATAGAAAATTACTAAGGATATGTTTTAGTGAAAGGAAAGCTTTGGACTGCAGTTATGTGGACTGAGCAAAGCCAAGTTCTTAGATCCCAATAAATGAAACAGTCTTTATCACATTTGCCATCTCCTTTATTCATATCAGTCAAGGCAGTCTTAAGATTGTTTGTGGTCTATATCAAAGAACAAAGCCATTTTTACCAGTTCTATTCTCACTCATTAGATGCAAATTAAGTAACTAATTTTATCCTTTCTAACTGTATCTTATCTAATTATTATTTTAACCTGACAATCAACATGGCAGACTTGGATTCCTTAGGAAACAGAGAAGAATATCACCTGCTGAAATGGCCTAGAGAATAAAGGAAATAATGTCTAAATTCTTGAGGAGAAGTCGTGTGCTAGGAAGAGAGCACAAGGAAAGACTTGGGCTCCTACAATCTCAAGGAAGTACCTTGGAACTCTTGGAAGACTGTGACTAAACTTAGAATATCTTAATCTTCCTGAAACTGACATTACAACCATCATTCAGTTCTGTCAATATCCAAACATTTTTTGAAATGCTATATAAACTATTATTTTTCCATCACCCTGTATGAGGCTCATTATTTTAAGACTCAAATTTTCCCAACTAGCTGAATGTCATGCAGAATGCCTTGCAGATTTAAGTGTTCATGAAGAATTTTTTAAAGCTGTTTGATAATTCTTGGCAAGACCTGTGACCCCATGGAAGGGGGAGTCAACACTGGAGCATGTTTGCTGGCAGGATTTGTGATAATGCTATAGGGGACCCACACTGGAGCAGCCTGTTCCTGATAGACTCTCTCTTGTGCAATGGACTCAGGAGCAGTTAGTGAAAAATTGCAGTCTGTGGGAAAGACCCACACTAAGAAAGTTCATGGAGGAGTATCTCCTGTGGGAGATACACAGGAGATACATGGAGATACATGGAGAAGGAAAAGTCTGAAGAATCCTCCCACTGATGAGGAATGAGCAACGGAAACAATGTGTGATGAACTCATGCTAACTTCCATTGCCCATCCAACTCTGGGAGAGAAACTGGGAGCTCAGTTAAGTCTGGGAAGGTGTTTTCAAGATTTGGGTTGATTTCTTATTATCCTGCTCTCATTTGATTGGCAATAAACGAAATCAATTCCCCAAAGCACAATTTATTTTGCCTGCAATAGTAATTGATGATTTAGCTCTGCCAGTCCTTATCTTGACCCACGAGCCCTTGATTGTATTTTCTCCCCTGTCCAGTTGAGGAGTGGAATGTTAGAGCAGCTTGGTGGACACATGACATTCAGCCAAGACCAACCCACTCAAAGTGTGTCTATTCTAAACACACCTTTTACAAAAGTATGCCTATTAGCAAGAGTAACACTAAAGATCGAACTGTACCACCAACATCAGTTCACCCAGCAGTGACAAATAACTGCTTCAATAAATGTCTTCAAAATAGAAGGCTTATAAAATCATAACAGAAAAAAATGTTACTGAACTGTGAATTAATAAAGTGGAATAATACAGTTCTGTCACACCAAGTCTTCTGTGTAAGCAGATAATACTATATTGTGAATGCATCACTACCTTTCACATAATGTTTACATATCATACTCAGAAGAATTTCTTTACAATTATGGCTATTTACCAAGAATGTCTTTTTTAATCTATCACATGGAGTCTATGGGAATACTGTGTTCTTCTAAGCTCCGGAATCACAAAGCACTCACCTTAACAAGCATGTTTTTTAAGGAGTGTGATCAGAAAATTATTCTTTTTTATTTCTGAATTATAATTCTCTTTCCACACCAGAGATTTATATCACTTGAGCATATTCAAATGCTATCTTAAGCTGTAACAAATCCATGAATAAGCTTCATATTCACATACTGAAGAGAAAATTTTCAGAAGTACCAATTCAAATAAAACATCTTCCTAATACTGCAATACTCTTTTCTGTTTTTTGTCAGTGGGACATAAAGTTTGTACTTGTTTGTGCCTTTATTACAGAAGTAATTTAATTGTACCTTATTTATAAAGGAAAGTAATCTCATGGTAATTTTTAGATGTATTCAACATCATGGCTGGATTCTTATTGCAATGCATGGGACATAAATATATGCTCTTGTAGTTTTCTGTTTCAGCTATTTTCAGTACTACATGCTTATGCAGGTGTCCAATGGCTTTTGCACAAAATTTACCTATGCTACGAAAGAGGCAGAAGTTCGAATGCAACTTTTTTTTTTTATTTCTCAGTGCAAAACATCCTTCATCATGTAATTACCGTTCTTTTCCCAATTGAATACTATTTAAAAATTTCCATGAGTAAATATCAGTTTTTCCTGTGTCTAGGAGAACAAAACAGGACTATGAAGAAGTGTTTGGTTATTATTTGGGTTCCAATCACACCTTTCTCAACTGAATCTTTAGTCAGACAGATTACAAAGAGTGCCACTGCAGCAACTTGCTTACATTAGTTGATAACAGTAAACTAATCCAACTTTGTGTCAAAATAGTTGTGTGACCCTCTAGATTAATTCCACTTCTTGTCAATTTTGTATTTTCATTGACAAGAATATTTTCAAAAATATTTTCAAAAGCACATTATCATACCAGCAAATAATGCCCCACATGAATTCTGTCCATTTTGGATCCATAATCTAAATAGATGTACCACCCTGTTTATCAGGAAACATAGAAGACAAAGCAAGTGTACTTAGAAATAGAGCTGACACATCGTCAACTTTAGAACCAGCTTAAAGATATCAATTTATCAATTTATTATGATGCATTAACAACTTTATAAACAGATTAGTGGACTATGGATGTAAATAAATCGATTTGCATGTAATCCTTACAAATGAAAATTTACCTATCACACTGACTAGCCATGCAGTGAGAGGTTGAAAGATTAGTATCCTAAATGAATGCATGAATCCAAGTGTTTTTTTTAATTAAATGTTGTAATAATTTATTACTAACTACCAAATAATAAGAAATCAGCAGAATTTATAAATGCATTAACTATGTAGAAAACAGATGGTATTATTTATTGGAGGGCCACAATTATCTCTTGCATTTAAAAAGCTCCTGTGAATGCTTTGCACACTTTTCTCATCTTATTTCAAGATTTGTCCAACTACAAAATAAAGAAATTATAAAAGTGTATAACATATGAACAATCGACTACACTGATATATAAAATAGGCAATTACTAATTACCAAGGTACTCAATGTTTATAAGAATTTAGTACAAACATTTATTTAAGGAAATCTACATAAGAAACACCCTCACCCGATAAGCTGCTGTCTTCTGAAATTTGGAAATTATTAAGCTAATTTTTTTTTAAGAATCCAATTTTTTCTGTACAGAGAATTTTTCATATATGAAAAGAGAAGCATACACACACACACACACACACACACACACACACACACACACAAATATACCCCAGCTCTGCATCCTTTAATGAACCAAGATAGTAGCAGCTTAGTCTGTTTTCACAGGACTCAGTGTAATGGTCCACCACCAATTGTCCAAAAACCAAACTTTTGACATCTAATCACTTTCCACTAAATATGAGGGGAGTCTCTCCTCTATTTTCCTGGAGAGATTTCAATTTCTTCCTAGTAGCTGGTATAGTGCTGCATTTCGGATTTAGGATGAGAATAATGTTGAAAATGCACTGATGTTTGAGCTGCTGACAAATAGTGCTTACCTTAAGATAAGGACTTTCCAGGTACTCACACTAGCCCTTCAACAAAGAGACTGAGAGAACATAAAAAACTTGGAGGAGACATGACCAATTCAGATGATTCTAATAGACCACAGGGATATTACTCAGCATTTAGTGTCATGCTCTGCATATAAACTATGGGAAAAGCTGGTGGGGGGGTTGCTGAGGAACTGGCTGGGCATCCATCAGCACAGGTAGTGAGCAATTGCTGTATGCACCCTTTGTTTTGATTATTATTGTTACTATTCTTCTTCTTCTTCCTGTTATTATTATTGTTATTATTGCTACTATCATTGCTATTATTAGTATTTTCCGTTCCTTTTCTGTCCTATTAAACTGTCTTAATCTCAGCCCACAATTTTTTTTTTTTTAATTTTTTTTAACAACTCTGTTCCCCATCCCACTGGGAGCAAGGGGGTAGTGAATGAGCATGTGTGTTGTTTAGCTGCCTGCCAGTTTAAACTATGGCACCTCTTGAGTCTTCTCCTTCGTTGTCCAGACAGCAGAATCACACTTTTTGTCACTCTTATGAGAAGGAAATGTCACTGCTATGTGGGTGCCTGAGCAGATTAAAGTAATACTATGCAGCCATTGTTATCTTTTGATCTCAAAGCATTTCCAAACAAGCATAAACATATTTATATTTATGCAAGTTTACATCTATACATATATATTAAAAATCTACACAAAAATGTTTCTTCAGAAATAGAATAACACTCATCATTTTGTCAGGAATAAAAGGACATAACTGAAACTTTATATTAACTTTAATTTTGCCTTGTCTTACCAATTAACACACAGTCATCTGCAGATTTTTTTATGCTTAGGTAATTCTACTTGATTCCCAAAGGGATTGCTCAAGTTTCCTTCTTTTTATAAGAAAGATTTTCAGACTTTGAAGTTGAACGGAATGCTGACAAGGTGCTCAAAAGACCATATTAGTTATCAAAAAGACTGTGTTAGTCAGTTGAGATTTTTCTTTTTTATACATGAACAAAGCAGCATATGTTACAAGATCCTCTGTGAGAAAAAGCTGTTGTCTATGTCCACAGGAAGGTACTGCATATTGGTATATTGGTCTGCATATGGGTTCGTTCATGCATTTTTATATTTTATGTCAGTTACTCTCACTTTGTTTTGTATAAATTCTATTTCATAAGAACGCTAATACTGAAAAGACCTAGAACAGCAGTAAATTCATTAAGGATTTTATTAAGTCAGCTAGTCATCAGGTACAATTCATCAATTGCACCCACCTTTCTGCTCTATTTTTGCTAAATGCATCTTCTTTGGAATTTAAATTATGACAAAAAAGTGGCTGACTAATCTGAATTTCTCAATTTATTCTTGTTCAATAAAAACCTGTTCATCAGCTTAAACTCAACTATGAGTTCAAATCAAATTTAAACCACCTGGGAGTAAACAAAATTGCTCTTCTTCCCTAGCACATCAGCTATGGATAAAAATAACAAGCATATTTCCAAGGAGCTCAAGATTCTAAACCTCTGTTTCTACCAACAGATTTTACTGAAATGATTTAACGATTAGAAAGAAGCACTCTGGGTGCATTTTAGATTAAATATTTTGATCCATGATTAAAGAGAACAGAGAGAAAAAATAGATGTAGGGTCCTACTTGGAGATTACAAAATGGGTTTGCTTTTCACTAAAGTCAGTATTAACTAAATATTAATTGCACACAGATTTTAGATATCCTGTCACATTTGTTTGAATATCTTCCAGCATCTTTATCATCCTCTCTCTCTTCTGTCTTCCTTTCATTTACAGACCATGTATGAAGCTTTAACTGGAAAAACAATATTACTGAGATTCTTGGAAAAGTCACATATGAGATGTGAGGCCTTGGCTATAAAACACACAATTTAAAATATTTTTTTGATAGCTCCCTCTCTAATTAAATTCTATTTTGCCTGAGTTCTGTTTAATTTTGACAAGACAGTTCTTTTTAAAACCCTGGCAAAAGGACTCTGGGATTGGGAAAGCCAATTGGCAGGAATATTTTAGGCAATTAAATTGCTTATTCATCAATCCACCTCTGATACAGTGCAGCACTCTACACTGGACTCTTGCTGCTCAGAAACTGTTATGTGTGAAAGAGGCAGAACATGCTCACTCACTGCAGGAGCTGTTGTCAAGCTCAGACCATTATTCTTGGGATTTGCCTGAGCTATATTGAAGGTGTACCTGATCATGTGCTCTGTCAGTCTGAATTGACACAGACTGTTTTGAGGCTTGACATTGGATCTACTCGGTCTCTTTAGAACAGATTGGCATCAAATTGTCACCAGTCTTGCTTTGCTCTGCATTTGGATGTTGTAGAACTCTGCCCTTGACCTTACAGGCTTCCTTCTGTCACTACTTGCTCCTACCTTACCTTCACTTAGCAGACATTCTTACTGCTCATATAGTGCAGATTATTAAATTACAATTAATGTATTTTTAGGTAAAGTATTGCAATTATGAGATTTTGTTCTTGCATGGAGTGCGATGAGAATCATTCCATCTCATCTGTTGTAAATAACTGGTTTTGTATGTCATAGTATAGGTAATGGGTGATAATGAACACCCATGAACACACACCTGACCTGCTGGTTAGCACATGAAAAGCTGCTGAATGTGAACTGCAGGAGACTCTCCTATGTGACACTCCTTCATACCTGATAAAGATGTAACGTAATATCCTTTATCTGGAAGGTTGTATCTGCATCAGAGCTAGTCAGAATTTTTCTTTGCTGTATAGTCATATTGTTACAACAGAATACAATGTACATTGCTTTCTAGAAGCAAAAGTTGCAAGCAGCTTTAGCCTGTCTCCTTGAGTGAGGACTCAAGAAAGGAATATGATGTACCACTAAGCAGATTATAAGAAAGATAATATTAAATGGAAAAGGCTCCTTTTATATTTTTACATTTTATAAAATCTTCCTGCTTGGAAATTCTTCTAACAAAGATGAAATCTTCTATGCTAAAGATGTAAAGCTGTATTTCTGATGGAGTTCATAATACTGCAGCTCTAAAGGATTCTAGCAAAGATCTCAAATCAGTCAGTAATCACTAACTAAATGTGAAGGGACATTGACTCCTATAATGGAAAAATAGAACACAAAGAAGAGAAAGGGAAGAGAAAATTGCAGTGGCCCACCAGTTACCTATCAGATAAATGGCAGAGATAATATCAGAATTCATGTAATACTAAGAATTAGTCAAGAATTTAGATATATTATTTTCTTTCATCCAAAAATGATCAGTGTCAATGAAATCTTTAGCAGAAGAAAGAGTTTTGAAGTTAGTAAACTAAAAAAATACTTTTGCAGTTTCACAGCATTATTGTAGTCAAAGCCAACTACCCATCGTGGACATGAGACGGACTAGTCGTTAATGCCCTGGTCACTTCTAAGGTGGGTTTTTGCTAAGGTGGGAGTAACCTGAATTTTGATTTCCCATAGCACAAATGCTGTTCAAGGTCTATGATAAGCAAAGATTTTCTGAACTTTCACAAATAATATTTATCCAAAACTACATGGGGAGATAGTAGATTTTGCTATAGATAGATAGAGTTTGCTAACTAAAAATGTAATGCCAAATGACATAACAACACTTATTCAAGTTGGTAGTGAGTGTTTCAAGTTGAGCAAATAGCAAGAGCTTTGAATAGAATAAAATAACAGTTCATCAAAATCAAGTAATAAAAACATGCATGGCATTAAAAATGTCTGCATATGTGTATATATACATATACAGTATCAGTGTCATTTTAATGACTGAACGTGGAACGATTTTCAGTCAGAATTTATGCTACACCATTTATTCTGCTTATTTACTTGAGTATATTTTTATGACAAATTTAAATAGAGACCTAAATATTTATTAAGGTCTATAAATTATCTTGCTCATCATTTTAAAAGAGGCCAATTCTTTATGATGTTTAACTCTTCAAAACCCAGAAACCATAAACAAAACAATTAGGAAAAAAAAATTCTCAGCTGAAGAACAACTATTATTTTGCAGATAACTAGAAGAACAGCTAGCACCTATGTGTCTATTCAGCAGAGTTTTACATAAATTTGAAGTTAAACCCACTTACTTCTAGAGCTGACATTAATGCCAATCACGTCAGCAGTAAAATATGTCTTAGCTTTCTCCTGAATTACCAAAATTAGGAGTATATATGAATTTAATAATGAAACACAATTTTACTAGAGAGCACATACTCTATCAACATCAGCCTTCTTCCCAGAGAAGACCAAGGTGAAGATCAGGTATTTCTTGTTCTCTTCAAGAAACAAATAGCAAAAAGGTAACAAATGCAGAAACTCTTACAGAGAGGTCGAGTAATTAATGGGAAGTTATGATCTCTTTCCTATTAGATTTATTTCCTATTTCCTATTACAAAGGAGTTGTAAAAGCTTCACTGCAGTGACTTTTGAAGAATAATGTTAACAGACAGCCACTGGCATTCAATCTATTTGATCAAATAGCTACACACATGAGACCATGGCTTGATCTTGAAAATGCTTTTGCTTTGGCTAAATGGTAAAAAGTAACCTGAACTTGGCAAGCAATGGCCTCATTGAAGTTATCTTCAGTTAAAGTTTCCTCAGTACATTTGTTTTGATTAGCAACAGAGTTCTAGTAATAGTTAGTGAATGAAATACAGAGTTATCTTCTGATTTCTTTTTTACATATATTGGAAATAATTTCATAAGTGTCCCACAGGCATTAAACATTAATTCAAAGAATTTCTAATGGCTATCCCTTTTGCCCTATTCTTTAATATTTTGTGGAAATATACAGCCATCTTGAATTTGAGTCTGATTTTTATTTAAACACATCTATTTATAGGTGGCTTGAGTGAACCATTGGCCTGCACAGCAAATATCTGGCCTAAGAGCCAGATCTATCCTCTCTTCAGCTTCAAAGTATATGCCTAAAAGTCATCATGTTTATGGTTTTGGATTTTATAAATACAGCCTACTTTAGCAGGTGAACAGATACACTTTCTTTCAAACCCATCATTCTGAAAATACATATATGAATTATGTCAAAACTTAATACTTTAACTTGCTTTAAGTTAAAACTAATTCAAAACTAATACTTTAATCATATCCCTAAAATGAGGCATCATAAAGCAGACATATCCTGCAATAGAAATGTGGCGATCAGCCACATTAGAATAGATACATTACATTAAAAACATAGAATTCCTTAAAAATGCATTAATAAATGTGTCTGTTCCAATTTTATATTATTTATCTCTGTGTTTTCTGCATCTGTAGATGAATATTCATAAAGAACACCAAGTACAATCATATTATTTTTCTCTCCAATGATAATAGAATTATGTATTGAAGTTTTTGCAAAACCAAGTTAATGATTTAAGCAAAAGTTTATTTGTTTTACCCACCAAATCACATTAATGTTCCTTTTTATATATGTAATAGAAATTAATGAGATATTCTTGCAAAAAATAATTCTACTTCTATTACCTCTTTTATTATTCAATGAAAATATATTTCTGTTCTGGAGACAGGGAAAGGAATGGATGCTTCTAGTCCCAAGAGACCATATTCTGAACAAGTCAAGGTGATCAGATGTCATTTTGACATATCTCAGGGCAGGCAGGTGCCCTGTATATGCTCCTCTGAAGAGTAAAAAGTGGATGTTGATTAAAGTTCTGTTACATGCTACACTGCCAAGAGAGATGCGCCTTAATCCTCATTTCTCCAAAACCTGCCTCTGATTTATACCCATGAGGGAGTCAAGAGGATTCTGTCCTTATTGTGCACATGAAAATAAAAAAATAATTGGAGAGAATCAAATGAACCCTGGATGTTCACAGACAACACTGCCAGTTAAGAAAACTTCCAAGAATAACCTTTAAAAGAACACCTGTTTTTAAGCAGGTGGATTTCTTCTTAATCCATTTACACATAATGTACACTATATGCTTTCTCTACATATTGTGATAGAGAAGAAAAAAAAAATAAGACAAAAAGAGTTCTGCAAATCAATGTATTGTTAAAGAAAATGTTCTTCGGTTTGTTATTATACTTGGAGGAAGTTCCTTCCACCCCACACCCCAGGAATATATGGTATCATTTGCTGGTTCCAAACCCCATGAAATCAAAACAGGATTTTATTTCAGGGAATGTATATGAGAGAAAGTTTTATCTCGCTACCTACTGTCAGTTTTAGTATAGATCTTTGCAAAGATGGCAGAATGGTGTATTGTACATAAATTACCAAGTCTGTTATTGGTACTATGATATGTTTTTCCAGTTACTTCCTGTTGTCTTGGCAGTACAACTCTATTGTGGCCTACTCAAATGCAATTGTATTTGTTTTTCACCTGCAGTGCATTTGATTACTAAGATCTTTTTTAGCATTTTTTGTAGATGAAAATGTGAATTTTTGTCCGAATTTTTTGTTTTGTGTAATTATAAAGAATGGCATGTAAACCCTTCATGCTGGAAAAGTCGAAACTGAAGAATAATAAAAATTACAACTGAATATCACTTCAATGAATACCTTTACAATAAAAATAAAAATATCTACTTTCAATAATGTAGATATGCTTCAACTTAGAACTGCAAAGTGTAAACTCCCCTAAGCTTCACCAGTCTACACCTATGATATATTCAACAGAACACACCCATACAGCAGATCTGATATTCATTACACAATCAAAGCATACACTTAATTAAATGACTGGGCTGTTTCATAACACTGTTCACACAGGAAGATTACTTTATTTATTATTCATCACAGCTTCTGCTGTGATATATTTTAAATATAAGATTGTAATGACTGTTTACTTCTGCCTCAAAGGATGCTTCTCTGTTAATCACAATACATTCTCATACATAGATATGGTTGATGAGAAGAAAGGATCTCACTCTTTCTCTCTTGGACAAATAGGTTTACGAAAACCTTGAAGCCTATGCTACAACATAAATTCTTCTCTCATTGTCTATTCTAAACTATACTTTAGATCTCAAAGCTGTGCATACACATAAGTAGAAGAAAAGTATATTTAATGCATATTTTTCATCAAATACTTGACTGTGACTTTTTAAAAATAAAGTACATGTAAAAATAAAGCACAATATGATACTTTAGATCTAATAGGTTAACAATATTTAACATGGGTTTATTGTTGCCACATATTTACCAAAAAATTATTACATTTATTGTCTTTTTGTGCTATGATTACTAATATTATATCAGTCCCAGCAGTAGACTTTCTTATTTTCTTTGACTGTTGGCAGATTCCTTGATAGAGAAACAATCTTTCAGATGTGTTCTTTATTAGGCTGTGTGGCAAACTAAACAAAAAAAAGGAGAAAAAGATTAGCTGCTTCATCTAATGGTGCCACTGAAAGAAATGCCTAACCTGCTTAAATCAACTAACCTATCCAGTAGTAATATGATGCATATTTTTTCTTTTCAGTTGAGGACAGCTGAATAAAATTCTTGCTGATCCCTTGAATAGCAGAACTGAAGCCTAGAAGACTTTACGAACCATAGCCAGTGAAGTCACTGCAAACACCTTCATTCAGAGGTGAAATGGAAATAAATGTACAAATGAAAAATTAAGAAAACATCTTCTGCATGCTAATGTAAACCATAAAAAACACATCCTTTTTATAGAATTTTATGATGCCTTTTATGCTGACTGCAGAATTGGCTCAAAGTACCCATGAAAATAAATTACAAACTGCTTGTTATTTTATTTCACCTATTTGGTGGAAATTAAACTTTTTGGTAACTCCATTTATACTGGATGTTTTCTTATACTGGTAGAATATCACATTCAGAAAATATTTTCTTTGAAGAAAATAAGAAACAGTAATGTTACTTTAATGATGTATCTTTTAGTGAGTAATTGTTGCTATTGTTCTCTTTCCAGGGACTGTAGTTCCAAAGTTTGTTTACATCCCCCCCGAGGAGTAGGTTGCTGCTGAAAAAAAAGGTTTTGGTCTTTGTTGCTTTCTGTCCTAGTTACTTGTTCCTAATTCTGCCTTAGTTTCTGTGCAGTAAGTTTATCTTACTGAAGCGCATTTTTGTTTGGAAGTAGAGGGGAACGGGAATACAGAGTAGTAGATTTAACTGTTCTTTGTGACTAATTCCATTCCTAGAACAGACAAAACCAAAACCCAGGAGTTCTTCTGAAATTACAATTTATTTATATACATATTTTTATATAAATATATAAACATACACGTATGTGTTTTTTATCCAGATGGTTACACATGTGTATCTGTAGAAGTATGCCTGTTTAGCTTCCAATATATGATTTGAGTTTTTCTTAGCATCTACCAAATTTTATCTCAAATATAATCCAGTTGTACAACCTTTAAAATTAAAAATCCAAACTGAATGATGAACACACCTAAAGAAAAAAGACTGATATGAAATTCCATCACAAAACCAAAAGCTGAATGTGATTGAAAGATTCAAGGTTTCAAAGCTCTGAGAGTGTTTGGTGAAGTAATGTGCTTTTATACATTGTCATAAGTCTTAAAAAACCTGCAGTGGGAAAATTTGAACCTGTAAACAAGTGGGGAGGTAGAAGACAACTAATTTGAGTTCAGTCCTGTAAAATTAACGTGAATTTAGGGAACACAGTCTGAGATTTCCAATCTTCTTTCTCATTCCTGAAAGGCTCCTCTTTTTATCTCCTACTCTTATTTAACTTCAGTATTCCCCATTCTGCTCAAGGAGTTTTAAATAACAGAATATACTTCTGGAATATTCTTAATTAAAACTTAAGGCATGTAAAATATATTGTTTTACAATTCCAAAAGTCAACTCATACAGAAAAAAAACCCCAAATATCTTATTTGCTATGTAAATTTTTTCAGTTTGTCACATCAAGCCACCCATACTACTTATGTTTGATTACCCCAAATTCTGTGTGGAAAAAGTAAATGAATGATTACATAAGAAAAAGTTATTTAAAGCATTTTCAACATAACAGAAACTTATAGGCAGCAGTATTATTCAAAAAAGATTTCTGAATACAAATATACCAAATTCTGCACTATGGCATTATGTCATCAAACTAAAATGCAGCTATTTCTCTTTCTTATGAGACAAGATAGATCAAAATTAAACATTTTCATACCAATATGACAACCTATTTTCTTTGACAAGTATGGGAAGATAATACTGAGTAGGCTTGAATGATAGCAATAAACAATGATTTTATATTATTTACATTAAAGGCTACAATTAAACCTGAAAGCTAGCCCTGCCATGTTAACTGGCTTTGACAAGAGAGTAGAAATAATTTAACAACACCTGTAGACCAGATTAAATCATAGCTGGCCACTTAGTATCATGAGTAGGTTAGAGTTGAAAGACAATCCTAATAATTCACTATCAGTGTCACTATTAAGAACATAAAAAGACAACAGAGTAAATGTGGAATTATGTCCTCTCTAGCATTAATTGTTCCAACTAATCTGTGTCTCTCACCAGTCTGTAGTCTACTCAGAGGACTTCTAACTTTCTTTTTCAGGTTAATGCACAGCTACTGTTTTCTGTGCTTGAGTCAGGTCAAGCCAGGAAATACCAATAAATCTTTAAAAAATAAGAAGATTCCTACTTACTTGTGGAAAGTATTAATAAGATAAATAGATGAAAAAAAAGAAGAGTAAAAACCCCATAAGTTGAGATAGATAAAAATAATCAGAGAGAATGCTTCTGAAGGGAATAACAATGGGAAATTTTCAAGAATTTACATGCTTAGAAAACTTGACTTCTGAAACCTATCAGCAGTAAGGAATCTATCAAGGTAAATTCTTGTAATAGTGGCTTTGTTGTTGTTGTTGTTCTTGTTATTGATGTTGTTGAAGAGGGATCATGTTAACTCAAAATTTAATTTACTTTTTGCTCTGCTTTCTAACTGGCATTCATAAAAAATCAACTACATGGTCAGTTAATGCATTATTTATGCTTAACTGCACAAAATGTCATTCTAGTATTTTATAGCAAATTTCTGTGTATTTTATTTATTTTGACAAATCCATTTAAATTTAATGATTCTCTATTTTAATTTACATATAAATCTGGATTTTGAAATTTCTGTTCAAAATCTACTCAAAGCAGCCAATTGCTGTTCTTATAGAATATAGTATAATGAGCAAGAAAGCAACACATGTATCAGACCCTAAGTTTTAATTCCTTTATTCTATGTTGATTTTTCATGAAGTTTTAATAAAATATCTAAAGAATATCTAAGGAAACACAGAAAATATTGGATCACATTACTATAACACATGTAATTTTGTTTAACAGGATATAAATTTTGTGATAGATGAAAATCAAGGTGATTCTTACACAGAACATTTATCATCTAACAGCTCTTGCTAGTAAAACAGGTTAATACTAACATACACTAGATTTCTTTATTCTTTTTTAATATTGTTTCTGCAGAAAAACAGATTTTCAGTTTAAAAATAACCTCTTAGTTCAAAATCACCCAGCAACATGAAAGCACTAAGAGGAATGACTGAACTGCTATATCATTAATTATTCTAAAAAAATGTGATTCCTTTAAGTATAAGATCATCTGTCTTTCAGACAATAAGCATTGCCACAAGGTATGCAGAATTGATTTATGAAGAAAATTTGTTTTCTGAGGAAGGTGACAGGTTTAATAAGGGATGAGATTTTAAGAAGACTCTAATTAATGTAATTAAATAATTACCCCTTAACTATCAGCCATGTAAACTAAAATTCATATTGTCACCCCTCATAAAGGAAGAAAACAAAACAGTACAAGGAAAATAAGAAATGCTAATAAATTTCCTAAAAGGTAACCTTATCAAGTTTATCTACCTTCTAAAAAATGGATATTCTACAGTATATATATTCAAAAGGTATGCTGTGATTGTCTGTCTTGTGCAAATTATTCCCAGAACTATTGGACAGTTCTTGAAATGGCGACATGTATTCTGAAAACTTTTCTAGGCTACCTCACAACTGTCTTCCTGATAAGTCCCTATGTGAATTTTGATTAACTGTTAAGGAGTTTTTTCAACAGCAGCAAGATACCATGAGCAGCTTTCTGTGAAAACTGATCTAAATGAAAACTGATCAAAACTATATGCAATTAGGCCCAATTTGGATACAATGCGGATATGAAGTGTGGGTTTCCTGAGGCAAAAAAGGTGTATTACAGCCTGAATGTTATTTTTTCCAGATCAATACAACAAATACGTAAGAATATCAGGTGGAGCTGTTTTATCAACACTATTTTCAAATGAATTCTCAGTGGGCCTTGGCCCAGATGATGTTGCTGGAATGCAGATGGCAGAATAAGGTGTAGGAACAGGTAAGAAAATATGTACATTGACAGATGAGATTTTAGGTACAAAGTGTATGTTCACAGAAGCAGATGACATGTTGTGCAAAAACACTTTGTGTACATGAACACTTTGTTTGATATGAAGCATTTTGGAAATTAATGGAGTCCATTACCAAAGCTCAGGTGCTGTGTCCTTTAAAAATATGCAGTATTTTTGCAGTAGTAGTTTTGAAGATATATATTTTGCAGTACTAGTTTTTAAATTTTATTTAGAAGAAGTTTTGAATGTTTTGGGCTTCTATCATGATAAAGGGGACAGAAGCCCTGTGTGTCCAGTACAAAATGTCAGGTTCTCATGCATCTAATAAAGGATGATAAACTTCATTCTGCATAGTGAAATCATCAGCATAGGTTTGAATGAGTACTGAGTTTATCAATGTCTGGCCATGAAAAACCATCTATACTAAAATGAGATTTCTTCTGACCATCTCTGAAATCACTTTTACCAGACAAACACATACATCAATAAGGACATGACAACTTATGCCTAATCCCTGCTAAAACGCTTGTCTTGAACTTCCAGACCACAGACAAGACACATACCACTCAGATAATCAAGAGTCATGGGACTATTTTTTCACAATGCCTTACAAGTAATTATAAAAGAAAAAAAAAAAAAAAAAAGTGAAAGAAAAGTCCATCCTGTCAAGAAAATAAAACACAGAGATTTGCTAATATATTTGTCTAGGATTTCTCAACCAGAAAATAATTGAATTATAATATTATTTAGAATGCTAAAATCTTCTTTTCTAACCAGATAATGTGCTTTGATTTCTGAGCTATTAAACAAAAAAGAACAAAAACAATGTTTCATAAGGATTAAACCAGATACATATTAAGTACTAGTCACACATAAAATCATTCCACTGGGAAGGACTCTCCAGCACATGTGATAGACTTAATTGTCATGATCCCTAACCTATTTTATGTGCTGTACCACATACTAGTCTCAGTTGAGACAAAATATGATTTCTCACTTGAACGGGCATTTCTTTTTTTCTGACTATTTGATTAATTTTACAAATTCTTCATCAAACTTTACTTTCAGTACATTTAATATGGATTTTGTCAAATGTGAGGATTTTTTCTCCTTTAGAAAAGAACACTACAGCACTTACTTGACCTTTTACTCAATAATTGCAGTATATATCTGTTGGAGAAAAATTGTTACTATTACCTAGTATAAATTATTCCTCTTTAGCTTACTAGTTCATAGGTAACAAAGACATCTCTACAGGGTTTCCCTTTGAAGTTTGTGGCATTTTGTTTATGATGAAGAAACTTTGTAGTTCAGGTATCTCTCATACTTGGAATACTCACTGTGATAAATGTTAGTCATTATAAAGTATTTTTAGAAGTATTGTTATTTCATTGTAATAACATAAAATACCTTATTCCATGGCATAGTAGTGGATAGGTATGCTAGGTTTTCTTAGATACAGTATAGATAAATGTATTTTTTAAAATAATTTATATGACTTCTTAATAACTTAATTCTAGAACACTGGTACTTTTAAAGGTTCACACTTCAGGGAACTGGACACAAGACTGAAATACCCAGCTCCCTTATAGTAGAAGACAATTGACTGTTCTGAGATAAGGTGGAATATAAGATCTGTGAGATTGCTAAAGCAGTTTAAACAAACCTTCACAACAGATTGTAACCAATTTCTTTCTTTAATGTATCTTTTTTTTTTTATCTGCAGTTCAGACATACATAAAGATATTCTATACAAACTGGGTTTTTGATAAACTATTTAAAAAGTCTATAAAAGTTTATATCCTAAGCAAGGTTACAAGAGCATATTATTCAATGGACAGAGCAGGTATGAGGTCTGAAATAAATTGCCATGAAATGTGGAAAAATGAAAAAAAAAATTTAGAATTAATATTCTGCAGTCATCATGATATATGCTTTATCTATGCACCAATTAGGGCCAACAATGCCTCTTCATAGGCCAGACATCAGAGACTTTTTTTTTAAAGTCTATTTATTTTAAACACAAAGGGTCCAGTGGTTTAGAAGCAGTTAGAAGGCTAGAAAATTTTGTTTTTTAAGATAAATTTTGTTTTTCAGTAAGACAAATTAGATTAGCTCTCTTATTTTACAAAAGAGGGAAAGAAGTGCATCTAGTTTAACACATGCCAGATTTCTAGTCTATGATTTGCACTGGAAAACACAGGGGAGGGAAATTCTACTTTAGTTTCTCTTGTTCTAGGGGTTCCTAGAAATTTGCTTCATGATTAAAAAATGCAAACATTTCTGTTAGTGTGAAACTCATCTTCCAAAGTACAGGCATCAAATGAAATCAGACTTGAATCAGACTATGAAGTGATTTATAATTAACTATTTTCATTTGTAAATTTCAAAAATCAGCATAAGTTTAAAGGGAAATTTAGCTGGTAGTGGACAATTGTTTTGTTATTTTGCTTGTTTTGTTTTATTTTGTATTAATTCTGGCTAAAATCAGCTTCCCAGTTTTTATGGATGCAGTTGAGTTACTTAGCAAAATTTAATGGAGGCTGTGAAAGACATTTTACTGTTACTAACACATACTCAGAATAAACCAGAATTTATGTTCACACCTCTTCTGGTTTTGTATGTACTTGTTAATGCAATAATAATTTATCTCCAATTATTTTCAGAGGCTGAGGCTTTTCCCCAGGTAAACAAAAAACTACAAGTAGTGAATTCTGCCAAAAGAAAAAGCAAGTTTTGTGGTGTCATTTTTCTTTCATCTTTTTACTTGTCTTTAATAATTAAAAGTCTTTCAGGTTGATAGTCTTGCAGGCATTTCTACTGAAGTCAATAGAAATGCTCACATTTGTATACTATTTTGACAGAAGGAGTTTTGATTGTTTTACAAAAAAAAAGGCTATGCATAACTGAAGTTTGAACTTCTCAGTCTTTATTCAACATTTTACTACTGTAAATGATGAAAACGTGCAACTTTTTAAATCATAGTTTTATTTAGGACTATAAACTTTGGGCTCACTTCTGTCACTATATTCTGTTGTAACTGGTATAAGTTCACAGATGGTCTTTAGTTGAATACAAAACTTGAGAACATTTTGGTAGTCAAAATATTATCTAATCAGCATATCTCATTAGTTAAAACTCTTGTTTTGGTAGCTGACATTCAACCAAAATACATTTTAAACTAATATTTAATTGGATTTTAAGTTCATTATTGATTAAATTGGATGGCATAATCTGATCTAACTTTAAAATCACAGTTTATTTCCATTTAATGGAAATTGAAGACATGGAAACTGTTAAAGTATCAATTACAAAAGCTGAGGGGGTGGGGTGAGGTGGGGGGATGGGATCCACAAAACAAGTAAGACATTTATAGGAGTCACAGTTCAGCAGGTGCTAAGGAAAGGCATTTTTAGGAAGATAAGAGATTTATCTAAGAGAATCAACAGGACTACAGATAATGGTTAAAAGATGTATTTAGTAGGTATTTCAGACTGATTGTACCTGAGAGAGTCGCAACCACAATATAGCAGCAGATTGAAAAGAGCTAGGAGTTCAAAGGGGAGTTAAGGTAACAGAGGATGAAAGGAACAATGACTGCTTGAGGACATGGTTTGGAAGGAATTCACAGAGAAACTGATTCCTGAAGGATCAGCATTACAAGCATTGTGGTTAGCTGAGAGTAGGAGGATACCTTTGGTGAGATAGAGGTATAAGAAATGGCTTCACATGGGACACAGGGCAAATTTAAGGCATAGAGGTTAAAAAACAAACAAAACAGGTATAGATAAATTGTATTTTGGGCTTTTTTTGTTTACTTTTTGTTTGGTTGAGGTTTTTGTTTGTTTGTTTGTTTTTAATAATACAACTGTTCTCCAAAGTGACCACATTTCTATTGTCAAACTGCCTGGATAAAAGGTAATTTCCACAAACACAAAGAAGGGGGCAATGCTGGCACCAGAGGTGGGGGCAGAACACAACACGGGATCCCCAAGCAAACACCCAGAGTCAGAGCAGACTTTGTTCTATGCATCCCAGGTGAGCCCAGGAGGTTATATTATATTTATATGTTTACACATTTTCCACTAATGGTCTTCTATTCTACCAGTGCATAGTGACTTATTCAAATGTAAATTGATTCAGAGTAAGCTTCTAGGACTCTAGTGGTAACTTAAGAACTAAAGAGCAAGCAAGAACTACTTTCATCAGAATAACATCATTCTAATAGTTCAAGAGGCATTTTTGTCCTCAAAATTATTATGATTTAGTTGCTGCTGACATCAGTAAGTTTTCAAAGCTTTAGGAACATAATTTCATATGGTTTTCTCTGAAATATGAAAGAACCAGCAAGTCACATAAGCATCACCAAGATTCTTCATGCTGGAATGAACCACAAAACTAATTATATGTAATTCTATACTAAAACAAAAGGAATAAATGTTATAGATTGAACTATTGACTTGATTTGCAAAGGAAACAACTTTGGGCTTGTGAAACCACTGAATTTCAGATTACAAATCACCTAGACTAAGCTAATACTGAGATGATTACTGTTAAATTACATTCCAATGATAATAAAAGAAGCCAAATCAATTTTATATTTGCTATTTATATAGTGTGTATGCATGTATACACATAATCACTATGATAATATATATACTTATATCTTTTTATATCTAATCATATAACCATATACACTATTCATGTATGCATAGCATTCCTAACAAGTCACACTCATGCTTTCCTCCTCTTCTGTTCCTTACCCTTACCTGTCACAGAACTTATCAATAGTTGGGTGTTGCATCCCAGGTTTGGGTTCAGATTAGGGGTTCTGATATGTGTTAGTTAGCTGGTTCTGTGTACCCCTGTGCACCCCCCGTGTTTCCCCCCCCCGCAGTGGTCCGCTCCGAGTCTCTTACCATTGGAGCATCACCATGCCAGTCCTGTAACCACCCCCCTGTCCACTCCAGAGAGTTCTGTGTCTGTCACCCCGTTCCTGCAACCCCATTCGCCCCAGAGCCCTGTGTCCGCCTGTGTTGCATCCCTGTTGGTTACCCCAATCCACGTCACTCCCCCGTAGCCTGCCCCCATTGGGTGAAGGGGGCTTCCGGCCCCCTCAGCCCACTCCCTATAAAATCCCGTGCATTCCTTTGTTCGGGGCCAGTTTCGCCCACACGGCACTGGGAGTGAGACGCGTTTCTCCATTGCAGCTCTATGCAACAATAAAAGTTCTCCAGCCAACCACGCGGACCGAGTGGACAAGTCCTTCGCCTCTTTGTCTCGCCCCTTGCGCATGGCAGCAGAAGCGACCAGCCCCGCCCTGGTACATGGAACGCAGAAGCGCCCGGGACTCGCGGCGCCCTGGTCCTGCTGAGAAGAAGCGCCCGTGACGGGCTCTCCAGAGAGCCTGGCACCGGGGAAAAACAAAGCAACACCGCAGTTGGGTGTTAAACAAAGATAATTTTAAAAAATTGTATACTGGAAATCTGAGACATAAATACTCGTTATTAAAAGACAAATATAGTAACTTAGTAAATCTGTCAAGTAGAAGATTCACAGCTGGACAGAATTTTTTGAGTATAAAAATATCTTATTTATCCGCTTACTTAGAGACAGAATATTAAGACCAGTCAATCACTGAAAAACAGATATTTTTGAACATGTGATTTATAATGTAGATTATCATTTAAAAGTCACATCTGAAATACTTATAAAAGAAGGAGATTAAATGAAATTCCCTTTAATTTAAAAACTTTTCAAAATGTTCTGAAGAAAAGGTCTTTTGGAGTATAATACGGACACAAATGAATGAGAGAAGACTACACATTATTTTTCAAATAAATTAATGAATTTCATTTCCACATGAAGATCAAAAACTATTTCCACATGCTTCTATGAATTCTAGCACAGAACATAATACTCAAATCTCAACAAAATACTACGATTGCTGTGTATCAAAGCTGGAAAACTGCAGATTTATTTTCTTTCAGTAAATCATCAAACTGTCTCTGTCAAACTGAATCTTTGCTTTCTTAGTTTAAATCAGGAACAGTACTATTTAAACCCTTGCCAAAACATTGTAAGAAAGTGATACACATGCACTTATTAGATATTTTTTACCAAAACCCAATTTCTCCAGAAACATTATGGAAAAAATGAACATGAAAAATATTTGAAAAGAAGGGGCCAAGTTCCAGCACTCTGGGGGGATTTTTTCTTGTTCATGATAGGAGAATAATGAAATAAAGCATAAAGCTGGTTAACCTAGTTAGTGGGTGCTTTTCCTAACTACAGGGAACTATTTTAATTTGGAAACAGAAATGGCAAAGAATTCTAAGACTGAGGAGATACAGAAGTATCGAGGAAGACAAAGAGGTAGCAGAATGCAACATAATGTGGAATATAATTGTCTTGTCTAAGACAGACAAATGAAGTGTAACTGGAAAACAGTCAGGAGATTGCAAAAAGAAGCTGACAAATCCTGAGGGACTTGAACTCATATTGGATGAATGGAATTGATTGAGTAAGTACAATTCAGTACATAAGATTGCTACAGGATTACATAAAAATTCCAGGTCCTGTGGTCCAGAGTAACTGACAGAACACTCATACTTTTTTGTTAGTTAACTCTTAGTTAGAGTGTAGCCTTGATCAATAGGTTTTTGGATATCTTTAATGGACTTTGATACCTTCTCAAATCTCAGTAACAGTCTGATTTTCAATCATTGAAAGTTAAATGCTGGCCAAAATTGTGTATACCACAAGCTACTATATATTAACACTGAAGAGAAATACTAAAGCATTGAAAAAATACCATGTCAAATCTATGATATGGATAGCTTTCTTAACACACCATCTTAACTTTTAAATGAAAAATCAAATCCATAATAATAAAAATACTATGTTTATGTAGCTTTGTGAACATTACTTGTGGAGGGGTTAATTTTGTATATGGGTTACTTATTAAGGCATGGAAACTTTATTACATTTTAATAAGTAGGTGTCTGCAACTGGAAAATTTTACACAGCAAAGTATTAATTTGATAGGTAGTACACTCAGATTCTTCAGGATTTTTTTGTATTATATGCATTCATCTTGCTATGGAATGTTCAGAAGCCTTAAGGAGAGTAAAAATTCCTGTCAACTTTACTTCCTGCACATCTAAAGAAATCAGCATTAAAAAAAAAAAAACAACTAATTTCCACCATTTCTGAAAAAAAAAATCTTTTAGAGAAATAGTCACCTTTTCCCCAAACACAACAGCCTTCTGCACCAAAGATTATACAAATTGAACTCAATTGTAATTCTTGCTCTCAGGGGAAGCTGCTTGCTATTTGGCAGCTCTTTGATTTGTGATGCTTTGATTTTGTAGCCTCTTATCTGTTTCATAATTCACACTCTCCTTGCCTTCCTTAGCAGCAAATATATTTTATCTCAATGGCAGACCATGCTAAAATGAAAAGACAAAAATCAAAAAAAATCCTGAAGTGTCCTTTATGTTTCCCCTAACTTTTTTGCTTAGTACTTCTATGTCCATGTGTTTTTTTCAGATGTTTAGTACTCAGGTAGTGTTACTCTCTATGCTTTTGACACAAGACAGTGTTATACCATTTGGTACTTATATTTGTCCCCCTCTAGATAATTTTGAACTCCATGCAATTTTGGCTTTTGTTCCTATGTGTATGGGTAGACAGCAAGATTGAGTATTACATCTTGGAAGCTTAGTATGTGTGTTGAAATTTCGTGGGTATTTTGTAAAACATGGTCAGGTATCAGAAAGGTTGCAAATAAAACATTTCAGTTCCTTTCCCTCTCTCAGTTGGATACTTTCAGGAATTACATACCACTTTTTATTGTCTTCTCACAACACTTCATTGAAGAAGAAAACAAACATTTTCTTTTCTTCTCATTTCTCTCCTAGTTTCACAATATCCAAACTTAAGAACAGGAAGCAAACTTCAATTACTTTTAAATCTACAAAAGACAGAGGTTTTTATGTTTGAGCTCACTGTTCCCCAACTACTTATCTTGTTATGCACATTATGCAAATAATTATTCTAATTTTCCCTAATAAAATGTGGTCATATATGGATTGGTTTTGATAACTACTGAATTAATGATAAATTCCTAGCAATGATTCCAGAAGAAAGAACTATGCTCCTGGTGTAGTAATAAGATGGTTCTGCTAATTCATTTATGATATAGGAAAGGTCAAGAAATACATGAGCATTTTGAAACAAATATTCTACTCATTTTGAAACAAATACTCTCTCAAATATTCATAGCCACTTCAAACTGGTTTTACAAATCTCAGGAAAAATGTATTAAATTTTGTTCTGATATTATTATTCAAAACCAACCAAACAAAAAGCCCAACAGCAGCAAAAAAACCACATCAAAAAATACCACCCATATTTTTAAAGATCAAACTTTCAATAATACTAAAAATAGTTTAGTAAGCATTAATATATCATACTTCCAGTATTTAATTAAATATGGATTAATGCTAGGGTGATAAACAACTCAGTTACTAGAGAATTCTTTACATGACAAATTCTGTAATTTCTTCCGGGGGGAAACCATGAAAAACATAATAAAATATTTTTTGCTACTGAATATAATTCTTGGCAACACTTATAAATTTAAATTATTGACACAGAGCTATCAAGACTGAACTTGTGCTGGAAAGTACTATATACACGTGCATGAAAGCTATATAATATGAAATAGGCATTACTGCAATACAGCTTTAACAAAATTATAAGAAATAAAGTCTATCACACGTATCTGTGTAGCCACCAGATACACAGAGGTATAGTTGTAGAGGTAACTTAGCATTTTTCTAGATAAACATTATATTAGGAATTTTTTTTTGCTTGTATCCACCCACCTGTTGAGAAGATAAATGCAGAAATAGAGCAAGTTACTAGCCATTAGATAAAATATAAATCCATTGTGTCAGATTTCATGCTCCTCACTGACCAGAAATCAAAATATGCACACATCTTGCATGCCTCTAAAGTGAAATAAATTTACTTGTAAAATATCACAAATCATGTTAAAATAATTATTCAGATAATAAGTTTGGTTTTTTATCTGCTAGAATATCATAAAGTACCTTCCATAACAGTGGAACTTTCTTTTAGTACATATATTTACATATGTATTAAAATAACTTTCTTTTAATACATAATATATTTACATATTTTTACCATGAAACCATGTATTTTATTTCTTGATCAGAGCTCTACATTTCAGTGTGGATTTTTTAATATTCACAATATTAAAGCAATAATTTTTGAAGTGAGAGAGGAAGCATCTTGGCACAGATTGGAAAAAATTAAACTTAGACATTTTATTTTGTGTCTTGCGTAAATACAAGAATGAACCAGATGTGTATTAATTAAGTGTGGGCATATGACAACAAGGCAAAATGGTACATTGCACCAGCTGTGAATATTGCACACAGCTTTTTTTCCCCCCCATCAGCCCATTTTCATATGATCGAGAAAACATTCAAAGTGTCAGAAAAGGTGTTAAAAGATAATAATAGTGAGAAGTAAGAATTCATCATTGCTGAAGCTTCAAAAACTTTTACCTGGTTCACATTGCAATCCTGCTTTCAGGTGAGAGAAAAAGAAAGAAATTTAGTAAGTTTATAGCTATTCCAGTTACCCTTTATCAGTCCTCATTTTGCAGACAATGAATGACTAAGATATTTTATGAAATTGCATCACAAATAGTATGCCACTAAGATAGTATACGCTGTTTTAATTTTGAAGGACATATGTATTCTTCACAAAACAGCCATACTGGAAATTAGCATTTTAAGGTTTAAATAATGAAAAGGCCAAAAATATTAAAATAACACAAAAAAACCCCAAACTCAAAACAAAGCCAAAGTATTTCCATTAGCTAAAGTGGGTTTTGTCTTCCTTTCTCCTCCATTACTGTCGTGGTGAATGTATTCTTTGGCCAAATACATTATCATTTTACAAAATAGTGAAGGTAGCAAGATGGGGACATGACTCAGATGTCGTCATTAAGGTGAGACAAGAAAAGAAAAAGAAAGCTAATTCCCCTTAAAGAAGGAAGGAGTAAAATAGTACCTGTAAACCAAGAAATTTTTATCACCATTGCACTTCAAAATTTTGAAGTTTAGCACATGCAAAACCTTTTGGCAAGTCTAATCTCATAATCCTATTCACTATAATACTTCAAGAAATCAAAAATGGTAAGGCAATACTTGACAAATACAAGAAAAGATACCATCAGTTTCATGTATTTATAGAATATATTTTAAAGATTATTCCTGCTACCATCTAATTATTTTTGTGTCGACAGAATGCTGCATAGGACTCATTGACACTTTTCCTTCCAGAACCTTTCAGAATTAAATGTTCTTCTTCAGGAAGTTGGCTCTATATAAGCTTTTCCATTAGCTGCAAGCAAAATTAAGATTACCTAGCAGAGAAAAACTAGATTGAATTACTTCTAAAAATTAATTCTGCAATCAATAGCACCACAAAAGACCCTAGTAAAAAACCTTTTAATCAAAGTATATAAATAATATCAAAAAATGTTTTCTGATATTACCTCATTTACTACTTAGTTCAGTGGCTTAACTGTTTGGGTTTTTTTTTTTTTTTTTCAGAAAAATGTTTAAATGGCTCATTAAACTAGTTTTGTGTCATTTTATTGGATTTGGACCTTTAACCAAATGATCTTGAATTTTGTTTTACATGCACAATGGAACTTGTTTTAACTGCCACTCTCTAAGGAAAATAGAAATTTCAATAAAGTAATAATTTTGATTAGTAAAGACTCCTAAATGTGCTAAGGTTGTCAGTAAGCAATTTTCATTTATGATTTTTTTTATAAGGATGCCCTATGTATTGTATAAAAAGCTAACATTTAGTATATTTAGTAAAAAAAAGCTAACATTTTCTTTCTCAGTAAACGGACAATTAATACACCTCCAAATATGCATTTTCAGCTTCTATTAAAATGTATTTGCAAATTCAGATCTGTCGCTGTTGAGCAGGACGGGAACAAAGAACTCCATATCAGAAGGCTAAGAAAATGAACTCTCTCCTTTATTTCAAATGTACTGCTCTATATATAGAGAACATCAAGAAGACTAATTTCATTGGTCTTAGAGTAAAAACATCCCACACCATTGATGTGCAGTGAATGACGCACAGTAGCAGAACATATCTATAAACAATGTAAATAACAAGATAGATTAGAGAATTATTTACATTCTTTCCCAACTGCTTCCCAGGCTCTTGCCTGGTTAGAAAACCTTTCTTTTTCTCTCTGACTGAGCTGAGAATATCCACACAGATCAAGTGGGCCAAACAAGTTTAAATAAAATAGGTTTGCTAAGAAGTAATCTACAGACAGTTCTGTTTTCAGCTTGCTTCCTGATACATTCCAGTTTTGTCTGTGGTAGACTTAGATTCATTAATCTTGCTTCACTATTGTAACCACACCTGAAATATCCACTTTCTCTGGAAATGTCTACCCTCCACATATGTTTGAGCCTCACTGCTTCGAATTAATCTATCTAATTAATACTTTAATACAAAATTATTAAAGAAAATAAAATACTTTGTGCAATCATTCTGATGGACAGACTGGACAAAATGCCCAGGTCAATGCCGCATTGA
The DNA here is from genome assembly GCF_026979565.1 of Vidua chalybeata. Lineage (NCBI taxonomy): Eukaryota > Metazoa > Chordata > Aves > Passeriformes > Viduidae > Vidua > Vidua chalybeata. The sequence continues at coordinate 20,673,101 of NC_071570.1, read as the reverse complement.
AGTGACAAAATTCAGCTTTCTCACCTCCTTGCCAAAGAGCTGCGACATATTTTTTGAGTATTTATACTGTTTTCAATTAAATAAGCTTCATTTGTCACAAAATAATTATTTAGGTCAACTTGAAAAACATTGAGCTATAAGAATATGGCTTCTCAGGCTGTCTAGTAAGACGTTATTTTAAGCTGTAGGCTTAAATCACCTGATGTAGAGGAAGATCACATTTTTTTCTTTATGAAAGAGGTAAAGGACAATAAAACATCCACACAGAGATAGAAAAAACATTGAAAAATTTCTGATCCTTCTCCCCTCGCTGAAGAACACTCAGACCTTTTAATTGAGATCTCCATGAAACTTCAGAGACCATAAGCTGACCTCTGAAATGACTCATATTGGATCTGTGGCATTATATCTGCACAGTGAATTCAGTAGAAAATTCTTAAGAGATTACTATTTTATATATGTAGTGATCAGGATTAATACTGGCCTGCTATTGGTCATTCTTGACCATTCACCTAAGAGCAACTTCTCAGCCCCAGATATACTTATGCAGTTATAAATATATATACGTATGCATATATATATATGTACACATTTACATTTAGACAAATATACATATACATTAAATGCAATATAAGTAACTGTGCATATTTGTGTATAAATGTTCAATTCCAAGAGAGATAAAATAAATCAATACACTTCTAGCTCATACATAGTTCAAGTAGTTTCTAGTTCTGTTGAGACTCTTAGATATAATATAAATATAAATAGGTTAGCTACAAAAAAATTTGTCCATGCCTACACACATACAGAAATTTTTGCATAACACAGAGCACAGGGATTCTGATATTGCACTGTGAATTTCCTCTTTCTATTCCATCTTCATCCAAATTCAGTTTTGATGTTTTCATAGAAAAATTAACAATTTAAGAACTCAGTTAATATTGCAAGAAAAACACAGTGGTAACCTCTTTCTTGCTTTTTCATCTCAGAGGAAGACAGAAACAAGAGCGATGGTTTGAGTAATTTGAAAGCATAGCTCCTTCAGGAATCATAATGTCAATGGCCAACCCAATAATGTTGAACAAAATAATTATGAAATTAATTTTTCTTTGTACCTTCTGATCCCAATTAACAAGTTGAATCACTTTTAGTTTTTCATGTTGAAAAGATCAGCAATCAAAAAGAATTGTGTTTCTCCAAAGAGGGAGAAGATTAGCTTTAATTGCTTAAAAGTTTTTACTTTTCACATGTGGAAAAGGACTGATACCCTCCCTAAGGTAAGTATCCTGCATTTCTACTATAATCACAGGAATTATATTATTGTCAACTTTTTAAAACAGATATTTTTATGAAATTGTTCCTATTAGATTGCCAATCTCACATTTTTTGTAGCTTCCTCTTTCTTACTGACAAAATGTGAATGATTGGATGACTCGGATTATTAAGGTGTATAATCACATGTGAATGATAAAGCTATTTATCTGCACTGCTCTTTCAGGAACACAATAAAGTTATTACTGAAATTTCAAATGAAACATAAGCCTTACAAGCCTTTTTCTGATAACTACTCTTCAGAAAACTGTTTTGAAACTCCTTGATAAAATATTTAGCTAGGAAATATTTTCTGAAAAGACATTGATATCAAAGACAAGCATTTAGAACTTCTCTTGTTGTAGCACTGTGTGAATTTAGTGGAAAAAATTCTTTGGTTTGTGGTTGCTTACACTAGATGGCACTGATAAAGTATTGCCTGATTAACTGAACTTCTTAAAATACACTTCTTTTATTTGGAATGCTTTATTTCATTATTTTAAAAAGAAACTGAATAAGATAGCAACATTGTTTTGCCCAAATAAAATTAAAAGGGGAAATTAAAGGAAGAAAGGGGAATAATTTAGAATTGTCCCAGCATATTTTGTAAACCTAGCAGTTTCTGATGATTGGCTTCTTCTGGCAGTTACACAGACACACTACACATACCGTGAGAGACAGAGCATTCTTGCCCCAAATTGAAGTAGCCTAAATTTATAAAACAGTGAAAAATGTGGTTTGGGTGGGTTTGTTGGGGTTTTTTGTTTGGTTGGTTGGTTTTGTTTGTTTGATTTTTGTTTTTGTTTTACCCTTTTTGATTAGGAAGGGATGGTATTTAGAAAAGAGATTTTCTAAATGGACTCTTCCAGTCCATTAGCTCAATCAAAGCAAAGCTTTTTTGCCATTCTGATTATGACTGAGCAGGGCAGGGGCTTAATGCAAGACCCTCATGCAAGGAGTGCACATCTCATTTTGTGGTCTCTCCAAGAATATTCAGAAAGGTTATCCAAGAATACGGATAACACCTCTGTAATGCTTATCTCTGCTACTGTGGGGAGAGAGACAGGCTTTTCTGCATGTAATTACCAGAGAGGAAACCCAGATGAGTACTCTGATTTGTCCTGTAGCAGAGCTTTGTATCCTCACATAAAGCAGAAAGGGTCTAGAAAGACTAGTCTCACACACCTAAAATTGGCCTCTGTGACTGCTCCCTAAAGTATACATTTTTGTATGTACTCAATCAATATACATCACAATTACGTTTTTATAAGATGATGTCCAAGAATCTGAAAGAGTACTGCTAAATATGTGCATAAATGTAAGTCATTACCTGTTGCATGTAAGCTACTTTATTTGCTAAGGACAACTAAACACATTATTGTGTTTCTTGTCATAAAAAATTGTTATCTTTATAAAATAATATTTTATATTATAACAGAGAATATGACATAATCTCTAATCTTTGAGGTCTTTTATTTCCCTATGCTTTTTTGTTCTCATTTTAGCACAAAAATGAGACATTTCAGAACAAGCAAGTAGTTATGCTATGATTTATTTAATAGGTTTTTAAAATTAAATAACAACAAAACCCCCCAAACCAAAATAGCTGAGCTGTAGCTTCAGTAATTACGTATTTAAGTTTTTTTTCTTAAAAGTACCCTACCAACTTTTTTTCTAACTCTACAGAACTCACTTTACACATACAGCACTTATCTTTAGACCAGCTTTACATGTAATAACAAGCAATTATATTTGAAGAAGTGAAATGCATTGGCTAAATGTCATTCTTGAAAGGATATGATCCAAATTCTCTAACACGCTCCTTCAAGTCTTCACCCTGTCCCTTGTTCTTTTTAGCTCTAAGCACTGGCTAACTGTAATTCTCATTGTTGAAGAATTGCTGAAGACACAAGAAAATACATATCATATATTGTTTAATAAAATACAGATATTGTCATGATGCCATGATGCTTGTTTTAACTCACATCACATCTCTGCTTATACAGTCCTTCTGGATGCAAAACATTCTCTCAGGATATTTGGTATAAGCCAAAAATAGCCTTTCAAAGCCCTAATTTTTATCTCTTTGCCTTCTATATCTTAAGCAGATGCTTTAATATTATCTTGTCAAAATCAGAATTATTCTTATGCTCAGCATTGCAATTGAGAACGTTTGTACAATGAGTTCAAAATAATTTATTTTTCAGCTGTCAACATCTCAGCTCATTCACTACTTAAAATAAAATACATGTTACTACTCATCCCTCTACTGGAAAGTGATTGACAGCATCTTCTCTGGAAAGCACAGGGAAGCAATACAGAATTAAGTAAAGATAGATATATAGTCATAGAAAACATCAGAAAAAACATCATATAGCATGTGTCTCAGGGAGGTTAATTATTCTTTTAATTTCCTTTACAATGGACATTAGCATTCATTCCATGTAATAGCCCAAGAAAACCATTACTATAGGCCAAACTGGAATAAATAAAATTAGTAGTTATTGTATATGGATGGTTAAAGTGTAAAAAAAAAAAAAAAAAAAAAAAAAAAAACCCAACCAACCTAAAATTAACCAACCAAAAAAAAAAAAAAAAAAAAAAAAAAAAAGTCCAAATACAAAGTATTTCAATACAGGAGTCATTTGCAGATTATAGACTCATTCATTTGTCCTGATACAATACTACAGGTCTAGCAAGACTCCAGCATTATCAATTAGCTGATACACAGATAAACTTGGTAAATTTTTTTTTGCAATTACAGTCTTATATCTTTACTATAACATAACCTAGGAAAAAATAAAGTCTTGTACTAAAAAAATTATTTAAAAATGGTAGTTAGCTTTGTTGAAACTGACTTAACCTAAAAAGAAATAGAACCAGAGTTCTTTAGAATTTTGAAGAAAATATTGCATCACACTGCAGGTTCTCTAATTTAATTTTCTAATAAACTTAAGGTTCCATTTCAGCTGCATACACTCAAACCTCATATCATATTTGCACTACAGCTTGCTTATCACATCAACAGGTTTATTATTTTGCCTTACAGTTCATAAATTGACTCAAGAATGAAAAAATGGCTCAGAGTAAGATGCTCTCCTTGGTCCAATACCTTGAACTTCTCAGATGCCTTTGTACAGAGTACAGAAACAAAGCTCTCAGACCTTCAAGCATTTCAGCTACTGTATCAGAAATTGGGTAGTTTTGCCAGTAGCAGTAAAAAGAAAGGATAGCCATCAGGAAGTATTTTGCATGTTTTTCAGGAGCCAAAGCATGCTATTTTGGCCTGACCTGTTTCTAGGATAACCACAGAAGCAAATATGTGTTCCATCCAAGGAACTGGATACTTCGATGCTTTATTGCCACTTCAGCCATACTTTCCAGTATCAATAAAGATAACAATAACAAAATTAAAACCATAAGCAAGTAGTAAAATAAAACATATAATGAAATATTTAGCACAAATTTTACACAAGGTCATATATTTTGATGTGGTTATATCAGCATGAATAGCAAATGCTTCAATGACTAATATGGATAGGGCAGCAAGGAGGGCACACAGCAAGCTTGTTACTCTTAAATTAAACAGAGATAACTTTGGCATCTTCAGGGATGAACTTGCTAGAGTGGATGGGATAAAATCCTGGAGGGAACAGTGACCCAGGAATATTAAAAGATCACCTATTTCAGGCTCAGGAGTGATCTACCCCAACAAAAAGGAAGTCAGGCAAAACCCCCAGGAAACATGCATGGATGAACGAGTTCCTGGACAAACTCAGACAGAAAAAGGAAGCCTACAGACAGTAGAAGCAAGGACATGTAGCCTGGAACAAATACAGAAAGATCTTCCAAGATGCTAGGGATCAGTCTAGGAAAAGTAAAGTACTGACAGAATTAAATCTGGCCAAGGATGTGAAGGGCAACAAGAAAAGCTTCTTACAGGTATGTTGGTGATAAAAGGAAGGCTAGATAAAATGTGGGCCCTCTCTGAAAAAAAAAAAAAAAAGAAGAGTTGGTTATGGTTTTGCAGGACATGGAGAAGGCTGAGGAACTCAATAACTTTTTTCCCTTGGTCTTCACCGCCAAGTGCAGTAGCCACATTAACAAAGTTGCCAAAGGCTGGGACTGGACAATGAAGAGTGGTCTGCTGCAGAAGACTGAGTTTGAGAACACCTAAGGAACTTAGGTGACAAACTTAGGTGGCAAACAAGTTGATGGAAATTGAGGAGGGAACTGGTATATGCAGTGACAAAGCCATTAGCCTTTATATTTGACAAGATGTAGCAGTCTGAAGAAGGTCGCACTGACTAGAAAAGGAGAAAAATAAGCCCCGTTTTCAAAAGGGAAATATGAAGACCCAGGGAACAGGCCAGTCAGTCTCACTGCTGTCCCTGGCAAGATTATGGACCAGATCATCCTAGAAAATTATGCTATGGTGCATGGAAAGCAAAGAAGTGACTGATGACAGCCAGCAAGGCTTCACTAAGTGCAAATTGTGCCTGAAAAATCTGCTGGCTTTCTATGATGAGGTTACAGTGAGGGTAGATAATGGAAAAAACTACTAATGTCATCTACCTGGACTTGTGCAAAGTGTTTCACACTGTCCCATATGACATCATTGACTCTAGAGTAGAGAAACATGTATTTGATGGATGGACCACTTGGTGGATAAGGAATTGACTAAATCACTGCACTCAAAGATTTGTGGTCAATGACTCAATGTCCAAGTGGAGAACAGTGATGAGTGGTATTCCTCAGCAAATTCCTCCTGGTATTAGAGCCAGCACTTTTTAACATCTTTGGTGACATGGAGAGTGGGATTGAGTAAACCCTCAGCAAGTCTGTTGCCAGCACAAGCTCTGTGGCACAGCTGACACACTGTAGGGCAGAGATGTCATCCAGAGGGACTTTGATGCACTTGAGAGGTGGGCCCATGCAAACTTCACTAACTACAATAGAGCCAAGTGCAAGGTGCTGCACTGGAATGGGGGAAATCCCAAGCAAAGTATAGGGTCAGCTAAGAATAGATTGAAAGCATCCTGAGGAGGAGGTCTTGGGGGTGTTGGTTGACAGCAAGCTCAAACATGAGCTGCAGATGTGCACTCACAGCCCAGAATGGCAACCATGTCCTGGGCTGCATCCAAAGCAGTGTGACCAGCAGGGTGGGGAAGGGGATTCTGCCCCTCTGTCCCCTCTGGAGTGCTGCGTCCAGGTATGGGGCACTCAATACAAGAAAGATGTGGAGCTCTTGGACTCAGTCCAGAGAAGAGTCACAGAGGTGATCACACAGCTGGAGCGTCTCTCCTTTGAAGTTGTTCAGCCTGCAGAAAGAAGTGGAAGTCTTTTTGTGGCCTTTCAGTATCCAAATGGGGCCTACAAGAAGGCTGAAGAAGGACTTTTCACAAGGGCCTGTAATGATAGGTTGAGAGGGAATGGCTTCAAACTGAAGAAAATAGGTTTGTATTAGATACCAGAAAGTAATTCCTTACTTTAAGGGTGGTGAGGCACTGGAACAGCTTGCCTAGAGGAGCTATGGATGCTTCATCCCTGGAAGTGCTCAAGACATGGTTGGACGGGACTTGAAACAATTTGGACTAGTGGACATACATTTTAATGTGTATAAATTATTTGAACATAAAATATTTGAATATAAAATTGTTTATCTCCCTTATATTCCATCTCAGACAGGCAGTTATTTTGAGATAAAGAATGGTTAAGAATTCTAACTAGAGTTTTAACTTTAGCATAGCTCTGCTTGCATTTAGTCACAAGTGGTTAAAGAAATCCTGCATACCTAGAACACAAGTTTTGAGATTCTCAGAAGAGAGGAGCCAATAGCTTCAATTACTAGATTATGAATGAGAAAATGAATTGATTTTTCAAACTCTTAAGTGCTTTAAGGAACTGCAGATATTTCTCAATACAGTGGGTGAACATAGAAAGGTGCATTTTCAGATATCTCAGGAAAAGGATATTTGTTTCAAAATATTGTGCTGCTCATTTCTTATTCTTGTGACTCAATAATTTTAGGAAATTTTACCTCAAAGATATACTACATAGAATTAAAAAAGAAAATTAAAGAGAAATGGTATGCAAACACTGCATTTTATAGATAATTGAGGAAAAGGCAGAGGAGCTCTTTTAAATCATTAGCGTGTACTTAGAAAGAGGAAAACAAAAACACTATCTACAAATATTTATTTTTGAAGACAACTTAAAATACTGCTGTTGAAAGAGTATTATATAAATGCAATAATATGCAATGAAATATTTAACTAACACAGATCAACTGAAAAAATTATAAGAATTTTATGTATAACCACAATATTTATCCTGATGTTCATTTCCCCCCTTTGAATAGGATAGCATAGCTTTGACCCAATAAGAAAAAAAATTGACATAATGGGATCTAGTATACTTACTCTTTGAGCATTTTTTCAGTCCGTTATTGAACTAACTCTATCAATTTCCTTTTCTAACTTAAATTTTACTTTGATTAACAAAAACTGTGACTTAGTAGTAGTTTTTGCTTTAGTTTAGGCATTGAAAAATTCAGTGAAGTTGAAAAATTTCAATGAAACTTGACATAGTATAGTGGACTGTTCAACTAGCATTTTATAGCACATCTACTATGTTATTTTCATACCACTTTTGTGGACTTTGTCTTTTATCTTGCATGCTAATAAACTTAAATTTCAAAGACCATGATATATTAAATATTTTATGGTATTTTAAAAAACAAAGGTCACATGCCTTTTGCCTTAACTGGAGGTTATTAGCTTGGAATGAAAGACTACCAAATTACAGAGCTCATCCATTTAAATTGTTATTCACAAACCCAGAATTGTTATTTACTGTGAGAAGTGTCATGACTTTCAGGCAATAAAGGTGCAAATTGCTTACCCTAACAGTACATGGAACAGAAAAGAAGGGGTTTAATTTTAGTAATACTTATTTCAATAAAATCCTTTGAAACTGGCAGCAAGGGGTAGCAGAGAATATCTTTCCCTCTATTAAAAAAAAAAAAAAAAAAAAAAAACAGGAAAAAAATCCCAAAATAAAAACCAATAAAAATGTGTTCTTCACACTTTTTTATTCTTTATAACATATGCTAGTCCAAAAACATTTTAAATTTAATTTATTCATACATTAAATTTCAACAGACTATACTCATCATAGATGAGAAACTTCCTTTCATTTTATTGTTACTGACACAGCAACAAAATAATCTCAAAAAAACACCACATTAAAGAAAGTTTGATACACTGAACCCAGAATCTTTACCAGTCCTTGGAGAACAGGCAAAAAGCCTGGAGTGAGACTGACATATAATTGTTAATAAAGAGTCAGCTTACTGAATACTCAAGGAAACCAGATATAAATTAATCTCTGTGCCCTAAGGAATGCACCCAAAAGCCAGCAATGCAGGGCCTCTAATTTTTGAACAAACATAACCACTGGAAGAAGTGCTTGAGAACTGAAGGATAGCGCATCCCCTTACCTTCAACTGGGGCAGGAAGGAGGATTCAGGGAACTACAGGCCCTCCTGGTCTTACCTCATATGTGGCAAGATGGTAGTACAAGTAATCCTGGGAACTCTTGCCAGACACCAGAGTTATCTACAGGCGATCAGGAGTAGTAAACCCAGATTCACCAAAGGGAAGTCATGCTTGACTTATCTGATAAGCTTCTACAATCAAATCACAAGTTTCTAGATGAGGGGAGAGGAGAAGATATTGTCTACCTTGAATTTAATAAATCTTCTGATACCTTCTCCCGTAACTTCCTCATAGTAGAGAGGAAATGGAACAGGCTGGATGAGAAGACAGTGCGATGGGCTGAGAGCTAGCTGTGTTAACAGGTATAAACAACAACAAAATATAGGAGTAATGAGCACCATACCCCAGGGGTAAGTACTGGGTCCAATCATATTCAATTAATTATTAATTATCAATTTCTTATTGTTCAATTTATTATTAATTATCTGGATGATAAGGCAAAGTATACCCTTAAAAGGTTTGATTATGATGCAGGACTGGGAGGGAAAGATACCATGCCAGAGGGCTGTGCAGCCATCCAGACCTCGTAAGACTGGAGAAATGACCTGGTTGATAGCAACCTCATACAGTTAAATAGAAAGCAGTGAAAAGTTCTGGACTTTAGGAGGAATAGTGTTAGGCATACCGGATCCATGATAGGCATTATTCTTTAAAACTCCTTTACAGGAAAGGCTATAGGGATCAGATTTAGATGTGGAAATAGCAATGTGTCCACAGGACTAAGAAGGCCATAAAACCTTTGTAGCGATTAGGTCGGGCACTGCAAGCGGGTCAGGGGAGGTGGTCTTTCTACTCTACTCAGCAGTAGTGAGACCACACTTAGTGTATTCTGCAAACTTTTGATTTCCCCAGTACAAGAGAGATATGTAGCTACCAGAGTGTATCCAACAAAGGGCCACAAAGACAACTCAGGGGCTCAAGAATCTCTCCTATGCAGGAGGGCTGAGAGAACTGGGAATGTTCAGCCTGGAGTAGAGAAAGTTTAAGATGATGCCTTTAATTTGTGCAAATATATGGGGTGCTGGTGTAAAGAAATTTGAGGCAGGTTGTTTTCAGTAGTGGCCAGCAGCACCACAAGAGACAATGGGCACAAACTGAAACACAGGTACTTCCATCTGAATACCAGGAGGCACTCTTTTTGCTGTGAAAGTGGCTAAGCACTTGCACAGGTTGCTCAGAAGGGTTGTGAACTCTTCTTGAAGCTACTCAGAAGCTATTGAACATGATCACAGCCAACTTTCCGCAGGTAACCCTACTTTAGCAGGGAGGTTGTAGAAGAGCCTCTTCCAACCTTCAACTATCCATTTCTGTGATTCTCTTGTTTAGTGATTCTGTGAAACCCTATGATTTTAATAATTACAATAAACTGATCATCAACATTTGTTACACATATGCCATGTGAACCTTGACCTATTTTCCCACATTTAAACTCAGTATATTGCTAAATAACTAACACAAGGGATACAAATAACATGTTTCAGTATCAAAATACACACTAGTTCTCCCAGTCACTGTGAATATAGAACCTAGCTTATGCATAATAATGCTAAGCTAGGTCAGATTCACAGCATCTCACATCTGCTAAAGGGCTGTATGAAATAAATGAGTTTATGGAAGGTTATTTCTCACTGACATACTATTTTACCTTCTGGCAATACAGTTTTAGCTTCTGGCAATTGCCATTTAGGGACAGATAATAGGTAAAAGTTAATAAAGCTGTACATGAGGTTGTAATTTGGAAGAGATACCTGGTATTTGTTGTTACTTCTATCCAATATTAGTAACTAATACAATGTATTTAGTAGTGTGTAATTTTCTATGACTGCTTACTTCTACTTTAAAATATTTGTGCAGGTTTCAATCCTAACTATTGAAATAATAAGTCATTAATGGTGACTGACAAGCAAGGGGTATCTAAAGATAGGTTCCTGAGAATAAAGGAAATAAGTTTCAAATAGAAGCAATTGTCATTTTTTTTCAGCAAAATGGGCTTTTGAACATAAGAAGAGGGAGGAGAGGGTTAATTCAGTGATAAAATTAGAAACAGGCCAGTGAATAAAGAGCTTACTGATCAGAATCAGGGAAAAAAAGAAACAGCATTTGCCAAAATGCAAAATACAAAATCCTTTTTCTGCCACCTTTCTAATCTTCTTTTGATACATTGACCCCATATGAATCTTCAAATTATTTTATTTCTACGTATCTCTAGTTACATGAAGAAACAAGGAATCTCAATACTTGATAGCAGACAAAATACTCTTTCAGTGTCAAGTTAATTAGAAGTTCTTCAAACAAGGGACTACTGATTCTGGATAAAAGGCAGTTGAAACACATAAAACAAGAACATACTTTCTTGCTGAAAATGTGAATAAGCAAAAATAAAAACAGGAAAGGATACAGACTAAGAAAAATGTTATCATTTTCATACCTAATGTTAGTATTTTATGTATTTTTACTGCATTTCAATGTATGCATACAGAAATTGTTTCAAAAATGTATGAAATAGTTTACTCCAGCTTTAAACTTAAAAAGCCCCCTTGCTTCAACACAGTAAGTTACATACTATTGGTATAAATTAAAAAAAATTATATACCTCATTTAAATTTCCTCATGCTGAGGAAATTCAGTTTAAATTATTAGAATAAAAGGAAGTAGATTTCAAAATAGGAATTATGATCTTCCAGAATTCAGTCCTCCAGATTAAAAAAAAAAAAAAACCCAAATAACTAACTGATTTAAAGTCTTGTGATAGAAGTGGTGCGTACTAATTAGATAAATGCTACAAAGCAGGTCAAGATTTGCAGAGGACATCAACATCCATGAGGGAAGTGGAAGGAGTTAAACTCAGGAGGATCTAAAATTTCAACTAACTAAAGGAAAATAAATAAACCCATTTAAAACTGGGGTTTTTTTAGGTCAAAATCACAGAAACATTTAAAGAGATTCTAAAAACATCCAGTCATATTGAAAATGACGTCTTATTTTTATTTTTCTAAAAGATCACTCATAGTTCTACAGTGATCATTCACTGATCACTCATCATTTTCAATTCTAAAATTCTGACAGATACTATAAAAGAAAAAATAAGGAAATTAAGAACTATGTTTTGGAAAAATGAGTTAAAGTTATTTTAGACTATTTTTGAACTCTCTCTCTCTCTCTCTCTTTTTCTCTCTCTCTTTCTCTTTGTAGTGTTTTTCTTGTTCTGTTTAAGACCAGATGGGTTCTTTTTGTTTCAGCCTGAAAAAATAGAATTTTAAATAGATGACAAAATCAGAAAAACATTGTATGTATTCAAAATTACTATAGCTTCATATAAAGTGTTAAAGCACACAGCTTTGTACTGGAGGGCATCTTTATCTGAATTTTGCAAATATCTGTTTTTCCTTTTTGGCTTATTTGGTGTTTCCCATGATAAATGCATACATTTTTGAGTTAAGTCAAAAAAAGAGGGAGATATAGAAATTATCTCTATAGAAACATGCAACTGTGGAAGAACCTCTTGGTACCAGAGTAGTGCACTATTGCAGACTCTCAAAAATATTATGAAAGTGGATCTTTGTGCATAGTTTTCAGGAAAGAGCTCTGGCTTCTAATATACTTTACACCCTTATAGGAGGAATAAGGGATATTAAATTGATTTTGATGGTATTATGCAAGGTTCAATATCTCATAACATCATTTAAACTCAAAGACAGGGAGAAAAGCAAATTAGACATTTCATAATTATGGAAATTCTTTCATATTCAAGGCTGAGTTGACCAACATACTTTAAGTATCAACCACATGTAAAAAAGAAAAGGAAAAATCCCACACCAATACAAAAATCCCCTACCACAAGCATCAAAACTTTAACCTTTTTACTAAACTCTTGGCTATTTTGACAATCCTTTGAAAAAGACTCTTTGTATTAAACATATATATCTGGCCCGCTAATTCTTCAAATAACAAGCAAAACACAATATGCAAGAAAAGATTTTTCCAAAATGTTAACAATACAAAAGATTTTATCAGGTCTTTGAGCAGTACTTTGATGCTTAAAATAAAGATTTTTGTGAGGTAGGAGACAAATGCAGGCTCTGTAGGTGAGAATACATTTTTGAAGGAGACATGTTCAGTCATCACTAAAAATTGGCTGTTTTCTGGATTCTATCCAGGATTTATACTGAATCACTTGTACACTGCTCAAAGGAACAGTAGCTTCTACTACTAATAGAGCATTAAGGGCTTTAACTTTGAATTAATCTCAATTCTTGTGCAACCGTTAGAACACTTCTGCACAAGTGTTTTATACTGAATTGTAAATTTTCTAAAATTTGTTTAACTACTGTTTGGGGAAACAGTAGATCAACTTACTTTCAATTTACTTTTTGGATCAAGATTAAGTCTAGGGAAGAGTGAAGTGAATGCTAATTTTTTTATATGCCAGCAATTACAACAGTAAAAAGGAACTACATTTTAAGAGCCCCAGCAGATTTCTTAACATAGTGTGCATGATCAAGCAATTCCCATGAACAATTCGAAAGTCATATTATACAAAGGCCCTAGTGCATTTTTCAAATTTAATAAAAAATCAATCTTACACTGTTTCTTTTGAGATCATTAAAAATGATTCGTTATGTTACATATTCATCCATTATACTTATCACATAATTCACAAGCATTACAGACATGTTAGCCCTGTCCTGACCACTGATAAGCATGTCACTTTGAAGAAATGGGAGTAAATTTATCTTTTCAACAGAATTTTCAATTTATTTAACAAACTATCTCAAAAGATTGCTTATTTTAATTAATTCAGGGCTTTTCTATATGGATAATATAGGACTGTTTAGAATTAAAGTCAGAACTGTGTAACGATATCCCAAAAAACGAGATGTGCAGATATTGGTTGGTATAAAAATAATAATCACATATTTTTACTAAGATTTATTAACAGATACAATTATTGCCTATTACAAGCCTTGTACTTAGGAAAGAGTGACAACAAAGGCAGTTATAAAGAAGATACCCATTTATGGAATGCAATGATTATACATTCTAATAATAAAAGTCCTACTCTTTCACCACAGAAACTCAAGTAATTCTGTGCTGTAATTCTGATTATATTACAAACAAATTAATACTATGTTACTTAATACATGGTTAAAGGTAGACATTTTTGTCTTTCAGAAGTATTAATTATGGATTGTGTGTAATCTCAACTTCAACAGATAATGGATTACATCAAATCTATATAGATAACCATAAAGGTTTATTTTGAGGTTTGTGTTCATATATTCTCATAAACACATAAAAAAGCATATGCATTATAAAAAAAATATTCATGGAGAATATGCAAGCAAAGCCTTCAGATGAATTTCAGAATCTGTACTATTTCTTCTGGAAATGAATAATATAGCACATAAAATATCAGAGCATCTTTAGCAATTAAAGAATGCTAAGGAAGTTGTCCTGGATCATTTCACTGATGTCTCTCATGTTAAAATCTAGAAAATAATAAGCAAAAGAAAATCAATAAACCAATAACACAAAAAACCCTGGAACCAATAACACAAAAAAAACCCCAACAAATCAACCAACCAACCAACCAACAAATTAAAAAAAAAAAAAACACAAAAAAACACAAAACAAACAAACAAACAAACAAACAAAAAAAAACCCAAAAAAACCCAAAAACACCCCACAATTAAACCAAACCAAAACATAAAAATAAAATTAAAAAAAAAAAAAACAGCCAAAAAAACCCTAGAGAAATTCCAGCTCATGTTTATCTGGACATTTCTTTCTTCTTTCAAGAGAAGAAAGAAAAGGGAAAAAAAAATGTAATTTATGCATGGATAGAAAAGGAAGTAAATTAAGAATGTATACTTCAGTGGAGGATATGGTGAGTATTGTAGCAATAGTCCAAAAATAGTTGTTCACTTAGAAGTTCATTACTACTTGATGATATTCTCCAAAACTAATAACATGGAAAAGCCTATAAACAAACAAGGTAATGAAATGAAATGAGCTTAAAAATGGATTATTTAAACTTCCAGTGTTTGGAGTAAGATTAAGAGCCAAATAATTTTTCCCTGCTAAAACTAAACACTAAAACTAATATACTTTGGTTTTAATAACCTCTTTCAACTACAAGTCTTGACGTATCTCAGAAAGATAGATGTTAGATGTAAAGGTAGTCAATACAGTAATCTTTTGTGAAAAACAGCAGAATGTTGTGCACTGTACTATTTTATCCAAAATCATTGCTGTTTAGATCATTCTGTTAGCTGAGCTTTCTAATTTAAGGACCAGCATTGGTACTTTTAAACAACAAAATAATCAGTGTGGAAACTCAGATACTTAAAGTGCCATTGGTCACTCACCTACTGGCAATATCAGATGGGAGATTCAAAAGTTTTAATAATGAGGTAAATTCCTACATCAGTAGAACTACAAAATTCGCAATAATTGCTATTTGTCTAATACAGTAAATAAAGACTGGAACATTGTATATTATTCTAGGTAAATTTACAGGGCTTGCCTCTCTAGGGAGGAAAAAAAGTAAACAAATATAAAAGAATGAAAATCTGCAAAACAATTAAATGCCTCTAACCCTCCTGAGCAGACTTTCTCTTTTTTATTACTCGTTAATATTTCCAATTATTTTTTTCCTTAAACAAAAACGAAACCCATATTGTCAAGGTCTAATGGAATGTAAAAGGAGAAAATTTTCTGCTTTCACAGAAGGTTTTACCAAATGGTTTCAATTTTCTTATTCTTGGTGCCTACTGTTGATGCAGGAGCACAGACTGACACAAGTAAGTTTATTAGCATAAAATTCTCTCTTATTTACATGTTTAGATGATGTACTATGTCAGCACTCTAACGATGCTTTGTACAGATAATCCACTTTGGAGAAAGGATGACAGGATTAGTAGTGCAGGAACTGGACTAACAATTCCCTGTAATTAACCCTCTCTTTTCATCACTTTTAACATCCTTATTTTAGTGGAGCATCCTGTGGATCTACAACAAATTTTTCTGTCTATTTACTCAGCGTTGCTCACTGCTTCTATTTGAAGATAAGAAATAAATCATAATGAGCATAAAGATTACTAAATTTTTGATTCTCTAACGGAAAATGATGGAAATTAAGGAGTATAAATTTAAGAATGTTTAAGTATCCACTTTTTCCAAGATGTAATGTCGAAATTGCTTAGTAATGAAGCAATTCACTGAGTTTTAGTAAAAATTTATTTTCTATGAAATTTATTTTCTATGAAAATTATTTTCTATTACTCTTATCTGTTTATTGTTTCAAAAGAATTCTTTGTCTCTAATTTTCCTCTATACAATGTCACAAGCAGAGAAAATTTCAAGTTAGGCATAAAGCTGTCACACCTTAATGATTTCATACCCACGGCCTCCTAGGCTGTGCTTGGGCTTCCTAGCCCATAAAGGATAGGGAATAGTGAAAATGTATTTTTGTATAGATTGCCAGAAAATTTTGAGGAAAAAAAAAATTGAGGGTCGCTAGGAATTACAAAGGCAGTGAAACTAGTAACGTCTGCACTAAAAAAATAAACCTCAAAACAAAGATGTCAAAATATTCCAGCATTTGTAATCTCTGTAAGTCTGAAATATCACGGAAATTGCTAGACTCTCTAACCTCAATATATGGATCTGAAGTTACAGAAATTAAATTTGTGTGGTGTATTTTCTTCTACTCCACCCTGGAAATCGCTATTAACATCAATTGTAACTGTATGTACAGATTAGAGACCCCATGCTGCAGATAATAAAATGTTCATGCACAAATGGGAGGAGAAGGAAACCCTTATAATAATGTTAGGAGCTACTCATTACAAATTGGAAATTACAGACCAGATGTTTTTAATCTATTTTTCCACACTGGGTTTAAACTCAGAACAGCAGCACATTCACAGTAGAAAGGATGCAGATTATATAAAGCTATCACTTATTTTTCAAGCATTGAATGCCCTTTCAGGAAAAGAATACAACCTACAATACTTAGATAGGTCCCTTAATTCCAGATAATTCTTCCAGGGTTTTTGTGGTGAGAGAGCAGAGTGGGTTTTTTTTTCTAGTCACTGTTCTCCACCTCCTCTTCCCTAATGCAACAGAGAAAGGGATATGCTAAAGTTCTCCTATGTATTGGTTGCTTAGTTTTTCTATTTTGTTTCTGCATAGCTATGCCTTTTCCTTCCTCTATGTCATATACTTCTGTTTCAGATGTTCGGCCAACATCTTCTAATTTCTTATATCTGTTTTTATTTCCCTGTTTCCTTACCAAACACAGACAGACACCTACGTCAATGAGGAAACTAAATTAACTTCCTTTCTATTTTCTTAGCAACAGCAGAGGGTGGGGTATATGGTAAGGATGATCATGTGCTCGACTTTTGACTTAGTAAACATTCCCTTTTTGTCTTCTAGAGAAGAAAGTATTCACTTTCCTCTCATTCCATAACTACTCTGAGAATCGATCTTTCATAACTGTTTCTTTCCAAAACCTAATATCTGCAAAAGGGTTGACAATAAACTCAGAACACAGGCTTGGATTGAGCATAATGATACAGAACACAAATTGGTTTGGACTGACAGAAGCTAAAAAATCATTTTGTCCCTTCAAAGAATCAAAGTGTATTATTTGTATATATTTGTAATGAAACGGAGGCTTTGTATCAAAAGCTGAAGAGACGCAGCATTGTAATGCTCTCTAGACATATGCATTGTTCCTGAAATCATAATTTCAACTTGCTTTTACCCTGATCCAATGTCTCCTCAAGAATGTCATCAGAGGAAAGGAGAACCAACGCTTTGTAAACTTACAATCCCCAAGAATCTATGACAGGTATGTCTTGAGCTGACCCCCATCTGCTAATGCCTGGGCTACATTCATAGACCATATATCAATGGTTAGCCTGGCAGAGCTCATATCCTTTGGTAAAGTCTCAGGATAAAATAGAATTACTGTATAAGTATTCACACTTCTTTCTACATGGCAGTAATTGGTCTTTGCAAATAAAGATGAGTTTATATGAGTTACTACCTTTGGCACATAAAGTCCTTTATTTTCCATATATCATAGAGGCCAGCATCAAAGAGACTTTTCTCTATAATAACTCTATTCTAATTATAGCTCCTATATTAAAGCTCCTATATAAGCAAACCAATTTGTCACAATTTGTGTAGGAATATGCTGATGCAATGCACAGAAGGTACACGGTACACTCTTTCCTTCTTGTGAAAATATTATGGTTGTAATGGAGTTGTTATTCCAGATAACTCTCAAGACTAAGAGAGTAATTATTCCTCAAAAACTCAAAGTTATTCTGCAACTATTTTCTGGAAATATTATCTGGTCTGTAAAATTAAATATATGTATCGGATTTTTTAATTAGTATTAATTACTTGCATCTAAATGTTAACAATTCTTACATCCTCTTAATTTTTAAAATAACACATCTGTCCCATTTTAAAATGCTATTTACATCACGCAGATGTTCTGTATCCACTACAGTTGTTGAAGTTCTACATGTGACCTCCCTATTGTGTGAAGGAGATAGATCTAGTTTTAAAAATTACTTAACTGTGAGTTTCATGTACAATCACTGTCTACCACCCCAGGGTCAATAATAATTTTTCTCAGTTCTATCCTATCTTTAGTAAATTAACTCCTTTCCAAATTTTTCTTATACAGAGGTTGTTCCATCAATGGAAGCATCTTGGTCTTTCTGAATGTGAGCCCCCTTCTGTTATACTCTACCTTCTTGGAAATCACAGTTCTGTGCAGCTCTTAAGGTGCAAATCAAGTGTAGGTTTGAAGTATAATATAATTAATATAATATAATATAATAATATAATATAATATATAATGGGAGTGTTTTTAAAAATGTTTTGGGGGTTGCTTTTTTTTTCTTTTCTGTTCAACTTTACACTTTATAAAGCTAACAAACCATTCTCACCTGTGCGGAGGCAGAGACCACAAACATCTATGTGCCTCTGCATGTGGGGCAGATATTCTCTGCTATTCCTCTATTTCACTGTATGGTAAAAACCACAAGAATGAATGAAAATTTCCCAAGAATTTAGCATATCTTTTTTGAATCATATCTTGCTGAGTAAGGACTTCATGAAATGTAGTCCTTACAGACAAAAAGATGATTAAAAATTCATATTAAATGTTATATCTTTGGACTTCCAGAGTGATGAAAGGATCACTTGAGGTGGTCTGTATTACTGAATATTTCACTAAAAAGTTGAAAGAATGCACTCTGCAGTCTTCACTGTCTAGATGAAAGCACCTAGAAACTAAAAGCATACTTATATAAAATTGCCACGCAGCTCCTGAGCATGATATGTAACAAGGAAGGGATATAATACATAAATCTTCAGCAACAATGAAATAGAAACAAAGTATTTTAGTAAAGAAAACTTTTTATATTATATACGTACACATATATCCTATATATCCTATATATCCTATATGCTACAGAGAAGACAAATTGCCATGAAATACAGTGCCTTCATTTTTTTGTGAATTCAAACTAATCTGAAGTACATAAAAACTAAAAATCTGCTGATAATGACTCAAAGTATAAAATCTTAATGCTAGCTTAAAATACTGAAAATATGTATTATGATGAACATGCACTTGCAGTTCAGTTTATCTATTTTAAATATAGAAGATCCCCTGCGATTCCTTTTTTAAAAAAAGATCCAAGAAAAACAAAATTCTAAAGAACAGAACAAATTCAGAGACTCAGTGTCTCATGTAGGTGATAAAATACTGTGAAATTCATATACTGGTTGAGGTATTTTTAAAAGAATGCTGCCATCAATGATCCAGATCTTTATCTCTGTGGTTTAAAACAGGCTGAGTTACTTTTCTTTACTAGAACAGCATGTTCTACTATTACTAGTAAAAGTAATATTAGTAAAATATTACTATTTTACAGAGAAGATGATTTTTCATTTTACGCTAGAAAGCATATTTGTTATATGACTAAAAATCTTTGGCTATGCATACATTAAAAAGGTAAAATGTAGTGAATTGCACTTGTATTGTTCCAGTAAAATCTAAAATAAGTGGAATAATAGACTACATAGTGAATTAACTCTATCTCCTGTTTTACTTGGCTCCCCCCTCCCATTTTATCAGAACAACTGTTAAAAAATCCCTGTTGCTTTCAACAGATATTATTTGTCTGTAAGTGAAAAAGACCACATTTTTTTCAGGTGTTATTCAGGACATGTGTAAAAAATGTCTCAAAAAGCTATTCAAAATGCATACAGTTAATTTACATTAGTAGGAATAAAGGTAAAGTATACTTTGGATGCGAACATGCTGGAAGTTTCAAACCTTTTTCATCACTGTGTAAAAAAAATAAAATAATTTTTTTTTTTATGTTGGTCCTCAAACTCATTGTTGAGAAAAAGGAATAGTTAATTAGAAACAGACAGTCCCCTAGCAATAATTATTATATAAATCAAAAATCTAAAAACTTTTTATTACTTAATCCATAAGAAGTTCCCTCATGTAACTGAACTCCAAAAGCACATTTTTTTTTTGTCTAATCATGTGTGAATGTGTAAATACTTTGACAGAGAGTGGTTACTTTCAAAATTTCTGTAACTAAGCTCCTTGAGAAAATATAAAATTTATTAAAATTCTAAAAAAAGAAAACAACATATTGGAAATAGCATTTTTGCATTATTCTAGAACTTTAATAAAAATATTGTGGTTATGGAAAATTTAAATTACAGTCAGTACAAACAAATGAAAAGAAAAATAATTGATCTCAACTAATTAAGTTTACAGATTAGTAAATCCCTGTTTCTTTAATAGTGTATATGAAACTTTTTAATAGGAACCATATAGGATAAAACAGAGTTGTGGGCCTGATATCCCACAGTAAGTATTGCATAAGAAAATGTCTACTTTAAAAATATTATTAGAAAGTTACACAGTCTGTACACACACAAAAAAAAACCCCTCTTTTATATGAAAATCCTGTCTAGATTTTTTTTTATCTGACAAAGCAATGTGCACAGAAAATTCTTTACACTGTACTGTTTATTCACATTGCCTATATCATGCTGGATGTTTGAAAGCCATAGTTAAAGCAGTGAAAATGTTGAGCATGACTGTATCAATCTCAAAGAAATTTGTAACTGTGTATGAAGCATGTGCTGCATTATACCTGCTTTTCTTCTAGACTTTTAGAGACAAATGTTTTCATCCCTGTGCCTCAGTCATTTTAAATTCCTTTTTTATTTATAAAGTTCAATTTCCTTAGCATATTCTACATATCTACATGTCTACATACATCTATTCTACAAATCTACAACAAGGGAAATTATTTCACTCTTCTAAAACCTAATAGGAAAGAACCAAATGAAATTATATCATTCAGAACATATATTTTGGGGAAAAAAATAAGAATGGCTGTGTCAGGACAGTGATTTACAAGTAGAGAACTGAGTTGGAATCACCCTTCTGGAAGAGTTCTAACAGTTTGGCCTATTCTAAATAGATTATATTTGAAAAGAAATAGTAGAGGTCTTCCAAAGTTACTGACGACTTCACAAAAAAACCAACAACAACAAAACAAAACAAAACAAAACAAAACAAAACAAAACAAACAAACAAAACAACAAAAAAACCCCAAACAAACAAATAAAAAACCACACAAACAAACAAACAAACAAACAAACCCAAAAAACCCACACAATTACAAAACAATTTCTAGCCACTTATACTTTCCTTCCTTGACAGATGTTCTGTAGGACAAATAGTTTTTGCCATACAGAAATAAATCAAGTTAAAACATTTATTTCCTTGCCGAATGCTGCTATGAAGCAACACCAACTGATCTTGGCATGCTCATTTAGCTCAGGATAAAAACAAAGTGAAAGCATCAGAGGGACTGAGCCAGTCATGAGGAGGAATTAGTCTTCATCAACCCAAAGATTTTTCCATTGACTGGTAAACTGTCCTCCTGCTTTCAGCTTTGTTTATTTCCTAAGTTGCAATTCTAGAAGTTGTTTTCAAAAATTATTTTTTTCAAAGGCTTTTCTTCTTGAATGCTGGGTTTCACCTGAAGGTATCACAGAAACTGAATAAAATTTGTAAGAAATAAAACTTTGCCCAATAACAATTCAGAGTGATAGAAGTATGACCTCAACATAACTTCATTTTCTACGTCAATAATGTTAAAATTGGATAAACACAATAGCTATAGGTTTTCCTAAATAAATATAGCACAAATTAGTAATGCTTAAGACAGTGGCAGCATTTATGAAACATGATTTAAAAAATGAATACATGTAAGAACATATTGAAATACATATGCTTTTATGAAACAAGCGATGAAGACTACATTAAGAAACCTAAAAAATTTGTTCATATTCACTAGACAATAAAATAATACAGTCAAGATAAGGAAATTCTGATTAACTCGGTATAAAAAAAAGAATCTGTATGGATTTTCTTTGATCAATCTCTTTGGTATTTGGTTGCTCTGAGTCAATATATTTCCAAGTTCTGACTTGAATTTAAAAAAAGAAAGAACAGTTTTGCATGAAATTTATTTTCAGACAATCCTCTATTAGTATTTATCCTTCTTATAGACCATTCTTGTTTCAGGATAACTTAGATATGATTTGAGAAGAGAAAAAAGAGAAAAAGGAAACACCAAAAAAGTGCCTAAAGAGTTAGGAGCAAAAAAAAAAAAAAAAAAAAGTCTTGTTTCTGCTGCTCTAGCAACCCTGATAAAAGTTACTTCACCAGAGAATTCCTTAATTCCTTATTCTAGATCAAAATATTAAAAAGAAAATATATCTGTGATGTAAGTTAGTGTGTTACTTGCAGTGGAAGTGATCTAAAAATCATGTAAAACTCAGAATAAGTGTAGTAGCTAAAATTGGACTGAACTTTGTAAGATAAAAGCATACACTCATCATCTGCCAATGTGCTATTATTCTGCCCGTACTAATTCTACTAAAATTCCTACATTAAATAACAGAGCAAGTAAGGTCTTCATGTCACACACACAAAACATCCTAGACTTTTTGGTCCAAGATAAGCTATGCTTTCTATCATAAAAGAGCTAAGGAAGAGAATAGAATTGCTCACAAATTGTATTTCACAGATGAAGTCAGACAAAGGTCAATTACTTACTGACATTTGTACAATTGCCAAATCAGGTGCACTTGCATTTTTTCAACTTTTCAGAAAGAGGCGCTAAGATGCAATAATATAACTAAGAAACAGTAATGTGCTCATGTTCTGTTTTCATTCTGGCACTAACGTTGATCTTGTTATTATATCCCATAAAGTATGTAAGGGATAATATATCTGTGATAATCACTTTACAGATGCTGTGATAGCATAATGTCATTCACTACAGAGGGAATCACATCACAGGAGGCCTGTACCTCCTGCAAAATTAGAAGGCTGCCTGACTACCAAACATTGTTGCTGGTGCATTGTGAGGCACAGGGGTTGTTTTAATGACTCAGCAATACACAAAGATAAGAATGTTTTGTGAAAAATGGTCTACCTGCCCTGAAGACAGATACATGGCATAGGCACAGAAACAACAGGAACTCCAGATTACAAAACAAACAAACTGCCTTCTGTCAAAGTTTCTTAATTTTTGGGGGTTTTTGTCCTGTTTGTAATGTATATAATAGTTGTGTCATAAAGGATCCCTCATCATCTCAATGTCAGAATTTTGAGAAAGTTGTTTGGTATCAGAAATAGAACCATAAAATAGCATATCATTTGATGTAAAAATGGAAAAAAAAAAAAAGCCCTGAAGTTTGCAACAGTCTTTTCTCAATAGCTTCCTAATATTTACCTTCAGGTTGCACTGTGTCAGACTACTGTTGTCTCCCACAGAGTTACGTGGCCTGTATTTTTGAATAAATGCTGCTTTTCTTTTACCTGGGCATATATGTCTAATTCGTTGTTTTCCCATAGGGTTATATTAGCCAAGCAGGAAACTGGGTCAGCTTAAAATAATCCTGTGTGGTGCTGTAGGGGTGGAGATTGTTTGACATTTTTTCACATAAGCAAAATTATGTTTCTTACCAAAACATATAATAAACTGCTTTTATTTGTGTGCGGTGCAACTGTTCAAAGCACTCAGTCTTGTACTTGTCACTGACTCTGATGGTGCATAATATTTTTAGGCAGAATGGCAGGTAGAAAAGGAAATGAAAGTGGGTGCATATAGCTAACGTCATTTGTGGCAATGACTTAAACTGCTGATAATCTGTGACAACTGATTATTCCAGCTTGTTCCAATCACCACTGCTAAACTGTTAACCAGCACCTTGCCTATAGTATTTTCACATAGCAATTGTAAAGACATCAAATTTAACCTGATATTTCAGACACAAATTTTAGGGATACCACAATTCACTTGCTACTGGCAACTGGAAAATTATATAAACAAAAACTGAAATGGAAAATGTTATAGCTGATTATTATATCTCTGTGATATAATAATAAGATGCCAGTCTTATATGCCTGACCCCATCTAAATAACATCAAACTAAACACAAACATGAATAGCTTTGGATTACTATTGACTGTCTGAATATTTGTAATCAATTAATACTGTTCCAATACTTCAGAATATCTTTGGCTAAAATATTAATTGGGGGAATTGCACTTAATATAAAGCATTATTAGTGGTTACTATGAACTGTATTCTAGTTGTTCTTTTATGATTTTCATTAATTATTTAGAATCAAATAGTCCAAAAAGAACTCCAGAGTAGATTAATTGTAGATTAATTAAGATAACAGAAATGGTAGAAAATATGTAAATTACAAACAATTTCTTTAATTTGAGTGTTCTTAAAATTTATTTTTTAAATGTAAAAAATGCAATTCCCATCATGAAGGAGAAATCGTGATGTATAGAAAACATGTCTGTTTCCTCCTTCTGAAATGTTCTGTATACCATCAGAAAAAGAAATAAAAATAGGGTTTCTGCTGAAAGTATAACCAGACTACTTATCTTCTTTCTTTATACAGGTTTTTAAAATAGAACCACTATGAGTGAAGAGTCATTCATTGTATAAATTACAGAGTATCTGAAATTTAAGGTTAGTTATTAGAAGGAAAAGCTTTTTAGAAACTTCTTAGTATAATTCTTAAGTTCAACAGAAGTGGTAAAAGGTGGTAGAATGGTAAAATATGTTCAAATAATTCTCACAGAAAGCATCCTTAAGGCTAATCACTTTTTTTATGTCTAAGACATTTGTAAGCCATCTGTTAAATGCAGAAGTAATAGCCTGCTTTTCCAGTTTGTAACAGCACTAACTTTTAAGATCTTAAATACAAAATGCTAGGGAAATCTCCCAAAATACTAAAACTAAATAAACTGCATAAAATATGAGTGCTTGTAACATAGCAGTATCCCTTGTGCTATACTAGCCATAGTTTTAGTAGAAAACCTTCCATTACATCATCTACTGAAGAAAATGGATAAATGAAAAATGAAACCTCTAATACCCTGACTTTGCTGGTTAAGACACATACAGTTCATAAGATGAGCCCAGCAGGAATAGCATACCTGTAAATATTTTCATGGAAATTTGGGGAATAAGAATAATGAACCTGAACTAAGTTTAGCAAATACATTACATTATCACTGAAAGAAACAGCAAGAAGTTAAACTGTGGTTTACTCCTTTGACCATGCAAAACAGGGTTGGAGAGCAAAAACAACCCTTCCACAGCTAAACTTCACATTTCTCTCTCTTAGGCAAAAAAACAAACAAACAAACAAACAAACAAACAAAAACCCAAACCAAAACCAAACAAAAAACTGACTCAGTCTTAGCACGTACATTTCAATTTCCACAGTCCCACAGGCTTTGTGAGCAGGAAATACAGATTCTTACAGTGACTCTGAGGAAAAGGATTTAAGTGGCTCTTCCACTGTTGCATTTACTTTCATCTTTAGAACAAGGACAAAAGTGACCTTATGTAGGTACATAATATATATATTGCATCCTGGGTTTGGGTTCAGATTAGGGGTTCTAATATATGTTAGTCAGCTGGTCCTGTGTACCCCCATGTTCCCCCCGCGGTGGTCCGCTCCCAGTCACTTACCATTGGAGCATCCCCATGCCAGTCCTGTAACCACCCCCCTGTTCACTCCTGAGAGTTCTGTGTCTGTTACCCCATCAATGCATTCGCTATTTGTCCCGGAACCCTGTACACACCCCTGTCGTGTCCCCATTGGTTGCCGCAGTCTACGTCACTCCCCGATACCTGTCCTTATTGGGTGAGGGGGGCTTCCGCCCCCGTCGGTCCACCCCCTGTAAAACCCCATGCGTTCCTTTGTTTGCCGCCATTTTGTCCACGCAGTGCTAGGGAGTGGCCGCTGTTCTCCATCGCAGCTCCACGCGACAAAAAAGCTCTCCGGCCAACCGCAAGGACAAGGTGCGCCTTCCTTCACCTCTATGTCTCGTCCCAGCGTTGGCCACAGAGCGCGGCCAGCCCTACCCCGGTGCGCTGAACGCCATAGAACCTGGGCCATGCAGCAGCCCTGATTCAACTGAGAAGCAGGGCCATTTGCTGGGCTTTCCAGAGCTGCCAGGGACCGGGGAAAACAATGCAAAGCCGCGATATATCATCCTAATAATTATTCCATGACTGCACAGTATGACTGTATCACAGCTCTGCTATCGAATAGCTGCAATTGGTTAAATTTTGCAGTCTAAAATAAGTGAAAAAAAAAACAAACCCCTTAATTTATGCAATAGAAAAACATGTTAGACTAAATGGGGCACCTATGATGGCATAAAATCAGTCAAAAGAAAAAGCAGTATAAAGCAAAGCAAAGCAAAGCACTTCATGCTCTTATGATAGCTGAAATCTCATAGTTCTTTGTATCAGAGCTTGCACGATGATATTATTCCCCCTTTTGAGATCTTGAATTCAGGGATGCACTTACCTGACTGCATGAGAAGATTGGAAGTGTTTTCCTCCTATATGTCTCCAATTATCTGCTTGAATTTCAAGACTTCTGCAGTAAAGTGTCTGGCTTTTTCTGCCTCTCTCCAGCAGAATAATAGGAAGAAAAGTCAAGAGATCTGGATTCTGTTAAGTGTCATAACCTTTATGCAGGTTCTTTTAGAACTTGGCTGCTAAGCATCATTTTCAGGAGCAAAAATATGCACTGTTATCCAAATGAACTAGCTCTGTTGTGCTAGTTCTCACTTGGTTGTAGTGCAACCAGATGACAAGGTTTCAAATGTGTTAACTTGTGTGATAAAAAGTGTTGAAGAGATTTTCAGTCCCAAATGAGCTAACAAAACCACTCTTGTTTTTTGCTATTTATTTATTTATATTTAGCCCAAAGGATGGACTTTAACAATAGAAAAGTTTCCATATATTCATATCTATCTGAACAAGGACTCACAGTTCGAGTATATGCATGTATACTATTCTGGAAACATTTTGCAGGTATTCAAAATCAAATCAAATTGTTAATATATTTCTCAATTATGAAACACTGGTGAAGATTCTAGCACCCACTAATATATGCTCACATCAGGTT
This sequence comes from Vidua chalybeata, assembly GCF_026979565.1. Classification (NCBI taxonomy): domain Eukaryota; kingdom Metazoa; phylum Chordata; class Aves; order Passeriformes; family Viduidae; genus Vidua; species Vidua chalybeata. The sequence continues at coordinate 20,645,637 of NC_071570.1, read as the reverse complement.
ATAAAGGCCTATTTTTGCAAGCTAAGTTCCCACTTCTCATCTTTTATAAAATAAATAAGCATATCCCAGGGTTAGTTCATAAAGTGATGAGTGAAATACAACATGTAATGAAGGAGAGACTTTACAATGTTGTAAATATTACCATAAACTGAAGTCATAAATCCTTGTAATGTCTGTATATGCAAGATCTCAGCATCCATAAACAATCACAGAATCAGTATTAAAATATGCTGAGAAGATATAACTAGGAAAAACCTAAACCACTTATATTGAAAGGTGAAACAATGACAAATAAATTACTAACCTGATCTGTTTTGTTTCAGACAAAACAGCTTTGATTATTCTTAAAGGAAAAAAAATACTTATTGCTTTTAACAATATATTTAGGAGCTGGGGATCTTGTCCTCCATAATTCAGTTAACAGCTCAGAGTTGTTTGCAAAAGAAAAAAAAATAGTTGTCAAAGTTGCAAAGTTTACACATTAAGATTTAGTAAAAAACCTCCTCTGAAAGAAATAAATGAGAGTTTTAATCTCAAATACCCTTTCCATGTTGTTACTCAGGTCACAAGATTGCCTGAATGCATGATTATAAAATACATGATTCATAGCTTACTGTTCATGGTATCCCCACTCACTAGAATATTTAGGTACTAATTTTTCACTATTAAATTTTGAACAATCAGTTTGGATAAAAATAAATAAATAAAGTGTGCTCATTTTTTGAGTAAATTGTTGGAAAAGCCCCCAAACAAAAGAAGGATCATCAGTGGCCAGGCTTGTATTGTTTATCTAAATAACAGATTTAATGAAACCTGATTTTGTATCTGTTTATTACCCAACAAGCTGCATCTGTTATTATCTCCACCTTAGAACCATGCCATAATATTATCTGGTGCTCAATCCTACAACATTTGTCACAAATGGAGTTTCTTGTCACATTTATTAAGATCATACAAGGAGAGAGGTGAGTAAGAGGAAGCTGTGGAGTGACAAGACAGGAAGGACCCTGGATTGTTTCACGGGGCTCCCTTGTCCAGATGTACAGCTGTGCTTAGAGACAATGAGAGAAATTTCTGGAAGATCCACCATTAGAAATCTCTCACCTGCTTATTCCATGACATCACAGGGACCTCTAATAAGTTAATGCTAGAGGAATCTAAATTTCAGCTCTACTTAGTGAAATTGGCATAGCTTGAAAATTATTGGGAGACGGTGAGATTGGGAGAAAAGAATGAATGTCTAAGAATCTTTTCTTCAAGGAATGAAAGAAACACTTTAATGCTAGCAAAGTAATTGCTCTCTCATTCTATAAGGTCACCTATGGCTATTAAACTACCTAAACAGTACCATTATAGTAATTAAGTGTTGAACATGCAAGACAACTGCCCCTTGAACACGGTCTCTTTCCCACCTTTATATATACCTTTTGGGTATATATAAAGAATAATAAAATTAGCCGGTCCTTTATTGGAACACATAACTTCCACAAACCTTTTCCTCCTGTTGTCACCACAGTCATCTGACACAAATAATATAAAATTAAACTTTATTTCATGCCACCATTAATAAATTTAATGGGTTTACCTTTAATTACATAGATAAATGAACCTTTTCTCTTTTTTTATGGTACTGGCCACAGAAAGACAAATACATTCATCTAAACCAAATATAATTGTCTGAGATATCTTTCAGAGATAAAAATAGATTGTGGTGCATTACATTTCCATTAAAGACAGAATGGGAACAATGTGATATATTTTAAGTTCTGAATGTCTACAGCTGAGTTGAACTTGTGAGTTACAGCTGAGGAAAATACAACTCCTGAGGTTGTTTTGCCAAGCAGAATTTTAAGATTAAATGAATATTAATACATAATATTTAGTTTTCTTTTATTTTGCCAATAAGTGTAGGAGACAATACAGCATAGCTTGAGCAACTTCTTTCCTTCTATTGTAATATAGGAAAATTGAACAAAGAAATTCACTTATATGAGACACTGCCTATTTTTCTAGCTTAACTTCATTGAGAAACATATATCATATACCTTAAATTGTCTGTGTACAGTTCATATACTAAATTATACTATATTTATTTTAATAAAATTAAAATAGCATACTTTTTCGTAAGTACATAATAAATGTTCCCTTTTCAAGCAAATTAATGAAAAAAAATGGGGTTTAAAAATTCTTTTCCCATTGCTTATGTCCACTGGAACCAGCTGGCTTCAATGCACTTGGACTCAGTTTTTAGCAGAAAATTCATAATTCAGCTACTGGATGATATAAGGAGTGATTTTTTTTCACTGATTTCATGAAGCAGTACAAACCAACTATAGAATAAGCAAGAATTAGGCCAACCTCTATTTATAGGCAGTTTTCTTTGTGAAGCTGCTTTTTACCCTTTCAGCAGCTCTTTCACACCATTCCTATTTCAGCTAAACAGCTAAAAATCTGTGATTTTTTTTCTTCAAGTTTATATATTTTATTCTTGTGACATTTGCAAGAATTAATTGCTGATGACATCCCTCTCATCTCTTAGAATAACGAAACTATCAAGAAAAGTCTTTGAACTTACAGTCACTATATTGTTAGCAAGAAGAGGAATGAACAGACTTCCTACCAGCACTAGTTAATGAAATATCCTTTTGTCTATAGCTGTATCTTTGAAAAACAGAAAACAGTTTTTCATATGACAGCTGTATAGCCATACTTGCTAACAATTACATTTCAAACAAGAATTATGCTACCTCTGCATACCAATCTCTGTGAAAGTTACCTTTCTTATGTTGACTAAACAATAGATTACATTTTGTAAACAAGCCAGACTTATATTCTTTTTCAACAGAAATAAATATTGCTCTATTTCAATATCTTTGTAAAATAAAAAAAGAAAAAAAAAGCAACATCCATAGAACTCAAGACATAATTGATGCATATATTAAAAAGAAAAAGAAAAAAGGGAAAAAATGAAGTTGAAAAAAATCTGCAGTAGAAAGCCTGCAACAAGTTTTTACAGAGAAAATACCAAAAGTGCTCTCAAGAGATTGAATCTGTTTTAGATGAAATTTCAGCCATAAGTGATGTTTCTAGAACTACGTATCAATGAAGAATGCAATCTGTAAATTTTAATGAGGGTAATGTAAGGAGTTCTACATCCAGATTTCTTCAAGAGATCATGACACCTTATACCTGTTTTCTCCTCAGGTTGCTGAATTCCTTTATCAGAAAATGTAGATGGAAATATTCATGCTACAAATGTGATGCTGTGTTTTGACAATGCTGAGGCACTAATTTGACAGACAAAAGATCAAAAGTATGAATTTTACAAGGTAAGTAAAACCTGCAAAAAAAACCTGAAAGTCAATCAGTATATGCATTAATATGAATGCTATGTCTATATTTGAAAAGATCTCAAGGTCAAAAGAAAGATGTTTAGGTAAATGAAAGAGTGAAATATTATAATTGTACCATACAAACTCTCTAAAAGAAAAGTTTACATGTAATTTTTACTGCCTTGACTATTAGATGTCTTTAGACCCTAAGGCAGGAAAACCAGCTGGATTATAAAAAGGCAAAGCAAAGAAAGGTAATTTTGTCAAAATACAAGATAAATAGAGCAGTTGGTGGAAATTATGGTCAATTTTTCAGTCAGAGAGAGAAGAAAAAAAAAAGGAAAGAGGAAATATTAACAAATTAGTGGAGAAAGAATACTAGCAAAATAGGCAAAGAAATCAACTTTCTCTTCCAATAATCATTTGAGTCTCTTGATTATCAATTGCATGTTTATGTATTCAATTTTAGAACCTATTGTGAAGCTCATACAGTCTTTGATGACAGTAGTTATATTGCTTCAGTTACATGCAACGTCACCATTCCTTTAAACACTGAAAACATTTTTTAAAAACTTGATGAAGTAAGTCTTACGCCTATGTTTTAGAGCATCTTAGTAAATAACAAGGGACATTTACATGTCACTGATAAAAGATATGTATGGTAAAGGTGCTTAAACCAACAGCACATGTAACACCAGTAACTACTATGTAAGATCTTGAAGCATATATGTCCTCATTTCCAGGCTTTTGTGAAAATTCTTTCATCATTATTTCTACATAAAATTCAAAACTCATCTTATGATACTCCAGCAGTTCAAAATGTTACATGCCAATAAATAGACCTCTAGAAGTTAAAAAAAAATCAACCCAGTCAGTATAAAAATATTTACTCTAATTTCTCAGTTCAATCTCCCTGTTTCTCAAAAAGACAAAACATTAATTTTTCAAGACTTCATTGGAGACAGATGCCTATAGACATTTTTGAGAATCTTTACTAATAAATTCCTGCATCCAGACACTCAACAAATCATGATGGTGATGAGAAGAAATATTTTATAGATGCCTTGAAAAAACTCTCAGATTTTTAGTATCATGCTATTTCTTTTGGACAAAACTGATGGATTTGCTCATCCCAAGTCAGCCATGCCAGTGTCTGGCTAGGCTTACAGAGTTTACTGCTGCAGATCAGATTATATTATATATTTTACAGGATCAAATGCTCTCAGATGTCACAGATGAGCATTTAGTGAAAGCAATTTTTCACTATATACTGATAAAGGCAGAGTGATTTGAAATTTAAAAGAACACTCTTCCAACTACCGTGCTCTAGTGGCACAGAATGCAATATAATAATATCAGAAAACATTTCTCCTTCAGGTTTTCAGTACTTCAAGTCACATGGAATAACTTATCCCTGCTTTCACCCTATACATAATTCCTCCCACTGCAGGCAGTGAACTTCTACAACCTCTTGCCCCAATAACTAGTCAGAGAGTATCAGTACATTTAAAGAGACTGGAAATTCGTGAACAGGAGGTCTGTTAATAGAATAACCAGAGACATTCCTCTAACAATATTAATGAAATCCTGTGGCTGTTGTGGAGCTAGAAAGTGTATGGACTGAAAATATTGATCAGGCAGTATCTGAGGAGCATCTCCTTTTGCTATGTTAAGACATAGCAAATGTTGGTGGTCAGATAAAGAGATGGGTCAGACATAATAAAAGCGTTGTTGTACTTATAAGATAAAATAAATCTAAAAATCTCAAACCAAATATTTTGTTGTGGTGATATCTCTTGCACTACTACAGAGCAGATGGTAAGTAACATCAGAATCCACTCTTATACACACAAAGAATAAGTACAGGAGGGAGAGCTTGAGGAAGGGAAGAAAAGGGAGCATTTGTGAAAGTGAAAACATATCTATTTCTCTTCTCTTCAAGGTGGGACCTGACTGATCCAACCTATGCTGACCATTTTGCCTTGCGTATATTTCTGATTGTGTCTCTTTTCTTTTCTTTTCTTTTCTTTTCTTTTCTTTTCTTTTCTTTTCTTTTCTTTTCTTTTCTTTTCTTTTCTTTTCTTTCTTTTCTTTTCTTTTCTTTTCTTTTCTTTTCTTTTCTTTTCTTTTCTTTTCTTTTCTTTTCTTTTCTTTCTTTTCTTTTCTTTTCTTTTCTTTTCTTTCTTTTCTTCTCTTTTCTTCTCTTTTCTTTTCTTTTCTTTTCTTTTCTTTTCTTTTCTTCTCTTTTCTTTTCTTTTTTCTTTTCTCTCTTTTCTTTTTTTTCTTTTCTTTTCTTTTCTTTTCTTTTCTTTTCTTTTCTTTTCTTTTCTTTCTTTTCTTTTCTTTTCTTTTCTTTTCTTTTCTTTTCTTTTCTTTTCTTTTCTTTTCTTTTCTTTTCTTTTCTTTTCTTTTCTTTTCTTTTCTTTTCTTTTCTTTTCTTTTCTTTTCTTTTCTTTTCTTTTTTTTCTTTTTTTTTTTTTTTTTGTAACCCTGGCCTGCCTTCCATGGCTGCAATTAAGGGATCTAACAAAATAGATTTGACCTGTTACACTTAAGTTTCTGTTTTAGACTAGAAGAGTTCTATGGATGTCTTACTTTGCTCTCAATTTCAGCTAGGTGAAGTAATTTCCATTATCCTAAAATTTAGCACTGCCCCATGAGACTATAAAAGGCATTGTTATGGCAGCTTATTGATAGAGTTCAATACAGATAAAAGAATAAAAAGGTCAGCAAAAGGTATTAAAAAATAATCTGGGTTTGCCCTTACCCCCTTCTCCTCACTGATTTACAGAGGAAAAGAAATATTCTGGAATGAAGGATTAAGCCAAAAGCTTTGAGAGTAAATTGCAAGTCTTTATAACTGTGATGATCTCTAGTAAGTGAATAAATGAAATTTCTGTCTCTGCTTGAAAGTCAACTTTGGGTTAGAAAGAAACATATATAACAAACACCCACGTATGTCCAGATCTTACTGTGGGATGTGAGCTCTAGGCACTGATATTTAACAGAGCCACATTCCAAAGTTGCAGATAATTTCCATACACTATTTTTGTTTTCTGACCTTTCATCTTTTTTTCTTTTTTAATTCCTTTTTTTTTTTTTTTTAGTTCCTAACTGAATTAAGACAACCAGCAAAGAGTTTTCCTCAGTTTTATGTAATGGAAAGTATTGCAATAAAATAATTGGTAATACATTTCACATTTAAATATCCTCCAACTACTTTAACATAAAGTGCACAAAATAATTTTATGTGTGCTATAAGAATGCCATTTGAATATAAAATAAATTTCCTGCAAAATCCATTTTTACTCTAAATTTCACAGCTTAGCTTGCCAAATTCAAATACCAGAAAATACAGAAAAGAGAAATGGATTTTTATTTAATGAAATTTTCTATTAGAGAAAAATACTTTTTTCTTGCCTGAAGTTTTTATGTTCAGACATAACTAATGAATACTCACAAAGTCAAAAAAATCTTATAAACATTTAATTTCTTGAGGACCTAATAAAACACTGCTAATTTGATTTATTGAGGTCACATGGACACAATTAAATTAATTTGTTCAAATCAATACCAGCAATTTTGTCAAAGCTAATGAATGACACCATTTTTGACATTTTACATGAATTACATGTCATAGCTCAGTTACTCTAAATTGCAGCTAAAAAGTAGGACACAGAAAAAATAGCATTAAAGGGGGAGTAGAGAGATGAAATTTCTTAAAGAATGTTTCATTTAGCGTGTACTTCTCTTTCCTTACAATAGTTGAAGGGTAAATCTGATGTAATCCCAACTGTATTTTAGACTTCACAAATAGACAAAATTTAGTTTCAGCTACTCAAAAGCCATACATATGCAACAAGCTTGGCTTTTATATTTTCATTGTACTGTCCTTTCATGACATTGTGCATTAAAATGACTGCAGCTTTCACAGGAAAACCAAGCTCCTTCAAATCTTGAAAAACCTGCTCAGCAATAGATGAAAATGGCAGTGAAATTACAAGAAAGTTCCAACAGAGAAATACCAAAGTTTATTTTCTTTTAACGTGATTAATTGGCTAAATATTTTAATCAAGAAAAAAGGTGTTTGAATACCTTGTCCTGTAATTTCTTTCAGTGAAGATTTTATTCTGTGGTCAGAAAAAAAAAATACGTAGATTTATTCAATGCTAACATCCTCTCTCAACACAGATTTCTTCTCTACACATTATTTTCAAGCATTTTATCAAGTGTAGCATCATATGAATCAAATGAAGCTATTCCCACATCTTCAATAAGTTGATTTTTCCTACCTCCAAGAGATTTTGCAAACTGAAAAATCTTCCAAGTATTCAGCCTAAATTTTCATTTTGAATGCTGAGTCACATTACTCATATAAAATTTAATTAATTGTGAAACACCCAATACTCTCACTCTTTAGTCACTTAATTTTGAAATGCTTGAAAAATTTTATTGCCTTCTTTCAGAAGTCTCGCACCTAAATAACAATAATTCTCAATCTTACAGAAATTATTTTTCTCTTTTCCCTAATGCTTTGCCACTACATTAATTTCCTCTTATTTTGTGACACAATTCTGCATTGCTTTAGATAAAAATTAATTTAACAAACCAACCCCCTGACAAAAGATACCCTCTTTTAGGGCCCTCTCTGATTTGAGAAAGAATTCTTTATGTTGTTTTCCACAATTCTCATTTTACCTTTCTCCCCACTTATTCTCGTAACATAATTTTAAAAGTGTAGTAGTGTAACCTTTCTTGAACCATCCACATAGCTTTCTATACACAGACCTGCCTAAGACAAGTAGTAAATTTGTAGCTTCTAAGGTATTTTGAAATATATTTTCCTAGTCATTAGGTCAAAATGTGAAAAAAAAATCCAGAAATATAGAGATGATGTCTTTATTCATTACTAGATCACTTTTTACTATTTTTTCTCTAGCAATTGTTTTTATTTCCCTTTTTATGATCTAAATAATTCCTGGTTAAGTATTTCCTGTTAACTTGCCTCAGTCTTTGACAAAATGACTGAGACAAACATAAAATAAGATAAACAGAGAAATTAAAAAAAATGAAATCTGTGGAGATATCTGACTTTCCTTCTTTGCATCATAGGAAAACAAAAACCAAACCTAAATTTGCAATTTTCACATATTGAGAAATAACAACAGTTCTGAAAAATCTACACTGAAAATTCAGAACATGCACTGTTGTAAAGACTTAATTTATTTCAGAAATCTCCATGTAGGAGCAGTTAATAAGGAATTCGATAAGGCAATAGAAAGAAGTTAGAAAAGTAGCTGTTCTGCTTCTAACAAAAAATTCCAGATGAGTTTCTTATGCAGTAATGTAAGAAGTTCAGAGAACAGGAAACTCATAAATGAAAACTAGCAAATGCATGAAATTTTTTAACTGTATGGATGTGCTTGTGGGATAATAAAGACACCTTTGATTGTGACAGAGAAAAATCATAGGGATTAATGAATTAGTCTCCCATCTGTAACTATCTACAGATGAAAGACATTAGAGTGATAACCAAGCATAAACATTGCCCTACACTTCCAAATCACTCTAAGTCAAATTAGTACCACCTAAGACTAAAGTCTATTTTCAATAAATCAATAAAAACACCCAGACCTAGCCCCAAAAGATCCTTTAACCCCCACACAAAAAAAAAAACCCAAAACAGGAAAAAAAAAAAAAAAAAAGAAAAAAGCCCAGCTCAAAGAAACTTAGAGAACAACTGATGTAAAACAAAACACACAACAGTTGTCTAATGTAAAAGGAATCAAAGTGACCATTTTATAGTTACATTTTTCTTTTTCCTAACTATAGTTCCTTTGTTATATCTGGCCTTAATGTGGATAATGGAATCATGACTACATTTCTGTAGTTTTATTATTTCCTTTCATCACCCCCAATCCCAAACCTAACAGAAAAGAACTTAAATTACTGAAAATACAAGAATGCAAAGTGTTAAAATTACATCTTAAAAATAAATTAATAGTAGTAAAACACTTCAAGAACACACAATTTCTAGAAGGCTGTTAAATCTCTCCTCTTCCTCATGTTGCACAAAGTATTAGATTTCACACTTTTCCAAATGCTACTTATGATTGGGAGGATTTCCTGTCCTTGTGATTAAGCATATCACATTTTCTTAAATATTTTCCATTGCATCTTCTATCCTTATGGTTAAGCATGGCATAACGATAGAAGATGCAATGGAAAATGTTTAAGAAAAGAAAAATCTTTCTCAGGTAAAAAAAATGTTAAATCCAAAATTGCATGGTGTCAGATTCTTCCTGAATTATCTACCCAGATAACAGTCACTTAAACTCATATTTTCTTCCATTCTTTATAGTATTTTCCTTGTAAACCTGGAATTATTTGCAAATTGCAACATTTTTAAAATTATGAAACCTGAGCTCACAAACATAAGAAGATCTAAGTAGAAAATATATAAATAAGGAAGCAGATTAATCTTCTGAGATGAGCTCCTTAAATATATAACAAAACTAGGTACCCAACAAAAAAATAAGATGATGGTGAACAAATCTCTCATTCCAACACCAGTCTTTGAATTCTCTAACTCTAATAACACTCCCGACCCTTTGTGATCTATTACATTGTTTGCAATTCAATAGCTTTTCTATTTCATTTTAAATTCATATCACTTCAGCAATATTGTATCACAAGTGGCAAGAATGATTGAGCGTACACTAAGATTAAAATCAGATTTTGCCTTATGAATTGTACAACTGAGTACTTTGAAGTTCACAAAGGTTGATGTTGAAGCACATATTACTTAGCAAAGAAATTTATTTGCCATATACATTTTGATGAAGCCTAACAAAAGAATAGATAGGGTGTTTGCAGAATTTCTTTGTATTATGTAGTTGTTGAGAAATAATGAAAAAAACCTAGATACTTTTGCAAATTAATTAAAATTGCATGCAAGTTCAAATTATCCCTTAGTCTAGAATAACTTTTTTGGTTTGGTTTGGTTTTTGGGGATTTTTTTTTTTGGGGGGGGGGATCTTTTCTACTGCAAAACTGTATGCGGCTTTACAGCTGTACAGGCTCAAATTTTTAGTAGAAAATCAAAGTAAATTAGGAATGAATCTTCAATGAATGTCTCCCTCGTGAATAATAGAAGAATTGAAATTAAAACTTGCTATATGCCAGTATAATAATAAACAGGTGGACATACATAGAATATGATTTGTCAGTTCTAGAATTTTCCTAGGGAAGTGAGATTAGCAACATCTAAGCAGAGAGAATAAGAAGCCATAGATAAAGAAAACTGGATTAAAATCTACAGAAACAGTGGATAAGCCTGCAAAGCAACTGCTTTTTGTGTCACTTCAGTTCCCTGTAATAAATATTGTCATGGATGACTGCATGGCCCATCAGTGAAGATGACTAGACTGGCACTGAAAAATTTCACCTGCTCCTTCAGTTCCCTGTGTTCAGCATACTGTGTTCCCTCACTGCCTAGCTCAATGCCCTAGTAAGTAGTATCCTGTTGGAAAACTCTGCTCTGAAGCCAATTTTACCCTTGCCAGTAAGAATTATGAACACTACTCTGCTGTTCAGGGGAAGGTACAGAGGGACAAAGGGATCAAACTGAGAATTATTAACAGGAGGTACCTAGTAAGAGGAAAAAAAAAAAAACAAAAACAAAAACCACACACCTTGAAGAAACAGAGACATGTAAATGAAATGAGCAACGAGATTAAACAAAAAGAGTCATAAAATAACTGAAATTTCTCTTGAATTATCTTCCAAACACACTGCCTTGGTATCTCCAAGTCTAAGGTAGACCTTTTACCTTGCTATGGAAGGAATATTTTTGATTATTTTGTGGAAATTCTTCTGTGAATCATATTAGTGACACCTTATACATTCAGTGTCAGTTATTAAGACAGCCATTGACTCCTCTACACTTAATTAAATAGATTTTTTTTGTTTGTTTGTTTGTTTTATTTTTGTTTCTAACATTCATTGTCCTAGAAATCAATGGCTTTGGGATGCAATATATCTGACTGCATAGTCATCCATCTGTACAAGCTAATTACATGATTCAAATTACTGACAACATCCTTTAATTTATTGTACAAACATGAAGAACCCAAACTGTTAATTTTCATTATCATACATGAGTTTAATGCCACAGAAGTAGCCCAGAGATTTTTCCTTAAGAAAGTTCTGAATAAAATTAAAAAAGACACTTAAAAAGTAATAATGGCCTTGCAAGTACTTCAGGGTAAAGATGACCATGGAAGATAATGAATTATGTTTCCTGGCACAAATAATTACATCTCCTGAGAACTTACACATACTTGCTGTGAAAGTAACTATCTGATTTACAGTCAGACTGTCACAATATTTGCAAATTTCATTTTTAACTCCATTTCTTTCCAGCACACCATAGATCTCCTTGGACATATCAGGATATTTATTAATAATTCTGTTAGATAATCATTCTGTGGTAGTTTTATGCAGCTACATGTTTATATGACAGCATTTTTATAAAATCTGAGTAGATTTATTGAGAAAACATGTAACATATAAACATAAGATCAAATGCCATCTCAAACAAGCAATTGAGTATGTTCATATTCTGCTGATCATCTTTAGTATTTCTTGGAAATATCACACTGTGAATTTTTTTTTGTTATTAGTTTCTGAATTTATATTCCTAATATGATAAATATTTAATACCCTTCTAATCCACAACAGTGGCAAGTATTTTCTTGAACTGAAGTAGCATAGTAGATGCCAGTTTAAATTGTCACAATATATATTTCCATCATTTCTCCAAATCAATTCTCTTTTTAACTCTAATGAATATGTCACCCATGTAGATACAGAAGCAAAATACTGCATTTTTTTCAACATAAAAAAGTCATCTTAGAGGTACTGATGCAACATATCTTTTGTTGGTAAAATAATACTACCTACCAAAACCAGTATTTCTACTGTGAATTAACATATAGAGATTCTCGTTAATTTTACCCCCCTTTATGCTGACTGAAATAGCCATCAATATTCTCTTTTAATGTCCCTCTGAACATATTTAGTCAAACACTACAAGGTATGTGTTTTCATGCATGGAAAACCTTGGGTTTGCACATGCTTTCTCTAAAGGAATCCATATATCCTTACTTAGATTGTTTGGGGGAAAAAAATAACCTATACCAAATCTATTTGGTTTTTAGGTGAAATTATAAAGGCGTTCCCAATTTTTATATGTAAGGAGGAACATTCAAACAACTTGATGATAAAAAGATGTCCTAGTTTCTTATAAAACTTATAATATACCACATAATCAGCAGTATTATTCTTTACAAATCAATTAACTGGTTAATATTAATTTTCAGAGAAATAAAAAGTTGAAATAGATCATGCTTAAAATACCATTTTCAGGTCCACTGATGCTGTTAAAATAGTTCTATTTTAGATAGAAATCCACTTACAATTTCAGTGAGACAGGTATAGCATTGCACTTAGAAAGGAGGTTTGCTATATCAAGGAATCAGATATTTTTGGGGAAGTTAAGCTCCTTGAATATCAAGAAAGGAGAAAAAAAAATTTCAGAGAAACAAGCTGCAGTGAAGTAGTACATTATGCAATCAGTATGTATGAAAACCTGAATCAGTAAAGTGTGCTTTGGTAGCACTCAAACATTCATAAATTAGCATGGCACTCCTGCCAATATGACAGGATATACATCACATATTTGCAGCACTCTACTGTCTTCGGTTCCATGTACTGATCTTCTAGCCCTGTCCTCCTCCTGTCTCCCATTCCTCCAGACTCACTCCTTACATCTCTGTTACACAGACACCTCTTTAGTTGCAAACCTATGCTTGCCTTTTCCTTCACTAGCTGGGTGAATGAAAAGGGGATAAGCAACAAAGAGGGTTCCCAGATTGTCCTTACGACTTTTACAGAAGATTTTGCCTTGGATCAGAGTTGGTGGGTGGAGTACACTTTACTCTTTGAGGGTACAGTTACAAGAGGGAAGAAGGTTTCAGGTAAGTGGTAATTTCATTGTCCATTCTCAAAGGTATATTAAAAAAAAATGCATGCTGCCATTATTATATGGATTTTAAAGTATGAAATCATTATCAGTGTTCAGCAGAACAGCTATCTGAACATGTTAGCATCAGAAAAAGTCCAAATTATTGTAGAAGGAATGTTGGGAAGGTTGATTTAAATTCAGTAATGATTTTGAAAGGCAGTGGGGAGGAAACTATTTCCACCTTCGCTGACACTATACAATGTACTGCATACTGCATAATGCAGATGGGAAAGACTACCAGCTTCCAAGCTTGCTGAGGCAGAAATATAGCCTGGAAGCAATTTTCTTGAAAGGGTTACAAAGCTTAGCATAACTATGAATAGAGTAAGTAAGGATATAATAAGTTTATAAGTTTGGTAAAGTAGACCTGCAGAGATAATTTGTTCTAAAGTTGAAACAACTTTGAATAAGTAATTTCCCTGGTGTGTCCAGCTAACTGGCAATAAGAAAGCTGCTGAATGTAAGTATCAATAAAAAGAAAAGTGCTTCAAATCACATGCTTTCCTTCCTGATGTACCTTTCCAACACCTGCGCTGTCACTGGAGGGCAGGTAAATTTTGTTACATTTAGTGACTCTTTCATGTATTGTGAAACAGGAATAGCAAAATTTCTTCTCTAAGGGACACAGGTCATTAGTAGCTTCAAAGTATAGTGATATCTTCTAATGGAATGTAGCATGGCAATATAAAGTGCTGTTATAATGTGAATCACATTGCAGTCTTCACTCTTAAGAGCACTTTTGTATGTGTACTTTAGACAATTTTTGAAAACTGGTCCATTGTGTCTAGCAGTGAACTGCTTTTTATGATTCAACAAAACTGGCAAAGCAAAATCTAACTAGGTTTAATTAGTCACAAAATGCAGTTATGAAACTGCACTCAAATACTTGATGCAACTTCGTCAAAGCTCCCAAATACTTTATTCAATTCTTGCTCCATTGCTATTCTCCAGCAGAGCTTTACATGTCACAGACACAATCACCAGTTTTTAGAGTCATGTAGAATAATTGATTCTGTGGGAGTAAATATTTGCCATGTACTTACATGAGTCACTATTTCGAGGAAAAGGGGTGTCAATTCTGCAACAAAATTTGGTGCCTCATCTTGCCAACAACAATCACATTCGTTTTCTTAGTAAAAAGGCAAGGAAGGAGGAAAAATCTTGGTTAAAAAAAAACAAATGAATCCAAACTGTAAAAGCTACATGTGCAACCCACAATATAAAAATATCATGAAAAGTAATAAAATGTTTTTTTCAAAGCAAGCTATTCTAAAAATGCTTTAACCTAAATAAAGTAAATTATCATTGTGCAATTTGGATGCAAGGGCATCTTCATAATTAATTTCTAAAATGAAGATGTAATTAAAAGTTCATGTGTCTTTCTCATATTGGGAACAGTGTTTTCTATTTAAAGGCTAGCAGGAAACTGTTACTGAAATTTTCAGGTCATAGTTATTTAACCACCTGAAACCCCTGTGCAGGTGAGCACAGTAATAATAAAAAAATATTCAGCCCAATTTATGATTGAATTGAAGCCAACATTGTCACTGGAATGATTTATGCCCATACATTACCTGAGTTAATGTATAGTTAAGAGCTGTGGACAAGTACTATACTTTACACTTATCACTGACTTAGACTGTTCATAGCTGAAGCTACAACAGTCATTTCACACAGCAAATGGTATTTCCTAGATGGTTCATCCCAACCTGGTGCATCAACTTTTCTCCAAATATTTCACAGTTCAGTATCTGGGATGCAGTGCACTGCACATTGCTAGCTCTATTTCATTCATGTTTCTTCTGAAGATTCAAAATATTTCTGAGACAGTATTAAGTTCATCGCCCAAATCGTCCCTGAGCCCACTGAAGTAAGTCAAAGAAAAAACATGATAAAACACTACTGGCACACCCCTGTGTTGCAAATAATTATTTCTGTAGACAAGAGATATCTACATTCATTCAAGATTATTTAGTCTTGTAGAAGGATTACTCAATAACCTCCTGAATTATTTACCTGACCCTATAAAATAGACATATAGGAAACATTTGAATCCCTGATTTTGCATTATTGTTCAATAGGACACAAAAAATGAGCATTTTCAAATAGGTCTGTTTAAAAATTGCATCAAAAACCTCCAGTTTCCCCCTCAAGAAAAAAACACAAACCAAACAACAATCAAAAAAAAACCCCAAACAGGTATGCAAATAACAACAATAAAAGCTGTCTAATTGTCTTCTTCAGGACACATATTTCTCCATCACTTTAGGTTTGGTTTCAGCCCTTCTATTGCTTCACTCTGGCTATTTGGAAATTATTTAATCTTTAAATATTTTTTTTCTGTCAAGTGCTTATACTGTTTTCTGCATTATAATGTTTATCTAAAACCTTTTAAGTTTGTACACAATTTATAGTCAACTTTTTAATGGAAATGACAGCAAACATTCCAAACAGAGTAACAGAGGACTAGTTAGTGCCATTTAATATGGCAAGCCTCATGTCTCCTTCAGATGTTTGTAGATGCTCTGCAAATCATAAATAAAGAATTTTATTAAGTTCTAAGCTGAAGAAATGCAGTTCTGAAGAGCTGAATTTTCTGAAGGATATTGAATGTGATCACCACCTGATGCAGTATTTTCACCTTCAGAGTTACTGTAATAATGATGTAGCTTCACAGAATACAGGCTCACTTCAGCATTGTCCAAGGTATCCTAACACCTTGGCTGTTAGGCTCTTACTATAAATTTTTACTCCCATATAAAGCAATCAATAAAAATCACAGAATATTCCTATTAAATTTCATAGTGTTCTACATTCTGATATAGTGTGTATTGATTTAGTGTGTAAAATTATTCTCTGATAAAGTAAAAACAAAACAAAACAAAAAAAGAAGTAAAAATGTACTAGTACATATGGCAATCCACCCCCCCCCACCACCACCATTTTGGAAATATTTCTTCCATTGTGTTTATTCTAGCAATGGAATTCTAGTTCCAGCGCTTTGCTTGCTGTATAACAGCTTTTTTAGCACATGATCATTTATGGTCTAGGAAGCAGTTTCTGGCACATAATTAAAGTCCAGGTCAGCAAATGCATAACATTTAACATGACACATAAGGACATGGTTGAGTGGTGGGCTCTTATTGTTGAGTTAGTAGTAGGACTTAGTAGGTCTTAACCAAATGATTCTAAGGTTCTACAACTTGATGCTTCTAACAGATCAATGCCATCTTAATGCATTTTTATGTATATGAAATGTATATAGATTATTCTTAAAAATGTCTTGCAGAAAGTTAGGAAGGTTTCATACTATTTTTTTACTTTTTGGTAAAGTGTGCTTATTTCCTCAACAAATTTTACACAATTTCTCCTGGAATACTAAGAAAGGAAGAAATATGAAAAGATTACTTAATGTGGGTTTTTTTCCAGAAACTTTCCAAGATTATGTAAATAAGAGTTATATGGCACTAGGGTGGGGTAACATGTAATTATTTTTAATATAGATCATTAGGTCTCACTTACTACTGCTGAATTCAACAGCATTAACTACTAAAAAATTCCACCTTAACTAGCTCTGGAGACTGAAAAAATCCTAGTCTCTATCTATGGCCTTACTTTCTAATTTATCAGTCACTCTCCCTGCTATTTTCCCTTCTAGAAACTCCTGGATTAAGGATCTCAGTTGCAAGCATCTAGATTTGTACTAACAAAATCTGGTAAAGCAATTGCATATATCTTTCCCAAGGCCTCGAGTCCACAGAGTCACCATCAGACAAGGAAATTCAATGCACCAAGTAGAATCATTCACATTCCCTGACTTCTATAAAAAGAGATATGATAAAAAGGCCAGACATTTTAGCTTCGTGAACTGGAATGCACAGCTCATTTCCAAAGGAGCGTACACAGTTTACAGATAAAAATAAAACCCACTAGTGTATATATGAAGGCAGTACTTTTTAACACCACCAATACCTATAAAAATTCTGTATTTGAAGTACATCCATTTTGCAACTCCAATATTGTAAAAACTAATTGCATTTAAAACCTAGCTTTCAAAGCAACACTGGAAACTATGTCAAATTTCCAAGCACAATAGCCAGAAATATGGAGTTCTAAATTCTAAAATCAAAAACTATATTTAAAAAGTTACCCAATTCTCATAAATAGAATACCTTCAGAGTTAAAACTTAGATTTTAAAAAGCCAAGAAAAAAGTAATCCAAGGTGAGTATATTTTTCCATCTTCACATTATTCCATCTTCAAAATGTCCCCTTTAAAATATAACATAATGCTCTGAATGCCTTCTCACTTGGGCTTAACTTGAAAATCCTGAGCAGAAGCAGGTGACTGTCCACCTAAAATGTGTCAACAAAACCACGACTGAAATAAAGAATAAAAATTAATCTGTTTAGTTAGTTTGAAAGTCTAAAAATAGTACACATTCCTCTCTATTATACTATATGCAAATTTGAGAACATAACAGAAATCTGAGAGGAATTTCATACATAAGCGATATTTTGAACTTCCCTTGTAGTAACAGTCATGTCAGTTCATATATAAGACAAAATTGAGCATTATAAATGAAAGGGAATTATTTTCAAAGCTGATCTTCATTTAAAAAAAAAGATAATTTCTTTATTAAATTTAATATTTTGCTGATCATCACACAAAAGCCTTTGAATTCAGAATTACAAACAAGCTCAAAATTCACTTTTCTGGAAATTCAGTGTGAAAACATTGTTGTGCTCTAAGAGAAAAGTTACATGTCTTTTTGTGGATATGTGCAAATCTTTCCTCATTAGCATTTTGAGCAGTGTGCTACTCTAAAGAATATGCATGTGGGCTATCCATTAATTTCAGGGTTTTTGTTTGTTTGTTTTGTTTTTTCTGAAAAACAACTCTTTCAAGTCACAGCTGTTTCTATACTTTCCCTTTGGTTGAGCCTTACTTTTATAGAGAAGGTCAAATATGGCAAACAATTTTTAAAGTGCTACATACATTTACAGTCTTTCCCAGGTTTTCTACTAATATAGTGAAATATCTAGTAATAATATCCCCTAAAAAAAAAAACATTTTGGAAATGGACAGAATGAGTTCACATACATTCATATTCTGAAATACATGCAAGCCATAATAAACAGCAGAACACTGGAATGCTCCCAAAGACTGCAGAATTGATGAGGATACTATGCTTTCAAATAATATTCCCTCACTTTGCACACTGAAACTGATAAAATCCTGGAATGATTCAGGATGTGTAAAACTTCTGGACATTAACTACATTTTAGAAATTTAAATTTTATATTTATTTTCTTGGTAAAAATGCTATTGTTAATTTAATCACTGTTGCATTGCTGTATTCTGTACATCACTAAGGAAAAATAATTATTATTACAGTACCCATACCACATGCTCTAATTCTATTTTCTTGCTATCTAATTAAATATTAGTCTATTTGACAGTAATTTGAAAATTAATATCATTAATATTAAAACTAATATTTTTACAGAATCGACAAATGTGTGTGTTAGATCAAAAATCCTGGTTTCAGAAAAAAAAAACAAAAAAAAACCAAAAAAACAAAAAACAAAACAAAAACAAACAAACAAACAAAAAAACAAACCACCAGATAAAAGAAATGGCTACCAAAAAACTACTCAAACAAATCACACAAAACCTCTTCTTCTAAGCCTCTGAAATCGAGCATAAACATAACATAAATTTACAGCAAGTGGGGAACATCTTTGCACATAATGATCTTGGAAAATTTCAAATAATGATGTTATCAGAGTATAGGTATAGGTTTCAAAGTTTTTTCAATAATTCCATTGCAAAGAAAACTTTTTTCTTGAGACAGTTTTTCCTCTACTAATTCCTTTCAGTAGAGAAGATTCATAGGATAGCAGGTATTTGTTTATAGGCCTTATAAGGAGGTCTTTGAAACTATGTTTCTACTCTAAGAAGGTTAAAAGTGAAAAAATTAGCTAAGAATTGCAATGGAAAGCAGTCAGTAAGAAGAAAGAAGCACACCCTTCTATGTTTTTTATTAGCAAATCACATATATCGACTAGATTAACCCATTTGAAGATTTATTTTCCTTTTGTGAGAATATTGTCTTGAAGTGAATTTCTAGTATTTTTGTTTCACAATTTGATATTTTGAAAGACTAATGAGTCACACTCTCGTCTCACTGAATCACATTATTGCCTAAGACAAATAAAACCCAACCCAAATCTTGCTACATTTTAGTAGTATATAATGTATTAACTCAAAGTACAGCTGAAATGTGTACTACATAGTTTTCATTTTACGACAGGAATAACTGAAGAATGCTTCTTGATCACAGTGTCCTTTAGTCAGTTATATGCTACGTATTTCAAACATCTGAATGTAGGGATGCCTTACCAAAGGCAAAACCCACTTCTTTTCATATCAGAATTTGTTGCTTTCGTGTCCTTTACACATTAAATTACTGCTGAAAGTACTTATCAAGTATTTATTAAGTGAACATTAACACCAACATGGGTGCATAAGATTTTTTCATGACCATAAACCTTATTATCAAAATCCCTACAGGAATCAAAGTCTTTGGCTGGATGGTCACTACAAATGGCGGTACAATTAAGAAGCTGCCATCAGTCCAACTTAATTGCTGATATGTCTACACTCCCATCTACTATTTTCCTGGACACAATACACCTTAATGAGTCTCTTATTATTCTCTGATTGCTTTTCCATTTTCTTGTACAAGTCTCTAGAAAGTGTTTCCTTACCCTGATAATACAACTAAGTAATGACAGATTCTTGCAGCAATTAAGCATTTTAGCATTTAGAGTCCTACATTTCCAAAACTATGCTTCAAGCTTCAAGTGGGAGTGGAATGTAACAAATTTCTGCCCTGCAGAACACAAAATAAGAGAATACATCATTAAATTATGAACCATGAAATAACAATACAGCTACAGTTTAAATATTTGCCTGCTAACTGACTCTAGCTTACTTATCTACCCTCATTTTCTACACATGCAAACAATTGTGCCTCATTTGTTTTATGACATTCAGATTAGAATAGGGAGCTTTTTTCTGTATCTATGATAAGAAAATTGTCAAAAATGCTGCAGTCCAAGGACATGTCCACCCTCTGGAATATGCTATAGATATTTCACAGAAATCTAAAGAGAACACAACAAATAGAAGATAATGTTCCCCTGATAGATGTTTCATTGGATCTATTTAAGTGTAATTTAATCCAGACCTCATGAGGAATTAAATAAATTATAAGGAACAGGGGCAGCAGCCTCTATGTTGTATTACAGATGAAACTTATTTTTTAAATGCTGCCTTGTGCACTGTTTGGTACATTCAGCTGTAAAAACACATCCTCAGAATGTTTAAAAGACATTTCAATTGGAAATACTCTGTGTTTTACATTAGTTTCTTGACATAATAGCAGCTCAGCTTTTCAGCTGGAATGGACAATATATCCTCTTATGACAGCACTAAAATGTTGTTCTGTCTTTTCAACAGTAACTGCTGAATTCAACAAGGGTCCAAAAATACAGTAATGATCTGAAATGCTTTATGTGCTTGCATTAATGTTTTAATCAGGCCAAGGACTGTGTTTTGTATGGACTGGGTCAGCTTCAGAAAAGTAGAAGACTGGCCATAGAAAGTTGGAAGTGTTTGTATTATGATTTAACTTGTTTTTAGGTATTTTTATACCAAAAGGACTGGGGAAAAAGAGTGGAGAGAAGCCACTCAAGAGTGCTGGTGATACAAATAGAGGCTAAAATAAACTGAAACAATTAAGAAGCCTGACAAAATGATCTGATATTGGGCCTCACTATGATCATTCATAGTGATCATTGTGAGACAGTGAAAAAATGCTAATGAAATTCAGTCAGTACACACCAAAAAAGATCTGGGAAAAGTTAATGAAAATATATATCCACAATCATGGATTTTATGAGGTATAAAATAACACACAAAGAATTTTAGCAACAGCTTTTGAAATTAAGTTCAGAGTTAAGTGATGGTGGACCAAAGGTATGACAATTTTATTGTATTCTGAACTGAATATTGTACTCCCCACTACTGAACAAAACACAGAAGAATAAAAAGGTGGCAGGTGTAATCAGAGGTCCTAAGGAACTTTTGAGTAAGGAGAGATTCTTTGATATAGTCCTCATACAAAAAATCCCATAGAGGATTCTGCTATTATTCACCTTGAAATATATGAAATAGAAGGGTGATATGAAAAAATGTATTTAATTTCTGGGTAGAAAGAAGAGATAATATGGGAATAATTATTGACTATAGTTTGTTACTCAGAAGATGAAGATGTTTGATAAAGATACAACACCATGTACATCACCAAACCAGAAGAAGGATCTTTACCATACTTCAGGTATGGTGTGGACTTTTTTTCTCGTGTTCTTGTAGAGATTAAATAGATGTAGGTGCCACAGCAGTCATTAAATATGATAGTCTAGATGAAACTGATGGTTTACAAAGTCCTCACATTGGTGATACCTGACACAGTGTGCCACTCTATAGCTGTCTCATTCCTTGTACCTTTTAACCTAAGCGTCTTTCATTTGCAACAGTGAATGATAGGTTTGTCTTATGAAAGTAATTGAGAACTGCTGAGGATTCAGCATTTTCCTGTTCAATACCATTTGACCCTATACAGAACAAAGGAATCTGAACTAGGAAGATAAGAGAAACGGCTTAAAGCCTTAGACAAAACTGTCTGCTCACATAACATAGAAAATGTGAGAGATGGGTTATTAATCTAAGCTAAATGAGGATTTTAGGACTTTTACTCTGGTAAAATTGCTGGGAAAAAATACATAGTTTCAGATATTTCAAACACCCTAAAAGATACACATCCTATGAGTCCCAGTCATCTGCAAAAGGAACAGAATAACTGCTGCTTCACTGTGTTTGTGTGAGACTCTGTACTCTTTTTAAGTTTCCTTAAGAGAATTTAGGAGGGTCTAATTTGTTTAAAAAAACAATAAAAGCAAACAACTGAGTAGCAGTAAGAAAATTATAATGGACCTTTTAGACTGCTTACAGATGCTCTCCTAAATCTGGTTTTCTTCTGCCTTATTTTCCACTTCTTCTTTGCAGGGAAGAAGAAAAAAAGAAAAAAAAATGCTGTCCAAGACACATCACACTCGGGACAAAAAACCAAAACATAATGGCTCTGTGGTTTGTAATATTTTTGCTTGCAGCTATTGTTCTATTTGCTGTTGACATTGCATTTTAAATGCTCTAATGATGCAATTGTTCTTGAAAACTGCAGAGAAACAGACACCACGAACAGCTAATTGGTGCCTGTGATGAAGCTAGAAACACATCTTAAACTTTTCTATTGTTGTTGTTAAAAAGTGAGTGAGAGGGATTTGTTGCCATTAGGCCCTATGAAATGCTCAGTAACAGGATTTAATTCCTGTTAATTAAATTTTGTAATATACCTGTCACTCATCAAGCATACTGCGTAGTTATTACACTATAGATACAGTTATGTATCATTCAATTTTGTATGCCCTGAGGGCAACTCAGGGATTCTGCACAATTTTCTGTCAAATTTGCTCTCAGATTCATTGCCATTCAAAATGTATCATAACAAAATATAGCTCTGTTATCAAAGTCCTTTTCCTCTCTGCCAGTTTTGTACTTTACTGCCTGCTTGGTTCCTCACGAAAATGGGTATATAATCACCTTCTGCAGTTGCGCAGTCTGTTAGATTTTTGCCACCTGTTCCAAGGTTTCATTGATAAATGTAATGAAAATAGTTCCATTTGCATTATCACTGTAGTACTATCATCCCCGTCATCTACTGTGCACTCTGGATTTGTACATAACCAAACCCTTTTCTTCTTCCCCTTCTCTTATGGGTTTTACTAAAAATAAAAGCACATAGTCCATTAATACTGAGCTCTTATTTTCAGCTAAGAATCTGTAGAATCAAATATACTCACACCCTTCTGCCCCATGGTATTATTATATTACATATAATTTCTTCTTGCTTACCTATACTCCTTCTCCATTCTCCCTACACCTCTTAAGTTTCCAATGAGTAAAGGAAGGGAGGATTTCCATTCCTATGAGTTTCCTACTTCTGAATCTGCTTTTTCTACTGTTACAGCCCACTTCAAAATTAAATTCTGATTTTTTAGCTAAGAACTAGAATTTTGACCCTTTAATTTAGGAATTACTGGTATAACCCAGAAGTTTAAATTTCCATTAGGAGATTACAAAGATATGAAACTGTACAAATGTCAAACAGCTACCTTGTTCTAGCTTTTTATCAAATAAAGCATGAGTATATATATATATATATCATGTAATGACTTTATTAAATTTGGTTCCAGACAGATACAATTTCTTTTGTGTCTAATCAATTTTAAGAATACTTTGAAAATCCTATTATATATTTTCATTAAAAAATTAACGTTTTTATATCAAAAGTGATTTAATTAACCATACATCTGCATAAGAATGCTTAATATTGCTTTAAATATATCTCTTAAATTATATTAAAAGAAGTATAAACAGAAGGATTTTGTTTTAAAATGTTTTAAAAAATCTAAAAGACTATGCTATTGTATATCTTGATGTCAAAATATCCATATAACATCAAATGATTCTATTTAGTGTCTTCAACATTTACCAAATGAGGCCAGGATTCTTTCTCCTGTAGCATTATGACTTTGTAGAATGTTCAGGAATGCACCCCAGGGAAGAAAGATGTTAGATACAATGTCTGCTGCTTTGATGGTCGCCCTGACCTATCAAGAAAAAAAGTAGTCTTCCACATCTTTATTTTATGACTTTTTTATGGACTTAATAAAGAACAAGTATTCTGTCCTGGGGAGATATTTAATGGCCTATTTCACTTCAAGAGATGTACCTGATGCCTCCTTGCGATGAAGAAGATTCAGAGAGATAAAAGACAAAAAATAGCATTAAATGGAACCTGGAGTTATTCTTGGGAAAATAGAAAGGTTTCATGACAACTTTTTTGAAGGTAAGTGATAGAAAGTGCTGTGTATATGAAAGATACACCCAGGGAAGGAAATTAGGGTAACATTCCTCCATTTTGAAGCTGCATAAAGGGGTCAATAACATTGTTTTATCACTTAAGAATGGCTGCTTTGCCTAGTTTAATAAAAATGTGCTTTCAAATATCTTCTGATCTTTCAAGTGAAGCATTACACAAGGATCTGTCTTTTCCTCAGTGACTTTATGCAAATCTTTCACATTTCGACAAGTGCAAACACAGGAAAAGTGTGTGTGAGAAAGCCCAACCCTAAATCTGACATGTTAAACAAAAATTAAAGATTGTAGATATTCAACTTTTCTGTCACAGGGTGAATCTTTAAAGAATCATGATTTGTGGATTTCAGGTAGAAAAAATTATTTGTACTTTTAAAAGCAAGCAAAATTAAATATCCTGTACAGAATAACAATTTTAAAAAAAGGGAATAGATTAAGCTGTTAGGAAAGAAAATATAGCATATCAAAACTGAGGTTATTTGGTCCTGTCATTATTTCAGTTTACTCAGAGGAGTTTTAATTTAGGATTCTTATGTTATAATTAATAGGTTTATTTTTAGATGAGAGTTCATAATACAAAAACAGTATTTGTTTCTAAGAACAAGCTTTTTCTTTTGAATATTGCCATTTATTACAGGAAAAAGAAATTCTTAATATGATAGAACTGCACTTGTCCCAGATAAATATATATAGCTGCTTACATACAGACACACACTTCTGTGGCTATGTAAGGAAGTGTATATATATATACATACACATAAATACAAATAATTCACGAAAAGAAAATATTTATAGCTTCAAAAAAAAAAAAAAAAACCAAAAACCCAAAAACCTAATGTCCCATAAACACCTTGAATTGTTAGCAGCATTTAAACAGTCATAGTTCAAACTTAAAAAATAAATGGATATTTTTACTGTGCTAGACATTCTGATGCTAAGTTTGCCAACAGCATAAATACTGAGTAACCTTTACTCTGAATACCTACCTTCTAATCTGCAGAAGGTACACAAACTTCTCATATTTGATGCAGGCTAGAGGTCTAGGGCATCACAGGAAAATCATTCCAACTGTTATAATTATCTTTTGTATTAAAATCTCATGCAGTCCACTAGAACAATACAATAGTGTCACACAGGCAAACACTGAGCATCGTATACGTTATCTCATTGAACATCATATATCTTCGCATCCTTCTGTTTAGAAATATATTTCATTGAATTGCTACTAAGTTTATAGACTATCTTGCACAGAAAATTGAAATTTGACACTACCTATTTTACACAACAGCCAAACTTGTCATTGAAAACAGGCATTTATTTTGCAAGGTGACTAAAATACGAAGTATGCAACATGTAGCAATATAAAAATGCTTCATTATTTGCCTTCTACTTTTATGATGTTTAAATATGAGATTTCAAATATTAATTGTTGACCTAAATTTCAAAGACCATTTCATTTCCAACCTGCTGCCACTGGCAGGGACATCACCCACTAGAACAGATTGCTCAGAGCTCTATCCAGCTTGTGGTCCTGTGTGCAATACCTCCACAGGGAGGAATGGGGCATTTGCAACCTCTCTGGGCAGCCTTTTCCATTGCCTAACCATCCTCACAGCAAGGAATGTCCTCCTAGTATCTGCTCTAAACCTAACTTCTTTCAATTTGAATCCATTCATACCCTGTCCTATCACTATATACCCTCATAAAAAGTCCCCCGTATCTTACCTGTAGATTCCTTTCAGGTACTGGTCTGGAATTAGGTCACCCTGAAGCCTTATCTTTTCCATGCTTAACAATCTCAATTCTCTCAGGCTCTTCTCCTAGGAGAGGTGCTTCACCTCTCTAACCATCTTGGTGGCTCTCTTCTGAACTTGTTCCAACATGAACAAGTATAATTTCTGCTTGGGACCCCAGAACTGGATGCAGCACTGCACCAGAGCACCAGAGCAGAGCAGAGGGGCAGAATCCCATCCCTGGCCCTGCTGCCACACTGCTTTGAATGCAGCCCAGGACACGTTTAGCTTCCCAGGCTGTGAGTGCCTGGTGAGTGCTGGTGAGGCTGGGTCACGTCCAGCATTACCAGCATCCCAAGTCCTTCTGGACTGCCCTGACCCAGGTGCAACACCACTCAACTTGGTCTTGTTAAACCTCATGAGATCCTTATTGGCCCACTTATTAACCTCGTCCAAGTCTCTCTGGATGGCACCCCATTCTTCAGGTGTGACAACTACACCACTCAGCTTGGTGTCATCAGCAAATTTGCTGAGGGTGCATTCAACCCCTTCATCTATGTCTTTAATTAATGTATTAAATAATATTGGTACCAATATGGACCCCTGAAATACATCACCTTTCAGTCCATTAGAACTCGGAGGTGTTGACCACTATTCCATGGACGCGACATCCAAGCACTTATCCATCTAACACTTCACTCATTGTTGCATCCCGGAGTTTGGGTTTAGATTAGGGTTTTTAATTTATGTTAAAATAAGTTCTGTAATCCCGCGTTTCCCCCGTGTTGTTCCCCCCCGCGGTTTCTGCCCCCATGTTGCCTGCTGCCGGCTCTTACCCCTCTGCCGCTCCTGTAACCACCCTGCCGTCCGGCCCCGGGAAACCCCATGCTGGCCACCCCGAGCCACACAATCCCGCTCAGCCCAAGGCTCAGTGCCCGCCCCTGCAGGGTTCTCTGGTTGGTCGCTGTTGCTGGCGTCACCGCCACGGCAGCCGCCCCTATTGGCCGGCAGGCCGTGGATCCTCTCGCCCCGCCCCTCCATAAAACCCTATCCCGCCGGCAGCCAGGCGCCATTTTCTCCCATGTGAGTGCCGGGAGCGGTCGCGTCTTTCCATCGAACCGCGCCATGCGTGACCAATAAACCGTTCCTGCCAAGCACGGAGTAAATGGACAAATTCCTTCCTCTTTGCCGAGTCCCTAGCACACGGTAACAGAGGCTGGCCAGCCCACGCACCCGAGACACGGAGCCGTGTCTGGGAACCCGCGGCAGCAAACCCCGGCAGCACGTGGAAGCTACGCCACAGCCGGGCTCCCAAGAGCCGCGTGCAGCCGGAGAGAGCAAAAACCCACGCCGCAACTAATCAAATCCATCTCTCCAGTTTAGAGAGAAGTCTGGTGTTGGGGACTGTGTCAAAGGCTTTACAGAAGCCCATATAAATGACAACTGTAGCCTTACCTTTGTCCACTGATACGTTACTCTTTCATAGAAGGCCACTGAATTGGTCGGGCAGGACCTGCCTTTGGTGGAGCTGCATTGGTTATCTCAGATCACCTCCCTGTCCTACGTGTGCCTTAGCACAGCTTCCAGGAGGATCCCCTGATCCTCCCAGACACAGAGACCACACTGACAAGTAAGAAGTTCCCATGGTCCTGCTTTCTAGGGTTTCTGAAGATGGGTACAATGTTTCCTTTTTTCAGTCACCTGGGATGTCAGCTGACTGACATGAGTTTCCTAATATCATGAAGAGTGGCTTGGAAAATACATCAGCCAGTTCCTGCACGGCTCTGGTAAGTATTTCATTAGGTCCCACAGACTTCTGTACATTCAGATTCCTCAGGTGGTCATGAATCTGATCTTTACTTTCAGTGGGAGGGATTTTGCTCTTCCAGTCCCTATCCTGCTGTCCATCCATCAAATGGTGTGGGAATAGAGGTTGCCACTGAAGAGTGAGGTAAAAAATTGGACTTTCAGCTCATTTGTCATTTTCAGTTTTCCAGCATTGTTTAACAGGGGGCTCATCTTCTTTGTCCTTCCTTTCCTGGTTAACATACTTATTTTTCTTTACATCTTTTGCCGAGTTCAGTTTCACCTTTTCCTGTGCCTTCCTTACCCCATCCCTACAGAACCCAGCTTCAGCTCTACTCTTCCCAAGCCACCCATCCTATCTTCAACAGACTGTGTGTTTGCTTCCTTTTCTTTGTTTGACCAGCAGGTCCCAACTCAGCCATGCTGATCTTCTGCCTTACCCTTGCCCAGTTCCTTGAATATGATATGATAAAATACAAAATTGCGTTTTTAATATGTTATACAAATAAATTATTAATTAATTAATTAATTAGCCAGCCAGTCACTGTAAATCTGCTTTTCACTTTAACTTCTAAAAATCTTTTTGAGAAATATTAATTGTGGTAGGACTACCCAGTACCAGTACTCAATTCTTCACATAGAAAAATAACCTGCTAACTTCAGCACTAAGAAGAATCAGACCAATATTCAACAGTAAGTAATGTAGAGGTATTATCAGTTTGTATAATGGATTTATGGATTTCACATAAAATCTTAAGAAAATTAGCTATTAGAAAATCATTAGCAAATCACTCTAATATTTTTTTAGATTAGTTCTTCAATCTGTCAGATTTTGAAACTCTGTTATTTAAATGGTTTTTATTTTATGCCCATTATACATACCTAAAAATACAAGATAATAATGCTTGCTTACAACAACTAATTTGTTTGAAATATTAATCACTCTAATATTTTTTTAGATTAGTTCTTCAATCTGTCAGATTTTGAAACTCTGTTATTTAAATGGTTTTTATTTTATGTCCATTATACATACCTAAAAATACAAGATAATAATGCTTGCTTACAACAACTAATTTGTTTGAAATATTAAAGTTTGGACTGAAGAAAGTAGTACTTTTTAAAATTTTATGTCTGACACTATACCAAAATATGTATTCAAAATGCATATACAGTAAATTGTGCTCAGATCAATCCATCAACCATCAACTACTAGCCCCCAGGAATTTGTTTATTCACTTGGAAAACTGTGTATCTCTCTTTCTAAATTGCAAAATTACTCCTAAGCAGTAATTTTACGGATCATAACATAATTATTAAAGATGAATAAGATTATAATCTGCCTGAAAAATATGGTTGATATAATACTTGCTATTCAAGAATTATGTGTTCAGAAAATGTCTCTTTCAGTCCTATTTCTTCTAAAAAAACAAAAGAGCCCCACCACTATCTCTTCTAAATAATAATAGGTATGATACAGAAAAATAGAATAATCAAATCCTGTGATCAGTCTCAGAACACAAGTTGTTCTGTGCATCAGGCAGTTTGGCTGATCTAAACTGTATTAATGTGTGGTGGTAGCCATATCAAGTCTTGAATCGAGAAGGGGTGGAAAATTTAATGCAACAGCAAACTGTAGAACACAGATGAAAAGTACCTTCAAAGTCAATTATGTTCTCTAAGCAACCACTTCTATGCAAGTTAGAGGTCAAAAAGTAAGTTACAAATATTTGGTGTCCATTTTTATTATACTTAAGTACCCCTTCTCCCTCCTTCCAAACTGTTCTGATATCTTTTCCTTCATCAGCCAGGCCTTTCAAATGGCCTTGCACAGGAATGGTGAATATTGTGTAAGCTGTGAGGAAATAGTTCTGCAAAGCAAAAAATCTGTTGATATACATGACTTAGAGAAAATGAGCATATTGTATTTAAATCTAGTTTATATTTCTGCTGTAGAACCACAAACAACATCACAGAACCGAACATACAAATTAACTGCACCATATTTCCTTATATTCACTAGTTGTTAAGTGCTATTAACTACTGCACTATGCCCAGCCTTTCAAATGACTGAAACCATACTTATTCCTAGTTTCTTCTATGCTTGCTTTACTGTTTGGAAATTTTAACAAAACAAAATTTTAAAAAAAACTTCTTGGAGCACAGGCTTTGTCTGTAAATGCTATGCATGCTCAAGCTAATGCAAACCCAAATGTATAATGATTAATGACATAATAAATTTTATTTACTATAGTAGACTGGTATCACTTTCATTTTCCCCTCTCCCTTTCCAGGATGAAGAAGAAAATTGAAGGCACAAGAGAGAAAGATCATGGGTTGAGATGAGACCATCTTACTGGAAACAGCAATGAGATAAGAAAATGAACTGTAACAGCAAGGATGCTAATTACAGAGGGAACAAAAAAATAAATGATTACACAGAAACCCCTCAACAAAAGACAGTACCAGACAGCTCCCTTAGTTGAATTTACTCAGCCACAGGGAGAGTTCCTGTTCCTGCCCCCAGGAAGGAGGTGGTATATGATTACCTGAGGGTCCTAGCCATGCCCCATCCTGGCTACTGGAATAGTAGAATTACTGGAATAATAAATTAATCCTGTCTTGCCTGGAACCAGGACAACACCTTAAGCAGATTTTTTTTTCTGTTTTCCCCCCCTGTTAAGAAGTCTCACAGTTTCATGTGTTACTTTTCACTCTAATCATTGTGATAACATTTTGCTGTAAAAAAAGTTCTAGATAAAAAAAGAATAAGTGGTGTTTGGACATATTTTTATTTTTGTTACCTGGTGTGCTTTTGTGTAAAAATAAATTGATTTCAACACACTCAGAATAAAACATGCTTCTTCTTTTATTTAGGGACACTATGTAGTCTGTAATAATAAGTCTACTGCACAGCACGCAGTCTTTAAAAATGGGGTTGTAATGAAACAGATAAGGTCAGACTGAGCAGACAGACAATGGGAGGGCGAACTCCCTTTACATCATCCTTCAAATAGTCATTTGTTTCTAAATTAAAAAATTACACAGAAATGTGCACTATCTCAGAATAAATATGAACTTAGAACTGATCATAAAAATTAGTGGACTAGTTTTTGTTAAAATTCATCTCTTTTACGGGAGTGTAATTATTTTTTTTTCTTGAGTAAAAATGATCCTAAAGAGATCATTGACGTTCATATTTTTTTACTTTGTTAAAAAGCTTTTAAAAATATGATAAAATATTTTGCCTATTATTAAATTGATAATATATTAAAATGTACAAATGTAACAGTTTATAAGTGATAGAAGACTTCATGTATTCTAAGCAGATAGCAAGATTTCTATCCCTTACATTCTGGATCAGAAACATGCTAGTGCTCCATCTGTATTCAGCCCACTCTAACATGCTGGGGGTTTTTTACAGTATTCTCATTATTTGAACATTGCTGATTCTGTAGCAAAACAATTGTGAACAAAGACCTTGTTCCACAAAAGGCCAGATACTATTTTGAAATTTCAGAATTGCTTCTAATATAATAGTGGATGGCACAATTCACTAACTACAACAAGCAAAAACAGGACAGAAAATTGCACCAAATAGAGAATTTAGAGGATCATTTTGAAAAAGCAGAAAAGACCTTAAAATCCTCTTTTGAAGAATGCCTTCTAAAACCACAACAAATTAAAACAATCAATGTAAAACAAAAGTAAAAAGAATAACATAAATTTCTAATCCTATTTCCATGTCTATGCAATAATTGTATTTAAATGTAAGTAAAATCCATTATTAAAATGTGAACAGATTCATATTATCTAAATTTCATATGCACAGGTGCTATATCAATTTCTCTGAAAAAATCTCCATTAAGACCTACAGATAAACACTGTCTAATCTTTCCCCTTGGTGATCACAGACAACACAGGTCAATTACTGATAAACATAAAAATATCCATTTACAAAGTTTTAAAATGTTCCACTTAATTTATGTCAGAATGTCAGAATTTGTGGGTATCACAAAAGACAGTCTATAACGTTGACCCTATCTGCTTTCAAAGCTACAAAAGCAAAGCCATTTAGGGTATTTCAGTTCTTTGAAGAGATGAAATCAAAGCAATATAAGAAATTAACAAGAAAAGATAATATACTTCACAGAGCTTTCTTTTTTTTTTTTTTAAACTACAAATATTGGGATGGCTGGATTTGGATTTTGTTTTACAGAAAAGTATACAACTATAAGTGTTTTGTCTCAGCAATGATTCCATTTGTGGACAACAAAAGACAATGCTAGATACACATTCTCCAGGATCGCTGGTGCACAGATTTTTTATTCTAAAATCAGTTCTAGCTTTTTACCAGCTCTGATGTATAAGAATTACACTGTTGGAAGTTGCTTTAGACTTCTCTCCACCATGAAAAGGAAACAATTGTTAAAGCTTTGACACAAGGTCCTATATATTTTTCTTCCTTTTTCTTAAATAATTATTTATTATTGTACTTGCACTTCTCAGGCACACTCAAGAGATTTCAGAGGATTAAGAAAGAAACTAGGTTTTAGATATGTTTCAATCTATCCAATGAATTTCATTATGATTATTTTACTGCAAAGGACAAAGATATCCTGTAATACATATGACACTTGCATGCCTTTTTTTTTCCAGAAGTTTAGCATTTCATTGCAAAGAATTAAATTGCTCCTACTAATAAACAAGTTTCTTGCTGACTCTAAGCAGATGATGCCTGCCATCCTGATTTGTCTAATGGAGCTAAATTAACCTTTATTATAAATATTTTCTGATGGGTAATTTCCTCATATTTATGTGAACATTTCATGAACACTGAATTGGGAATTTTTGCACTTGCATATGAATGCCTTGCACCATTTAATCACAGAATATAGCATCATATAATTTGCATGGCTAATCAAAACCCTATGAATATTCATGACTAATTAATGTACTTTTAAAAACTTTTATTGTTTTCTCATATATAATCCAACAGGAAAGGTGACTCGACACAAATGTGATCCAAAAGTAAGTGGTTAATATATTTTGAATAAATAATTTTAAAAAAGTTTACACAGACTATGTGAACAGTAGCACTCTGTTGTGGACTCAAAGTCTTTGTACTATATTAAATGCATTGTGAAATAAATTTATACAAAGTAATTGTTATATCTTGTCTTATTCATTCCCGACTATTTCACTTTTGCTGTGAGCACCTGAATAACACTGACAGTAAGAAATTATATGAGTTACCAGCTGGTACACATAGTTCTTTGTTAATAGACATCCAAAATTAAAGTTCCAGCAGGATTTTTGTCCTCTAGTATTGTATACCTCTCCCATTCTAAAACAAACATACAAAAAGCCCAAAATACAGTTTGTCTAGCTCATGTAGAGCACTAAAACTGGGAAAAGTTGAATCTGCCTGCTCAAGTGACAGTTTTCTTTTTTTCAACCTAATCTATAAGCTGCTGTGGGGCTCCCCAGCAAACATAGAAATCCTTTATTTTTCAAAAGCTTTCTCATTTTAATAGTTTACCAAACTCCAATCCATTTTCCTTGCTGCGATTAACTTCAACTTTCTGGTTCTCGTATGCTGTAAAGTATTGTCTACGGACTAAATAAAAAGGGATTCAACAGGCACAGTGCATGTGTATAACTGCCAGCACCTCAGACCCAGTAGATTGGTTTTAATGTTTTTGTATATTTCTATAATACCATCAAAGTTTAAATGTAACTATAGTCTCAAGAAAAAACGATACCTACTTCCTGCTATAAATTCGTAGTAATAAGCTATAATAGGAAACAAAAGGCATATCAAGAGGCATTGGTATTGACGATTGTAATATCAGCTTAACTACGGCTTTTATCAGCATTTAAATGGAAAATATTAAATTTTCTGAAGTTAAATAAGTTAAAGTACAATTTGCAGAAGCTACTAAGATATGTGCCTTTGACACTGAAACAGACAAAATTTACAATCATTTAAAATGGCCATTCAAGATCTTAAATTTACACACTCTGAAAGAAGATATTGAACTGGCATACTTATATATTTATATATTTATATATTTATATATTTATTTATTTATATAAATAAATTGCACAGATCCATAAAAAAGTGCCAGAAATTGTTATCTCTCACAACTTGAGAAGATGCTAGACCTGAAAAATTATCTGTTTGTCTGCTTTATAAACCAAATCACAGAATCTTAGAATCATTTGTGTTGGAGAAGGACTTAAAAATCATCTTGTCTCAACTCCCTCCACCATGGACAGGGATGCCATTCACTAGACCATGTTACTGAAATCCCCATCTATCCTGGCCCTGAACATTTTCAAGAACTGAGGAACCACAATTTCACTGGGCAACTTGTTCCAGTGCCTCACCGTCCTTACAGTAAGGAATTTCTTCTTAATATCTTATCTAAACCTTTCAGTTTAAAGCCATTAACTCTTGTCCCATCACGACAGTTCCTTGCAAAATAAGGCTCTCTTCAGCCTTCTTGCAGGCTCGTTCTAGATACAAAAACTTTTCTTTCCCAGACAAAACAATCCTATTTCTCTCAGTCTTTTCACTCAGCAGAGGTGATTCCACCCTTGGATCATCTTTGTAGCCATCCTCTGTACCTCTAACAGGTCAACACCTTTCTTTTACTTAGTACTCCAGATGGGGTCTCACAAGACCAGAGCAGAAGAGTAGAATCACTTCCCTTGTCCTGCTGCTCATGCTGCTTTTGATGCTGCCCAGGATGGATTTGGCATTTTGGGCGGCAAATGCACATTGCCGGGTCATGTTGTGTTTCTCGTCAACCAACAGAAGTGAGTTTTTCTCCTCAGGGCTGGTCTCGATACTTTCTCAGCCCAACCTGTATTTTAGGTTCACCTGATATAGGTGAAGGACTTAGCACGTGGCCCTGCTGCACTTCCTGAAGTCCATACAGGCCCACTTCTCACACCTGTCAAGGTCCCTCTGATGGCGTCCCTGCCTTTCAGCATGCTGACCGCAGCTTTGAGTCATCCACAAACTTGTTGCAGATGAACTCAATCCCAACATCCATGCCAACAACAAAACATTAAATTTTGTTCCAAAAAGAAAAACTATCTGGTGTCAAAGGTATCTCTAAACCCTCTGGTTTATAATTTAAAATAGCTGGACATGTTGCACTGAAGTCAGTTTTGTAGAGTAATTAAACATTTTAACTGAAATTAACTGTATAACTTATTTGCATAAATGGTGCTGTGAAGCAATTTCAGTGTACACAAGGGACAGGTACACTGTTATTTCATAAAAAAAAATTGTGTGCTTTTTACACAGGGATAAGGCCTATAATGTTAGTACTGTTATCACGCCCCAGACTGTGATACAGCTGAGATTAGTTCAGTTGAGGGTAACTCTGCAAATTATACAAAGCCATATGTGTAATATACCTGTGATTTGCTAATAGCAGATCAGAGAATGGGTACCAAAATGGAAGTCCTGACTCCTTTCTCCCAATAGCTCCCCCTGCAACCTGTAAAATATTTAAAAACAGAGAGAAATATTTCACCTTCTTTCTTAGAGTTAAGTTCTCAGTTTGGTCACAGAATAGTCTTTCCCTCCATTTTGCCCCAGGTGAATGCTCAAAAGAATCAGCACAAAGTTTCTGGCATTGCTATGCCATCCTAAAGGCTAAATGCTAAAGTAAGTGCTGTATACAAGATAAAATAGAATTTCACTTCTCTCACGCAGAGAATACATAATTTGGAACAACTTGGAACAACTGAATATACTTTCAAATACCACAAGTTTTCAGCTTGCCAGTGGCATCAGTGGAAATACATACAATTAAGATTAGTTAATTCCAATTCAACTGATCGTTGTTCGGTTGCAAAATATTTATTTGCTTACAGACCTTTCTTATGGTCATGTAAAAGTTTGTTCCATTGCTCTTGGAACAAATGAGAATCACACTGGAAACTTTCAGCATTTTGAAAAAAAGCTGTTGAATCTAAAAAAGAACAGATTTCATCACCATACCTACTTATTCAGTATCCCTGACACATTTTACCCATCCAGATTCTTATCCATCTTTGTATACCTACTTAAACTGCTCTTTCAAGATGGCTTTAGCTTACACTTTCCAACACAAATCCACATTATAATACCCTTAGGTTTAGATATCTCAGGGAATATTAGATGTTCTCTATACACACTTATATACATCTATATTTATACTTTTACTTGCGTTCGTGTGATTAGAAAGCCCATTAAAAAGCTGATGAATAAACAGCCTGTCAGTCACTAATTTTTTTCAAAACCAAATGGCTGACGCATGAAAAAATAAAGATTCATTTTAGGAAAACAAGATCTGCAGTACAGTTCTCATAAGTCTAGCTCATTAGCACTGAAATAATAATGTAATTCCTATTCATTTTAATCTTGCTAAAATCTTGAATTATGTTTACTAGACTAAAAAAACAAAACCATCAGACCAAACCTTTGAAATTATTACTGCAACAAGGATAGTAACAACAAGAACATAGTTCATTAGTGTAAGAACAGATGGAAGATTATCGTGGCATAGTAGGCTTGTAGAAATGTGCTTCAGATAAATTCACTAACACAGCACATAATTCCCTTTATTTTAATCATTGTGAAAAAATCTACATGATCAATGTAAAAAAAAATTATATAAACTAAGAAGATTGGTTAATCTAATTAGCAAACACTTCTCTGAGGAACACATGACATGTTCACATTACAACCATACAGAGGATCCAGTGATCCTTGCTGACTGGGAGCATTCTGGTAGTCCTCTATCCAGATAGAATCCACCTGTAAAGTTCTTTTTCCTTCAAATGCTAAAAAAAAAAAGTAGTTTTCATCTGCATTAACCAATGGACAGGTATATTGTGTACGGTTGTGTACAGTATTTAGGAAATGCAGCAGAGAGATAAATAATTTTCTAAATTAATAAAAAAATAATTTTTTGGTGAATACTTCATGGTATCACTCATTTAAAAAATTAAAAACCTGTTCCTGCATTTTGCATCTTTTCTGCTTCTCAGTTAATTTTGCACATGGCCATGGTATTCTGTTGTGCTCGTTCCAATAACTTAATATATCAGCTTTTCAGGAGGGTAATAAAGAATCACTTTTTCTTTCGATTCTGAGTGGCTTATATGAATAGTCTAGCAGTGTATTTCATCTTCCTAACATTTTATCCTTACAACGGACACACATACACACAATTAAAAATAAAATAAAAATTCCAATTCAACAATATAATACTTTCTTATTTGTTCAAACTATTAAGATCAGATATATAAGATAAGAAAATTTCAGAAGGGGAAAATACATTTAGCAAGAGCAAGTAATAAGTAAAGAGGAAGATCAACCATTACTCAGGAGATCTACCAAAACCTTTTCTTATAGTAGATCACAGTCTGAATGCCTCACTACTCCAAAATATCAAATGACTTTTGGACAGCACTCCACTAGCAAATGTCCTCTATTTGAAAAACAGGCAATAGCTATTCAATGTCATTCTTCACTTAAAAAAAAAAAAAACAAAAACAAAAACCAAAAACAAACAAGCAAAAAATATTTTTCTGTACTTTTTTTTTTTTTTTAAGAAATTAAATATGGCTGAATAATAGGAGGACATGGATTACCCAGCCTATTCCTTCTGGCTAGCCTTCCTATAGCCAGAAGGAACCAATTTTGTGTAATCCACAAGATGAAAGACCATGAAATACTAGCTACTTCTCTGTCCTTCAGACACTTCAGTTCATATTAATCTATTTATGCAAGACTAAATAAGAAAAAAAAAAACATTTTTCAAAGAAATTTTAACTTTACATTAGAACTTAGAAGTTTATTTCCAAAAGACTGAAATCTGAACAGACGTTCAAAAGACATTTTTTAAAAAACAGGTTAGCAATAAGTCTCCGAGTTGGAACCCTACCACAGTTATACAGGTACATCTCAAAAGCATGGATTCAAGGAGTTTTCTTCTCAGAATCAATATCCTTTCATGGTAATGACATAGAACTTCAGCATTCTTTTCATTTATCCTCCAATAAGTCATTATGTAGTAAGAGAAAAAACTGCTGCTCAGTGTTGTTTTTTGTTTGTTTTGTTTTGCTTGTTTTGATTTGTTAGGTTTTGGTTTTTCTTCTAATAGTTCTCCAACAACTGGAAAGCATAGCAGAACTCTGTGGTGGGATTATTTATGTGCTTAGTGTAATTTACATATAAAATTCTGAATGAACCAATTCAAGAATTTTCGTTTTACAAGAAGAAAGCAATTTAGTTCTATATACTTATTTGAGAACAATTTGTGTGAAAGATACTGCAGTATTTACATCCACTTTGAAAATATTTCTCTAAAGTATTTTCCCTACCCATAATTGCAGGTAGTCACTAGAATCCC
The DNA here is from genome assembly GCF_026979565.1 of Vidua chalybeata. Classification (NCBI taxonomy): domain Eukaryota; kingdom Metazoa; phylum Chordata; class Aves; order Passeriformes; family Viduidae; genus Vidua; species Vidua chalybeata. The sequence goes on along the minus strand of NC_071570.1, from coordinate 20,607,194 downwards.
ATTTAACAAAGCATTGATGCTAATTCAGTCATTGGAATTTGATGGGCTTTGCCTATCCTAAGAAAAGGCAAGTGCTATAGTTCTGAGAATAGAAGTGGATTCTGAATAATGATAATCATCAGGATTCTTGATTGTATTTCAAAAGTGAGCATCCACCCATTCTGTCCAAAACAGTCAAGAGGTATTGAAAATTACTAGTCCAGCCTGAAAGATTTTTTTCGAAATGAAATTCTGTACATTCTGTGCTACTTCTGAGACAGAACAGAAGTGATTTTCAGATATTATACATGTGAATATATTAATAACCATTAATAACTTATATTCTGGATGCCATAAAATCTAAGTTAGTAGACTATGAACATAGCACATCCAAATTTTACACCATAGTATGCATTACTGCAATATGGTATGCCACAACATAATACACATTGGTAGGCTGAAGTAAGAATGAAACTTCTAATTAATTTCTAGGTGGAGGATTACACAATTCCTATTTATGAACTAACACCTTCTCCTTGCAATTGTAGCCTTATTCAGCAATAATACTACTGGAGACCTGCACAGAAATTAACCATTAATGTAGTTTGCAAAGAAATTATTTCTTCTTTATCCTTCTGACAACAAAATTTTTACTGTATTGCTTATACTAGAGTAAATGTAAAAATGAAATAAGAATATGGAGCTTTAAATTGTCACTTTCTCATATGGACCATTAAATCACAGAGTAGTTAAAAAGATTAGAAATTGTATGAATTTTTAGGCTTGCTTCCTAACATATGTTGTTGTTTCATAAAGAATATAGGCTTGATTTATCTGAATTTCAGTCAGCCTGCTCTTATCTTCAGCAGGTATTCATTTTGAAGATTTTCAAGCAATGTAAGCAGCATAGCCTCAGACGTTTCTTCATGGAGGAGATCATCAAGTCCATAATGAATTTCTCTCATGAAGACATAGTCTGACACATAGCATAAGTCAGAATTTCACCAAATAACATGAAGCTTGGAACACATTTATAGAAGTGATGTAGATAAAATGCAAAGTTGATCATTGCTATTAAGCTAAACCACTAGTATTCAGAGTAGTTTGTAAGTTGCACTTAGCAGGTAAACCTCAAATGAAGAAAACCACTGGCACTTGTTTGTCAGAGCTAATACGTAGTAATTTCTGAAAAGAGAGATTCTGTGAAAATTAGAAAACTTTAAAAAAAAACCTAGCCAAAATAAAGAAATCAGAGTTTCCAGTTAAAACTAAGCTTTTGATAATTCAAGAATTTATTATAAATAAAACTTTTTATTATATGAATAGGCCTATTACTGAAATGCATTGAAGGAATTTGTTTGGTCCAGTCAAACCCATTGGAATACATCCAAAATTAAGAAAGTAATGTTTTAGCAGGATTTGATAAATATCAAAATAATGGAAAGCTGCCATTAAATTTGACTTCATGCAGCATTTCCCCTTTCTTTGGTATCTGGCAAATGGTACAATTGGTACCTTAAGCTAAATAGCATCTCTTAACAACAGTAGAATTTACATGAACCTCAGAGTTTACTTCAGGAAAAAAACAAACAGGTGATCTCTTGCTGTATGTATTAAGTACATTAGATTTTATCATAAAAAAGAATACCTCACAAACTAAACTGAGTACTAGCTACATAATGTATAAAATAGAATTTTAGTTCTTGAATCTTTACATTTGTGGGGGAATTTTGTTGTAAACACTACTAAAAGGAATGATTTTCAACTTGGTTTGGATCAAGCTTCTGTCAAATAAGTTCTTTAATATTTTGCTTTTGTATATCCCCCTTTTCCTGAATATTGGATTGATTTTTTCATTAAGTGTATTTTCAACAGTGCTGACTGCTCAGTAGTCACTGATGTACTATTTATGATCCCCTGGCTGAAAAGCCCACATTTTATCAGGTACATAAAGAATTCTTACAAGTTTCTTCAAAGCTAGTGATTGTAGATCATCAGTTCAGAAAGTATACTAATAAAGTAAAAACAAACAAACCACAAAACCCACATTCAAAATAAAAACCCCACTGGAATTCCATATACATGTATTTAATTTTTTTTTTTAACTGCCAGGAGGTGAAACAGCCTGCTAAAGCTGGGATTCATATTATGTACTAATTGTTGGTAGCATTACATTCAAACATAATATTATCTTTTGTTACATAAGTAAGATATTGATAGTTTTTATGTTTCTGTCACCACCACTTTTTAAAATAATTGATAGCCTCACTTTTCCAGCTCAGCCTGCTAAAAAAAAAAGTTTTTAGAACTGAAAAGTTTTTCTCCTTTGCCTTTACTCTGGCTCTCGTGACACAATAGAAGCTTATTCAGCAAAATGTTGATTGATCTAAGTCATTATTACCTGAAGTAGTTTAGGATTGTGACATAAGATAAAGTTCTTACTAAGTCAGACATGTAGTTAATTGGGTTCACAAGGTTCTTTCTCAATCACCCCAGAATACAGAATACAATATATATATTTTTCTTATACACCAATCCCTGTTTTAGTCCTCTTATTCCTAAAGCTAAACTAAGCTAAACTAAATAGATTTAATTCTGCACTAGATTTATATAAGGCTGATACATTTAAACTCATATTTTAAAATTTTAGACTCAGGTAAGTGTACACAGTGTATATTTTTTAACCATTGAAGGAACTTGTTACAAAAATGATATAAGAAATAGATTATACAAGAGCTAGATGTATAAATGTGAAGGAGAGTAATTCAGTAACATTTGCTTAATTGTCATTTGTTCTCTATTCAACAGGAAAAAAAGACTTGCTGGAAATTTTTCTATAATTAAAAGACTAAAGCAAAATCAACTTATCCTTGAGGTTACATCTTAATTACTTTAAGAGTTACTACACTTGCACCATGTTCTTTTCTAATGCAACCTTTTAGTTTAACATTATTCTCACTATCTCACTGCTTCAGGATGACAAAAATAAAGAAGCTGCACCACACTTAATAACGTCTTTTTCGCCCTTCACAATTCAATGCCAAAGCACAAATGTCAAGGTTTCAAGACCTTCATACTAGTAGTTCAGTCTTTGGGGTACTAAAACTGATTCTCTTATTTCTAGCATAGTAAAATCTGGCAGGATCCTCAGTGCCTTTCCCTGAAAACCTTTACAACACCAAGAGCAGACAACAGAAATTTCTGTAACAAAAGTTCCACTTAAACATTTCAAAGTACAATATTCCAGATTTTTCTTACAAGAGTTTGTACTTGTCAAGATCATGCCTTCATAACAACTTCAAACAGATCGCATCTACAATAAATGTACTTCTCTACAAATATATTCCCCTAGGAACATTATCATTAACAAAACCAAAGCAAATAACAAGAAAAAAAAATGGACAAGGAAACACAGTTACAGAAATTCAGTCTTGCCTTTCTACAGACTACCTTCTCTGAGATACACATTTGTAAAAGAAAGTATTACTGTAATATTATACAGAAATTATATTCATCTCAAAAGGTTAGTGCAACTTGTCAAGCACACATAAACACACTGTGTTTAACTCAGAAAATACTTGAACACAATGACAGTTTTTATAATTGTGCATTTTTTGAGCAACTCCAGTTATTCTAGGAATACTAAGAAATTATGTATAACTGTGCACAATCCTTAAAAATTAGTCCAAGTTCCTAGGGTATTGAAGGACTTTTCAGGAAAATATACAGTCTATGGCTAATTACTGAGTTTGTTTCTCTTAGAATTTAAAGTTTCTGTAGGAACTAACTTATGAGTAACACCACCTATTACTGTAGCACAATGAGTACAATAAGGGTGATCTCATAAAACTGACTCTTTTCCCCACATTTAGTGCTATGCCTATGATTTCAAAACATACTGTTCAAATTCAGATACAAATACCTTAAGCATTTCTGGCAGCCAATCACTCATGAGACAAGAGAAAGCAATTTGAAAAGAGTAGTTGATTTCTTCTGAATACTAACTGAATATTAATTACTATGACAGAATTTCCTACAGAATAGAAACCAGACAGCTAATATTCCATCTTAACATTTTCCCTGTTAAAATTAAGAAGGTGTGTTTAACAGAAGTCCATCTGAGATCCCATAATGAAAATGGGAAAATAATCTTAATTTTATAACAGTAACATAAACATGAATTCTTCCTATGTCCTTTCTTGCAGTGCAGTACAGAAATTTAACTAAACATACTTTAGAAATATTTGGTGATACTTGCTTTATGAGTACAGCTTTTACATCTTTGCTATTTACCTACACGTCAGTCAAGAAAGACAACTGTACATTTGTAGGTCCAGGACACAGTAATTAAAACATCTTAAAAATTGTAAACAAATAAGTATTTAATGAGTCTTTTTCAGCACTGAGAATAAATATTTTTTCTGTTGGTCTTACAAGGAAAAATAGAAAGAATTCTCAGTAGTAATTCTTATGTTTCTTCATATTTGTGACACTTAGACTGAATTCTTCATTCTGCTGAGGATACATTGAAAATTTTCTGGAGCTAAGTTCACTACATTTTAAAATGTGTAACCTAAACTATGTCTTCTCTTAAAGACAATTTCTCACTTAACTTAAATAAACAAATCAAGGAAAAATATGATTGGTACTTAAAAATTTTTACAGCATTTTGATTACTGGATATGTTAGTTAAAGGTAACATGAGTTTATCTAGAATGTATTGTCATAGCCTAAGACTTCAGATCATAGCTTAATATTGTTGATTTTTGGCTGGTTTTACTTTTCTTTAGTTTTATTCTCTGCTATGTCTGGAAAGCTAAGTAAAAATAATCAACAGCAACAAGCAATATTAGTGCTAGAATAATTATATATTAAGATTTCTTCATCTTAAGAAAGCCAAAAGGAGTATTGTCTTAGACTAGGATATGAAAGAGAATTTGTTAAATAGAGCTGAATATCATTCATGTTCTTCAGATGGCATGAAGCTTAATCATATTTTCCTCTAACCCTGAAGGCCCTTTCTATTCAATTCATACTAAAAACAAAAGCAGAAAAATCTTTACAAAGGAAACTGAAATTAAGGCTTAATTTATGAATCCTAGCAAAAGAAGAAGAAATCCATCCTCATTAAGTAGACCAGAGTCTATATAAGCACAAAGAATAACTTCATTTATCATAAAATGAGATGATATTAAAAACTTTGCATAAATACTTTATTTGCTTTTAATCACCTGTAGATGAGCTCTAACACACGCTCCAGCAATTACCTATCCGCAAACAGGGCATGCATTGAGACGAAGACCTGAAATACTGTTCAATCTGTCTTCGTATCCTGAAACCACTGGATACAGCACTGCACTCTGTAAAGCTCAAAAAGTAACTGAGGTGTAAGTCCACTCAAACTTTTGGGGACAAGGATCTAATATTTCTTTATGACCTAGCTGATGATAGTATCTGTAGCAATTAAAGGAAAAAAAGGCTGCCTTTTTCAGAAGGCTGTTGTTTTAAAAATAAATTATGAATCAGTGAGAACCAATATTTAGGTTCACCCTTAGCTTAAATAGTAAAAGATTTATTTTTTATCTTCCATCCTTTTATTGTTTTTTAAATGAAACATATTTTAAAAATTGTATGTATACAGTATGTGTTTAGAACACATATATAAACACATATGTGTTTGCACATATTACTGTATATGTTCTAAACACATATACAGTATGTATTTAGAACTTATTTTAAAAATAATTGCTCTTCCTTCATCTTAGTCATGTGACAAACTAGACATCTCTTACTATCAGGAGATATGCATATTTCAGCTGGGTAATAGGGATGAGGAATAAAGGAGACAGATTTACTTTGTGCTATAATTTCAAAGAACTCTAAGCATACTATTTGGACATAATGAGAATATAAACCAGGTTTATATCAAAGACATAAAAATTCTGAATTTAACATTAAATTGTAATTCAGTCAGATTTATAATTTGTCCATAAAATGTGGAAAATTTGGAGGCAGATTCAATATCAATGGTTTGCCAAAATTTTATCAGCAGCCACTCCAGCATGCAGGAAAGTAGATTTGAAATCTGACAAATGGAAAACCATTTCATGAAGAGATTAGCCTGATTATTATAAGTGCCTGACAGAAGACATTTCAGTGGTTTCTGATTTAATGCATATGCATGTCTTCCTTTTCTTTTGCCAGTGTGTGTTGAAAACCCATATTGTTTTCTGTGCATGGGGGCCAGGGGCTGCTGTTCTAAAATGAAGTCATTCATATCAGCCTGCTCTACATGAATAAAAACTTTTGGTTTATTATGGTAAGTGAAAATTTATTACTATTATCTTTATCCATATTTACTCAAAAAATACAGAAAATTCACAGCAATGCACACCACTATCCTAGGTACTTAGTCGATAGGGATATATGCCATTCCATAATTAGGGAAAAATATTGACCAGTTAAATTTATTAAACTTCTGAGGAAGGATTTTCGTCATTAACTGATTTGATGCCAATCAAATCACTTGTCAGGGACATGGATAGTGGGATTAAATGCACCCTCAAAAGTTTGTGGGCAACATCACACTGCATGGTGTGGTTGATATTCTAGAGGAAAGGGATGTCATCCAGAGGGACCTTGACAAACTTGAGAAGAGGGCTTGTCAAGCCTTATAAAGTTCTACCATGCAAAATTTAAGATCCTGTACCTGGGGTCAGGGTAATCCCAAATATAGTTTCAGGCTAGGCCATGAGTGGATTGACAGTAGGCCTGCAAAAATGGATTTACTGGTATTGCTGGATTGGAAAACTGAACATGACCAGAAATGTGCTATTACAGCACAGAAAACCAACCATATCCTGAGCTGTATTAACGTCAATGCGATCAGGAGGTCGAGAGAGATGATTCTCTCCCTCCACTCTGCTCTTATGGTACCCCACCTCCAGTACTCCATCTGGCTCTGGGGCCCCCAACATAAGACAGATTTGGGTCCAGAAAAGGGCCACACAGATGATCAGAGGGCTGAAACTCCTCTCCTGTAAGGACAGGCTGAGCAGTTTGGGATTGTTTAACATGGAGAAAGGATAATTCTGTGGAGACCACTAGGAAAGATAGGGAGGCTTTCTTTATCAGGGAATGGAACGCTAGGATGAGGGGGAATGACTTTAAACAGAAAAATAGTAGATTCAATCTTAGGAAGAATTTTCTACACTATTAGAGTGGTGAGACACTGGAACAGGTTACCCAGAGAAGTTGTGGATGACCCATCCCTGTTAAGTGTTCAAGGCCATGCTGGATGGGGTTTTGAACAATCTGGTCTAGTGGAAGGTGTCAATATCTATAACAGGTATTGGAAACTGGATGATCTTTAAGGTCCCTTACAGCCCAGACTGTTCTGTGGTGCATTCTATGATTTTCCAAGTCAGATTTTTATATCATCTGAGAATCACTGGAGAAAATCTAAGTTAAATTTTTTAGTATGCTACGCTTCCCAAAAACCATATGACAATGCACATTAAACTGCAAAGTCAGTTAGGAAAGAGTGTTTAAGAAATTGTTTTTGTCCTTCAGAGAAAGTAACACACAGTATTTTATATATGTATATCTGTCTTGGTAATTGAAATAAATTGACACTATATATTATATTTCAGTGTAACTCAACACATCAAACGAAGTAGACTTAGCTTAAAATGTACATCTCTAGAGTGCCTAAAGGGGAGAGTCACAACTTTTCTGCCAAACTGATTTATGCTATACTCAAATACCAACAAATTTCAAATGACAGCATATGCTTACAAAATACAAATTAAAACACTGTATGTATTACTTCTAAAGAGATTTATCAAGCAAATGACTCTGACTGACTGCATTTTCTTTTCTTTTTTTCCCCTTGATTATCCTCTTATTAAGTTTTCTGCAGACGTGCTTTGCACCAAAAGAATGAACAGTAATTACAGTAAAAGTTTTCTATAAATATAATTTCATAAACTGTCAGAGAAATAGTTTGATGTTATAAACAGATTCATAGCATTTCAAATAGATCTTACTAACATATCTAGGGGAAAAATAATACTATGTTTGGAAATCAAATACAAATTTAGGAATTACTGCTCATTAACTACCAGGAACATGTATTTGAGTAACAGTGTATGCAAACACTTGAAATATGTCAGTTGACTGTATTTTTATAGACTAATAGGACATACTTCAATGAAACTGTATATTGTGCTTAGTGTTATGCTTTGCACTTGGAGTAGGTGCAAAGTTAATGTCTACTAAGGTTACGGGTTTCCATAAAATAGCTATGAATGCCTTCCTCACCCCTAATTCTCAAATCTATAACTGTATAAATCTAACAACTTCCTATTAACTTTCTCTCCTACCAATAAGTACTTTGGAGTGAAACTGTATATATTTTCTCAAACAGTGAGAGAGAGGTGAACAAGGGAACACCATTCCCTTGTTCACTGTCACTATGTACCTCAACAGAGGCTGTACAAGGCATGGCACAAAAAAGTCATTGGTTCATAAACCATTGCTGAGCACTAGGAAGCCCAGTTTTTCCATGAAAACTTAATGCTATATTGCAATAGCAACAGAAGTTCAGGTGATAAACATAACCAGAAACTCTATTGTGTTACTATTTATGTATATATGTATTATGTGAACATGTAACTTCTGAATAGATATATGGGCATAGCTCACCATCTTATCAGGAGCAGGCTTAGCAACTCAACCCTCAACCTCATGTGGCACCTTATTGTAATCTTGAACTCCATTTTTCAATTGGTTTTCTTATTCTCTGATGCTGTCACTGTCTGGTGTGCTGAGAGTTTCCCAGCCTCCTAACTCATTTCAAGAAATCCCAGACAAGTCCTTGCTTGCATCACAGTTTCCCAATGCTATGTTTTGACCCCTTCACTCTCAGTTACAACTTTCCCTCAAGATAACTCCAAATAAACCAGAAGTAATTGGCAGATGCCTAACCAGACTAAAATTGCATTATTTCTTTAATTATATTTGGGGAATGTCAGGTAGGAAAAATCACTGCCCTGGGCCCAGTACAAGGGGACATATGATAGTCTACCTTATTTGGCACTTTCCCTCTTTTCAGATCCCGAGCCAGAACTTTCTCATCTCTGAGTAGAGAAATCTGGATGTTCCCCAAGGCTGACCTGGTAATTACAGTCATTCAATAAACATCAAGTGCACTCAAGCATTCAAATTCTGCTTGATGGTCCCTATTAGGCATAAATCCCAGAGATACGTTCAGATAATTTTGTTTCAAATTTGGTACTGTGAAACATATTGCATACAACAAACTGGATCCTTTTAAAAGGTCATCTACTTTGGCAAAACTTAAGTTTATCTTCCAAACCATATGTGCTTGTTTTCTCTAAAATACCTATTGACTTGAAAAACACAAATTCCATTACATTGGGTAATGTCTGTCAACAGTTTGACACTTTCTGTTTATTTCACATCAGAAAAAAATCCACAAAATCTGAGACCAGACAAAAACAAATAAAAATACCACCTACAAACCCCAAGGCTTATAAATATTTCTATCAATACTTTAAAAAAATCTATATGTGAAACACAATGGGTCCTGAATATTGATATTGAAGTTTGTCACATAATGAACACATCTTTTGAAAAATCATGAACTGAAGAAAACTTATGCTGAATATTTTTACTAACATTTACTGAATAACAAGGTAAGGCCGAAATACCTATGTACCTGTTCGCAACTGTTTAGGAAGACTGGTTTAAAGCGCTTACAGCCACTTGGAAATTGTAATACACCATGTTTTCACTGGATAGGGAATTAAGCTATTTCTCTGTACAGATCCAAAATTAATTTTATCCTGGTAGAGAATTCAAGCTACCTAAGTTTGCATGTTCTGCTAGTAGTATGAATTCTCATTAACTTCAGTGGAAATATGAACTAGTTCAAAAAGGCTAAATTTACAGGGTTGATGTTGACAAACTTATTTTGCTTTAGATAAGTAAAACCCCTGAACACATTGTATATTTTAAGCAATCTCCTATGTCTTTTGCAAAGTAAAATAACACCATCTTATTTCTAAGACCAGTATTTAATGAAAATATTTTCGGATAAACTCTATTTCCTCATATTTCTACAACAAACTACACCGTATTTTCTCTTTTTTTTTCCTATAACTGGAATGAAAATTAAAAAATGGAGCAGCAGCTAATAAACTGTTGGCTATTGTATTCACTTTTTTCAAATACAGAAATCAATTTAATGATGAATATGATATGGAAGTCAATAGTCTGACATTGAGGCAGAATTAAAAATTACTAAAGACTAATTTAAATTATATTTCCTACCATTCCCTCATGAAACATGAAATAAGAAAAAAGAATGATTTATATTGAGAAGGCAAGGAAATACCATAGTTTGACAAAAATCAGTATTTTCAAAGGATTGAAAAAATATCCAAAAATGTTTGACTAATTAATTTTTTTATCCACTGTATCATTTAAATTATCCAGAACACTCACATGCAGACCATTACAATTATTTCAGTAAAATCAACATTTTAGTAGTATTAAGATTCTCTGTGGCATTAAAGTCACTTGGCATTAAAGACACTTTTGATACTATGACAAAATATGAGGAGCAATTTGTTTGATTCAAAAGAAATCAGTATATATATCAAATTATATCTAATATAAGTGGTATGGTTAGAGCAGTTTTCACCAAAAAGGCTAAATAAAAAAAAGAATGTTTAGAAACCAAATATTCCTGTTTTTTATCATAATAGTTATAATAAAATAAAAGGGTAGATAAACAGTTCCACATCACCTGAATGCTTACTGCGTTTTGAGTTACTACAGACAATAAAGGGTAATGTAGAAGATAAAAACCCCGCTAGCTGTCAAAGCTGTAGCCCTAATAATCAAAACATATAACTTTTTATATGTTAAAAGATTAGGGAATGTGATCCCCCTGATTAGCCAGCAGGTTGGGGAGGTAATCCTTTCTCTCTAGTCAGCACTTGGTGAGGCCACACCTGAAGTACTGTGTCCAGTTCTGAGCTTCTCAGCGCAAGACACACAAAAAGCTACTGGAGCAAGTCCAAAATGGCTTTTTTTGGACCAAAAGGTCCAAATCTCTAAAAGGATGCAGAGACTGGAACATCTATGAGGAAAGGCTGAGAAAACTAGGACCCTTCAGCTTGGAGAAGAGAAAGTTCAGATCGTGATCTTGTGAGTGTATAAAAATACCTGAAGGGAAGGTGTAAAGAAAACAATGCCAGGATGTTTTCAGCATTGCCCAGTGACTTGACAAGTAGCAATGGGCAGAGTCTGAAACACAGGAGGGTTCATCTGAACACCAGAAAATACTTTGTTAATGGTGAGGGTGACACAGCACCAGCACAGGCTTCCCAGAGATCATGTGTACTCTCCATCCTCCAAGATACTCAAAACCCACATGGAAGATGAATCCTGAGTAATAGGCTCTAGGTGACTACTTGAGCAGGAGGATTGGACCCGAAGATCTCAGAGTTTCCTTTCAGCCTCAACTGTTCCGTGATTATGCGATTCTACAAAATAGACAAAAATCTCTTCTGCTTTTTCTGATTTGAATTGTTGTCACATAGGTTTTCATATTCTCTGGTCAGATATTTAAGATTACTTCAGTAAAGATCGCACTACATATTTGGAAATTCTATTCCTGTTTTATAGTGAAACATTGTTGCTAGGGGTGAAGGCAAATGTATTTTCCTAATAATGCAAAAGCTCCTGGAGCCCTATGCTAACAGTATAAGGACAAACCCTCAGTTTCTGAATCACATTCAGGCTTCTTGCCAATTGAAATTCTCAAATCCATAGATGTTTATATATGAGAGAAGGGGCAGGAGGAGGGACAGAGACACAGAGAGAAGCAAAGCATGAGACAGAAACACATGAAGAGAGACATGGAGACAGATACAGAGACAGACAGAGACAGAGAGAAAAGGATTAGATGTTATTACTAATATATGACAGTAGATAGAATATATTATACTATAAAGAATTACATTTGGCCTATTTCTATGAGTTATGATCAAGGTTGTTCAAACAATAATATATTTGGTAGGAATAGTTTTAACATATTTACATCTACATCAATAAATAACCTTTTTATTCAACACTCATTATTTTCAACCATAGAACTTTTCTGTTAAAAAAATAGATATCTAAATTCATTTAACACCAGAAATAAACTAAAATAAAGCACTCATCTGTCAATGATGTTTTTTGAAGAAAAAAAAGAACCAGAAGAGATGATCTAGTACTGCTTGAAGTGGAGGTCCCCTTTTATAAATGTTGTTGACAGTTCACTATATCATGGGCTGCCTAAAATGATGAACCATATTCAGAAACAAAACATGAATTAAACAATCAACATTTCAAGTGTATACAATGACAATAAGTTTTACAGAAAGACAAAGTTATTTCAACTTGGCCTTCTCTTCAATGTAGAAATGGTGTGTTTGGCATAACAACTTGATATGAAAACTGTGATTAAGTCTTTCAGGATATTCAGTAGCTAAGTCACTACTGTATAAGAGTATTTTTAGAACTGACTTATGCAAATCTATTAGCAAATGCACCCAAATCCACTACTAAAGTATTAACACTACTCAAATCAGTAAGAATAAAATTCCATTTGTATTTTTTTAGAATACTAGTTATGACTACAATTTTTTTTCCATAACCCTGAAAAGGAACTTACCCATTCCGCTTTGAATGCTTCTCGGTTTCATTTGATTATTAATTCTTTATTGTTCTGGAATAATATAATTTCTATTATTTTAATAACTCATTTTTATAGTCTTGGCAAAATGTAATTTGCTAGTTGTTCCTTTTGTGCAGCCCTGTTAATGCTTCTCAGAAAAAAAAGAATGAAAATGCTTATATCAGTTCATACGATTGCAGCTACATCTATGCTTAGTATCAAAACATGAATAAAACCTCTGTAAGGAAAAAGAAAAAGAATAGTGACTGATAGAATAAAGCAATAAAGTTTATAAAGTGTTTTATAAACGAGATTTTAAAGATATAATTTTTGCATAGTAGCTGTCAATCTTAACATTAAAAGAATGTATTCTTTGAATTAAAAGGCACAGCTGCACTCATTCATTAGGAAAACACAGTAAGAACACAAAATCATGTCCCTAGAAGAAGTATCACAAAAAGCTGAGAATAACAGCTATAAATGCAGCTTACTTTCATTGAATCCTAATTATAAGAGCACTTTTCACTCTGCTACTTGAATATTCTGAACTACTATTAATTTGCTGGGAGCAGTTTTCATTTTCCACATATCTTCAGGATGCAATTAAACTATTCTAGATGAATTTTTAGAGTTTTAAAACATTTACACTCTGAATATATAATTTTCTTATTCATGGAGTTGAAAAGATTTGTTAATGACATCTTCTAAAGGAGAAAAGGAGAGATGATTAAGTAATAGGGTTGTTTTTACTCAAATTATGAAACAAAGTAGAACACAGTGCATTATCTATTTTATACAGCTTTTATGATACAGTTTGTGAGATGTTCACAATAATGGTATTCTTGCAAGCTTGCAAGTCTTTTACCAGCCAAAGCAATAGTAATACAAACACAGGTTCAGAAAAACATAGTATATAATTAGTAGTTATATCTTCAGATTCAGTCATTAAATAATTAATAACTACTACATATGTCTGCAAAAGACTGTTCTACTATAGGTCAAATACAAACAGTTAATATAAAAAACAATCCCAGGTTTAAGAATTTAAAATATAAGTCTTGTATTTTGCCTTTGAAAGATAAATCATCCAACTACAGCAAGTCCACATCTATGGAGATCACCAACTGCAGAGGAGACTCAGATCTTAAAGTAAGATTAGTTAATTGCAGTGACAAATAATCGTCAATCTTTCTGGGCAAGTTATTTCACTACTGGTCAAAAAAAAAAGCAAACAAACAAACAAAAAAAACCCAAAACAAAACAAAAAAAAAAAACCCAACCTAAACCAACCAAACAAAAAAAAAAACCCCACCAAACCCCCATACAAACAAAAAATCACCATAACAAAACCACCAAAACCAACCAACCAAACAACAAAAAAATCCCAAACCACAACACATAAAAACATAAGTTGTTACTTATATTTTGTTAAATTTCCCATGATTCACTTTGTGCCCTCAGCACTCATAGATGAATCCTGTCAGATCTCAGTGACTTGTGTCTATCTGGTTAATATAAATGTTCCTGAACCTGATTCTCTTCCACCAAGTCTTTCTTATTTCAGATTTTCCCACTGGAACCTAGAATTTGGGGTCACAGGTCTTACCAATGAAGATGGGGATGAAGAAGGGCACTCAGTGACTCAGTCTTTTTTTAAGGTCTTTGCCACCAGGTTCTGCTCCTGTTCTTACTTTTGAGGCTGCTGAACCTGTAGTTAGAACTGCATGTTCTCATTGTATCAACTGGAAAACAGAGACTGACTAGGAGCTATAATCAAGAACACAGAGAAAATTAGAACTTGTGAGTCCAAGAACTGTTCTTGGGGCCCACAGTCTACACTGCTGTTTCTTTGAATAAAGTCTTACTTTAAGTACACAATGAATGGCGGGGGGGGGGGGGGGGGGAAGGTGATAAAGAAGTATTTTTTCAGATCCTCAATAACAGCTGAGCCTGTACAAATGAAATGTCAAATCATCAAAGTTAACACAGTCACTCTGAATGCAGTCCTGCAACTCAAAATAAGACCTTTTTCCTCTTTCTTTTTAACATCTTAGAGTGAATTTAAGCAGATTCACAGACAGAAATGAAGCCAGGTACTCTCTTCAAAGTGTTTTCCTTTATGCTTTTTTTTTGGCTTAAACTGGAAATCAAAATGTGGAATGCTGTAAGAAAGTTTTTTACTAAGTACATTTTGAGTGCTGCATCTATTTGCCAAAATAGAAACCAGCCACTGTGGGTGGTGATCTTCTAAAGTAAAAAGGGAAAAGGTCACTTAAGGCTTTATTCCCTAGAGTGTTATGTGGCTAAGCACATGCTTTGAAACTTTGCTGCATAAGTGACACTTTGCTCAGCACCTTGCAGAGCTCATCCTTAGCAAGGCAGTAATGATTTACTGGTGCCATCTTTTTTAAGTACTTAAGCAAATGACTATACTTCTGAGGATTAAAACTTCTTTTAGATGGGGTTCACTCAAGTACAGAAATTCATTGCAAAGCCCTTCAAGTGCTTAATTTTCATGTTTGGAATATGCTTAAGAATTTGGCAGCTCACTGAAGAACAGGCTCCAGGAATCCCAGTTATGATTTAAACATCTCCACCCACATAACACTACCTGGCTCATTTCTGCCAAAGGGATGTACTTGCCATAGGTCTGAACTTTGCATTCCCAAAACCATTGTGTTTTGTCAATTTAAAGTCTTGACAATTGCATTACATTTAAAGAGTTGCAATTGCATTTAAAGAGTTTTGCTGTGCATTTCCTTTTCTGAAATACAGTTATTTTCTCCTGTAATTATTTATATAGGCTGCTATTACTTCTGGCCAAAGGACACGCATATTACAGATTAAAATACGACTTTATTAGCAGCATATTTATTGCTAAGTAGTTAGATTTCAAACATAATATTTGATAGAATCATAGAATTATTGAATATCATGAGTTGGAAGGAGTCCACAAGGATTATCAAAGTCCAAATCCTGACTCTGCACAGGACACCCCAAGAGTCACACCATGTGTGTTGTGAATGATGTCTAAATGCTTCTTGAACTCTGTCAGGCTTGGAGCTGTGAGTACTTCCCTGGGGTGCCACTCCAGTGCTCAAACACCCTCTGGGTGAAGAACCTTTTCCTGATATCCAATCTATACCTCCTCTGACACAATTTCAGGCCACTTCCTCTGGTCTGTCACTGTCACCACAGAGAAGAGATCAGCGCCTGCGCCTCCTCTTCCCCTCATGAAGAAGTCGTAACTGCACTGAGCTCTCCCCTCAGTCTCCTCTTCTCCAGGCTGAATACACCAAGTGACCACAGCCACTCCTCATACCCTTCACATCAAGGTCCTTCACCATCTTCAACGCCCTTATCTGGACATTCTCTGATAACTTGATATGGTTTTTATAATGTGCTGCCCAAAACTGCACACAGTACCAAATGATGATGCTATACCAGTGCAGAATCGAGAGATATTTCATATAGCACGTAACAATATTTTATGCTTTCACTTATAAGTATACTTATAAGTATTTTATATACTTATAAGTATTTTCTTTATGGACATAAAATACAAATTGGCTTACAACAAATTAAATATCATAGCAGTTGATTATCTCTAATTAATAATTAGGAATGAATAATATCTTTAGAGCCTTGGATGCTTTTCTGTGATTGTTACAATTGATCTTTATTGTTCCACCTAAAAATCAATTTTCTGTCCTCATTATTAACTTCTTTGAAATGCTTATGAATAGGATCCAGCTAACAGCTGTTTTGACTAATCTCCCTGAAGAGGGTCTGAAATTTTTCATATCATTACAATTTCCTCTGAAGAATTTTTCATTCTTTTTAATAAAAAAATGTCATTCTTGAATTGTCTTTTTGCATATTTAGTATCCATTTTCCATGTTTTCAAATAATACAGAATGTATAAGGTAGTCTTCCTAATCTATATAAGGCTACAGAGATTTTTAATGTGCTCTTATAAACTGACTTTTTTGCGACATCCACCTTCTCTTTAAAGGGCTGAACAGGATGCAGCCAAGCCAGTTATAATGGGGCTGTCTCAGCCACATTCAGCAGTTTGAAAGACACTCTAATTTATGTCAACTGTTGTAGCCTCTGAGCAGTCATGTGTCTTCTGCAAAAGAAACACTCTGACCACTTTTTATTGCTCTTTGCCTCAGCATCTTGTTTCACTAGGCTCCTTAAGAAGGAGGTAAAGGAAACAATTTTTTACACTTTCTGTTGCTAGGTATCTTCTTTCCCTTAATAACCACTCATCCCTAGGTAGAACACCAGAAAAACAGTAGCAAAAACAAATATGGATGCTATTTATGCATAGGTCATACATTGCAGGGGCAGGCTGGGGAGGCAACAATCTGGCTTTAATTTTCTGTTAAAAAACGCAACAAACCAAGCCAAACAAAAAATCACCACCTGAAACCAATCAGACAACAAATGAGCAACCAAAAACTAAGATAGAGACTTTAAAGTAGATTGAACTAGATCCTCAACGGCAAAGGAGAGAGAAACTGAAGGAAAACATTTCTAGACACTCTTTTTACCCAAGTGCTTCTTGAATTTAGGACACATTTCGGCTTCATCAAGTTTACAGCTCAGTGTGAAATGCTAACAGTTATATTATTTTTATAACATTTATACCAACAAATCAGCCCATACATCTTATGTATAACTTCGGTATTTGGGACATATTCTCACCTGATGCATTTCACAGACATAATGAAATACATTTTCTTGACTCTGAAAAACTGATTTTCTTAGTTTCAGCAGTTTTTTTCATTTGCCTTCAAATGAAGAAACTGAAGAAGAGAATTCCTCTAATAACTGACACTACTAGTATTTTACTTGGTTTACTCACATGCCAGTGAGATAAATGCCACTCGATAAATGTGCTCTTTGTAATAGCTATGTACTGTGGTGCAGCTGTACTCAAACTCCCTGTGTCCAAGCCAGCTTTTGAACTAGACATCAAGAGTTGCCTCAGTGCAGCTCTAAGTTTGATTGAATTAGTCATGGCTATTACTTCTCAAATGCAGCTACACTGCATTTGGGACCCAAGCATGTATTGCTATATGGTTTTGTACTGAGTCACATAGACATTAAAACCCTAGCAGACCTTGACAGAACTCCTTTATTCGTGCCCTATTAGCAATATGGAGCTGTCCCAAGACACACATCTAAGAAAGAAAGTCAAGCACAGAAACATTCACTATTGTCACAACTAATCTCTAGGCACTCTTGAGAGGATAAAAATGAAAAAAAAAATCATATACCATTAAGCTTTTTAAAGTGGCATTGATAGTTGCTCATCTTAGTATGAACAAGAAAAAAAACATTAGATTCATAGATAAAATTAGGGGAAAAAATTTTTTTACTAAAATATCACTTGGGTATATAGGCATTTGGGAGGAGATAGAAAGTTAATGAAGAGAGGAAAAGATATTGAACACTGCTGAACACAGATTTCTTTCTCCAATGAGTAAATTTTGTAACTGTTTTACTGTTCATTTTAGACTCTGTCTTCACCAAGTTAGACCAAAAGGTGTCACTGAAGAAACCTGAATGTCAGTACTGTAACCAAATTAATTATCTTGTTCTCACAGTTTTGGAAGGCTGAGTCCAAAACTGAAGCAGAAACTGAGTATTGTACTCTACATTCTGCTTTCCTATATACATATGGTGTTTGCACTTTCAGCTCTTTTCTGCTTGTTGAAAAATTCCTACTGTTAGCTCACTGCTTATTAGTCATCTCAATCAGTACCAGTGGCAATATGAGGGTAAAAAAAAAAAAAAAAAAAGAAAAAAAAAAGAAAAAAAAAAAAGAAAAAAAAAAAAAAAGAAAAAAAAAAGAAAAAAAAAAGAAAAAAAAAAAAAAGAAAAAAAAAGAGGATAAAAAAGAGAAACCTGTGCATTGCTTTGATTTTACCTATTGATAAGTCCATCTGCCTCACTTTGGAACTCCAAACCTGAAATTTCATCCATGCTGTATACTGTCCATGGTGATAACAATTAACCTCTGCTATGCATTGCAGTAGTTATATAAATTTATAAATGAATATATCACATCACACACTTTTGCATCTGGTGGAACAGAGAGCTCTGTGGCCCAACATTAGGAATTGGTGCACAGATGACACAGTCTATGTCATTTATTCATAGGCCATAAGTACTTCTGGTGAAATTTTACTGATAGCCCCTAATATTGCTAGTATTATTCCATACAGACATTGACTTATTATTCCAGCTTCCAAATATGTAGAAATCCAGAAGAATTTCAAAGCTAAAAAATTCAAATAAGACTTCCCTAATTTTGCATGGTGTTAATATAAGGCAATTAAATAATATTATTTTCTTTACACATTCAAAATGAAAGCAGTGAGTTGGTTTTGTTAAATATAGAGAGAAAAATGTGTATGAAAAGACCACCAGCCCCACAGAAGCAGAGACTATAAATTTCCTCCCAAAATTTATCACAGACACACGATAAATTAGGCAACTTGAGGAAATACAACTCAGTGTTTACTAAATGAAAAAGAATTTGAAACTATAGATGATCTTCATGTCTGATGAAGAGAATAAATTCTATGCTATATCTTCCATTTTTACCGTTGTCTCAGCTGTTTTATAAAGCATCCTAAATAAATATAAATGTTCTGCGTTGAACTGAAAAGCTAAGTTTCAAAGTTTCAGTCAATTGAAGTTAACGGTAAGAAAACTGTAATATTCTAAGTCTGCCAGAAGTGAATCAGAATAAATCCAATTATATCCACCACATTTACAATGGTGTACATTTTTCTAACCTTCACATTTAGTTTTTCTTCTTTTTTTTTTTTTTTAATAAGTGAAATAAGGAATCCAAACTCTCTTAGTTTTCTAATTATGCCCCTGTAATAAACATTTTTATTGGCAATTTTTAAATTTTCTAGTTTTAAAGGAGAGAGTAGTATACTTATATTCAGTTCACATTATTTAATACATATCCACATAAAATTAGGAGTGTGTCATAGTCTGTGATGCAAGAACACATTTGTATAGGCAAAAATTTACTTGACTGTATAATATATGCAACTGGTTTAGCTATATTTTTAAGAGAACATTTGCTGAAATTGCATAATCACCTGAAAAAGACCCCGTATTTTACTCTTTGTAACAACAAAACCATAACATACATGAGATTATACATGAGACTACATAGTCTGAATTTGGATTAAGGGTAGAATAAAAGTGATTTTTCTCCCCTGAGGAGGTTTACATTTTGAAACTTCTGTTCTTCTTTGGAAGAGGAAAATAAATCTGTGATAACTTTTTTTACCCAAAATTCATAAAATTATAAATTTCTATGGATTTTTCTTTTTCAACTTATTCAGATTTTTTTAAATTTAATATTTTAAAATCATTTTTAAAGGAAAAAACTCATGTAACTATCTTAATCAAAATTCTAGAGACAGGTATATGTGTTTTTAAAGAAAATAATGAACTGAAATAGAATAATGTTTCAGGAGAAGGCAATCTAAATCCATACACAGTGCTATGATATTTGGCCCCTTTAACTATTAGCAATATAAATAATGAAATTGGTGCTCAAATTTATTTTAAAATCACATCAAGTAATATGACAAAAATCAAAAAAGCCTACTTCAGCAGCAATATCATGCAGACCAGAGGATTTTTCATCCTCAGATTTATTTAATTCTAGTAAATCTTACAGATCAGAAACTATCTGTTTCATTATGCAGAGAAAGTGCCAAAAGACAAACAGATATGTTGTACCACTATTAAAGTGTGTTTAAAACAATGATGAAAACTAGTTTTCAGAAATTACTCAAAACAGGCTAACCCAGTAAAACTTCCAAGTGTTTTAACATACACATTACCATAACTAATAATAAAATGGGGTCAAGTCTTGATGACAGCTTTGCCATTTGTCTTTTAAGTGACTTTTATATGCTTCAGTAAAACATTTTTTAAAGCTTCATGATATTTCAAAATACCTAAAATAGATGCAACAGCTAAACTGTGAGTATTAACATATTTTATACAAGATTACTATTCATGTGTGAATATGCAACATAACTCAAATAAACCCTTTAGTGTCAGAGTTTGAAGATTGCATGAACTTCTTCATGCATCATACAAAAATAACCTTTTAATGTAATTGAATGCCATCATTAGAAGGACATGGCTTAATTTAAACCATTTTATAACTGGAATATTCTGCTTATATATTTTTTCACTTACTCGGGATGTACCAAAGAAGAGATCCCATCTGAATATATAAATACCATATCGATTAGGAGGCATTTTCTTTAACATAATAGGATGAAATGAAGTGGTTTCTATATCTACAAGACTCTATAGCTAATAACTTAATGTGTTTTAGTACGTCTAAAGATTCTGCACTCCCAAAGTAAAAGTTTCCTCTTTTCACTATTTTTTTAATGTGGCAGAAACCAACAGACTTACTCAAGGAAGTACTTTCAAAAAGTAAGTTCAAGAATGTCAGTGGAGTTCAGTCTTATACATCTTCTCAAAACTGAATTTAGATCAATACTGGATCATTACTTGCCACTGAAATGTAATTCAAAATCAATTTATAGCTTTTACCTTCTGTATGTATAGGTGGAGATGCATTTTCCTCCTTTAAACAATTATGCTGTATGGTTTTCCACATGTCTAAGTGTATCCCTAGTGTATTTCATTTCAAGCCCTGCATCACTCTCTTAAAAAAACAACAACTAGCAGCTAAACATACATGCTTATCCAATTACACATATTAAATATTAGCAGAGTATTGATGGTGGCTTATTAACCTTTTTCTGACCATTCTGGTTGAACATTTTGCCTATTGCAGATGCATACTTCCCATGTTCTCCTACATAATTACTGTTGGCAGAAAGATACAGCTCTCCTTAGGTGAGAGTTTACTGTTCATACATTTCTTTGTTAGACAGGTGGAACCACAGCACTCAGACATATGTTAATTGCAACAAACTTGAATGTCTAACAAATTAAGTAATTCTTCCATTTGGCCGGCCTCAATAAAAGTAGAAAGTGTTACAAGCGAACTCTTGACAGAAAGTTGTTTCTATAGCTGCTTTATTGTTTATTTGTTTTTTTATCTTTTGTACTTTTTTTCTTCAGACTTCTCTGTTCTTGTATATAAAATGGGACAAAACACATTAAATACAATCCAGCAAAGACTTCACATATATTTAATAAGGTCTGTAGTTTGTGGATGTTTTGTTTGTATTAATCAAAATTTTAAGTATCGTCTTATTTGCATATGAATGTAATTTCAAAATGGAAAGGTGCAGAAGACACAACAGGAGTAAGAGGTACTCAGCACCTTCCAGGGTTACAATTCTAACATAACTTCTGTAGATAACAGCATGTACAAACAAATGTGTGTTGGCTTTCACAAAGCAATTAATTATAATCAGCATTCTCAATAAATCATTTATAGCAACACTTTCAAGAAAATACTAGCAAGATGTGGGGATCCAGAGGAAAAAATCAATTCACAAAATTCCCTTCCATCTGTAAGGGTAGCTAATTGATAGGAAATTACAGGTCTAATTTCTTGTGTGAATTGAAGGTCTCTTAGTGTAACTGGGTGGAGAGAGTCCTATGACCTCATTCAGGTCTCTGCCCTCCTTTCAGAGACAGATAACTCCTCCCATTTGCCTGTTTATTCGCCACCTTGCACCTTCCCTGAATCAGTACATAAAGATGAAGGTCTACACTGAGGTTGTTAAAACTAACCCTTCTCATTTTTTATTAAGGTGGATCACCAGATTTTCTGCACTATTGGACATTAATAATTCATTTATTTCACCACTATGTTCCTGACACTGCTCAGGAAGAAATACTTTGAGAGAAGATGAATATAGTAGCTGGCAACGAAAGCTCTTAGTTGTTATCTCTGTCTTAAGGCCTCAGATTGCTTTTTGCTTAATTCCTTCCCCTCCTCCAAAAAAGCAGCAGTCTACAAAACTTTTGGATTTTGTCTGAATCTGTGAAAAGACCTAATCAGTGCTCAGTCTGTGCTAACTTGCCAGCCTTCCAGCACTCAATCCCATATTTCAATTACATCCTCATTTAAAAACAGAACTGTACTTGACCATTTTGCACATCCTCTCTCAACTTTGCTAAAATGAAAAAGCCTGTACATTAAGTTCCCCTCTACCTTCTTTTAATTGTTCATTGGTTTCTAAACTTACACCTCCTACTTCTCTCTGAGACAGGTCAGTATTTTAAACCTTTCTATACTTCTTTTAATTTCTTTTCAACTTGACAACAAGTTGAACATTTAATTCAACAATTAAATTGTTGAATTCAACAACTTGAACATTTAATTATTGATATTTTTGAACTCTAATTACCAGAAAAGAACACAAGTATTTCAGCCCATTCACCCATGGATATTTCAACAGGAAAAATAATCTGATCCTGGTTTTTGTCTTTGACATTTTCTCAGTAGCAAAATTACTCACTGAAACACTGAAAATTCTATTTTAATTTAGAGCTCACACTTAGAAAATTCAAAATTAAGTTTATTTTTCTTAATTACATTTCCTTATTCTGTTGTTTTAATCCAAATTCACAAGGAATATACAACAGAAAAATAAGTTATGCATTTTTTCTCTCAAAATATTCCAATGTGTACTTTGTTCACACTTTACAAAATATGTTTTGAATGACCCATCTCTTCATATAGGTTTTGCTCTATGATTAATGATGCTGTCACTGAAGCAAATCTAATACAACACTTCTATGTCTGTTTCAGCTGTCATATCAGCTCAATTATTGCAGTAGCTTTACCTATTTACAGTCAAAATCTGTAGCAAGGAATCCTATTGATTCAGCAATAGATTTTTGGTAAGCAAAAATTGACATGATTCAAACCCTAAATCAGAATTTCTATGTGAAAAGGAAATGACTTATGACTTTACAAATGTCTGCTTTATAAATCCTGCATTAAAATATACTTATCTTCTTAGTAGGAGCTTAAGGCCATAATGAATCAATCATGACGGTTTTACTTTTCATTTACATCATTATCAAACAAATATTCATGAAAGAACAAACAGGGTTAGGCACTCAAGAGGGCTGAGAATGAAAAGAATGCTATAGGAGGTCACAACATTTCTTCAGAAATGATTTGATAAGAAAAATTATTTTCATAATATTAAATTATATATTAAACCACATATTTTCTGATGTAAAAAGTATTTACCACATCTATTTGAAGAAAAAATTTCTACCACTGTAGAAGAAATTTTTCCATTTAGCTTTTTCATCATGAACTCTTTGTGACCCCATTTAAGGAAGATTTTGCAAGAGATACCATCCTTGTCAGGATGAATTTGATTCAAGCAACAGTTGGTGCACACTGCAGTGATTTTTGCCTCTTTGTTGAAAGAAGCTAGCTTTGAAGATTTACAGTCAAAGATTGAATCTAGCAGTTCACTGTAAACTCCATTTATCATCGGACATTACCTTATCAGATAGCTGCACACAGTAGAGAAAAATACAGAGAAGGTTTCATTAATTCTTTGGTGAATGTTGCTCTATTCTAATGATATATAGCTTCAACATGAACATTACACCATGGACTGACTTTATTACCAACAGTTCACATGAACATGTGCCTATAACTCTTAGAAATGGCAGAAGCGTCATCCTAAAGCAGTTTTACCTGTAGAGTTTCTTGCCTAATACAGCAACTTTATCTCCCCATCTCATTAATTCAAGGGCAAGTTTGTGCTATAAGAAAAAAATGACAGAGCATTACATACGTTTCAAAGATATTCAAAGAGGTGTACTGAATTACTTAGACTACTAATCAAACAGAGTGTGAGAAATATTTGCATATTAAATAGTTGATCTATGATATCTGTAGCCCTAGGATGGCTTGTCTCATTAACAGACCCCTTGTGTTTGGGTAAACCCCTATCAGTAAAACTCCAGACCAGACTTTGAAGCTCCTCCAGTATTCTAATTCTCTGTAATTTCCTTCAATTTCACACTCTGCCCCTAAAAAATTAACCAAGCTGTTTCCATTGTACACAGAATATAAAGAACTTATGGAAACCAAATACCTGTGAGTCTGGGATGGGAATCTGATAGTACTGTTGTCGGAACCCAAGGTGTCCCTCAGACACTCTTGGATGTTCCGGGCCCAGGGCAGAAGCCTCTGAGACCCTGGCAGGCGGCCAGGAACCCCTGTGGTCTTGAGTCTGACCCATGGAACAATTTACCAACCTTGCAGGAAGAACAAGAAATCACAAAAGTTTAGATATTATAATAGAAGTAGTCACAAAGTGAAAGGTAGGATTTTTGAGTGCTGTACAGGGGGGTTTTAGGCCTTGTACAGAGGGGTCTGAGTTTTGTACATGGGGGTCAGAGGTTCTAAGATGGAGGGATTTGGGTGTGCCCTGTCCTCCTTCTTTCTTCTTCCTATTCCCCATGTTCTTGGTGGTGTTGGCACTCACAGATTGGTTTAGAGTAGAAAGTCACTGTTCAACATAGGTAATAGGCATTGGGGAAAAACTATAAACACCTAATACGTAATGTGTGATATAAAAGATGGCACCAGCCCCTCGGGGGACGGAGACAGGGACAGAGACGGAGACAGAGAAGAAGACGAAGAGAGACGCAGAGAGAGACTCAGAGGGAGAAGGAGTCAGGGACAATGTCAGGGAGTCTGTGTGCCTTGAGATAACATGCAATAAACTGCCTTGAGACCAGACGACTGAAGACTACTGAGTCTTTCTTTGAAGGCACGGGTTGGAGGAGAGACTTTACCACCACCTGGAGTCACCCCAATCTGGGGGAAGGCTCCGGCATACTGTAAGGTAGTTTAACCTGTTAAGTTCCAAAAAGCTCATAGTTACATTTCAGAACACCTAACAGGTGTTGAAAATTAGCACTTTATTTATTTATTTATTTATTTATTTATTTAATAAAAAAAAGTAGTCTTTTTTTAGAGTATTTACACACTGATTTGTAAAATACATATGAAATTGGGGAGTAGTGTTATAAATTTACTTGCTAATTTTATGGCAGGTTTTTCTTTTGCATGTCTATAGCTAGTAGATGGTGGTGATTCTAGAAAATCTATTGTGCTACCAAATAATAAATTTAATTTTTTACTGTCTCTAATTCTAAGTGAAAACCTGGTGGCAGAAATTAAGTATTCAGGAATATTTCACAACCACTAGTAACAGACCTCCTGAGTGTTCTGAAGCAAAAATAGATGCTAAATCCTTTTTGCATTCAGTGCAATGGAATTTGGGGTCTTCTATAAAAATCTCACTCTAAACTCTCTGGCCATTAAGCATCTATTTTAAACCATCTTCTTCAATATAAAATATGTTTGATTGGTCTCATATAGTCAATAAATTTCTTCTGCCTCAGTGTTCAAAACCATCTCATCTCTATCTCTAGCAAAGAGTAAGACTGAGGACTGTTCCTCCAGTTATGAACTTTTACCAAATAGGTGATAGCATAATTTTTCCAAATTTTAAATAGATGTCAACAGTAGAGATAACCATGCAAATCTATTCACCATCTATTCAAAACACATTTTGTGTTGTGGTGTGTTTTTAAGTTCATAAAGTTAGATTTAAGTAGTTATTTTATGTTAGCTTAGAATGGTATGTTCCTTGTATCCCCCCCATTTCCTTCCCTCACAATTGGTTTGATCCAAGTTGTTTATAACCCTAACCCTAACCCTAAAGTTCCCTTCACTCGGTTCCCCAGATAACTGTCAATCTCCTCACTCCTCCCTGCTCTTTCCTTGTTTGGTTCTGCCTCTCAAAGTTGTCAACACCCCTCTAGTTGTCAATCCTGTAAGCACCCCCAATTTCTTCCAGAAGTTTCTGTGTAAATCCCCCCAGTTTGGCTTGTTCATTTGTTCCCTGATTTTGTACCCACCACTGTCATACTGTCATTGGTTGTTATGGTTTATGTAATCCCCTCATAGTTTGCCTCTATTGGACGAGACAGGTTTACACCCCTATCCGCCCACTCCCTATTTAAGTTGCTGTAACCCTTGATTTGACTGACACTTGTCCCTGCTCCCGCTCCAGGAAGAACTTTGTTCCTGCCCATCTGGGGGAATAAAGAGTTTTTGGGCACGCAAACGACTGTCCATTCTTTCATTTCTTCATCTTCTCCCAGCGTGTTTCGGCTACATAAGCTGCATAACCCACGCCGCAGCACTTAGCACTACCAGGGTGGCCAGAGCCATTCCCCTGGAGTGCCCACTCTCGTGGTGGCCACCCGGCCTTATACAAGTGGTGCTAGCAGGTGCATTCCATCCGCCCATGGCCGTGGCAGGTAGCTACCACACGGCATTTTTTTCTCTAGCTGCTATATAAAATTTTCCCTAATAACCAAGAAGACAATATGCACTAACTTTCTAAAATACATTCATTGTCTATTAAACTGAGACCATCTGGCTTTTCATAGGTCATAATTATTGTGAACATCTGAAGTCAAGGATACTAAGAATTTACATAAGCTATTATGTGAACTCATGACTATGTTCAGTAGTAAAAATACATTTGACACACACTTTTCACACCAAGTGCATCTATTATGTCTGTGTTAGAACACTCAGAATTAGGGCCCTATAACCATATAGTTTTTCATAAAATAGATATAAATAAGGTGAAGAGTTTTTAAAAGGAAGTATAGTGAAGTAAATTTGATGAAAATTAAAATAAAAGCCAATACTTAGGACTAAGTATATTTTGCAAAATATGTCTGAAGCACACTAGAGATGCTGGCAATTTTCCTTCTCCTGAACAAAAGCATGAAAATTAAAGGGTTTTTTTCAGAAGATATTAATCTTGACTAATGTTTTAATCAAGGTTATTTTCTTTACCCTCACTTGTACAAGCTTCTTACCATCAGAAAACGACTGTCTATCACTCTAATGCTTTTTGACTCTTTAGGTAAGTGCAGTATATAGAAGCTCTCTCTATACATAATACACATATATTACAGCATATTTCAAGAAATCCGATTGTATCAATTTCCACTACAGTAATCTTTATAGTAGTCTGTTATTTGTGTTATGAGATCGGTCAGTTAAAAGCAATGCCATGATTATTATATATTTGTCAATTATCTGCTATTCTCTCTCCAGTTCTTCTGACTCCCTAAATAATATTTTTCAGGGATTCATACAATCTTCCTGCTTTACACCCACTAATACAAATAATCGTGTGTGTAACTATATCACACCAAGAGTGCAGAATTATATGTAGGAGCATAAGTAAGATATTGAGAGTAGTTTATATGAAGCAGACAACAAAGAGGGAGATCCCCTTTCCACATCCTCTATGTTGCTTTTGGGACACAAATTATGGCAAAGCAGGGCAAATATTAGTTTTCCCAATCTAGCAATTAAATTAGGTGGAAGAATTGCAGCTGAAGACTTACACTAGGATTTATGGATTATGAGTTCAATTTCTGATTATTATATAGATAATAAATATTATATTCAATTCCTGTACAAATCACATTTTATCTGGATAGGAAAATTAAACCTATCCTTAAAAAAAAAATAATAATAAAAAAAAAAGTTCTATGGCTGTTATTTAGAATATTTAGGTTGTTCTTTCTTCAGGTACTGACAGTTACCAAATTGGAGCCCCTTATCTTTGTTCTCATATAAAATAATAATTAAAACAGTAATTTTATTCTCATTTGTAGACCTGTAGACTCAAAATAAGAATGTTTGGTTAAAACATCTAAAAACACACTACTACTTTCTCTCATACAATACAGTACTCACTGCCCAGGATAGCCATATTAAAGCACAATGCAAGCCTAAGTATATAAGTAAATCTCCTCATTAAATATCAGCCATACAATAAATACATCAGGCATTCTCAGACTCCTTATAAACAGGTTATAAAAAATTGCATATTTTTCCCACAACACTGTTGATGTAAAGAGGAAATATAAATCAGCCATTTGAGAATTACAGATAGTTACTGTTTATAAGATTAATCTCCTTGCACAACATTTTTCTTTTGGCTCCACAAAATACCCAAGGCTCAGTACTCTTCAGACAATACTGCTAAACTTCAAGATCTTTCAAGTAATTTTATCTTCCTGTCTTACATGAAGAAGTGTTTTCTGTTTTCCGTTTTGTTCTTTTTTTCTTTTTACTTTTGTTTTCAATCTTCTCTAGGCTGCATATTGCTAACCTCTAGGCTACATTCTAATCCCTCAGTCATCAAGTGAAAAGAAGAGAAACATGAAGCATTTTCCTACTCCTTGTTTCCTGAGCCAAGGAAAAATGGTATCACAGTCCTCTTTTTATCTCCTTTCTCCATATCTGTTGTCTTAATGGCTTTTAAAGGTCAGCAGGGGAGACCAGAGAGGGCAAGCAAATTATCTGTCCCTGCTTCTCTAGGAACCTAAAGGAGAATATCCCTCATGGATCTTTTCATTCTCAGCAATGAGGCAAGGAGAAAAGAAAGAGCCTTACACATTTCTCAGGCACTTTTCACATATTCAATTTAGTGATTTGGAAATATTGCATAAGTTTTTCTAGCTGTGGGTGGCTACAGTTGCACTGAAGTGCAAGTGACATTAGAACAATTAATTCTTCTTCACACATATACAGGTTCTTCTCCTATTTGGTTTTGTGGTTTTTAAGTCTTATCTCGCTAAGAGATATGATTTACTATTTTTTTTATGAAATTTAATATAAGGGGAGACAATTACTAGGTTTTAGTCAACCTAAATCTGAAAACCAAATGTTTAACTTTGTGTCACTAATGTGGAGTAGTACAACAACACAATACTTTCAGATTACAAAATCTAGTTAATCCACCCATAATGTCACTTCCTCTGGTGGGAACATTATGTTTTTAAGAGTAGTCAGCTTTTTTTAAATTGAATCATCAATGAATAAGTGTTCCCAGGAAATTTGATTGGTTTAATAGGATTTCTTTTCAGCAGATGAAGACAACTTTTGAAGCCACAAAGCCTTACATAGATCATTGATGATTTCAGAGGGCAAGCATACAGGGATACCATCAGCAACAGAGGAAACACTTTTCTTAGACTAGTATATCTAATTTTAAGCACTGACAAGACTATTTTCTTCTCAAGTCAGATGAGTGCATGAGAAGTAAACGGCAGAATATATACAAGCCTGTAATATTATCTGTCTAAGGTCTGCAGCTAGTGGATTTTTCTTTCACAAGAAGCCCATAAATTTCAAAAGCTGTCTACAGTAATAGCTATCTTATACTTTAAAGATGCAAGGGATGTCTGAAACTTTGGATGACAGACCATTTAGAAGAACTGCTCTTAGTGATATTATACAACTACTTTGGAAACTTAGAGGCATTTGTCTGGAAAAGCCAATCCATTTCGATGATTTTGACACTCTAATATGTAGAAGTTAAAAAAAAAAAAAAAAAACAACAAAAAAAACCCAAAAGAAATATAGAAATCAGGTGAAAAGTAAAGATTTCAATGTTCCATATAGGCAAGGAAACCAAGGTCGTATACTCCCAGATAAAGTTTTTCAGCTTCACAGGAGGGCTGGAATGCTAAACTTGCTGTGTTTAGCCAAAAAAAAAAAAAAATTAAAAAAAAAAAAAATCCTCCTGTTACATTTGCTCAGAAAAATGTTCTAATAAAACCCCAGCTTCTTGGAAAATCGTACAACTTTTAAAAAGTTTTTGTACTACCATCATGCTCCCTAATTTGAGGCTTGCACTTATACTAGGCATACAAGGAAAGATATGTATGTATTCATACCATGCTAGGAAAGCATACAATTGCTAAAGGCATCCTTCATGCTACCAGGTTAAACCAACACTTCTGCCAATCAGTTTATGAATTATATACACTGATAAGTAAAGTTCAAGTAAGTTTCAATTGTTTATATGATCTTCATTCTCATAATGGGACCTATGAAAAAGGATCAACTATTTTTTTCAGCAGCAATGAATGGAACTATGTTTTGCCACTCTTGAGTCAAGTAGATAAATATACTGGCCTTTTAAAATACACAGATATTTAATGATTCTTTCCCTTTTAAGATTATGTTCCTCATTAAAAAATGGTAAACACTTATTTGGAGTTTTGAAAAAGAAAAAAAATCATAGAAGCATGAATTCTCAGGGGTGATCGTATTATCTCTGTAGAAGCAAAACAGGCACTTTAAACTAATGGTGAAAATTTTACCAGCTCTACGAATCACAGTGACAACATAATAATTCAGTCAAATAATCACTTTCGTAGTTACAACAGGATGTACAGTATTCACAGATTAAAATGTCTTGTAACAAAACTTAGCCTGTCAATCTAATTTTTCTACTTTCCAAAAGCATGAGAATTAACTAGCATTTCTTCTTTAGGGGAAACTATTTGTTTCCAGAAGAGAGCTATTTCAAAAACAATAAATTATGAAGAAGTAAAATTTCATAAAGGGTATTACATGACTGAAATGATATTCATCTCAAATAGTCTGTTTTGGGTTTTGGGCCCCTCAATACAAGAAAAATTGGGGTGCTGGATGGTGTCCAGAGAAGGGCAATGTATATGGTGAAGGGTTTCAAGCAGAAGTTCCATAAGGAGCAGCTGAGGGAACTGGTGTTTTTTAGTCTGGAGAAAAGAGGGCTGAGGGAAGACCTTATCTGCAACTGCCTGAAGAGAGGTTATAGACAGGTGGGGATTGGTCTCTCCTCATAGGTAACAAGTGACAGGATGAGAAGCTGAGACAACAGAAGGAAAGGATGCCATGTAGGGGGATATGGACAAACTCTGGAAGTAGACCCACAAGCAACTCATGAAGTTCAACAAGACTAAGTATAACATGCTGCACATTGGTTGGGGCAATCCCAGACATGGCTACAGACTGGGAGAAGAAATCATTGAAATCAGACAGAAATAGAAGGACTTTGGGCTTCTCCTGGATTAAAAGGTGGCCATGAGCTGGCATTATGTACCTGCAGTCCAAAAAGCCAAGTACATATTGGGCTGCATCAAAAGAAGCATGAACCACCAGGTTCAGAGAGGTGACTTCTCCCCTCTATTTTGCCCAAGTTATTCCAAGGGAATAATTAAAAACAAATGTGATAACTAGAGACAAAATTGTTGCTGTTTTACCAGACCATTCAGAAAAAGATTGATGACCTACTAGAATATTAAAATGTTAAAAGTATAACATCCAGGCCAGCCTACCACATTGTCTAAAAAAAACTTCTGCAGAGTTTTTAAATTGGCAGTTTTGATTGTTTTTATGTATTTTATAGCCCTTATAAATTGTATCTTAAAAAAAAACACTAAGGAGGAAGTAATTGGTCTATCTTCAATAAAGACTTTGAATTTTTATGTTATTTTGAAGAAATAGGTTGCAACCAGGATGCCATGAAAAACATTTTTTTGTTGTTTTTTTAAAAAAAATGTGTTCTAGAATGAAATAGTGCAATAAGTGGGAGGTGATGGGAATTTCTGCAATCAATAATGCCATACAGATGCACAAGAGAATAGAAATTTCAAAAAATTATGGTAGAACATTTAATACTACCTTCTTAAATAGTAAAACTAACTTCAGCTCCAATACAACCTCTTAACTGGAATGAGCTCTAAAATTGTTCTAATGAAACAGTCTCAATTTAATAGCTGCTTAAAATAATTTCCATTAAGTCTGTAACCAAAACCTACACTAAAGCCTTAATTAACTACAGAAGCAGTCAATTAAAAATATGAAATTAAGGAGTTACCCTCTTCCATAACTGTGATCCTGTTTTTTTTATAAGAAACATGATGTAGTTAATGATTTTAATCTGCTCTTGCTCTAGCCACGAAATTTATTAAGTATACTTGAGATCACATGCAATGCATATTAATTTCTAGTAGTCAGAATTACTGGTTGATGTCTTAATGATACATTATATTTGAAATACAACTTTTTTATTTCATGGACTTATTTTACATGATTTATCATTTGTTGTACAGAAAGTACTAGTTTTGCTAAGCAGGAGGATAATTTATTTTTAATTCTGTTTGCTGCTTTTTACTGTCTGATGTCAGATATACAGTTAAAAAAAACCCAAACAACAAAGCCCAACAGCACTTAATTTCTTGCAGGAATACACTATAATATGAAACAAAAGGAAGTTCTCTAAAAAATATTATTTTTAGAAAATAAGCTCTTTTTTCAAATAAATGAACTTCTAAGAAAAAAACCCACATGTATGGGTCTGTTAGCCAGAAACAAAACAAAACAAAACAAAGCAAAACAAACAAACAAAAAAACTTCAGTCATAATCAGTTATTGCTTTTCAGATACAAAGATGGCAAAGGAATCTAGAGAAATGGCAATCATTTAAAATTAAATCATGGCACTGAAACAGTATGTCTGAGGTAAACCTGTAAGAATGACTTTTGTTCTGAGGCTTATTATTGGGAAAGGACTAAGAGTACATATCACTAATGTTCAACAATATCCTGTAACTCCTCTGTTAAACACTGGACTTACAATTTTTAAGGCCTTAAATGTTTTAATTATCTTTAAGTACTTTAAATCCCTAAGGAATGAGTATGACTTTTGATCTTTTAATTAATTCATTCCTAATGGACTAACTCTGTCAAGTCTCTCAGATAGTTTTTTCATATGTCCTACTTCAGTAGGGGTGGCCATAATCCCAGAAGCCCAAGTTTCACCAACCAACAATTAACAGCAATGCACTACAGAGCCTCAGTAGCTCATTTCAACTTCCCTATTAAGGATAGCCTAGAACTTGTCCATAAAACTTCTTGCTAGAAAAAGATTCTTCTGTAGTTCCCCAAAAGCAAAGCATTTGCTGTTACAAAGATATTTCTGGATGGATCACTTCTAATGATAGTCAGAGGTCAAAGGAAATATAAAAAATAGTCTTATATTAAATAACATAAACATAAACGGGTCTTAGCCACTAGATCAATGAAGATGCTATAAATGCAAAAAATAAACCACAGTCATTTATAGTAGAAAGTTCTGAATAGTGACTCATTAATATAACTAATGTAACTACATTTTGTGGGACTATGACAATGTAATTTGCTCTCTTTGCTCAGTTAGAATGAGCTAAACATATGATTTTATTACACTTGTTCATTTTTCATACGTAGTCTCTATTAATGGAACACAGAAAGCCATTAGCAACATGGTTGAGACTCTGTCATGAAAAATACAACAGAGATCAGAAGAACATGTTTCAGACAGAATAAGGAAGAGTTTCCTGGTTTGATTTCTCAAAACCAAACCAAAACAAAGCAAAAGCCACATAGCAAACAATTTTATCTTTGGATAAGTCACATTTAGCATAAGAGTATTAGTCATTATTAGACAGTGCAATTCCTCCATAAAAAAACAAAGAAATATTGTATACATCAGTCTGCAAGCAGTTATATTTAAAATAAGAAAGGCAGTATGTTCTCCCTTCTACACAGTTTATAAGACTGTTAGTGTAAAATTATGCAGTGTATTGAAGAGATTTTCTGATGTGTACAAAGAGGAATTTTTAATTGTTATCTGATATCCAATTTACCATTGTGTATAAAACAAACACCTTTGGAGTAGTTATAATGAAACAACAGATCAGGTATCCCTGCAGAAAACAACATAAATGACAGCTATAAATGTATTCTCAAAAGACTGAAAAATAATAAAGGAACAGGTCCAGTTTTATTGAAAGTGGCAGTTTTAACCACCCTTTTGAAGTTATATGTGATAAAATGAAGAAAAGACAGCTTCAGTAAAGGAAATATATGTCTCATAAATTTAATACACTTCTCTGAAAGACTCAATAAACACATCTATCAGAGAGAGAGAGAGTCAATAAAACCTGTTTAGGTTTCCAAGAATTATTCAAAATGGTCTTTAAGTAACAAGTCTTGGAGAAAGTAAGTTGTCATAAAAAGACACAAGACCCTTGCGTAAATGAATTACCAGTTAAGGAACAGGAGACGTAGAATCATATAAACATGGAATCATTAAAGTTTGAAAGATCATTATGTCCAACCTTTGACCAAACAACACCATGCCAACTAAACCACAGTGCTAAGTACTATGTTCAGTTGTTTTAAATACAAGGGATGGTAACTCCATCACCTTCTTCGGCAGCCCATTCCAATGCTAATCAATGCTTCCAGTGAAAAAATTCCTCATTATGTCCTGCTTGAATCTCCTCTTGAGGCCATTTCCTCTTCTCCTGCTGCTAGCTGACCCCCACCTGGCTTGCCCCCACACTCTCCTCTCAGGAAAGCATGCTCTCCCCTGAGACGCTTCTCCAGGCTAAACAATGCCAGCTCCGTCAGCCATTTCTCGTGGTACTTGTGTTCCAGATGCTTCCCAGCTTTGTTTCCCTTCTCTGGACTCGCACCAGCATTTTCAGGTCTTTCTTCTATTAAGACATCCAAAACTGGACACAGGATTTGAGGTATGGCCTCACCAGTGCTGAGTACAGGGGGACAATCCCTGCCCTGGTCCTGCTGGCCATGCTATTGCTGCTACAGACCAGGACACCATTGGCCTTTTTGGCCATCATGGGCCAACTAGCACTGTCAAACAGCACCCCAAAATTGTTTTCGTTGCAGCTTCCAGGCACTCTTCCTTTAATCTGTAGTACTGCCTGGGGTTGTTGTGACACAATTGCAGCACTTGGCACTTGGCCTTGTTCAACCTCATAACACCAGCCTCAGCACATCAATCCAGCCTTTCAGCATCCCTCTGGGTCCCCTTCTACCCACCAGCAGGTCAATACTCCTGACAAACCTGGTGTAATCTAAACTTACTGAGGGGGCACTTGATGTTCCCGTCTATTGCTGGCTGGGAGTCTATGTATAAATCACAAACCGAACAAACACTGAACAAAATATACAACTTAAAGATGTTATGCTATTTATGCTTATGAATTAATGTTCAATTTTCATCTCAGCCTTTTCAAAAAGAGTGAAAATGGTCTCAGAAAGGTACAGAGAATAGTGGCAATTATACACAATATGGTGGATGGGTTTTTGACAAGAAACAAATACACAGAACAGGACTTTTAAAGTAAAACCACCTATCAGGGAGGGAGGCTCTGAAGGTTAGAAGTTACATATAATCCTGAAAATTAAGGTGAAAAATGTACTCTGCCTAGTAAGAAAAGAATTCTTCCACATATTCCAAAAGCTAATGGCATGTATTTCATAGGAGGATCTACCAGATGAAAAATCTAGAAAGCTACTTAAAATACAAGGAAGATACCTTAAATTACCAAGAATCTTGGAAAGTGCTGTTTAGCCAAGCCCTGCCAGCTTGGGTTAAGAATATGTACATTTTCAAGCAATATGTGCATTTTTCATTATAATAGATGAAGATGTGTCGATGCAGCTACAAGCTCTGATGCACAACAAATACCTCTACAATGCAAGGGCCAGAAGTAAGGAGTCCTCTAGTTCATGTCTGCCCCTGTGTGAAAAGGCTGAGAATTGGGACTGCTCAGCCTGGAGAAGAGAAGGCTTCAGGGTGAGCTTGTTTTGGTTTTTTGGTGTCGAAGGGTCCCTACAAGAAAGCTGGTGAGGAACTTGTTACAAGGGTGTGTAGTGACAGGACAAGGGGGAAAGGCTTTAAACCTTGAGAGAGTTGGTTTAAATCAAATATTAGGAAGAAATTCTTTACTGTGAGGGTGGTGAGGCACTGGAAGGTATTGTTCAGAGAAGTTGTGGATGGTCAATCCCTGGAAATGTCCAGGGTCAAGTTATGGGACTTTGAACAACATTCTGATTGTATTAAAAAAAAAGCAGTGTTCTTATAAAGTCACCCGTTAGATGAGGAAACTGACCTGCAGACAGCAAAAAGGTCAGTGGATATTCTTAAGAAGTGCTAGCAAAATCTTGGCTTTTCATTTTGCCCTTTCCCAGATAATGTTACTGGATATTGTCTTCACTGATTTTTAAGTCAAGTGATATTTTGGTCATACCAAAACCTGACCGCCTTTAGTAGAAAAAGAGGTAGGATGCTAAGGAAAATGGAAACAAAATAAATTAAATTATTAAGAGAACCACTAATAAAATGAAAGGAAGATGTGGATAAGAATGAAGGAAAAGAGTGTGGGTTCTTATTTGATTGACTTGATATGAGATATGCATGCCATTCCTTTTCTAGATCCAAGAAACAAGTATCTTCCAGAAAAAAAATTAATTTCCAAGAGCACAATTACTAAAATAAAATTAAACCAAAATGACCTTTGTTTAGATTTTCTTAGTGAAGCAATTCCTTTTTATCTGCAACATTCCCTAGACCTTGAATTCATGTCTGTCTCATGTATTTGTTTTAAGTAAGAGGTGAATGACTACTACAGGGACAGGACTACCCAATCAAGAAATATGCACTGTCTTCCAAGATGAACCAAATTACTTCAGTTGAGAAAAAAACATTACTGGTTCAAAAGAACAATAGAAAAGCTAGAACATTAAAGGTTTTAAAGCTAAAAGATCAGAACTCCCAGTAAGGTTAGAAAAAAAAGTTATTTTGTTTTCAAATGAAAAAGAAGAAACCCTCATTATGTAACAGTTCTTATTTTTCAGAAAACTCCAGGAACTATGTTCCTCTTACCCATTACAATAGCCTTCCCCAACTGAGGAAAAGCAATGAGTTAATTTGATCATTGATATCTTTATAATTGCTTTCATGACATTTTTTACTTGGTTCATTTATTATTGTTCAGTGTTTTTAATATACAGGACAATAAAACATTGTGCAATATTCTATGTATTAGTATTTTCTGAGTGGATTTATACCCTTTAGGACCCTTCTTAGATGGCTACTCACTTGTCTTCTTCCCCTTCTCCCTTGCTGAGTAACAATGCTGTCACTCTGTGTCACCACCAGCTTCTACCAGCTCTGTTAGGTTGTGGTAAATGCTTTTGGATTTAACAATAATAATCTTTATGATGACAGAAAAAAAATACAAGAAAAAAGATTTGCACATTCTTCTTGAAAAGAACACAAGCACAACTGCAATGATCATTTACTGCTCAGTCTAGGAAAAAACTAGTCATTCTGTCTTCAGAATAGGGTTTAAAAGAAAGGCAGAAAATATAGCATGGGGCACATTCTTTGAATAATAAATGAAGAACATATCAAACAACTGCTCATTAAGCAAATAGTGCCAATTCCATGAATCAAATGAGGAAGGGCCTTACAGAAGAAAAAAAAAAAAAAACATAGCACGTAATTAGACAATTAAATGATGACATAGTGCACACAAACAAGAAGACCAAATTAAAGTACTTCTGGGAGCCGCTTGTTTTGTTTGGTTTGGTTTTTTGTGTCTTTCAATCCAGAGTTGCTTAAAGATAGGATCGCTTATTGTTTTTAGTACACTATAATCTTTGCATGACCTTTTATTAAACAACATTTACAAATTAGCTCAATTATACTAGAGAAAAATACAGACAAAAACATGTTTTCTAACAGTAGCTTCAACAACCATGAATTTCTTGCATTTATTGGAGCTATAAGCACCAACCTCCTGAACTTGTGAGGGGGACTGAACACATGGGGGGGATTGAACACAGCTATGTTGCATATGGTAGGTTATCTGAGAAACTGATGACATAAACCTACAGGGGAACCATGTCTTTCTGATGTTGCAGCACATTTTAGGTCCTCCATAAACAACCTCTGTACTTACGTTAAAACAGTAAAATCCAGTATTGCCTGTACAAAGCTAAATCCATGTATTTGTCTTCCTGTTTAAAATAACATCAAGAAGGCACAGTGCTAGTCAGCACAGACTGTAAGCACCTACAATTTAATTCTGTTGATGTGCTTGTCTTTATTTACAGCAAACTCACAAACATTAGTCCCTACTTTATATGTCTTCTGTGTAAGAAGTGCCATATGTATCAAGCGCTGTCCTGGAAAGGCACAATTTTTAATGCTCACTGAATAAAACAACATTCTCATAAAACCTGATAAAATCATCACAAGCAAGGAAAAGCAAACCAGCTGTCAAACAGAAATAGACTGCAAATATTTTTTATTTTGAAAATTTAATTTTCATCTAAGGATTTTGCCTACAGTTCATTTTTTACAGAGCCAGTATAAAGTGACTAGAAATTCTGTTTCTGATTGCTTGCTTCACTTGGATTAATAGCTAACAGCACAACATCTGTAAGTAAAACCAACCATTTAAGAAAAGGACTGGAAGCATATACATCCAGTTTTATATTTGAATCTACCTCCAACTTAAAATTCCTAAGTGACAGTAAATAATCTATAAACTACCGTCTCTACAGAGAAGAAACCAAAACAAAAACATAAGAACAATAATACTTCTAAAATTTATATTCAGACCTGTGAATCAAAGTTATCATCAATATCAGTGCAAAATCTTAATAATAACAATCAATTTCTATACTTTTCTGAATAATGGCTATTTTGATATTCACTAGAGACATTACCATTACGGACAGAGAAACGATCTACTCCAAACTCAGTATTAACTGAATAATTAAACATTTGACAAATATTTAATGGAAAACCACAGTTATGGGTTAATATTCTTTCAGGAAACTTTCCTCACTGTGTCATGAAAGCATTCTGAAACTTTTGTAATGTAACCTCCTGGAGAAGAAAACAGTGTTTTCAGAAAATATCCAGATGATCTTCACTATTAAGAAATTTTCCAAACTGTCATTTAACTATGTGTTTTGTGCCACAGCCACTGGTAAGGCCTCTCATATTATTAGTTTCAGTGACTTTATTCTTTGAATCAGCACAGCAGGCAGTGTTGATCCCCTGCAACAATATAATCTTCTTCCCCTAGTGCCTGCAGGATGTCATCTGCAATATTTGACTTTGGTTTTATTGCTATAGCATGAACTGCTCTTTGCTTTCTGCTTTACATATCTATTCTCAATCTCTCTGGAATGCTGAATAATTCCAGTCTGAGACTGAACTGACAGTTTTTCCACAATCCTTTGCAACCCCCTCTGCTTCCAAACACACAGAAGTGCATGAATGCAGACAGCAGAGAGGTTTTAAATCTAAGGGAGTGCTCAGGACAGAAATTGAACTCCTTCCCTATAACCGAAATACTGCATTTTCTCAACACCGAGCCAAACAGACCACTAACTATTTCTCTGAAATAGTGCTAGCACCATGTCACGAAATATATCCAGATTACATAGCTTTTTCATGGTTTATACACACAAATGTGTTCAGGTTAAAGCCTTGATGACCAGAAATCTGTAATTTTACACTGAAGTTTTTTAGTTAAGGAAATGCAAACTATGTTGACCTTCTAATTCTATTCTACAGTGTTTTTCTGACTATCTATATTTAAAAGTGAATACATTGCACATTTTCAGTGAAAAATTCAATTTTAAATCAGGGCTGGTTAATTTAGAGTACTTAAAATAAGAATTTGTAAGGGCCAGTATTATTTTATTTGATGTCATATACAGCTTGAAGTCATCTAAGTCAAATTTATGGAGTATTACTTTTTCATCATTGTTAGTCACCATGAAGTCCTTAGTTTATACAATGCCCTCCCACCGACCCTCTTCTGGCTGAAGAGGAACATTATGAATAATCTCCCAGGCTTTTAAAGTCAGACCATTTTTAATATTGATTTCTGTCATATGGATGCTCCAGTTAGTCTGAAGTAGCAACATTATAATTTTGGTCCTCAGGCAAAGGAACTCTTGCAGTCTTTTTCTTCCTAGCTACTAGTTCATATAGTTCCTCTGATAAGTAAAAAAGGGGAGCATGTTATATCATGGGGGTCCTCATTTACTCTACAGGTAATTTAAAAGAGAATTGGATATTCAATAGCCACTGAAGGCTTTTTAACACAAAATCAGTGAAAACATATCTATTTTGTTAGGATTAAAGGCCACAGATGTTATATGCTAATAAGTTAAGGAATTTTTGAATTTTTTTATCCATCCTATATGTTCATATCTTAAATAAAGTGAAAATATAACATTGGCCAGGTATACATGGCTAACTCCTCTAATCTGTTTCAACTATCTTTAACTGCCTTCCCTTCCAGTTTATATCACTTTTCTATCTGCAGACAGTTTAGATCACAGACATTTCATGATCACATGATTTTAAGTTTCCCTATGATGAATGTAGGTTTTAAACACTAAGCCTACTTAGGCATACTCTATTTTAGTCTGAACATTTCTTAGCTCGGCATAAATTTGTATACCAGATGTCGTCTTGCAATTAACACATTGGGATTTGGGAGCTGTAGATTTTTCTGGTTACAAACTTTCTATCAAACTGACATCTGTGATTTATGCTTCCAACTTCCTTTCTATGCATTTACATAATGTGTTGAATATAAGGAGAGATCATAAACTCTCCCTTCATATTTAGAAATGGATTCCACAGAAAGAGTTAAAACCAAATCAAACAATGGTTTAAGTTTCTCTTTTACAGTGGCAGTTACTGTAAGACACCTACAATCAAATTTTCTCAGAACAAAAATATATTTTACAGTCATAGATTCATATAACCCTTTAGATTGGAAAGGACCCTTAAAACCAACATATCCAACCAGAAATCTAACTCTGCCAAGTCAAGCACTAAACCGCATCCCTAGACTGACATCTACACATTTTTTTAAGTTCCAGGGATCCTGACTTAACTACTGCAATGGGCATTGTGTGCCAATGCTTGAAAACCCTTTCAGTGAAAAAATTTTTCATTATATGCAATCTAAACCTCCCCTGTTGCATCTTGAGGCTATGTCCTCTTGTCTTATTGCTTGTTAATTGCAAGAAAAGACTGAGGAAGACCTTGCTACAGTCTCCTTTCAGGTAGCTGTAGTAGGTTCACCCTAAACCTTCTTTTCGCCAGGCTAAACAACCTCAGCTCCTCACAAAACGTGTGTTCCAGACCCTTCATCAGCTTTGCTGCCCTTCTCTGGACTCAGTCCAGCACCTTCAGGTATTTTTGTGTAGTGAAGGACCCAAAACTGGACACAGGATTAGAGGTGTGGCCTCACCAGTGACAAGTACAGTGGACAATCCCTGATCAGGTGCTGCTGGCCACACTATTGCTGATACAAGCCAGGATGCCAATGGCCTTCTTGCTGCTGGCTCATGTTCAGCCACTGTTGACCAGCATTCCCTTTTTCTGTTAGGCAGCTTTCCAGCCACTCTTTCCCCAGACTGTAGCAATGTCTGAGGTTGTTACAACCCAAGTGCAGGACCCAGCCCTTAGTGTTGTTGAATTTCATTCCACTGGCTTTGGCCCCTCAATCCAGCCTCTCAGGATCCCTCTTTGAAACCTTACCACCCTCCAGCAGATAAACACTCCCACCCAGCTTGGAATCATCTGCAAACTGACTGACATGGCATCCAATTGCATTATTTAAATCACTGATAAACAGATTAAATAGAACCAGGTCCTCAAACTGAACACTGGGAAAAATTTTGTTTCCTGACAATGGTGAAGGAGAAAAAACAAATTGCTATTCTCTCAGGAAATACGGCATATTAAAATAGAGGTTCAGAACTGAAATTTATAACCTTCTTCTAACATTTCTTGCTTTTAATTTTGAATTTACCCATTTTGTTTAGAAACATGTCGGAAGTAGGCTCCATTTCAAGAAGACTGGTAAACCAGAGCACACTTGTGCATGATCTGTGAGGATGAGCTCGATTCTGACCTCAGTGGTTCTGTCCTCTGGGCAACACAACTGCAGTGGGCATATGGGCAGTAACATTGTTTCTCTCCCCCAAAACACCTGCCAGGGCCATCCAGTAAATTAAACTGATCATATCGACGGGAAAGGTTGTTTGGTGTTCTGAAGGAACTCAGGAAGTAGAGAAGGGAGGAATTGCTCAGGAAATTAATATAGCCTGAGGCTTTCCCTTTTTTCTCCTTCACCTCTTCTTTCTCTCCTGGCAAAAGCAGGAACAGCAGACTGCCCCTGCACTCCAATTTTTCTTACACTCCCCAAATCACTACTAACTCTGCTTTCTGTCCTGTACTCAACTGATTACATCTAACAGTAAAAACACATTTGGTCAAGTACATTAAAGCATATTTTATGATATCAGGGCTCATTCTATCTTAACACTTCCATTAAGGGTGGAACTTCCAGTGACTACTAAGAAGGTAACTTCACATCTTTATTCTATCTCCCGTATCTTAGATCTATTTTCTGTACATCTTAGGAAAGAATTAAATATTAGGAGAGCACAACTGTATTAATGGGGGTTGCACATTATTGAAAATTAAAATTGCTAAAGGCAGTAAGAGAAAACTTGAAATTTTATAATGAAGAGTGTGCATACATGCCTGTCAAACATTATTTGAAATTACTGCTTTCACAACCATAAGCAAGCTTTTCACAAGCCTTAAAATCAAATCAAATCATCATTTTTAAAAACCACACAGAACAAAAAAAGGGGGAAAAGAATACTGAAGATACTTTTATGCTCTGCTCCAAGCTCAACAATTCAATTAAAAAACAAACAAACAAACAAACAAACTGAATCAGCTGCATAAGAAAAATGAAAAAAGAGAAAACGTTGTTTTTCATTCTGAACACCACGATAAA
Organism: Vidua chalybeata; assembly: GCF_026979565.1. Classification (NCBI taxonomy): domain Eukaryota; kingdom Metazoa; phylum Chordata; class Aves; order Passeriformes; family Viduidae; genus Vidua; species Vidua chalybeata. The sequence goes on along the minus strand of NC_071570.1, from coordinate 20,563,847 downwards.
ATTACCCTCCAATATTTCTTTTCAAAATATACTTTCATTAAAGTTTTCCTGCTGACTGAATATTTTATTCTGAGCTTTATTTATTCACCCAAAAAAAATCATACCCAAAACTTATTTTTAATTTTTCTGGAAAACCTGCACAGCAAACTCTTAAGAAACAAACAAACAAACAAAAAACAAGCCTGACAAAAAGAGTCACCAAAACCCAACAAAACAACCAAAAAACAAAAAGACAACAATAACAACAAAAAAAAAGAGCCAGAATAATTATTTTTCTAATTACTTTGTTTATTAATTTTGTATCTAGCAGTTTCATCAGGAAAATAAACACAAAGTGCATATATATATTTAATATTTTATTAAAAAATGTATATGTATTTGTCCCACTCAAACATGCACTGATTTTCTCTTTTTGAAACACCAGAGGTTAATATTTATTTATATTTTTAATAGCAAATTGCTATCCTAATGTAATGATAGATGAATGAAAAAGCAGATTTGCAGTTCTGAGTAACCTTAATTCACAGGGAGTATTCTGACTAACACCATAAAGGAAAAAATCATGTATTTGAAGATGAGTCATTTCTAATACCAACATTAAAGATCACTTGCTACAGCTAAAATCCAATACCTTTAAGAAAGACTGATTAAACAGATATTAATATAAATTTTTATTCATTAGAAGCTGGAGGCAGAGAAACTAGAGATTGATAGTCTCCTTAGAAAACTCTCATGGAAGAGCAGGACTTTTCTGATTATAGTCACCACCACTAAATAAAGCCACTATGAAATTTGGTCAGAGCACAGTGATCACTTGATGAATTCAAATTGAGGAGATGCTTAATGGCAGAGAGAAGTTGGATCTTTGGGAGTGGTGGAAGGATACTGACAACCTACCAGAACCTTCTCTCCATAAGATCAGAGCAAGGAAGGGGTTGTACAGTCAGATCTTGAGATATGAACTGATACAGAAAGGAAAGGGGATACCAAGAAAAATTCTCTAATACAGAACCTGCTATGCCTAGTTCTTCTTCACTTAAACACTATCTAGTGAAGAATCTGGGCAAAGTAACAGTTTCAGACCTGTTTTTTTGACTGTTAGGCTTTTTTCAGATTTGACACAGTTTGGGTTGCAGCTGGATTCAGCACCTTGAGTCTTTTCCAATCTAAATGATTCTACAATTGTATGATTTTACATTACAGTTGATGTAAATGCAAAGTATAGTACGATTCAGCAAGCAGTACAGACTGGCTGTTTTTCTGGGTCCATTAGTTGATAACGAAACTTCTTTAATTGCAGTTGCAAATTAAAGGACTATTTGAAAACATGCTGATGACCTCAGTTACTGGAAATGTGGCATGTTGCCTTGCCACATACATACTTCGTAATTTAGGCTACCCAGTTAAGCTTGACTGTATTGCTGCAATTATGTATAACTGCTTTGTGAACCTAATGTCATCTTCTTTGGGATTGTTGTAGATAGCATTGTGCAATATCTGATTTCTCCAGAATGGAACAGTTTACCATTGCAAATGAAGAAAAAATAAAGTTCATAAACCATGGAAACATGTGGTTGAATACTTTTTTTTAAATGCAGAATAAAAAGCTATGCAATACAGACCTATTCTACTAAAAGAGAAAGAGTAAGGGCAAGCAACAGGATACCACCTTATATCAGTATGAAAAATGTTTTCTTGGAGTAAAATGAATGATGAAAATAAAAGCAATGTGTGAAGTTGAAAGTGAAGGGGAAATGACTGCACTGCTTTTTTAAATGTCTTTGAACAAACATTTACATAATTACTTTTTCTTTCCCAATTAAAGCAAATAGTGCAGCATAAAGACATGTGAAATATCCAAAATATCTAAGTTTCAAAATAGACACAGTGTATTTATAAAACTAAAACGGCAAGTATTTCCTAAATTCTAACTTTAGCTCTCATCAGATATTAGAAATGCAAGTGATTAATGAAATGTTACTGATACTAAACTTAAATTAAGGAGGAAAAAACCCCAGCACCAACAAATATCAAACCACAAAATAAAAAAAAAAAAAAAAAAGGAAAAGTTATTTTTATTCATTTGAATAAGCCTAGGGTAGACCCCTGTTTCAGAAGTATTATACAGACTTATGTACGTAACTCCACTACCTAGAATTCTACAAGATCATGCTATAAAAAAGAGGAGACTTAGGTTAGGAAAAGTCAACACTGCTTATTGGAGAGGTTCATTTGGGTGGCAAGGCAATGAGAGTTGACTGGCATCACACATTTCAGATAATTAACCTTTAACTGCAACATTCTTCATTTTATCTGCTTCTAGTAACTGCGCAGGAATCTTGTCTTTGGTGTTTATTGCATTGACTTCAATGGTATAGGATAAAAAGCAGTATGGTCAAAAGGCCTCCTGAAAATTCAATACAGTTAAAGTGAACCATCTTGTTCTGATTTTAAAAGTGCTAAATGTGTTTGGGGAAGCCTCTTTATAAATATGTGACAAAACTGTTTGCCCACTTTCAAATATCCCTAGTTTCCGCATTTCTATGCCATACGACCTGCAGACCTGGAAAATCCTCCCACACTGAAATCCATGCAGCTAAAGCTGTAGACATGGACATTTTGCCTTGCTCTGATTTTCAGAACCTTACGTAGTTCAGAGAGCACTGGAGATCATAAATGAATGCAGCATGTCTTACTGCTACAACCACCATTAAGAAAGGCTATACTTTGGATTATTCATGTCCATCTTTAACAGTGAAAATATTGCAGGAAAGATGAGGTCTGAGTTTGCTTCTGGAAAAAACACAGCTATGTGACTGCTGAAGTAAGAAGGCTTATTGTTTTGCTATGGGAGGACATTGTAATTCAGAGAGGGGGAAAAAGACAGGTAAATAGGTATTTATGTAATGTTTTCAATAAATAACAAACCTTAGGGATTCAGCTATGATGCAAGCACTAGAGTGCACTTGCACACACCAAAGATATGAGTAGGTGCTCAGAGAGCTCTAACACAGCCCCTCACCGAAGCCATGAATTTACACCTTAAAGGAAAAAGAATTGAGCAAATAAGGGCTGAATTAGACTTCAGAAAGAGATTCCTCCACAGTAAAGTTTCTGATATGACAGAAACTGATTTGGTACAATCACATGCAATTTTGCAGGGTCTGTGCTAGTAGTATTAGATATTATCTGGCATTTGCAAAGGACACAAATAGTACTTCTGCAACTCCTTTTTTTTTTTTTTTTTTAATTACTTAGTTAATATCATATGAATAGATAAAGGTGGTTTTAAGAAAGGTGAAGGGAGACTTTTTACCAGGGTCTGCATTAACAGGACAAGGGGCAAGGATTTCATACTGACAGACCATAGGTTTAGATTGGACAAAAGAAAGGAATTTTTTACTGTGAGTGTGAGGAGACAGGGGAATACATGGCCCAGAGAAGCTGGGTGCCTCATCCCTAAAAGTGTTTAAGACCAGGTTGGATGGAGTTACTACTAAATGATCTTTAAAATCCCTTCCAACCCAAATCATTCAATCCTTCTATCATAGAGATTCTCTATCTATATGTGTCTGTAAAATATTTAGAACTACAAAAAAACTCTTGAACTTGTCAGTGTGGGTATGTAAGGCTGATTGATTACTTAAGAAGACAGGCATATTCCACACAGTAAATTTGCATAACATGTTTTTCTCAGATAATAACTTGAGTGCATGAGCATCCAAAATGATAGAGAGCTGCCTTAAATGTGGAGAAAAATAGATAGAAAATGTACCTTGTGAGAGCAGCACTTAATAACGTTTGGAACAGTAGCTCACAATTGTGTTTTCAACTTTCACAGAATTTACTACTTAGTCAATGACCAGAGGTAAAGTTATTTTACTCTGTAAACTAAATGTCAACACAAACCAAAAATTTATAGGGGATAAATCTGGAAATCAGGAAGATGAAAATTAGCTCAGCCAGCATAGTGTTATTCAGACAATTTGTCAATTGACATAAATCCTATAGGGCCACTCAGTTCCTACAGTGAAGAAAGCATATCAAGTGGCAGTAGGCAGTAAGAGACAACCAAAAATTTTATCTTGCATACAGTTGTGATCACACACAAACATAAGTGTTTGTTAGGGAATGGAATATGTGAAAAAAAAGTAGTGCTTATTACTGAAACAACTATTTACAAAAGGGCAAAAATTAATTGCTTGTAAAAGAGTAGTTTTTTTTTCAAGTTCCATGAAAAAGCAAGGTACAATCTTGTGACTATGTGAAATCAACTTAAGTGACCACTGCCATGCATATGTCTCTGGTCTGTGGACTGACACCATATCAACTTACAATTAGGAAACCAGTGTATGTGTCTCTGATAATTTATATCATAGACATAAAGATAAATAGACACATCTGTTTTATTAAACTGCACAGGAGTAGCAAAGCTTTTTTTTTTAACTGTTCTGGAGATAAAGCAGAACATTTCTCATTTCTGTAGTTAAGTGATTTTCTCGGGAGTTTTCAGATCTATAGTCAACAGATAATTTTTATAGGAATGCCTGACAGGAGGAAAAGTCACATTTTCCAAATGAGGGACATTTGAGGGAACTCTTCATTCTCAAAAATACCCTTTTAAACTAGGACATGCTTTTGTGGGGTTTGCACAAAACTTTTAATTGTTTGTGCTCAAAATGTAGTATTTTAATTAAATTGGTAGTTACAAAATTCACAAGAAACAAAAGTTCTATATGAGCCTTCTCAGAATGCTGAATTTTTATCCAATGCATTAGGAATTCTGCTGCTACTTAGATTCCAATATCACATCTAGCTCTTTATTCCTTGTTCTCAAATTGTGCTTTAAAGTGGAAAACATATTCTGTCCTTCTATTACAATGTTCAATTAATGAATATGAAATTCCAAAGTATATCTTAGTTAATATTTTTTATTTGTCTGGACTGTTTTCTGTTACTTTTCCTTTTGAAAGTATTGAAGTTTGTATTTCATGTATATTCTTTCCACTTTAGCAGCTCAATCATTCATTCACTGACAGACACTGATATCCTGGTGTGAGTTGCACAGAGACCACCAAGGTGACTAGGAGCTAGAGCAACAAATGTACAAGACGAGGCTCTAGGAGTGCAGCCTGTTTGGCCTGGGAAGGGAAGGCTTTGCAGGGGGAGGGGGTGGGGGTGGGCTTATCATCTATGGATACTTGATAGAAAAAAAACATGGAGGCAGACTCTTCTCAGATGTTCACAGTTAGACGATGTCAGGCAAAAATTACAAGTTGAAATAGACCAATTTTGATTAAAGTTATGTATACTTTTTCATGGTGAAGGTGGTAAGGCTCCTCACAGAGGTTATGAGAACTCTCTCCCTGGAGATACTAAAACCTTACCAGACAATGTCATGAGCAATCCAGTCTAATAGAGATGCTTTGGCCTAGATGATTTTCAGAGGTCATTTCCAATCAAAATTATTCTACGATTCTATAATATGTATATCAGCTTTAAGAAAAATGTTCTTATGTTCCTTACTGTATAAGCTCCTACAAGAAAACACATTGAAAACTGCCAAATTAAAAACCAGGTGAACTCTGATCCCAGGCAGATCATTGTATGGACCTTTGGTACTACCATAGTACTAGTAAAACATCCTGTGAAAATATTTTCTTCCTGGTAAAATAAAAGTTATTTATAATAGACATACACATGATGGAAGATGTTCAATTTTTATGGTTTCAATTGTGAAAATGGTGAAGTTTTTAAAGCAATATTACTATATTCAGATTATACTTCTTGAGTCAAAAAACATCAGTGTAACTGTAGAAACAGTGGTTTACTGTTAAATCAGTTTAAAAACAGGTGCTATGAAGGACACATTAACCTAGCCAGGACACTAGGATTGTCTCTACATCATCTAAGGTTGTCTAATATTAGTAATGAAAAATTAAAACCTTAGAATTTATGAAGAAAGAGCCTACATTTTAGACTAGCGTTTATACTCTCCATAGCATTAACTGAGGTTTCCAGCTACAGAAAATCAACTGCAAGTCCCGTCACTATCCATAAGAAAACACTTAGCAATTGAGGTATAATCTAATTTTCCATTTCCCTGCACTCTCTTACACCTGTTGAATTGGCTAAGAATGATTCTCTACCAAATCAAAATGGTAATGTTGTAAATCTGCTTTGCATGGGAATGCAGAGAACAGAGATAATAAAGAAGAGACTTCTGGGACAATCTGAAGAGCTGTAGGATGAATGCAAAGATAGCCTAGTTAAGTAAAATTAGAGTTAATGGTTGTAAAGAACAAAAATAAATAATAAAAAAGTGTCTGGAATTTCCTATATCCATAGTGTAGGAGTTTATTCAGACAAAAATTGAATCTATACATTTAAATGCTTCAATTTGTGTTCTTCAATTATATCACATAATCAACAAGTATAAGATCTTTTTTAGTAAATAACCCCTTCTGGTGAGAAATGCTCTGCAGACCATAAGCAATGGACAAAATCTAATGTAGTTTGTCAAAAGCTCACCTTAATGTAAACAAAGAGAAAAAAAATGGTTTTGTTATTTCATTTACTACAGATAGAACTTGTTGCATCCCGGGTTGGTTCAGTTACGGGTTTTAATAATGTTGGTTAGCCAGTTCTATGTACCCCCATTTCCCCCCATGATGGTTTGTTCCGGGTCACTTACCATTGGATCATTCCCATGTCAGTCTTGCAGCCACCCCCTGCTTGCACCTGAAACTTCTGTGTCAGTCACCCCATCCCTGCAATCCCATTTGTCCCAGAACCCTGTATCCTCCCCTGTTATGTTCCCATTGACTGCCATGGTCCACGTCAGTCCCCCGTTGCCTGTCCCCATTGGGAGAAGGGGGCTTCTGCCCATGTCTGCCTGCCCCCTATATAATCCCATGCTTCCTTTGTTTTGTGGCCATCTTGCCCACACGCATGCTAGGAGCGGACACCACCCTCCACCATGGCGGCCATGCAGGAATAAAGGTTCTCCAGCCACGCAGGACAGGGTGTGCCTTCCTTCGCCCCTTCATCTCCTCTCAGCATTGGCTACAGAACGCGGCAGCCCACGCAGAGGCTCAACCCTAGAGCTCCGCACAGACGCGGCAGCACCGGTATCCCGGACAAAACGCAAAGCCTAGCTGGGCTCCCAAGCTGTCCAGACCGGGGTGAGAAGAACGTAATGCCACAAGAACTAGCATTTTAATTATTATGTACAAGATATAAAATTGTATTCATAGGATCATATAATCATTTGGGTTGGAAACAGCCGTTAATGGTCATTGAGTCCAACCTACTCCCATTGGCTTGGACATTTTCAATAGTATTCCTGGCTGAGCGAGTCATTACAACCAATTACATCAACTCTCATGGGTCATGCAGTAATTGCAACAATTTACCACTATATATTAATAACTGGATTTACTTTGTTAACACCTGCCTTTTTTACCAGGGTTCTCCAGAAAACAAGCATGTTTCCTGCTTGCTGTGATATATTAGGTATCAATGACAAATCAGCTGTCCCAAGCAGCACTTAGCCTCTTAGCTCAGCAACTCTGTGACTGCTCCCATCTCAACCTTTCTGTTTTCTCAGTCATGCGCTGCGGTCATAATGAAGTAATCCATCCTTCTGACAACAAAGACCTTAACCCTTTGATACAAATGTCAACTGCAGAATCTTTAAACCCAGGAAAAGTAGAGTTACTAAGACAAACAGTTAATGCTACAAAAGACTTTTTATTTGTTCAGGTATGTAGATTGGCATTCATGCACAAGCATACTCACATACATACAAACAGTTGTCTATTTACTATTATTTATTTATAGAGAGTATCTGATGACACTACATAATAAAGCTTTTTTCCTTTTTTTTTTTTTTCTTTTTATAATGCATAGATCAGGGATGGCTGCACTGTTGAAAAGAGGTAAAATTGTGACTTCATGAGGTCATCATAGAAGGGCTCCAGCAATACCTTTCAGTCATGCCTCTAGCTATACACAGTGTAATACCTAAGAAATAAGATGGCAAAATGCCAGCATTTAAAATGGACAAAATCTCTCCATTTTGTCTTATTTTACCGAATATCATAAATGCCTGCCATAAGTTTAACTCTTTCTCCACCACTGCCAACCCTTACAATGCAAACAGACAATCTAACATTACAGATTCAAGGGGTACTTTATTTCAGTGGGAGACATAGTGTTTGCATATCTGAATTTACATACTTTACATCACAATATACAGAAACATCTGTGAAATTTACAGCTGAAGCAAGGTCTACTGATTTCCCATCAAGTGCTTCAGCTACATGAGCATTGTTTTCCTTGTCTAGTTAATTGTCAGCAGCTTCCTAACTTCACTGGAAAACAAACAGTTCTGGTTAAATTTATGCCATTTTCATTTAATCTAAATAATCCACACCCACACTGAGTATAATGAACCATACTTTTTTTCATGTACTAGTGTGTTCTTGGATGACTTTATCATAGTTTTTTATTTCATTTAGTATTACCTTGGGCTCCCTAGGGAGAAAGAAGTAGCATTGTTCATTTCAGTCTCTGGAGACAAGCAATTCCTTTATTCCTACATTCCTTATATTGGTAAGAGAAAAGTCTCTTGTTAACAATTTATTTAAGACTGAAAATATTTAAGTATCATTTCTTTGTAGTAGATAGTAAGTACTATTTATTATCAACAAATGCCTATTATCTTTCTAGGCATCCTTTCCATATAAACTAAACCAAAAAGGAAAATCCGCTGAACAGTAACCACCAAAAAGTGTATTCACTGCTTTTATCTACTCTTAAAAAAAAAACCCACATCAGAATTCTGTGCTTGGAAAAGAGGAAGACACCCCAGTCGACAAAGTTTTCATAGCAGATTAAAATTCTTGGCTATGCTCCCTAAAGATTTTTATTAAGCAAGACCTTTAATGTGCTCAGCAAAAGTTCAGGTTTTGTAACAGCTCTTCATTAAGGCTGAGTTCAAAGCAGCCAGTCTTTTGCCTTATTACCAGAGAATGCTGGTCAGGGAGCTTTGAGTTTAGCACCATGTTATCAAAACCAGTCAGGATTAAACCATGGGATATTCCCATAATTACCTTATCTACAATAAACCTAGGCTTAATTGGAGAAATAATCTGTCAGGCTTCCAATTTTTATAATGTAGCTACTCAAGTAACAGGAAAAGATGAACCCATTATCAATTTTCTCCCTATTTCCCTTTAACAATGACAATAGTATGTGGTTAAAGATTTCCTACTGAAGCTAAAGGTACATTTTGAACTGACCAATAAAAACACATATTTACAGGTGTTTGTTACATTCCCATGTGATTTTCTGCTTCCTCATTGTTGTGAGAACCTGATATTACTTAAAATAATTAAGCTGCATGTTTCTTTTTCATTTTTTTTGTGACTTGAAATATGATAAGTCAAATAAGGAATAATCATTTGAGGGAACTCCTTGAAGATACTGGCACAATACAGTGTGACAGTAAGGCATACATCCCTGACTAAATAATCAGAGCTTATGTCCAAGGTTTTTAAATTTGGGGTACCCCTATTAAAATATTTGAAACTGTAAATTAAATGCCTCCCTTACTTGGTCTTCCACTTATTAACATGATTTTACAAAGGAAAGATAAACTACAAGACAAGAAAAAAATAAAGTAAATGTGTATTTTCTTAATAATTGAAGAAAATTTTGAACATTAAGAAGAGATGAGAAAACACTGTGTCTCCAACAGGGAATTTCATGTGAATGAATGCCATATAAACTTCAGAATTTTATTGTTCTGTTATAAAATGACAACACTATGTTAAGCAGACATAGCAAAAATCTGTCTTAAGTAGCAAACCCTTATTTTCTTGGTGTAATAAAATGACATGAATTAGAACAATAGTTCAGGCTGAAGAAATGAAGCAGCATGAATATAATCAAAACCTCTCTTGGGGCTACTGTCATTACCCATTAAAAGGTAACTGACAACTTCTTCTTAATTTGCTGTTAATAATCCATATTTCCCCCACAATTTAATGTGGCAAGATTTTATTTAATTAATATGCTCATTATAGCTGTTTGTCATAGTGGTCTGTTTAGTTGACACAAGTTGTCTAACACTGACTGTACAGATGGCAGAGTACCAGTGTCTAGTCTCAGAGGAACTATTTGACCACTGCAGTAAAAGAGCAATAAACAAAATAACAACATTGCAGCCCACTCCAGTTTATGTAGGCAGTCAGCCTTTTATTGCTGTAAAACCTTGAAATGGATGTATGAGCACTGCTGCTATAAACAAAGAGTTGTTTACAGCTTTGGGATGGCAGATACCACTACTGGCCTAGAAGCTTCAGCAGCCTGAATGTCAGAAGCTGACTAATGTGGAGAAACATACAGTCGCTGGTTTTATAGAGAATATGTTTTATAAACCTCAAGGGACAATTTATCACAAATTCATCCACTCTGCTGCAGATTGCTGCTTTAATGTTGAATACTGGATTTCAGTCCACATATCAGCTCAAGCAAAGAAGGGAGGGGAATCAAATGCTGTACTAGCTTCTCTTCATCATGTTAATTCTGGAATTTCTTCATAGCAAATCTATTTTAAATGCCTATTTTTCCATTTGTAAAAAGCAACTGTTTGTAAAAAGTTGTGTGATTTATGCATAGTTTATTAGAAAAAGACAAACCTAGCTGTTCTCTTATGCTATATAGATACTATTTAATTGTATGCAATTAAATCTGCTTGTGAAGACTGCATATATGCCAGTCTATAATAATAAACCCCACATTATATGCTACTAATAGACAGGCAAAAATGCAGCTGTACTCCCATACTGAAAAAAGAGTATTTCAAGAGCAGAGCAACAGTGCACACACTGTTATTTTTATTGCCTGGTTACCTGTGTAAGTAGCCAATAAGTAGTCACGCATGATCCCCTGATGGTAATGAGATGGGTACATATAATTTTATTTCCTTTGCCTTTTCTCTTTGTAAAACATGTAATACATAATTCTGATTACAAATGTAAAGTCAGATGTTGAGTGTTGCATAGAAATTCTGAATTTAAATTTGGAACTAAACCCTAGTTACTTTCCACTAATACAAATTTTCATGCCAATGTAACTCCACAGAATTAGAAAAAATCCATACTGACAGGAAATGTGAGATGACAACAGAGATCTAACATTAATGTCAGTTAAGTCTTGCTTCCAAACTATCACTTTCAAAGGTACTTAAGGCAAGATCAAATAACACAAGATCCTTTTCTGAAAGGCTTCTGAAAATATTTTACACAAGTTGCAAAATTTCAATGGCATAACTCCCTTCACATTACATACTTGCCTGAAAACATTACATAACTGTTTGGACTCTTCCAAGTTTGTAGCTGAGGGATGATTATTTGAGCACCACTTCCAAGGACATTTGAATTTTCAGCAACAGTATAGGCCAGCATTTCCTGAGTAGGATCACTGCATCTATACTTATCTAGCAATTTTCAAGCCTTTGCCTGTTTTTGAATCTGTGCCTCTCTAAATCTGAAACCTAGACTTTCCCAAAGACAGTAAAGTTATATTCTCATAATAACTAAGATTTTTTTTTTAAGTTCTAAATAAAATTGGATTGATCAAATCATACAAGTAAGTTTTTCATAGTGGAATATAAGATCAACTTTTACAAAATGACCACACAGTTTTGTTTATCATATTAGGCATAAAGAAAAATTTGAGAAGGGATACACTTACAGGTCGATTGTGAACAAGTTTGATATATTTCTCCTGTAAAGAATATATAACCCAAATTCTCATTGTGGTGTAAGAGAAGCTTTTGAGATACAATAATTCTGGAGTGAAAACTTTAGTGAGAGATTGAATTATTTTGCTCTGGATGACCAGGAAAATAGAAAACAGAGAGAACAGTCAGTCTACCTAAATTTAATGCTTACAATACGGATGATGGAACAAAATACAGTACAAAATGTATCATAGTATAAGATTATTTAAATATTTAAAAGGTAGGCAGGAGAAAAACCAAAACAACTTTCATGGAATTATAACACGTATTGAAATTAAAATTTCTAAAAGATAGACTAGAATATATACTAAACTAGTTTTATGACTTTCATTTTAAGGCTTATTTCATAGTCAAAAATAAAGCTCTAAATGTTGAAGAGTAAGCAACATAAACTAGGCATCCAAGAGAAAGCAAATTTTCAAAAGTATCAGCAAAGAACAGAGCAGAAATGCTATTTTAATGAAAAAGAGGTTATATTATAATAAGGATTTTGGAGTAAGTGAGATCTGGCTAAGGATAATGTTAATTTGATATTTACATTATGAGTGAGTCTGTATCTTAGTCGATTATACATACTTGCTAATAAAAAACCAGAAATACACTATGTCCCAAATTCCACATTCCAATATATTTAGGGAACCACACCATAAATTACTTTAGGGCTTGTCTGCATTTATGAATAAGCAATATCTTCCCTTGTTCATATTATATTCCCTATACTATAGTTTGAATTAATAATCACCCCATAAGTTAACTGCATTTTTTAGCTTTTTCATCTATTTTTTTTTCATTCTAAAAAAAAATCTAGCACTATTTGGAAAATCTGAATGATAGCCTAGAAAGGGTTTCCTTAGCAATAACAGGACATTCAGCACCACTACAATCTCTCTCATTTGTGCTGAAGCAGTGCTTACATCAACATCAGCAAACTATTTTCAAAGTTGACATCAGTAACATTCAAAAAGTTTGGACTTTTCAACTAAGGTAGAGCAAAAGGAACACAGATGGACTGGTAGGCTGCCAACAAGATGATACCTCCTTGATTTAATATATCTACACAATATCGACACTAGGTAACACCTTCAGGAACATAAATCCAAGGTACTGTATGGGAATAAGGGCATTTCTGCATTCCTTACGTCCACCTTATGTTTATTTTGGAAATCTGTTACCAAGTTCTGGGCCCTCCTAGGAAGGAAACTCACAACTCATCTCTTCCTGCTTGCACTAGCCAACCATATATCATACCTAAAACTCTTGGAATGCTTTTCTGACTTCAAGGGCAAAGGCATGGACATCTCCTGAAAAGGCTTTTTCAGCTTGAGCCAGGCTCAGAAGTGAGACATTCTTCCAGTTGCTTTTTCATTGTAAAAGCAAAATGTTCATAAGAATGAGAAATAGTGAATGATGATGCATCCTGGACAGATATATCTCTGCTGACCAACCACCTCACACAAAGGATAATGTCAAGGAAGATTTTTGCTCACTGTTTGCACTTCATTGGAATGAGAGGATGTTCTGCCTATAGCAAAGGACAGTCTGGCCTGTCACCAGCTGTATACCTCTCTATGTTTTTAAACATAAAGAATGTATGTACTGGACCTACATTTTTTGCCCCTCAAAACAGATTTATATAAGCCAGGACATTAACAGATAAGTACTGTATATTTATCCCAATTGTTTTCTTCTTCATCATCCAACTGAATATTGTGCAAATTGGCTACTGCTTTTCATTAGGAAATGGTCTGTAAAGCAGCATTATGCAAGAGTTTTCTTTACAATATCTTTTTTTTTGCCAAAAAAAAAAAAAAAGGAATACTGGGACCAGTAATGCCAGACTCTCAACATCAATACAAAAGGCTTGTGAAGTCCAATTATCCATTCTCCCTCTCAACACTACTGTAATTTAAAACAGGACAAGGAGCTAGTTTTTACCATCTGAACAACTAAAGAGAGAGGAAAAATAAAAGTTTGGATGTTGCCAAAGGCATGTTACCTAACTTAAAAGGGAACAAAAACCAAGCTTTTAGATAGGTTTTGAAGTTAGAGGTCAGAAGACTATATCAGGTTATTTAGCTAGTAGAGTTCTCATAACTTAATCTATAGTGTTGTCTGACTCCAGTGTCAATTACATCTGAGAGAACAAGACATTTTATTCAGAGGTGAATAAAAGCATGAAATGCAAATTCCAGAATTTTCAAAAGTGACAGGCTCTTACCTAGATGTTTCAAGATGATTTAAATTTGTATTTATATTGTTGAATGTATTATGTTGGCTATTATCCCTCTGACAGACTCCACTGACATAACAACCTTAAAGCATGCATTCCATCCCTCTTTCTTTCTCCAGTTTGGCTTTCATGATAATGACAGACAAACTCAATCCTGATATACTGAAACTTTTCCATCTTTAATTCACTATTTATTCTGCTCTAAGGCAATTAGATTGCACTCTTTCAACTCAGCACAAGGTTTCCTTTTCATCCATAAACCAGACTAAGAGATTTTCCAATGTCATGTTCCACCCCAAGCTTCTCATTTTCCCCTGTATGTCCATTCTTAGATATTTTAATTTCCCAGAAAGTCAGCACTGCTTGTTTTTTCCCAGTCTAGCTGTCCAGACTTGTCATTTGTTCTTTTTTGTCTTTTTTGTTTAATGCCAGGGAAGTTCTTTCACCTTTTCTTCTTTCTTTTCTCCTTTATTTTCTTTGAGCACAATAATGGAAAAAAAAATATTTATATTTGTATCAAACTGGTTACAAAAACCAGTAAATTCACCAGCTGCAAGTAAAATATGACTGGAGTAGCTTTTTGTTCTTGAGAAAAACTAGATTTATGCCTGGTGTAGTCTCCCAGCAGCATTTAATAGATCCTTTTTAACACCACAGAAGCGCTACATAATTGGGCACTGTTCTGAATGACTGGCAACTTCTGCTCAGGAGAGACCAAAGAATGAAATGCCAAGGGTTTTGCAGGTCAGTGCTTTGCCAGAACTATATTGGAAAGCTTGTTTCAATCTTTGGAAATGCTCTAAGTTGTTTATATTCATGTGAAATAAAGTGCAACCAAATTAAAAAAAGCTAACAGAAAAAAAAATCATCAAGATAGTTATTGCTCACAGTTGATGACAGAAGAAAATAGAAGTATTCAAAATCTATTTCCCCATCTTCTTCCAGAAATAACACCAAGTTGCAAAAGCTTTATAATGGGAAAAATATCCCAATTGCTGAAATGCTAATGTGTTGGATGCATAATTTTCTAATCTGTTTATTATGAAATAATGTCACAGAGTAATGAATCAGCAAATATGTAATTAAAGCCTCAAAAAATGGTTGCATTATACTGTTACTTTAACAGGGAGTGTGGAAATGCTCCAATCATAAAAATGACAAATTCCTAAATTCACAGCATCACAAAATGGTTGAGGTTAAAAGGAATTTCTGGAGACAATCTAGTCCAGCTACACCTGTCAAAGAAAGTTCACCTAAAGTAAGTTATACAGAATCAAGATTATGAAGATTTTGAATAAATCCAGAGAAGACTTCACAACATCTCTGGGCAGCCTGTTCTAGCCTGACCAGTGCTTGGTCACCTTCAAAAAAAAAAGGCTTTTCCTCATAATTCAGTATATATTCGTAGTCCTCAAACTGTATTTCAATTTGTGTCCATTGTCCTGTCACTGGACATCACTGAGGACAGACTGATCCTATCCTCTTGGCACGTGCCCTTAAAATAATTGCACATGGCCTATATATGATGCTTTTTTAAAGCAATGTGCAGTTGCCTGTGCTAAAGAGATCTGAGATCCTATTGATTTTCATATCTATCTTTCTTTATTTATCATATATATATAAATATATATATATATGAATAAATCTCTTTCTTGACGTTTCTAATTTAATTTTATTAAAACCAGTTATGAATTTTTAGGTTATTATATTCTAATATCACCTTAAAATTCAGCAGTCTGCTCTGTTGCATTTTTAATCCTGAAAGGTTAGTATATAATACATCTGATCTATGTAAACCAGTGTAAACTATACTTGCTGATATAATGACAAAATTTGCTTTATAAACACAGATGCTCTGTACTAAGAATAACATCCTACTTCCACTTCCTTGTAAGCCTGCATCAGCTTATACTGTATTATAAAAGGGCATAAATTTTTTATTAGTTCACTGAAAGGATATGAAATACACTTTTCTACTTAGTCCCCAGTCATTGCTTTCCTTTAATTGCTACGTAATGATTTGAAGAAAAGTGAACCACATAAATATTGAGGTTTGGGGTTTGCAGTTTTTTTTAGCTGAAGGAAGTATACTGTATATTAAAATGCTATTTGCTAGACAGTGACCCTCGGTAGAATAGATAAGAGTACAATATAAAAGCATTGACTTTCTTGAAGGGTAAAATTTCTGATCATGATCTCACAGAAGTCAATGCAAGATGTCCCGCTAACTGCAGTCACAGCAGTTCTGCCCCCTCTATCTCCCTGCAGTGGAACCAGATAAAATAATATATGGCGACATTTGTATGACTATCTTTTTTCAGTTTATGTAAGCCTGTAATAAACAAAATCCAATTAATGACATATACCTGTCTGCAGAAGGGATATTAAAGAAATTAAGGAGGGAGAAATAGGGGAAGCACAAGTTTCTACAGATTTACAGTAGCATAATTTATGGAAGAGTTTATTCCACATTGTCCATAGTGTGTATCTGCTTGCCATATGGTTTCTGTCCTATTTAGCAATTGCCAGCAGACTCTCTAAATGTCTTGCTTTAGGGTCTGCAAAAGAAACTGTACTGTATATGTATTTTTGCTATATGTTTCTGATAGAATAAAAATAAAAACAAAACCACAAAAAAAATCCAGAATGATACAATATAATTTCTGATATCGATATGGGTGAAAAAAAGAAAAATAAAACTCCTTCCAAAACCAAAGTAGAAAAATACAGTTACAAAAATGTACTGCAAAAACAGCTTATAAATTTACCACTTAGCCCTATAATGTAAAGCCCTAAAAGCTTCTCTAGAATACTGGAATACTTTACTTAAAAAAAAAAAAAAAAGCCAGCAAACTTTTTGGATTACAATTACTTAAATCTCTTAAAACCAAAAGGTAGAGTATTCCACTTCTGCAAATTGTACTGCAACTAAAAAGAAAAAAATCTAAAACTCACCATTCTTCTGTGGCATTCAATGGTAAAAAAAGCAATGGGTGACCTCTTCCCATTCAGAAACACATCACAAAAGAACGTGATGCTGAATTTCCAAATTTTGGATATGTCTGATATGACATGTTTATGAAAGACATTCTTTAATTGGACAATCAAATCAGGGGAGGAAACCTGAGGGGGAAAAAATATTTTTCTACAGAAATTGTAATATCAAAAGACTGAGAAGCTCACTTTATCATGCCATATATAAAATATGTAGAAGAATAACATCAACAAACATTCAGAAAATAATTATAAACATTCTCTGCTCAAGTATTTCAATGAGTTTTAATGATGGGTTGAGAGAATCTTGTTAGATTCTACTAGATTGAGAAAAACCAAAGAGATCATTGCAGCCTACTATTCACTACATTCGCTACAGGTGTCAGAATTACTGAAAGGAGATCTTCTAAGAACACGTAGAATTTTTTTCCACAAACTACAAAATTAAAAGGAAGCAAGTGACTTATTAGGTTAGGAAATAAACAAAAACAGACAAATAAGATCTCATTGAGTATGTTGTACATACTGGACAAGCAAATACTTTGCTACTCCTTTCAAGCCAGTTCTGTCACTCCTGTCAGTCTCAGCTGTAAGTGCCCTACTAATATCCTGCTATCCCACTGTACTTTATGTCTGAGTGTATCATTAAAAATGTGGCCATAATTGCCATATTTATTTGAAGTGTATACAAACATAAAAATGTATATGATTTTTAGGCACCACAGGGCACCTACCAATGTTTAAAACAATATATTTCAACATGATTACAGAATCTTTATAGAAAAGATAAAACAGGTAGAAAAGGCTAAACAGCTCAATGAAATCATACAAATCTTCAAATTATTAAATGGCCTCCAACTGGGAATTTGTAACTTTAACGTCACTTTAAAATGCAGCAGAGAAAACAGAAAAGAAAGTTCTGTCAGTTACTGGATATTTTATAAAACTTACTTTTAGCTACTACTATGAATTTACCACAAAAGAGGAAGGCAATAAATTTTCTCATTCCGTCAAGTTGGCTGGACTAATTTTTATACATTAAGGTGTCTCTCTTTCCTACCTCCTGGATTGAGAGACTATCTTCTTGATCCAGTAAACAGATATTTCATCACAGAGGTGGAAATGTATTTATCATAAGCTCCTGATAATCAAGATATTTTTCTCTTGAAAACAGTCAGAAAGATCACTCAGATTGTGAATCAAATCCTGTGCTGTAATGGGGAAGAAAACTTACAAAAGCTCTTTGTTGTTTTTTTTCTGTCAGCCTTTGAGGAGATAGGAGCTGACAGCCACATATTGGCAGCAGAAAAAAATAACAAGTTGCAAAAAAAATACTTTATTTTTAGTAAAGGAATTAAAAGAAAAAATAGAAAAGAAAGAAGTATTACTATGTAGATTTTTATTCAGTGATGTAACACTGCTTGCCAAAAAAGAATAGATGTTATCACTTCTGTCTCACAGGCATCAAATTGTCCACAAACAATGCATGCAGATATCCTCAAAAGGCACACTTAGTTGGTACTCAAGGTTTATTGACCATGTCTATATATTGGCAGCATCCATGATATAAATACACTATCTGGATACTAAGACCTTTTCTTAAACCTCTAAATCAAACCAGAATAAAAAAAAATCCTTAAGTATTAGTTACATGCACTGTGCTCAGTGTAGCCTATTTATTTTGTCTTAGACAGTGTGCAAAACATTTTCCTAGATGAAGATGTAGTTACCCTGTGAGAATTCTTTTCAGCCTATCAGGCTATCTGATTACATTTCTGAACAAGCAGAGTTTAAGGATAGTGTAAGAATTCCTTACTTTTTATTTTTAACCCATGTAACCATCTCTTTTTAACAGTGTTTTCTTGGAGTATAATAAACCTTTCTTTATGGCACAAAGTAATATAGCCATCTCACAGACTTTTGGATCACAGTAGTAGTTCTCTGCTTGACAGAGTTTTCATTCTTTGGCATCACATTCCATGTGATGTAATGTAATATTTAGATTGATAAGTAAGAAGAAGAATTTTTTATTATAAGGAAATTAAGACCAAGCAAAAGATAACAGATGACCACTTAGCACTCATGAGTATGAAGACATCAAGAAAGGAAATTTGAATGCTATTCATTTTTCAAGTCTTTTACACAGGTCACCTCTAAAGAAGAATAGTACACAGAAGGCAACTTATGAAATTGCTAAAAAGTCAGTTAGATATTTCAGCTTCAAATTCAAAAGTGAGGTTGGTCTCAAGAGCAAGTTAGTTTCCCACATTAATAGGGTCACATAAATTTGCATCAAAATGAGACAATATTATAAACATACCTTAACTGCTACCATAAAGTATGACGATTCCAGCTTCCAACCATAGTGTCTTTCTTTTTCCTATGTCTCTCTTACAAAACTATAGGAAAATAATGCATTGGAAAAAACCTCACTTTTCCAAGGCCCAGCCAGTTCCAACCTCCAGCCCTCTAGTTTTCTTGCTGAGCATGATGCCATTCACAGAATCATCAAGGTTGGAAGAGACCTTAAAGACCATCTAGTCCAACTATCAACCTATCATCACAATAAACACCACCCAAACCATATACCGCAAGTGCTACAAGTCTTGAACATTTCAAGACACACTGCCTGGCAGCTTGAAATATAAATACTGACAGAAGTTAAAAGAACAACTACAATTCAGATTTACTGTAACACGGTTGTGAACAATCAGCCCTTATTTCCATGGGAGATAAATGTAATTATCTGGGTGTTACAGACCCATCCATCAATCCAATCTACTTCTAAAATCAAAGATATGTTATTTTTTTCAGGACAGATGCAGCTACAATGTAGTATCATAAAAAGAAGTTGTCAACATTTTTCAGGATTTATAAAAAAGCAAAAATTTTGCATTAATTATTTCATGCTTCTGAGAATGTTTCAATGGAACAGATACGGCATCTTAAAATATTACTCTAATAGCAAAACAGGAAAATTTTCATAATAGCTTTTTTCAGACACAGTGCCTGGAAATTTATTGAACAACTTGAACACTCTGGGGCACTCAAGAGTAAATGATAACTGAATTTGGTGAAGTCTAATGTTCCTATGAGGGATGGAGTTATGAGGACGACACATTTTATAGTCATGTCCTACAAAATACATCTTTGGCAAAAGATCTTTCTGTGATGTATGTTCTTTCCCAAACTGCATGACTGCCTTTGGTACTTGTTTACAATTACTCTTATCTGTTCATTCCTGCATGTTTTTTTTTTTTTTTTCTCTTTTTAGCCTGCACACAATGTAATTAAAGATTTATATTAAAAAATACACAATTAACTATATAGGGATGATGATTGATGCCATCTTAATTATTGCATTGAAACAACTATTACATCATTAAACATATGAATGTAATGAATCTATTGCAAAGGGGTCAGTAGGACTTGGGGATACAGGAGAACACACTTTCTCACTTCAGTGCAATCCTGTTTTTCAGATACCCAGGATGTGATTGTAGACTCCATTACTGAAAGCTGCTGGAAAGCTAGTACATGCCCTGCGCACCCAGTCCTGTCCCCACAGACTCTATTAGTCCCCCAGGGACTTGGCTCCTATTCAGATTGGACCAGTTATAATGCAGGTGACAACCTCTTCTTCAGATAGCCTCAATGTGGGTATGTCCTCTAATTGTTTAGGAGTTATCTGTAAGGACAGGTTTGTCACATTCCCATTGCCTGAGCTTGCAGTTCTCTGTATGCCTGGAGACACACCAGACTAGCACTTTGACCCTGACTTAAAGGTTTGGCTTCTTGGTTATCATGGATAACTGGTTGACCCAAAGCAAACCATCATCACAGACCTGTTTTATTTCTGTGGCTCAGGTATTGGGGGATGGCAACCTTGCCTTTGTCCTTCTGTGATGCTCATCTTCTCACTCGTCTCACAGACCACTGTCTATTCTTGTTGCTCCCTCACACCCAGTTATTCCCTCCCTAATGCAGACTATAAGGTCATGGGAAGGAAAATCTAAAACATTCAAGTGCATATAAGCCTGGTCAGCATACAGTATAATACAAGATTGCCCTAGTAAATAAAGTAATGACATTGATATAGTTTGCAAAACTTGCACTCAGAATTATGACATTATCATGGTATCCTAGTGATGCCTGTCACTGGGATCCAAAACAAAACAAAACAAAACAAAACAAAACAAAACAAAACATATCCTTGCATATTATTTAGCCTAATCTTTCCCCCTCTAGTTCAAACTACTGTACTTAACAGGAAGAAAATAATAAGGGATTCAGAAATATACATGTGGTTAATTTAAAATGCCAAGCACCATATGTATTAATAATATATATATAGCATTAAATAAGGCAACTTGTTACAATATAATAAGCATATAAAAATGAATTGTTGAACAGGTGCAGTGAAAGGAAACATCAATTAGAAAGTCAATTGGAAGGTCAAGATATCAATTAAATGGTTAATGAGCTATTTCTGGAAAAATCAAAGACAACTGCATTATACAGAATCACTCAGAATATGAGCTAGAAAATAGTTCACAAAGCCAAAGGAGCAAAAGGGCAAATGTGATGTATGAATTAAAAAAAAAAAAAAAACACTATAAATTGTACTGTTATTTGTAAGTTTTACATGTAAGCCTTCAGCTTAAGTGATGATACTGTATCCTATTCATCACCAGATAAAGACAGCTAACCATTACATAGCTAGCACATAACAGCCAGTAAGATACAAAATGACACTAAGCCTCATTACCTCCTATACCTTTCCTCTTATGGTCTACAGGCTAGTAAATATAACTCTGAGAAAAAGAAAAGCCAACTTCTATACTACAATGCCAGATAAAGAAAACCTCAGAGCAGCTTTTGCTTTGCATCTGTAAAGCCTTCAGGCAATTGCTCAGACTTTTTGCATCAAAAATTTGGAAGAGTTCTGCTATCCATTCACAGATATGTGATCTTTGGGTTGCAGCTCAGTTGTGTTTAGTTAGCTCTCCAAACACATATTGCATATCCTACCATATTATATATATAATGACTGGATGATTCATGACTCAAGAGAAACTTCTTCTGAATAGGGGAAATTCGCATTTCCATGACTAGCTGGATGAAGAGCACAGCTAGCACAATATCTACACTCTAACAATTTTGCCTTGGAAAGAGTAAGAGTATACTATTCTGATGCTATCCCATAATTTTTTTCCCAGACCACAGGTATTTTGGTTCATGTGATTTCCAGAGTGTGATGGAAACTATGCAGTAAACTCCAGTTAATCTCTCCTCTGAGCTCTTGTTCCATCTCTACTCAAATACATGCAAACATTCTGCTCTCACAGCATCAATGTGCACATCCAATCTGCACAATGTGCATTCAACCTGCAAAGACTGGCAGAAGTCTATCACCTTCTATCATGAAGAACTACATTCTTTTGTTTTAAACCAATTTCCTTTCCATAATTTGTGTTTAACAAACCCTGCTTGTTGCAATGGAAGAGGCATTGAGCAATCTACTGTCTTTTGATAATGATTCTGCAGACGTCTATCTCTTTTAGTTATTTTCTAAAATGAATGAGGTCCTACTACCTGCAACTGTACCTAAAAAGTAGAAGCAGTCCATACTTCTGGTTACCCATGTTGCTTTTCTAGGAATCTTTTTTCTTCCACTTTTGTGCGTTCTTTGTTGAATAAGCCAACTAGAACTCCTCATATAGTCTTCAACCTGTGGCAAACCATGGATTTATGTAGGTGCATATATCACTATAACTGCTGTGTTCTTTGTTCTTTTCTAATATTTTCTAATATGTCACTTGTTTCTTTGACTGCTGTTTCCATGTAGCATCTATTTCAATTTCAAGGCCTTTTTCCTGAGTGGTAACAACACATTGAACCTATCACTTTATACTAAAAACTGTTATCATCACTGTTATGCCTCAGTTAATGAATGTGAAATGCACTGAATTTCACCTGCCATATTACTGCCCAGTCATTCAAATTTGTAAGGCCCTTCTGTTATTCTTGCCAGTCACCTCTCACTCTCTTTACATTCAGTAGTTTTGTACAATCAGCAAACTTTCTCACCTCACTGGATCAATAATTTTTCTAGTATTTTTATGAATTAATATGTTAATTCATAAAATGTTAAAAGATACAAGAATACTTGCAGAACTACACTGTGGCTTCTCACACTGGAAGGACTTATCCTCTAAGCCAAACCATGAGTTATTTATCCCTATCAGACCTTCCATTTTTCTGCATGGATGTTGAAATCCTTAAGAAGTCCTTTACGAATCCACATGTCTACCACAACTTACTAGTGTATTTCCTAACACATTCAAAACACTCAAAAGGAATTTAAAGTGAGATCTCTCTTTAAACAAAGCTTGTTCTTTTTCAAGTTTATTTATCCCATGTTCACCAACTGATTCCCTGACTATAACCAGGTTGAGTCCCTCTCTCAGTAAAGATGTCAGACATACAGATACATAGATCTCTCCTGGAACACCTTTCCGAACACTCTCAAGTACCAAGGTAGTTTTACACGCTCTTGTTAGCAAGCAAGTTATTTCAACCCTGTGCTAGAATTTTAGATCTATAGCCTCCTATCCCAGGGTCCTACTGATGTTTGTACTATTTCTTCAGTCGTATCAGTATGACAAAATGTTATGTCTATTTGTACCATTACAACTTCACTATTGCTGTTGTGCAAGTCTTCAGCTGGTCATTAGAGTTTTCTGTCTAAGTCTGTATGTTCTTGTTTGTGAGCCAACAGAGCAGTCTCCCCTACCCTCCGGAAGGATCTTTTTTATAATTCTCAAGACCTTCTTTGATTTCACGGCTCCATTTTTGGAAAGGGCAAGCCTGTAGGTAGTTTCTTGCCATTACTATATTAAGTCTCTTGAAATTTATCA
The DNA here is from genome assembly GCF_026979565.1 of Vidua chalybeata. Taxonomy (NCBI): domain Eukaryota; kingdom Metazoa; phylum Chordata; class Aves; order Passeriformes; family Viduidae; genus Vidua; species Vidua chalybeata. The sequence goes on along the minus strand of NC_071570.1, from coordinate 20,539,891 downwards.
TACCAGATGTCTTATCTTTCTTACAGTATTCTCTTCAGTTAATCCCTTCATTTTAAAAATAGCAAAAAAATTGCTTATTGGAGCAATTCCACTCTGTAAGATTTTAAGAATAAAATGAACATAAATAGGATTCATGTCATTTGACTATAGATATTTGTAGAATTCACAGAGCTAGTGTCTCTAGGTTCCCTTTTGTTGGAAATAAATAAATACTTCAAAACTGTGATTTACCTCACCAGCTTCAGACTCATAGGAACTACATACAAAAAATTATATAGATAATATTTATCTCCATTACAGAGGAACTAATGTAGACGAAGGGTAGTCATGCAGTAACAGCACACCCAATGATGTCATAGCACAAGCACAGACTTTGCTCATAGAGAGTTGGCTGACTGTTTTACTCAAGACAAGACAGTACAAAACAGTTTATTTTAAAGTTGACCTTGCAGTTTCACTAGATAACTTTCTCTATTAATCTGTTTTGTTTATAACTTTAAGATATTTAATTATTTATTGAATCTTAATTCTGACTCTATTTGGTCACTCTGAAGTTCTGTCTAACCAGTTTAATCAATTAGCATAAATTAGCTCACATCTACACTCACTTCTTTTAAAAGATATCCAAACAAAGTATACACAGCGAATTTTTATTCCATCAAATATTGTACAGTGACTCAGAAAAGCATAGTATAGAAACATATAGTAAAAAACTCACAAGGCTTTTGACTCAACTTTCAAATACTCAAATGTAGCATCTTAGCAAACATTCTAGGCCAGTCGTCAATGACAAACACAAAAAGTCATCAAGTGGCAAATGGGTTCACCAAAGTAAAAAAGTACAGCTGCTTTCTGATTGCTGAGTAAAAAATACTATATCTTGAAATAGTTCATTCAAAAATATCAAAAGCTGTGATCCAGCCATTGGATAATCCATGATCCAACTATGGATAGCTATGAATTTTAATTCCCTCAAGTTTTAGACCTTTGACTTTACTACCACTTTATTAATTAAGTGAAATAAAGTTTGTCCTGATACAGTCTTCAGAAACATATAATCTTTAAGTTTCATGTAGGAGTACAAAAAAACATCCACCATGACAACTAGAAATTAATACCATACTAAAACACATCTCAGATTTGTATTGTCAAGAGATTTCATTTTACTGAGAGTTGCCATAAATTAATCCACATAGCATTTCTTTCTTATAATCATTTTACTATGTCTATGCAGTCTTTTATTTGTTGTACAAATAGGAAGAAGCATGAAATCAATTTTCTGGGTCTGAGGTTGCTTTTTGTTTTCTTTTTTTTGTCCACACTGTTTATTTTACTAATTGTTTTTGCATAGATGTTATTAGGCAAATTTTTTGAAGAGCAGAGAGCAGATGGAAAGTTAGCTTCAGAAAAGAAATATTTCAACTGTATAAAATATTACAACTGTTTCAAAACCTGCTTTAATCACCACTCATATGAAGGATTGTAGTGGAACTGATCTTTTGGGGACAGATTTTTTCTGGTGCCATTTACCTTCAAAGATAGCTAGTTTCAAATGTAAAAAAATAAAAGCAAGTGTCTGCAGAGACCCATCTTTTCTAAGACCTCAGATGAATTCTGAAAATTTTATGTGGTGATGCCACTGTCTACCATATTCCTATGTAGTCAGTTCACTCAAAATTTATCTTTCACAGAACTTCACATCATTTCACAATTCTAATTGTTCCTACTCTTATTGTCAAAACAGTCATTTTGTGGACCTAGAGAAAGAAATGGAGAAAGGAGCCCAATTGCTATTCTTAGCTCTTTCACAAAATCACTGATATTTCACACAGATATTTTTATATCTTAGATAAGAGATGATTGTATGAAACAGACGTTGTTCTGTGTATGTGCCATCTTTCTCATCTTTTTGATGAGGAACCTTTTGAGTTCACATTTGATAGCTGTTAAAAAAAAAATCAAGTTTTTGTGAGCTTTGAGATTTTCTAACAAAAGCCAGTAAACAAGAGCAAAATATTAGCACTCCTCCTAGTACTAGGAAATGGCTGCTTTTCTCACAGGAGCTGTAAAGCAGATATGCATTCAAAACCAGCCAGTTTCTGGCTTACTCTGCTTTTATTTGTCCACGCTGTTTATCTGAAAAGGGGAGGGTGGGGGGAAGCTCGAATAGCAAGTTTGGGATTTTTTTGTTTAGCTGCCTTTTATTTAACATTAAAAACCAGAAACCCTATATTACAATTTTAAATGAATATTTGAATCAAGATCACTGCATTATCAGGATACCTTTATTTCCGATCCATACAGTAGAATCTGTCATTTACTGAAAACATTTGGACATTACCATCAACAGTGCTAGTGAAATGGTCTGTTTTCCTGACAAGTCAATAAATCAAAATTCTCTAAGCTGCCACTTTACTCTCAGAATTTAAGCTTGAAGTCATTTTTTCTTTAAATACAAAGACATCCAGAAAACTCTTAACAAGTGCAAATTCATGACATAAAAAAAAAAAAAAACAGAGAGAGATGAAAGTTATGTACTGCTACTGGTTAACACTATTATATCACACTAAACAGAGAACTGCACAACTTCCTCCTAGGTGTAATTTTTTGTGGGATTATGAGGAGTTGGTAGACAGGACCAAATGTTGGATTTTTACCCTGCAGACCTGTAGATCAAAGAAAAACTGAAATCTCAAGAAGCATTTAAGCAGAACATAGAGAAAAAATTACTTCAGGATATCAAGATGCATTCCAAGTCTACAGCTTCCCTAACTGCAAAAGTCAGATCCCCCTGGCTCACAACAGCCCTGGTGATGGGTGGTCGATTAAGAGGTTGCTACTCATGACACAAAATGGGCATACACTGCATACATAGAAGTCCTATTCCATTGCCTACATTCTGAAGTCAAAAAAACCTAGGGAGAAAGCAGCCCAAGAAGACCGTAAAAATCCACAGGATCCCAGTTTGGATTTATACAGTCAGTGTCTTCTACAGCTTGTCAGTGTGTAAAATTTGGGATTCATGATTGCCATATACTTCTTTGTTAATCTCCTGTACTTTCCTATACATATTCTAAGACAAAAGGAAGAGCATCACATTTTTTTTAGCAATGTTTTTATACATTAATAAAGCATGAAGCTATAATGAAATTATTCTATCTAATAAACTAGTAAAGAATTGACATATAAATGGTATGTATTGCAGTTTCAGGAAAAAGAAATCTTTTTGTGGTTCATATTTAATTTTTTTTTACTCCAATGATGAGATTCAGTTTTTAGCAGGTATTTTATGAGCAATGATTACCTTAAATGAAAAAATAATAAATATATTATGCTAAAGGTGAGTATCTAATGAAAGATTTTCAATCAGTCTTTGATGGACATAAATACACTAAGGTTTTAATTACTGAGTTAGAAATTCATTTTTGCACCACTTATGATAAGAAGTTAAAAATAAAAAATATATTGTAATAGGATGCAAAAAGGTTTTGAATCTAAAAAAGAAATTTTATTTGCAGAAAGTAGTAACTAGTTCATATATTGAATTAGCTCAGTATTTTTTTAAACTTTTTGAAATAATACATGGGGTTTTTTTTTGTACATAGCCATTTTCAATAACATTACTATAATAAATTATTTAGGATTCATTCATTTTGTTACTAGAAACAAAATTTCTTGATGGTTTTAAAAGGATTGAATCCATAGTGTTTCTTAGGTCAGCTGTCATATTTTCAAGAGGTGAAGTATGGGAGAAATAAGAACTTCAGTTTTGTTTCTCAGCAATGTAAAACTTCAAGAGTGAAATTTTGCCATTATTTCCCAACAGTTTTGCCACATTCTTGGTCAAATTCATGCTGAAATTGCCACAGAGCCTGAAAGACTCAGTGCATGTATCATGTATCATAACACTTAACATTCTGAGACATCACACATAGGTGCAGTATTTTCCTGAAAAGAAATGCAAGTCTTCTAAGTATGCGTGATAAAAGTAAGTTTCACATAGGTATACATTTAAAATACCAAAATATAGCATTATACAAATCAGATAAATAAATAGATAGTAGATAAATATTATTAATAGATAAATAGATAAATAAATAGATCAATAAACATTGTGCATTAGTTCTTGATTGCTTGCTGATGTGGTCTGATGGTGATGTTCATCGTGGGCCTCTCACTAGATAGCTAACACTGCATATCTAAGAAACAGCATGATATCAGTATATATCTGTTTTTTTGATTCACCAATGTAGAACCTTCCAAGCAGAGTACTTGCCACCTGTGGTTTACTAGTCTGTCCCAGCATAGTCATCACTTTTTACTCTTAACTTTTATTTGGTATTTACCTTCAGACAAAATTACATCAGCAGAGTAGATACTGAGCAGCATCATATCATATCACCTTTTCTCATAAACCTTTTAAATAATACTTCATATAGAGAAAACAGTGGCACAAAATTCTGTACACACTAAGAAACAACATTATCTAACCTCTGGCTAACCCGTGAGGTTACATATCAAACTCAGATGTTCATCACCTCTCACAATGTGATCCAGGACTGCTACCTCTTTTACTTGAGGTGGTGCCTAAAGGAAGTTACCAAACTAGTATAGAGAAATATTTAATATTGTATCAATAACTGGATGCATGAATTAGTGTCTTTTTCCCACTTAAATTGAATGTGTTGTTTCAACCTTCATTATTTCTCTATATCTCATCTTTTCTTATTTTCAATAGTTAGGCAACACACCAGAAAAACAAAATTTTTGTAGATGGATTTGACAGACACATAATAATTTATAACTACTGGGTGAGTAGTATATCAAATATGTTATAGCTTAAACAAATTCAAGGCACCCCAAATAACATCAAGAGTAGAAATCAAGAGTAGAAAGTGAGGTAATAGAGCTTATTGGGATGAATAAATCCAAATTCTCTAAACATTATGAGTCGGAAGATCTTGAAATCTTGCAGATGCAGAATGATTAGCCATTTCATTATCAGATATTTTAAAATATTTAGGTGGCATGATCTTTTATAAGGTTGAGATTCTAGTTCTGTAGAGATATTTACTCATCCTTGAATAACCCAAAGCTGTGCATGGCTTTAAAATAGCCTCAACTCACAGATGAGTCAAGCAAATTCCTGTTCTCTAGCCAGAAGTTCAGTATTAGCTAATAACAGTCTTATGGATACTCAGCAAATGTTATACCAAGTTTCTTAACATTTTAGATAATCAGGTCTCAACAGTCTGTGGAAGAGTTGTCACACCTGAGGGATCGGATGCCATTCAGAGGCACCTAAAAATGCTTTAGAAGTGAGCCTATGGGATCTTACGAGGTTCAACAAGACCAAGGACAAGGTGCTGCACCTAGGTCGGGGCAAGCCCCAGTACCAAGATAGGCTGGGGATGAACAGATCAGAGCAGCCTTGGGGAAAAGGATTTGGAAGTGCTGGTGGGTGAGAGGCTGGACCTGACCCAGCCATGGGCACTCACAGCCCAGAAAGCCAGATGTGTCCTGGGCTGCACTAAAAGCAGCTCTGGTGAGACTCCACCTGCAATGCTGCATTCAGTTTGGGGTCACCATCAGAGACAGGACATAGACCTGTTGAAGAGAGTGCAGACAAGGTCCACAACAACAATCAGAGGGATGGAGTACCTCTTATGAAGAATGGTTGGGAGAGTTGGGGAAGAGAAGGCACCAGTGGAACCTTACTGGGGCCTTTCAATACTTAAATAGGGTGTTTATAAGATGGGAAAAAGAGTAACAATTTTGGAGTAAAAGAGGGTAGTTTCAAACTAGATGTAAAGAAAAAAAAATTTATGATGACAGTGAAATATGGGACCAGGTTGCTCAGAGAGGTGACAGATGTGCCACCCCTGCAAACACTGAAGGTCAGATTGGTCCGAGCTCTGAGCAACCTGATCTATTTGAATAGATATGGTGGTTTCAGTGATGTTGTATTAGCTAACCCTTAAAGGTCCCTTCCAACCCAAAACACTATAAGATTCTCTGATCCTTTGCCACAATTATAACAAGTAAATTATGCAATATACAAGTATTTATGTAATAAATTATTACACTAACAGTGAAAGGAGATGGGAGAGAATAACAGGTAGCTTATTGTTATGTAATATTCAGCTTATTCTACTGACAAAACTATGACAATAATTATTTGCAGGCATTGGCATTACAATAATGAGTTCGTAATGGAAGCTATTTCCACCCATCCAGAGATAATGCTACCACTTAAAGACCTTATCTAATTAATGAAATTAAGACTTGGTAACAAATATGTTTAGACAGATCATTTTGCCTCATCTCTTGCCAAAACCTGTTCCAGAGAAGATTTTTCAGGGAAATTCTGCATGATTTGCTCATAGAGGACAACATCTCCAAGAGTGCAGAATAAGCACCAGGTGCTGCTATATCTTCAGCTACATACATTTTCTCACCTTCTCTCACCAGAGAAGCTGCAGTGAATAGTAAATATGGAAACAGCAATCGTCACAAGACTGCATCTGAGGTTAAAAAAGCACTAGGTTGTTTTAATAAAAATCCATACATTATCCAGGTAAAATTCTGTGAAGCAGAGGAAGTATGACGTAAATTTCTTGCATCTCCTATCTTATTTACCAACTGAAACAATTATTAAATATCTACTATGGCGTACTGGGTTTGCATGGCCTGGATTTGGTAGTAGGGGAACTACAAGGGTGATTTCTAAGAGAATTTGCCAGAAGCTTCCTCTACATCCAGCAGAGCTAATCCCTGGTGGTTCCAAAGACAGACGTACCACAGTCAAGGCTGGGCCAATTAGAAATGGTGGCAATGCCTCTGGGATAACAGATTTAAGAACAAAGAAAAAAATAGTTATTGCAATTTTAACTGCAGTCAGAGAAAAGTAGAGGAAAACATATGAGAGGAGCAACTCTGCAGACACCAAGGTCAGTGGAGAAGAAGGGACAGGAGGTGTTCCAGGCACCGGAGCCCACATACTTCTGAAGCCCGTGTTGCAGCCCATGGTGAAGCAGCTGTGCAGATCCACCCGCAGATACACCCACAGCCTGTAGAGGAGCCTCAACCCAGAGCAGGTGCATGCCTGAGGAGGCTGTGACCCTGTGGGAGGCCTGTGGAGAAGAGGGCCCCTGCTCCCAGGCTGGAGCAGCCTGTCCTTTGAGGACTGCACCTCATGGAAGAGTGATCCATGCTACAGCAGTTTTGGGGGGACTGTTGCCCATGGGATGAACTCACACTGGAGAAGTTAATGGAGATCTGTCTCCTTTGGGAGGGACTTCATGGTCTCACGGGGTAACAAGGAATCCTGTCTCCGAGCAGTGGCATTAACAACGTGTGATGAACTGACCATAACCCCCATTTCCCGTCTCCCTGTGTTGGTGGTGGAAGGAGATAGAGCTGGAAAGAAGGTCTGGGGGGAAGGGTTTTTTAAGGGTTTACCTTTCTTCTCATTATCCTAATCTGATTTTGTTAGTAATAAATTCAATTCATATGTCTAATTTCAAGCCTGTTTTTCCTGGTATTTGGTGAGTGATCCCTCCGGGTCCTTATTTCAACCCGTGAACCCTTTGTTATATTTTCTCTCCTCTGTCTTGATGTGGAAGGAAGAAATAGAGCCACTTTGGTGGGTGTCTGGCTTTCGGCCAGGGTCAACCCACTACATATGGAATAACTCCCTCACAATTGTGGTGAAACACATAATTAATACACTGGGGAAACTGATACCTTTCTTTGTGAAAGCAGAAATTCTACACAGAAGGTTTCTAAAATTAATGTTCCTACCTCTGAAGGAAGCTGACTTACACAGATTATTTCTGATAAAGATTATACCTTTGCCAGTAAATTTAAATCAGAAAAAAAATTCTATTTTGGGTGAATTGCTCCTAGCACACGTGCATGACATTCTTCTTGTCAGAACAAACACAAGCAAGACTTCAATCACATCTGGCAAAAATCATCATTCAGTATGTTTCTCTTATTTCCATTACTAGCTTTTCTTTCTCTGGGGAGAAGTTCAGCTCTTCAGTTTAGCCTGTCACACCTGGGCTTGCACAGAATCTGGACAACCAGTGCAGAATATTCTGTGTAAATGAGATACTGGTTTCTAAATAGGCCTCTTCCCTGGTGCCTTAATACTCTAAATAGATATGGACTTTAATGTGCAGCATAAAAGAAAATTCAGACTTAGTTAGTCTTTAGAGGCTGCTAACTAATGTCTTTCTTCTATGAACTATACAAAAGAGATTTGTGAGACTTCTTTTTTGTACATTTTTAAACGACAGAATGTATGGAACTAAAAAATCAATGACATGTGGGTCTCCTCTTAGAGAAAAAAAGTAAATATGTTCAAAACATTAAATTGAAAGAAGGTTGAAAAATGAAACCTTACAAGTTAACCACAGGAGACCCCATCAAGCATCAGAATTATCAAGAATATTCATTCTTTTAAGCCTACACAAGTTTAGTAATGAGCTTTCTATTTTTAGTCCTTCAAAGAAATGCAAAGTTTTCAGCCACCAGTAATAACTTGTTTAGGTTTGTGGGATTGGTTTTTTTTTGTTTGTTTGTTTTGGTTGTTGTTGCTGTTTGGTTTTATTGTCTTTTTTTTTTTCTTTAATTTGCAATATTTCTGTTAAGAACCCTGCAAATTAAATGAATTTATGTAAAATCAGATTAGACTTTGCAAAGCAAAGCAATGTATTTGCATTTGATCAAAAATCAAAGCTCCAGAAAGAAAAGTGTTTCAGTTGCAATATTTAGTCTCTATACATTTAACATATAAATACATGTTTTCCAAATATATTATGACAGACACATATAATCTAAACATATCCACACACTTCTTTTATGTGAACATAATGGGTATGTAGAGCAACATGTAAATCTTCTCCCAGACAATACAGCTACTTCCTGGAAGACTGGAGAAGTTGAGAAAATGTTAAACAGCTAGCTTAACATTTCTAGAATAATTCTTATTCTAGGCTTTCAAGGATCTTTCTAAAACAGATTAATCTCATTCATATGTACAACTTATGAATGATTAATCCATTTTTAATTTTAAAAAATGCAATTATGCCTTACTTAAAATGTTAATGCATATGTTCTAATGACAGAGAAGACCACTATTGTCATCTAACATTGATTCTGATTGCTACACAGTCCTCTAACTATAGATTCTGTATAAACAAATTTTTGCATGAAATAGTAAACAGTTCAAAATGTTTCTTTTACTTTGAAACAGAAAACCTGAAGAACAGAATTAATGGATTTATTTTTCTAATAAATTTTAAATCTGTAATTGTCGTGTCAGTTTGTGTTTGCTGTATCTGTCTGCCAGCAAGAGACAGTGACCACTTACAGTGATTACAAAGTACACCAAATGTAGTATATATGTCACTTCTCCACAAGAGCTTGTTGGCAGCTTTGATCGACTTCTTTTTGATTACACCACAATCACCTCATTCCACTTTAGCTACTCTCACTCTTGCTCTCTCTCTCCAGGGGTTCAGATGTCATTGCTGTATACCTTAGCAGATGAATCAGTTTTCCTTTTGTTAAATCCTCTTCCTGGGAAGATGAATCTACTCATTGATTCTGACCAAAGACTGGGTTTTAAAAAGGGTAGAAGAGACTTCTGACCTTTCAAATGATCAGATTAAGGTGGTTATTTTCACATTATTAAGTAATCAGGGAAGAAATACATTAAGCAAGAGTTTAGTTCACAGGCTGTTTTGCTGGCTTCTAAAAACTGTTGTGCACTGACAGCTAACCTAGATTCCATTTCTTCCTTTTCCTCTGAACCACAAGGGAAGCTAAAATGCATTTTCACATTGCATTTTGCCTAAAGGCTCTCAGTAAAATTTAATTTTCTTACTGCATTGATTTTTCCATTATAACTTGTAGGAGTCTAATGATATCTCACAAGAATTTTTACTGTTGAGAAAAAGGGATATGAATGATTTAGCAATAGTAACTTCAAGTGATAGAGGACTTTTTCCTAAAAGCCTTCAATCTACCTATTTGATAGGCATCTCACTATCCATTGGATGGCCTTAAGTCAGTTTCTTAAACAGTTTCATGAGGACAATATGTGATCCAGTTTCATCAACATTTCTGAAAACCAAAATTAAGCTATCTAATTTTGGAGTTGAAAAAAGCATCTAAAAATTAACAGGCAACAAGGAAAGAATGCCATTGAGAGACCCAAAAAAGCAAAACATGTCTGTCTTGCAGGCTACATTACACTCACTGAAGACTGACATCCTTATTATCCCAAATACTTCAAGTTTGTCATATTATTTTCGTTATGCTGGACAAAGAATATCCTACATTAAAAAAAATATGACAAGGGTCCTGGAAAAAGAAAACTCACAGGCTGACTCTTTCATTCAAAACAATTGTATCATCACCAAAGCTGCAGAAAATATGTCTGAAAACAACTGGTGTGACAGACTATGACACCAACTGAGTGTCAGAGGAAGTAAAGCGGAGGTTTTCAAGTCCTTGTGTTCCACACAAGAGATTTTCCTACTTATTTCACTTTGCCATGGACTTGGTAGATAGAGATGGAAAAAATGTACAAATGTACAATATATTAAATTAAAACAAAAAAATAAAATTAAATTAAACAGCATAAAGCCTGCTGACTGCTCTTTATAGTTAACAACAGTCTGACAGGTATCTTCCTCCATATTTTCTAAAGATTTGTAGAAAGCTGGAAGAGTGGTCCATTTCTTGTTTTCTGTTGTTTTCTTTCACAGTTAGTGTTCATAAAAATAATAAAATTTGCCTTATTAGAGATGCTGGAAGCAAATTAAGGATCATCTCACATCTAGTCAAGTCACCAGGGGCATATTTTCCTTTTTTGATACCTGGAAAATAAATTGAGCTTAGAAGAACAGACCTCACAGAAAACCAGGTCTGAAGTAGCCGCACTACAATTGACGCAAAACACCTACACAACTTTTCATACTCAGTCAGTTGCAGGACTTTTTTTGGTTTTGTCATCCTTGTGGCGTATGCTTACTTAGAAAAGGTGTTTTGCTTGTTGTTTGGGGTTTGGGGGGTTTTGTTTGCTTGTTGGAGAGGGGATGGTGTTTGTGTTTTCCCATATTTTTTTTCATTACAGAGCAAGTATTTATTTCCATTACACAGTCACAATTTTCTGAGAATAAATATATTTTTATGCTAAATGCACATTAGACATCTAGACCAAAAATTCTGTTAAGTGCGCTAAGCCACTAACTTGTCTAAAAAATTAAACTTCTGTTTATGGAGGTTGCTGCTTGGGATTACCCACTGTTATCTGTCATAAGAACAAATGAATGTAAATACTAGAAAAGGAGTTTCACATAGCATTTTAAACTGTACTATTATAACTACAAGATTTGAAACACAACTACTTGTAATAAAGTCATGCAATGAATGAAATATTGTAATTAGACAAAACTATCCTATGTTAAGAATGGACTTAATAGATTTTTGCATAGTCATTGGACTGACAAGTCCCGTTTGGATGAGAGCTAGACATGACCACGATTCTGTTATGGAAATGATGCACCAAGATTAGATTCTTTATGGCTCAAATACTATGTAAATGTGTGTGATACAATAATTTAAATGACAGATTTTGCATGCCTCCATGGTCTGTGGATTTCTTTTTTAGCCAGCTATCTCTGCTGTGCAGTAAAATTGTACATCAATACACCTACTCTATCAGAGAAGCTGAGGCTGACATTCCAGACTCTTGTTTTTAAAACAGCCAGAGCTTTAGGCTCTCTTAAATAATGGGCATGTCAATACATTAAAGGGGGAAATTCACCCCTTCTTGGCTGGTATCACTTCAAAGTGTAAAATCAATTCTGTATATTTTAAAATAAAACACAACACTTCAAATTTAGCCCATATTTAATAGTTTTCTACTTCTACCTTTCCTGGAATTTAGAGCATTCTGTTGTTGATACAGAACAGACATCATACTAACAATAGATGTCTTGAGAGAGTGGGGAGAGTCTCACTTCTCCCTCCCATTTGAATCTAGCTTCTAAGACAAAAACAAATCAGCATGTTAGCTCCTAACACAAGGAAGAACCCCTGTGAACACAGTCTCACCACAAGCAACAGCACTAAACACCAGCAGCTGCAACAAAACACTCCTACCTTAACTGTCCATTAACACCCAGAAGATTATTCCTTCTTAAATGAGAAATTTGTCCTGAACTCATACAGTTCAGGACACCCACACTGTCTGAAAACGAAGGCCAGATTGGGACAGTCAGAGTCATACCACTCAATACTTAGTATGTCTTATTCTCTCCAAAATTATCAACAAATACAGGCTGGAGGTCTTAAACTTTTTCCATAGTGCTGGCAATGAGGAATATGTGAGAAAGGAATGTCTCAGATTTGAGGCTGTTTAAACATAGACATCTCACGTGGCAGGTTATGGTCCTTAAACTTGGGAAGTGAATCACTTCTTGTCAACACAACATAGTTAAGTACAGGCACGATATCTCTGATTAATAAAGAAAACTTCCCTAGCAAATATGTAATGTTCCTGGGGTGCACAAGGTAGTGACTATTCTTATTTCCAAAATAATAGGCAAGGGAGAAGGGGGATAAGGGGTGAAGAGATGTGTGGGCAAAGCAGCAACTAAAGAACTGAATTAAGATGAAATATCTTGAGAGAAATATCCTAATATACTTACATAAAATAACTATAATAAAAAAATTATGAACTACTCTTAGGAGCCAAATATGGAACACAGATCTGCCTTACATAGCAAAACATGCCAGCAGCTATAAACAGAGTTTAGATTATACAATGCATTTGGTTTTCATATAATGACCTGCTGCAGCTGGAGAATCAATAGAAATCTTTCCTTGTGAATATCTAATGTGATACCAGAGAATTTCAAATATTAAGACAAGACCCGTCAAATTTATAAGCTAAGACATGGAGGGATATATAGTGCTGTTACATATTATTATTAGCATAGTATTACATATAACAGTATTAACAGGATAATAATACTTTATGTATTATAGTTTTATATAAAAATGTGTTTCTGCATAAATCTCTCTTAAATTACAGTTAACAGAAATTAATATTACATCTTTAACTCATCTCAGGTATGATAAAAAGAATACCTCAAAATGAAGAAATCAAGATTTCACTGACTGCACAAATCATTCAAAAATCAGAATTCTGCTGTCTTCATACAGATGAGTCAAGTCTAGTTTCTTAAGATTCTCTGAAATGTGTTTCACACTACAAAAATTCCTTTAGTTACATATGGAAGTGCTGAATACAGAACTATCGAGTAGGTTTTACTAGGGTCATCTCTGTGAAGACTTCTGCTGGCTTTTAATTTTTACAAATGACCTAGATTGGTAAATTTGCTGATAATATAAAATTTGGAGGAAAACTGCATCCTTAGCAAGTAGTAAGACAAGTTTAAATGAATCCTGATTTTCTCTATAACTCAGTTGAGAACAGAAGCTGAAATTTAATCTTCACAAATATAAAGCAATAAAAGCTGAACATGAATATAGTAAACTTGGACATTTTATGAAGAGATTTACATTAAAACCTGAAATCTGCTCCCTCCCTCCCACCAAAAAAAAAAAAAAAGAAAAGAAAAAAAAAGATAGATGGTGAATATTTTACATATTCATTTATATATACCAAAGTTAAGATATATATATATACCAAAGATAAGGAAGCAATCTAAAATCCTTTGAAATTGCAGATTGCAAATTTGTCATGTTGCACATTCATCTGGCAAGCTCTTGGAATATTCTGTGAACTTTTCATCATGACATTAAAAATAATGCATTTTTCACACTTAATCATCAGAGATAAAAGTAAAATTAGTCTCATTTTATAGGTGAGAGTTTGAAATAAATCTGAAAAATAAACAAATTAAAATCCCTAAAGTTTTGTAAAAGGATAAGGAAGTGAATTAACATATCCATACTTATCAATCAAACAGAATAACTTCAGAAATAGTATTGGGTAGTAGAGGAAAGTATGAATAAAACTTACACCATAGAAGCACTGAATGATTTGGGTTGGAAACAATTCTAAAATCCAACCCACCTGCCATGAGCAGGAACACCCTGCACTAGATCAGGTTGCTCAGAGCCACATCCAACCAGGCCTAGGCATCCACAGCTTCTCTGCCTCATCTGTTGAAATGCCTCACCACCCTCGTGGTGAAGAATTTCTTCCCAAGACCTAACCTAAACCTACCCTCCTTCAGTTGGAAGCCATTGCCCCTTGTACTATCATGACAGCTATCTTGTGAAGAGTCCTTCTCCAGGTTTCCTGTAGGCACTCAGGGTACTGGAAGGCTGCATTAATATCTTCCTGGAGATTTCTTTTCTCCAGTGTGAGCAACCTCAACTATCTCAGCCTGTTTTCATAGAAGAAAAGTCCCCTTTAAACAATAAGCATAACCTGTGAATTCTAGAAGAAAAAAAAAACATATTACTAATAATTTCTTCTCCCACTTTTGACAAGAGGAGGCTGGGAAAATCTCATATATAGAAAAACCTCTTGTTTGTTACATTTCTTATCAAATAAACTTTGTATGGAGATTACATGATCTATTCCTCTGTTTTCAGTATGTTCTGGTTCATTCCTTTTAGGCTAAAAAATTGAACAAATTATATAGATATTAGATATTAATATTAGATATTAGACATTAGATATTAATCATCATCAAGAACCATGCTTCTGTTGCATATTAGAAACTTCCAGAATTTTAGGCACTGGGCTACACCCTCAACCCTGCATCTGCGTTTGCTTTACAACTCATGTATCACTGGTTTAGACAGCTGACTTAAACAAGCTGTCTACTGTTTTGGAAACGTCTGTTTTGGGATTTAAAGTAATACTGCACCACAAAGAGAAGTCACATACAAGAGATGTGGAGTTCTGGATGTACAATGTTTTTATGTTTTTCCTCTTCTGCCCCAACTCTGTTGTCAAACAGCTTACAGAATCCTGTGGCTTTGTCAGGACCCCAGATTGTATATACCAAGTAAAAACCACATAAATAATGTAGATGAGAAAAATACTTACATAAGAAAATATACATTTCTGTCTTTTCCTTTGTAAGACAGTGGCAAGAAACCAATATGACTATGTCAGCACATGCAGATGAGATCAGTAGTATCCTACGTACATTTATGTGCACAACTCTTACACACACACAGAGGCACACAATTTCAAAAAGGTTGCTGGGTTAAATTAACTTCTCTCCACATCTCATTCTTTTGAAGCATTCTTCTTTGGAAGAATGTCAACAGGGACTTAATTTCAACATTCCTTTTCCCATTTAATTTGTGTAATTTTAGAAGCAAGATAAATTTGAAAAATTAAAATATTATGCTATGTGTTCTGCTAACAGAAAACCACTGAACATTTGAGACCACTGGCTCTAATCCTCATAAGTCTTCCCTTCAAATCTGGGTCCACTCACATTTGCATTCAAATAGCTTCATAAGAGATATTTACCCCCAACACAACAAGTTGCTGAGTATCTTCAGTGCACATAATTTTGTATTCTATACTAGCAAGACAGACAGGAAGCTGTTTCATGACAGTGCAAATATGTTTGCTTGCTTTTTCTTTTTTAATTTATTTTACCTGTTTTCATTCTTCTAGCAAATATGTTCTTGATATTTTTTCTAAATGTCCACATACATATGAACAAAGTGAAAAATAATTCATACACACTCTGAAAAAAAGCCATGACTATCATATGTAACAAGTTTACACTTATTTCTTCATTTCGGAAAACCAACACATTTTACCTGAAGATAACAAAGCATTCAATTTTTAATATATGATGACAGTATTATCTTGGATGAAAGAAGTAACATATAATCAGGAACTCTAAAATTCCAACTCTTATTTTCAACATTTCCATCAGGAATCAATACTTCAGGGGTAGTTCAGGGTCAGTAAGTCAAAAGTAATGTCAGATATCATCTACAACTGAAGATAAGTGCATTTAAGATAATTATTTTTTGCCTCCTACTTTAGCAGTTAAACCCCACTTTTGAATACCAAACAATCTTAAAACAAACAAGAACAAAAAAATTAAAAAACCCCAAAACCAAAACACGTGCAACTTTTTATCAGCTGAATTTGTGTTACTTCTGTCTCACCACCAAAAAAATTGCTTGCAAGCTGATTTGTACTGATTTGTATCACTGCACACTGCATTACTTCATCTTTGCCTTTGCTACTTGTATAGAAAGCATAAGCATCTTTAAATATATGTAAACCACAAAGGAGACTTTCATACAAAAACCTGCTGCTGTACACATTACTTAAGAGACATGCTTGCTACTAAAAACTGTTTATTTGTAGGACAACACAACACAGGATTCTTTTTTGAGACTCAAAAATTCTTTCCAGTTTGAGAATATTTTGAAATTAACAAGTTATTATAAACATCTGTTTATAAATTATTATAAACAATAATTATTATAAAGAGCTGTTTTACTTAAGCCATTTGATAGCCATCAAGTTCAGTGACTAACAGCAAAAATTTAATCAGTGTCTTGCATTTTTCTGATCTTGATCTATTTAACTGATCAGATCACTGAATGGAAGATAGTTCCACAGTGCCAGGGATCCAAGGGTTTGATGTCTCCATACTGAAAGATAAAGTTTACTTTGAAGAAAAACATCCATGCCACCCAATCAAAAGAAATAAGCCATTTCCTTATTTTACTATTTGCACTTCAAAGAGGTAAATATATGAAGATTTTACTTCTATAGTATGAGAAAAAAGAAAAAAAACATTATATACACTCCTACTTCAGCAAATTTAAATAATTGCTAAATTTAAAACTGCTAAATTTAAGTAATTTAGCTTGGATAAATTACTTAAATAATACTAGATCTCATAATTTATAACTCAAACCATATGTCAACCTCAAAAGGAAAAAAAAATCCATTTTAATAATGTTTTTTTGCTTTCCAGTTCTTATCATATATATTTTTTAAAAGTGACCTTTGAAAAACAGAATAGGACCTTCTGCTTAAACTGAAGTCTTAATTAACATAAGAATTCCTGTATATAAATTAATTTAATCTGGGTTCCCAAATTATGGGCCAAACTACAAATTATTCACAAGCCTAATTACAGATTATTCACAACCCTTCAGTACTTCAAACAACTGAGTGATCTTTTAAAGTTCCATAAACTCTTTTCTCTAAACAAGGCATTCTAACAGCACAAGTAAAAAATAGGCAACACTCATGCAAATAAAAAAAGATGGCGCAAAACAACAACAAGAAGGAAGGTAATCACCCATTTATTCAAAAAAAGTATGAGTAAAGATTTTGTCTTTTAAGGAATTTTTGTCCTGGAATCAATTTGGAGCCAAGGTCTCAAATAATTTGTAGGTTTCATAGTAACAATCCAGGACGCAAAAGCACAAAACCTTCTTTTTAGAGTTTTACTATAAAGGTGACACATTTGTAGCATGTTTGGCCTCACTTCCATTGTGTTTACAATATGATTTGATGTGCCATGGGAATGAGTAGCAGCCTATAAGGAGAATCAGCATCCTAAACTGAATTGCAAACCAACTGAATTGCTCTCCAATGACACTGGCTCATGATCATGTAACAAGAATTCACTTATAAACAAAGAATATTTCCATTTAGATAAGATACATTAAACAACACTTGATCTGTTTTAACAGAAAAAAAAAATCTGTGTTATTTCTCACTCTCCCTAATCATCATTCCCACACGTTTTCATGAATCTAATTATAATGCAGAATCGCTGAAAGTTTTTCATGAGTAGGACCTGGAGCTTGCTACTCATTTCTGATGAGTACAAAGCCCAAGGGCTCCTTAGATCATGCTGATTTTATAGTCTCTATATTGGACAAGTAGCCAGTGTGTTTTATGACATAAACCCAGGAACTGTTCCCACCTAACAAGCTACCAGAAATTTTTTTTTTTTCTTCCAGTAAGAGAGAGACTAGTATTAAGTCAGCTACTTATCACTGCAATTAAATTTACTAGAATGAACTATTATCATATTTAATCATTGTTAGAGATTTTTAGTGATGATTTTTCATAATTAAGGTTATGCTCTTTCTATGGCCCAAAATTAAGCACGTGGGACAGTAAATCCAGAGGTGAAATCATCATCCCTGGAAGTGTTCAAAAAAACTCATGTTGATATGGCCCTTGAGGACATAGCCTAATGGTGGTGATACTCGGCTGATGTTTGGACTTAATGGACTTAATGGTCTTTCAGGTCATCTCTAGCCTAAAGATTCTAAACATAAGATACTGTCTGTCCCACAGTATTTCAAGTCAAAACAGAACTCCATATAATATTTTAAGTTTCTGTAAGAATGTGTAGGTACAGTAAACTTTTGCTTAACTTACCAAATAACAGAAAGGTGTTACTTCTTGAGACATGTAGTAAAATAACTAAGTCTATGTTAGCAAGCCAGGCAACAGAGTTTAGAGTAATCCAAGATGCTGCCAGAAAACAATACAATTTGCAATTTACAATATAACTACTACCATACTGTCATTTTCAAGAGGTACAAAAAAATTACTACTTTAATTTTAAACATGTTTTGAATAGCTATTTTTTCAGTAGCTAGTAGATTCTGCTCTTTCTGTTTAGACTTGACAACATATAAACCATTGTGAACAGAAGGAAACCATTCACTCAAATTGTGTCAACTTTGACTGACTACTTGCATTTTCTAGCTGGTGATGAACTTGCATAAAAGAAGCACATGAAAAAGTACTTTTGCTTTATTAACAATGCCAGTTGGGCCCAGCTGTCCTCTGATTAATATGGAGGACATCATTCTGTGAGATTCATATTTGCATATACAACTGTACCTTCAGACCTCAGTATTGCTGGCTCTTCTTATTTTATACATCATCTGTGCTTCCACTGCAACTATTTGTCTTAGGTAACATGCTGCTAATATTTAATAATAATCTGTGCCGTTCTAGTGTACACATAATTTAATTTTCAGTTTTTGAAATCTTTCCAACAATTTCATAGTGGAGGGAGGAAGAGAAGCATACTATGTGTCAGTCTTTCCTCAGAAGCATACATAAAAATCATGTTATAGCCTTCTCCAAGCAAAAAAAACCTGCTGATCATCATGAAAATATATTTCAAAAATAGTACTTAAATTAATAAAAAAATATCAACTTACTGGAATGGCTTGCATTTTGAATAGTTGCATTTTGAAATATGCATAATTAGAATAATGGAGATTTCCTTTGTATTTTTACTAGTTCTAACACTAAAGATGTTTGCTTTCAAATACCATTGTGAAAATAAATATAACATACAATTATATCTCATTTTACAAGAGTTATTCTAAAGTTGAATTAACATTCTGATTTGATATTTTGGGGAAACTCTGTTTCACCATGAATTTACACATAGTGTACATTACAGTAATTTCCTTTTTATTGCAGTTTTGGGAATAAAATTTGCCTGTGGCTATGTGGATATACCAACCTTATTAATTTGTGTTTTTATAATCAATCTATAGTTAAATATTAATTGCAAAATTTCTAAGGGCTAGAAAAAGCCTCCTGGAACTACCCTTGAGGAGAGATAAGACAAAGATTTAATTCCTGGTCCCAGGAGGGAAGGAAAGAAATTGTGCCATTCCTCCAGATTCCTGTCCACTGCCTTCCATGTGAGACCTTTATTGATGGAAGGCACAAAGTAATTCTTGTTAGAAGCAGTATAAGTCTAGCAGTGCCACACTCTTCTTGATTGGTTATCTTTGCTTCATAAAACTGCCCTACCTGGTACTCTCTACAACTCCTCTCTTATTTACAGCTTGAAATACAAAATAGTTCTATGGGCAAGTAAAGTGCTATTAGGATATAGAGACAGATGTGCAGGTAATATAATACAATTAAAACTTCAGTTACTGTTCAAATAATGCCTGAACATGTCAGTCACACTTGTGTTTTTGTGGGTTTAGTTTTGGATTTTTTTCCCCTGCAAAAAGGAATAGACACATATATAATTTTTTTAACACCTTGTTTTCAGATTTTACAAGTTATCATTCCTACAGGACTATACTGGATAAAAATCAAATTATGCCTTTATGTCATCTTTTTCTTCTTCAGTATCACACAAGAATATCTTTTACAAGTAGCATCTTAGTTCCCTCATAACACTGCTAAAACCACAACTTAATAGCAAAGCAAACAAAAAAGTATTATATTCTTCACTCTGTTTCTATATTTTATGCTTGAATACTAAGCAAGAAAATAAAATCTACTTTCTCAGAAATTAACAGTGTAGTCTTCCTGTCAACCATAAGGCATAACCATGATTATTATTAACATAATTATTATACATCTTCCTTATAAGTTATATAAGGGAGATATAACTTCCCCAAGTTATATCTGCCTTGCAACTTTTATTTGATTCAGACATAAATGAGAACAAAATATAATATAATACTTTTGGAAACATTGAGTGAGGTTAAGTCATCCAAAATTAACATATTTTATTTTTGTTTTGTTTCCCCAAGTTATTAAAGAGCAGATAGCCAGTGATCACCATAGACAGATGTTATAGTTTGCATAAACTAGAATATCACACTACAAGGATGAGGGATATATATTTTCATGAAATTAGATGAAACAGTACAAAATTTTTCTTGGATCCTTTTTTCTGCTCATGAAGCTTCTCTATTCTTTGTGATTATAAGGATAAATTCTGAAAATCACTTCATCTACTGATTATGGAAAATGTTTCTGGCTCACAAACAAGATCTATACTATTGCATTTAGAAAGCCTTGATTGATGGAGGTCTCTGTCTGTAAGAGCTGTCTCTCGTGCATGCTAGTTGCAATACTCTCATTAAGCTGAACACTTAAATTTCTTTTTCATCATTTAATGAGCATAAATCCAAGTGACTTCAGTAAATGCAGATTCATGTATCCCAAACTTTCTGTCCAAACCAAATGCTGTCAAAAGTTAGATACAAATAGTATTATCACTGTAAGATTTATCCTATCAACTCTGCTTCTACCCCAAAATCAATAACCCTGACCTCAAAAGAAAATATTACTGCCAGTAATCTTTACTGGTTGCATAATGGTCAAAATGTCAATAATACAAAACCAGAAAATACACCTCACCTCAGTATAATTATATTACACTGATCTCTAGGTCCGTCTTTCTTTCCAAAATCAGGAAAAGGTGACCTACCAAAGTAGCAAATAAAAAAAAAAGAGAGTGTGACATTACACAGTTCATCACATTAGTCTCAGAGTCACCAGCATAGTGTCAGAGCAGGAAAGCACACAAGTTGATTCTGTGGATGGACTATAATTAGCAGCGTAAGACTTTGGATTCTATCAATTTGTACGTCATTGATAAAAAGAGGAAAAAAATATAACAAAACAAGCAAACAAAACCCAACATATAAGCGTGTTTCCGAATATGAAGTCAAAGATGTCACTTTCAACACGCACAGATTCATACATGCATAATAGAATTTCTAGGATGTCTCCAAAATATAATTAATCTAATTATGTTGATAGCTAAGCACAAGTGTTGATTAAGGGAGCTCTGTTAGCATCAGATATAATTAGCATAGCATGAAAAAATCATTGCCTTTGGGAAAGGCAAGGAGGAAAGGCAAAGTTCTAGATACAACATCAGAATATAGACGTGCACAATTCATAATCCTGAATGCAAATGAACATGCAATTGTATATGTTCTTTGTTTTCTGAAATACCTGCATTTATTACAAGAGAACACTAGCCTAGCACTGAGCAACTATCTGAGGGCATCTAAAAGGCATAAGTCACCTGTAGTTAGGCTATATAACTAAAACTCAAACCCAGTGGTTAAAGACAGTGTCATCTGACTTGACACTGCACCAGAGAGCTGAATAACATGACTGTTGCTGAGGATTTCTTCCATTTCTGTTATCCATTTTCTACTGTCACTTCCTTTCCTTCCTCATCATGCTTCTTCTAACAATTCATTTTTTTTAATATACAATGAAACATAAATTGCAATTGTATTTTTTTTTACAAACCTAATTTAAGTAACCAAGAAATGCCTGGTTAAATAAATGTCACAATTCATGCCTTCTTTAATTAGTTCAGCATTGACGATTGATAAAATTAACAGAACATGCATATTCATGGATTTCCTTCTCTTTCCCCATTCAGTTCTCAAGCCAACCAAGACCTGTCTTGAGCAGTGGAGGGGGAAAAAGAGATGTAATCTTATAACTGCACTTCAGTGTTACTCAAAGACTCTAACACAACCTAAATTCATCCCAAAATTCATACATGTCCCATTTTATTGATTCTGTAGTGGAACTCTACCAGTTACTTCTTTTTCTCTTACCTACAGTAGGAAACATCTGATATTTACATAAACTGGAGTGTTTTCTTTTCTATTTTTAACAGTTCTGGAAAACACAAAGTAGGTTGAGGACATCACCCTTAAAAACAAATTCTTACATCAGAAGGGTCACTATGCTTAGGATCAGTGAGGGAGAGCAGAAATCCAAATTATAAGCTAATTTTAAAATAATTAGACACTCTACCTGTGTTACAGCCTTCTGCAAAGGAAAGGTAGAAAAAAATGGGAAGATGGGAAAGAGTGGAAAAGGCTGGCTTCCACGCTGAGAAGAAAAAAGATGATTCTGAGCAGAAATACATTTGGATACGTTTCAATTTATTATTTCTTGTAGAATATGACAATGAAAATATCCAGGGACTGGATATCCACACATATAGAAACCTGGGTAAACCTAAAGTTAATGATGAAAAACAGATACTGCAGCACAATTATTATTGTTAAGACAAATACAAAGATCACTTTTCTCTAATAATTCTAGAATAGAAAAGAAACAGACAAAAAAAAATCTATTGGGGGTTTTCATATGAAAGAGATTTTAAAATAGGATAAATCATGCATTTTGATTAGGTCAAGAGAGCACAACTTCTATGAAAGCTGCTCAGGAAATTTTTTTAATTCTGGATTTTTTTCCTTAATACAGGTTGCACAGAAAAAAGAATAACAGCAGGAACACAACAAAATAATAATAATTTTTTAAAAAATCAAAAAACCCAAACCACATTTCCTGGCCATTTTATTCCATCAAATGGCCTCCAGCAGCTAACATTATTTTTTTACTACTTTGCCTCTTTTCTCCATTAGAATGAAAAATTGAAAACAAACAGTACAGGAAGCCCATTTCACTTTATTCTACAAATGTAGAATATATTAATTTGAACTATTTCCCTTTTTCTCCAAGTAACAATTATTGTGCGCTGTTGATCCAATTATCACTGAAAAACTTAATTTTGCAGAAGACTTTCACAGGTATGGGTAGCATCGTTAATAATATTTGGTTACCCAGGAATAGTGACCTTCATATCTTTTGGCAGCTCTTGAAGCTTTGCTGTCCATTGTACACTTTCTAAAGAATTTCCAATTTCGCTGACTGACTGTTGCTTCAATGAATTGTCAGAGGACACTGGGTGTACATGGAAGAAGAGAAGTCAAATCAACCCACTCTAAAGCCTACACACTGAAAAAAACACGCAAATTCATTTTTGCAGCTTTTCAAGTCTTGATGCCCAGCAGTCTTAGGAAAAAAAAAAAAGGAAAAATAAAAAAAAAAGGAAGATTAGGACAAATTGTGTAAAAAAGCCATTAGTATATCTTTTATTCATAGGGAGAAAGGAAAATTTCACACAGTATTTGTGCATAAAATTGAAGAAATTGCTAAATTATTCAAAGGGGAACACAGGTTATCACTATATTAATGCAACAGTTCTACTTTTTTCCTTATTTTTTGTTAAGTACTCCATTTGGTATGCTAATGATGCCAGTCCAAAATGACTGATGTCAAATTTGAAATTAATGAGCTTTGCTGGGCAGATTTCTGTTTGTGAAGGAACACCAATGATTAATATGACTTTTCATTAGTAATATTTCTATGAATGGTATGCACACAAATTATACTAAAGGTTATAGGCAATGAATTATTTGAAACTCACTTTTATGATTTATTTGTACCTACAATTTTCAGAAATTTACAAACAGATAAAAAAGTTAGCCAAATTTTCTCTCAAGGAGAAAATTCTTAAATACTTCTACTGACAAATGTAGGATGTGTCAGTAATAATGATTTAATGTTGATCAAACCTCTCCCAGCACAGTCCTTCCATCACATGAATTTTTCAGGTTTCAAGGTTTTGTCAAAATATATTTCAAGTCTGTCTTCTTTTGTTATAAACTTTAATATCCTAGCTATATGACAGTTTTGGGAGTTGGTTTGTACTACTAGTGTATAAGTATGGTAACATTTTTATATCATGGTCAAAATGCACAAAAATTAATAATCAAAAACCACACACTTCCTTCAGGAAAACCTAGATGGAGAAAAGTATCAACTGTAATTTTATACTATTATGTTTTCTGATAAAGACAAAACTCTTTATGGTTTTCTGTCTCTCTGAAGAAGCCTAAGAATGCCATCTGGCAAACCTCAGTTGCAATAAGAAAGGGAAAGCAACTAAGACATAGACAGTGCACATGCATTCTCATTGAACCCTTTCCATTGAGAACTGCTGATGTTTTGAGCTTTACCTCACAACATCACAGCATATTCCTTTTAATTTAAAAGAAAATCTTTCAAAACTAAGATAATGTACCACCCTGTAAGATTTTTTCTGATTGTTAAATTGATGGGATGGATATCCTTATGTCATTTTACATACATTTTACATTTTCCATAAATGAAGGGCAAGTCACACATAGTTTTAGTTTATCTTTTTGTTACTGCCAGTAATTCTGTAGCAATCTAAGTAAGAGTTACATCACTGCTCTCCCTTATATTTATGTGCAGGAATTCAAGGTATGTTATGCTTCATCAGATGTTGAATACAGAATTAGCATTTAAGGTTAAAATGAAGTCCTTCAACACAGATTAAAAATTTGTACAATAAGTATTTTTCTTTAAATCCTGCTTAGAAAATAAAAAATTCATATACTAAAATTAATATTCTATGTCAGATCTAAGTACAGTTACTTTTTTTTAACTAAAAACTGAAGAAAAACACTTTTAACTAAAAGAACAAGCAGAATGAGAAGAACAACTACTTTAAATGCTGGTTTACGTAGTACAGGGTCTGGTGAGACTTAATGCCTTGCACCACAATGAAGGCTACATTTTAAGTGTGTGGGGTGAGACAAAGAAAGAATGTGTCAAAGCTAGAGCAAGCTTACTTTGCCTGACATACTCCCACATTGACTGTTAAACTGCTGCATGAGAGTCTAAAAATCACTTCACTTTCAGAGTAGAGTAGATGCAATTGTTCTTATGCAGTTACTTCTGCTGCAGTACCCTTAAGAATTACTGCTCCCAGAAGACAGATTGGTGTACATTTCCAACCTGCTTCCACCAGAGGACCTTTATTCAGGTTGGTCACATTAAATCAATCATCATCATAAAGCAACTAAGCTGTCACCTATGAGAAGCTCACCAGCTGGAAGGACCACTCTGGAAATTTGAGTTCACCTTACCCACACAGTTTCCATGATAACTGGAAGAGCTAAATAATCCCACTTCCCATTAAGCCCAGGAGTCCTCCTTTATGTTTACAGACAATCACCCTGGCTGAAGCAGTTTCCTCTCAACCCACCTTTTCACTGCAAACAAAAAGCATATGCGTTTAACATTTCACTGCTGGGCAGTGTTACACATACTTTGCAAAAGAGCTAGGTAATCTAAAACCAAATACAAAACAGCATCCTGGAGAAAGAGTGATTTCCTGAATGCCATTGTATACAGTTCTTATTTTTTTAATTCAAAAGAAAAGCATAATGCACCATATGCACTAAAACATCACCTTACCTTTTGAGAAGGCATCCTGAAATATATGAAGAATTCAGTTTAAGCAGATTTTCACAATGGAATGAAACACAAACATGGGACTGCCTGATGTAGAAAAACATTTTTCTAAACCAAATATTTAGACAAAGCAGAGGACTGGGCCTGTAATATGTATCTATCTGTTAATTAGCAACTATATGAGCTCATGCTGCTTACAGCTGGAACAAATCCCCCACAGCATTCTCAGGAAAATCATCGGACTATTCAGACCCTTCTTCATAGTGCAAACATACACATCTAGAATTCTCTTTATCCAAACACATCTCCAAAATCTTAATTTTATTTTCAACATAGTCTAAGTACATAATTTGGAAAGTATAATAGTATTTTAAAGAACTTTAAAGGCATTTAAAGCATGACTTTATTCAGCAAAACTTTAAAACATACTAGTATTTTGATCAATTTCATAGTATTGCTGGCAGAAAAGTTATAAAATTGATTTTATGAAACACATTCTGAAGTATCTAATCAGTTAAAATTTTATTCAACTAGATCTTCAGTTTATGCATTGACAAAAAAAAAAAAAAAACCAAAACCACTTTTTAGAAGTGGTTACAAAGTTGCCATTACAGAAATATAGAATGTAAAGAATATAATTTCTTGCACAATATCTTCACTTAATAAAGCATATTTAATGGAATAGAAATGTAAGGTAAATAGGATCATTTCTGCAACTATTGACAACAAATGAAAATAAATGAGTAATTCAGTCTTCATATTGACCATAAAAGTAGTAAATTTGCAGCAATTTTCTGTTTATTGCTAGCTTTTCTGTTATTGTTTCATTCTGGATCTTACCAAAGAAGCTACCAGAATGGATAAACTGAAAATCAAAGAGCATCTAAAATCATTAAGAATTATTTAAAAATCTCCCAATATGCATTCCTTTTGCCTGTGTGCCTATTTCCTTCTCTTAGTCATTATCAAATATATTTAATTTTAATTTGAGAATTAATTCATGCCTACTGCCTATTTCCTACTAGAATTTGTGTTTGCTACTAAATACTTTTTATCACAATCAAATATGTCCAAAACCTTACAGCCCAACTGCACTTCTTGTCAATACTTTGTGACCCCATTTCTATCGTTATCACTGCGACATAAGGTCCCTTGCCAACTTTGTCAGAGTTTGCTAGGATTATAGCTGCAAAACTTCAAGGTGGAAAGTCTGTAAGAAAAAGGGGTAACACAAGAGCTCTTTAAAAAACTTCTAGCACTAATGACCTTATAATGTATGTGTGGAAAACAAAACAAAGTAAAACGCCACATATACAGGCATTTTCCAGCTCAAGTACTTTTGAATCTGAGCTCTTTCTATGGCCTTTTCACTTTTTTTTTTCTACATTAAAGAATACTCTGAAAATCTCCTCCTCCTTAGCCATTTTCCATAGAATCCTTATGGCTACTAGTGAAGGAAAAAAACTACCTTCCTTGAGTACAGTTATCAAAATCCAAAACCTTAAATTATAAAACATCCATAAAAATGTCATTGTTAAATTTATATTTGCTGGTTATGAGGTCTTTAAAGTGATAGTAAATCAATAGAGCTTACTCTCATTATGGGAGATTCAGGTTCCAATCTGTTTTTGTACTAAACATCTTTGGACTGATTAAAAGTATCAGCGACATTTTCCTGTATGCTGAACTCACTTGTTTTCCAATTAAGCCAACTATGATACCTTTGTTTCTCCAACTAGTTACAGTACTACAATTCTGTAGAATTAGCATCCATATATATACAAAAGTTATCAATGCTGTGTAAGTTCTTAAAAGAGCACAGGCAAACCAAGCTGATTAAAGCATCAGTGTATTATTTGATATTTATCACATTCCCCATTTCAAAATAATTTGTGCTATCAAGCAGTATGTTTGTTTGTGTACTGTCAGTTTCTTCAGCAAAGCCCCATTTAGCAAAGAACAAAGAAGGAAACATTGGCATAATTTTTTCATCACACTTTATCACCACAAAGTTTGGTGGGAGGTCAGTATATTAAGTGATTAATATTGACAGTGTTTGTTGGCTTTGGCTTTGGAAAAATAATGCAGGTATCTAGGATTTTAATAGTAAGAAATCTTAAATATGCAAATGTCAGAGTAATTAATCATTGATTCCCTGTAGACTGCTTATATATTTCATCAGACTATTATTTGATCTGAATAACAGGAACAATTGCCTAATAAACCACATTACTGCTGACACATGAAATTTTGTTATATCAGTTATATACTTGCACAGCAATAGGTGTTTTTAAAGTCCTCTCTTGTTTCTTCTGAATTAAATTGACCCGATTTGACATTTGCCTATGCCAACAACTCAAAATTGTACCTGAATATATAATCAAGTACAATATGTGTCACTCTTAATTGCCATGATTTGGTGCAGGTCATTTCCCACAGTAGTAATTACAGCAAAAGTGGAGATTCTAAAGTATTGCCACAACATATCCTAGATTAAAGAAAATCCCGAAGATAAATTATGAAGACTGTGCTCCAAACTAATAAAGACATTGAATATGTAGAGATTTGAGCTAAACTAGACAACATAGTTCCTGTCTGGTTAGTCTTTTTTTTTTTTTTTTTTTTTTTTTCCCCAACTAGACACACTGTTAGACATTCAACATTGCTGCATGTTTAGGGCCACCTAGCAGAACTGAAAGCTTAGCCTAATAAACTTCACTGCATGCAGTCTCAAAACAGTTCATGTAAATTAGCTGGATATATTATTTTAATGTGCTGTCCACAGGGAGTACAATACATAAATGAGCCATGTCAAATGTTACCAAGTCATTTTTAAAAAGTGAGTAAAAAGCACTTTTTCTTTTAACTGAAAGGTAAATTCATAGTACCAAAACACTATCAGTAGGATCCCTTACTAAGTCAGAAAATGTGTTATCCTTTAATTAAAAGTTCACGAGTTCATGGGGTTTTGTTTCTGTCATAAATGGTAATTACCAAAAGACTACTTTAATGCAATATGAAAGTCACCCTGATTCACTGTCTAAGAACTTGTACCCTATGCTTTGTAATTCTTTCCTAGCTCTAAGACTATGAATACCTGAAAGCAACTCTGAATGTCATCCATCTGCTACTGCAGATTTAGTCTTCCCTGCTTGTGTCACATTAATTTCCTAAGTAAATTCTGCTAGTTTTCTTTACTGTTGTGACACAAACTAATTTCTTAGCTTTAGGAAGAAATGCATTTGATTTGACCCTGATAAACTTTCACTCCTAGTGATATTTATTAGTTGTGACTGATTTTAAATTACAACTGAAAGTGCAACATTAATTTCACATTTCAAAGTTTACTAAAATACATTTGTAAGTTCATATTTAATTATTTCTAATAGCACTAGTTTATTCGGATTAGGTGAACAGTAAAGACATATTATATAGGATATTTGAGTTGTATTGTTTATTTACAGTAGCCACTTATTATTGTGAATTTGTACTGTAAAATAACCCAAATTTGCCAAGAATTTGTAAAGACATAATTTTAATTTATTCTAATTCAAATCCACATTGTCCCTACAATAGATACAATACATGAAGAATTTAAATCCAAGTCCATTTGGCCGGAATAGGGAAAAAATGCTGAAATGCTATTGATTCCTTCCAGTACATTCAAAAACACCTGACTCAACTGTATTTCTACTGACATAACACAGAGGTTTTATTTAGATATTAGCAAACATGAGCAAACGTTTTCATTGCCATACCTGTCATTGTTATTTCTTTTCTCTACCTAGGAAACAGTTAACCTTCAACTACTAATACTAGCTGCTTCCTTTAGCAGAAAACAGTAAATGTCAATAACAGGTCCACTATCCCAAGAGAAATAATGCCTGCAAAAGTTCTCTTTCCCAGATGCACATATATTTAGTGCTGAACAACACCTAACAGCAGACACTTCATGACATACATTTATATGATCTTCATACCTTCTGTTAACTCTACAGTTCAGCCAGCAAATCTCAGTTCCACTGCTCATGGCACCCTTTTAAATGAGTTTATCTTTCTGTTTCCCCTAGATCTTTCTCACCTACTGAAAACAGTGCTATCGGTACTTTTGAATATGCCCCATAAAAGCCCTTAGAAAGCAAAGCTGTTGTCTAGAACTGTCAT
Organism: Vidua chalybeata; assembly: GCF_026979565.1. Classification (NCBI taxonomy): domain Eukaryota; kingdom Metazoa; phylum Chordata; class Aves; order Passeriformes; family Viduidae; genus Vidua; species Vidua chalybeata. Next base: position 20,509,773 of record NC_071570.1, on the reverse strand, counting down.
CTTCATCAGAAGAAAAAATACACACACATTTTACACATATAAAACTTGATGAAAAATTTAAGAACTTGAGAGACATGGACTAAAAATGCTTACAATTGAATGCAGACAAAAATACTCTTAGCATCTAAAACTCAGGCACATTTTATATTAAACAGAATGTCCTGTCACCTGCCATTGCTTTGCAGGTCAGACCATTCTGCAGACCCCTCCTGAGGGAGTATCTCTTTGTTTAGATTTTGTCTGTATTCTACCACACACCTACACCTGCACTGAAGGATGACATTATACAATACTTGCCACACTCAGTTTTTTTAAACAAGTATTCACCCTCAATTTTCTTCACTCATTAAAGAAACAGCAATCCACTTAATGCACCTTCCCACTAAAAACAGTTCCAAGTTACCACGGCCAAGTTTCTCTCTGACCAGAACAGTAACCTGAAAACAGAAATGCATGCACATATATACACACATGCATATATACATATATAAAGATGCGTGTGTGTGTGTATATGTATGTGTGTGAATGCTAAGAAAAGGTTTGGACAATCCCGAGAACACAGGGACAGTAAGCAAGCACAGAGAATTTACTTACTAATGCTGTCCACTCGGACCTCTTTGGAAACCTGAAGGAGTCTCCGCTTTCCCCTCCTGCCAGTCAGGCGCCGCGTTGTGCCCCTAGTCCACACAGGCCCAGAAGGAACTGCAAAGAGAGAGAAGCACATGCTACATCAGGCAGTTCTGTTTTGATGGGATCCAGCTCCACTGCCGCTAGCTCCTGGCGGGGGTAACCCTGTTTTCAGAGCTGACTCCGACAAGAGTCATTCTTCCAAAGATTTTTTTTTCTACAATGATTTTAAATAAATAAATAAATAAATAAATAAATAGGCTTCAGGGGGCTCCTGCGCCTTAAAATCTGCGGAGGGAGGGGGACTGTGGGGGGTGGCGTGGAGGTGAGAGGTAAGGTACCTGCAACTCTCTCCGATGAGGCCGGCAGAGAGAGAGGGAGGGAGGGAGGAAAAGAGCGACGAGAGGGAGGAGAGAGGGAGAGAGCGAGGGGTGGGGAGGAGGGGTGGGGGGGTGTGCGTGTGTGTCTGTGTGTGTGCGGGGCGGGGGGCGCTGGAGCGGCCCTCGCCGCGGATGCGGCGGCCGCCAGCTCTCGGTGCAAGCACTGCCGTCTACAGGCAGGTGGCGAGCGGCCACGAGGGGCTGCGAGGGCTGGTGCGGGGGGCGCGCTCCCCGCGGGGCTCCGCGCAGCCCCCGCCGCCGCTCAGCCCGCTCACCTGCATTTCCTTAACGAGCCACTTGATGGCCGGCAGCGGCGGCAGTCCCCCGGCCCCGCCGCAACTTTGGCGGCCGCGGAGCCGCGCCGCCCCCGCGGAACTGGGGATGGGGAGGTGCCGGCCGCGAGGTGCCGCGCCGGCCGCTGTCCGCGGAACTCTCCACCCGGCGGAGGGTGAGGGGCCGGGCTGGGGGACTGTGAGGGTGCGGCAGGGGCTGCGCCGAGCTCCGCGTGTTCGCGCCGCAGCCGCGCAGGGAGCCCGGTGCCGGGGCGCGCTCCGCCACCCGCCTTCCCCGGCACTGCCTCCTCCCACCGCGCTCCCCGGCGTGTGCGACAAGAGCGAGCTCCTCGCTATTAATAATAATAAGCCTTCCTCCACCTTCCTCTCGCCCTGAGAAAACAATTAATAATGCATTAAAATAATGCACCTTTAAAGCCATTGTCTGGCGGTAATAAAATAATATTACCACTACTTAAGAGAGACCTGCTGTGGATGTGGTGGCGAGGCACGTTTTCCTATCATTCACACCCAAATGTGAGCACACATTCTGCTTCTGGTATTCGTAAGTCTCTTTCCCGTACCAGAGCAACTATCATTATCACCATCAAAGAGAAAGTCTCCAAAGCTGAGTGGAGACACCGAGTCCCCAGGTGGCTTCTGTGGTTGGGCTGCAAGGAGGGCACCCTCCCCCTCTCTTCCGTTCGCCCCAAACCGATCTCATCTCTTCTCTTTTGCTTATACGGGTGGGTTAAACTCTGCGTTTGGCCCTTTTAGTGTTTTCCCTTCCGTTCCTCCCCTGACGGTAGTTTGTGTATTTTAAATAAAGATTTCATTCTGCCAACCCGCAGGAAGCTTTTAACAAGATGCAGCTGAGCGTGTCGATATCTTATATCTTTTTACTGCTGCTCCGGCGTGTACATCAACTCCAAATTCCTTTCTTTTCTTCTCCGCCTGATACTGTAGCATCTGAGACGGCGGTGGCGACAGAAGCGGAGCGCTTCTCCCGAGGGGGCACTTTTACTTTGCCCTCAAAGTATCTCTCAGCAATGAGACCCCTTGGTGCCGCCTCCCCTCCCTCCTCTCCCTCTCGCCCCCCCTCCCCGTTCCCGCTTCTTCACAGCAGAATGCTGGGGTGATTGCTGTAATATTTCCAGTTCCACTGATAACACTACACGGTCTGAGAACAGACGGGGTGGGGGGAGGGGATTTTCGTTTTAGTTAAGGATACAGTTTTGTGTTTGCGCTATTTTTAATTAAGATTTTTCCAGAAATAGATCCCATCGAGATTTAATTTGCAAAGGTATTTCTAACTCCGGTCAGCACTGTCTTCCAAGAGGAACATATTCAATCATTTGCCTCCCCACAACAATGTGCAAATGTTTTTCACAAACCTTAAACCTTATATGAAATTGTTTTTTTAAAAAAAGGCTTTTGTTGTTGGGGTATCTTTGTGTACTGTGGAGTTTGACTGGGGGCGTATTTTAGTGCTTTTGGGTTTGAGTTGGTTTTTTTGTTGGTTGGTTGTTCTTTAAATTTTCACTTCATCTGCATTAAAGTTAAACTTTGTTCAATATGCCGGCAAACCTCCTATTGATTTCTGGGGTTTGAGAAACGCTTTCCCCCTCCTCCCTCTCCCCTCCTCTGGGGATTTTTTTGAGGCAAGGTGATTTCTTTCCGTGATAGGCGTTTCCCAACATTTACATGTGCAGTACTATTTTGCTGGTCCCCTGCTACTCCACAGATGCTGAGCCGCACGCACTTCCTCGTGCTGTGGCACCAGGTTAAGCCTGAGAAGCGGCACTGCACGGGCCTAAGCCTCTCCAAAAGCTCAGCTCAGCCTCCGGGGAAGGCCGCGGGGTGAAGCATCCCTGCCGGGGCGCGGGCCGGGGCGCGGAGCAGGGCGGGCGGGGCTCGCCCCACGGTCACCGCACGGCAGCAGGTCAGGCGGAGCAGTCCACACACAGCCCGAAACAGGGCCAGAGGAGGATCTTTCCCGTCCTAGAGGTGGCAGAGGGCGCGCCATCCTCCTGCGGATATGATTTCATCTGCGAGGTTCACCCTGCGCAAACTAGAGAGCTACCTTTAAAAGAGTGTAGGCGACGAAGAGCACCTGGTACTGACTATTGCCGGCTTTTCTCTAAGCTTCACTTCAACTCAATTTGACCTAGTTTAAAGCATGAAGGTTCAGAGTTTGGGGGGAGGGGTGGGAAGGACAATAAAAGAAGAATAGAAAAAAATTTTCCTCCACGTTCTTCCTCCCAATGGTGTTTTACCCTTTGGTAGATCATTTGTGAGTAGTACTTTAATTTGCAATGAAATATGACATTGCTAATTATTTTAGAACTGATCTTATCTGTACAGTAAAATACTGCTAAATGCAGTAGAAAATTAGGAATTCTAAGATCTTTACAGTCCATTTCAATATGGAATTATTTGTTTTCCATTCTTATGTTCGTTTCAATCTTCAGTCCTTTCACTTTTATTTTTTTCATGTTTACATGTTTCTGTTTTACTATATATTATTCCTGCATTTCACTGGACATTTCTTCCAGGAGTAATAAAGTGATTTATATTATATTTCATGAGTACCAAAGTTTTGTTCAGTATCGTATCTTAAAGAGGTTGCTTCATGATAATTAACAGTGAAGTCCAAATGAACCACCTATTCTGCATCCTGAGCATTACACTATGTTTTTAAAGTTTGTGACAGGCAGACATGAATTTAATATTAAAAAATATTGTATAGTTGGTCACAATAGCAACTGGAAGAAAAATCATGGGAAGGCAAAATAACACAGAAATAAACTAGAAATAAAAATAAAATGTTCCGAATATTAATGTAGAAGTTAATGTATATCAGAATTGAGAAAATCTCCCAGCTGCAACGTTTGCCAGAATTTATGACTTCTGCTATTTGAAATAACTGACGTTTAACAGAGACAGTGCTGCACTATACCCAACTAGTACAGTAGGAAAGGTGGTTTCTGTATCTGCTTTTTTTTTTTTTTTTAGAATTTAGTTGTAATAATAAATATTCAGTTTTGTACATCAACAGCACTTCTTTTGGGGTATAATCTATTTCATTTTTGCAAGCTATGCATGAAAACTATGACTGAGGTTGACCATTTAAGAAAAATGATAACGAAGCTTGAGCAAAACAAAATGCAAAGCTGACAGTTTAAAGGTGCAAAATACTGTCATATTTTACTTCCACCTTTTGGTCTCTGTGGGGACACAGGCTTCTTTTTTTTCAACTAACTTCAATCCTCAGACCTTTTTGCTTTTTGTGAACTATAATATCTAAAGAAAAGCATTAGGCATTATGACATGTAGCATATTTATAACCACAATGAACGGAAAGAGGTTGAATTGTCCCATCCCAAAATAAAAGTTATGAGATAAGAGGAATAGGAAATACACAGGAAAATATGTAGCAAGAAATGCTTTGTGAAACTGCTCTTGATCATTTTTTCTGGGACAGTCTAACCTCTCCTGCATGAAACTGAGAAGATGACTCAGCGATTTGAAACCACCTGGAAGGCAAAAAGGACCATTCCTGCAAAGACCAGGTGCCTGCAAGCAGCTCTGAAAATCTGGTATCCTCATATGATTAATTTGTGTGACATGGGTTTGTAAATAGTTCTTCATAGCTGTTTTTTCCTTCCTCATACTGGTCAGAGCTAAATATTCTAAGAAACCAATAAAACATTAAATTAAGAAGTTACACATTGTTATGTTAATATACTTTCACAATAACCGTGTTTTAAGGGGAACTGGAAAAGATGATACATATTTTTTCTCATAAAACATAATTGCCCATTGTTCAAAGTCTGTGTCTGTATGCTACACATATTTCAAATGTGCATATGATGGGAGAAATTAAGAGAGATTTGCGTTCATATATGTGAATTAGCTTTCTTACAAAATAAGAGAAAATTATCTTTAACGAGGTGATTCTTACCGTTGGATTGCAAGGTTCCTAAAAATGTATTTGCTGATATAATCTTTCATTGTCAGGTTGCTGAATGAAGTTTTTCTGCATAAAAAAGGCTAGTTATGCACCCATGTTTGGCTAAACACCCCATGGGTGATAATGGGAACTTTTTCTGGGAACTACTGCTGCTCAGAAAGAATGAAAAAAAGAAATTTTATTTCAGGACAGTAATATTTATATATTAACTATGTTCATTTATAGAAGAACCACCATAACTCCAAATATATTTACTTTAATTTAATTACCTTATATTTACTTTAAAATTGTTTGGCAATTGTACCTATATTTGATAGTACTTTTGTTAAAAATCTTTAAAAGGAAAACTAAAATTTTGAACCTATAATGTCATATGGTTTGCTCTTAACTGTCTTTTTACTTTTGATCAAGTGACTAAATGAAGAAATGAATACATTATGAAGAAAGTATTCTTTCCTGTATGACTGAGTGCTGTGTTATTTTTTTTATTATTCTTAACCTTTTATGTGTTAACAGTGTCACATTGCACAAAAGAATGCATCTATTTTTAATAAAATGAGAGGAAACCTTGATAATTTAAACTGTAGAGCCTGAGTCAGAGCATTTGGATCTTGCAATCTTGAGTTATTGTGCCCCCTCTCTGTAAAACTCTATTTAGGCACCTATGTTTGAATACACAGAACTGCTGTCCTTTGTTATTTCTGTAGAGTAACAATCATCCACATAACAAAACTTCAGGGCAATTCTATGGAACATGCTTACCTCTGGCTAGGCACCTGCTTAATTTTAACCAAGCAGTCAAAAAAGGAAAAAAACAGCTTGATGTCTTTGTGTCTAAGTAGATTTCTTAGTGTTAGTTATCAGCCTGGGAATAAACATGAAGAATTGTGCATCCAACATCAATGTATGTTTGTATTATTATATTTCCTTTCCAAAACAACTGATGTGAGATTTGGAAGACCATCTGACCAGGCCACAGGTTGGAGCAGTATATCAATATCAATGCTCAAGTAAGCCTTGAAATATACCAGGGATTTCAGTCTGCATTAAAACATGCATTGAAGTTTAATCAGATTTTAGTCTATTATGGATTTAGATTCTGATCTGCAGTACTGAAGATAAAGTAAGATTTTGTCATTTAATTTAGTGAGGGCAGGATTGGTCTCCAAATGAGTAACCACATCTCTGTTCTTAAGCAGACAACCTGGGAAGAGCTTGACAAGTGTTTCATTAATCCACCTACTGATATTTTGGTTGCATTTCTTATACAGTTGAAACACAGTCTGAAGATAACTTAAGATTTCTGAAATGAAAGGAAAAAAAACAATGTAGTTCTCACCTTGAAGCCTCTTTTCTTCACTAATTCTTACAAGATATGTCTTGAGCATATGTTTTTTATCCTTGACTAAAAAGAAGTTAACTGTTAAAATAAAAGTAAAAATATGATGATGAGAGAATAAGGAGATGCATTTTTGTAAAAAAGATGACTGGTGGCAGAATTTCTTAAGGCAAATAATGATGTACCTCATGATAAAAAAATAATAATTCTGTTTATGGTCTTTTAATAACAACCTCAATAACAACCTTAATAACAACCTTTAATAACAATCTCTATTATACTAATGGTTTAAAGAAAGAAAGGTATTTGGTTAAGTCCCTGCTGAAGTGTGTGTCAGGTAAGCATGTCATATTTAATTTGTGGCCTAATGTAATACATGCTGATGTATTATATGTCAAATCATGGCTTCATACACCAAAAAATATCTTCCTCTTTCTTGGCTTATATTTCTGATTATTTTACATTTGCACTTAAGGGTTTGATGTGTATTTCTAGAATTTCTCCATGAATTAAAAACCAAAAGTTTTATGTTCTTGGTCTATGTTCTTTCATAGACTAAACCTATGCAACTAAAAATGTTCTGTAAACAGCTTTTAAAATGCTTATTAATAAAAATTAGTTGAAGAATAAAGTCTTCAGTGAAATAAAGTATTTTAAAGAATAGAAATGTTGTTTGCCAAAAACATTTCATAATGTCTGCTAAAGAGGAATGCTTATTCTGTATAATTCAAGTTTTGGTGAAAAATTAATTTATTCACTTTTTTTTTCCTAAGGTCCAATTAGGTTTCAGCAGCCTATCTAAATTAATATTTAGCCTCATTATGGTGTGTTCTATTACCTCTGGAGGTATATAAGTGGAGGCATGACTGTTTGTTATGCTCTAGTCTCCGTTATACCTTTTCTGCTTTCATTGCAGAAATAGGTGTATATTTGCAGATCAGACACTATTCTTAAACTGTAACATACGTCATGTGGTAGCTCTACATTCGTTAGGAGTCCTCAGTTTTCACTGAAATCCAAGACTTATAACTAAAAATGTTTTCAGCAACTTTTCCATTTAATTCTATAGAATATAAACTATTCATGGAAAAGAGAATGCAATACAAAAAATAATGCAAAACTTCCAAAGTTCTTGGAGTCACCCCTCCAGATGTGGAGAAGTAAATGTACTGAGGTGCCAAGAAGGGTTTGGTCAGCAACAATGTCTCTACTTCCCTAGAATAACTAAAATATCAAAAGAAACTCAATGACATTGCCATAAGCTCATGCATAAAAGCTGAACAAATCCTCTATGTGTTATTGCACGGATCTGTAGGAAGCTAACTACAAGTAGGAATTATCTCACATTTCTTCTAAATATGAAATAACATCAATAAAATTACTGGCAAAAAAAAAATTGACAAATATAATGCATATTTTTTTAACATGACCAAGAACTGTGACATGAAAAAGACAGGAAAAGATCAGAGGAAGAAAAAAAAAAAAAAAGAAAGAAAAAGAGGAGGGAAAAATAGTGGATGTACCCAGGTTAATGTAACAGCCTTTTCTTATTCATGGACATCGCCTTTCTGCAAACCTATTTTCATGATTCAGCAGTCTAGAATCTATGATTTGCAATACTAGATCTATGAGCAGTGAAGGAAAATTTTGGTGAAACTTGTAGAGAGGATAGATGACAGAAATTGTACAACCTGGGTCTGAATTATCAGTATTTTCAGCAATTTTCTATGACATTAGGTAAGTGATACAGTTTCACACAGCTCTACAGTGCCAATACTGGTACTGGCATGCATAATGATGGTGAACCAACATTAAAGCCTATGGATGAAGAAAATTAAATCTGAAGTGTCACTGCTGTTGGGAAAATACTGCCAGAGAAAGCAATATTTTAAGATGTGATGCAGACTTTGCATACTCAACAGAGTGTCTTCAAAGTTTTATAGGAAAAATACTATAATGATGTGCCAAAGAAAAAATATTTTTAAAACTTTTTAAAGTTTAAATTCATTAAGCATTTCAGCAGATGAAAATGTGTACATTTCTGGACAAAGTTCTACAATAAAACTTCCTAATAACAATTCTGTCTGTAAGTGTATTCTCAAAGAAACACTGATACTCTTCCAAGAGGTAAAAAAATTGACTATCAGGAAATAACTCATCCACCCACTGCAATTTTTTTTTACTTGATTACTTAGAGGGAAATACTTCTAAAACTATAGGTTATAAATGCTAGCTGCTAAGGTAGAAAAAGTTAGAATTTTAACTTCTGTAAACAGGGAACCCTTCCTCTTTTCAACGTGAAGCACTGGGTACACCATGAGGAACTGGTACATAGGTCATATCGGGGTCTCATATTTTATCATTCTTATATATTATTTACACAGCATATTAATTTTTTTTCATTTCATCCAAAGTCACCCACAAAAGGTCAGATAGAGTCTATTTTCTGCCAGATATATCATTACATAATAAATAAATTTAGTGTTATTGTTGTAAGATTACTTGAATATTTAAAGCAACTTTGATAAGCCAAGAGATAATATTATGGTATTATCTTTCCACTATTATATTTAGTACAGTGTATGACCTAGAAATTCCAAGCTATTCTGTCAGATTCCAAGTGAGTCACAGATAATTTGATTTTTCTGTAACAAAAATTCTGAGTATAAAAAGCAAAGTGAAACTGAAAAGAGCATGTGTGGCTTAATGGGAAATTTAAGCATTTTTCCTCTCACTTTCTCTGAAGTTCTACTTGCATTTGTCACTAGAAAAATCTTTCCAGTACACACTCTCTTAGTCTGTCTTACCTTTTTAGAATGTCTCCTACAAATGATTGTACCATGCCGAACACAGTAACTATAAGGAGACAGCGCAAGAAGACAAACAACCCTTAACTTAGAATTTGATTAGAACCAAAAATTGCAGAAATATACAATGCTTTCCATGGTCTGACAGATTATAACACTTAAATATATCTTAATATATAGCTTGAGAAAGTGTTGTGGGTTGGGTTGATTTAGTCAGGAATTTTATTAATATTAGTTAGGTTGGTTCTAAGTACCCCTATTTTCCCTCACAATGGTTTGCTCCAAGTTGTTTACCACGGGAGCTCTTGTCACTCAGACATGTCAATCTTCTCACCTCATACAGTTTCCTCCTTACAAGGTTCTGTCAGTCAGGGGTTGACACTCCCTGTTGGGGTGTCTGTCTTGTAGCCACTGCCTATGTCTTCATGAAAGTTCTGCATCAATCACCCCACCTTTGCACTCCTATTTGTCCCAGAACACTGTACTCACCTCTGTTATGTTCCCATAGGTTGTTATGTCCTATGTCACTCCCCTGTTGTCTGTCCCTACTGGGCGAGGCAGGTTTCCACCCCTGTCCACCCACCCCTACTTAACTTAATGCTTTCTTTGTCCCGTCGCCATTTTGCCTTGCATCATGCTGGGAGTGGTTGCTCCAACCATTGCTGTGACCACGCATGGAATAAAAGCTCTCAGGCCCACAGGCAAAGTGTCCTTCTCTCGTTCCTTCACTTCCTCTCAGTGTGAAGCTACCGAAGCTGCGTTACCCACGCCAAAGCGCTCAACACTAGCAGGGAGGCAAATGCCGTAAAACTAGAGCGCCCGTTCACGTTGAGACTACAGTCTTACAAAGGCAGTGCTAGTCAGGGCTTTTTGGCTGCTTGAGGTCCTAGCAAGTAACAGCCGCAAGAAAGAACCAAGTCAGTGTATGTTTCAATACTCCTATGATGGAGGAGGGTAATAGGCTCCATAGCAAAATTCACTCACACAGGGAAACTATTAGTGTACAAGTAAACCACCAAATTCTAAGCCATTATTTTTAACTCTTATATGTTAATGTATAATAAAAACAAAGGTTGTTTTTGTTTGTTAAGTCCCTAAATATGGTTTTGTGTAACTAGTTTCCTTAGCGTTAGACCAGATATACAATGGCTTTAAAAACTCAGAATCAGGCCCATGAGTATTTCCAGATGAGTTCCCCCAATATCATAGTCTGACCTTCAGTGATCCGAGTTCTAACAGAAGAAACTTTTCCTTTTAACTCCACCATGAAACTGAAGTACAGTAAAATGTCTGCATAAAAGAAACCAGAATATCTCGTCTGCTTAATTACCAACTTTTCAATTACAAAAAAATCAATAAAACCCTTCCAGTTCCAGTTAAATAAAGTTAATAAAATAAATTAATTTTTGAAAAGTTTACAGTGTGAAAGAAGTTTAATCAAATATTATAGAATTCTGGGAGCTGGGTCCTAAATATTCCTAACACAGCCCTAAAGGTGGGGTGACCAAAGACCTGTTTATTTTGATAGCTTATGTAATAATGAATGGCTTATTTGGTTATGATCCTTTATTTAGACTGCCATTAAAAACTTCAGCTCAGGCTCTTCTTATTGCTTCAGTTAAGCATCAGAACACCTGGCACAGACCCTGAGAAGTGATCCCCATTCAGTATGGCCAGGACAAGACTCTTTGCCCTTCTCAGGCTGGCATTGGGACTAATAGGCCCATGGCATCTGTGCATTCCAGCTCAACTAAAGTGAAAAGTAATATATAACCTCTGATATTGTCTACATGCAGTCACAGAGTATGTAATCATTATAATTTATTACAGCAACTCAAAGTAAGGAAATGATGATCATTGCAAAACAGAAGTTCTTTGCAGTTCACAACAGCATACAGACAATACTGGACTTACCGTTCAGAGAAGTGAATTTTCAGTTTTCAGCTCATAAAGAAACTATTAGTCCCCCAAAATAATGATGAAGGGAAGTAAAATAATTCCCATGGATTGCAGATAGTTGCCTGGTAGCTAACACAAACCATATAAATCCTGGAATTTTCTTCATTTTTACAGAAGCCAGTCTAATTCAGGAATAGAATTAATGTATTTCGGATTCATGTGTTCCATTCTTTCAGGATGTTTCATCCTTTGCTCACTTGTTGTGGGTTGGATTAGTTTAGTCACAGATTTTATTCATGTTAGTTAGGTTGTTCTCTGTACCCCTATTTTCCCTCACAATGGTTTGCTCCAAGTTGTTTACCATGGGAGCTCTTGTCACTCAGACATGTCAATCTTCTCTGTTCACACAGTTTTCTCCTTACATGGTTCTGTCAGTCATGGGTTGTCACTCCCTGATGAGGTGTCAATCTTGTAACCACTCTCTGCTTCTTCATGAAAGTTCTGCATCAATCACCCCACCTTTGCATTTCTATTTGTCCCAGAACACTGTACCCACGTTTGTAATATTCCCATAGGTTGTTATGTTCTATGTCACTCCCCTGTTGTCTGTCCCTATAGGACGAGGCAGGTTTCCACCCCTGTCCACCCACCCCCTTGCGGCTTTTGTTCACTATGACCTCAGGCAGCTCGGAAGCCTGCTAGAGCCACCCTTTGGTGAGACCGCAGCTGCCACGTGCACGGGCACTCCAGGGCTACGGCGTTTGCCTCCCTGCTAGTGCTGAGACCTCCTGTAACCACTCCCCTGTCTGGCCTCAGGAACCCCTGTGTCCGCTGCCCCATCCCCACGATCCCACTCAGCCTCGGTGCCCACCCCTGCAGTTCACTAGTTGGTCGCTGTCCTACGTCATCATCGTGGCACCCGTACGGATTGGGGGGGGACGTCTGCCCTCCCTATCACATCCCCTAGATCATCCTACTCCCTCCCGGGTCCCAGCACCATTTCCCCCACGTGGAGTGGGAAGCGCGGGTCGCTACCCCCCCACGGCAGCTCTCAGCGATGATAAAGCCTTTCTGCCTTCCTTCATGGGTGATCTGGACATTCCTTCACTCTTTATCTCAGATCCCTGCGCGGGCGACTGAAGCCGGCAGACCCCGACCCGCGTGCTGGTGCCAGTGGCACGCGGGAGAGAAGCGGCGGACCTGAAAGTCCGGGGGGAGGCAGCGACAGAGGGTGTCAGAGCTGCCCCGAACCCGGGAGAAAGAGTGCGACGCTGCAGTAAGCAACTTGGAGTGAACCATTGTGAGGGGAAAATAGGGGTACAGAGGACTTACCTAACATTTATTAAAATCTCTAACTGAACCAACCCAACCTACAACACCCCTTATTTAATCTGTTGCAAGCTTTTTGTCCAGGGTACATTTGCGCCGCATGCAGTCCAGAGAGCATCCCACCACGCATGGGGGAATAAAAGTTCTTTGGACCAGCAAGCAAGTGTCCTTCTCTCATCCCTTCGCTTCCTCTCAGTGTGAAGCTACCAAACCTGCGTTACCCATGCCGGAGCACTCAGCACTAACCCTGGAGTGCCTGCTCATGTGGCGGTTATGGCCTTACAAAGGCAACACTAGCCGGCGCTTTTCGACTGCTTGAGGTCGCAGCAGGTAACCGCTGCACTTACTGACATTTGTCAGCTGTAGAATAACTAGCTAATTTAGCTCTGCATTCCTGTAGAGGGAAAGAATGAGGGAAAGTGTATATTCTTACATGACTTCTCAGCTTTAGGTTGTTAGGTGAATCAGCTACTGGCTGAACTGTGTGAAACATCCAAGGTAAAATATTTGCCAAGTGTTGTTTCTCTAATAATTTCAGGAAGTTTGATATCATTGTATTCTGGGCCTTCTCGAATGCCAATAACTTCATTCACCTTATTCATATTCACCTTTCTGTTCATTTGGCATAGAAAGGATTTAGCTTTGTATATCAATACATGGCATCTTGGGCTGATAATATATCTCCCAGAATTTTGGCTCTCAAATCAGTTTGCAAAATCCCATTACATATAACTTCAATCCTCTTATTTATGCTTGAAACCGCTTTTTGAAAACTGTCTAACCTTTATTAAGAACATCTATCTTTGCTGTCAGCTTTTTTTTCAGTTTCGTGATCTTTGCTCTCACAGTAGAGAGCATGCTCTCTCTGGGTGGACACAGGGAAGACAACATGGGAACACTAAGTTCACTGATCTTAATTTCAAAATTGAGTCTAAAGCACCTTTGTTTCTGTAAAGCGTTTAAGCTGCAGAAGACTTAGAGGGGGTTAAAAGTAGTCCATCTGGTCCTTAAAACACTGCAATTAGCTGCTTGAAACTGTGTATTAAAGACATTAAATGATATTTACAAGCTAGATTATACTCCTTGTCTTTTCTATACTAAGGGTTTGTTGTTTTGTTTTGGGTTTTTTAATATATTTACAAATCACAAATAATGAAAAATTAATGAGTGCTTGATTGTGTCTCCTGTTTTTTGATGCTCATTAGCCTGATAGTAAGTTTACATGTAAGGAGAGTACAAGTGTAGCTATCTACTAAAAACACAAGCAAAAAAGAAGATTTCTGGAGGGTGATATAGGTTCTAGATGGTCGAACCAACAATGGTGCACAGCTGGATCTGCTCACAGGTAACTCTAAGGATACAGAAGAGCAGATGAATGTGTGACAATCAGTGGTTTTCTTGGATGTAGTAGTGGCATTCAAGTTCCAGTTCACAAGAAAAGGGCTCTAGGAACAAATCTACTTTTAGAGGAAATTTCAACTTAATTAAGAAAGTGACACAGGACATATCCGGGAGGGCAAAAGAGGTCAGGAAAACTGGTTACTCTAATGATAGAAAAGTCCATACTGAGATAACAGGTAGATGTATTAACAGATAAATTTGACTAACCAAAAAATCATGGCAGAGTTCCAGTGGGAGAAAAAAAAAAAAAAAAAGTAAATACAGAAGTAGCTGACTTTGGTCACTGGAAAACTAATGGATTCAGTTTATTTCACTCAGAGAACTGTGAATAATGGGCCACACTAGAAACTGTTAACAAGGTGAACCATTCAGGGGTATTTCTGGGACCTAGGTTGCACTATTTTTTTTGTCAGGGACCTGCAGGAAGTGACACAGGGCAACTGCCTGGGTAAACCCCAGAACAGCCTCGTCTTCCTGATGGCTGAGCCTGCTCTGGGCTTGTCAGGGCCCCATCAAACTATATTACCCTTCACTTAAACCAAAAATTTGATGTTAAACAGAAGAAAAGGAGGAAAGCAGGAACACAGAAACTGTCCTGGTTCCAGCCAGGATATGGTTAATTTTGCAGTAGCTGGGAATGGTCATGACTAGAGCACTGGGGCTGTTCTAGTCAACCTCATATGATTTCTGGGGGCAGGGGAAAAGAAGTCTCTTTCAGGGCGAAAATGTTCCTATGCTTGAGTAAGTGTGGCCAATAGAGTGCTGGGGTGGCCCTAGTTCCAAGCCAGAGGAAGAGCTTGGGAGATTCTGGTTCCAAGCAGTTTGGGAATTTTCTGTTGCCAGGGTTTTCCACGGTGAGCAGTAGCATTTCTTTTCTTGTACCCTCTGTCACTAGTATTGCTTCTGTTGATGTTACTGTTATTTTTCTTATCTCATTGCTGCTTCCAGTAAATTGTTCTTACCTCAAGCCATCATATTTGCCTTTTGTGTCTCCAGTTCTGCTGTCCAATCCACTGCAGGGACAGACAGTGTGGAGAGTCTCAGTGGAAGCACTTAATTAGGAAGAACCATTCTTAAACCACAACAGAAACACATTTACTTTTTTTACTTAACTCTGATAATAAAATACACAATGAGCCAGAGGAACTACAAATTCAAACAGGCCTATAGAATTACATTCAATTATTCACTAGAAAGAAAAAGAGAGTATCTGCTCTATACTACCTGGTATCTTTATCCACATAAATAATAGGATTGTATTTTTTCAAAAGTTTTTCTTAATTAAATTTAGTATTAGCTTTAATATTGTTGTTGAAATATATAAGCTTTTTTTAAAAATTCCTAAATTATTAAAGACATATTATTTGCATAGAAAATCATAAAAGTTCAGAACACAAATATATGAATATGCCTATGCTGCAGAAATATTTTGTTCTGGAATAACAAAAAAAATTACCTATGAATTCTCATGCAAAACTAATTAGGATTTTATTTTAATCAAAATTTTTTAGGATTATAATAATATACATAAAAAATTCCAAAAATAAATTTTACATTTTTTAAACTTTTAATTTTTAAACTGCTGCATATTTTACAGACAAAATCTACCAAAACAGATAAAAATAACCTCCAAAACTTTAAAACCCAACCCTATACTCTTAGCCTAAACCAAGAATTTTTAAACATTCAGACAAAAAAAAATACATAAAAAATATTTCACAGTTTGAAAAATCACTTTATGTTATACTGAAAAAAGGTCTCTTCATAGAAATTGTAATATTCCATTCGCATTCACAATACATCAGAATGCAGTAATTTTTGCACTTTTTGGGAGGGAAAACACCAACATATGTGGATGCTACTTCTGTAAACCATTTCTCACATGGTTACAATTTCATAGGAGGATTTAGACTTTTTTTATATATATTTATTATTTTTAACAGAAATATTATCTCATTCACTGTCCTTTTACTCGGAAAGAGCAGGTCCTTAAGACCACTCTCACACCTTTGTTGGTTTTAAACTTCCAAGGGTGCTCTAACTTTAGTAGAATTTGAGAATTTTTGTGACTGCAGTTTGTTTAGTAAATTATAAATGAACTTAGGAGTTCATCAATGGTTATTTTTCAAAGTCTCCTTTAGATAAAAAACTTTCTTCAAAATGAGGAAGATCTGATTACTTTTGAAGCCACATTCAGACAAGAATCTTCACACAAACCGCCCACCAATAAAGGTTCCTCTGTGTGTCAGCATTCAGTTTTTCTGTGTAGAATAACTTCAGAATCTTGATCTCAAATTGGTTTGAGAGAGGGAAGAACTCTCCATTCCTATATGTCAATTTACACTTAAAAGTAAAGATAAGTTCATTGCTTCCCAAACATCCCCTTTGGCAATGAAAGCTCAGCAGTCCAAATTGCAATCTCACTAGAATGTGGCAATCTCCTCCAGTTTATGCTATCACAACTTCATTGAAACAGATAACTAGGGTGTTTTCTCAGTGTTGCTGAACATTTATTCTCAGAGATTTATTCTACTGAAAATCAGCAGGACTGTGCATGTGTACAGCACACCTTGCCTCTTACCATGTACTCCACTGATGATGCACCAACCCAGTGCTATTTCATACCATTTTCTCTCAGGTGTTGTTCTGTAATACCACCAGAAGTAAAAAGGTATATTTGTTTTTGTCATAAAAACGTGTACTCCTGAGGCAGTGACTTTCTGTTTGTAGAGCAGCTGGAGTGTTGTTGGGCCCTCTGAAAGCTAGCAGCATATGAATAGAAAAGTCTCAGCAATGCAAACAGAAAAGTCTCAGCAACAGAAAATAAGTTAATCATACGCCTTAAACATACTCTAAGAATATAAAAAATTAACAAGATGTTGTTATATGGACAGTTTTCCTTAAAAGTGTGGCCATACATTGAGTTCTATGGACCTGTTGACACTCTTGAAATTTTTTTTTTTGCTGTGGAGCTGTCAGATGTTGTGCTGATGATGCTATCTGAAATCCAGAGTACATACCCATAGTAGCTTGCTCATTATATTTCAAACACAAGATATTTTCCTGCAGGCTTTTGGTGCTCCTGCCAGCCAAAACAAGTACTACAGACATTCTGACCCCTCACTTCGTATATATATTTTTCTTTTTAACCTTATAAAAAAAGAATAGTTCTACTCCATTAATAACAAAAATGAAAGCTCTTCTTTGCAGGAGGAACCACAATTTTCTGTTCTGTATGATGAAGGTTTCCCTGTCTCTTGAGGACCTCCCAACCTCTCCACCTGCCTTTGCTGAGAACTCACTATCTTAGAACCATTCAACACTCATAACATCTTCACTCCTTAGTCTGCAAGATTTTGTTATTCTTTCTTCAAGGTATTAGGACTCTGAGCTTATTTCTAATATTACACCACATTTTGGAGTTTTGTTTTTCTGTGTGCTTAGGAGTGTGGGTAGTCACCCTCCTGGGCTTTTAGTGGGCTCAGTTCTTTGGTGGATAGGACCAAAGTAGACCAAGTATTTCACTACCACTACTGTCCCTTTCCAGGCCCCAGGAATGCCATTGTTTGTGAAACTATTATGCTCTTCATAACTATTTTCAGCTGTATCTCCAGCTGACTAATTATGATGTCAAGCTCATCAAGCAGGTCATCCTATAGGGATTGAGTAGAGAGGGACATTATAAATCAAGATTATAAATAAAATATTATGACATTTTAAATAAAATTATAACATTATAAATAAAGTTAGTTTCATCTTCTGTCTCTCTCACCTCAGCTCAGTTTTTCTAGTATCTGAAGAGGTGTTTCAGAAAACTTATCTGCTATTAACATTTCCAACTATACTTTGATTTTTCTTCAATCATAAAAAAATGAAGAAAAAGGCAAAGCAATACAAAACTGATATCTCATCTGTTCATTTTCACTATATTGTAATAAGAAAATTCCTTATATCGTAGTAAGAAAATTTTAGGTTTTTTTTATATAAAAATCTTAAATATTATTTATCTGTTTAAATGGTTCTTATACTAGAAGTTTATAGCAAACATGCTTTTGATTTTTCCCTACAATTAAGATGGACTTACAATTTACTGTGTTACTTATTGTATTGAATTTACTATATTATTTACAAGTAATAGATGACATATAATACTTTATATGCCTACATTTTAATTGCTTACATAATTTATTTAAACTTCTTAAGAAATCAAGGGAATTCTGATTTTTTTTTTTTTTCATTTTGTCAATACAAAAGATCTCCAAATAGCAGCAGAGAAAATACAGCTTTCTCAGAGGAGATTTTTTTTTTGGACTGATGGGTTTTTTATTAGTTGTAATGGTACTACTTTAAACTTAGAAAGCCTACTGTGATCCATGAAATTTAGGCACTCCTCATCCATGATCCTGTTGTATATGAAAGAACCAAAGATCATATGCCTTTTTACACAGATTGTGACATGACCCATTCTAAAAGAGATAAGGTCCATTCGGAGTGCAGGATCCATGTTTTCTGGATTAGTGACTCTATCTGAATGTCCTACAGCTGCATTTTGGGATGATGATGTCTGCAAAACAATTCACTACTACTTTACAATTCACTGCTTTAAAAATTACAGTGCCAAAGAAATGAAATAGGTTAGTGTTTGTGAGTCTGTTTCCAACACACTTCAGGTAAAACCAAGTAAAACTTTTTATAGAATTTAAATTCCTCAATACCTTTGAAGAGACTTATAAGAAATTTGTGGATTATGTCAGTGGATAAATAAGCATTTTGAGGAAAAAGTGACTGATTATCTAGTACTATTAGTGTGTGCTACATGCAACAATTTTTTATATATATGGGTACCTAGTATTCTGCATCGGAAGACTTTTTTTGAATAAAGATAGGGCACTATCATAGTTAACAGTCTCATTTGGGGTTGTTCAGGGTTTTTAGTCTGCTAAGTCCAAATCTGAAGTTTAGAACCACACAAATCTGTACACACCAGGGGAGTTGAAAATCTGGTAATTTTTATTTCCTTCTTTCACATAAAATCCTTGCAAGAGAAATCATGTTGTGTCAAATTGCAGATTGATTGCATAGATATGTTGCACATCTCAGAATCCTGGTGCACTCCTTTCGAGAGCTTTTTTAGACCTGCTTCTTTGACTCTGAAACTTCCATGGAACACTATCCACATTAAACTGTATCTGAGCTAAACCTTGTGAAACAGGATAGAACTCATTCTCCTACAACGTCTAGTTGCAAACTTGGGTACAAACTTGATACAGGGATAATGAATCCTTGATCTCAAAAACACTAAGATCAACCAAATAAATACAAGTTTGATGAGTCATGCAAGGTCAAAACTACACACATCACAAAGACAGCTCTGACCTTATTCATGATTTTTGACTTGTGCAAAATCTTCCTTCTCCTATTTTCAATGCTCTTCTTCATCCTTGAAATTTAAAAATTATTAGGTAGTTCAGAGAATCACATTGTCATTAAATTCATAAAACTTTCATAGACTAAAACAAAAAGGCATTTTAATTAGAACACTTGATTTAATTGGTGCTATGAATCTCTAGTTGCATTTGGCAATGAATCACAAATTAACATAATATTTTTTTAGAACTTCACCACAGGTTTTCTGTTGTTATTTTTTAAACCCACAAATTTTGCATTCCTCCCACTACCTGCCCCCACATATGGTCTCTTAAGATTCTAAAATAGTACAAGTCTCCCTGACACACATTACAACCCATCTGTATTTAAAGTTATGCCTTCTACTAACTGTTGGTTTATATTATTCTGTGATTCTTCCTGCCACCCCCCCCACTCCACTTTTAAATGCATTATCTATTCATATCTGAGTAGAGTGCTGTCTTGTCAGAAAGACAGCTTGATAGGTACCATACCCCTCAAGGAGTCAAACTTAAAAATGTTAACTATCTAGACATTGTCACCGAATCACTCCTCTGAATGCATCCCAAATCTCTGCCTTCAAATTACGGTATTTTCTATTTTATTTTCTATGCTATACATGCAACAATAAGCACACTAACCAATTCCTTTCCCCTTAATTTCAGACTACTGTTTGTTCTTGGCTGGACCAATAAAACACCCTCAGAAATGTAATATTAACAAAAGAGATGGAAAACATACACTACAGTTAGAGAGAAAACCCTGACAGGAGGTAGAAATTTTTTTCTAATTACATATGCAGCGTCAAAAACGCACTTCTAGCATTTTGCCACCACAATGTTCATGCAGTCACATGTCAGAGCAAGTGTTGGTTTTAATTGTGAATTTACAATTAAATTACAATTAACATGTAATTTTACTATTCCAACTCATGCTGATATTAGCAATTTCAATTCTGTAAGTTTAAAATATAATACTAGATTATTGTCAAGGAAATAAAGCCCAAACTTACTTAAATGTAAAGAGATTTATAGTCCCAATTAACATTTGAAATATATAGGGATAAACTTACAAAATGTGAAGTGTCAGTTACTAAAATCTGTGATCTGTTTCCCTCGATCTCATGATGCCATTTCTATAGCATATTGCCAGAGGCAATATGTCTATGAGTCAATTATATATCAACATTTATTTTTCAGTGACTCCCTTAGAGGACTAAGAAATTAACTATCTAGATACATATATAGCCTCATCACCATAGAATCAAAGTGCCTCTGGAGTATTTAAAAATAGAAGAAACCTCAGACATCCTAGTTCTTCTCCTTCTCTCTCATTTTTATCACATTACAGATTAATTAATTGGGGTGGGGATTTGTTTGTGGATGGGGGTTTTTCCTGGCTGTCTTTTTCTTTTTTTTGTTTCTTTTCTGTTGTATGTTTTGTTGTCACTGTTGTTGTCTTTTTTTATTTTTTTTTTATGTCTTCATTTTTTAATTGAAGGGGATGAAGGAAGAAGGTGCTAGTGTACAAATATCTATGGTAGAGAGAAAGGCTGTATGCATATCTTCCAGTGAAAATACCTTATCAGGGGAAAGCTAAATAAAAATGTGTTTTATATTTAGTTTTGAAAAATGCCAAGCTTGTGGGAACTCTCAGCATCTGTGGGAGTGAGTGCTACAGGCTGGGTCCCAATCCTGTGAAATTTTTGTGGTCTTGTCTTATGAGTCTCTCTAAATTGATCAGCAATGGCATGATTCTGTTGGAAGACACCTCTATCAAAGGCCAAAGTGGAAGTGAAATACAAAATTGCTGTGGGATCTAACAACCAAAGGCATGCTGCAGTTTGAATTTCAGGGTAGAAAGTTAAAGTGGGAAAAATACACTGAGAAATAGGAAGATTGTGTAGTCATGATGGTAATTACTGCTATAAGGTGTCTTGATTCTCTCTGTGAATCAGCTCAAAATTTTTAAATAAATGAGGTTTTATATTTTGGGATGTATTTTTTATCTGATGATTTTGAAATAATAGAGAATGGACAGTGGAAAGTAGAGCTTATCTCAAAAATAATGCATTAATATACAGACTGTTGACTGGCTGTAGAGAAAGGAGTAATTTTTCTCTCTAAGACTATGCCAATTTACAATACCATTAGAGCTGTCCAAGAAGATATCTGAGACACACATTATTAGAGGAAGATGCTAAAAAGAATCAAGTTCTTACAGGAAGGAGGTCATTGTCATTGCACTTTTTTTTTTTTTTTTTTTTTTTTTTTTTTTTTTTTCTTTTTTTTCCCTTGACTCCTGTCAGCTTTGTTTAATGTTTTTTCTTTGGTGCAACAGAGCCAGCTACACATTAGGAAAGACAGAGGTAGGTACAAAGGAAATCCACATACAGGTGCTTAGTTGCTTGATATTGCCATATAGCTACTAGGCAATAAGAAAGTCATCATCCCTTCTAAAGTAATTGCTGTACAACAAACATTAGTTCCATTAATATTAAGGATTACGCTGAGCCAAAACTACAGAAAATGCAGAACCATGTATTCATAATTATAGTATATCAGAGTCATTGAATATCATAGTATTCTAAATGATATGCTGTCTGATACTTTACTGAAAAAACACTAACGCTTATATAACAGCATATATTAAATTACAAGTCAGAATGTAAGTACAGCACCACAGATATTTGAGCTGTGTGATGGTTTGACCTTGGCTGGGTGCTAGGTACCCAGGAAAGCCACTCTATCATTCCCATCCTCACTTGGACACAGGAGAAAAGATATTGTGAAAGGCTTATGGGTTGGCATAAGGACAGGGAGAGCTCAATCACTGATTACTCTGATGGGCTAAACAGAACCAGTTTGGGGAAATCAATTGAATTTATTATCAAACAAATCAGAACAGAAGTAAAATTGTTGCATCCTGGGACTGGGTTTTAGGGGTTCTTATTTGTGTTAGCTAGTCAAGTCCTGTGTACCCCCGCGCTTCCCCTGTGTCGTTCCTCCCCCACAGTGTCTGGCCCCAGGCTGCCTGCCGCTGGGCTGTCCCCTGTGCCGCTCCTGTAACCACCCTGCCGTCCGGCCCCGGGAAACCCCATGCTGGCCACCCCAAGCCACACGATCCCGCTCAGCCCAAGGCTCAGTGCCCGCCCCTGCGGGGTTCTCTGGTTGGTCGCTGTTGCTGGCGTCACCGCCACGGCAGCCGCCCCTATTGGCCGGCAGGCCGTGGATCCTCTCGCCCCACCCCTCCATAAAATCCTACCCCGTCGGCACCCAGGCGCCATTTTCTCCCATGCAAGTGCCGGGAGCGGTCGCGTCTTTCCATCGATCCGCGCCATGTGACCAATAAACCGTTCCTGCCAAGCACGGAGTAAATGGACAAATTCCTTACCTCTTTACTGGATCCCTAGCACACGGTAACAGAGGCTGGCCAGCCCACGCGCCCGAGACACGGAGCCGTGTCTGGAAACCTGCGGCAGAAAACCCCGGCAGCATGTGGAAGCTACGCCACAGCCGGGCTCCCAAGAGCCACGTGCAGCTGGGGAGAGCGAAAACCCACGCCACATAAAATAATACTTAAAACATTTTTCCCCCATCCCTCCTTTCTTTCTGAGCTTAACCTTAATCCTGATTCTCTATGTTCTTCCCTTCAGTGGTGCAGAGAGATGGAGAATGGGGTCAGTTCATCACACATTGTTTCTGCCACTCCTTCATGCTCAGGGAAACCCCTACTTCAGAGTGGGATCTCTCCCACAGGAGAACTTTCCTCCTTATGCAATGCAAGTCCTTTCTACAGTTTGCAGTTTCTTATGAACTATTCCAATGTTGATCCCTTTCGCAAAGTGCAGTTCTACAGCAGCAGGTTCCTCTAGCGCGGGTCGCCTGGAGCAACCTGTTCCTGCAGAACTGCCCAGGGCAAGCCCTGTCAGCAGATCTACACTGGAATGGGCTCCTTTTTGTCCAGGGTCACAGCTCCTGCCAGGGGCCTATTCCAGCATATATTTCTCATGGTATCACAGCCTCTTTTGGGCACATTCACTTGCTTCCCCCTGATCCTCCAGGGGGACAGCCTAACTCATCATGGTCTTTGCATTGGGCTGCTTTGGCACCTGTAGCATCTCCTCCCCCTCCTTCTACTTGGTGTCTGCAGAGCTGTTTCTGTCATATATTCTCACTCATGTCATCTCTGACCTCAATTACTTTCTCATAACATTTTTTTCTCTCGTATAAATTATGCCAGAAATGCTACTACCACTGCTCGTCAGAGATGGGTCCCTTTTGGAGATGGCTAGCGTTGGCTTTTATGAGCATATGGAAAGTTTCTGGCAACTTTTTAACAGAAGCCATCTCTGTCATCCTTCCCCTCCACTATCAAAACCTTGCCATGCAAACCCAACACAGTTGTTATTATCTTCAGCAATTTATTAATAAAAATACAACTCCAGTTCTCTGACACTAAATTCATATATGACATTAACGTGTGTTATGTCATATAACACGTTATATATTGACATATATATATGTCAATAAAAATGTGTCATTTTATTTTCATATTCTGAAGTTAATATTGGTGTGACATGACAGTTAATGACAATTATAATCTTCCACACTTTTTTTAGTGTAGAGCCTTTAAATTCAGAAGATGGTATGATAACAGCAAATGGTGGGCATGGCTAGGAAAGGAAAAAAACCGATCACCTTGCTAACACAAGAAAATAATGCAGCAGGGAATAAAACAAAGTCTGTTTATAATAGTCAGCTCACATACTCAAGGTTTCTTCCTTGGTCTGCTGATAAACAAGTTTAAAGTCTAAAACCTGTCCCATAATTTATTACTAAATATCTACAAGCTTCCAAAAAAAAAAAGGCCATTTGTCCTAGACGTAAATGGAAAGGCAGGGTCAATTATATATCAGCATTTTATTTCCACATAAGCTGGAAACCTCCAGCAGTTGCTGCTGAAAGCTACTGCAATTTTTTACATGAAACCCAGCCTCTTGCCATAAAGGTTTTGTGAATATTTTACGGCCCATTTATGACTGATGCAAAAAATGCATAAGACCTAAAGGGTTATAATCCATTGTAATCTCTCTCCAAGCACCTCTCAAGCCCCTGAACCTCAAGACTGGGAGAAAGATGTCCCTTTTTTTAAAGAGAAAATCAGGTTTGAGACCATCTGAGGAAACTGAACATATATGAGTTCATGGGACCTGATAAGATACGTCCCAGAGTTCTGAGTGAACTCTGTGACGTAGTTATCAAGCCACTCTCCACAATGTTTGAAAAGTCATGCCACTACCCATGGTGACTAAAAAAGGGAAATGTTGCTCCCATTTTTAAAAAGGGTAAAAACAAAGACGATGGGGATTACTAACCGGTCACCCTCTCCTCTCTGACCAGTAAGATCATGATAAAGATCTTTCTGGAAGATATGTCAAGGCATATGGCTGGACAGGGAGATGATTAGAAACATCCAACATGATGCCCTTCAAATAATGGCAAATTATTCCTGACTAGGCTGGAGGCCTCCTGCAGTGGAGTGGCTGTATTGGTAGATAAGAAAAAAACAATTTATGCCATGTGTGTTGACTTCTGCAAGGCCTTTGACACAGTCCCACACAACATGCTTGTCATTAAATTATTGAGATAAGTGCTCAGTGGACAAACTATTTCATGCATAAGGAATAATGGCCATATGCAAAGAGCTGTAGTCAATGGCTGAATATCCAAATGAAGATCAGTGACATATGGTATTCCTCAGGGGTCAGGATAGGGTTATTCAATGTCTTTGTTGATGACACAGACAAAGGGATTGACTCAGCAATTTTTCAGGTGATACCAAGCTGACCAGTGCTGTTGATAGACATGAGGGAAGAGATGACATACAAAAGGATCTTGATAGTCTTGAGGACTGGTCCCATAAAACTTCATCCAGTGCAATAAGACAAAGGACTGGAACATTTCTCCTTATGAGGAAAATGGGAAAGATTTCAGGTTGCCCCACCTGAGCAAAAGAAGGCTCCAAGGAATCCTGATTATTGCCTTTCAATGTTATAAAAGAGACTTATAATAAGAAAGACAGAGAAAGATTTTTTAAGATGGCCTGTAGTGACACAAGGGCAAATGGTTTTAAACTGAAAGAGACTATATTTATATTGGTTATAGGGAAGAATTTTTTTACAGGTTTGTTAGACACTGGGTTGCCCAGTGAATCTGTGGATAAAATTCACTTTTAACTTTATTATGTTTTATAAAATGAAATCTTCACTTTAGCAATATTTCAAGGACAATTACCTATATAATAATGGCAGGGTTAGATTTTACTTACTTACTTGCTTCTTTTGGCCAAGATTTTCTGTGCTGATCCTCTTTAGCAGTAGATGTGAGCAGAGATACTGGAGCATTGTACAGGAAAACTGTACAACATCTACATTAGAATAAAAGCGAATAATGTAATCTAAAAATCAAACATTTCCTACCACGAGCTGTATTGAAATATTGGCTGAAATTCAAGACTAGTAAGTCTTCACCACTAGTCTATGAACTTTTATATGACACACTACCATTTCTGAGGCATCTGAAAGAAGATAGTTAAGTCTGTCAATGTTTTAAATGTTGTAACTAATACTTCATATGGCTTTAACGTAAACCTGGACTTCATTAGAGATGCTTTTGTTTACACCTAACTGCAGGCCACTTGTTTCACATGGGTTATAAAATAATCAACATCCATCTTGTTTTCTCAACCTCTAGATCTCCACAGGACATGTTGTCTAATGCAAGCCATGTTTTGCAGAATACTTTGATAAATCTTATTTAATGTGAAATATATTGTGTTCGTATTTTCCTGATCCTGCAGCATATTTTCCCCTGTATAATAATGGCTATATATTGTTGCTATGGAGTATGGCCATTTATTAAGGAGCATTTTTGTTGGCTGATCTCACTCTCTGTGTATATTACCTAGCCAGTACAATATAGCATTCACAGTACAAGTATCTAACTGTCAACTATTGTTCATGGAGGACATCTTTTTTTGGGCATGTTAAAGATAAATTGCCTAATCAAAAGACAGCCTGCCAAAGAGACACCTTAAACAGCCAGATTTATCACTGTAGGCTGATTTAGAGGAAAAATAACAAGAGAGACACAGCATGAGGAAAATTTTATATTCCAAATAGGCAACCCTACTTCTGTCCCTAGTGAGCTTCTGCATAATAGGTTATCACACAGGAGTATATGAAGTCATGGCTTTTGCATATATTTCTACTAGATTTTGGGAATTTTTTGGTGTAGGGATACAGAATATCTTGGTGACATCAAAGTTTTAAGTGTAAAACAAAGTTGACCTCATGATCCTTTAGTAAGATATGTCCTCAATCACCGGGGCATTTTTGAATGCTTTTGTCATCTTTATGAAGCAGACAGGTGTATTTTATTTTGTGTTTTGCTCTGCTGTAGTAAATTGCTGATGATTGATTGGAAAAAACAGCCATGGAAAACTTGAGCCACTAAAACTACTGATTGACAAGGAACAGAGCCTCCTTGACCATTGTTCCTACATGTCACCTTCCTTCCTTTTAAATAGCTGTATACTTAAATATTCTTTTCACCAGGCAAGGGTTATCTTATTTGGAAAAGGATACCTTGCCAGATACGGTAATTGTGATTTTGGAAGTCCTTAAAAAATATGGTACTTATTGATGACACTGCATTTTCTGTAAAATTCTGTACTATTGCAAGTTTAGATTTCTTCTTTCACAGTGTTCAAAAGCAATTTTTAAAATAGCTTTAGTACTCAGTACATCAAAGTTTGATAGACATGGGGGAAGAGATGACATGTAGAGGGACCTTGACAGTCTTGAGGAATGGTCCCATAAAAATTCATCAAGTGTAACAAGGCCAAGTGCAAGGTCCTGCACTTGATGAGTCAGAGCAAACCCCAATATCAATACAGGCTGGGGAATGAAGGAATTGAGAGCAGAGAAGGACTTGAGTGTACTGAGGAATGAAAAACAACTTCAGTGAAGAATTCAAGATCAGGCTCGAGCATCCTGATATGGTGAATGATGTCCATGTCTATAGCAACAGGGAGATGACTAGACAATCTTGTAAGGTCTCTTTTAATCCAACCTATTCTATGATTCTACAATCCCCTCAGTCTGTGATTATACCTACAAGTACAAAACAAGGTGTGTATAGCTGCGCAATGTCTTTTGAATACCCATGAGTTATGAGAATAGTGGAATTGCTTTTTCCTTGTTAGAAGATCAGAGGACAAGTGCAAACCTATCATTTGACTAGAAGTGGGGAAACAACATATTTCTTTCAATATTCAGAAATAACTCTATTTTTTGATGGAAAAGGTAGTTACACCTAAGTAAAAGCATTACCCACAAGAGAATTCCCAGTTCCTTTCATCTCCTGATTCAGATAGTTCCAAACTGATTTAACAGAATATACCAAAAACCAGTGCCAACAATATATGTTTTTTGTTCAGGAAAAAAACCATCTGAGTTCAAAGAAAGTAATCATGCAAAGTTAATATGCTGCAAGTGGTGATGGCAAAAGAATATGGATGCAATCCGACAAAAATTTAATACTGACCTGTGAAAATTATATTATCCTAAAATTGCCAGGACATTTAATGCAATATAAGCTATATATATATATATATATATATATATATATATACATATATAATATATATATATTTTTTTTTGTTTGTTTGTTTTTGTTTTTGTTTTTTTGTTTTTGTTTTTTTGTTTTCCAGCTGAGATTATTTGGAAGATTAGTTTTTGAGGATTCACTTTACATTCTTTAATAATCAGCCTATAATATACATACATAAAAGAATAAAATATTAATAAATTAATTTTGCAATACAGTCAGTCCAATGTTAATCTATGTCTTTGTAGGTCCTTGTTCTCTCATAGCCTGGGATATGCATATTGTCTGATGATGTTTTTCAGTTTTAATTTAGGAAATGTCCTGAAGTTTTCAGGTACAATTTGTCCTGATCAACATTTCCAAAAACAGGAGGGAAGTCAGGGCTTCCAGAAAGAAGCACAAATCAATATTTTGCAGAAATTCACATATGTCTTAACTGCACACAAAATTATTTTAACCAAACCATAGCTGTTCCTATTTCTTTATCTGCTCTCTATATTTTATATACTTCCATTCATTAAGATAAATGAATGCAGGAACACAAACCCAAGTGTTTATTTGGTTTCCTTTTCATGGAAGGGATTAATTAAAAAAAAAAAAAAACAACAGTAATTCTGTGGTTCAAGAAGGGGTGCTTTGTGTGCTTTGATCAACTCTGTGTCCTCTTCTATCACAACCAAAGACTATATAAATATTTTTCCAGCTATGCTTCTGAAGGTAGCCTGAACATCACACAGCACTTCTGCTAAGATTAAAAAAAAAAAAAAAAAAAAAATTGCAACCAGATAGATAATTCAATTTCCAGTTAAAGGGGAGTAAGCCTTTTGAAGATTTTATCACCAGAATAATAAAAACCAAGAGTGAGAAAAGAATATACCAAAGAAAAAAAAATCCATGACTTTGGAGCTTTGGATTTAGAACAGGACAGAGGTGGAGTCAGTCATGAAGGTGTTCAAGAAATGAACAGACATGACACTTAATGCCAAGGTCTAATTGACATGATGATGATTCATCAAAGGTTGAACTCCATGATCTCAGAACCTTTTTCTAACTCAAAAAATTTTATGATTCTGTGGTTCTATGTTTCTCTGATTCTAAATAGTAAAATGGGACAAGCTTCTCTGTGAAACTTATGAAGGACTGCAATCTAGTGACTTCTTGCTAGAATGAAAGAATTCATATTTCTGGCCAATTGAGCAAAATCACAGCAGCTAAATACTAATTTTATGTAAGCATAAATAAGTTAATGTGAATCTAATCCTAAAAGCTGTTGTATACACAGGAATCCTCTTTCATTAATACTTTCGTTGCTAGTGTCCTTCTCAAAATTCCAAGGAACACGTCTTATGCCTTTTTATGCTTATTTTCTAAAAGAACAAAATAAATTTCCAACCCTAATGATTCTGTGATTCTGATTCTGGTGATTTTGTCTTCTCCTTTGGTAGAATTTAGCAATATAAGAAATTCATGTGTTTTTTAGGAGGGAGAATAAGGTTTGAACTACATTATTGAGAATAGATCAAAATTAAAGTGGTCTACCAATGCCAAGAAAACATAAAGACAGCTTGAGCTAAGAATTTTTTTTTAAATTATAGCTTTCTTGGAAAATATTTTAGCCTTTTAAATCTCCTAAATTCAATTTTCTTTTGAAACTTCTGACCCTTTCCAACTATAAATTCAATATAACTGTATGTTCAAATTATTTTCTTCCCTTTTCAGCTACTTTTTCCACTTTCCAGCTCATAATTTGCATATTTTCAAGCTTCATATATATCAGAAATATTGAAAATTGCAAAAGGAAAAGAATTAAACACAAGTCAATACACTCTATTTTCTATTATAAGCAAAAAAACAGAATAGTACATATGAAATGAAATATGAAATTAAAAATTTATTTTATAATGCTTACAATAAAAATTATAATAATTGCTTATTATAATGAACATTATATATAATATTTATTTTATAAAGTAGTATCCATTCTCTATGAAAAATTATAGTTAAAAAGTTGCCTTGTCTAGAAATAGAAAATTATTAGGAGTTGCTGCTCCCAAGGTTTATGAAGATCCTCACTGCAGGTTTTTGAAAAATTCCAGATCTGAACATGACCATGAACAAAGGCTGCCAAGCTCATTTTCAGACAGCTGCCTACAGCTAATCCATATTCTTTGCAACATCCTTACTTCTTTTTTTTCTTTCCTTCTTTTTTTTTTTTTTTTTCCTTTTCCATTTTTCATTTTCTATAACTTAGAATAAGGCTGGTAGCATAGATCCTGGCAAAGAGCTTTGATGGGGTGGGGTTTTTGGTTTGCCTTTCTCTGTTACAGAAGTATTACAATTGACTGCTTACCCCACTGCAAGGTGTCTTTTATTTCAGAAGGCCAAAATGGTTTTGTGAACCCACAAACAAGAATTACCTTACACAACACAGAAGTGACTTTACCTTGACCTCTACATCACTGTTCTCAGCAGAAACATATCATGTTGTACTTAGAAAAAACAAGCAGCTTTGTAATCTACCAACATTTTTTTTGTTCACATTAATTGATCCTTCACATATACAAAATACAAGCAAAAGAAATAAACAAAAGCCCAAATAGGATAATTTTTCTTTGATTTTGGGCACTAGTTAATATTTAATCCTTACTGTTAATGAACAAATTAGATAGATATTCAATATTACAAAAACTAAGCCAATAGTTTATCATCACTAGTTAACTTTAAAAGTACAAAAAGGGATACCATTTTTCAATGTTGTTCATCAGCATTATTTTACTTTAGTCTCCAACTCTGTTTTCTGAAGATATTTTTAGTATAGTAACTGCTAATACACGTTCATGACTATTAGAGCTTGAGGAGACAAGATGCTTTCCCATCAGATGGAAATGGACAGAAGGTGCACAGAAATCTATGGCAGTTTCTTCCTTATAGATAACTTCTATTCCTCCTGGAGGGAAGTGTCTTGGAGAAATGATAGTGAGAAGTAAGGTGATGGCCCTGATGGGGAGAATGTTAACAGCAATTTCATTTCCACTCTGCTCTTCTATCACTGCCAATAGCAGAGCTCCTTGTCCCACCCAGGTTTCGTTCAGAAAAGTAGTTAAAATTGTCTATGTTGCCTATTGCACCTTTACTGGTGAGTACGCCTTGAATACAGAAGACCCTTCTTCTCCAAAATTCTGTTCCCAAATAAAGAGCACAAAGAGACAAACTGACAGGATTTCAAAGAGCTCAGATTACACTGCTTCTTAACTCCACTGGCTGGCATTCAGAGACCCTGACATAACACATATAGGTAAGAATAAGAGGATAATCTTCTCTGTTTCTATTTTATATTACTCAGCTTTGTACTTGTTGATAACACTCTGCCTTTATAGAAAATACAGCTTTTAGAGGAATATTGCTGGAAGTAAACCCTAATTTTTTAATATCGCCCAGATACTAAAGAAACAGACAATGCTGTTTAAAAGAACACTTGCTCCTTACCCTTAAACTTAAAGAATTTGGTTTAATACTGTAATTTGGATGTGTAGGAAATAAAACAAGTCATTTCATCCTATTTCACCATAACATAAAATTGGCAGACATGTTATGTGACTTCTCGGGAATTATACTTCCTGTAACTCTTTGGAAACCACAAAATACCTTACTACACGCATGAATAAGAATGGTATCTACATACTTTGAAACTTTGCCACTGATTTGTTATTTTCATATCATAATCAAACATATCTTCATGCAGAATCTAACACTGATAATTTTAATCTACACTTCTAATAATATTCTTTATGCAAATTTAATTGCTAAAAATCTAGTAAATAAAAATTATGATCTGTTATCTTGTTTTTTCCAGCCTGGAAATTCCTCTAGTTACCTGGAAATTTCTTCTTTTTTTTCTACCACCCAGGAAACAGATTTTGGAGCTGTTTTTCTGGGTTGTCTTACAAATGAATCTAAAATGTAACATGAGAAAAGTAATTATTGGACTATTTTCCACCTAAACAAAGGAGGTTTTTTTCATATTAGGATTCAAAGCAGAACTGGATATCAATAGTTCTATTCAGCATCATTATATGTTATGTAAAGGGCTTTCTTCATCAAGTATATGCACATATATATAACTATTAATACATATGTATGAGCAAAAAACAATTTACAATTCTATAGAAAAGTTTTGTAAACACTACTTAATACATCTGCTTTTCTTTATTTAAATGCTCCTCAAAAAAAACGGGTAATATTTTTCTAATCAATGACTGCTTGGACTGAAAATATAGCTCAAGATTACTAACGGATTTGCCCTGATTTGGGAAAGCAACTGAGGGAGAATTGTACTTCCATCTGATGGTTAAATGTCAGCTACTTAACTGAGCTGGTCATCAAATCTGTACCAGACATGCAGGTAATCCTATACCCACAAAAAATCTGATTTCTCGGCTCTTTTTTTTTTCCTAGGCATGCTTATTAAATTTAGGATATTGACAGTGTGGAAATACTATGTTGCAAATTTCAATTTTGTTAAACTCATTGAAATATTAACTTGCTGAAAATAAGTTAGATTGTTCACTGCAATTTAATTTCAAGGGCTGTGTCTTAAGGCAGGATAACAAAAACAAGGGCAAAAACTTAAAAGGAAACAAAGATACGGTACAAAATTGCAGAAGAAAACAGAGCTACAGCACATCATTCCAAAATCTGACAACACACAAATTGGCAAGTTTGTTCAGAAGAAGCGGCAGTGCATTATTCTTTTCAGCCCCGGTCAGCTCTCGATTAAAAGGTTGATCAAATTTCTCAAAAGCCCTCATGACAGCATCCAACTCAGCTACCTGTGGGGAACCTTCCACTACCTTAATGTCAGATTCCCACAATTGAGTCTCTGGGTCCTTCCAAGTCACCACTGACTTGTGGGACTTCCCTGACCCGTCTGTGAACACTGTCAGTGCTTTTAGTGGCTTTTTACTTTGGAATTCTTTTGGCAACAATTTGAACTCTGTGTTGAACAGATGATGGCCAGGATGTCCGATCTGAATTTGGCCTGAGAAGCTGTCTAGAGCAAACTGCAAATTTTCATTTTGTCTTAAAAGGTGTTCAAAAGTCTTCTTGGTCATTTTCCCTGTGGATGTTTTGATGGGGAGGTAGATACATGTGAAGTCACATCTTGCTAGTACCTGCAGATGAGCCCTGGCCCATATTATGAGCTGTGCCATCAGCTCTTGTGGCCTGGTGATACTCTTGGACTGTTTGTGGCCAAAGAATACCCACTCTATTATCAAGAGGGGGTCCCGTTGGCCCTTGTCCCACTGGAATATCACACCATATAAATGGGGTAACTCACACAGGAAGATGAAGCGGAAAGGCAGCCCTGGTTGGCAACAATGGGCTTGCCTGCTCGCGATGGTGGTCTGGACCTTCTCAAGTGCAGTTCTGGCCTCTCGGGTCAGGACTCATGGGGAACTTAAACCCTCATCCCCCTCCCTTTCTGCTAATAAGTCAAAAAAAGGGGATAGTTCCCCCGTGGGTGAGTCCCAGCCATGGTCTGATCCAATTGAACCATCCGCACAGGCACTGGAGGTAATTCAGCGTCTTGGGGTTGTTATTTATTTGAATTTGTTGAGGCCTAATTGTTCGGTTGTTAATTTCTATGCCCAAGTACTTCCAGGGTGGTAGCAACTGTACCTTCTCCTTTTGTAACCTAAATCCGGCCACCGACAAGGCCCTAACAGTGTCCTCCAGAGCTGCTTGTAGAACCTCGCTGTCAGGGGCACAAATCAGCACGTCATCCATGTAGTGATAGAAAATACAGGATGTCCACTTGGCACTTGTCACTGGGGACAGAACCCTGGCGACATACCACTGGCATATAGTAGGGAAACATTTGAAACCCTGTGGTAGTACCATCCAGTGGTAGCACTTCACTGGGGCTTCTCTCTTGATGGAGGGTACAGAGAAAGCAAAACGGGGAGCATCATCCGGATGGAGTGGGATTTGAAAGAAGCAATCCTTAATATCAATCACGGCCAAATTATAATTTTGGGGTAGCATAGATTGAGATGGCATACCTGGTTGGAGAGATCCCATATCTTCCACGGCTTCGTTAATTTTTCTTGAATTGTGGAAGAGTCGCCACCTGTCCTTTCCTGGTTTTTTAATTACAAACACCGGAGAGTTCCAGGGACTGTTAGTTTCTACTATGTGACCCTTTGCCAATTCTTCTTTCACTAAGTTTGTGAGCGCCTGCAGTTTCTGGTTACTTAGTGGCCACTGCTCCACCCAGACGGGCTTATCTGTAAGCCATGTTAATTTCTGTGTGGGGCGCTCCTCAGTGGCCACACCTAAAAATGCCAGCAGGCTGGAAATTCCAATTTGGCCCCCACTGGGACATGGTGTCTCTCCCCCATAATGTAAATTTACAATCGATCACTAATGGATGTACTGAGGCCAGCAGCCCATTTGGACCCTTAATTTGGATAATATTCTTGGATTGTCTTGTTGGCTGTGGCCTGCCTAGTCCTAAGACTGGCGTGGCCACGCTTTGCAGCTCTCAGTATGACAGCCACTTGTGTGGTGGGATGATCGTCACGTCTGCCCCTGTGTCCAACATCCCCTGAAGATATGCAGAACGCCCCTTGCACTTGAGTTTACAACATACGAGGGGTTTTTCCTCTCCCAACTTCCCAGCATAAAAGACTGAGAGTTCCAGGTCATTGCACAGAGCACAAGGAAAGGGAATTGCCTGTGCAATAACTTGCCCCTTAGGTAGGAAGAGGCAGGGGCGGACACAGTGTGCCGCGAAATAGAAGAGCCTCGGATTAAGGGTGGAAATTACCGGAGGAACCTCTATCTCTAGTGGGGTGCTTTTTGTGTCTCCAACAACGAGGTACCTGCAGTTCAGAAGGCCTTCCTCCTGGTTTCACAGCGGCAGATGTGTGATAGAAGTTCTGCATCTGCTATGAAGAACTGCCAGTCCTGGGAACAAAAGTGTACAGAATTAGTAAGTCGGAGCTGATAAGGCTCCCTGATGTCAGTAGTTGAGAGGCAGCTGCTTGCAGATGGAACTAGATGGTGAATCGCGGCTCCTCTTGCGGCACCGCAACTTGCCTCATTTTTATCAGCACACGAGGCAAGTGCGCGTTCTTTCCCTAGTTTTTTGAAATTGTGGGGTTCCCGTCCCCCCTCCCTCCTCCCACAGCCCCAGGCGGTGCAGTCTTTAGAAGTGGGCAGCAATCCTGAAAATGTCCCTCCTGATGGCAGTAGAAGCACTGGCGCATGGATGGAAATCGCCTCAGAGCTGAGTTCCTTGGAGGAGCAGCAGCCAATGCGACCAGCTTGTCTTTGGGTCTCCTTGGGGCCTCCTCCTCTATCAGGTGTGCTTTTAGGGTGCATTCCTCAATGATCTGGTCAAGGGTCAGTGGTGGTAAGGCCAGCAATGATAGGATGATTCTTTTGCACATTGAATTAAGTGCACCACTTCTAAGACCAGTCTGTCTTGGTGTTCGGGTCTCTCCACCCATCTCTCGACCACTGCCTGGACTCTGTCTAGGAAATCTACAAAAGGCTCTGCAACACCTTGTTTAATTGCAGTATAGGGTACCACCGGATCCTTGGTGGGCATGCCCAGGAATGCACCCCTGGACATGTCCAGCATGGCCGTTGGAATTCCCTGAGCCTGTAGTTGCCCCTCACTCCATTCTCCCTCACCCACTAGATGGTCTAAGGTGATTGGTTCTTCTGCAAAATCCAGGCTGTAAGGCCCCTCTCGGATTTCAGGAAGCAGATCTGCTGCCAGTTTTTTCCACCTCCTCTCCCACAGGCTGTATTCTGATGGGACAAGCAGGCAGCTAAACAGACGCTTAAGGTCTGCTGGCACTATGGTTCTAGATATTAAAGTTGCTTTTAGAACGCCCTTAAAGAATGGGCTTGCTCTGCTGATTTTGCGCAATGTTTTGCAGACCTCTTTCACTGATTCATAGGGAAGGGGTATCCATGTAGGGTTCTCCCCTCCCCTGGCATAGGAGGCTGGAGTGCGGAGCGACTGCTCAACTTTGTAGACTGGGCCCCAACCCCTCCCTCCTCCCTCCTCTCTCCTCCCCCCCGCCCCATCCCCAGGTATCCGAGGAGCAGGAGGACGTGGGGGCGGGGTGCGAGGGACAGGGAGGACAGGGCGGGGAGAATCTTCTCCCTGGGACAATTGGGCAGAGGTGACAGAGCCCTCCCTGTCGGGGGAGGGTGGGGCTGATGTTGGGCAGGCAGGACATGGAAGGAAAGAATGCCCACCCGAGGGGGAACAGTGGGAGGGGTGGCAACCTGATGCCTTATGTGGGCGATACCCACACCCACAGGGAAGCAGGAGGCGGTGGGGTCAAAGGCAGGGACAAAGGGAACAAAGGAAAGAAAGGCATTGTGGGAAGGAAGAGCCCCTCCACATGGCTGTCCTCCATCTTGAGAAGACAAAGACCCTGACCATGTGGCCGCGGCCTCCTCAGGGGAACAAAGAAAAGGGTTCAAGGAAACAGAACTGCGCGGGGTAGTGCCAGAACTGGGATTTCTGACTGGGAAAAATGGATTGGAAAAGGGGTTTGGGGTTCGGTTCCTCAGCGAAGTAGCTAATTTTGACAAGGCAGGGACGCCAGGGGGGCTCAGGGGAGCCAGGAGCATGGTCCACGTTTGTGGAGCTGTCCTGCACCTTAGAGCAGCGGAGTACTCCCCCCCTGCCTACCCTGGTTAGGGGAAGAAGGGGTAGGAAAGGAGGATGGGGAAACAGGTTCAGAGGAAGCAACAGTTTTTCTCGATGGCTCTTTCCCTTCCCGGCTCATGTTCCGTGCGGACTCTGTTTTTACCACTTCTGATATTAACAGATGGAGCTTGGGGAAGCAGTCTTTCATGGAGGGATCCCTGTCAATTCCCTCTGCTAACCTGGCTCCTACCCACTCCCAGAACTCTGCCTTGTGAGCATCCTCCGTGGTTAAGCGTGGGAAGGAAAAGCACGGCCACTGTACAAACTGTTTAACCAAACTCTTTTTGGGGTAGGGGCCCTTCACCAATAAAATTTCTTAATTTGGGCACAGAATTCCCTTTGTTGGGTAGATAGCATGGTCCCCATACTATTTCTACCCACAACCTCACCCCTGGTGCAGAAAAAGCAGAAAAAATCCAAAAAACGCGAAAGATCCCGGCGGCCGCCGCTCACACTGCACACTGTGTGTTCCGTACGCTCGGAAATGCGGCAAAGCCCACTCACATGAAGGAGACTATTAGCCGAGTAACCCCTGTGTCGTGGTTTGACACGGAAGTGAATTTTTCCCAGGAAGTTGGGTCAAACCAATCAGTGGTCAGGTTTGGATATTGGCACCTGGAGTGACCACTGAAAGTATGGACACGCCTCTGAGAACACAGGGGGTTAAAAGCAAGAACTCCCAGCAGAACTGTCTCTTTGGTTCCCATCGTCAGAGAGTGCAGACTCTCCCCTGCCCAGCCATGGGCTGGGTGGGGAGGGGAAGCCACGTGGCCTTGTCCAGGTAGGCCGAGGGGCTGAGGGTCTGGAACCGAGCCAGCTCCTGCTGACGGAAGGGTGGAGAGAAGTGGAGATGCCTTTGCCCCCCCCCCCAAGAGGGAAAGAGACAGAGAGCCTGGTGGCACCTGGAAATTTGCCGGCAGAGGAGAAGGAGAAGGGGGGGAATGTCCAGCATGGGAGACGGAACACCGGACTGAGATATCAGCCGTCCAGAGAGTCTGAACGTTTAACCCTTTCCAGGAAATGAGGGCTTTTTAAAAGTATTACTCCTCCTTGATTTGTAGTGGAAGAGAGATAGTCCGGGACCTGAGATGTTAGAAGAAGAAATATTTAGGTGGGAGGAGATGATGAAGTAGCTTTTGGCTGGACTTTTCTTGTTAGCCATAGACTGAACCAAAATCTCCTGCAATAGAGACTGCATTCTAGGGGGATGCAGTGGTGACCCAGGGAGACCTGTTGCAGCTTCGAACAGCACAAGAATGGCGAGAAACAAAGAAAGCTGAAGAGGGAATGGTGATGCCCTCTGTCTTCGGGAAGAAGATGAGTCCTGTTTTTGGACCCCTCGGCCCCAGGGGAAAATGGGGGGGACTGTAGTCCCAGGATGAGAAGCTGAACTGTTGTATCTTTGGGTCCGTGGCAAAGCATCCTTAAAGGAGCCCTATGAGCAGTCTGTCCATGCACGGTGGTGAGAGCACTGTGACATGGAATGGAGAGTGTCACACTGGCAGATTTTTTTTTCCGGGCAGTTGCCATGTGTGACAGGGAAACACAGGGTGGCAGCTGTGTTTCCTGGGGGGTCTGTGGTGCAAGAGAGACTTCTCTCTCCCTTGATAGTTTGAGTATGGATTACCTGAAGGGTGGTAATTTGATCAGGAATCCCAGGTGATGTTTCATGGCTGAGTGTTTTTGGAAATTGGGAGGAGGAGGGGTGTTTTAAAATGTCTTCATCCTAGATTTAGTTTATGTGTTTTCTGTATTAGTAGTAGTTTAATGAAGTTTTTTTTTCCTTTGTTATTAAGCTTGGGCCTGCTCTGCTCTGTTCCTGATAACATCTCACAGCATTTATTTAGGGAAGGTGCATTTTCATGCTGGCATTGCGCCAGTGTCCAACCATGACACCCTGTCACTAAATACTCACCAAACTGGAGTCTTCACAAATAAAAGCTGCTACCAGGGTTTTCTTTCCTGGGAAGCGTCTGTTCTTCGTCTTTCCATGGCCATGAATGCTTGTGCTTCCAGTCCCACGTGGGAAAACACATGTGTGTTTTCCTGTGGGTGGTGGAGACGTCACTGACTTACTTTGGGGGGACTCTGCTCCCATTTTCAGTCCGGCATGGAGCACTTTTCCCGTGGACCGCGACCCTGCAGTGGCAGCAGGTTTCTGCACGAACTGCAGCAGCATTTGCTGGTCCCTGGCGCAGCTTCACAGCGGCGGCGGCTCTCTCCGCGCGGCTCCCAGGTGCTCTGTGGTGACTCTCTGTTTGCTTCGCGGCTTTGCGCTGGCCGTGGCCCCTACGTTGGTCACTACTAGTGGCAGTGCGTTACTTTTCTCGGCCCCGGTCAGCTCTTGAATGCCCGGCTTGGGCGTCTTGGCTTCTCGTCGGGGCTGGGGCTTGCTGTGATTCCCGGGCACTTCTGTTGCCACGCTCTGGGGCAGGCTGCTGGCCGTGCTTTGCCGTCAGCATGAGGGAGGAAACAAAGAGGCATGAAATTCGTCCAAATCCATCCATGTGGCATCTGGATGCTTTATTGGCAGCGAGAGCTGCAATGTAGAAGCTGCAACCCACTCCCAACCTCGCGTGGATGAATGTGGCACCGGGGCTGGGGGGGGGAGTGGGATGATATAGGGGTGGGACAGGGAGGATGGTAGCCCTCCCGCCCAATAATACAGATGCTGTGGCGATGACGTGTACTACAGTAACCAATGGGAACATGGCAGGGGTGGACACGGGGTGAGTGGGACCGCGGGAATGGGGTGACAGGCATGGGATCCTCTGGAGTTGGCAGGGAGTGGTTACAAGAGTGACAGGGGGAAACTCCAATGGCAGGCAGCCTGGAGCTGGCCACAGTGCCGGGCGGGGGGGGGAAACACGGGGGATGCACGAGAGTACACAGAATCGGCAAACTAACAAAGATCAGAACCCCTAATCTGAACCCAAACCCAGGATGCAACAAGAAGAATTGCTATAGATAGATTTTCTAAAGAAATGAAAAAAATTATGTTCTTCTCAATGGCATGGCATAACAAGTCTAGCAGGGCTTCTTGTGTAAATAAGTGATGCATATAAGCAAGCTTTACTTTCCTAAAGCTAGATTTGCTAATTTTTTAATGCTCCACTTGAGCTGGTCCTTTAAGCACAACCTGCCATAACGTGATGATTTGAACTGTGTACAGCAGTTAATAACAGGAAGGAAATAGGTTTGAAGGGATATACAGTGAGCTACTGACCTCCATTAAATTTATTCAAAGTATATGTGAGAGACAGAATTCTCTAAAGGATATGGTTTCCTGCTGATGTGATCACAAGAACAGAAAGCTCAAATTTATTGGTTCAGATACCTACTTTCACAAAACATAGATATAAGCTCTTTACTACTGTATATCACCAATATTTCTGATGTGTATTAGCTTTCAGTACAATTAAAATAGTCTCTATGTTGCTTTATATATGAAACAAATCCTGAAAGTCAAATTGAAGTATAGAGCTTGAATCTTCATGAACTGATAAGGTTCCTTGTGCTTCCTCATGTTGAGTTTCAGATTGCACCCAGATGTAACAACTGCATAGTGAAGAACATATACAATAGATTACAATTCTCATTCATTGACCCCATCAGAAACCAGATTCTGTCCTCAGATCACCAGATCAGGACCATAAAGAAACTTCACCCTCCTCAACTAGTTGATATCCAGAATGACTTCATTCTGGGGATTTAAATAACAGAAAAAAGAATGGTATTGATTTTTGGGAGACAGGTTCTGGTGCTCTAGATTATGATAACTTGTTTCATTAAAAGAAATCACTCATTGGGCACTGCTATAATCCTATAATGTATGGGGTTATATCTATCACTGATAGGTTACGCTTAACAATTCTGAATTCCTTAGGGCCTGGAATAGGAAGATTACAGAAAGGATACAGAAGTATGTACCCAGGCCCCACCAAGGTAAAATTAAAAATGTAAAATTGATGGAATGGGATAGTCAAAAGAAAAAAGCAACACCTCTCCCTCCTCCAAAACAACACTTCTCCCTCTTCAAAATACTTTCCATTTGATAGTTAGCATGGAAATAAATGACTGCAAAAATTTTTCATCTGAAGTCTGATCAAATTTAAAAGGTGAACTTTTCACAGGATATGCTAAAACAGCAAAGGTAAACAAACTGTATGAAAAAAGTCAAAATAGACAAAATATGTAAAGAATGTAGATGGAAGAAGTGGCATTTGGTACACTGAAACCTTAAAGCTGGCCATGAGTACATCAATTTTTAAGTACAGAGCTGGTTAAAACTCTACATGAATCTGAAAAATAGAAATGGTTTGTGAAAAAAGATGGTATATTAGAAGGTATTGGATTTGAGAATAAAATTACTACATACATCTCCATCCTATGATTTAAAGAAGAATTTTCCCATACAGGGCTTTCTTTTTTAATTCAGAATAGAATGTGTTTAAAGAAATTGTCTTCTGTTTTATCTTCTGATAAAATAACTGTTATATTGAATAAGTCTTTCACATTGTTCTTTTCCTTTTGTTTAAACCCTTCTTTTTGAGAGTTCCTTTTTCTAGAAACTGTCAATTTTTTTTTACATACTTGCCCTATACATTTGTATACAGACATAATTATGCATTGAAATGACAATTTTCTTGAATTTTCTTTTTTAAATTTTATGCAATCAATTATTTAATGTAGTGCTAATGAAGGCTTCTTGTTTTCTTTCCTTTATTCTACAATACATATGTACACATGGGTCTTTCTACAGTATTTGACTACTGTTGTAGGTTGGGTTGATTTAGTCAGGGATTTTATTAATGTTAGTTAGGTTTGTTCCTTGTACCCCTATTGTCCCTCACAATGGTTTGCTCCAGGTTGTTTACCACGGGAGCTCCTGCCAGTCTTACCTGTCAATCTTCTCACTTCTCACAGTTTCCTCCTTACAAGGTTCTGTCAGTCATGGGTTGTCACTCCTTGTTGGGGTGTCATTCTTGTAACCACTCCCTGCTTCTTCATGAAAGTTCTGCATCAATCAGCCCACCTTAGCATTGCTATTTGTCCCAGAACACTGTACCCACCTCTGCTATGTCCCGTTCGTTGTTATAATCCATGTCACTCCCCTGTTGTTTGTCCCTATAGGGTGAGGTAGGTTTCCACCCCTGTCCGCCCACCCCCCACTCAATCTGTTGCAAGTTCTTTGTCCTTTGGCATTTGTGCTGCATTCAGTCCAGAGAGCATCCCTCCACGCATGGGGGAATAAAAGTTCTTTGGACCAGCAAACAAGTGTCCTTCACTTCCTCTGAGTGTGAAGCTACCAAAGCTGCGTTACCCACGCTGGGGCATTCCGCACCATCAGGGAGGCAGACGCATAACCCTGGAGTGCCTACTCACATGGTGGCTATGGCCTCTCAAAGGCAGCACTTTTCGACCGCTTGAGGTCGTAGCAGGTAACCGCCATGGACTACTAAGTACTTTTTTTAAACATTTAACTGGTAACAAATACATTATTGTTGTTGACTAGATTTACTTAATTTTTTTCTCATATGATTCCTAATTCCAAAAATTTCTAAAATATAAATAAGCAGAATAATGGCTTACCTGACAGAATTGCTAGTACATAATATTGTTGCCCAATAATGGCAAA
The DNA here is from genome assembly GCF_026979565.1 of Vidua chalybeata. Taxonomy (NCBI): domain Eukaryota; kingdom Metazoa; phylum Chordata; class Aves; order Passeriformes; family Viduidae; genus Vidua; species Vidua chalybeata. The sequence continues at coordinate 20,467,293 of NC_071570.1, read as the reverse complement.
TATGTTTAAAAACCATCATAATTTTCTCTAGATTAGAAAGAATATTGCAAATCCATAGTGTGTCATACCAGACATTTTGTGTAGTTTAATGTCTTATAAGCAAATCAGTTAATACTTTGATCCTCAGTCATTAGGACTAACAAAATCATTAGTAAAGCAATTCAAAATCTGCATTCATGCATCTTCCACCTGTTATGAAACATTTTTTTTTTTTTGTCCAATTTCTTCAATTATTCAATTAGCAGCATGAATTTGAAAAAAATATCTGTCCATTACTTACAGGTCCCTCATGTCAGGCTGGAGGTCTTTTGTTGAGGTACTTGGTTAAGACAGTTTGTCTGCTGCACCCTCTGCAGAAGCAGAGGGTTTCCAGAAGCAGATGGGAGTAGATGGAAGTGTGACTCTCAAACTGTTCCAGTGGTAGCAACATCAGCTAGAGTTTGCTTAGATTCCTGCAAGAGCTGAGAGTGCTGAATCATGAGAAGTGCTTTAGCAATGTTCTTTACACAAGACTTGGTTTCTGCTTCTGTAGCTTACTGTAGTCTCTACATGGAAAACAAGAATAAAGCATGTCATTCTACTTCTCCTAGCTTTTTCTTTGCTCACCTATTGCAGAAAAGTCTGATCAAGTGCAGAGTAACTGTTAGGAGGTTTCCCTGCTATGAGGTAAGTCCAGAGTCTTTAATTATCTGTTTTCCATAACGCTGCATGAAACAAATGGCGGGTGTGTTGCCCAAAAGATGCTTAGACAGACTTACACACACAAGTCTTTACAGATGCATCACTGCTGATAACACACATAAATTCTAAGTGTGAAAGTAGCTTCTGGGGATAACGAAAAAATAGCAAACAAAACAACACAAGAGGAAAGTGTAAGGGGTAAGCTTCCCAATGACAAGTCAAGAAAAACACTGATGTAATTAACCTCTTTCCTGTGCATCCCCTCCAGCATAGCAGGTGGTAAAGTTGAAGGTTATGAGAATGTTGACTTTTACCACAGATTCCTCTACTCTCTGTACAATCTTCCAATGTGATCCTCTGACTGGATTGTCACTGCCTATGATAATGTTAGTGTGGATTACAGTATGCTTACTATGTCAGCCATCAGCATTATGTGCTGACTGACTGTTAAGTTCTCTTGCATATGTATTACTAGGTACTGCTTATTGCATATTTAAATTACTACTATGTTGTTACTTATTAAGTTTGGGGTTTCTCTAATATTAACTAAACTCCACAAAGAAGCATGTAGGAAAAGCAAAGCAACAAAGGGGTGAGCTTCACATTTACTTTGGTGAAGAAGCTGATAGTAAGAAAGTGGGGGTTTGCAGGTGCAAGAAAAACAGCACAAGAACAACATTTGAAAAAAAATGCACAGGAGCTCTGGAAAACAGTCACAACAGCTTGGTTAAAAAGTTATAGAGAGGCAGAAGAAAGGCAGACTAAAATTTGAAAATGGAGAGGCCCTTATTCTGCGAAGGTTTAATTACTTAAAGATCTATCTATGTATCTTTGAGAAAGTACATATGGGCCTGGGTGTGTGTACCAGCAGGTAGGTCTAGGTCTGAGGAAAAAATAGCCATTAGCAAGGCAAGCTCATGACAAAAGTCTATGGGTGGGAAATACCAACCAGCCAGTACAGAAAAAGAAATACTTAAAGCAATGAGAGTCTGAGCAGTGAATTAAGAGAATAATGGGTAGGAGCAGATCAAAATGGTATGAAAAAAATCTCTGACATTTTAATGATAGGAAACCTAAAAAAAAGTTCAACCTTTACATGTGATAGGACTGCACAGTTTGCTCCAATTATTTTCATAAGCATGAAAATGCCTTTTTTTCACGTAACTACCTTGTATATGTGTGCCAATAGTTGCAGATTACATTATTGTTCCTCAAAAAAGTCTTGTTATATTTATCCCTTTAACTTCTCGTCATTGTCTGAACACATGTTTCTTATGATTCTCTAAATGTTAAATTACTCTAATAATCCTTCTGGACTATTTTCTGAGTCTTTCTTCTGAATCTGAATTGGTTTAGTCTTTCTAATCTGTACAGACAAAAATACCCTTATTCCATATATTTAGGTCAGATCTATGTATAAATGAACCTTACCCAGTGAATATCACAGTGGCAACCTACAGTACATTAAATCACAATTTAGGACACTTAAAAGTTTTTCATTGCACAGCCACCATTAAAGCACCATATTGTTACTGGAGATTTATTATGCAAGCAAGTTCTGCTGAAATAAAATATTTTTCAATTCCTCAGGAAGCATAACTTTATAAATCCCTTTCCTGTGGAGATTTCCAATCTGCAGATCCAGCAGTGCTGCATGAAAATGGTCTGCTCTGCCTGCCTGAACCCCTACTGACTCAACTGAGTCTCCATTTCAGTGTACAGAAATTTTTGCATGTGTCTTTTTTGAAGAACAAGGATGATACAATGCAAAAATAGTACAGATAAAAACTGAGGGGATTTTTATGGCATATCATGGCAGGAAAGACATCAGGCAGCTCTGTAAAATACTCATCTGGCCCGTGGTGTTAGCTCGTTTCTCCTGAGAATGAAAACATTTTTATTCTTGATAATACTTTCTTCACTTTCACCTTCATCACACCCAAGCAAGCATGTGGGTAAGCACACAGAAACTGTATAGAACTGTATAGAACTTCTCCCACTGTTAGGTGAGGTTGCAAAACTATTTGTAGCTCACTGTTCACCTAACAAGGTACAGACAGAAGCAAAAAACAGAAAAACTGATCATACTTGATCATTATTGGCATAATTCCTGATATCACACCAGATTTCTGCAGGGTAGGAAAACTGGGAAAAGGAAATTAATCCCTTAGAGGTGACTTATAAACTGCTTCTGAGCAGCCACGGAGGAGCTCAGCTAAGAGTAGACTCCTCTTGTCAGGGGGAAGAAGCAAAAAGAGGACACAAAGTCCAATTTCAGCTGTGATTTTGTGCTGCTGCAGAGCCAAAACTATTTTACTGAGGTTTCTCTTATTCCTGAATGCTGCAAAACATTTTGTCCTTTATCTCATTGGTCTTGTCTTTAAATTTGCCCCAAACAGCTTGAAATGTTTCATACATAACCTGAGTATCTAAATCAACCACACTTATGATCTCTCTTATTAACTTGGTTTTGGTTTATTTTCCCACAAAAGATCTTCAGTTAACTTGATAACTTCAAATATTTTTTTCAGAACATTGGTCATGTTTGCAAATTATCAAATAGTAAAGGGAAAAATATTGTGATAGGAAAATACAAAAAACCTCTTTCCTTTTCAAGTCTCCCAACCTATGTATTGCAGGCCACATACCATCGCCAAGGATGAGATGCACATTTTTCTAATTAGGAACTACAAAGACTAATTCAAATAACCTAATTCCTATTTCAATACAAATCTAGAAAATAAAAAGGCCTTGTTTTTGCAGAACCTGTGGAAATAAAATATTCACGTTACAAAGTTAAGTCAATATAAATAGGAGCCTGCAAATTTAGACAAAAATAAAAAAATGAAAGGCATTAACTGCAAGAAAATGTGCTCTGAAGTTATGCAAAAGCTTACTAGTATTATTCACTTACAGTATCTTATTTATATGCAAAGGGACCAAGAGTATCTTCCCATATCCATAGCTCCACAGGATATTTCCACGGAGGTTCAATAATACCATTGCTTTTCAGACTACTATTGCTTTCAGACTACTATTCTTGAGAAAAATCATGTATGGGAAAAGAAGTATTTTCTGGACCCTGGCCAGATTTTCCTCTAAAATTTAAATCTGCAACAGGACATTCTCCTAATCAAGCAAACAAATACAACATTCAGCATACGTTTTCTCCATATGAGCTGATCAGTGATCACCACAGGGTCAGTCACAGGATAGCAAACATAAAGAAGGATTACTTTTATTGTAAGAATTTCTTTGAGGTATTAATCAGATTCAATCATGTATAGAACCTGCCTATAGGTGAATAGTGTTTGGTAAATTGGATAATGCAAGACAGAGTCTTCCCAGACTACTAGGTGAATGGCTCTGACCTTGCTTTTGCTGGTGATGGCTGAAAATGTTTTAATAAGCGTGCTGCACAGTAACTTATGCAAAACAAGCTGATACTGTCTCTCCTGCTCCTTGAAGACAGAAATCTGAGTTAAAGCAAAGTCACCATCACAATTTATTTTGTGGTGTCAGCAGTGAAACAGAAGCCTGCGTGGACAAGAAAACACAAGTTTCTCAGAACTATCTTTGGGTCCTTGTTGGTGCATATTGGTGAGGGAGGCCTGTGCTTGGGAGATTAATAGGTCTCATTGCTAGGGCAGTAGCTAGCGCAAAACATTAATGCTCCTTCACTAAAAGGTAAAAAGGGAAAATAACACTAATGTGAAAGCATGTTTTCATGTGTTACATTTTTAATTTTAGTAGGCATTAAATCTATGTATGAACATGGCACCTGGAAGCAGATTTGAGAAACCTTTGGTAGTTTTCCTCACAGAAGCCATCAATAAGGAATTGCACTCTAGTACAGAGGAGGTCATAGTTATTTCTGCACCTGATGATGACTATCTAAAGACAAATTGAGGTGCTGAAATTTAATATTAAATGGCCTTTGGGATATCTAAGAATCTCTTTTACAAGCCTGTGGGCACTGGAAAACAATATATATGTACTAATAATTTCCAATAACATATACAAATAATTTTCAATAGTAGCAGCATTTGGTAAACTGCTAAGATGTCTTTTGGCCTGCCAGTGCCTAAAAGGGGCTACAGAAGAATTTAAGACAGACTTTTGATAAGGCCATGTAGTGATAGGACAAATGGGAATGCCTTCAAATTGAAATATAGTAGGTTTAGGTTAGATATTAGGAAGAAATTCTTTATTTTGAGGGTAGTGAAGCATTTAAACAGACTGTCCACAAAAGCTGTGGGTGCCCCATCCCTGGAAGTGTTCAAGGCCAGATCGGATGGATGTTTGAACAACCAGTTCCACTGAAAAGTGTTCCTGACCATGGCACAGGGACTGGAACTGGGTGATTTCTAAGGTCCCTTTTGACCCAAACTATTCTATCACTGTATGATAATTGAGAAGAGATAATTACTTGTCTGAAAAAAAAAATATATAACTGAAGAAAAAAAAAACCAAACAAACCCAACACCAACAAAAAAGAAGAAACAAACAACAAAAACCCAAAACCAAACAGAACAAACAAAACAAACAACTGTCAACAGACCAAAAAACAAAACAAAACAAAACAAAACAAATCCCCCCAAAAAACCAAGTCAATTTTAAAATAGATTTTATGTACTTAGAAAGGTGACAATATAAAATCCTTTGTATTAAAACGCAATATAATTCTACAACAGACTCCTCACTCCATGGACTTGACACTCATGCAAGGACTGTTTTTTTCAACAGATAGAGACCTGAGAAGTACAGCAATGCTGAGAGAAGTTTAAGCAATAATAATAGTGTGATTCTCATTTTCATCACACGGAAGTTTCTTGATGTCAGTCCTTTAATCAGAAATTCCACAGAATTTTTTGTAATATTGCACCAGAAAGCTAGTCTTTCATTTAAGATGGGGGTGTCTTCCCTCTTAGACCTGTCTAATTATGTGATATAAATATATAAAAAAAGAATGCTGTTTTTTCAGATTTAAAATAAGGCCTTATACTGCATTTCAAGGTATCATTGGCCTTATTTGGTCAGTCTTAAAACACCTCATCTGTTAGATGAAGCAGCTTCTAAGCTAGTCACATGCATAATCAATTCTTCTGTTTTTCCAAAGATCATGATGTTCTTTTTAATATGGTGAGTGTAAAAAATAAATGCTTAAGAAGCATTTCTTTTTTCAAATTAGAGTACCTCAATACATGGACTAATGGTGATATAAAAAGTCCATATCCCTATTAATCCATTTTCAGCTTGGCATTGAAGACATCTGAACCTGGGGAGAGGTTTTGTTTATGTGTCACGAGAACTCCACAAAACATTTTAAAAAATAGACAACAAAAAAGATTATAAATCAAACTGAATTATCTTTCTATATTTTCTTCTCCTGACCATGTCTGTGTTTGTGATTTTTAAAATTTATTTTATAAAATGATCTCACCTTCTTAAGAGAAAATTCAAATCTTAAACCAGAAGCCTCCTTAACTCTTACTTCAGGGAAAGAATTATACTTCTTTGCCATTTCATAAACATCAAGCATTTTTAGATTAATCTAATTCACTAAAGACTTTAAAAAGCAATTTTCTTCTGAGGTATTTTTCTCCATTAAGTGATCCACTAAGCAGTACAATATGGTTTTCTAGGCAAATGTAGTGTGGCCTGATTTTACATTAGGTATAAAACATTTGGTTTTCATACTTACCAAATACACATGGAAAACAGAACAGTATCCAGACCTGTGAAAAACATTTTTTTAATCTATATAAATAAATACAATCAAACAGGTACTAAGATTCAAACAAATAATTTTGTATCTTTTTTTTCAAACAGAATCATAGGGATAGGCAATTCTTCATATTATATCAAATTCATCAGTAATTTTCTTAATTTTTAAAGTTTTTTTTTGTAGGGATTTTTGCTGTTGTTTTGCTGTTTTTCTGAGAGAGGACAAATAAAAATAAAAGTCAAAAAAAGGGAAGTCACAATTCACTCAGTGTGTCAGCATATGTATAATCCAGATATATTTATTACTGCTTTTTTTTATCCTGTTTCTATGTATTTCTACTGTGTTATTTTTTCTCGTAAAACTCTTTATATGTATATTTTTATTATTATGGTACAAATGATTAGTCAACAGAATTCTCTTAGAAGATCCATATTTACATTAATACCCATGTAGCAAACTTAATTGAGCAACAGAAGATTGGTATTTCATTATTGATGTCTTTGCTGCATCATGAAGGCAGCAATTTAGCACTAAACTATAAATAGAAAAAAACAGTGGATGAAACTGGCTAGTCTTGTGTTTTTAATATTCCCTTCAGGGTAAAGTATGACATAACCTAATTACACTGGTAGAGATTTCACTGCAGGGAAAACCGTTGTTATTCCATTTGACAATCAAGTAATTATCTTCTCTACTGGATGTTTTACTGGATACTACTAATTAAGTCATGCACAAGAATTTATTTTTAATTTAGGTGCTAGTCCTATAAAAAGTTGGCCTTCAAGAATGCCAATAATTTTTTAAAAACTCATTCTTTTTGATGGAGCTTTTTAAATGCTACCTGTCAGAGTACTTACTTAAGCAGAAAGCACGTGTTCTTTCTGACTACATTGCTGCTTCTTATTTCAGGGCATGGACTCAACTTGCAGTTGCTTCATTCTCCTTGGGGCTGTAGGGCTTCTGCTGAATGTGCTCAGAGCAAGTACTTAAAAACAGTAAAAAAAGTGATGACAGAGCAGAATAAGAGCGAGTAGATGATAACCAGCAGAGTTAGGGGGTAGACAACAGGACTCAAAATTCCCTTTAATTATCCAGATGTTCCAGGAGAGGCGAAGGCTGGATCACCCTATCTCACCTTATGAAAGGATCTGCAAGAAAATCTCTTGTAGGCTGGGTTGATTTAGTCAGGGGTTTTATTAATGTTAGTTAGGTTGGTTCCTTGTACTCCCTTATTTTTCCCCTCACAGTGGTCTGTTCCAAGTTGTTTACCCCAAAAGTTCCCACCACCCAGATCCACAGTTACTTGTCAATCTTTTCACCTCTCCCTGTTTTCTCCTTATTTAGTCCCATCAGTCGAGTGTCAATCTTGCAACCACCCAGCTTCCTCATGAAAGTTCTGTATCAACCACCCCACCTTTGCCTTTCTGTTCATCCCAGGACTCCATACCCACCTCTGTTATGTTACCATTGGTTGTTACAATTGATGTTATTTCTCTATTGTTTGTCCCTATTGGGTGAGCCAGGTTTCCACCCCTGTCTGCCCACCCCCTACTTAATCTGCTGCAACCCTTTGTTCTCCAGCATTTTGCAATGCATCGCTCTGAGAGCATTTTGGTTCGACCATGCATGGGGGAATAAAACTCTTTGGGCCCGCAAACAAGTGTCCTTCTCTCGTCTCTTCGTCTCCTCTCAGAGCGTGAAGCTGCCAAAGCTGCATTACCCACGCCGCAGCGCTCAGCACTACCAGGTTGGCAGACACCATAACCCTGGAGTGCCCGCACTCATGTGGCGGCCACCCGGCCTCACACAGGCAGTGCTAGCCGGCGCTTCTCAGCTGCTTGAGGTCATGGCAGGTAGCCGCCACAAAAATCTATCCTGCATCACTACTTATAGAAGAATCTGCAGGAAACTGTACCCTAAACTTAAATTTGTGGTTAAAATTGGGTAATTTCATATTCCAGCCTCATCCTCATCCTCAGTTTATTTCTAATTTCCTCTTCAGTTTTTCCTTATCTGTATAAAAGGTTTGCTTATTCTTTCCAGATTATACAATCTCAAGAAAAGCCAATCCTCTGATTGTATGACAAAGCATACTAGGTCAAATCTCTCAATCTATTTCAGAAATAAGGAACTTACCACTCATTAATTTATTTGGGCTGCTCATTATCAGTTAATAAACAAAACCAGTAGATTATAGTTTTCTTTTAAATTATCAGTACTGTCCTCATCCATAATATCTTATTGTTCTCAGGAAGATACCTTTTTTTTACCTTGCAAAGAATACATTTTAAAAGATTGCATCAAGTCAAATATTAACAATACGATTTGCCTTTTAATTTCCTGTACTGGTATCCTGAAAATCTAGTGATAAAAAATTAGGAAAAACTTTATAAAAACATCACCTGTATCTTATTAAGATGTATCTCATACATAACCATATTTCAACACACATTTCTTAATTTTATTTTTTTGAAATATATTTTCTTATCTTTAAACTACTTTATCTGCAATCACATTACTGGAAATAAAAATCATCACACTCTTCATTGTATAGACTGAAAGAAAACATGAAGTTATTACAGACAAATATTTGAAAATAAAGTTGCCTAAAACTTTTTTGCACCTATTTTCTCATTGTCAGAAACCCAAAGACAGGAAACATGTTTCCATGAAAGTACACACTGGAAAGGGCCTTGTTAAAACCCTGACATATGTACACAAAACTTATACAAAAGTTATTTCTCATCTATATGTGCTACATAAGCACATGCCATCTAAATGTATTTCACTATACAAATATAAAACAGTTCAAGCAACATGAACAAAAGGTTATCATATATGCATAATTTATGCATTTCCCTAATGCAGCAAAATTGACATTGCAGCTCCTAGTTAAGTTAATGTTAGGAGTATTTAGAGTTGTAGGTAAAAATCTTTTCTGGTTTTAGCTCTGTTGTGTTTAAATCTAGTTGACATAAAATATACTTAGATTGAATTTGCAGTATTGAGTGTAGCATTCCTTTGACAGATAGATTATAATCGTCTTGCTACTTCAGTGTAAATTTAAGTTAAGGGTCCTATTATTTATAGTAAGTTCTGTGACTTAAAGATTAAAATATGTCATTCTAACTTGGTCCTACTTGAAAAGGCCATGGAACCATCACTGACAAAAAGGAATAAAATGTTTCATCACCTCCACTAAACTCTAACAGATTATGATATTTGTGTTTCTAAGTTTCTAGTACTTCTTGTTCAGCAACTACATAAGACTTCAAAGCGAGGATAATACTGGAAGCCATTTAAAAAATAAAGAATAAAGCATCATAGAGTGTTGGTCTCAAACCACAAAAAAATTTCCAAAGACGAAATAGAATATTTTTCAATCTCATATTGTCAAGAAAAAGCTAAATATACCATGTATAGTGAGTGAGAAGAAATGTATTAAGACTCAAATTCTTTTTCCTAAAACAACCAACTTGTACTTTCCTCAGCTTTAAAAAAGACAGCTTTCTTTGTACACAGGAGAGAATCTAGGCAGGTACTAGAAAGAAAACCTTCACTCAAAGGTCTGTCAAGTTAAACCAGAGATGCTCATGTCAGACTGCTGCTCCTACTGATTCTGTAGCTGATGTATCTATTTCTTTTATGTATGTGTTATGTCCTTTCATCAGAAATAATGTATGTCCCATTTGCAGAGAGGAGGGGTGGAGCATGCCTAGGGTGCTAGTGCTTACCATGCATTTCCTTCCAGGGATGCATGGTTTCAGGAGGAAGAAATGGATGAATGTACACCACAAGTGTGCCATTTTGTACTGTTTCTTCTTCAAGGAAGTTTCTAGAACCAGCATTGTGGATTCTATTCCTTTTCCCCAGTGCTGCTCATCCCCTCCTGTCCTTCAAGAGGATGTGGCTCTGGGCACATCACATGCAGCTGAGCCTAGCAGAGTGCATGCACCACAGGCAGTAGTGCCAGAAGCTTTTGCATCCTGGGTTTGGGTTCAGATTAGGGGTTCTGATCTTTGTTAGTTTGCTGGTTCTGTGTACCCTCATGCATCCCCTGTGTATTCCTGCTCCCCCCATGGTTGCTAGCTCCAGCCTGCCTGCCATTGGAGCTTCCCCCGTCACTCTTTCAACCACTCCCTGCCAACACCTGAGGATTCCGTGCCCGTCACCCCATTCCCATGGTCCCACTCGTTCTGAAACCCCATGTTCCCATTGGTCGCTGTAGTACACGTCACCACCACAGCATCTGTATTCATTGGGCAGGAGGACTCCCTGTCCTCCCTGTCCCACCCCTATATAATCCCGCTCCCCCCCCAGCCCCAGCGCCATATTCATCCACGCGAGGTTGGGAGAGGGCTGCGGCTTCTACATCGCGGGTCTCGTGGCCAATAAAGCATCCAGCCGCCACGGAGACAGATTTGGACATTTTCCCTGCCTCTTTGTTTCCTCCCTCATGCCGATGGCAAAGCGCGGCCAGCAGCCCACCCCGGAGCACGGCAGCAGAAGTGCCCAGAAATTGTGGCAAGTGCCAGCCCTGATGAAAAGCTGAGGTGCCCAAGCCAGGCACTCGGGAGCTGACCGGGGCTGAGAAAAATAACACACTGCCACTAGAAGCAGCCACAGGGAATGAAGCAGCGGCAAAACAAGCCATACTAAGCCCAGCCAAATACTGCCGAACGCTGCCAAATAGCAGGCACTGCGCCAAGGTGCAAACACTGACAAACAGAGGAGCAGCGCAGCACGGAGTCAAACCCCAGGGGAGTGCGCAGTGCAACACAGACAATCCAGCTTTTGGGGGTTTGTCTGTCATTGCTCTCTGCTGTCTCAGGCTCAGGGAGGGAGAATACTGGCTTCAGACAGCATCCGCCATTTTTACCTCAGGAGGACACATGGTGCATTCACCATCTTGTCTTTGTCTTAGGAAAAACTGCATCACTGCCAAGCTGTAGGAACAACCACCATGTTGTCTGAATCCCAGTGGCCACAGGGAATTGTCATTATGGTTGAACACCTCTTTGTGTGTAAATCACGTTATATTTTTGTACACCTACATTATCAATATTGTTGCTCTTACTGGTCATTTCTCATCCCATTGTGTGGCAAGCACATTTCTCTCTCTCTCATGATTTTTTCATAGAGCAGCACAGAGGACAGAAAGAGAAAAAAATTTCTATTTCTGCTCCTTGTTTTCTCATGTGGAATGTGTTTGGAGAATTGTTTACCTGGGGTGATTGCTTGATTAGATTCTGGTGAGGATTGTTTGGGCCTGATGGCCAATCAGATCCACCTGCGTCCTGGACTCTCAAGAAGAGGGTCATGAGTTGTGAGTTAGTTAGATTTGGTAGTTAGAAAAAGTAGGTATGTAGTTTTAGTATCTTCCTTTATATAGTATATTAATGTATTGTAGCATAGTTATAATAAAGAAATCATTCAGCCTTCTGAACTGGAGTTGGACATCATCATTTCTTCCCACTGGGTTTGCCTGCATTTTACAATACCACTGCTGTTTGTTTTCAGTAAATGAACCTATAGTCTCTGCCTTTGTTTCTTTCTCACCAGAATGGTGTGAAGTGTTTCTTTCTCACCAGAATGGTGTGAAGTGGAAAGGGGGAGGCTTATTTAATTTCCCACCTGGTTTTAAACCAGCACAAAATAGAAGCAAAACAAAAATATCTGGGCTTCTACATTCTGTATTGCCTAATTCACTAGTGAGTTTCACTGCAGTTCCTATAGTATCACTTGATTTAAGGTCTGTCCTATTTCTCTTCAAAATAACAAATATGGCTCTATGTGGAGTAGTTTAGTTGAATTTCATTTTCATTCACCTATTAACAGGTTTGTAGATACAGAAATGACAGCAGTTAACTAGAGGTAAGTTGGAATACAAATCTACACACCTGGTAGATCAAAGTTAGCAGACCCTTGAAAAAAACCACTTAAATCTGTGGTAAAATTGATGTTGTTTTAACATTTGCACTGAGATCCAAAATTTTCTTTGCTCCTACTGGAAGTCTAAACAAGTACCGGATAATAGCTAGAATGTGTCTGTATTGGAATGGTTCGAGGCACCTTCAACACGGGTATCAGGATGGATGCGGTGTTGCGTTCTTCTTGCCCTGGTCCAGATGGCTCGGGAGCCTGGCTAAAGGCGCTGCCTCTTGGCCAGACCAGGCTTCCCATATGTCCCAGTGCTCTAGTGCTGAGTGCACTGGTGTGAGCTAGCCGCACTCTGTAACCGACGCTGAGAGGACATAAAGGGGTGAAGGAATGGCGCACCTTGCCCTGCGTGGCTGGAGAAGGTTTATTCCCATGTGGTGGCAGCGGTGGAGGGCAGCATCCGTCCCCCAGTGCCCGTGTGGACAAGATGGCGACAAGACAAAGGAACCATGCGGTTATATAGAGGGTGGGCAGACAGGGGTGGAAGCCCCCCTCGCCCAATGGGGACAAGCAACGGGGGCATGATGCGGACCATGGCAGCCAACGGGAACGCAACAGGGGTGGGTACAGGGTTCTGGGATGAATAGGGATACGGGGATGGGGTAACTGACACAGAACTCTCAGGAATGAACAGGGAGTGGCCACAAGACTGACATGGGGATGCTCCTATGGCAGACAACTTGGAGCAAACCACTGTGAGGGGAAATGGGGGTACATAGAACCATCTAACTAACATTTATCGGAACCCCTAACTGACCCAACCCGGGATGCAACAGATGGAAAAGCTATATAATCCTTAATCCCTTAAGGAAATACTTTTCATGTGATACACGTCATGATAATTCAGGGTGATAACTTAGTATAGCAGTGGTAACCATCCCAAGTGCAACAAATCCCATTCTGTAAAGAACCATGTACGCATTTCTCTAAGGTAGCTGCCATTTCAGACAGTGCTTAAGACTGAACCTCCACCTCAAAAGCTGAAAGCAGAAAACTCCTGTTGAGCTGGAACAGATAGTTGAAAGCAGTTTAAAAAAATGCCCATTAATATACTGTTTTATGGAGAAGATGTGTCATTTACAAACCACATCTTTTGTAATCACATGTTCAGAAGAAGTGAAAATTTGGGGTGGTGATAGGGGAGCAGAAACAAAAGATAACAAGTCCTAACTGTTTCTGTACTCTACAAGGACGCTGTCAGGGACTACTGACAATACTATCATGTGTTTATCTCTAGTTCTTTCTTGAAATTTATAGCAGTTAAAGTATTTTTTATGCAATCAAATTCTACTAAAATGAGCTGCAACATATGAAAGTCATATGTATTTAAATAATATAACAAAATAATGTAAAATTCAGTGAAATTCTCTATTTACTTAGGTATTTATCTTCTAATATATAAAATGGACAGCAATGAATTTGGTAGCAACTATGCTCAGGCAAACACATCTTTAAGGAGAAGCATAACATTCATTACTTCTGCTTCCAGCTCATTCATTTATAGCTCATGTAATATTTTTGTAGTGTAACCTATTGTGTTAAACATGTATGATGAAGCACGCTATCAAATATAAGATGTGTATTACATGCTAGAACTGTTCTGCTTTATTTTGCAGCAGTAGGGAGTTTTTAGATTAAAAAAAGATTGTTTCCTACAGCTTCAATTGCATAAGTTCATATGGTCAAAGTCACTCTTTCTCAGTCATATGGCATTTACACACATTTTCTGTGGTTTCTGAAGGTTATTCTCTAAATGTGGAACATGGATAAATGACAGTGTCCAAGTAATTTCACTGCAGCCACTGAATGGCTTTGAAATACAAAACAACAGGTTCTGTTTATTTTATCTTTATTTTCACATTTTGAAAAATTAAGTTAAATCTTGTTTAAGGTATCTCTCAACATTCAAGCTTCACAAGATCAGAAAGTTCTACTGATGGCATCAGAATACATGGAGTAGCAATTACAACAAATATATTGTGGTTTATTTACAAATACAGTGACTCAAGTTTTTTTGGAGTTGTTGTTTTTGAGGTTTTGTTTTTTTTTTTTTTTCATTTTTAAAGGGACTGTAGCTGTAAGCAGGTACCTCTAAAAGTTATATTGAAACATAAAAAAAGGAATTGGTAAGAATTCACAGCAACCTTTTTTGCTCCCCTCTCAGGTTTTTTCAAACATTTTGTTCCATCAGTAGCTCGCAACACTTGCACACAAGCCCTTATTAGATTTTAGGTACTCATCATTCCTTCATTCTTTGTACTAAGAGTCTGATGAAACTAGAGAAAAACTTCTCAAATAATCTAGATAAATGCCATATTACCTGAGGACTTGTTTTGCTAATTCTCATTGAGGTTGTCATTCTGTTGTTGGTACTGCTGAACATGAATGGTATGGGATGTTTTAAATGATCTGATATGAAAAGAAAACTGTATAAAATATATATGTGATATCTACTTCTAAGATGAAAAATGTTGTAAAAAATAACTCATATGCAAACAGATCTCCTTAGCTAAAATGAATGATAATTACAGTGTACTTTGTTTTAGGAAAACATGATCACAAATAATTCATTGACACTGTGTAGGAGCAACTTCAGAGCAAACAAGAACATTTGCCTTCCCACAAATAGTGAAAATACACAGTTAAATACACTGCCAAAGAAACATACAAAGGCTAAAAGTATATTGACCAAAAAAATTAACAATACAGTAATATTCATCCTGTTGAGTAACACAAGCACAGAAAGTCCTAGAATTTTTAGTTGCTGCAACCCATACTGTGAGTTTGCTGGCCCCAAGTTGGAAAACTCCTTGGGGGCTCCCCTGGCAGGGGAGACCCTCTTGGAGCAGTTTTGTATTAGGAACAAGAGACGCATTGGACTTTTTCCATCTCCAGCTTCTGTTTATTGTTATCTTATCAAAACTTCAGCACACTGTCTGTGCCCAGACTTCACATGTGTGAAAACAGCACAAAAATGTCTAATAACTTTGCGCTGCAAGGTCTTTTTAAGTCTAATCAAAAACTAAACTACTTAATTAAGGAGTGACACTTAGATTATTTCCCTTTCTAACCCAATAACTGACCCTTAAAAACCCGCAATGTAGATTTTTCTACTTAATTACAAGATACTACCTAAACCCAAGAAGAGGAAGAAGAAGAGAGAAGAAAGGAACTTGAGACAACACCCTATACTTTCTATCTTGAACCTATCTATAACATACTAAAAATCTTAAAACTTAAATTTCTCACCTATGTGGCATACTATACTACTATCTACAATCTCTACAATCTATTTCACACTTTTGTGGTTTCTAGTTTACTTTGAGGCTTAGGAGGCCTTCTCTATGAATGAAGGTCAAAGTCAGTGTTTTCCTGGGAGTCAGAGCACCCCAGGGCAGACAGGGGGATATTCCCCTTGCTCTGAGTTCCCACACCATACCATGGAAAGATCTGTACTTTCCTTCAATATCTGCTTTCTGATTGCCATCAGTGACAATATACCAAGGTGCTCAGCATTACAAGTACTAATTTTCTTTCCTTAACCTGCTGTTATTGAGGAGCAAGTTCTGGCTGCTCCCCAAGGGAAGGAAGCCAGGAGCTAAGGTCGAATTCAAGGATGCCCTCCACTGAAATGGATCCAAAGCACTGAGGCTGCAAGTCAATGTCAGGGTCAGAGAATGTGACTAGGGAGAACCTCAATTCAGTGACAGCCTGGTAAGGCTACTGGGGCAAAGTAGGTCTGAGACCAGGAGACAAAGCCATGTCCATGACTGGGTTGGGATTGGGGTGATACAAAAACAGGCAACCAAGTCAATCATTGTTTTAATGACCTAAGAGTGTTGTCTACACATTTCATCAAACAGGTGGCCTTTTTTTCCTCAAGGGTACCTGTACAGCTAAACACATTTGAGTTCAGGGATTTTACTGAAATATCCATTGTGGTGCATAATAAAACTCTCACTGATAATTAAAAGCAGTGCATAATATGCAATTATAAAAAAAAAAAAAAAACAAAACCCTGTCAAATCTGACATTAAAAAAAAAAGACAGTTGATAGAATTCATTATTTTCATTAATATCCAGACAGAGAGACTTCTTATGCCCAGATTAGACAATATTTAGTGAAAGTTTGCAATTTAGAACACAAGCCTTCCTGAACTAAACATATTTTTATGTAAACTACATGATAGTTTTCCCCCTAACTTTTATGGACTTATGCACTAAGAAAGACCATACATATCCATCAGGAAGTACCATACATTTTGTGTAAGTATAAATTAAGCTGTAACAGAAAGAGTAGAATTAAAATATTTCAAACTCCCCCAAGGGTTCTGTTTTATCCATACCCTGTGTCCATCTGTACCTGAACATCAAGCCATTATCGGAAATAGATAAAAATTTCAAATAATTGCGCTTTTTCACACTGAAGATGCAAATTCATCATTTTCTATGAAATCTAGGCAATAGTATAAATTATGTATATGATGTGACTACATAGACTTAAGAAAAGAATGAGATGTATATATCACAACCTTGTAACTAAAGGGCTGTACTAGTGAGCTAGAAAAAATTCCCAAACAACATTCACAGAAACATGTTAGACAAGTTAAGTAGAACTGGCTATCCCAGGAAAATCCCAATTGTGAGTGAGCTCTTCTAGAACAAGTGCAATGTGATTCAATGGTTAAACTCTTTTTACCTGTTTTACAACCTCTGCTTTAATGATCTATTATGCATATGATACATAATGTTGTGCAAGCAATTACATTCGGGCAAAAAACAATTAACTAGTTATTTCACTTTTAAAAGAAGAAATTGAAATTGCATTAATTTATTTTAAGAAATACTAATAATATCAATACCTCCATTCTTGTTTCACCATTTACAGTGAATGAAAGCATTTTTTTTTTTTTTTCTGGTAAAAGAAATACAAAAATTGTTGTTTTCTCTACCCCGAAATGCATTCAAAGCTCAAACATACTATCTCTATCAGCTAAATTATGCTGGACACTGCCTGTAGTGTAATAATTTGAGCTGAACTATCTGTTCAGCAAATTATATACTACCTACTTGGTAACATGGTAGAGAAAAAATAAAATTATATTTAATCAACACAGTCCTTGTGATTGATGAAGTAATCGCTTCACAAGTGTAGACCTGGTCTCAGAGTTGGGTTATACCACAAGTGATCATGTGAAGGTTTTTGAGTTTTGCTTCTATGTTACATGAAATCATTATCAAGTAGAGTCTCTAGAATGCAAATATCAAAACTCTGAGTTAAAGCAGATGTCCAGAGTGAGTTTTAGAACAACAATTTTCAGACAGAAGAATAGATGAGTGGAAGCTAAGATTCTCACTGACTTTAAGAATAAACAGATTTATATGGCTTGTATTCTATATTACAAAGAAGAAATATGCTGACTGGGAAGAACAAAGGTGGTGTCACTGGGAAGAAAGCATAAAACAAAGAACTTCCATGAAATTAATAACATTTTTTAGCTAGAAAGTATTTCAGTTACAAAAATACTTTCAGTTCCAAAGTAATTTCAGCTACAAAGCAAGAGGGAGTTTTAAATTATTTCAATTATTATTTTTAAGCATATTAGCATGACAATTAACTGGACATATTGAAGAGACTTTAAAGTTTCCTGATTCTCCTGGCAATGGAAACATTCTTTTCCTATGTCTTTTACTTCCAGTTCAGTATGTTCCAAATTTTGCTTCTACTTTCAAATTCTATTATTTTGTTAAGCTTTTTGTTGGTATTGTGTATTTGTAATAAATTATACTCACTAAAAGTGATGTATCATTTAAGTGCTGTTAGCTTGGATTTGCTTTGTTTAAAAGGGCAGAGATTTTTCTGCTCTGCTATAGTATTATGCCCATGCATGACCCACAATGACATTTTCCCATCAGGTTTTCCACCAATACACCTGATCAGTGTACTCTTGGGATGTGTTTGATATTGTTTTAAAGTTTCCCAGGCATGTTGACTTTTGTGTGTGTCTTTGGGTTGAAGACTTAATTTTGTGTATTCTTCCTGCAAGATACATTGATAATTTTAATATCTAGCAAATCACCAACTGAATTTGCTGTAACAATATTATTGTTTCTTTCTTTTAGTTCTTGCTTTTTGTTATCCTCCATCTAGTTCAGCTAGAGGTCTCTTGGAAACCTCCTGAATAAAGGTCAAAAGCTTAGCTCTAACCAGTGTATCTTGTGACCTTTAAAACTAAAATGTCTCTTGCCTATTGTTAATTATAGTATTTGATGACACCAAGCTGAGCAGTGCATCTGACATGCCTGAAGGATGGGGATACCACTTAGAGGGATCTAAACAAACTTGAGAAGTAGGTCCATGGGAATATCATGAGGTTTAAAAAGACTAAATGCAAGGTGCTGTACCTCGGTAAGGGGAACCCCCAGTCTCAGCACAGGTGGGGATGAACAGATCAGAGCAGACCTGCTGAGAAGGACTTGAGATGCAGGTGATTGATAGGGCGGACATGACCCAGCCATGGGCACTCACAGCCCAGGAAGCCAAACATGTCCTGTGCTGCATCCAAAGCAGTGTGGGTAGCAGGGCCAGGGAGGGGATTCTGCCTCTCTGCTCTGCTCTGGTGAATGGTCCTGCTCCAGTTTTGTAATCCTCAAGACAGGAAAAAATGTCAAAGCGGGTCTAGAGGAGATACACAAAAATTATCAAAGGGATAGTACACCTATCCTAGGGCTAAGTGAATTGCTCAACCTGGAGTAAAGACATGCCCTGTCACTACATAAAGGGGGCTTAAAACAAAGAAGGGGCAGACTTTTTACTAGGACTTGTATGAACAGAACAAAAGGTAACAATTTTAAACTAAACTGGTGTAGATTCAGACTAGATACAAAGAATAATTTTTTTTTTAATATATGTGATTAAACACTGGGACAAGTTACACAGAGATGGTGAATGCACCACCCCTGGAAACACTCAACATCAGGCTGGACAGGGCTCTGAGCAACCTGATCTAGTTGAAGATGTCCCTTCCAATTGCAGGGGGTTTGGACTAGATGACCTTTAAAGGTTCCTTCCAATAAAAACCATTTAATTCTCTGATTCCACGATTCAATAAGTTGATTCTACGATTCTTGATTTTTGATTCTATGAGCCTTAGGGTTCTCCAAGGTTCAGTACTAGGACCAGTCCTGTTCAATAACTTTATAGATGACCTGGGCAAGGGGATTGAGTGCACACTCATTAAATATGCATATGACACTAAATTGCAGAGGGATCTGAAGAGGCTGTATGAATGGCCCAGGGCCAATGGGATGATGTTCAACAAGGTGAAGTGCTGGGTCCTACACCTTGGGTACAACAACCCTAGGGAGAGGGGGTTTCAGACTTGAGGCAGAAGGGCTGGAAAATGGTCGAGCTGAAAACGGCCTGGAGGTGCTTGTTGTTGGTGGCTGAACATGAGCCAGGGTGTGCCTGGCAATGGCATCCTGGCCTGTATAAAAATAGTGTGGCCAGCAGGACCAGGACAGGGATTGTAGCCAAGTATTCAGCACTGGTGAGGCCACATCCCAAACCCTGTGCTTAGTTCTGGGCCACTCATTCCAAGAAGGACATTGAGGTGCTGGAGCATGTCCAGAGAAGGGAAATGGAGTTGATGAAAGGTCTGGAGCACAAGTCCTGTGAGGAGTGGCTGAGGGAGCTTGGGGTGTTTAGTCTGGAGAAAAGTAGGCTCAGGGGTGGCATTATTACTCGCTACAACTGCCTGAAAGGAGGGTGTAACCATGTGGATGCTGGCTCACAAAGAGCCAGGGGAGGTTCAGACTGGATATCAGAAAGAATTTTTTCACTGAAGAGGTTTTCAGGCATTGGAACAGACTGCCCAGGAAGGTCTGGAAGTGTTCAAGAAATGACAGGATGTGGCACTTCAGTGCTATAGATAAGCTGGCATGGTTGTGTTGGGTCAAAATTAGACTTGAGAACCATGGAGGTCTTTTCCAATTTTAATGACTCTATGATTATTTGGTTCTGCAGTTCTCTGGTTTCATTACAGTAAAGTAGAACAAACATCTCTGTGAAACTTATGCAGGGTTGCAATCTCGGGTTTACCTGCAACAATTAGCAAATCCATATTTTTGGGCTGAACAAAATCTTTGTGGCTAAGTATTAGTTTTGTGTAAGTATGAGTTAATAAGAAGCCAAGCCTTCAAACATATTACCTGCACAATGTGTGCATGTGTGATTCAGTAATATTTTTATTGCTAGTGCTTTACTCACCATTCCAAGGAAGGCACAACTCATGCTTTTTTTCTGAAAATTTTTTAAAATAATAAAGTAAGTTAAGTGAATAACAAACTCTCTTAAAAGAGTTAACTGCCTTCTTTGATGCTCATTTCATCAGGTGTGGCCAAACAACCTTTCAATTATCATTGTTGGATAATATATTAGTTGTTGGAAAAATTTAGATTAACAAGTCTTCTTCTCTATCTTTTTCAAATAAATGTCATGCGTATATAATGAACCAAATCTCTAACCTGACTTTTTGGAAGCTACATGAGTTGAAAGGCGTTAATGTAAGTACAAGACACATTCAATTTCAAAATTCACCACCATGCTTCCTCAGTGATTTTAACTCCATGTTACTGCAGTTTTCTTACAGTGTAATATTTCAACATGATGGATCTATTTCACTTTCCAATCTTTTAAATTATTTTAGTATTTGTCTTCAATATTAAGAAAAATAAGCTGTTTCATTAAAAAAAGTAAAGATATATTAGTCAAGTACCCTCTATAGGGGTTGAAAATTAATTTTGATAAATCCCAGAACATTTTTCATACAATAATAGAAAGGTAATAATATTTTGCTGTAATGTATTCAGTTAGGAGTGTAATTGATACCTATTGTGATTCATAGTTTATATAATTTATATAGTTTATATAATTGTGTCACTTTTATTTACCTTTTTGCTTCCAAACTTTATTTGCACTTGAAGAAGATAGTGCTCTAGATCGTGAAAAATTAGTGAAGCAATCACAAAGGCATGAAATATTTCTGACTGTTATTGAGCAATAATATAGTACTTCAAGGTTAGACATTACAAAAGTCAGTGGCACTGTATTATTATCTTTATTGATGTGCTAATAAAAAGAAACCCTCATCTCAGATCTCTCTCTGGAACTCAAGAGAATCTTTTTTTTCCGAAGATGCATTGAAGTTTGATGATTTTGCTCTAATGTGAGATTAATTATACCTGTATGGCTTAGGTATACTGAAAACTTGCTAAAAGAAACAGGATTTAAGATGCCAGTGATGTCAAAGTAGCAGGTGGTTCTCTAGATTATTAGGGAAGAATTACCTCTGATGAAAGGGGGAACTGGTTATTCCTATTTTAAAATTATCCAGGATATGATTTTAATAGCAATTCCTGGAGTTGCTACTGAATACTTCCCCTAATACTTAATACTGCAGACAGATGATCTTCACAAATTACTTCTATTGTTCACTCTATTTCTTCATGAAGAAAAAAAAATCATTACTGTTTATTCATGTTGATATTGTAATATTTTCAAGTAGTGCTAAAGAAGCACATCTGTAAATGAGTATAATCTGTGGAATGCGTGCACTATGGGGAAAAAAAGTCTAAAAAGAAAGGAAAAAAAACCAGACTCTATCTAAAGAACAAGGTACACCAGATACTGCATACAAAATATTTACCCCCTCCTCTGCTCTGAAAATCCATCAAAAATTCATGGAATCTACCTTGACTCTGATTTAAAAAATACAACATTTTCAATGGCTCTGAATAGAATTGAATTGAATTAAATTATCCAGTAAAATCTTACTGTGTCTTTGCTTTGCAGAGAGAGGCAACTTTCAATCCTGTGAGAAAACCCTCTAGGTTCAACATGGCACTGTTTCTGCTGCGCCTAGTGGTATGTGCAGGCAACATGGGTTCAGTGGTCTTCTCTGCTACAAACACCACATCATCTTATGAAAACAAACAGAGAACTCACTGTCTCTTGATGTCAAAGACTCCAGACACTGGCTGAAGTCTGGGGAGCCATTTACAGGTTATAAGGGTTGTCCCACACCAGTCCAGGTCCTGGTGATTTCTAGAGAAGCTAAGGACTAGCACTGATACAGACTCCCAGTCTTATCTATATGAGGCCTTTAATCTTTCTGTGTTTAAAATGTGTGCATTTTAAAACTGAACAGCAGTGCCTTCTCATTTATCTGTCATATTCAATATTCCTTTGTATTTTGACAAGGCTGTATTGGTTGTTCCTTCACATAACAGGATTCCTAATTGGTTTCAGTGGGGATAGAGAGACACAGGGCAGTAGAGAGGCACTGAAATGCACAAGCTTTCAAGGAAAATCTGCCTACTGATAGCCACAAATACATGGTCCTGTCTATAGGAGCAAGTCAGGGAATGCAGTGGCTTTCTGGGCCTACTACCAAAATAACAAGACCTAAATAAAGTCAAAGCCTATCAACACGAGCCAGATTTTTAGTTTGAATAAAGGCAGAACTATGTACTCCAATATTTGGTGGTCAAGGACTTCACAAAATTCTCCACTACATGAAGTGTATTCTGAACTTTTCCATAACAATAGTGCTAAAAGCACTAGATACTCATGTAATCTTGGAAATATACTTTTGACTGACAACCCCACGATAACATGGTACCTTTGAAATGTTGTCAAATAGGCTAGTTGTTCTTTTTTTTTTAAGGTTAATCTGTCTGCTGATGTGAGAAGCATAACTTTTCTGATACAATTTGGAGAAACCCGAGTATTGTATCAAATCCTCTATCAACATTTATGCTATATTTTAAAATGTGTGTTTCTTCCCACCTAAAAGTTTCCTTATGAGAAAATATTCTTCTCAGAAGTTAAAGCCATTTGAAATTCAATATTTATTTCAGTGTTCTTCTTACATTTACTGTGGGATCTTCTATTATCAGAGAACCTGTTAGCCATATGCAAGAATTAATGGAAGCTGAAATTATTTTAGTTTTTTTTATTTTTATTTTTATTTTTTTTTATTTTAACAGGAGACTTATTCCCTTTAAGCCTCAAATGAATTTTCATATGGTTTGATCCTTTCTCCCACTTTTATGTAAAAGGCCATATAATCCCCTAATTATTTTACTCTATTGTAAATGAAATGAAACAGAAAAAAATGGTATTTTGAACAGAAAAAAAAATTTAGAATGACCAGATGACTTTTTTTTCTTTTAAACATTTTCATTATTTGATTTAATTTTTCCCTTTTTTTGTACATATGGAAGTTCTCTTCCCTACATCTTTTTTCCCCCACTTGAGTCTTGATTGTGTGGAGAAGTTATAAGAAACAGAGACACTGTTACAACCCAAAATGTTACAAATATAATAGAAGACTTTCAGTAGTTTTCTAGAACAGACTTGTTTGGTTTGGGTTTTTTTACTGACTGTGAAAGTATGTAAAACAATGGGGAAACATGAATAGTAAATTTAAGTAGAATGACTTTTATTGCATCAATGCAAATTCCTTTTTAGACATTAAATTTTCTCTATGTATTTACCAGCCTGAGTATATGAATTTGTTCTAATTTTTGTGTTTCATTACATAAGGCAAACTTTGCATCTTCTAAAGATTTGTAGTAAAAAGAATTGTCTGATTCAGCATACTGGGAATAAAATAAATTGATATTGCTAGTAGAATTGTTTGGTCTTTTTAAAAGTATGTTTCCAACAAAAATTAGTGACTGGCTTAATTGAAATGCATGTATTCATTTTTACTCTAATTCTTTTATGTAAATGAAGCTAGTATGAAAAATGATGGATTACTTTGAATGTCACAGGCCTCAAGGATTAAGTCAAATGTTTCCGTAAGTTTGCCAAGTAAAGCACCCTTCAAAGTTTAAAAATATTTCTGAAAACATAATTACAGTTTTCC
Source organism: Vidua chalybeata (assembly GCF_026979565.1). NCBI lineage: Eukaryota > Metazoa > Chordata > Aves > Passeriformes > Viduidae > Vidua > Vidua chalybeata. The sequence goes on along the minus strand of NC_071570.1, from coordinate 20,443,011 downwards.
AGACACCAATAATTTTTAGTTTCTCTGCAGAAGACAATAGCTGAAGCAAAGTGATGTAATTCCCTCCTTTTCAGTAGTTAGGAGACAACTTCCAGTTCATGACATGAACATCCTATGTTATTGAAAGTATTGAAACTGAAATTGAAAGTATTTTGCTTCCTAAGTCCCAAGCCTGTGCAAGATCTTTCTTAGGAATAGATGTTTATGAAGTTTTTCTATAGCCTTCCACTATGGAAGAATCCCAGTCTTCCTCCCACAGTCTTTTCCCATGGTATTTTTAAGTATTATCATGATCAGTAAGTACACACAAATGATGCTCAGTGTTTGGAGATCACAATATAGAATACTGACTTTTTTTCCCTCCAGCTACCCCCAGACATGGGCCTGACATTTCTAATGAAGCAGCTGATGGAAAAAAATGTTTTATACCATCAAATTTAATTGGCAAGTCTGAATAGAACAACAATTTTATCAAATTTTGCACCAACAAGTTTTGTTATGTAAGAGCCGTATTTCTGTTTCCAAATAGTTGAAATCAGTTTTATAAAGCTTAAAATACTTCAATATGCTTTTTTTTTAAATTAAGCCCCTTAACTGACTAAAGTAAAAGTTCACAAATTGGTTAATAAATAAGAATTACATAATACTCAGAATTTTAAAAAATTCTGTAAGTTAAGGGTAAAAGCTATACCTTATTTTTAAGGATCCAGGTGGATTACCAGCAGAAAGGCTGGTGAGGCTGTACAGATTCTCAGCGAATAAGAAGTACCACAAACTTCAAGTTGATAGCAATTTAATCTGATCTCTTCCCCTCAAGACCATAATGTTAAGAGTGAAAATACAGTAGTGATGTGTAAGTAGTTCCAAGCAATAAAACTTATGCTTTTAGGCTGTTTAGTAATAAAAAAATGTTAAAAGCAAATAAAAATGTACTAAATTCAGTTTCCAACAAATGGCTTCAATTTTATAAGGAATCTTCCCAATTCGTAACATTACAGAAAAAATGTTCACAATAATTAGTCGACAACAAAGGATATGATGGTTACAAAGAAGTTTTAGAAATCAAAGAAGGAATACATCATGGAATCACAGAATATGCTGAGTTGGAAGGGATCCATCAGGATCATTGGCTCCCCAAGAGTCACACCATCTGCCTGGACAATTGCCCAAGCACTTTTTGAACTCAGCCAGGTTTGGTGCTCTGAGCACTTCCTCAGGGAGCTGTTCCAGTGCCTGACCACCCTCTGGATGAAGAACCTTTGCCTGGTATCCACTGATAATGTAGCTGCCCTGACCCAGCTTCATCCTTTTTCCTTGAGTAATGAGAGTGACAAGTTTGGTATTGCCCCTCTGCTTCCTCTCATGAGGATGTTGATATTTATTTCTGTTAGATGAAAGTGCAGCATAAAATCTAACCAAGGTTCTGGGTATATTCTTCTGCCTTACAATTCACATTTAATGTCAATGAGTATTTGTTTTTTCTGTTATTCTATCCTGGTAGATTTTCTATCAATCTGTGTAAAGGTTTAAGAAGAATCTGAGCTTCCTGGTAAGGTAAGATTTAATTACTTTCATATCACTGGAAGAATTTCTTCACATAGTAATAGAAAGGTGCAAAAAATTTACAGAAATATCTGTATCCTCTTACTCTCTTTTGCATCAACTTCTGCAGAAATCCTATAAATTGACATAATTTAAAATGCACACTGAGAAGAATGTATATTCTAACAAATGAATTCCATAGAGTTATGTAAATACTGTGACATTTCATAAGATCTATTTGCATAGGTCAGCAGCCATTTCAGGTCATATACAGATAAGATAGGAGACTAGCTGAAGTAATTTTGTTCTTGTTTCATTTAAAAGACATTACACATATATGTATGCATACACTGTTGCAATAGATTCTTTTTGGCCTTTATATACATAGCACTTACCAGATGGTTTTACCTAATGTGTATGAAGAAAGAAATAGTACTCATTTATCTTAGGCTCTTTAAAAATAGTGAAAAATATTACATTAAATAGGACCAATGCTATGTTTTAATTTCAAGTACTAGGGACAGGCCTTAGATTTTTTTCACACTACACAGAGTGATAGGATGATTATAACATGGACTGTGACTGCCATCACTGTATCAATTCTTCAATGAAATCTTTAACAGTAATTTCACATATGGCACTGTAAAACCCAGAAGCCCACGTAAACCAAGTGAGAAACGTTAACTCTCTACATGTAGCTAAGCCTCTCATGAAAAAAGTTGCTTCATACTGTGTGTGACAGCCCAGTCCTGAGGGGTACAGATGCTCTGCATATTTCAGGCCCTATAAGTTATGCCATGCCATAATAATGTATCTGAAAATGCATGGAGCAAACATTATCCATTTGGGTTTTACAGTAGATCAGGCTCTACACCATCTCAGGGTGAGTCAATAAATGGAAGACAACCTTCTTGTTTGGCAAGGCCAAATTTTCACTGTGCTTTTGAGACCATAACAAGAGTATTTTTATATATATATATATACATAAAAGATCCTGTGAAAGGATATGAAAGCTACTCTAAAGGATTGGAAAGGAAAATTAAGAGGATTGCAACATTTCTTTCAAATATCATAATCAAAGAAATTTTTCCTAGTTTCTTGATTTTCTAAGTTCTTCTCCCAAGAATATTAAAGAGGAATCCAAAAGGCATAGTCCAGTTACCTGCTCATGATCTTGATCACTGATCATCCTCAAAATCTTCCAAATGAATTTGTGCGCACATATGCATATTCACCCAAATACACGAAATTGACTACTCAAATGTTCATAGGCTTGACCTTTTCTAAAAACCCCCACAAACTATAGAAGTGAAAGATAGAATTAAAGATTAAAATTATGTATCCTAACTGTGTGTCGTAGTAAAGGTAATTACAATGTTACAGTTGAGTTTCATTTTCAGAGCCTTATGATAACCAAAAATTATTATAATTCTTGATTATAGCCTCTGCTGAATCACCTGACAAGTGTAATACATTACAAAAGTGCAGATTTTATGCCTTCTCTGAAGAAAGAGGAAACAGCAAAAGAAGCGGAAAAAAAATTTAAAACCCCAGAGAGATGCTTTTAAATGAATTGACCACCCTCTCACTAATTAACTCTCCTTAAGCCCCTCTTTTATTTCTAGCCAATATGTCAGTGCTAGTCTTTTAATTATCAAATGGTATGTAAGCATTTTGTACAGTATTTTTAAGCTTTCAGAGAGCTCTGCCAAGCTGCATTATGCACCTTTTCCTTAAGCAAAGGTAAAGAGGCCTTATAACAGACCTGTTAGTCCTGCTAATTAGTTGATGCTTTTGACATTCTCTCCCCAAATGCTTAAACATTTGTAAAAGATGTTGTCAGATCTTCCTTCTGTATTCTAATGTCCTTTTCATCTGCATGACCACTGGCCCAAACCAAAGTAAATCACCTATATAATCCTTTGAACATTTTCAAAGCACTGAGGGAGCAAGATTAAATGTGAGCACATCTACAAGCAGACTGCCATACTCCAAGCATATGACTACCATAATGACAAAAATATACCAGACAGGTTGGTGAAATTTATTACTGGCTCCTAGGATCAGAAATTACACAGGGACTGTCAGATAATATATCTTCCAGGAAGAGTCATCATTCAGGAATGCTTGAGAAATTATTCTTTCCATTATAATGGATCATTTTATCAGATTTGTACGTTTCAGTATATTCAACATACTATGACAATTGAAAGCACATCTTAGAGAAACACATTTTTCTGCAAAAATATTCAGAAGTCTGTACTTTTTACAAATTTCTTTTTATCCAAGATTTAATCAGTGGAATGCTCTGATTTAAGATTAAATACGAATACTTGCTGGTATGTAGGTTCACAATGCTCACATACAAGATAAGGACATACAAGGACATAAAAACCCTGTAATAAGTTTTTGAAGGTTGTCCTTGTAGCAAAAGGACCAAAACACAGACTTTGAAAACTGCAACTCCGACTGAAACCCAGTGTTTTCAGCAGACTTGAAAGGCCCTGAAAGAACAGAAGATAGGAATTACAGGACTGTTAAGGATTTTTTTTCCAAGGATGCATTATTCAGATAATCTTCCAGGTTACAGTACCAAACTGCACTAACCAAAATGAACACTTGTGCTCATACACAGATTAATACAAATAATTTTCAGACACAAGGTCTTAATAAATGCAACTAAGAGATTTACAATAGCAGTTTAGAGTTATGAGGGATAAAATATGCTCCAATTGTATAAATAGTAAATAATGTTAGCACTACTCTTTGTAATATTTTTGATCTCAAGAGGCTTAAAGCAGAATCTTCCACTCATCAAGGGTTAAAATATAAAGGAAAGAAAAACAAAAATACAGTCCTCTCGTTCAGTCATCAACTGTTTTCATACAAAATGTGCCATCTCTTCCGGCACTACATTTAATGCTATTTTTACTTGATTCCGGTTACTCAGTAGTTCCCCTGATTGTTTTCTTTTTACTTCTTCTGTTGCCTATACTTCTCAAATATATTTTAGTCATATATTTATATTTACACACATATATTTTAGTAATTTTTCTGTCCTCAGTGAAATGCTAATCTCATCAATAAGAAGAACAAACTATCTTCCCTGCATCATCTCCTCAATGCAGCTAAAAATTTGATACATTATTGTCATACCAAAATTGTGTAATTACTTCTTTCCCAGGATCAAAAAAGAAAAATTCTACCTTACTTTGTCATTCTGTCTCAAAACAACTTTTCCTGTTCTATTACGCCATTTTTAGGACAAGGAGGATTAGACTGGCATGTGATATGCAAGATTTGGACAAAATACGGAGGTGTACAATGACATTTTTGTACAAATGTTCATTTTTCTGCACAAATCCTGAATAATACTCCTTGAATTATTCTAAAGTTTGCCTTAATACTGAGTTACATCTCCATTCTGAGGTATTCAAGGTACATGCATTCAAATGTGAGTATACTGGTGTTATTTGTGATGTTAATAAGACAATAAATCATTGGAGAACCCTTCTGATGTCTGCTCATATTTTCTACTGTACTCACTGGCAAACAGCTGCGGCGTCACACTCTTTCTCCCAGGTCCGGAGCAGCTCTGGCGCCCTTCGGCGCTGCCTCCCCCTGGACACCCGGGTCTGCTTGCCGCTGGTGCGCCGGTCAGGGTCTGCCAGGTTCTGTCACCCGTGCAAGGGTCCGAGGCAAAGAGGGAAGGAATTGTCCAGATCACCCATGAGGAAGGCAGGAAGGCTTTATTGTCGCGGAGAGCTGAGGTAGGGAGATAGTGACCCGTGCTTCCCATGCCACGTGGGGGAAATGGTGCCAGGACCCGGGAGGGAGCGGGATGATATAGGGGATGTGATAGGGAGGGCAGACGTCCCTCCGCCCAATCTTTGTGGGTGCCGCGGTGATGACATAAGACGGTGACCAACCAGTGAACTGCAGGGATGGACACCGAGCCTCAGGCTGACTGGGATCGTGGGGATGGGGCAGCGGACACAGGGGTTCCCGGGGCCGGACGGACGAGTGGTTACAGAAGCGGCAGAGGGGACAGCCCAACGGCAGGCAGCTTGGGGCCAGAAACCGCAGGGGGGGGAACGACACAGGGGTACACAGGACTCGGCTATCTACCACAGATAAGAACCCCTTAAACCCAATCCCAGGATGCAACAAACAGCATGTGCTTCTGTTATTAGATCCACTTCCCTGATCACATAAGGTTTGCTTTTGACATACATAACTTTTTAAGTGTTTTTGCACCTCTTTGTTCTTCCTTCCATTGGTAGGACTTCTACCTTCCCTTTCATTTCTACTTAAGCCCTTGGGTTTTGGTTATACTTATTTCTTCCTCTTCTGCTAGACTTCCATTCTTTTATATTCTCTCATACCTTCTAATGGTTTTCAGTGTATTTGATTCTCTTCCCTAGTCCAGAGAGTTAGAAGACCTTCATTTTGTTGCTGGCCTTTGTCCACTGGTCAGGGGACTACTTACTTACACTACTACTTCCCTGTACACATCAGCTTCCAAGCACTTAATTTAATATTCTCTAGGTCCCACAGTCCCTGCATTTAGTTAAATAAAGCATGTTCTTTCACCAGCTCTTTAAATCTTCATACCTAGTGTCTCCATCATAACTTACCAGAGGTAGGCAGTCAAGCTTAATATTTCAGTCACATCTTCAGTGTCCAGAGACATTTATTGCCCCTTGTCATTCAGTGTTTTCTCAAAATTTCTCTGGCTTTTACCAAATATTTCAAAAAGAAAGGGGAAAAAAAGTAAATTTAATGCTACATTTATAATATCCTACCATCATTTGTTGTCCACCTTAAGATGCCTAGTGGATTTTCTGCTTAAATTACAATTACCACTAAAAAGAGAGTTGACTGGGAAGCTGTGTGCCAAAGATGAGCAAAGGCAAATAGTCTCTGATAATTTCACTTAGTGGGTCTCCTTTCTCATCATGTGATATGATCCCCAGTGAGTGACTAGAAATCAGAGTTAAAAAAATAAAGACATCTCCATCAAAAAAAAAAAAAAAAATTCACCTGTTTATCCTTGAAGAAAAATAATCCCGTTTACTGACAGATTCATTCTTATCTATGTTTTATGTCTCGGTTAAACTAAGAGTTGCAAAATGCAAGATTCTGCCATCCTGCTGTATTATATTTTCCAATAACATTGTACTAAAGTAAAAATAAGGAGATTCATGCAAGATTACTTCTTCTCTATGTATTGAAAATGCTCACAAAAATATTATGCAATTTGCTATGGTACAGGCTATTTACCAAGTTCTTTCAAGTTGCTAATTGTTCCTTACCTTTTTTTATGGACCAAAATGTGGTCAGTCTTTGCTGAACTCATATAAACTATGTTACCATACAGAGAATATGAAATTGCCATTTTAATTCATCAAGTTAAATGTTATGAAGTGAAAGTATCCTTTCAGTTTTCCCTGGTAAACATAATTCCTGGGTAGATTTCTAAATTACAAGTGACTTCAAGAAGCATTTTTACAAAGAGGGACTTTATGATCCTTGAGTTAATTTAACATGTTAATATTTTCAAGTGCTGGTTGCTTGCAAGACTGATTTTTGGATGTAAAAATAAACTTGACTGAGTTCAAGTATTTAAGTAATTCAGTTGCAATTGCAATCAAATAGACATTTGAACATACAATTTTGGGGGAAACACAGCAGCATTTCTCAACAGGTTGAATATCAGATGACATATAAAACGAAGAGTATATCCAAGTGGGATTTTTTACTATTTGAATTATTATTAGTATTCACTGAATTATTCTCCTGCTATAGATAAAATAGTAAAAATACCATTAGAATTTGTGGAAGCCAAATATTCAAAATGAATGTACACATCATGTAGATGTATAAAAATATTGTACATTAATCTTACAGTGTTCAGTGTCTCATTTTTAAATTCAAGGCTCTAAAGAATAGATTTATCATGAATGCTATGTGACTTTGGAAAAACAGTTGACTTAATATTTTCAGATCCTAATTTGGAAACAAAACAAAGCTTCTTTTATTTTCACAAGAAACTCTAAGTTCATTATACGTTATGTTACATTATAAGAAATTTTACAGGCTGTTACATGATATGAAATTTTACACAGTGTAACAGTGCTTTCAGTTGCCTCACTGCCCAAGCTTGCTGTGGTTATTTGTTAAAGGAAACACACTTTTAGGAAAAAAAATTATTTATAATCAAAATGCTTTTTCATTTCACAGTAGAGGATTGCTCTTTTGTTTAGATAAGTCTTATAGAACCATTATTAAAGCACCATGCATAGGCTACCTTGTCTTTATGGTGTAGAATTCTGTTCAAAACACATGCAGACAACTAATCCAATATTTAGGATTAAAATATATGTTTTCACAAGAAGTAGAACAGTTATTTTCACATGGCTTATAGTAAATGTGCCATAAAGTACAAAATCTAAGTTAACTAAGTAAGAGTTACAATAACATCCCTGAAAACATTAAAATATAAATTCATAAGCAATATAGACTTAATCTCATGTTCAATTAATTAACCACAGCAAAGCAGTCAAAATTTTGTCTTTTTCTAATGCATTTACATGATTTTGGAATTAACTCACAAAATGTCTCTTCATCTTATGAAATGGGGCATTTACTAGGCCATGCATCTCATATAACAAGTCTGAGTTTAATTTAGACAAAGAATTAAAGAACCATGTGCCAGTTTTTTGATTATTGTATTTGAACACAAATAGCATCTTCATTTATGGCATTTTGAATTGCATTTTGAAATTAGTTTAATGTAACAGATCTTTTGCTGAAACATTTAAGTGGTTTCATCTTTGTCACAACATTAATTTGACAAAAACCATTTTTTTTTACAAAAAAAATCTGCATTGCTGTGGTATTTATCTAATACTGGAAAACCTCTAGCCAATGACAATACTCTACGCTATTGAAATTTATCAAAGAATAAAAATATTCTTCTAAATTTTATGATAGATTTTCTGTCATGGATCCAGGATTTTTTGTATGGATCTTGTTACTTAAGAACTCTACTTTTCCCTATAGCACAATTTCATTGTTATGTGCTGGCTATACCTTTCATTTACCCATCAGCTACTGATGGGATAGGATGTTCATTATGCTTTGGTCAAATTCTCTGATCACTGACAAATTGAAAAAAAAAGAAATAGTCTTTAGAGGCAAGTGATAAAGAGAAAAGATTACTTCAAATGTTGGTGATGAGGAAAAGGAAGGAAACAAGGGAAGAAGTTTCTGCTGATTTACTCTTAGTGTCACTGCCCTAGTACATGATTTCACTAGAGAAAAAATTATGAAAATAATTACTCCGTTTTAATCAGGTTATTCAAAGAAAACAGCTGCAACTATAAATTGCCATTTAGCCTGAAAATGAGATATTGAATTTCTTATGTAATTCACTAGTAGAGAAGCCTTTCCCCATTTTTCAGCCCCTTGAAATAAAGAATCAAGATATGCTCATGTCTTTAACCAGTTAAAATACTTAAAATGCATAATACTTTATGTACTGCTCTGCACAGAAAACTTGAGCAAGAAGGCTTTGATAAGAGTGGAAAAAGCTTAGCAGCATCTGCACTTTTAATATAATCACAGCCCCTGGTAGTCTTCAAGCCTCTTTAAAAGTCTGAATAATTTAACCAGTATCACAGTGAGTTCATGCACATGCAAAACACACTTCTAAAACTGGTGTGCTAATGGTTACATTATTCAAATTTCTGATTTCTGCCTTTCTAGACAGAAGTAGAGGGTAATAAGCACATGCTTACTTTGGGCTTGAATGGCTATAATTTGGAAGAAGGACACGACTACCCATGTTCATCTCAGGTTGTTTAGCTTCCCTTCACCATGAGGCAGCAACTACCAACTCACAAGTTTTCTCTTCTTCCCATCACTTCTTTCACTCTCCCATTTGACATTAGAGAGAAATTATGTATCTGATTATAGCAACTAAATTAATGACAATTCTTATCACCTGAAGTGGTAGCACATAGCTTATATAGGTCATTAGTAACCACTGAAACTGTTAAGAAAAGACATTATTAATTCTCTAATACCATGTCAGGCAGTGAAAGTGCTGCAAGATATAAATAATCAGATCTTCACAAATTAAATCCTATTCGTACATTTTTGAATCTGCTTTACGTGTTCAATGAATACATGGCATATATTCATTTTATGGGGTCTGACATTTGAATTTATTATTTTTCAATTTATTAAAGATAGCATAATGTCTACAAAAAAAAAAGCATGGGAGATAAAAGTATAGTGATGTTAAAATTAATGTTAGGCTAACCTTGGAAAAAGTAAGAAACATCAGTTTTCTCTGTGCAACACAAAGAGACTGAGTTTAATCTCCAGATACAAAGGCAAGCAGTTATGATTTGTTTCTTATGAGCAGGGAAATTTATAAAAAAAACAGACCTTCTTCCATCAGCATTTGTGAAACAGGGGCTAATACTCACTTTCACTGACTGTCATAGCAATAAAACTCCTGATCCTAAATCCATAAAAATCAATAGTGTAATTGATTCAGGCACTACCTCTGAGCTTACATCATTGCTAAAGTTGTATCAGTGGCCATTTTCTCACCTAAGTTGTTGTTCTAAATTGTTAGACAAAAAACATTGACTAAGTAACCATGTGATATGCTACCAATAAAATTGCTTTAGGATAGCTGGAATTGACACACATTTAACCTCACTCTTTTGCTTGTATACATAATTTTAGTGTGGTAATGTTATTTTCTTTTGGTACATGCAGAGAACCTTTGACGGGATGGGGCTATTGAGTCTTCATGAGAATGCTGTTATTTAGCTAATGTAGTAGCAATATTCATTCTCTGTACATTGCATTGCAGTGGCATCAGGCCACTCCTGTTTTACATGATGTAAACTAAAGGGATGTTAGTACGTAGTAGGGGAAAATTACAGTAGAACTGGTGACTTTGTTGGTCAAAAATTGGTCCACTACTAGGCAGTACCATATTCTTTCATCTCACTGCTGTTTAGTTATATTCATCCCAGGGTTCAGTTCCATGCTGCTAGAGTGATAAATAGTTGTTATTCAAGAGACATTTTGAACTCATGTATCATGGCACTTTTTGGTGTTTGTTCTTTAGACCCATTCACATTCCTTGAGTCTATTGCTGCATATGAGATCTTACAAGTACAGCTGCAGAATCACCATCTGTAACTGAGGAACTACTCTCAGTTTATTATTTCTTTGGATTTTTTAACTGTTTCTTACCCAACTTTGCTATAAATAATTTCTAAGACATTGAATAGAATGGTAAAAGCTAAGTTCCCTTTTAATCTGCAATAAAACTGCTGCTAGTCACTAGCAATATTAATTTATGATATCCTAATACACTATATATAATTAGAGTTGATCTTCAAGCATTTAAACCATTAAAAACTACTCAGTCTGTCTATCCAAAACCAGCTATTAATTTAGAAAGACTTTTGCCAGCAGGAAAATGGTTGTAATCCCAACAGGAATCCTCCACGCAGGGAAATTGAAACAATTAGCAGACTACCTCATCGTTACAGAAAAGCCTCTTATTTCTGGAAAAAAAGGAGAGAATATGAAAGCTTAAATGAGATTTTATTGTCATCATGCCCTGGAAAGAGTTTGAGCAAAGTTAGCTTGATCTGGAAAACAGAGTATAACCATGACTATCAAATCCTTATACACAGAGGAAGATTCAAAATTAATTGGCTAAACTAGATGTTAAATTTACTTTACTTTCTGGACTTTCTTAGAAGCGTTATTTTTTAGATAAGGCCAGGTATTGCATAGGGGAATGGCACTGGGCCTTTTGTGCTGTATAAGACAAGGAACTCGGAGACTTCTAAGGTTGAAAATATTCTATACGGACTGTGCAAAATCTAAAGAAAAGTAGAGAAGTATGGTAGATCTTAATGAAGCAAGACATTTCTACTCCAGCTTTATGAAGAGGTATCAAATTATTATGAACACAAAAGAGGAAGGAGGAAGCAGATTAATTAATATTTCTCTATGCAGAAAACAAAGCTCCAGAAAAAATATTTTTCCATGAGAACAACATTTTGTTATTAGGAATAAATTACTTCAAGCACTAAAACAACACAGCTATAGCCACAATAAGGAGCAAGGAATAGATATATATATTTTTTTTTACATATCTGTTTCTTTTGACCTATTTTAGCAATAAAACACAACTACTTTCTGTTCCTGTCATTGCAACTGACTTAGTGTGGCAAGACTAAGAACCCCAGCCCATGGTAGTTCATCTAAACCCCCAAAATGGTTAACTTAAATAACAGCTGCAGTACCCTTTCCTGAAAATAAAACATAAGATTCATAATAAATTTCAAAATTCTAAATATTAAACTGAGTACAAAACTTGATTTTGTTTGTAAATTCATCACATAATAGAAAGAAATGAAGATACAATGACTACAGTATATTGCCTTCATTAATCTCTTCTGAATATCAATCAGCCTTACCTTAATAACTACCAAGTGGGACTTGGTCAGCATGACTTTTTTGCAAGCTCAACTCCCTCATTAACATCAGAAATAACAGATGGATGGTCTACCAATGGTAAAGAATGTGTTTTGGGCTATTTTGTGAGAAAAGTTGTATGATTTCACAAAAATACAGTTATCAGTTTGTGGAAATATTCTCACCTCTGCAATGTCTGACTTCAAGAAATGCAAATACTTTTCCAAATACTTTTCTAAATAACAAGTAGAAGTTTCTAGCACAGCCTATATAGGCTCCTCTTGCTAGCTGGTCCAGTTTGCAAATTAACAAGGTCAGTATTTTAAGAAGGCTACTCAGTAAGAATTTTAAAAAATCAGCTGGTGTTTCATTTCAATTTCTGTGGACAGAAGATTTCTGTTTACTCCTGTTTATCATACACTAATATCCAGAATGTACAACTTGAAAATATGAATAAAGAGTAGGTAAGCCATGAATTTAATGGCACATGAGGAAAGCACATTATTCTGGATTTGTCCAAATCAGCAGAGTCATAACTCCAGGCCAATGCTGACACAATATCAGACTTCAAAACGTCTATTCATAATCATTAGTTAGGGGAATGTGTTAAAGGTAATTTCAAGTATCTAAATTAGGAATGAAAGCTCCTTTGGAAACCACTGTAGAAGTACACAGCAGTACCATTAGTTATGCTTTAGTGATCTGCTTCTAGTATATAATGTGAATAATTTGGTTTGTTAATTTTTTTTGCTTTAAGAAGTTATTAAAAAGCGCCCCTCAGAAAAAAGCCTAAAACTATAACTATTATGTGCCATTGACCTCCAGGGCATAAAATATGCAAAACTGTTTATAAATAAGTCATATATTTATATTTAGTGTATATATACAAGTATACATATATAATGAATTAGCTACATGCACATACAAGACATAATATATTTAATATTTGATAAAATATTTTCAAACCTAGAAAATATTCTGGCAATGTGTAATTTAGAAACACAAGCACTGACTGTTTTCCTACTACAGTCTTTTTTTCACAAATGAAAAAATGTAAATGAATAGCATTGACCCTGAACCCCAGATATTATAGAACACTTTAATTCAGAGGACTTTTTTTTTTAATTTATTTTAGAACTTTTTAGTATTATTTTAGTGATACCTGCTCCCTGATTTTGTTAGTGTGATGCAGCTTAGAATCAGTTAAAAAATACCCTACAGAAGAAGCTGTCATCATCCTTCTCTTTTATAACCCGAAATATCTGCCCTGTTGTATATCTGCTGCTTTTCAGGTATCATATCAGAAATTTATTTCACGTCATGCTTTATCTTTACACCCCAACAACACCTACTTTGTCTGAATGAGACTTTGAAGATAGTGTACTAAGAATTTAAGTTCTGCAAAGATACACATATTTAATAAATCTGAGAATTATTAATCACTGTGAATTCATAGCCCCATTGTAAAGCAAGTTTATAAGTAGCTTTAGCTTTGCAGCACTTAGCCCAGTCATGCACAGTCTTTGTAAAGAAGTTTAAGCAGAAAGATGTGTTAATTTGCAACATTAAATATAATTTTCATTTTGTTATTCGTGTTGTAAGATCTTCAGTGTAGTAGGACGGAGATACCTAAAGTAAGATGCTTATACAACCAATTTTCTTTTGATTTCATAGTTTGGCTAGTTTTCAACAATAATATAATACAATACAGATATTCACTGCATAATTCACAGATATTACACTGTGTTCCATCATGCATGGTAAATTAAAATATTCCATTAACTAAACAAATTTCTGGTGCCATAAATCAAAGCACACCAAGTAAATCACAGTAAGTGAAAACAGAATTGCAATTACATCACATTGATTAAGCAGAGATGAGAAATAGTAAGATTTATCATATTTAATGTGCAGAGATGATTATGAAACACACAGTTTTGAGGTTTGGACTTTTTTGATGTTTATATTCTTTTTCTGAATTGCATGAATAGTGTTTTTAACTTCAAGGCATTATCAACACAAAGGAAGACATTTTTAAATTTAAATTTTGCAAACTTTTTATGAAACAAGCTATAGTGCAGTGTTGAAAACAGATACCAGGGTAATAGAATCATATTCATGTCATGGTAGTGAAAAATGTCTGTTAAAAGAAGTGATAGTTACATAGAGTATGTTCTCTGTATACTCCAGTCAGGACCTACTTTGTGTTCAATAAAACAAACACAGCAAAGTAAGAAGTTTTCACTCAGCTGAGCGGCATGATGATATGACTTTCAGAACCATTTTAGGCTGTTGTATGGGTGAATCTCCTGAGGGTATGTTAACAATGGAGAGTGCACCCAAATCAACCAATCAATTTTAGTTGGACCACACAACCGTATTTGTATTCAACAAAGTATTTTTAATGTAATTTAAATGTGCAAATGGGCTAAACAAATGTGCAAAAGGGTTTTACTCTCAGTTATCACTTTCTTCTGGGTACATGTTTTCTCTCACACAGGACTGACAAGTACTGGAGGATTGTAGTACATCTGTTGTAATGCAAAAATCTGACTTATGACATGTTGATATATTAAATTATGACATCCATTACTTTTGTTCCCAAAATTATTGCTAAAATGAACAGACAGGAAATATGTTTGTTTGGCAGGCTGGTTTCAGTAAGTCTCAGGAGTCACGTTTTAAAATTTTGGTTTGAAGTGCTCTGAAACATTACTTGTAAGGTTTCTGAGCTGTTCAGTTGAAATCTACTTCAGGTAAGGAGTTTGTCATAACCTTTTTTGTTAGATATTTATAAGCTGCTGCAAGCTTTTATGACATTAGCCTTAGCCATGTGTTTTATATAGTTAGATGTGTGCTTCAAGATCTTCCTGAAAGTTTTAGGCCTGAATTTCCTCATTACTTTCTGTATTCCCCTCATATTGTCTTTGTCTTTCATAGGCACCTGGCTAGCACAGCTGGAAAATATCCAGTATTTCTTTGTTTAAAAGCTATTTCCACTGGTTTAGAATTGTCCTACACTTTATTATTAAAATTAAACTATTAATTTCAAGGTGCCAACCTTATTGAAAATTATATTTAGTCAACACAATTTTGCCATACTTTAGAGCAGGATTAAGGGAAGCAACCTTGCTTTCTCTACACAATTGCTAACATTTATTTATTAAATTTAAATATAATTAGGATTAAATTTGACATACAGAGGAATGTGCTTTTCAGTAGCTCCTCTCTGTGAAAAATCTGTTGACATCTGTAAATTATAATACTCTGGATATTCTGTTTGTAAATACCATTGGAAGTTTTTCACAACTGCACAGCAGAAGTCTTAAAAAAATCTACCATGGGTACACCTTGCTAACCTCAAGATTCAGTGTATAACCACCACATCTGCTAGATGACTGAGCATTTTTTCCCGTTAAGTCAGTAATTAAGTGAACTTCTCTTCCAAGTAGTAATTTTGCCAGCCAGGAGCAACTGACACATCAGGCGCAGGAATGCAGACATGAAAATCACTCTCCCAATAAATTCCCAAAGGCTTTTGTCTGGCTTATACCCATGGGAGGAAACAAAGAAAGCTACCTGGCTGGAATACAGCAGAGTAATGAGCTGGACTTGTCATAGTAATACCAAGAGGAGCGGGGACACTATGACTTAGGCAATAAGAGGGCATTATTTTATGAAGAAAAGCTGGTGAACATGAGAACAAATACCTATCTTACTACACAAATTCATAGAAGCACAGAATTACTGAAGCTAGAATGCACATCTAGAAATCATCCAATTACTTCGGAGCAGCATGTGATGGCTGCAATCCTCCTGTCTGAGATAACTGAACTTTGGTCAAGGCAGACGCTCAGCAGGAGAGCCTAACTGAAGTTAACCTTGTGACTGTGGCTATCTATAAGGCAGCACCAAGCCCCCCAAATGGTTTGGCTGAATACCAGACTTATAAGTATTCAAAACTGCATGTACGCAGAAAAAAAAATCTGACAGAAAACCAACCATTTTATGCTATAATTATCTGCAGGAACCAGGGTCCATTGAGCTCTCCCTTCGTAGCAGCTGTCTGAGCAATAGTGATCCAGTTGCTGGGAGATCTCTTATCTGACACAGGATATCAGTGAGTTGGCAATTGGCATGTTATGCATACATGTAACATTTAAGATATGCATTGTAAGCTTACATGATAATATTTGTATCCCATATTAATTTTAATTTTATCAAATGCTATCATGTAATAAATAGTATTGATTGCCAATCTGTAATTATTAAATGCTTTACATATATAAATTTACTGATTAGAAATCAATAAACTTCCTTTTCTCTTCCCTTCCCTCCCCTCCTCTTCCTCATTTTCACACAGACATTTATCCTGAAAGTACCCATCTCCTATCCTGCCATTTTGAAAAGAATTTATGTGTATCCTAATTTTAAGCATGTGTTTTCTGTTTTACTGTAACAGAGCCAATGTGTTTATCTCCCAAAGGACTGAGCTCCAAACATATTTTCTGGACAGTGTTGATGAAAGTTAACACCTGCGTCAAAAATAGCTATTTGGAAAGCTATGCTGAAGCTTATAAATCCTTCTAACCCTCCATTGATACTAAATAGAATCACAGAACAATAGATTTACAGAATTGCCTGGGTTGGAAGAGACCCTAAAGGTCCAATCCCTCTAACAGGAGCCAGGACAGTTTCCACTAGACCAGGTTGGTCACAGCCCCATTCAGCCAGGCCTTTAACACTTCCAGGGATGAGACACCCGTAATTTCGCTGAACAACTTGTTTCAGTACTTCGCCATCATCTGAGTAAAGAATTTCTTCCTAACATCTAATCTAAACTTTGCTTCCATCAATTTAAAACCATTGTCCCCTGTCCTGTCATTATCTGCCTGTGTAAAAAGTCCTTCTCCCTCTTTTCTCTAAGTCCCCTGAAGGTAATGAAGGGCTAAAATTAAGTCCTCCTAAAGCCTTCTCTTCTCCACACTGAAAAAAACCCATCTCTCTTATCCTGTCTTCATATGACAGAAGTGCTCTTGGTGGCCCTCTTCTGCACTTACTCTAACAGGCCTCCATCCTTCTTGAGCCATTGACCTCAAACCTGGACACAGTAATCCAGGTAGTATCTCACAAAACAAGAACAAAGTGGGAGAATCACCTCGACGTGCTGGTCTGTTGCATCCCGGGCTTGGTTCAGATTAGGGATTTTAATAACTGTTAGTTAGCTAGTTCTATGTACCCCCATATCCCCCGCAATGGTTCACTCCAGGTCACTTACCATTGGAGCATTCCCATGCCAGTCTTGTAACCACCCCCTGTTCGTTCTTGAGACTTCTGTGTCTGTTACCCCATCCCCGTATCCCTACTCGTCCCGGAACCCTGTACACACCCCTGTTGTATTCCTGGTAGTTGCTGCAGTCTACGTCACTCCCCCGTTGCCTGTCCCCATTGGGTGAGGGGGCTTCCGCCCCTGTCGGCCTGCCCCCTATAAAACTCCATGCGCCCCTTTGTTCTGCCGTCATCTCGTCCATGTGGGCACTTGGAGCAGTTGCTGCTCTCCACCGCAGCACCACGCAGCAATAAACCTTCTCCAGCCAAATGCAGGACAGGGTGTGCCTCCTTCGCCTCTTTACCTCATCCCAGCATCAGTTACAAAACGTGTCAACCCACGCGGAGGCTCAGCACAGAGCCTCTGAACCAGCGGCAGTCCCAGACTCCCGGGTGATATGCTGAGCCTAGACGGGCTCCCCGAGCCGCCCGGGACCGGGAAAAAGAACGCAACGCTGCACTGGTCACTTCTCGTTTGATGCTGCCCAGGATAGGTTTGGCTTTCTGTGCTTTAAGCCCACACTACTGGCTCATGCTATGCTTTTCATCTATGAAGGTCCCCAAGTCATCCCTTCCTTCTGTTGTGTCAACTGCACCACTCAGCTTCACATCCCCTGGTTTTGCACAGCCTTGTTTTTTGTAGCTGGGGGGCCATGGCGGTGGCTTCTGTGAGAAGCTGCTGAAGCTTCCACCATGTCTATCACAGCCAATCTCTGATGGCTCTGAAGATGGACATGCTGCTGGCCAAAACTGCGCCAATGAGAGAGGTTGGTAACGCCACTGTAATGACTTATTTAGGAAGAAAATAAAAACAAAGTGGGCACGTGCAGTTTTTTCTTGCCAGAGAAGTAGGTGAGAACATGTGGGGGAAATAACATGGCACCACCTAGGTCAGTGCAGAAGGAGGGGAGGAGATGCTCTTGGCACCAGAGCTGAGATTCCTCTACAGGCTGTGATGAGACCATGGTGAAGTAGCTCTGCCCCTGCAGCCCATGGGGATTCACGGCAGACGCAGAGTTCCACCTGTAGCCCATAGGGGAGGTGCCCACGCTGGAGCGGGTGAATGCCTGGAGGAGGCTGTGATCCAGTGGGAGACCTGGTGGAGAGAGGGGGCTCTCCTTCTAGGGTGGAGCAGCCTGTCCTTGGAGGACAGCACCCCATGGAAGAGTGACCCATGTCACAGCAGTTTTGGGATGACTGTGTGCTCGTGGGAGGGACTCACATTGCAGCAGCTTCAGGAGTGCTGCTGCTCCTGAGATTGGAGACATGCTGGAGAAGTTCACAGAGAACTGTCTCCTGTGGGAGGAACCCCAGAGCCTCACAGGGGAATGATTCCTCTCCCTGCGCAGTGGAAGAAAACATTGGGTGATGAACTGACCAAAACCCCAGTCCCTGTCTCCCTGCGCTGTTGGTGGGAAGAAGAAAAGGGCTGGGGGAAGAAAATTTGGTTTTAAGGGCTTATTTTACTTCTCATTATCCTCCTCTGACTCTGTTAGCAATAAATTTACTTTGTACATTTAAGTTGAGCCTATTTTGGAGTGTTTTTCCCCTGGTCCTTATCTCAACTCACAAGCTTTTTGTTAATTTTTTTTTCCTCTCCTCTACCCAGCTGTGGGTAGAGGGAAGAGTGAACAAGCAGCTTTCATGGGTGCCTGGCATTTGGCCAGTTGTCAAACCACGACAGTGGCTATTCAGCTTCATCAAGTGGTCTCAAACCCGTTTTTTGATTGTAGTGAAAGGAAATTCACTCACCCAACCCCCAACCAGAGGATCAGAAACTTGAGACAAGTAGAGATCCTGACTGCCCGAGGAGGTGAAGAGCTCACTGAATAACTCAGATTGTTCCATATCAGGATTACCCTTCTTACCTTTCATTTACAGAGAAGGCATTTAAACTTGGAAAGAAAAATTAAAGAACTATATGACACTTTGACAACTTGAAGATTCAAATGGTACTCTACAAAAATTACAAGTATCTATTTTTGTCTTGAGTAATTGTCATGAAAATATGCCAAAGGGTCACCTTCCTTTGCATTAAATCCAGAAACAGTAACTTCCTGAAATAGCTCATTAATGTTCTAGCTATCTGCTGATCATAAGTAAAATTAGGAGCAATACATTCCACAGATTAACAACAGGATCTGGAGGCAAACAATAAAGTCTAGTCAATCTTGAAGAAAGATTTGTCTACTTAGTAGCTCAATATTTTTACCTGTTGTGTGTAAGTAATACACATTTTTATATATAATTATATTTATGTATGCATATCTTCTGTATTGGTATAATCAGATTAGGACTTCATTTAATCTCCACAACATGGAGGAGACTCAGATAGGCTCTTTTCAGAATGCCAGTGGTTCCCCAGTAAGGTGATCAGAGAAATGTCCTCCAGCTTCATTTATCCATGTTGTTAAACTGCAGATGGAAAAAATGTATATTATAACAACTACAACAAATTAAAAAAAAATCCACTGGTAACTCAGTGATTCTGAGCTGTCTGTATGTACCACTTACAAGGAGAAATATGGAGTCAACTTAATTTGCTCTTTTGCTCATATATGCCCTTATAATTGCTGATGGAGGTTTTGTGATCTGGTGGATGATTTGAAGGGTGCAATTATGTATTTAGCAAATAGAAAATGCATGTTTAGTGTGCAGGAAAGTGACACAGAGTACCTCAAAGCTCAGACCCATGGTGAATAACTGTCTTTTATCAAGAGGGCACTGTACACAGATCAACAAATCTTGCTAAATTAAGCCCAGGTAGAGATTTTCTGAAGAAAGAGTAGAATGTGAAGATGGGGTAATTTATAAATACAATATTTTACATTTAAGTCCAAGAAAAGTATTTTGTTTCGAAGTTGTTTTTACTTTAGCATATATAACCAGAAAAAACTCTTTTCCCAAGGAAGCCAAAGTGGATGAATCCTATCCATTCAGTAGCTTTTTTTCATATAAAATTATCCAAAATCCTGTATAAAATACTATATTTTTTTGTTGTTATAATACCAGCATAAATAGCAGTGATTAAATTTTGTGCACTGCTGCTGTTAAAGTAAACTTATAGAGTTTGGTTAAGTGGAGGAACTAAAAAAAGAAAAGGATTTATGAGAGATCTTTTGAGGGAAGGTGAAAGAAAAGTACTACGAACAAAGAAAGAAACACAAAAAACACACAGTTAAAATGATAGTAATAAAATAATGTATAGGGCAAAATTAAAAGAAAGCAAAATTATTTCCTAAAGGATGTGATGAAAGCCACATCATAAATGATCCCAATGTGGGTGATTAAAGTAATGCCAAACAATATGCAGCAAAGGTGTCTCTTTTGGAGGAGTTTAAAGCAGTGTTTTCCATCCTTAACTGTTGTATGCCGGGTTGGTTCAGTTAGGGATTTTAATAAATGTTATTTAGTTCGGTCCTCTGTACCCCCATTTTCCCCTCACAATGGTTCGCTCCAAGTTGTCTACCATAGGAGCTTTTACATGTCCATCTTGTAGCCATTCCTGAATTCTTCCTGAAAGTTCTGTTTCAATCACCCCACCTTTGCAATCCTATTTGTCCCAGAACATTGTACCCACCTCTGTTATGCTCCCGTAGGTTGCCATGATCCACATCACTCCCCTATTGTTTGTCCCCCTTGGGCAAGGGGGATTTCCATCCCTATTAAACCAAATGCTTCCTTTGTCCAATCGCCATTTTGTCCTCGCGCTGCCTGGGAACAGCCGCTCCAGCCACCGCAGCGGCCACGCGGGAAATAAAAGTTCTCAGCCACACATGCAAGGTGTGCCTTCTCTCATCCCTTTGCTTCCTCTCAGCGTAAGGCCACGAAAGCTGTGTACCCATGCCAGAGCACTTAGCCCTAGAGCCTCCATGCACGTGGCAGCTTCGGTCTCACCAAAAGGCAGTGTCTAGCTGGGCGCTCCCGCTGCCCGAGACTGGAGCAAAGAACAAAAGCCGCACTTAACCTCTCTGATGGTGACATAATATAAGGGGAACTTAAGGTTATGTGATGACAAAACTCATTTCCACACAAGGAGCACCAAGGAGCAGAGAGAAACAATGACATAAATACAGCCACCCCCTTGAAGGATATCAGAGACACCACTGTGCTACCTTGTTACTCCCTTCACCCCAGGTAGCACCCCAGCACCCACCTGGCTCATCCCCAGGGTGCCCCAGTCACTCTCCAGCCCCCTGGACTGGGGTGCATCCAGCACTATGAGGCTCTGGGATCTCTCCAGGTCTCTCCACAAACTGAGGGGTCACTACTTGGGGGTGTGGGCACTTCATGACGTGCAGGGAATAGCACAAGAGTCATTGTGGGATATGAAGGGGATGGACCAGAAGCAGGAGAGGTGGGAATCAGGGTAGTCTGAGGAGGAGCAAGCATGGGAAAACTGAGGGGAATGAGGATACAGAGGGCCAGAGATGTGTAAGCAGGCCAGTGTACTCAAGGCTGTGCCCACCATCTTATTCATATGATACACCCTATCTTCTCTCTCCTGTTTTCTGGACAAGGAACCCTATTCCATATTTTTGTGGGAGGGGATTGTGGGTCAGAGTCCATGTGTCAGACCTGTTGCCAGTATAGCTGTCTGTGCCTGTATGTGATCACTAGCAAATGTGCAGCTCAGGGCCAAGCGGCAGATGCCTCTGAAGGTGATGCACACAGGTGGTTTGGCTCCTGAAAGGACCAAGGGTCCAAGCCTAGGACTGAAGGGACTGTGATGCACCTCAGCTGAGGGACCTAGTAGCTGGTGCACAGGTGTATGAGTGTACATGTATGTGAGTATGCATGGGTCTGAGAGAGACACAGAAAGATCCAGGGAAGTGTTGCATCCTGGGATTGGGTTTTAGGGGTTCTTATTTGTGGCAGCTAGCCAAGTCCTGTGTACCCCTGTGTCGTTCTCCCCCCCACGGTTTCTGGCCCCATGCTGCCTGCCGTTGGGCTATCCCCTCTGCCGCTCCTGTAACCACTCCCCCGTCTGGCCCTGGGAGGACCCGTGTCCGCCGCCCCATCCCCACGATCCCACTCAGCCTGAGGCTCGGTATCTGCCAGGGGGTATGCTGGTTGGTCACTGTCCTATGTCATCATCGCAGCACCCGTCCGGATTGCGGGGGCGGCGTCTGCCCTCCCTATCACATCCCCTATATCATCCCGCTCCCTCCCGGGTCCCGGCGCCATTTCCCCCACATGGAGTGGGAAGCGCGGGTCGCTACCCACCACTGCGGCTCTCAGCGATGATAAAGCCTTTCTGCTTTCCTTGTGGGTGATCTGGACATTCCTTCACTCTTTACCTCGGACCCGTAGCATGGGCAACTGAACCTGGCAGACCCCGACCAATGGCACGCAGGAGAGAAGCAGTGGACCTGGAAGTCTGGGGGGAGGTAGCACCGGAGGGCATCGGAGCTGCCCCAGATCTGGGAGAAAGAGACAACGCTGCAGGAAGTCAGTGGAGACTCTGTGATTAAGCTGAGCTGCCAGAAGATTCAGACTTATGCATGTGTGTGCATGTATATCCTCTGTACCAGTGGGACAAGTCTCTGTACCAGTGACAAGGACGAGGCTGCAAGTCCTGTCTGTGTCTCTGAGAGTGCTGTGGTTTCTACGTGTGTGGATCTGTACAGTTTGCCCTATTTATGTGTTTGCCATATGTAGATATGCACAGTGTGTATGCATTGCTGGTACTACATGTTCAGCCTCATCAGCTTTTTCCTTCAGCCAGGTGGGCATGGAGCTGTGGAAGGTTTGGCACTGTCACCATGACAGATTCGACACTCACTATCTGAAACATAGGTGTCAAAACTCTTCAAAAGTTGTGAGCTAAGGGTAATGATTTTGAAACATTGTTAGACCCCACTTTAAGATGAATAATGTTCAATCATTAACAGAAAAATAATTGCTAAAGCTGGTGAAGCAGCAAAATAAAGCCATTATCTTGCTCTACTGTCTTGAAAACATTAAATATCAGGAGTAGTAATGTGTGAAAAGAAAACAAGTAGATCCCTGATAACATCTTCCCAGGAACTCAAAGGGAAAAGGAATTAGGCACACCCTTTCTACCTCCCTTCTGTTCTTTCTTGTTCTCATTGACAGTTTCTTTCCAACAGCTCTAGTCTTCTTTAGTTTAGCTTACATAAAATACAGCTTTGACCTTCCCAAGCATACAGTGACAATTTGAAAAATGGATCCATTTTCCTCAAATGAAGTATCTGATCACAGAATCCTTAGTGAAGCAAAACTCCAATTGAAGTCAATGAGCTGGAGTGGTGGGACCACGGAAATCAATGCAACCTTGTTTTGGCATGTCCTATGAAGCTACAGTACATTTTCCCAACTGATCCCAATAACAATGCACTTTTCTCAATTTTCAAAATGATTGACTCCTGCCCACAATAATGCTTCTGCATTATTCAGGAGGGACCAGCACTATAGCAAAAATCAAAGTAAGAAAGGAAGACTGGCTTCCAGCTTGAAATAATTCTGAAAATTTTATAGGTAAGTAAATTGCTAATATCACTTGTACCTGTTACAATAAATGAATTCTTGAGTATTTTTCAAAGTAATGTAAATTATGTACACTGACCATTCCTTTTCCTGTTTATAAAATTGATGTCTATAACCAGACAGAAAAACAAATGTAAAGATATGTACCCTTTTCCTTCTCCACATTATACCAGTACTTGTCTCAGTTGATTTACTCCTACAGAATAGTTTAGAAATATAGCAGCAATCTCTGAGATTCTCTGAGATGCTTTCTCTTTCATATAGGATTTAATCTGTTAGTGCCGGACAGGAACGTTTCCATTTGAAAGGTGTTTATCTAAAAAACCAAACAAAATCACTGATTTGTGAAGAAGAAAGTCCAGTTTTCTCATTTTAAGAGTGGCAGACACAAGAGCAATCTAAGGAAACAGCTGAAGATTTGTTTGTCTTTGCAGAACATGATTTTAATTTCTGGAAGAATTTGCTCTGTGATTGAGTGGCAATTTAATTCAGTGAGATCTGTTGGGCTTGAGTTTAAAAAAAAACAACAAAAGGCTTAATTAATTATACAAACAACTGATGGTCCTGCCAAACTGGAAAGTAAGCTCAGTGATCTTTAATTTAAGCTGTAAACAAATGAAGAAGCTACAAAATAATACTCATACTACAATAGGAATACAATTAGAGATACATAATATTTGTGAAAGGATGGCAGATACTGTAAAGAAATGAAAGGTATCAATGTAGTCACAGTCAGAAGAATCTTGTACTAAAAGAAAATAAAAACTTTCAGACACCAGCATGTTACTCCAGTCAGAAGTCACCCTTACCTCTGAGTCTGCTATATGTTACAGAGCAGATCCTTCTGGAAGCTCTACCAGGTCATATGGATGACAAGGAGGTAATGAGACACATTTACATGGTGTGACATCCCACACTGGGATGGCTTAGTCAGGCACAATATGCCTCTTGTGAAGGCTGATGGCCTTCTACAATTGAGTGACAGCACTGGTGGGTAAGGGCAACTGGTCTAATCTGTTTTTACTCCTGCAAGGCTTTGACATGGTCCCCTCACTCATAATATTTGCAAATTTGCAAGATATGCATCTCTCTAAATTTGCAAGATGTGCATTTAGCAGATAGATTGTTACATGGGTAAGAAGTTGGATGAGTGGTTGCTTCCAAAGAGCTGCAGTAAATGGCGTAATATCCAGGTGGATGCTTTTCGATGAGTGGCCTTCCTGAGGAGGACACTGTATGGGGACAAGTACCACTTAGTGCCTTTGTTAGTAACACAGACAGTGGGATCAAGTGCATCCTCAGCAACTTTGCTGATGACACTGCAAAACTGGCACTGAGTGGTGGTGCTGAACACACCCGGGGGAGACAATGGCATCCACAGGGACCCTGAGAGGCCAGAGATGTGGTCCCGTGCAAACCTCATGAAGTTCAACACAGTCAAGTACAAGGTCTCATGCCTGTGTTGGCACAGCATCCCAATATCAGTACAGACTGGGAAGTTAATGGGGTCAGAGCAGCCTTGAGGAGAAGGGCTTGGGGATATGGGTGGATATAAAATCTGGAACAAGTTGGCAATGTGTTCTTGCACCCCAGAATAATTATTCTATCTCAGAAAAATTGTAGCTAACAGACATGGGGAAGTGATTCTGCCCCTCTTTTCTATTCTACTGAGCCCTCATGTGGAGTGTTGTGTCCAGTGCTGGAATTCTCAGCACAAGAGAGATGTGGACCTGTCAGAGTGGGTCCAAAGAAGGCTGTTAAACTGATCAGAGTGTTGGAACACCTCTTCTGTGAAAAAGATTGAGTGCACTGAGGTTGTTCAGGCTGCATAAGAGAAGCCTTCTTGGACAGCCTTTCAATATGTAAAGGGAGATTTTAAGGAAGATGGAGAGAGACCAGGGCCTGTACTGACAGGACAAGGGGCAACATTTTAAGACTGAAAAATAGTAGCTTCAGACTGGACCTAAAGAGATTTTTTTATTATTACTATAAGGATGGCAAAACACTGCATCAGATTGCTCAGAGATGTTGATGCTGCATCATTGAAAGTGTTCAAGATGAGGCTGATTGGGTGTTTGAGAAACCTCATCTATTGAATGATCTATGACAGAGGGATTGGGACCACATGATCTTAATAGATCCTTTCCAACTCAAACAATTCAGTGATTCCATGATTCTATGATTCTACGTTACACAAAAAACAATGAAATTATTTTCATAACTGTTCCATGAACAACGCCAATAGATGTGAAAAAGATGCAGAAAAACAAAACAAAACAAAACAAACACGGAAATCACTATATTTATATTTCACCCTGTTCATTGTACTTACTTGGTAGCTGATTTTATTCAAGTGAAGCAAGAACACTGCCTTCTCATTAAACTTCTGAATTCCATCTTGGAAGAAGCCTTCCACCACCAAAGATGAATGTTGTACAGAAGTAGACTTGGTTTTGACCATATTTCCCCCCATGGCTCTTTGTAGAATCACAGCCAGTTTATCCAACTCCTTGAGTTTATGAAACACACTGTTGACTGTGATGTGCTGAAAGTAAAACTTAGAAAGAATTAAAAAGTGAATTTTTCATCTACTAGTGCACAGATTACTCAAATCTTAAATCCATTAGACTAAATGATATATGATTTATACTCACAAATTCAGCAAGTAATGCAACTACCACAGGATCACATGACAATTCAGGCTGGCAGGGACCTAGAAAGGTCTCCAGCCCCAGGTTGTGCCCAGAGCAGGCTCAAATACGAGTTTAGGTAGAACTGCTCAGACTTAACACAGTCAAGATGTGAAAGTTGTCAGGTTAAACATGGACTAATGTCCCTGGGCTCTGGCTTCACCTCTGGACTGTCTGCTCTGGGGAAAGTCTTCTTGTTATCCCCACTCTAAGAATTCCATGTTTCAACATCTTTCCCTCTCATCATGCATTGCTGTGAAGAGCTTTGCCTTTGTCTACTCCATCCCCTCCCATTCCTTCTGGTTAGTGCCAGGGATGCTACCAAAGACATCCCTTCTCCTGTTTGAGCCAGCCCTGGTGCCTTTGCCTCTTCATAAAGAATAAGGGCTTCAATCTTACCTTCTCAGTGCCCACCCCCCCCCCCCCCGAACTTAGCCCAGATTGTCAATGCTTGTAAGTACTGTATATATTCTGTTATTTTCTATATGCCTATATATCAGCAAATTCTTCATGCTTTCTCTAGCAAACCGATCTATTTGTTAAATCAAATTGTTTTTTGGAACAGAAAAAATCAGTCAAGGAGACTTTTAGTTTTTAAGCCCATTGATCACAAGCCTATGTTGAGAAAGTGCTCAGAACAGACAACATGCTACCCAAATTAAAGATCACTGAGCTTACTTTCCAATTTGGCAGGACCATCAGCTGTTTGTATAATTAATTAAGCCTTTTGTTGTTTTTTTTTAAATTCAAGCCCAACAGATCTCACTGAATGAAAATAATGAAAAACTACCTCTACAAAAGTTTACTTAAGCCCTGCTCTAGGTAATTCATTGTGCTCTGCCTGATACTGCTCAAAATTATATTAAAGTAAATTTGTGCAAGATGCCAAAGAAAGGCCTAAGATCTTAAAAAAGCAAGTGTAAGGCCCCAATCAACTTTCTCAGTAAGACTTTTGTATGGGCTTAGAGTGGTCTATGGACTATAAGTTTGACACATGGGATAAATATCAACAAGATATTCTAAAGTGGTCAAACCAAACATAAAACACTTCTCACAGCATTAACTCGTGTCATTCAACTTAACAAACTTTAAACCCCATCTGATGCTGTTATCCAAAATATTCCAAGAGGAAATTAGAAGGAAAAGAAAGAGAGAAAGATAAGATACAAGAAAACACATATATAGTTACCAGCTTCTGGGTTCTAGTGGTGTCCAGGTAGAAACTCCAACAGGAAGGTAGGGTCAAGAGAAATATAAGAACTGCCTACTTGCCCTTAAATACCCCAGCCTTCATGACCCTCCCCCTACATGGGACTTCCAGTCATTTGGCCATTCAGAAGCTAGGCAAGAGTGGAGCCCTTCCTCCAGTGTGCCAATGATTGGCAGGCACTACAGGGCTTGGATATAGACTCTAGGGCTGGGGTACAAGCTCTAGGGCTGGGGGGCATGTGAGGCAGTTCACTGTTTTGCCAGGGCGAAGCCTTATCTGCCCCTCTCCCCCACACACCTGCATCCCAAAATGTCTTGAGACATTAATCCAGTCTCTGACAATGAGACATCATGAGAGTTCTTTCTACACAGGGCTATAAGAAAACAGTTTCAGTGGTCAAGATTATTAGGCATTGTTATGAATGAGGTCTTGCATGTCTAATTTAATAAACCACAACATTTAAATTTAGCAGCAATTTTAATTGAGCAGGAATTTTATATAAAATAATACAATCAAATATAATCAAGCAGATACAAAAAGAAATTTGGCAGTGGTTTGGATAAAGCATAAGCAAAACCGATCGATCGGGGTACGGGGAGGGTTTTTCTCACCCTGCCTCCCCCACAAAGACAAAAGAAATCCCAGCTACACTTATATACTATATGCTAATACATGTTCATCAATATTTTCTATAAATCTCCTCCTTCGATTCTCAAAATCTACGTCACTGCACTGCATAGTGCATGCTCCACTTGTTCCTAAGAGGTCTTCTTGGCTTTTTGGTGGTCGCTTCCGATGAAGGCTTCTCATCGTCCTCACTGTCCTTTGAACAACCCCACAGGTTGCACATGTGCCCCAAGTCTTGTGTTATAGAAGGCAGCATTATATTCCAAAAATAAGCCTTATTATTTCATAGATACCTGGAATCATTCCAATTTTGTCCATTTCAAGGCTGATTCTTTAATTATCCCGAGGCCTATTCCATTTTGGGATTTTACTTATCTCAAACTACATCCTGTATCCTATTTTCTCATCTGAGAGCATCTGAGAACATCTGTTTTGTGACACTAATTACATATCCTTTTCCTCTATTACTTTTTAACAAGTATTTTCTAAAATACTGATATAGTTACAATTGTTAGCACAAGTCATATTCATTTATCATAGAATGAAATGGAATATTTAGTTTGATCTGAAACTAAGTCTCTTTTGGATGCATATTTAGAAACAGTTCTTTAAGAATTAAATGTAGCTTAAAGTAAAAAAAAATTGTATGAGTTCTTTCTGCACAGGGCTATAAGAAAACACTTTCAGTGGTCAAAATTATTAGGGATGAAATGGAATATTTAGTTTGATCTGAAACTAAGTAAGTCTCTTTTGGATGCATATTTAGAAACAGTTCTTTAAAAATTAAATGTAGTTTAAAATAAAATAAATTGTATGAAACATCTAGAGTTTTCAATTGATTACAAATTTTTTTTTTTAATGAAAGTTATGTGTCTGAACAAGCATTTGCAGCCCTAATGTGCATGTCATAGAGTTAACATTTGTAGCATTTTTCCTTGCCTTTATCAGGAGTAGTGTGGCTGGTGGGAGCAGGAAAGTACTTGGCACAGGTTAGATTCCACCTTGAGTACAATATTCAGTTCTGGGCTTCCCAGCTTGGGAAGGATGATGAGGTACTTGAACATGTCCAGAGAAGGGCAACAAGACTGGAGCACAAGTCTTGTGAGGAGTAGCTGAGGGAGCTGGGGTTGTTTAGCCTGGAGAGGAGGAGGCTCAGGAGAAACTTTACCACTCTCAAGAACTGCCTGAAAGGAAAGTGCAGCCAAGATGTGGGTCTGTCAAGGTGTTACTGGGTCTAGAGTCTTCAAAGAGACACGAGCAGTTGTAGGTTGCTGAAAGGTTGTTTATTGCATGAACACATCAGTCTCAAAGGCAAAGAGTTCAAGGTGTTAAAGTCTGTGTTAAAAGTTTTCTAGTATAGAGTCCCAAGCAAGCACAGCAGCTGCAGGGCTGCTTTCTAGTATAGAATCCCAGGTTCCATGTAGGAACTGCGGCAGCAGCAACAGCTGTTCTCAGGCACAGAGTCTGAATTCCAAAGCAGCAGCAGCAGTAGTAGAATCTGATGTTCCAAGCAGCAGCAAGGACTACAGCCTTTCTTTTCTTCTTTTTCTTTCTTCTTCTTATGTTGATGCTGTGATGGTTGATGATGATGATGTATCCCACCACGGGACTTTTTATTTGTAAAATATCCAATTAGCTAAAAAACACGATTCTAAAACATTCTTTCTAAGCCAATCTGAACTTGATTCTAATGTATGAAAGTAGTACGAAAGTAGTGTCAGTTCTTACCTAAAAAACTATGTATATAATATTATCTATTTACACAAATGTACTATCTGTTTTCTTACTTAAAAATTGTGTGAATAAGTTTATCTATTTATGTATGTAGTTTTCTCTGTTTTATGTGAAAAAGTCTATCTATTCTAGTGGAAAGGTTTTGCTATGTTTCTGTTATGACTAGGGCTAAGTTGCTGAACTTATTAACTAGGCCTTAGGGCCTTTGCTAGTTAATGCAGTTTCTTAAGGCACTTAAAATATATTTCTACTTACTTAAAACCTAAAACTTAAGCTTCCTTAAAACTATAACTTACACTTCTATTTACTAAACACTTAAACCTAAACCTCTACTTTATATCTATGTGGCTTAAAATATCTGGCTTTCTCTAAAGGCTTTAATTCAATCCCTGGATTCAGAGGTCGGTGTCTTCTCCCAGGCAGCCAGTAGTAACAGGATAAGAGGACACAGTTCTAAGCTGCACCAGAGGAAGTTTAGGCTGAACATTAGGAAGAAGTAGTTCACAGAAAGAGTGATTGGGAATTAGAAGGTGGTCCTAGGAGGCGTTTAAGAAAAATTTGGATGTGGTACTTTAGTGCTGTGGTGTAGTTGATAAGGTGGCATTCCATCATAGGTTTGACTTGGTCTCAAAGGTCTTTTCCAACCTAATTTATTCTGTAAATGCGAGCACCAATTTATGTGATTTTTCTGTTTTAAAATGTTTAATTGCAAGATTCCTTATATTCCAAAACAATCACAGGATTTAATTTGAATGCAGTATCAGTAAAAGGTCTGATAGAAAGTCAAACTCTGACAGCAATTTAAAGGTTTGTTCATTTCCACAGAAAGGCTACAGTTTGGGATTCTTGGACAGGAAAGTACTTCAGTATATTTTTAAGCATGAAAGTACCCCAATCACATCAAGATGAGTGTTATTTTGTCCCTCAAGAGCACACAGGGACTTAAATAACTTTACTGATTTAGAATGTAAACTATTCCTATGCGATATTAAAGCCCACAAAATTTTCTTACGTGCAGAATATCATCTCAAGTATTGCAGATGGAAGCTGGTAAAAAAGATATTGTAAATCTTCAAACAGCTTCTTTTGTAAGAACACTAAATTGCAGTGTAGCACTTTGAAGACATTAGGTTTACTATAAGTAAATATACCTGCCTCAGGATTAATTTTTTACTCTTTTAGTCAGAGACTCAGAAGAGTGAGGCACACTATTAGGCATTTTAAACACAGGGTCTAACAACAGATATTTCAAGAAAAGCTAATTTCATATCTGTAAACAGAATTAATATATCAGATTTTACTTTAAATTATATTAAAACAGTCTATAACCACGATTTCAAGGACCAGAGATAAAATAGACTTTATTATAATTTTCTAATATTTTTTCTTATTAACTTCGGTTGAAAGTAGCTGCCTCCTTTGTTTCTGTCTCTTTTCGGTCTTTGAGGTATTATTTATATGCAGGTCATCACATTATGCTAAATTATATAGATTTTTGTGCAACGTCTCTTGAATTACATGTGTATTTATGACTTTTAATAAATCATTTATATTCTATCCATTCATCCACAAACTTTCTTGCTATTTTATTATTAAAGGAGGGGATGGAGGAAGTGAAACTGCCTTTAATATTTTCATTCTGAGGAAAAAAAATCACTATTTTTAGAAAAAAAGTGAGAGGTTTTTTGGAAGAATAAGTGAATAGGCATGAGAAATAGTATATAACTCACTCTTTATTTCTTCTGGATCTTTTTTTTTTTTTTTTCCTTTTCTTTGCATTTATTGAGGTAGAATACAGGGAAGGAGCATAAGACATGATCATTGTTTGATTTTCTTTGACAGAGAAGTTTACTGCTCTCTACTTTCCAGTGTATATCAGGCATTTTGAGTGTGTCATCCTCAAACAGATACACTTCTTCAATGTGATTCTTAAATATGAAAGAAATATGTAGGCACACATGTATATCTCTGTATCTTCAATCTAATCACTATGGAGACTAAATTGACATCTTAATAGACTGCAAAGATGACAATTACAGTGATGAAGCAAACCATTCATTGTTCCTGGTTTGCAGAGTGGAAACGTTCAAATGTGGGAAGCAGTTTAATAGAAGAAACAGAACAGAGAGGAGAGGAATAGACAGTAATATAGTGCATGAATTGCAAGGAAGAAGCTAAAATTGAGATAAAGATCACATGTTGCAAGACCTTGAGGACAAAATTGAACTTCTGATCTTAATATACATGTGCATACAGACTCAAATGATACTTAGCTAAATAGAAACATTGCAAGAACAAAAATGAAAAGAGAAATAGCAAGGCTGATAAAGAAAAAAATTAGAGAGGCTTCAGTACTCAAGAAATAATTTCAAACTTCTTGATATAAAGCAGCTAGTATGCAAACATACAGGTTTATCTGTGTATGTATCTTTTTTGTGGGTTCAACACACTGTTACAAATACCTACAAAGAAAACGTGTGGCACACACCCTCTTAGAGTATCGTTCAGTCTAACATTTTTCAATGCATTCCACCACTTTCTCTTCATCCTTCCAAAATTTTTGAACCCACTCCTTCCAAGCTTGGAAGGGCCACATCTATGTTTATGCAGCAATCGATCCATGGCAAGCCTGCTGACTACACCAATTGTCTATAGAATGAAAAGGGAGATTTTCCCCAACCCTTTGCATTTGATCAGTCTATCAGTGACCCAGGTTAGCTGAGACCTTTGTGCCCGACCATCCAGTCAGTGTTCCATTATGGGGACCCTTCACTGAACAGTCTGCTGGACCTGAGGGCAGTTTGACTAGCACTTTCAGGGTCACATGCAAACAGAAAAAAACACTTCCATGTCCACATCTTTCATTTTCACTGCCTCAGGAAAGATCCAATTCACAATAACAGCATGAGAGAGTCCACTTTCTGGACTGAAACAACCAACTATTACTAACTCCCAGCAACTTCTAGTGTCCTTGAAGGACCCACATGTAACAACTTTACAGAATAACACTCTTTATTAGTATAACAGAAAATTGTGGCAGGTTAAGGTTTGAAGATTGCCAGTCATAGTATCTGGTTGCAAAAATGTGATCAAACCAATATATACTTACAAGGCCTAATCCCTAACAAAAGCTATCTCAAAATGATCGTTCACCCTGCATGGATGGTTCTTACCCAGTAATTGTCACTATGGGGGAGAAAACAGGTTCAGCCTGTTAACTGATTCCAGAAGTTACATGGAGTCTGCTCTATATTCCTCACATTTTAAACTTACTTTTATATTAATTTTCATGTTTATGTGGAGCTTGAATGATTCTAGTAATACATCATGTTCAGTGGGGGTAGTTGTATCTTGGAGATTGATAATGTCAGTATTACACGGGATAACTTCTGGGCAGGGAGATGAGCATCTGTGGTCTTCGCATGGTTGCTGGTTCAACTGCAAGAAATCTTTTTTCTCTCTCTGTTGGCAACTGTTATGTAGCTTATCAGTTACAGGGTACCACCATGTTCCCCTTCTTGAAAGGATTTTAACAGAGGCTGGCCATGATGTCTCCATTCCACCCTCCATTTAGGCCCCCTTAGCATGTGTGGAAACTTGGGCATGCTGACCACATTCCATTCAGGGAGTAACAACCTCATTTTCTTCCTACATTTTTGTATGTTGTCATAATTGTGTCTGTAACTGTCCACACCCCTCCTTGCTCTCCTTCCTCCATTTTCATCCCCTCATAACATATATGCTGACTGCAATTTTATCTTCCCTTTTCCCCACAGGTGGTCACATTAATTATTTGCATCTCTTTCCATTTCAGTAGGAAACTTCCTTTTCCATCACTGTTCTTTTTTCTGGACATAAGTAAATACCACCCCTCTCCACAAAGAAAACTCACCAAAAAAACCCAACCAAACAAACAAACAAAAAACAAACAAACAAACAAAAACCAAAACCCCACCAAACTGAAAACCAACCAACCAGAAAAATAAAAGCCAAACAAAAACCCCAGAAAACAAACAACCTGACATCCCCAAACAAACAAACAAAAAGTCCCACCAAACAAACCAAAGCAAATTCCTTGCTTCTAGATATGATCCTGTACAAAAACATAGGAGAAATTTGAATTAATCCTATTCTTATACCCCTGTCTGTTCAATGAAGGGAATCCATGCTGTAAGATCTGAATATGAAATTACACTTTTGGAGATGCATTATAAATATGACTTAATTTAAACAGAGTGAAAAAGCCTTTAAGACAGAAAGGTTATTTCTTTATTACATATGGACTTAAGTATACTTCTTTTAACATCTAGTGTGTATTATCTGAAATCTGTTTCTAAAATAAGCAAGGAAACAAACAATCAAAAACCCACAGTCAGTTTAACTAAAATGTGTACATGCAGTTTTGCCCAGTAGCAGTTTAAAAAGTAAAAGGCAATGTATTTTTTGCAGTCATTACTCTGATGGGGAGAGCAAGAGCCCTGAGGTCTTGCAGGAATCTATTGTTTGCACTATGTATCTGTGCAGCACAACTGCCAAATCATTAAACCACCTTCAAACAGAAGTCCTAGCTGACACAGGTGTTAGCACAGTGGGTACTGAGGAGGATAGAAGTGGTGTTGGATGCTGTAAAAGACAAATATTCTACAACTCAAATTATGAGTGGACTACTACAGATCTTGCTACAGCTTAGTAGGGCTGATGCCAGCCATTGATTTAATGTTTGCACACACCAACCCTCACTAATTCAAAGAGGCAAGGTCATGTTAATTCTCTTTGTCTGTTTTTGGTGCTTTTTTGTTGTTTGTTTTTTTTTTTTAATTAAAACAGCAAGTGCTCCCAGGAAGTATGCAAAATATGTTAAGCATTGTGTTTATATTCTAGCTTATCTGCCACAATTAGAAGACAGATTTCCTGGTAGGAAAGGTGTCACACAAGAGTCCTTTGTGTCCCAAAGCCTTTGACATAATCACAAGATTGTTTAAGTGAGAATTTGTCCAATAAACTGTAAAAATAGATTAGTTTATTAATTTTATTTCCAAAAAAGAAGGTAATAATACTGACAGGTTTCAGGTTTCACCGTGTCACTGTGCTTTTTTGCATGTGGGTTTAACAGAGGTAGGATCTCACCCAAAAACTTTCACCTTTTAGAAGCAATTAGTGCCCTTGTCGGGTAGTAGGTAGAGGTGTATGTCATGAAGTGTTAGAGAGAAGAAAATATATGTCTTATGAAAATATGACAACAACCCTAGCCTCTGTAGAATTGTGAAAAGGACCCATGAGCCTAATTCAGGAATGTACATATTTTGGGTGTCAACAGAACCCAGTCATAAGGGCATTTTAGCTAAATATTTGTTTTATCTGAATATGGAAACCATGTCCCTGTAGAAAGGGATCTGAACAATTTTTGTAGGATTTTTTTTATTATTCAAGCTG
Source organism: Vidua chalybeata (assembly GCF_026979565.1). NCBI lineage: Eukaryota > Metazoa > Chordata > Aves > Passeriformes > Viduidae > Vidua > Vidua chalybeata. The sequence goes on along the minus strand of NC_071570.1, from coordinate 20,407,416 downwards.
GAAAATATAAGTTTTGTATGTTGAGCTTGACAGGTCATAATACACAGACTGCTTCTGATATATGAAGGAAGGCAAAAAACAGTAGTTAACATGACAACACCAAGCGAAATTAATGTTGTATGCACAGAAACTTAGGTTTTAAAGAGGTATCTCAGAAGTGGAGTCCACAAAGACATTTGAGAAAAGAATCTGCTAAAGTAATCTGATTTAAAGACTCTCTAAGATGATGTAATTGATAATAATTGCTAGTTGTAGATCATACTAGTTAAGAAGGTAATATTGAGACAGAGATAAACTTAACCTTTCTCAAGGGAGAAGGCATATGGAAACTTCTTCCCCAAAACCCAATTCAGTTTTCCAAACTAATTTGTGAAATTTGAAGTTTGAATACCATGCTTAAAAATTGTTGCAATGGGAATTCTTCATCAGAATTCTGATGGAAGCACCTGTAAATTTCATCAATCCCACTGTCATAGGAAAGTTAATAGTAATTTATCAAGAATTTCAGCAATTTTTAAACCAAACAGAAGATCTCTGCAAAATTTTCTACAGTTTATATACATTTAATATTGATCTATAGAATTTTTCCCGAAAATTATTTTTACCATATATCTTCTGCCTCACACAAACTTTTTAGTTCCTGTCTTCTAGAGCAAGTGGTCTGTCTGTCTTATATGTCTGCAGTCTAACACACCTAGACTTCAGTCTCAACAGTCTAAGTTTTTACTATGCATTATATGTTGTCTTTTAATTATTTACAAATAGTTCAAAATTTTGGCCTATTTTTTTTCTAAAAAAAAAAAACTTAGGTAAAATAAGCTGTAACACTAATGTTGTTTTTTGTGGGAAAGAATAATGAAGTGTAATTTTAAAATAAATTAAACTTTGCTGGACCCAGTATTGAACCTTTTGGGATGCCACAAGTGAGAGGCCTCCTGTTAGACCCTCTGGGATCTGCCATTAAACTAGCTCTTAAATCACCTCACTGTCCACTCATCTCACCCACATTTCCTAGCTTTACCAAAGAGAGTGTTGTGAGAATTGCAGATTCATAGGTTGTAAAAGACCTCAAAAATCACTGTATCCAACCTGTGACTGAATACCACCATTTTACCTAAACCACAGTACTGAGTGCCATGTCTAATAATTTCTTGAACACTTCCAGGAACGGTGACACCACCACCTCCCTAGGCAGCCTGTTTCAATACTTAAGCACTCTTTCAGTGAAGAAATCCTTACTGATGTCCAACCTGGACCTCCCCTGGTTCAGCCATTTCCTCTTTTTCTGTCACTGGTTACTTGGGAGGAGAGGCTGACCCCCAACTTGCTACAACCTCCTTTTAGGCAGTTTTAGAGGGTGGTAACCCTGAAACTCCTTTTCTCTGGGCTAATCCCAACTCCCTCAGCTACTCTTTAAACCCTTCAGTGGCTTTACTGCCCTTCTCTGGACACATTCCAGCACTTCAATGTCTTTTTTTGGGGACCCAATACTGTACTGGAGAGATAGCCCCACCAGTGCTGACAGAGTGACAATCATTTTTGTAGGACTGCTGGCTGCACTATTGCTGATGCAAGCCATAGTGCCATTGGCCTTTATGGCCACCCGGGCATGCTTTGGCTCATGTTTAGGTATCTGTGAACTGAACCAACACCCCCCAGTCCTTTTCTGCTGGGCAGCTTTCCAGCCACTCTGCTTCAAGCACTTCCTGGGCCTGTTGTCACCCAACAGGACACTGCCAGTGGCAGGATCCAGTGCATTGCTATATTGAACCTTGTACTTTTGGCTACCAATTTGGCTGTCCAGATCCCTCTGTAGAGCCTTCTTATCCTCCAGTAGATCAGCAATCTGCCCCAATTTAGTGTCATCTGTGAACTTGCTGAGTGTGATTCTGTTGTCCAGATCATCAATGAAGATGCTCCACAGGATTGGCCCCAGTACTGAGCCTTAGGGACCACCATTTTTGACTAGCCAACAGTTGAATATAACTCCTTTCATGACCACTCTCTGGGCCTGCCCAGACAGTTCTTAACCTAGCAAAGAGTACACCTGCCCAAGCCATGGGCTGCCGTCCTTGCTAGGAAAATACTGTGGCAGACTGTGTTGAAATCTTTGCTGTAGTCCAGTTGGTTACATCCACAGCTTTTCCCTCATCCACTAGGCAGATCACCTGATCATAAAAGGAGATCAGAGTCATCAAACATAGAGCAACGGTGAGAAAAGCCTTACTCAAAATTGAAATAGACAATATCCACTCATATCCCTGTCACCAGAAGGTCTGCAAAGGCACTAAAAAATTTAGTAGTGGTCCTGCTAGCACACACAAAGAACTGTGACTGTTAGAAGTCACAACTATTCTAATCAACACTTCTTCCATAATAGTATTCTTTTTTTTTGCTCTGTAAACATCACATCTTCACATCTGGGAAAACAGCAATTCTTGGATTAGATGTTTTGATTTTATTTTGAACAGGAATACATTATTGGTTTTGTGTAGCAAGCATGTTTCTTGAATCTGCAAAATGAAAAGAGGCAGTCCAACAAATCAGTGGAAAATGAAGGTAAAAAGATTTATTTTTAAATTGTTGAGAAATTGAACACTTGTGGTATTTTTTGTGAGCAGACTTCTGCGAAAAACTATTTTGATCATTAGGCTACAGTAATCAAAGACCAAGATATGTGTGCTCACATCGTATTTCTTTATTGATTAAAATATTTAAACATTTCCAGTTATTCTTCTTCTACAAATATATTTATAGAATATTTTTTATTAGTTATATTAATCACACATGTTTCACTTTATATGTTGGCATTTCAGATTTTATCCTTATGCTATTAAGCTACTGTTCCTGATTGATATAACTGTACTGGAGGTGTCACTATGCTGACAGAAGCAGATTTTGGGTAGCAGAAATTAATTTATATCACTCCATAAATACCTGATAGGTCATGTGAAACATGAAAAAGATCTTAGAACAGCTTGTGATCCATTGAAGAAACCCTGTTTATATCCTCAACTTTTGAATAATCTGGTTTAAATATTAATGTTAATTTTTATACAAAATAATACTCTATAAACAATAACTGGTAAAGAGCTAATCATCTTCTGCAGTAACCTGCAATCCAATCTTCTATTTGAAGGCATATTTTCTTCTTTCCACTGCACTTTGTAGCAGCAACAGACAACAACAGACAAAATATTTCTTCATCAGTATTGTGTCACAACATTTATAAACACTATTTCTTACTGGCTACTTAATGTAAGGATTGGCAATGTGGTACTTACAGGATGGAGAGAATTACAGCAATGAGACCAAGTAATCTAATTACCTTTTCATCTCAATAAACCTCCTGTGAAATACAGAATCTGATTCACATTTGACAAACTTCCACTGAATCTGTCAGGAATATGCATTAGTTGAAAATTTGAGTTGAAAGATCTATTAAAAATCACAGAATATCGGGGTTGGTAAGGACCTCTGGAAACATCTAGTCCAATGTGACCTGCCTAGAGCAGACTGCACAAGATCACATCTAGATGCATTATTAATATCTCACAGGCAAAGAGACTCCACACCTTATTTGGGTAGCTTGTTCCAGTGCTTGATCGCCTTCAAAAAAGCCAGTAGTTTTTCCTCATATTTAGATGAAACTTCCTGTATTTCAGTTGGTGTCCTTGTCCCTCATCCTGCCACTGGGCACCATTTAATACAGTCTGAATAATGTCCTCTTGACATTTCAAGAGGATGGGACCAGACCGTCCTAAAGATAATTGTACACATTGATAAGATCCCTGTTCAGTCACCTCTTCTCAAGGCTAAACTGGCCCAGATCCCTCAGCCTTTCCTCATAAGACATGATGCTCCAGTTCCCCCATAGTCTTTGTAACTCTCCACTGAACCCTTTCCAGTAGTTCCTTGTCTTTCTTGAATTGGACACCCAGAACCAGACAGAGTATTCCAGGCAAAGGGTTGGAGTGAAGTGCAAAGTGCAGAGTAGAGGCGTGGGATCTCCTCCGTCAGTGTGCAGGCATTGCTCTTCCTAATCCACCCCAGGACACCACTGGCCTTCTTGGCCACATGCTGGCTCATGGACAGCTTGCTGTCCACCAAGACCCCCAGGTCCTTCTCTGCAGAGCTCCTATCCAGCAGGTCAGCAGCCCCTGTGCTGGTGTGTTGGTTATTCTTCCCCAGGTGCAGGACCCTGCACTTGCCTTTGTCAAAATTCATTAGGTTCCTCTCTGCACAGCTCTCCATCCAGTCCAGGTCTCTCTGAATGGCAGCACAGCTCTCTGGGGTATCAGCAATTTCTCCCAGTTTTGTATCATCTGCAAACTTGCTGAGGGAAACTCTGTCCCCATCCAGGTCATAGATAAATGAGCTGAACAAGACTGTACCCAGCACTGACCCCTGGGGAGCACTGCTGTGGGCCTCCCACCAGCCTCCACAACTGGCCTCTGAGCTCAGCCATTCTGCCAGATCCGCCTCACATCATCTAACCCACACTTGCTGAGCTTACCTGGGAGTTTGTTATGGGAGACAGGGTCAAAAGCCTTGTTGAAGTCAAGGTTGACAGCATCCACTGCCTTCTCCTCATCTACCCTGACAGCCATGCCAACAATAGAAGGTAATCAGCTTGGTCAAGCATGATTTCAAGACCATAATGTCCCACTTAAAAGCAATTTATTCTTACAGATTGTAAACTAATGCTTTGACAATGCAAATACAGATTGTGTTCCTCATTGCCTTTGCTCTTTTGCTACACTTAATATCTCAAATATTAAGATATTTAAGGTATTAAATATGTTAAGATATTTTCCATGGTTTTATTTAATTCCTTCAGAATACTATTGTGGTGATGCAAATATATTAGTATAATTATCCAAGGTCTTGTAATAAAATCAATAAAAACATCGTGAAAAATGAAAAAGGATAGACAGACTAATGCCGCCATTTCACTAGCAAAGCCCAAACTACAGAAATGAGAACAGTTGCTATTATGAAATGTTCTTTAAATATATTTATCCTACACATTTCTGAATAATTAAGCCAGTTCCTTCAAACATGGGACTTGAAGAGTCTACTTGTTTTCATTTATAATTATTAGGATTATGGAAGAAAACTACTGATGGTAATGCCTTAAAGAGTCCCATCAGCTTTCAGGAAAATATTGTATGTCAAAAAAGATGAATACTTGTATCTGTGGATTAGAACAATTTTCCTGTTTTCCTTTTTTTCTTCTCTTCCTTCTTTTTCTTTCTTTTTCTTTTTCTTTTTCTTTTTCTTTTTCTTTTTCTTTTTCTTTTATTTTTTCATTGCTTCTTGCTTCTTCCTTCTCCTTCTTCCTTTTCTTTTTCCATATAAGAATAAGCTTTTGTATAATTTTATTTTCTTTCGAGAAAAGGTATGAAAATGTTCAGTTACAGGGAATAAAACAGAGAGTACAATGGAACTGATAAAGGAGCCTGATATCTTAGGCCTGATAAAGCAGAAACCATGGAAGAGACAAACACAGATAACTGCTCCTTGGGGTAGAAGTGACCAAGAAACATGTTGTGAAACTCTGTAATAAGATAATGATTATCAAGTGACTGATGTCATGAAGAATGTGTAACCAATGAGAAATTGTTACCAAAACCACAACCCTATATAAATAAGTAAACCCTATATAAACACTTTGTATTCTCAATAAAATCAGCTTCCGATCCAAGCTCAGATATCCTAGTCCCTCCATCGCCAATATTCACTAAAGGACTGGATGCCTCACTTAGTGCTACGGTGTAGTTGACAAGGTGGTGATAAGTCAGAATTCAGCCTTCCTGACCTCAAAGGTCTTTTCCAACCTAAATGATTCTGTGACTCTGTGATTCTGTGATTCTTTAAAGTGATGCAAAATATAACTTTTTGAATCTATTTGCAGAGCAATCCTTTTAGGTCCTTCCCACATTCTTTCCTTTTCAGGAGATTTTAAGTCTACTTTGTGGAGTATCTTTAACCAAATTCAAGACAAGCAAAATACCAAGAAAGAGCAAGACCCAGGTTATGGTGTTATTTGTGCTGCAGCATCTGTTCATCCCTAATGTAGAATGGAAAGTGCACATTGTGCTCAAAGGTGGTCTCTTTAACATTGCATTTAATACTCCTGCATTTAATACTCTTGAAAAAGTCTTGTGTTTGTGCAAGTACATTTAATATTTTATCTACAGTATCTTTAAACTTCATTTGACTATAGCCAAAGTACAGACATAATATTCCACTGCTAAAAAGATATGGTAGAATTGAAAGTTTTCCTTCCTGGCAGGGCCCATTTGGTTCTGAAATATAGATAAGCCATAGAGGAAACAGTTTCATAAAGAGTGGTTCATAAAAGCCGTTTGGTCTAGTTCAATTTCATGGGTGTAATTTTTTGTTCTGTTGTCCAGTTTAAGTCCTTGCTTTCTGAACATCAGCAAATATTTTTTTCTTACTATACTAAAAGCATTTATTTGGTCCTCCTTTTTTCTTGTTCATTATTATGTCAGGTAAATGGTAAATATTTCTGCAATCTCTACTTCGGCTTTGATAGTGCTCCTTTTACACATCTACATGCATATACATATTAACACAAGTACATATTTATTACCGCAGGTTCAGTGATCTGCACTTAAGAGAAGTTTTGAAAAGTTTGAAACTACATGGACCTTTTCCTCTGCTCTCAAGGTGCATAGCTGTATGAAAAAAAGCTGTGGTATCTTATCCTTAAATGTAGTCATACAAATAAGCTGAGTCAGGATGTGAGTTTTCCCAGTTCCACATTTTCACAAAGTTAAAGTACTGTACATCATGCATTGTCTTCAGCAGCACAGTGAGATCCTGTGTCATGGCTTTGGAGGGTATAAAGGAACAACAATTAATTAAATTGCCACAGGTTGCCAGTGTCATGTGTCGCCTGCAGAAACCAAATTTGCAAGAAATCTCATCAAGAAATAATTAGCAAGCAAACCGATTCTACAGAATATCAACATCTCAAATCTACTGCATGCTTCCTCTGGGAATCAGAAGTTGACCATTTCTGTACTTTCATCAGAAAACCTGTCTTTACATTTTCTACCACTTAAGGCTTAATATACTAAGAACTGTAGTGGTGTAACTAACACCAATTCCTCTGGTGCTATCTTTCATAACTATTATATCTCCAGGGTGCTGCAACCTCCATTAGCCTAGAGCTTTCTTGTCTTTTCTCTTTCATTCTCCACTGCATACTTTAAGTGTCTTGATTCAATTTGCAATAGAAAAGCAAAACATTTACTCACAGACATGAAAATGGGCTAGTCCTTACTTTAGGATGGAGTACTGTATTAGCACACTAAATTGTTTTTCCTGTCACTACCTTCAAAGCACTATAAAGTATGTTCTTAGTTTCTGTACTGAAATACTGTGCACATATACCTTTAAATATGAAGTACATTAATTAATGTAATTTATTTGTTTTGAAGTATGTTTTGTCACTCAATAAAAATATATGTATTTTCTCTGCAATATGCAACATTTTATAAAAGCTTTTTAACAATAATGTTTCGAAGTGATTCAGGAAAAATATTCATACTGGGAGTTTACCTTTTGTTTGAGTGAATAAGAAATTTAAAGACAATTAACACTGAAAGATAATTACCTCACCTAGAGAATTCTTGATCTGACAGGCCTATCTTTTAGCACCATGCATCATATTTAAAATTAAATGTTTTGTTCAGCAGCTGCAATCGATCAATTAATGTAAATTATCTACAATACATTAGTAGTACCAACACTCCAAGGTAACGTATTTACTTAGGTTATTTTCCCAGAAGAAAATAAGGGGGTTTGTGTTTATATGAAATAAAAAAGCCAGGAAGGCTAGAGACTTTTGTTAGTTTAAAACTAACTAAAAACTTTTGTTAGTTTAAAACTAACTTTAAACTTTTGTTAGTTTAAAACTAACAAAAAACTTCTAGAAAGAAGTCATCTTCAAAATGAAAGTTGTTTATTATTTGTATTATTGCAGGGTCCTATTCACTTTTTTTGTTGATCTTTTCTATGGTATCTGTTCTCTCAGTTGTTACTGGATTTAAAATTTTTAATGATACTTTGTGGTAAAGACAGATCAATTCTGTTTTGCAGAAGGAAAAACAAGCCTACAAAATATAACTAGACCTCCTAGATTTTCAGGTTTTATTTCAACATTTCAAGCATGTAGGAAAGATTCAAACGAAGGACTCCTTTATTTTTTTTCTGGTGGGTGAAATTTGTCTTAGTCAGAAGAATATCCCATTTAAGAGCTTTGTTGATATTTGTCTAGGTAAGAAGTACTGGGTTGCCCAGCTGTAGCAAAATATATTTGGCACAAGCACAGCAACTGAACTCCAGAAATCAAAAAGCAGTTTTAAGCTGGAAATGGAATTTCCCTATTTTGAAGTCTAGGACATATAGCTTAAGATTTTAGCATAAGATTTCATTCATTATGGAAAAATCTAGATTTTGCTGTAAAAAGGATAGAAATAACTAAAGTAATAGAACTTCTGAATTACCCAATTGCTACAATTTTGTTTATTAATCTTCCATTTTATGGATTATTTTATTGCTTTGACATATATTTATATTTTCATATTATTAATTAAAAACATAATATTTCTATTTATTTATATTTCTCAGCATCTAACATTCTTTCCAATGTAAATATCTTAAAAAAGTTTTAAGAGATTCATATTAATAAATATTACTCATGTTTTATGGAAATTTCCTCTAAATGTAAATTAACTATATTCAAATTACAAGCCATTACTGTTAGTGAACTTTTCCCAAAAACCAGCAATTGCTAGCGAACTGTCTCATAAAATGACTAAGGAAGTGCCCTGTTGTTAATTCCATTAAATGTGTTTATAACTTATGCACAATATTGTCCATGTGAAAAGAAACTCTAGCTGTCTGAAATCTGACATGATTTATGGCATGTTATTAATAATGAGTTTTAACAAATAGACAGGATGGCAAGGTATTGACAGGAAGCTTCAGATTTTAACAAGTACTTAGGGAACCTGGAGCACACACGTTTAGAGTTTCATCTCTGTTCTGAAATCCTACTCCAAGCTGCTTATCCATACAGAAATATCTATGTAGCTTTTTATTCAATCTGGAAAGTCAAAACCAACTAGATATGATATTAGTCACATCAGAATGAAAGAACTGCTTGCTGCAAAGACAGATGCTGCTTCCGTGGACTAGTTCAAGTAGTCCATTAAATGGGCATGCCTTATTCCTTGCATGAAAAACACAGGTATGTTTCCAGGTTTTCATTTCCACCCTAAGACCTTACACATTTAACACAGAAATAAATACTTAGCTGTAATTGTCTCCCTATTGCCAACAAACACCTTTCTTTCAAGAGAGGTGTGGCTGTATCTTGTGCCAAAAAAGCAAAACTGATATTCATATATAGCTGGACATAATTTAGTTGCCAAAATCAAGATTTCTAAATAAATTACTACCTTATAGCAGTAATCTGATAAAAAGCATTTGAAAACAAAAAGTCTTGTAATAACTGAAGACATTAAAATAGTTTTGAAATAAGAAAAAATATAGCAAAAAATTATTTTGTCAACATGCTGAAGAAGTTTTTATTGAAACTTCACCCTGTTTTTGCAAATACAATTAAAGACAGCTAACAGTACAACTTTTAATTTAAAACCTTCATCTTACATGATGCTCAGATATGCATTTTTGTCCCCTGAGAAACTATAAAAGCTTTCAATTTTAGCTGTATTTCCTTCTTTTTAGTGATGATACTGGGAAAAAGAGAAGGGGGGGAACTCTCAGCAAAACACTCCATTATAGTAGTAGGTGAAATAAATTTGTCAAAAAAGAATAAAAAGTGGGGTCAGTTTCTGAGCAAGCACACTGGTGCATCTTTTATGCACAGTACTTCCTACTTTTGCTATAAGAGCTGCACAGACATGTCATGCAAACAAACAGTGGAATATTGATCTGAATAATAACATGAACTCCCATAAATGAGAGGCATATTGTTGAACCTATATTTCTGTTAGCATGGAGTTTTGGGTTTTTTGGTTTTGAGGTTTTTTTATATGCTATCATAAAACATGGAGTCAAGTCCTATTGTCTGTAACCCTTGCACTTCATATACACACTATTAAATAACAAGATGGTTCTCTAAAAATAAACACTACACAATAAAATCTATATATAACATCTATATAAACCTATGTCCTAGAGATCTTCAAATCTGTGTGTGTGATCAAGCTCTTTGTAGCAGATTCCGAAGCTTCCTGTTAACATTCTTGTGCAGAAAAAGAAAATTATCAGTTAATTTTTCCTTAAATACTATACTGTTCCTAGGTTAACTGTTTTGTAAATGAAACAATTATTTAAAAATTTCATAATGGATTTGTCAATTTTTTGTCAGCAGTGGACAACTCATAATCCACATGATGCACAGCCCCCAAAAATGTTATAAGGTATGCCCCTAGCTCACTATAATTGCACTGAAAATTGACTCTGCTGTGGCTTTCTATGCTATTGCATTCATAATAGAGTAACTCACAACAATTTTATTCTAGGCAGAGAACTTAGTAGTAAAAAAAGGAGAAGTAAGCATGTGGAAACAGACAACTCAAACAGGGACTGAGTAATTTACCACAATTTGTAGAAGGAAATGGGTCAGAATCATGAGCAGAATAGAAGTCTGATGGCTCTCGCTACCTCCCACTACCCACGACAACATCATACCTCAACTTTTCATGGCTGAAATAGTGCAGGCAGTCCAAGTGAGATACTAGGACACTATTCCTTCACCTCCTATTATTTAATTTAAAATGGTTTATTGCAATACACTGAAACCAGAGGATAAAGGTTTTTTCTTAATATATTCTGAAATGTGTTTCAGGTGATGTTAAGTTCACTTGTTTGTTAACTTTCCTGAACAGGTAAGTAAGATCTATTGTGCTCCATACTTGTACATCAACTCTTAGTAACATTGCAAGAAAATATCTAAGGTAACATAAATCAAAGTCTAGATTACTTCATAAAAAGTGATCATTAGTTTTGTTAATATTGAGTAAAGGACATCGAACAAAAAATAGGGAAGAGGAGAAAAGGCAAGGAAAGTCAAGTATATGAGGAAGAAACAGAGACCTTACCAAAAACACATGAAAACTAAGAAAAAAGCAAAGCAACTTAGAGGAAAATTAATCAAGAAACAGTAAATAGAATGAACATTACAAAAAGTAATGGACAAACTTGAGAACAAAGTTAAGATTAATTAATATATGGTCATAAACTTTTTAATTTCCTGTCGCTAATGGCATGATAGAAATTTACTTTGCATTATATCTTTATAACATTATTTAATAATACTTGCACAATGCAAATAATGTTTGAAGATACTTCTCATTCCCAACACTTTTTGTTCAGCAGCTTTTTAGAACCTGGCATTAGTGATATGTGCTTTTGTGTGATTTGGTTAGAAAACTTGATTACTGATACAAGGATCATCAAAAATTCCACTTCAAATGAAGACTACTGAGTAAATAGAAATATTTTCTTATTTAAAGGTGGTCTTGAGTTTTGGAGGAGAACATACGTTTTATAACACAATCCTACGTTTTATAACACAAACCAGCCTCATGACCTAAAAAACCCCACAAGTCAGCAATCTTTCCCTTGAGAAGTCACAACTACTAAAGACAGTCCTTTGTTTTCTTTCTCCAAATACACCTCTGTCCTAGTTGTTGGTAAATAACATTTACACATCTTTCTGTCTCTTAGTAGAGCCAGGCACAAAACAGAATGAGGGAAAACTTCCCTTGAGAGCATAGTCCAGTAAAAGCCATTGTAGAGAAGTAGAACTCAGACCTTGTGAACTTTGTGCCACTTAGCAGTACTAAGATCATTTCTCTTCAGCTTTCTGATGGTGAGATTTCCGGCTTTACTAAATATGTTTAATATGTTTAATTCTTAAACCATTGGAACTCTAAGAACTCTGAAATTTCCTGGAAAACAGCTGTAGTATCCTGAACACAGTGTGACAGCAGATTTGTTTTCATGAAGTTTTATGAACAATATGTTATAAAAGAAAAACAAAATAGTAAAAACAGGAAAAAATTAAAGAAAAAAGAAAAAAAACCAATTAAATAAAGGATGTAACTGGTAGTTTTAAAAACCTCTCAGTATGAATCCAGATGAAAAAAAAATGTTGCCTGTCATTCTTGTCTGCCAATTCTGAACAGTTTTAAACACATTTTGAAGCATAAGTGTAAGACACAACATCTGTCCAAGCTGCCCTCAAAACCCTGCCTGTTTCTTAGTAATTTCTCCACTGCTAAATAATTTTTAATCTTGACTCTGCTTTCTAGGAAGGCAGCCCTGGAACAGGATCTAACAAGCTCTTTCTTGTCACCTCTGAGCCACAGCTCATTGATTAAAATGATCTATAGCCTCCTCCTTTCTGCCATCCTCCTTCCCACACAGTCTTTAAAATTACCCTGGGAAAAATCTAAAGGAAGCTGAGTGGGTGAAGTGCTGTTCTGAGGACGACCTGAATCCTAAGCCCCTGAAAGGGGGCTTAAGAAGACTAAATTTTCCTTGCAACTTGGATGTTCTACACTAAGGTAAAAGAATTCCCATACGGATGTCTAGAATTGAATCTTAAAACTGCTGTTAATTGCCTTGCATATTGCGTTATTTTTAATCCACTTGCTCTGGAGGGATAGAGACACCTCAGCAACTTTTCTCTGTGGAAGTTCCCATTTCTGCTATGAGTTTTTCTTAAAAGGAAAGAACATGTGTAGATACAGAGGATGGCACTGCAACAGGGCGATAAAGAATGATATACATGTACACATATATATATACACACATATAAAAATTAACTATATAATTCAATAATTATACATATTATAAACTTAAATTTGGTTTTTTAAAAGATAATTCATATGCAGCATAAGTTGTAAAAAAGGAAGTTAAAGATTTCAAAACATACACTTAAAGCTGCATCCAAGTATTTTTAAACACTTATTTATATTGCACATTTGTACAGATTTCTTTATATCCTTAATATTAGCTGTAGCATACTAAACAGCAAAAGTCAAGTAAGATTAAGCCATAAACCCCACTTTTTAATCTGCATAAAGAAGACAGAAATGACAATAATTTCTAGCACGACATGACTTTTTTCTCCATATTTCTCTTTAATAATCAGTGTTCTGTGCATCTGGCTCACAGCAGCCACAGGATGGAGGTTCGCCAGCTCGCTGTCCTGCTTGTGGCCGCAGGGCAGACACACAAGTGGCCACCCCCGAGTCTCTGCCAAGACTGTTGCAGATGGTGGTGATTGCTGCAGCGTGGGCAGCACAGCAGAGGCACAGAGCACGAGGAAACCGAGGCAAAAGAATAAGGGAGGGACACTTGTCTGAGTCTCCAAGGATTTAATCTCGGAGGGAAAAATTCCCGAAAGGGGGAAGAGCAAGTGACGAATCGACCCTGAAGGGGCTGCTTTTAAAGGATAGAGGGAACACGGGGAGGACACAACCTTTGACCAATGGGAGGGCATTAGGGGAGGGGTGCAGGGTAAGGGCTCCCCAATAGAAGCCAACACAGGGAGGGAGCAAACCTTACAATCCAATTCTGCTTTGAGGAAGGGATGAAAGACAGGGAACACTCCAGAAGCAAAGGAGTGTGCTATCTTTGACAGACAAGGGGGTAAGACAAGGGAACAAGGGAGGTATACAGGTGGATTGACATGTGGATTGCCATACATTTTGGTGAGGAAAACTGCGGTAAACAACTCAGGACTAAACCATTAGGGAAGCCAAATGGGGTACAGAGAATAAACCACTACAAACTTATAACAAGGAATATTAAAACATACTACAGAAGAACAAACTGTAGAATAACAGACTACCACAGTTCTGTTTCCCTATGTTTGAAAGATTTTTAAGTTCTACCAAATCAAAAGGCATGAACAGCAGAATAAAATATTGACTGTCACAATGTAAACATATAAGTAGGTTCCTTTTATAGCAGTTTTCATATTAAGAGTATCAGAGAGTGATTGAGATTTGATTCAGCCAGGCTTCCATGGGCAGATGATGATACAAACACACAAAATTTATCTCTTAACATTAAGAAGGCCATGAAAGAAGTCCTGAAATTGCAGTATGAATTCCAAAGACTTCATAGAAAGGAAGACAGGTATTTTACTCAGGTCCCAAAAAAGGTCTAATTCTCACTGATGACAGATTCAGCCAACAGAAATACAGTCTTATGTCTGCATTGCTCTCTGGTCTATATTTTAGCTCCAGAATGTGGGAGAACCAGAAGCCCTCCCCATTTGTCCAGTGGCATCAAATGAGAATCTGAGATACTGAGTGGCTTGAAACTAAATGTTTTCATATGAAGATAACAGTTGAAGACATAGCCAAGAATAAAATGTTTCCTTATTGTGAGGTTTCGTTTAACTCTGAATCCCAAATTTACTTTAATTAATGGGCAATCTATTTGCATTAAATACATATGTAATAACTATCTTAATAAGATACTATGTCAGTCTTCTAAGAGTCCAGGCACCACAATTTCCATGGATGTAATTCACTTCCAAGTGTCATGAGACAGATTTCCAGAAACCTATTTTGGTAGGAGGCTTCTGGATGAGAATTTGAGAACACAGCTGTTGTTACTGCCAGCCCAGCTGCTTGCTTTTGCATATGCTTCCATGAACCACAGGAGGCTCACAAATGCAGGTTTTGCAGCCAATGATCCACAGACAAATTGTTGGCAGTTTTGCAGCTACAAGGCAGAGGGGACCACATGTGGGGATGCTATAAAGATTATCATTATTTAGGCACATAAAGGATTTTCAGACAGGTATTACAATCTAAACAGAATTTGCCTGCTTTCTGCTTTGTGCACTCTTCTTTCATAGACTCACACAGAACATAAGGAGTTCAAACAGACTGTGATCTCTGCCAACCTTCTCTTCTGGATCTTTTCCAGAGCATTGCTCTTTAGACATTGGCCAAACTTCATACATGGACCACAAAGGAGTAGATTGGAAGACTGAAGTTATATTGAACAGATCAAATGAAGAAAATAATACCTTGTGTTAGAGACAGTTGTAATAATAGAGAACATTTTCTATTTCTGTCTGATACTTATGTTCAAGAACTAAGAGATAACTCTTATTATCTACAGAACATCCATACCCTAACCACTGATAGAGGATCACCCATCTTCATAGCTTAGGGGAAATCTTAGTAAGTGACATAATTTACAGACATGACAAAACTGGACCTTCCAATCTTGTGACTTTATTGCTAGATGAAACATCACTACTGTAGAAGAACAGTAAAGGTGCTTGAGTCATAAGATTATTAAAAATCAAAATACTAAATATGCTGATTAAATAAACATCTTAGAAAGACATTCACATGTTTGAGCTCTACAGTGGCAGGTCACAGAAATCTATTGATACACTTGATCCTCAGTTCATCTTCATTTCAAATACAATTTAATTACTGACAGTAACATTCATAGAAAGAATTTATTTCAAGGTACAAAAATGTAGATGTCAACGCTGCTCTTATTTTTTTAGAGAACATAGAGAATGTGGTCTTATTTCCCTGATATTTTCATAGACTCAGTACTGACATTTTCGGAATCTTCTGTATATTTATTTACCAGACAATAACAGCAACAGGAGAAAACTGTATAAAATCATACTCACAATCAGATATTGATTAGTCCCTTAGTTATCCATCAAGGGTTTAGTATGCTGACTATTGGAAAATGAGATGCAACTGCCTGATATTGATATTATATAGGCTTTGCATCAACTCTTAATAAGATAGGAATGGGTAGGTTTTGATCAAAATACTAAGTTATGGCTGTGTCTGGATAGTAAAATATGTTTCTCTCAGTTACTGATGAGGTGTTTTAAGAACATGTATTTGCAATACAACTTGGAAATAGTATCCTAATTTTACCATATAAATACCAGTCTTTGGGCAGTTATCTACTCTTTCATATGTTTTTATTAGTATCAAAATGTATGCGTTTAATTTAGCATATTTACTAATTATGTTATATACCTCAAGTTGCAGTTTTTGTTTGTACATCCTTGCAAAATGTACATAGTATGCTTGCACATGCATGATTTTATATGTATTTACATTTGCTCTACAATATATACACATTGCAACTCAGTAATGCCTACATGTATTTTCAACCTTAATGTGTTAGTTATGCACATACCAGTAAACAACTGGGGGAAAATAAACAAAAAACTAAGAAAACACAGATTGATTGGTTGATCTCCCTCTCAGGGAACTACAACAAATAAAATGAAATAAAGATGAATATGAAGCAAAAAGGAAGAAAGGGTAATAAATGTAAAGCCCAAACCTTAAAACGCCTCAGTATACAGTCTGTACTAAACCATTTCTCAAAGTGTGCATTCAACACATTTTTCTTTAAAGAAAAAACGCTTGCATGTGTGTTGCAGTTAATAATTTAAGTTCTATGAAGAGCAAATTATCT
The DNA here is from genome assembly GCF_026979565.1 of Vidua chalybeata. NCBI lineage: Eukaryota > Metazoa > Chordata > Aves > Passeriformes > Viduidae > Vidua > Vidua chalybeata. The sequence goes on along the minus strand of NC_071570.1, from coordinate 20,390,856 downwards.
AAGTTACAGCAACGATAACCTATATTCTCCTGTTTTTAAAATTTATCAAAATTTTAATTTTTTTTTTGCTTATTCTACAAGTCCTCCAATTAGTTCCAGCACCTAATTACAAAGTACCATACAAAAGATGCTCTTCATTTGCGCAAATATATTCTGTAACATGTCAGCAACTCTTGAACGAGATTTATGTCAGTCACAAAATTTCATCAAGCAGAGCTACAAGCGAAAATATTTGTGATGACATAAATACCACAAAGGTTATATTACAATGTGTCTAAAAGAAATATATTTTCAAAATTTATTTTAGTTTAAAATGCAAAGTTTATTTAGAAATAAACTCAGATACACACCCAAAAAAAAGATTTCAAATGCATACAGGTTACCATGCACATATGTCTGTGTGCACTTTACCCCATATATTTGTGAACAGTATTTTTAAGTATATATTCATAGTGAAATACTGACATCTTGCCTGTAAATAAACTACGGCATCCAGATTACACAGACTTCATATACCTCAGTTCCTTATATACCTCATATACTACAGTTCTCAGATCTGTAGGAATTCTAACTTTCTTTATGCAGTGTTGTGAAATTGATAAAATACTTTTGATCTTCTGATGAGTGTAAGAATTTTTAAAAGTTAAATACTTGTAACTGTGAGACACATACTTTTTCATTAACTAAAAAAATAATTAACTTAATTATGTAACAGGAGGAATGAGTTTATTACAATTCTGTTCAGGTAGATTTAAAGTGAAAGAGTTTTTCTGCAAGTGGAGCTAAAACATATTTCAAAACAGTCCACAGTGAACAAGATAAAATGGATTTAATATTTTAAGACTTAGAAATAGCATTTTCAGTAAGCATCCTCTGGGGCAAATACCTTTTTTTAATGAATGTGAGTGGTGAAAATACTCTAGATTGGGACTTTTTTTGCATTGTTCAGTCTATTTTACAATGTGAAATTTATTAGTAGCCAGTCAGAATTTCTATTTGAGGAAAAATGGGCCAGGAATGCTTCTGGTTTATTCTAACATAATAAATTCTATATTCCTAATGAAATAATGAAAATTAAGATAAACTTCAAGATACTTGAAATGTAACTTATATTGATGCAAATGTAGCTAGCAAGACAGTAAAGTATTCTTGCAGAGAACAAAACAGAGTGAAATGATTTAAAAATAGCTACTGATATCACTTTGAAACACCAGTGTGGATACATCAGCAATGATAGCCACAATTTCCCTAATAGCACTGGCAGTAGTAGCATATCTATTGAAATACATGTGACCAAATGTGCCAACCAAACTGCTCAACCACATGGAGATTGGTGAAGCAAGCAGATTACTTACTCTCCCTTGTTCTTTGGCCACCAACATAATTTCATTTTCTTACTAAAAGACCTCAGGTAATTTTGTGGGATTTTGTTTTCTAAAACTTTTTTTTTTCCTCCTAACTGCTACTAAAAGTGTTAAGACAAACACTCCTTTTAAGACATAATTTGATGACAACTAAATGTAAATTTTCTTAGTAAATTCTAACCTGAGTTTTCAGACTTATTTTTTTCACTACTGACAACTAAATTGTTTTTAAATGTTCATTTTCTAGAAAATAACTAGGGATACTATTCCAGATCACTCTATTAATCCTATCTCTCATGGATAATATGGCCACAGGGATAATACATCAAGCACTACAGGACACGGACATAGTGGCTGGATGGTGGCCAGACAGAAAGGGCCATGGGAGTGGTGACTGATAGAAGCTGAACATGGGCCAGCGTGTGGTGTGCCCAGGTGGCCAAGAAGGCCCATGGCATCCTGGCCTGTACCAGTAATAGTGTGGCCAGCAGGACCAGGGCAGGGATTGTCCCCCTGTACTCAGCACAGGTTAGGTCAAACCTCAAGGGCTGTGTCCAGTGCTGGGCCCCCAAGTTCAGGAAGGATGTTAAAGTGCTGGTATGTAAAGAAAAGGGCAACAATGCTGGAGAAGGGGCTGGAGCACAAGTCCTGTGAGCAGTGGTTGAGGGAGCTGGGGTTGTTTAGCTTGGAGAAGGAGGGTGTAGCCAAGTGGGGGGTGGTTTCTTCTCACAAGCAATCACTGACAGGACAAAAGGATAAAGTTTTAAACTGTATCAGGGAAGATTTATACTAGACATTAGGAAGAAGTTATTCACAGAAAGGGTGATTAGGCAATGTCCAGGGAAGTGGTGGATTCACAGTCCCAGAAGATATTTTAAAAAAGATTGCATGTGGCATTTTAGTGCCATGGTGTAGTTGGCAAGGTGATGTTTGGTCATAGGTTGGATTCAATGATCTCAAATGCCTTTTCCAGCATATCTGATTCAGTGATAAAATATCTGTATTGTAAAGCTATTCAGTCAAACATGGTTTGCCAAATCAGATCATAGTTGTGAAGTTTAGGTTAAAGAGAGATCATTCCATTATGTCAGAGAGACAAAAAAAAAAAAAATGTAAGTGTTACAGTTGACCAGATAAACTATTTCTGTCTTCAGAACAGATGGAATTTGTAAGTTTATAAAAGTTGCAGAATGTAATCCTGCACTGTTGAGTCTGAGCATACTTGGATTCTAAAGATTATTTTGAAACATCCCATGGGAGCTATGTGGTGTGTCTCTGTGACCTCCATAAGTTTTTTTCCAATACTTTGCAGTTTTCTATAAATTTTGTATGAATAACCTGATGTCCTTCTATGACAAGGGCAGGAACAAAATGATCTTAAAGATTCCTGCCAACCCAAATTGTTGTATGATGATTCTGTGATTGATACTCTCTTATGAATAGGGAATCCACTTAGTAGATGAGGGAAAGACTCCAGATATTGCCTACCTGGATTTTAGCAAAGCCTTTCATAGCATTTACAACAATAGTCTCCCGGAGAAACTGCTCACAGCTTAGACTGATGCACTAGGTAAAAAACTGACTGGATGGCTGGGCCCAGAGAGTGGTGTGGAATGGAGTTACATCCAGATGGTGGCAGGACACTGGTGCTTCTCAGGCTCCATACTGAGGGCAGTACTGTTAAACACATTTATCAACAGCAAGGGGATCAAGGGCACCCTCATTTAGATGACTCATTGACAACACCAACTTAGGCAAGAGTGTTGATCTTTTTGTAGGTAGGAAAGCCCTACAGTGGGATTTGAACAGTCTGGATTGACAGGCTGAGCCCCAGGGTGTAAGACTCAATAAGTCCAAGTGCCAGGTCCTGCCCTTGGGTCACAACAACCCCTGCAGCACTACAGGCTTGGCCAGAAAGAGGACTAGTGGAAAAGGACATGAGTTTGCTGAGCCAGTGTGTGGCCATGTGGGAAAGAAAGCCAAAAGCATCCTGGTCTGGATCAACAACAGTGGCCAGCAGGACCAGGGGTGTAATCATTCCCTGACCTTGGCACTGGTAAGATTGCACTTAGGATCCTGTGTTCAGTTATTCTGATTTGAAAGCAAAATCAGTGAGAGACTCAAAGTCAGAAATACAATTTATTAGGAAAAAAAAAATAAAACCAAACAACTAAACAAACAAAATACATGCAATAATACAAAAAAAAAAAAAAAAAAAACCAAAAAAAAACAAAAAAAAAACAAAAAAAAAAAAAACAAAAAAAAAAAAAAAAAAACAAAAAAAAAAAACACTGACAGAGTCAGAATACAACCTGACACCCTTTTGGTCAGGGTGTTGGTAGCAGTCCAAATTGGAATGGCTGCAGTCCTCCTGGAGTGGCAGATGTGATCTGTTGGAGCAGAGATCCTGTAGAAGGGTGTAGTCTTCCTCTGAAGATCCGGTGGAAAAACCCAGCTGTTCCTCTGGGAATCCAGTGGGAAGGCTGAGTCTGGTGTCCCAAAAACTCAGATTATATCCAGTTAGGAATGCTTGGTTCCTCCCTCTGGGTGGAGCATGTCACAATGGGGTGCTGTAACTTCTATCAGTCATGCAGTGACATTCAATAGTCCATTATCAGCAGATGTCTCCCTGGAGAGAGGATTGGTTTGTGGAAGAGATAAAGAAAACTGTCCAATTAACAGAAGATAACTGCCTCTCCTCTAACAGATGGCAAATAGAATACATATTGCCTTGCAAGCTAGGACATCTGTTGTGGACCCTTCACAAAAGGAAAGACATTGAGGTGCTGAAGTGTGCCCAGAGAAGGGCAACAAAGCTGGTGAAGGGTCTGTAACACAAGTCCTGTGAGGAGTGGCTGAGGGAGATGCCTTTATTTAGCCTGGAGGAAAGGAGGTTCAGAGGAGATCTTACTCTCTAAACCTACCTGAATGGAAGTTGTAGCTATGTGGAAGTAAATCCCCACTCCCAAGTAACAAGCAACAGGACAAGAGGAAATGGTCTCAAGTTGCACTGGTGGAGGTTTAGATAGGATATTGGAAAAACTTCTCTCACTGAAAGGCTCGTCAAGCACTGGAACAGATAACCAGGGAAGTGGTTGAATCACTGTCCCAGAAAGTATTTAAAAGATGCATATATATGGCACTTAGGAGTATGATTTAGTGGTGATCTTGGCAGCATTAGATTTACAGTTAGACTCAATGATCTTAGAGGTCTTTTCCAGTCTAGGATTTGATTATTCTAATTAATTGTGCTTATGTTTTATGTCACTATTTCACATTAATATTGCATCATCTGAGGTCCATAACCAACTTAAACACTAGTTTATTTGCTGTTTTTATAATAATTTGTATCTAGCTTTATAACCCTGGATTTTTTCGAGTTATTTAAGGCATGGTTATTTTATATTCTCTTCTGTCAGAAGATTGAGGCTGAATACTCAGACGTGCCAAGTTTCTGTTGCACACCTTTTGAAGGTACCACACTTGGAATAATTTGCTACCAATTTTCCTATGCATCAGATAAATTGCATTGCAAAGTGATCAGCAGCATCCACTAACATCATTCTTAGCTTTATGCTTCTAGAATAAGCAACATTGTAGAGATTGGGAAGTGGACTTTAGAGCTATAGAGAACTATATTGTTTCACACTTGTGCATGTATTTTCTGAAAATCTTCCAAGCTAAAATGAACTATACTCTTAGTTTCTCCTGAGTTCTTGAAAAAAATCCTTGTATGCCAAATTCTATCTCTATATTTTTTCTTTTGACAAGAAAAAGAAAGAAGAAAGTGGAACACCTTGAAAATTGTAGATTAAGAAAAATATGGTTTGTTTGGGCTTGTTGTAAGGTGTATATTTATTTGTACATATTCTGTAAAAAATTTCTAAGTGAAATTGGAGACACTATTGAATTTGATTTTTTAAAAAAAGGTTAAATTTGTAATTTGCTTTTTAAAAGATAGGGAAATGTAGCCAAGAAACCTGTGGTGCTATGGTGGATGGTAGATTGGTGGAGGATTAAAATTCTTCTTGCCTAATATTCATATTAGGCACTTCATGCCTAATATTCATAACAGACACAACAAAGTAATATACTAGTGATACTAGTGATGTTCTGAAAAGCTAAGCAAAAAGAGGTTTTCATGACTTGTCATAATCAAAAACACACTGGCACTCCTCAGAAGATTAACCTAGGTTGGATTTGAAAAAAAAGTCCAATTTAGGTAGTTGCCATCTGTTCACATAAATTATTCCTGCACTCCTGTGTTTTGTATTTTGTTGTTATCATTATTTTGTAGGTTGATTTTTCAAAATTTCTTTCTGCACTGTTTAAATGGTTACCATTCCATTCTTCATATAGAGTACCTCATTAATTAATACTTTTTTAAAACTTTCCAACTAAATTTATTGTTGAAATGTAATATATTCCTCTTCATGTGAGAAATGAATGAGATATCAGTCAACCAGAAGAAAAGACAATGAGTGAGGTCATTCAGTTAGGCCATAATTTTATTAACTTCTCTGGGAATTTCACATCAATAAATCATACAGCCCAGCGAGTTATTTCTCTGTTAATAGTTTGGCTTGGTGAAGGTAGCTATCAGCTTTTGTCAACATCCTATAGCCATCCTATTCTTACAAAGGTTAAAGACAAATTTACTCTTTCCTTTACTGTGTCTTTGTTTCTGATAACTACTCATGGACTTTCATTCCTGCTTTTTATTAAGTGTTTTTTTACCCCCAAAGCCGATCAGGAAAGTAAATTGTGTTAGAGAAATGGACATATTCTGCCTACAGTTCAGCATCTGCAGAGAATGTGTATCACTGTCTAATAATTTGTTATTTGTCTAATAACTGAACCCCCTCAGCCTTTACAAACCCAGAGAATAGAGTTCCTCCTAGCACACAACAAGTCTGCTGGTAAAATTGGGTCCTGCTCTGATGCCAGTAATCAATCACCAAGTCTGACTCTCCTGGATAGTAATTAGTCCTTCCTCCTTTAAAGGCTTCCAAATTAGGCAATAGACTTGAACCCTGAGAGTTAACCTCTTTATCTGTTGTGAAACTGTCTGTCTTATGTCTTATTAATATAAAAAGATTTAGAAAGTAACTTAGAGATCAGAGATTTTTCTTTTCTTAATCAGTGGCATTTTTGTAAATATGATGCATTTTATCTGATGGTGCACCACAGAATGGATTTGCAACTACACCAGTAAATTAATCTTCCCAGAATCACAAATACAGATATATGTATTATGGCATGGCCCACTCAAATTAGAATTCAAATAGGAGTGTGGATCTTAGTTTTCTTTTGTGTTTACTTTTACTTAATAATTGTGTATCTAGTGTTCATTTTAATTAACAATTTTGTATCTATATGGATTTAAAAGAAAGCAGTGTAAAAAGTTTAGGCAAATCTAAAGAGTCCAGTAGGAAAGGGCTGGCTGAAACATCTTTCTGTCTTGTAAACCACTAGTAATGTGATGTCCTTTTAAAACAATATTTTGAAAAGAAGGCAAAGAGACTACTTTCTGTATATGCAAATTAATAAATCAATGTTCTTAGGGTAAAGGAAAACCTTTAAGTACTGTTAGAGTTCAGATGTAAAGTACAAATTGCGGTGCCTACCTGCCATGACCTCAAGCAGCTGAGAAGCGCCAGCTAGCACTGCCTGTGTGAGGCCGGGTGGCCGCCATGTGTGTGTGGGCACTCCAGGGTTATGGTGCCTGCCAACCTGGTAGTGCTGAGCGCTGCAGCGTGGGTAATGCAGCTTTGGCGGCTTCACATGCTGAGAGAAGACAAAGGGATGAGAGAAGGACACTTTGCTTGCGAGCCCTAAGAACTTTTATTCCCCCATGCGTGGTCGGAACAAAATGCTCTCAGCGCAACGGAAAGCAAATGCTGGGGAACAAAGAACAACAGATTAAGTAGGGGGTGGGCGGACAGGGGTGGAAACCTGGTGTCCCCAGTGGGGACAAATGATAGAGAAGTGACATCAATCATAATAACCAATGGTAACATAACAGAGGTGGGCACAGTGTCCTGGGACAAATAGAAGGGCTAAGGTGGGATGATTGATGCAGAACTTTCAGGAAGAAGCTGAGATTGGTTACAAGATTGACACTCGTCAGGGAGTGAGCAAACCTTGACTGACAGAACCAAATAAGGAGAAAACTGGGAGAGGTGAGAAGATTGACAGGTTTGAGTGACAGGAACTTTCCAGGTAAACAACTTGGAGCAAACCACTGTGAGGGGAAAAATAAGGGAGTACAAGGAACCAGCCTAACTAACATTAATAAAACCCCTGACTAAATCAACCCAACCTGAAACAACAAATATATTAAACCAGCAGATGCAAGAGTGAATGGATGAGTCACAGTCAGGAATACCTTTAAGTTTAACTAGTTGCTATAGGGAACTTTTTTATATCATCTTTCAGTGGGGGATAACGAGCTCCTTTCTCTCTGAACCACAGAGATCAGTTTCCCTTCTTTGCACTCCCACTAAAATACTGGTATCCTCTGTATATTGTGCAAGAGTTTGAGAAGAGACTTTCTAGTAGGTATTCAAACCCAAACTCATGATGATATAAGTTCATCAGGTCATTTATTCAGACTGGATTGAAGCACTTACTCCCAAAACATCATCCACCATATTTCTATAGGAATGCATAAAAAACCATAGATGCAATGATAAGAGAGTTGCTTACCAAGCCAATACTTTCAAATCCGCAGGTTGTATTACATAAAATGCTTTGTTTCTCTAGAAAACTAGGTATGTGTATTCCTAGTATTTGTCTTCTACTTAGTCATGTCCTATGACACTTCTAATGTGTTGCTCAATTTCAGTTATATATGATAAAGAGATTCAAAGCTTAAAAATGTCAGATTCCTACATGCTTCATAAAAGGCAGATGCAGGAATGTTATCCTATTACCATCTTTCTGGAGGAAAAATTATGTTTAGCCTTTAGGAGACATAGAATTGTCCTGGTTGTGGCCAAGACAAGGTAAATTTTTGCAGTAGGCAGAAGGGGACATGGCTAGGACCTGGAGTTATTCCATGTTACCTCATGTCATTTTTTGAGGGTGGCAGAAGGGGTCCCTTCCAGGTCAAGTAATGTAGTGGCAGTTCAGATATTGTTGGGCTCCACATGGTGAACAATCAGGTGTGAAACATTCATTTCTTCCTTGTCATTTTTTTTTGTTAGTACTGTTGCTGTTACAACAATTAATTTTCTTATTTTGTTGCTGTTTCCAGTCAAATATTCTTATCTCAATCCACAATCATTTTGTGCCTTCAGTCCTCCTCTCAAGCCCACTGCAGAAGGAGGAGCTAGTGGGAAGGGGTACTTAGTGAAGGGCACATGGTTTGGAGGGTTTCAGTAGGAACACTAAACTAGGGAACACCATTCCTAAACCACAACAAGGATCCACAAAGCACTTCATGACAGTTGTTCATGAGACAATTTGATAGAAAATAACAATAAAAAAATTGATTTTGCTCCTCCTACAACAATTTTTTTTTTTTTTTTTTTTTTTTTTTTTTGTACATATCTTAATCTCTTCTTTGTAGACCTGATTCAGTAAGCATTTTCTATCAGGTATAAGCATTGTGTATTTGCATCTCTATAGTTCATAAATAAGCAGTAATACTATTGCTTGGTGTTTATATTAGAATACAGGTACCTTGCAAAAAAGCAAAGTTGTTTAACAAGATCTCTTTTTGCCAATTTTACACATATGATTATCTAAGCAAATCTATACTGGTCACTCAATTATTTTTTCCAAAATAAATTACTAATGTTGTGCGTTATGGCAGGACTCCCAAATATTTCAGCAAAGATAGCATAGATTACCTGCCATGTCAGAAAGACTAGCATAAAGACTTACTCTTGAAATTTTCATGTTTTCACTTTTCTTATATCAGAAAGGACATGTCCATTATAAAATATTCAAATATTGTAGTATAAAGTATATTAAAGATGGTGTAAATCATATCCATAATAACACTAAGATAAAAGGAGAACAGAACAGGAGTCCTAAGAGCTAATTAACCAAAGCTGTGGAAAACAAAATGAGGTCACTCATAGCACAGTCACTTTGTGCCTGGACCCTGTTTGTACATGAATATTGTAAGTGAAATCCAGTTATATAAGTATTTATGTTTCTTGCAATTATGTATACTCAAAGAATTCAGGACTGAGATTATTGCTGTAAGTTTTAAAATAAAAATACTGCTCTTCTAAAACTTCCTTCACTTTCTGCATTACATAAATCAAATAATTTCCAGTATCTCTGAAATTTTCCTTTTATCCCATCATAAGTGAAAAAGAGAAACCAAAGAGTTAAAATAATGGTCATCAACTTTATGTCACCCATGCTACACCCTTGAAATATGTTAAAGCAAAGAAATATGCTTTTATATCTTTCTAGGTCATGTCCTGATCTCAGTTATAATTATTTAAAAGAGATTTAGAGTCACTCAGTATTTTTTCAAGGAAAAAAAGTGTGAAGGGATTGAATGGGGCTAACTTTTAAAAAGAAATTTGCTTTTTATATTAATTTAATACATGTTGGGGTTCTGGTTCTCTTCAGTGCCATTTTTAAATTTTTGGTGTTTCAGTAAGAGATCATTTTCTGTGTGTAAGTTGCCCATGATAACTAGAATTATAGCTGCGCTATTTTCAATGACATAGTTTACATCTTTTAGTGAAATGCCATAAAGATTCTGTCACAAGGACTCACTGAAATATGGAAACAGTAAAAAGAAACTCTAAGATTTTTCTGAAAATCAGCAAATATTTACATTTTTTTCTGATAGCATATTTTTGCAAAATTTGATTTGCTGAAAACAGGGAAAGGAACAAAATATGAAGATCAGAATTCTGTTAATTGTTTATGATTCTTTTAACATGTGACTACAGTGTATGCAAGCCAGATATCTCTCACATTTAAATCATTATTAACTTAATAGATCCCATTGATTTGAATCAGATTAATTTAGATTTAAAACTGTGTAACAGCACTTGACTTGCCCCAGCCTCACCAAGGACATTATGATAACTGCTTGAAATATTGTCACTGGGGCAAAAAACAGACTATTGAAGACAAATGATGTTAAATTCATTCTCATACTTCTTAATACCATCTTCTTCTGTCCTCTCTCTAACAGTATCATTTTGAGGGTTTTGTTTGGACATTAGGAAAAAATTATTCATGGAAACAGTTGTCAAGCATTGGAACAAGCCACCCAGGGAAATGGTTAAGTCACCACTCTGTGAGGTATTTAAAAGAAGTGTATATGTTGTGCTCAGCGAGGCAGTTAATAAAAATTTGTAGGCTAATGGTTGGACTCTATGCTCTTGGAAGTCCTTTCCAACTTCAGTGATACTATGATTTCATGAATTTTTGAAAATGTGGCAAAGCAATGGCAGGTTTTGTCTCAGTTGGACCACTGCATGATTGTTTCTCAAGGGCACTCTTGTTCCATTATATGGCAAAACCTTCTTTTCTTAAAATACTCAAGTATAAGAAGTGGCAAAGAACACCTTAGAAGGCTTAGTGAAGTCCTCATTTCATATGAGATCTCATATTCTTTCCCGTGAAATAATTTTCTTGAGCTTCATTATTTTGTCTTATGTTAATCAGCAGTGCGCTGCAAAAATGAATTCAGCCAATTCTTTTCTGTTTGCAGAATGTGTCCGTAACTGACAAAACCCCACATTTTTTATTTGCTTTTCAATATGGACCTAGATCAAAAGTCTAACTTCTCTAAAGTTTATGACAATAAATGTATTTAGGAAAGAATCACAGAATTGTGGAATGATTTGGGTGAGAAAGAACTTAAAAACCATTTTGTTTCACCTTTCTCAGCAAGGGCAGGGGTGTCACTCACTAGATCAGATTGCTCAGTGCTCCATCCAATCTTACCTTGAAGACTTACAGGAATGGGGCACCCACAACCTCTCTGGGCAACATGTTCCTGTGCCTCACTGCCCTATGAATAAAGATTTCTTCCTGACATCCAATCTAAATCACTCTTCTTCTAACTTAAAACTATTCCTCCTTGTCTTATACCATGGGCCTTTGTAAAAAGATACTCTTTCTCATTTTTAAAACCCCTCTTTAATTACTGGAAGGCTGCAACAGGGTGTCCCCAAAGCCTTATCTGCAATAGGCTGAACAATTCCAGCTCACTCAGCCTGTTTTCGTAAGAAAAGTGCTTCAGCCCACTGATCATCTTCATGGGCATCATCTGGACTCTCTCCAGCAAATCCACATCCTTCTGATGTTGGGAGCCCCAGAGCAGTACTCCATGTAGGAACTTATAACAGAGAGGGAGAATCATCTTCCTCATCTTGCTGGCCAAACTTCTTTTGATGCAGGCCAGGATATGGTTGTTCTTCCAGGTTGTGAGTGCACATTGCCAGCTCATTTTCATCCATGAGACTTTCATCCAAGTCCTTCTGCACAAGGCTGCTCTCCCAGTCTGTACTTGATACAGGGATTGTCCAAATATGGAGGCAGCACCTTGCACTTGGATTTGTCAAACTTCATGAAGCTCTAATGGAACCACTTCTCAAACTAGTCCAGGTCCCCTTGCATGTATCTTAACATTTCTTCTGTAAGGACTTCCTCTATTCAGTTCTGATTAACAGCCAAAAGTGTAATACAAATTTCTTAAAAGGATGGCAAAGAGGAAGTATTTTCATAAACACAGATAATTTCCAGATTGTATGTTTGTTGTTTTTTTCCTCTCACAATCCACTGACTTTTTTGTAGCCATCATGCTTTGAACTACTTACTCTCCCCAGGTTTTTTTCTTTTAAATTCTGTCCACCAAATGTGATGCATGTTTGATTGGATTTTAATAGGATGGTAACACCTTGTTTAGAACTAAGTTTAACAGGAGTGTAATTTATTCTTGATAAAGTATGGGGTGCTGGATGCAGCTACTAAATAAGTACAGTTTAAAACCCATGTCCTGAATGTTATTCATATTCAGAAAGTAGATGCATTTAAGGAAAAGTAGAGGATAGCTTTGTATAGTTATACATTAGGGAAGAAGAAGGTATTGAAATGTTCAATAGGTCCTAATTAGGATTTTTTTTTTGTAGAAAAATATGTTTTGTGTAATCTTTACATGAATTCTGTATGGAACATCATGTTTTCAAATTACTGTCAGGTCAACAAGCACACATTCTGAAAAAGAGTATCTATCAGCATTGAGAAACAGTTACCGCAGTATGAGTTTAAACACAGTAACGCAGTTGAGCAAAATAAAAATAGCCATTCTAAACATATGATGATGGAAAGAATTTTTAAATGGTAGCAAAGAGACTATCAGTTATTTAGCCATCATTATATATAGCGTGATAACTATGACTAAGATATCAGAGATATCAATTTGAATGAAAGCACTTCTTTACCAAAACATCACTAAGGTGTAAAACCAGAAGCAGAACATGCAGCAAAAAACTACACGACATGTACATGTAGCCACATGCCCCCTACACAAAGCCAACACAAAACCACAAAGTAAATGTGAGAAAGGAAAATAGGAGAGGAGGGTTACTACAAAACCAAAGGTATAGACCAAACTTCAAATCACATATCTAATCAAACTTCATGACGTATCTAAGTATATAGTGGGAGTGTCCTAAATCTCAGACCAAGCTCTATGCATCATGTGGTCTGCATTCCAGAGAGCAGAGCTCCAAGTGCATTTGGTATCCTCTGATTGATGAAGCTGTTAAAAAGACAATGTAAGCAACCAGAGTTCTCTCCAGCACTTAATGGGGAAAATGTAAAAAATATATTCAAATTAATCCAAACTACATTAATATTTATTTCTGGTTGCACTCAAGTAAATGACAATTTAAAAAAAAATAGATTTTTATGGGGAGAAAAATTAAACAGGAGTGCTTGATTTTGGGCATTTATAGGAAGAGCAAAGCAAATGAAATTCTCTTTGCCCAAATATTTCCTGGTGAAGATCATTCATTTTCAGCATAGGAAATGGAAATTCAGTAGTTTCATGTCACTTTGGAAAATGCCACAGTCAACAAACAGCATATTTTCTGAAATATCCAATTTGTATTATTTTTTTCTGTTTGCAATGGAGCAAGAAAATGTACTTAGCTGGTTCATTTGTGGTATAGTCTTACTACAGAGCTAATTGCGGTACTCAGCAGGATGACTCTTACAGTGTGTAAGATTTCAAGGAAGTAGAACAGTTCCAAACAAAAACTACTGACTTACTCCATAGTCTCCTATATTCTAATCACTATGTAATGTAGAAGTGTTTCCAAACTTTTAACATCTGAAAAGAACTAATTCAGAAGTGAAAGAAAGCACAACTCTAGTGAATTAGACAAATAAAAAGAATTAGAATTTTGTCAAAAAACCTCTAAAAATCTGGGGGTAATATTTTGTTTCTAAAATACAGTGGGTTTAGAGTTTTCTAGAAACTGAACAATTTGATTATTTTGATTTGAATTGGACCAAAATATAATATCAAAAGTACAGCATTCTCACTAAGCCCACTGTGGTCTACAGCACTTATGAATGAGATTCTTTGTGCAAGACATGTTTATGTATAATAATATTTGACTGCAATTTCAAAATTACTCAAGGACACTGGATAACTGATGTCTGCAAGCACACTTGAGCTTGTACTTCTGTAATTTTGGAGGAAAAAAGAAATCTTTATACCTTCAGGAATACAGGAACACAGATTTGGTAAAATCTTTATCAAGTAAAGCATGCCAAGTCTGTGTTTTGGTCAAATAAATAAAAGATAAGTAAAGCCTGTTAATCCCATTTCAATCATGCATTTGTTTATATTAGCATTTGTATTAGCATTGAGAACTTTACAATTTTTCACATCTAGGAGGCATATATCTTTTGAAAAATATGTCTCTTTACAGCACAATTTCTTCCAGCAACATGCTCAATGAATTCTTAGAGAGAAAGAAAGTTGCCCTCTTTCTACTGTCTGTGCTGGCTGGAATTTGTTCATTGGCACAAAGATTACATTGCTACTCATTATATGGATGAAGAGAAAACAACTTGGCAAAATCAAAATTCACTATTCAGTCTTCACGTACTGTTTTGATTAAAGGCTGTAGCCTTCAGTGCCATCTGGAAAGGATGTGAGGGCTATATTCCCTGTTCTCAAACTGCATAGTAAATTGGGAATGTAGATCCTTATCCCGACCTCTAAAAGTGAGCTCAGCTGTATTACTTCCAACACCAAGGCCAGATCATTCTATTCCTAACCTCAGGTTGTGTTATAAAGTTCTCTTTTTCGGAACACATGAGGGCCAATATTTACTCACTATGAATGGATTAACTTCCTAATGTTCTGGTAGTCGTTACCACAGTATCATTTTTTACCGTTGAATTCTTAAAATCATTATAGCAATTTGTTGTATAATCATATGATCATAGAATGGTTTGGTTCCTAATATAAATCTACTGTCTTCTGTTGAAAACCATTACCCCTTTCCTATCATTACAGGCCCTTGTAAAATGTCCCTCTCTAACTTCCTTTAAGTCCCCTTCAGGTGATGGAATGTGCTATGACATCTCCGCAGAGACTTCTTTCTCCAGGCTAAACAATACAAACTCCCACAGTCCTACCTCAGAGGAGAGGTACTTCAGCCCTCTGATCATCTTTGTGGATGTCCTTGCACTAGGCCTTGTTGAACTTAATGATATTCTCATGGGCCTACCTCTCAAGCCTGTTAAGGTCCCTCTGGCATCCCTGAATATCAATGACACCACACATCTTGGTATCACTAACAAACTTGCTGAGGATGCACTCAATCTCACTCCCTGTCACCAGCAAAGATGCCAAACCAAGCCACTTCCAATACCAACTCCTAAGGAATGCCATTTGTTACTCTTCTCCACTTGAACATCAAGCTGCTGACTGCAAGTCCAGCCAGCTCTTCCTATGGTCCCCCAATTGAACCATATGTCAAATCCCTGTCTCTCAAAATTAAAGACACGTTATGTCTTGTGGGACAGTGTTGAATGCTTTGTCAAATCAGTCCAAATAGATAGATCAGTGGCTCCTCCCTATTCACCAGCAGTATATCTCCATTGCAACAGACTACTGAATTTTTCAGATGTAATTTGCCCTTACTGAAGCTATGTTGACTGTCACTAATCATCTCCTTATTTTCTATGTCTTAGCATAGTTTCCAGGAGGATCTGACCCATGATCTTAATGAGCACAGAGATGAAATTGACTGACCTGCAATATCCTGCATCTTTTTTCTCTTTTTGAAAGAGATTTAGTTGTCCTTTATCTAGCCAGTGGGACCTTCACCAGACTGCCCTAACTTCTCAAATATGATGGATAGGTGCTTAGCCTCTGCAGTCACCATTTCATTGGGAACTCACTGCATAGTTTTTAATTTTGCATAGTATAAATAATATGTATTTGAAATCAAAATGCACTGAATAATAACGGTGTTTTTTTCTCCTTTGAGGTTAGGTGAAAACTGAATATGTAATAATAAAAATCAGAAAGCAAATAGGCTACATGTCAAAAAAATCCCCTTTGTCTGCCTTATCTCTTCCTTTCATATCCTTCAGTTCTCAAAAGGAACAAACTCAGCTTGCTTCTCTTGATCCAAGCAGGCATATCTGCATTATAAAGATATTAATAAGTATACAGGTATATAGATATATAGATAATCAGGCATAATGGTAAGTAGATATGTAGTATGGTAGATTAGATAGATTAAATAAAATATTTTTAATATATAAAATGTATGAAATAGATTTGTCAATCTACATACCTACTCACATATTGGTAAAATATATTAACACACATGTTACTTGTTAAATTATTTTTAGGTGACAAATACGAAAACTAAGTAGTATATTTTAGCAGTACTGTCATACAACAAAAATCAGCTTAGAAAGACTATTTCAAATAAGATTTATGAGTGTAAATATACCAATACCTTCATAAAAATGGGCAAAGGAGTTTTTCCCAAATTATTGACTGGACTATAGTTTTTTAACAAAGTTTTTCGGGGATCACTTAATATAAAAATAGTGGAGAAAAAAGATTATTAATTCCTCCCCAGAAATTACCCCACACTCACAACTCCAAACAAAGCAAACATCCCTTTTGTTTTGTCACTTATCAAGGCACTGGAAATACAGGAGTAACTTCATGATTCCAACAATGTATAAAATTATTAGGTCATAAAAAGTAGTGTTTTTATTGATGGCAGTGACCTATTGTAGATATGCCCTATGTAGTGTCATGAAAATACTAGCTTTGTCACTACAGTTAGCATTAAATTCCCATCTTATTCCCCTTTGAAACAGAAGACAGAAAAAAAGATAAATCTCCTCATACATCTTAGTCTGACTTGTGTAGAGAGAAATAGCAGCAATACATACACATGGCTCCTCAGCCTAAACAAAATCCAGCTATGAGTGTTGTCTCTGCATAAAATTGGTAGTGAGGGGGATTAATACTGGGTTGAAAGCTATGGTTTCCAGACGGGAAGCATCCTGAGATAATGAAATACCAAAGACTCTCCTTATTCCTGTTCTCTGGTTTCACACTTTCCAACAGTCATGTAGGAATGGGAGAGTACCCAAATACAGAACCTTAAGAAAGCCAGGAGAACACAAGTACATGTTTTCTGTAAACAAAGGTAGGAAAAGCACATGTATATAGTTGGACAGAGTTCCACATTAGAATAATGAGATGCATTCTATAAGACCTTGGAGGAACTTTGCTAAATCAGTTACTATGCAATGACATAAAGAGTTAAATAAAGCATATGCTTACCACACCTACTTGAACTTCAGAAAATTTGTAAAAACATGCAAAACAATTAATTTATATTGGAGGGAAACTGTGTTGCATCCCAGGTTTGGGTTCTGATCTATGTTAGCTAGCTGAGTTCTGTGTACCCCTGTGCACCCGCCGTGTTTCCCTCCCCGTGGTGGTTGGCTCCGGGTCTCTTGCTATTGGAGCCAGCCCATGCCACTCTTGTAACAAACCCCCTGCCCGCTCCAGAGAATTCTGTGTCTGTCACCCTGTTCCTGCCAGCCCCATTCACCCTGGAGCCCCGGGTCCGCCCCCGTCGCATCCCCATTGGGCGCCATGGTCCATGTCATCGCCATGGCGCCTGTCCCCATTGGGCGGGGGAGCTCCTGCTCCTCTTACCCCACCCCTGAGAAATCCCCATGCCTCTTGGAATTCGGGGGCATTTTTGCCCACACGGAGTTGGGAGCAGTCCGCGGCTTCTCCATCGTGATTCCCATGTCCATTAAAGCCTTCCAGCCGCCATGCGGACGAATTTGGACAATTTCCTTGCCTCTAAAATCCCTCTAACCGAAAATTACAAAGTAAAAGGTGTACAAAATTCAACTCTTTTGTCCATAAGCTGAGACACTGAGTTCAATTGTGGAAGTTTTTAGATGTATTTTCTGATTATTTTTCTCTTCTTTGTTGGATTCTCCCTTCCACCCTTGTTAGAAAAAAAAATTTTTGAAAGTTGGGGACAGATCTTCTGGTATTTATGTAGATGTGAAGAAGGTTGCTGCACTAGGGTAACAGGGTTTTCTTTGTGTGTCTATCAAGTGTAAAATGAAACAGCAGCACAATAACAAGAGAAAGGCAAAAAAGTGAGGAAAAGCTTCTAGTGGTCAAGATAACTCAAGACATTTCTTGTAGGGGTTAAGGAAACTTCAGTTATGACTTTAAGACTAGTTAATATTAACAATTATCTTCAGAAGTATAGTTGATCCTGCTTTGGGACACATGAATGTACCCAATTTTTGCAAAGTTTATTTCTTAGATATTCCTCAATACTCAATGCTTTTGTATTTTTGTTAATGTATTTAAGTTGAAATAATAAATAAGGAAATTCTTTTATGAAGACAAAGGCCACTATTCTACTGTCCACCTCATGGTGATTGATTGCAGCATGGTTTCTATAAATTACTTTAAATAATTTATTTAACTGTTGCAAAGGATGACAGGACAATTTAATAACCAGTAATTCTGCTGTGTTATAAAAATGCAGTAACAATTCCCTGTAAGTCATCCCTCATTATTCTGCAATTTTGTCTAAATTTCTGTATTTCTACTATACTTGTCTTATTATCATTGTCATAACTGAAAAAAAAGAACAAGATTTAATATACAGATGGACTTATATTATTATATTGCATGAAATCTCCATATGTACTTGCATCTTATGTTGCCTTTTTTTTCCCTCCTCTTTCTCAAATCCTTACATGATTTATAATTTTCCTTGCTATATAATTATTTTGCTACCTCTGTTTCATTTCTTAACCTGAGCATTTTTGAGAAGTATCTGAATACATGAAAACATCTGAAACCACTGAACTATTCTCTCCATGACCTGAGAAAATTTTCTTTCCACACAAAATATCTTCCTCATTTTAATCAGATGAAAGTTCTTCTCTGTTTCTAATTTGGATGTCTTATTACACTGGTTTTTGATGTATATTGTAGAAGTGATTTTCAGTAGATGAAATTGTAAAAAAGATTTATATCAAAATCATTTGTTTTCACATACCAGTCTGTTGCTGGATTATAGTTTTGGGTGGTTTGCTTTTGTTTGGTTGTTGTGGTGTTTTGTTTTGGGTTTTTTTATTTTGGTGGGTTTTGTTTTGGGGTTTGGGTGTTTGGTGTTTTGGTTTTTTGGTTTTTTTTTTTTTTTTGGAGGGGGGTTTGTTTGTTTTGTTGGTTTTTTGTTTTTCTTTTTTTTAAATTCTCTTATGGCAGGCAGAGAAAAAGGGAAAAGAAAAAAATAGAATCTGAAAGGTATCATCTAGTAGTCACATTTTGCTCTTGCCTCATTACCAATTTGATAAAAAATACTGTTAAAGAAAATTCCTTTATAGAATTTTCAGTTATAAGGAGATATTTTAATTTTTTTACTCCTATAATTTATCTTGAGTATAGTCACTAATTTGCCAATGACAAATGTTGATACTCAAAATTACAGCTCTAACATATAATACACTCTCAATAGAGCATATGTACTTTGCTAATTTTGTAGAGAGGAAGGGAAGAAACCATAGTCATTAAAACAGGGAAAATGCAAACACTTTTGTAATACTTCACTTCTCTCATTTCATTATTTTACATAGCTGAGGTCTCTGGTTCAATTTCTCAATTATGAAAGATTCACATTGCCAGCTCTGCACAAACACATCATCTGAAGAGAACAGAGATGTGTTTGTAACAGATAATCACTGAGATGCAGATACACAATAAAAGGTTATACCACAAAACCCATACATGAAGAATTATGCAGAAATTATGTCATATACATTCTCTCTATTTCTGTCAAAAGAAAAAAATGCTAGTCATTTTTAAACTGTGTACAAAATTCAAAATGTAGAATGTATTAAGGGAGAGCATTATAAGCCAAGATTTTATTCTGTATCAACAACATTTTCTGACTATTTCTGACATTTCTTTATTTTGGAAAGAGGCCCTTCTTTTAATGCTGTTCTAACAGCAAACAGAATTTGACTGTACGGTGTTACGTTAAAAGAAGTTGCTTTTTCCTTCACCCATTCTGAACTACCAGAAGAGAGGAGCAACAACCACAGATGTTTCTCTTTCCAATAGCAGGTAATATCTGTGATATTTCAAGGCCAAAGAGCAGATTCTTGTAGGGAACTGGAATGAGAAATCTGAACAAATATGGTATTTCCTGACAAAAGAAGCCAGAGAGATCATTTTAAAGACAAAAAGTTAAATTTGTAAGAATGTGGTATATTAACTCTTTTTTGTTTTGTTTTACTTTTTACTGGAATAAATCAGTAGTTTCAGGCAGCATTCAAGAATCTGGAAAGAAAATATTTAGGAAGGATACACTGCACAGAACTTGAGAGTTGATGCAGCCTGCTGCAATTTTAAAAAAAAAAATGGGAGAAGGGTAAATTTTTAAGAAAATATTATATTTTTGTTTCTCAGAGACAAGTCATGTCTGGCTGGGATAATTAAGGTGTTTCCAGTGAGAGGTTGAACGGCACAGGGTGGCAGCAAATCTCCTGAGCCCTCTTCAATTCACTAGTTCAATTCTAATAAGTAGTTTCACGAAACCCCAGAAAGGGCACTCCAACATACGGATTTTACAATCACATCTTGCTCAGGACTAACCTCAGCCTTTGGTCCAAACACTTTGAAGAAACCCATATAGATGTAGCAGTGAACCACCAGCTTCCTATTCCCTGATTATTACCATAAATATGTTTTAAATCATGTCCCAGATTGAGGTATAGCTTTCATTTTGTATTAATGTGTATTTAGAGAAAGGTCCTGCACCCCAAATGTTATGTTTATGCACAGAATAAGCAAAAATGCTTCATTTTGGAAAAGATCTGCTTCAAAAAGTGAACAGAAAATAATGATATCCTACTGTCCAGACACTTTATTGACAACGTTATGGTGTACAAGAGATAAGTGAAACCAAGGCTCAGTCTGATTCTGCTTCCTTTCTCCAGCCAATTTCTGACTTAATCTCTTGCTTTTCCTGTCAGCCAGGACTCAATAGTTAGTATAGTCACCTCAATCTTTCAGACATGTGAAATTTCTGTCTCTGTAAGGGTGCTTGAAAACACAGAACAAAAAAACAGAACCATAAAATAGATATTTAAATCCTTGGGATATGGCACATCTATCCTTTCATAGGCCTGTAGGATTGCCAAAGTCTGAAACAGAGATGGCTTTACTTCAGTTATAGAACACTGCCTCATGTGCATGAGGCAAATACTTTCATGAAATCCCTTCAGTGTGAAATCTTAGTTCTGCAAGTTCATAAAAAATGCTGCCAAAGGAAGGGGAAAGGCAGATATTTTTTAGTTATTATTTGGTTTTATAGACCAAAAGAAAACAAAAAGCAATTTGAAACCAAGAATAAAATAGCAGCAACTACACAAGTTCCAAAATCTTTCCATTTAAACCTAATATTCTGCAAGAAGTGAGAAAGCTATTTTTGAAACCACAGACACAATTTCATTACCATTCTTGACTTTTTGCACAAGTGTCCCAAATTTCCAAATCGTTAGCATTTTTATAACCAGCTTCAGCATTACACTGCATGGTACAACATACCACAGAATATTTAGAGAAGTATAAATGGGAAATATTTTACCATTATCCACTTCTTTGTGTGTTGCTTTCATTAAAAACTGCAAAGCACTATTAGTACTTCCACAATACTGCTCTTTCTTTTAAGGAATGGTTCTTTACCTTTCTAAGATCTTGGTGCAACCCTTCTCGTGGTTTTGAACACGATTCAAATTATTCAAATAGAGTTGTTTTCTGGTTGTTTCTTTATGATTTGGTCTTTTTCAGTTTTGGCTGAGATTATTGTTTGGTTGGTTTTGATGCTGTTCTTTACCTTTTGGTGGGGCAGGGGGGCATGAGAGATACATTAATATATGCTAAGGCTCAAATCCAGCTTTCAATTATGTCTAAGGGATATCAGAGACAAAATTCTTGGGAAGACTTGGAAAATGGAAAGTAGGACAAATACTGTTCCACTGACAAACTGAAATACATAAAACAAAAAAATGCATAAAACAAAAAAAAAAAGCCATGATTCTTTCACATTAGAAAGCTGCTAAATATCACTGTATAAATATTTTCTTAAGAGAGATTATTGTCCTGTGCACATTGCACCAAACTGAGCAGTCAGTGCAAAAGAGAGATCTCCTTTTAATGAGTTAAACAGTCAATTCCACTGTTACTACACTTGGGGAAGAAAGGGAGAATATAGAGAGACATATCTGAAAAGTTATTCGTGAAATAAATATATTTTATAACACATTTTGAATAAGAAGTCCTTCATATGGCTGCTCTTCATCAGAATTGTTCACAGAGTCAATGTCCAGGCACATTCAGCATTCACAAATGCAGGCCTCG
Organism: Vidua chalybeata; assembly: GCF_026979565.1. Taxonomy (NCBI): domain Eukaryota; kingdom Metazoa; phylum Chordata; class Aves; order Passeriformes; family Viduidae; genus Vidua; species Vidua chalybeata. The sequence goes on along the minus strand of NC_071570.1, from coordinate 20,368,539 downwards.
AAAGGAATGCATCCCAGGTTGTATCTTGTGTTTAGTAAAAACTGATGCTTCAAGTTGGGATCAGAGACAATGGAGAGATCAATGAGAATAATATGAAACACAAGAAGCCTAGACTTGATCAATAATATGTTCTATACCTTACCATCTTAAATCCATTACTTAAAAGGAAATTTCAGAAACTAAGAACATATTTATGTGAAAAAGTGATGTAAAATTTGATAGCTAGTTCCGTTCTTTTTTGAAGGAAATCTAGTGGGAGTGAATAAACTCCAAAATTCTTCTGCTTTTGTTTACACAGAAGAGAAAAAAAAACCCCTCAAAACTCTTTCTTATGAATGTCTGTGTACAGTGAAAAAAACTTTTATTAAGCATGGTTATCAACAAATTAATAAAAGATCTAAGTGGGGCCTCAGTGTTTAAAGTTTTGAAGCTTGTCTTTTAATTTTATCAGCTACAGTTATCTGTCACAATGTTCTGTCCCAAATTATTTGCTTTAAGAAGAGAAAGGAAAAATAGCAAAAACCAAAACATGTAGAAAAAAAGAAAAGGGGAAAAAAAGAAAGGAAGAAGGAATGAAAGAAATGAGAGAGAAAGAAAAGAAGATGGGGAAAACTCTGGTTCTGCAGTAACAAATTATGTACTTCACTGTTTTCACCTAGCTGCCTTGTGTTCAAGTACCTTGTCATATACCAGACAGAGCATAAAATTATTTCATTTTTCATCATTTAATTGGTCAAGGCCACAACAGCTGTCACTTTTCATGTGAATCAAATTTCTGCCTTAAAACTTGTATGAGAACATTGGCACCTTCATACTAGTAGTACCATTATCTCTCTTTTTAAATCTATTTGGCTTCCTCCCCCACACCTTTGCTTTTTCCTTTTATTGGATCTGTCACAGAAACTTGTCTGGTTATTGATTCTGTAGAGTATGCCTGTTCAGTATTGCAAGGTCACTCATAATTGCATCTAGATTGTTTTATCTTTTTCTCCCTCCTCCCCCTTTTTTTTCCCAGTCCCTCCTCCTTTCTCTAAGGAAGGCAGCTGTTCTGAAAAACAGCCAGTCTGGCTTACTGTGAGCTGGAATTTTACCAGTAACAAAATAAATTTTGACCATTGAAGGAGAAAATGTGGAAGGAGAAATTAAACTTACTCTGGGGTGGTATCTCTACAAATGGGACACTACAAAGAGAGGAATACAGAAAGGTGTTTCAAATGTATTAACCTATCAGGTCTGTAGTAAAATAAAAGCTAAGGCAAACAGTGTTTTACAGCATCAAGGGCCTAAAATTTTCTCCTTTTGGGATTTTGTGATGTCAGTGTTTTGTACTTCTCTTTCAGCTGCCGACAGGGATGGCATTTACAGCTTCATGCCTTCTAGTCACATTCACACCTAAATGACAGTCAGGCTTTATACTTTTCTTTATTTCCTCTTTGAAGTCCACAGTAACCTTACCATAGATCTGCAGAGAAGAAGAAAGCACGTTGTCTTTCTTTTGCCCTCCAGTTATGTCTTAAGTGAGACATGAAGACATACTTAATCCCAACGGAACCAGCCAGCCCTTTTACCTTTACCTTATTTATATTTTAATTATTAGAGAAGAAATTAGAGTGGCCTCCATAATCTTAGCACATTATGTAGGGGAATCACTGTCCAGATACATTGTCAGTAGTCCAATGACTCCCAGGGCAAAGAGAAAGAAAGTGGTCTCTGGGCACTTTATGTGATCACACCAATTCTGTCTACAGCTGGCATAGGAGCAATAGAAGTGAAATATTTTTTTCTAGCTACTATTTCTCTTCTACATGGCAGTAAAATTTATTAACAGCTCTACATTGAATTCTGTAAACATGCAGACACCAGAGAGCTAATGAAATCTGTTTAGCTAAACCTAAAGATTAGTTAGAGAGTAAATGTGAATCCACATTTCTGGTACAGTAGCAGTTGGACTCAGTGAACTTAGAGGACTTTTTCAAGTTTGACAATTCTGTGATTCTCAGATACACTTTTAGTTTCTTTATTTTGTTCTCCAGAACAAGGGTTCTTTGCACCCAAACCCACTATGTCCTGGTTTCAGCTGGAATAGAAATAATTTGCTCTTCAGTACCTGGCACGGTGCTGCATTTTGGATTTAATAGGAAAATAATATTGACAATACTCTGATGTTTTAGGAGATACTAAGTAGTGCTTAGTCTAAACCAAGGCTTTTCATTTTCCCATGCTCTGCCACCAAGGAGATGTAAAAGAAGTCATGAGGGAGCACATCCAGAACAGGTGACTTGAAGTGGCCAGAGAAGTATTCCAGATAGTAGAACTTCACGCTCTATAGATAAATTGGGAGGAAATGTCTCAGTCACTGATCACTGCTTGAGGACTAGCTGGGGAGTCATGGGTCATGAGCAAATGTATCATGCATAATTTGCTTATCTTGTGGTTTGTTCCTCTCTTTCTCCCTCTCTCTCCTTTTCATTATAACAATAATAAAAATACTAATAAGTAATAGTTATTATTATATAATTTTACTTTACTTCAATTATTAAGCTGATCTCATCTCAAACTACAGTGTTTTACCTTTTCTGTTTCTCCTTATCCCACTGCAGAGGGGTGTGGGGGGACTGAATGAGAAGCTGCATCATACAGTTTTTGTCTGGGGCTAACACACCATCAAGTTATTCCATCAAGGGTCGTTGCCAGAAGAAATCCCCATAAAGTTAAAAAAGTAAAATTCATGCAGTGGATACAGACTGTGTCTTCTTATTTAATTTCTGTCTTGTACCAAAGCATTGCAAATACTGACTCTTTTGAGAGTAACAGCCCAGTGAATAGGAAATCAGTGACAAGGATTCTTATTTTAGTATAAAGAAAGCTAACTTTACCCTCAGATAAAATCATCCAGGCATAGATGTGTTAGCAAAGAAGCACAATTACCTGCCAGCATAGAATTAGTTACTGCTTTTCCAAAACCATCTCTTCTTTAAGTAATTGGCTTGGCTGAGAAATCAAGAGGATAATTTCCTGTTCACATCTTTCCCACTACAGCTTCCACTTCCATTTTTATAATCAAGGACTAAAATCTTGCTCTTACTTTGCCATACTACATGCTTACCATCTTACCTAGTAATTCTTATCATATTTAGAATTAGATTTTCTGTCAAACTATTCAAATTAAATCTGCAACTTCAAAATCAAAAATAGGTGCTGATCACACACATTGAAGTAGTTGAAAGCATACAGAATGATCCTGTTTATTCCCTACCAAACTCTCCCATCTTTTTTATTTTTGAAGAGGTCATCCAAAATCCAGATTGAAATTTTATACTGAATATTTTTCTGTTTAGGATTTTGTGAAGAGGACAGTCAAATTACATGACCTCATTTCTCTAACTGATACTCATAGAAATTATTTTGTTTCAGTTCATTGAGTTCTTTGTCATAGTTTTTCACTGTGTAAAGATTGGGCTAAAGAGCAGCCACTGTGAGGCATTTTTGTCTCATTGGTCATCAAACCAAATTTAAAATTATAACTAAAATGAAGGTCTATGTTATTTCAATATATTTTCAGTTTGAAGTCACTTTGGTGCAGAAAACATTGTGTGGTCTCTCAGTTATGTGGAGAAGCAGTAAAAGAAAAAAAAAAATAATGCAAGCAAAAAAATGTCCTGCATCTGCATCTGGTTATTGTATGATGTGAAAGATGTGAAGATTTAAGATGTGAAAAAAATTGAAATAATTTTCCTTCTTTCACTTTTGTGGCCTGCTGAGTTATGAAGACTATTTGATCCCATGCTCTTATTATAATTTCAATTTTTTGCCATCATGTTTTGCTAAAGTAGTTTCTACTGTACTACTGAATTGTTATCAAGTATTTCAAGGATCCTAAAGTTTAATGCATTGCTGACAGCAGCTTGCTGCAATATCTGGAAAGTTGTGAAAGAATTCTTACTGAGTTTAGTTGGTAAGTCTTTGAGAAACAAGAACATTTTTTGCACTGGTCTACCAGTTCAGATCCAGTCCACACGAAGAATTGCCTACAACCCTTAGTATCAGATCACCTGTTGTGTGGTATAAAAATTCACTTTTCAATAGTGTGGCCAGGTGCAGGGGTTGGGGGCACAGGGGTGGGGTGGTTTGAGAGCAGCAGAAATAATTTTCTGGTAATATTATTGATACAGAATGTCAAATAATTAACTGGCTCAAACACCTTTATTTTTAACAGTAATCCCTGATGGCAATCCAAACAATTTACTTTTGAAGCTACTTGTGACAATTATATTTAAATATTGATTGTTATTTTGATAAGGCTAACAAAAGTATAACTCCAGGAACACTGGTACATAAGCATCATTTTGGTCATTCCAAACTGGTTTGTAACGAGAGCAGAAATTGCAAAATAGTTTTTACTCATAAAGAATTTTTTAGTGACTCTTTTTTATAAACTTGCAAAACGATGAGCAGATATTACTCCTCTAGTTCTATAATAAAGTGTGAACTTTTTGAAGGAAATCCAGTCTTGACTTAAAATTAACAACTTTGAAGGTTGTCACACAGCTCCTAGGGACTGAATAGACCTATGCCAATTTTCAAGCAGATAAGAAAGTCTAGCTTTTAGAATATAATGTACCTGATTAAGAAAAGAAACATGAGGAGCCTACAAACAAACTGTTAAATTTGAATGCTCCTTTTGTCTGATCTTGTCTACAAGGGGTGTTTCTAAATTCAACTCATGTCAAGTTCCAGGGAAATCTTTTGCTGGGATAAATTCTAGGTTTTCTTTTTTAGAAAATCATAACATTTCATACTGAAGATATGATTATTTTTCAATTCACACAGAGAAAAAATTTGGTAAAATTTTTCTTCAACTTCTAAGAGTAAGAGAGTAAGTTATTTTCCCCAAATTGTCTTTTTCTTTTTTATATTCTTATTTTTCCTTATTATTTTCCATCTTTTTTTTCTTTTTTTTCTTTTTTTTCTTTTTTTCTTTTTCTATTTTTCTTTTTCTTTTTCTTTTTCTTTTTCTTTTTCTTTTTCTTTTTCTTTTTCTTTTTCTTTTTCTTTTCTTTTTCTTTTTTCTTTTTTCTTTTTCTTTTTCTTTTTCTTTTCCTTTTCCTTTTCCTTTTCTTTTTCTTTTTCTTTTTCTTTTTCTTTTTCTTTTTCTTTTTCTTTTTCTTTTTCTTTTTCTTTTTTTCTTTTTCTTTTTCTTTTTCTCTTTTTCTCTTTTTCTTTTCCTTTTCCTTTCCTTTTCTTTTTCTTTTTCTTTTTCTTTTTCTTTTTCTTTTTCTTTTTTTCTTTTTCTTTTTCTTTTTCTTTTTCTTTTTCTTTTTCTTTTTCTTTCTTTTTCTTTTTCTTTTTCTTTTTCTTTTTCTTTTTCTTTTTCTTTTTCTTTTTCTTTTTCTTTTTCTTTTTCTCTTTTTCTCTTTTTCTTTTCCTTTTTTCATTTTTCCTTTTTTTTTCTTTGAAAGTGTAACATTTATGTCAATTTCCTTCAGGTTGTATTATTCCTATGACCCTAGCCATGTTACAGTACATAAAAGTGATAATTTGATTGCTCTGAGTGCATTGACCCATAGGTTTGGTTGGGTTTTTTATTTGCTTTGATTTTATTTGTTTTTAATACAGGATTTTATTTGTTTTTAATGTTAGAAATGAAGAAATTTTATTGTCTGATGGAAAAGTTAAAGTTATAAATGTGCAATGGTTATAATTTGAATATTTTGTACCTTAATTATTAAGTACCTCAGTTCTGAAGAATCGTGCTTTACTAAATCGTGGCAAAACTAAATGGAAACATTTCCTGCAATGTATAACAGAATTTGAACTACTATTTGCAACAAGTGTCTTGAAAATAATTCCCTTATCTTCTTTTTCCAGCACCTGAATCTTTGCTATCTACAACGGTGGAGTAAAAAATGAGTCTCAGTACTCTAAAAAGTTAAACCAAAGGTCATATTATATACATTATAATACACATTTACATACCTTATAATATATATTTCACTGAGCTTTATGGGTGTACAGTAGCCAGCATAAAATAGCTACCTACTCAGTTGCTTATTATCTTCTTATGATTTTATAAATGAAAGTATTTTAAGCTAAACACCTTATTAATTTAAAAAGCATTAAAAAGTATGATTATGGTAGCTAATAGGATTACTCATGGAGAATCAGTTACTTAAACCTGTAACTGAAAACATTCATGTTCATTGAAACTATGCACGTAGGACTAAAACGGTCTAAATTTAAACACATTTTTATTTATACTTGAATATGCTAATTTAGCAGCTTTTTCTTGAAGTGTAAATATTAAGAACAGAGGGTAAGGAAAGCAGTAGTGCAAGAAAGGGATAAAGAATAAATGTCTACTATATAGTGCTGGAATTAGAAAACAAATATTAAGCTCTATCATTTGGCTAAATTGATGTTTAGGATTTGTATGAGGTTTGAATCTGCTGTTAACAGCTGTTATAAAAACTAAAACAAAAATTCACTTTAAAAAAAGGTTGTAATTAAAGAGACAATTTTTATTACCCAATCTGTTTGTCAAAGAATGAATATTCCACACTGCACTTAATCTGCAATTCTATTTATGACAGTTCTAAATATAAAAATGGGCTGTTAACAACTTCTGTTGCTCATTATTTCACAGATTAAGAGGCAAAACATGTAATCTTCCCATATTTAATATATTTTTGCAACTCTTTGATTATGGCCATATTTTTGAAACACTTTAATAACAATAATTATTGAAAAATCAGTTTTATTTATGAAGATCTGTATGGGAAAAAAGAGAAAACTGGATTTGCATTACATCAGTGCTGTATTCTGCAAAACTTGTACTAATGAAGAACAGCATCTAGTTTTAAAATACCAGGTAAAGACAGTAAATAACTATTTTTAAACACAAATTAAAAAACTACCCTGTACTTTTACCCTCGAACCCAGAAAAATTCCCACACTTTGGTAATGCCTTTTCTACTGTTTTCTTCCTTTTTCATCATTTTTATTTGAGCAAAAAATAAAAACGTGTGGGAGGAAAGAGATATATGATCACATTTATACTTTAAAATATGTTTATTTGAAGAGAAAAAAGCATGCAGTTCAAAATTCCTGAAAAAGTCACTTAGTTATGTAATGATATGGATTTTAAAATGGACATCACAGTACTTTCTGAAAAGTAAACTCAAAAATCCAATCAAATCAGACTAGAATCAGTATGTCATTGAAACTTTTCTATATTACTGAAAATCATGTTACTCTGTGAAAAGCTTTGCTTCATGTTTGCAGTTTTGAAGTGTCATATCCCACAAATCAGAAATCTCACAAATATAAGCGAGTGATTTGGAAAAGAACATTCATTGTTTTAGTTTCAATTCCGTATGCTTATGTGTGTTTGAAACTAAACTTCCAAACTAAGCTCCAGTGGGTTACCACATTAACAGCATACTTGGCACTAAGAGTTTGTTCTTGTACCCCATCAGTCATGACCACTACAACAACGACTCCTTAACAATCATGTTCTACATCAGCTACTGCACATCACCATATAACTAAACTCATCCTGTTTATTGATGTGGTCCTTGGTGGTCTTAGATGTCAGGGTTTGGTCTGCCTCCTGCTGTAGGATGTCTAAGAGAGTCATTATTTTAGAAGGCAGCAGCAGGTGTCTTATCCTCTTGCTCTATTGTGTTTCCTCATCATTTTGCTGTGTATTGTTTTCTTAGAGAAAAACCACTTTTTTCTCCCCCTGCTTCTCAGTGGCTATGTTTTTTTAATGACCTGGAATCATCAGTGAAGCTTTAATGATCAACTGTATTCAACATGTAACCATACCTTCAAGGTCTTTGCTATTATATACCATTTAAACTTTATATAGACTCATAGAGCCATAGGATGTTTTGGCTTGGGTTGGCAACACTTCTGTCATGCACAGGAATCTCTTTCACTAGGTCAGATTGCTCGTAGCCTGTCCAACCTGGTCTTGAACACCTCCAGTGGTCGAGTATGCACGAATCTCTGACCACTAGTCCCAATGTCTCACTCTCTTATATTAAAAACGTCTATCCTCTTGTCCAGTCCAACTAGCCTTTGGTCTGTCATTAAAGACTCTAGTGAAAAGTCTCTCTCTGTCTACTTTAAAAGCTCCCGTTATGTATTGAAAGGCTGCAATAAGATCTCCCTGAAGCCTTCTCATTTCAAGGCTTACAAGCCTCATCTATCACCCCTTTTCTTCACTGCAGAGGTGTTCCAGCCCTCTGACCATTTTTGTTGCCCTCCTCTGGACCCACTCTGATGGGTTGTCTTAGTTTGAAAAACAAGTGTCTGCTAGGAAAGGGAGGAGCCTCCCTTGGAATGAAGAATGTTAACCTCCCCCACCCCGAATTATTATAATTTTGAAATTAGGGGGCTCTCAAGCAAAGATAAGAGGATAGGAATAACAGTTCTTTACTAGCACATATAACAGCACAAACAAACAAAAACTGTGGCATTAACAACAAACAGAACCTGGAACCCTGTGACAGCCTTCTCGGCCCAGATGGGAAGGGATGCCACAGAGGCTTTTCTTGACAAGCTCCTGGGGCAGTCGAACCCGAGGCCCTGCAGACTCCAAGGATCACCAAGCTGGAACGGCAGGAATGAGCAAAAATCACGGGGTGGTAGACAAGAGGTATCAGAAGCTCTGGACCTGTGGCTGGAACCGTGGGACATCTTGGCAGGCAGGGGGTGCGGGGCTACAACGCAGAGCAGTGCTGAAGAAGTGGCTGGGAAGGGACAGCAGCAGCCCAGCTCCCAGCAGGGCAGAGAGGGCTGAGCTCAGGATCCCGGGCACCAAAGCAGATGGGGATAGGTCCCTCTTTCAGTGAGGTAGGTGTTAATAAGGTCCCAGCCCAATGGCTGTTCTTATGAGCAGAGGCTCACTCACAGAAAGGAAGAAGCCATACAGAACTGGGCTCCAGCGGTGACAGTGAATTCTCCCCACAGTAAGCAACACTTTGACTGTCCTCCTCTGATGCTGAGAGCAAGAGAGAGCAGCTGCCCTTAACCTCGTCCTTTACCTGCCCCCAAAACTTGCAGTATCTTCCTCCTCGGAGAGAAACTCCCACAGAAAAATAAGTGTAGCCAGATGGTACACTCCTCTCCCGACCTTGGCCATTTCTTTTGTTTTTCCTAAGTACCCCTAAGTATCCAGCAGTTTCCTAGCAACTTATGGGAAAAAAATTCTACAATTAAAAGAGAAAGAAACCCAACCCCCAACATAGCTCAAAACTTTATTGCCCTGGGGACTCAGCTGGGTGCAGCATGCTGGTGGTCTGATAAGAAGGAAATAGAAGGGAAGAATCACATCCTTTGACCTACTAGCCATGCTCCATCATAGGGCACAGTTGCCATCATAACTGTGGCCGGCTAAGAGCAATTACAATTATTACTGTGCCACTGGCAAAAAAATAATTTAAATAGTTATATTACATTAGTGTGTTTATGATTGAGTTCAGAAAAGATAGAACTAATACCTGCTTCACAATGCCTTTACCTTTATGGGTGTAACTGGTCTTTATTCTTTCTGAGTCACTGTGAGCTAGTACTCCTAATTCAGACACAGGGTGTATGTTAAGTATGCATACGATATATTGTTTCAGACAACAAGATTTCTCATTATCCAGGGTAAGCAAATTAATGGGCTACATGTCTTATAGCTGGTATGATATCAGGAGCTGCATGTTTTTAATATGGGATGTAATGAAATAGGTGAGCAGTTCCCAAACTCAGAAGTTTTTCCACCTCTTTTCTGCATGACACTGAATCACCCTGTGGAGATATGGAGAGTAGGAAGAGGAAGAATTGTGTGAGATGGATTACTCGGCAATGAGAACTAGCAGAAAACAAAGGAAGGAGAAATGTTATGAGAGCACTGTTCTAAGACTGCAAGACCAGAATCTCAGAAAGTAAAGTTTTAAATTTAACACAGTAAGGTTAAAGGTGGGATCCAGAAAGGATGGCACTATCAAAATGAAGCCCTAGTCGTTTGGTTAGGCAGAACAGTGTAATGAAAGACAATAGTTGTTTCAGTCAGCCTTGTTTGTGGCAAGGTATCTAAGAGAACTAACTTTACATTCCAGTATAGTATACAGGTCTTTTTTGAAATTATGATAAATATTTGCATGATCTCAAGGCCTAATATAACGCTAGGAGACTGTGAGATGTTTCTATCCAAAGACATTAGAACAGGAAATGGAGACAATAGGGAAAAACTGCAAGCAATGAGATTAGCAAAAGGCATGGCAGTAAAACTAGTCATTGGCAAGTAGTACATTCTGCCTCTGGTACTAGAAGTCCTTTGTTTTAGTCCCAGAGCCTGGTGCTGAAATATGGGGAGATTTCAGGTAAGACTTATATTCTGAATGAGATTAAAAAAATGCAAAGGGAAAAAATGGAAAAAGTTAAACATCTCTGTCAAATCCAATGGACACATCTGCTTCCAAAAAACTATCCACAGAGATATGAAAGATAAGGCAAACAGGAAGTTGTAATGACATTCTCTCCTACAATCAGTTTTAAATGGTTCCTTTCTAACTATACACAACTGGCTGATTAAGGAATATGATTTGAAACTCACTTTTGACAGACTTAGGCAGATACGTAGAGGCACCAAAATAGACCTAGCAGTCTTCAAAAACTAGTTGTTTTCATTTTATGATACAAAGCAAGTAATTGTTCAGGAAAATTATTTTAACAGTACAGTTAAAGTACAGTTTACTTTCTATAATAAGCAGTCTTATACAAGAAAGAGCAGTGTAGCTCATTATTCTTGAAAGAAGGGATATCCAAGAGACAACAGCTAATTTAAATAACAGTTTTCAGCCCTCATGCTGCACACTTTTCTCTTTTCCAACATTGAGTATTCTATTAATCTTCAGTGCTTGTAAACTGTACATGAGGGAGACACAGACTGAAAAAGATTGATAATAAGCTCTAGCATAAGCCAAAATATGAGGTAAGCAGCTTTATTTGGTTGGCTTACAGGAGATGGAGGAAAACAGTTGATGGAAAAGACAGTATAGCTGGAAACAGTTTATTTCAGGGAGGATCAGGCAAGTGACCTTGGTCTGTACTACTTTTAATGCAGTCTTCACTATATTTTTGGAAAACAAAAACTAGCAAGCATATGAAAATTCATTTACAAAATAAAGTGTAAAATGTTGTATATTTCCATTCACCACGCTTATTACATTAAATGTTTTGGTGCCATTGCCAGGTAGAACACAAATATTAATAATGATATTTTTATGTTTTGCTGACATAATTTGGGATGGTATTGTGCTCTTGAAACAATGATGTGACCAACACCATATTCTTGGTTCCATATATACAGTTTGTTCTCTTTTGTTAAAGCAAGATTCTCAGTGTAAGAACTTAACTTCTCTACCATCTCTTTAAAAAAAAATGTGTTCAAAGAAATCATTTTTACTAGCAAGTCAGACTTGCTTTTGGTTTAATACTAGCCGTGAAATTATGTCCTTCAACTCATGCATTAGTTTTATAACTATTTAAACTCTTCTACCAGGCCACTATAACTCTGTGGACCTTGTAACCTTCCTGTGCAGAATGAGGCAATATCCTGCAGGTGTGTTAGGTAAAAAAAAATTAGAGATTATTCTCACACAAATTAAAAGCAAGCTCCAAAATGCTCTTCATTTGTGGATTAGAATAAAAAAAATGCACAGACAGTTGAAACTGGAAACCAATAATTTTGATAAAGCATACATAAAAAATTGGTCTGTGGATTTCCTAGTCACAGACATGTTTTCACCTGTTCTTGGCAACTGTAGATTAACACTATCTGCTGAGCACTGATGGTTGCTGGTAACTGAAATGTGTTGTTAACCTGACTGTAGGTTTGCTTGGAGATAATGTGTTCTCAAAACAGCACAGTATGAACACAGCAGGTACCAAGTAAAAGCAATAGCAAGAAATTGAACAGGTCTTCAGCACTATGATTATTACTGTGGTCTAGTTTTCATTTGCCTTTGGAAAGTCAGTTTCTTGAATATCCTTTGTTAGAAATACCCTCATATTTTCTCTCCAGGCAGCAGAATTCAAGAACTGGAGGAGAGAAATATTCCAGCAATTTACTGGCTTCAGGTGAGTTTTAGTTTCAGTTAATTGAGTAAGAGAAAAATTATTTTAAGCTACAGAAATAGATCAGAAAATATCAGTCTAGTTTGGTAATGTTATTACAGTCTTAAAAGCACTGATAGGACCTCAGTAATTGATAAGTACTTACCCAAAGTAAACAAATAAGAAAGCACACAGGATAAGCCTTTTGACTTCACTCACATCAAAATGTTCACTACAGGAATACTCTTGCAATGAAATTTTAGACCAAAATGAAACCACTAAATTACTTCAGTGAAACAAAAATAGAAGACTCCAACCCAGGAAAGGAGATAATTCGATTAAACAATCGCAGCTGAGATATACACTGAATAGAGGAAGTCATATGGGGCGAAAGAGCCAACAGGCACACACACTGGGGCATAGCCATAGGTTCTGGTAGGCAATGACTTTAGCAGGGGCTAGGCACCTAAGAAGAAATTAGGACTGAGGAGGCATGAGTCAGAGTTCCCTCTTTAATCAGTTTTAATTTAAATGACAGTTTTCAGCAGTATGTTTTGACCCCCATACCTCAATGAAGTGAATACATAAAGATTTGTTTCATATATGATAGAATTTATTTTTCCTCTTACTGAGTGTAGCAGGACACAGGTTTTGAGTAACTTAATTAACAATGCAGTTGAAGTTATGTAGCATCATGTAGTCATTCAAACTTCAGTCAATGAAACATTAAGCTTTAATGTTCCCTGAAAGTTCATTTTCAAGCCCTGGTTTTAAGATCACAAAATCACAGAACACACTGAGTTGGAAGGCACTCAGAAGGATCATCGAGTCCAACTCCTACACAGGGCCATTCCCAAGAGCCACACCATGTTCCTGAGAGCACTGTCCAAAAGCTTCTTGAGCTCTGTCAGGATGGTACTGTGACTGCTTCTCTGGGGAGCTGTTCTGGTGCTCAACCACCCCCTCGGGGAAGAACCTTTCCCTAATACTCAACCTAAACCTCCCCTGACACAACTTCATGCCATTCCCTCAAGTCCTGCCATTGGTCAACAAAGGGATGAGATCATACATGCCCTTCCTCTTCATGAGGAAATTGCTGATAGCAATCAGGTCTCCCCTCAGGCTCCTCTTTTCCAGGCTGAACAGACCAAGTGACTTCAGCCACTCCTAATAAGGGCTCCCCTCAAGGCCCTTCACCATATTTGTTGCCCTCCTTTGTATGCTTTCTAATAGCTTTTTGTCTTTCTCATGTTGAGGTGCCCAGCACTCGAGGTGAGGCTGCCCCAGCTCAGAGCAGAGCAGAGCAGGACAATCCCCTCCCTTGCCCAGCTGGCAATGCTGGCCCTGATGCCCCTCAGAACAGGGTTGGCCCTCCTGGCTGCCAGGGCACTGCTGACTTATGTTTAGCTTTCCAGGACCCTCAGGTGCCTTTCTGCACGACTACTTTCCAGCATCTCATTCCCCAATCTTTCCCACATCCAGGGTTGACTCAGGTAGAGCATCTGGCACTTTCCCACATTGAACTTTGTATGGTTGGTGATTGCCAGCCTCTAATTTGTCTCTGCAGGGAGTCAACAGCTCCTTCCAGTTTTCTGCAAGCATGTTTAGTATTCCTTCCAGTCAAAGTCATTTAAGAAGTTTCTAAAGAGCACAGGGCTAAAGATGGAGCCCTGTGGAACCTCACTAGTTACGAGTCACCAGTCTGATGTACACCCATTAACTATAACCCTTTGTGCCCATCTTGTGAACCAGCTGTTCACCTACTGCATGATGTGTTTATCCAGCTCTGTGCTGGACACTTTGTCCAGATGGGTACTGTAACAGACGGTATATCTAAAGCTTGGTTCTGGCCTGGATTGGGTTAATTTTTGCAGTAGCCATGAGTGAGAATCACTAGGACCTGGAAGTTATTATACATCATCTTTTTGGGGTGGGGGAAGTGGCCCCTGCTGGGTCACATAGTGTGACAGCAGTTGAATTGGACTTTTAGGTGAACATTTTGCATGTGAATCACTCTCTTTTTTTTGTACACTTTTTTCATTAATGTTGTTTCTGTTAGTGTTTATTTTTCTTATGTCATTGCTGTTTCCAGTAAGTTGTTCTTATCTCAGCCCATGACCTTTACCTGTTCTACATTCAATTCTTCTCTCCCGCCCTCAGCTGGAGGTGTGGGAAGGAAGAGGATGAAGCAGCAGTGCATCGTTTCAATGGGAACACTGAATGGAAGAATACCATTCCTAAACCATGATATAAGAGAATATGATACACGACAGTTAAAGAGCCTTGTCTTGATCAAGCATGATTTATGTCTTAACCACACACAAAAATAACCATAGGATGTGGAAGTCTGAATACAAAATGTATGTATTTCTATGTAGATGCCGGTATTCAATAATGATAGTCATGGATGACTTAATAGCTTGCATTTTTACCAAAAAACCATTTTTTTAATACATGTTGATATTTATTCTCAAAATAGTTACCTAGATGTAAAAGAATGATTGATAGACTTAAAGAAATCCCTTACTATGTAAACATATACCACTTCAGGAAAAATATTAGCTGGAAGTCACCAATGAGTTTTCTCTTCTGAAAATACGGAACAACAAGCCACTAGAAATTTAGTCCAATTTAAAAAAAAAATCAAACAAACAAACAAAAAAGAAAACAGCAACAACAACAAAGCCAACCAAAAAAAAAAAAAAAAAAACAAAAAACGAAAAAAAAACACCTAAAAAAAAAAAAAACCCTGCAGTAAAAGATGTTCTTACTGCAGACAAGTCTCTTACTGCAGCCCAGGGACCTGAAAGCAATGACTCAAGTAAGCATTACAAATTTGGTGACTATATTTTCATTCACTTAGCTTCCAGCACCAAATATAGAATACAACAGTAAAAACAAAGGAGGGAAAGTATCTGGTCTACATTTACAAACAGGATTTTAGGCATACAAGAAAAAATGCAAATAAGACCCCTAAAAAAACATCTGACCAAGCCTCTTCAGAACTGGTAGTTCATTTTGCTTCTGCTTATTCCTGCACTTCCTGGAACACATGTCAGCTATGGGATTGACACAGTGTTTGCTATAGTGTCAAAACAGAAATGACTTAATGATCATTTAGTGCATCACAAGGCATGTGTTTTTAGTGCCATTAGTAAAATGCCTTAAGTTTTGTATTGGTCTGGTAGTACAGGAACTCAGGACCTGTCTTGACTGGCCTTGGCCCATGTCCTGCTTTTACTTTTTCTTAACAAGCATTTAGTTGCCATTGCCAAACATGCTGGAAGATACAGCTCCAAAATTACTGTATCTCAGCAAGACCTGAGTCTCCCAGGGAGGTCCAGTGCAACTAATAACTCCTCTTATATCCCCAGATGTGGGAGGAGATGGTTAACCTTCCAGGCTTCAGATGAGAAGCAATGAGAAGAAAGAAGACTGTAACATGGAAATATAGCCCCTCTGGGACAGAGATGAAACCCCAGAATACACACCAATCATTCTCCCAGTGAAAATCTCAAAAGCTGGAACTTGTCATCTTATGCCCCTTCCCCTGTGCTTCCACAGAAAGTGTGAACTGTTGGTACTAGAACTTGGAGAGTTGTTGGAAAGGTGAACCCAAGACTAGAGCCAAGAGGTAGAAATTAACAATTTCTTGATTTTTCTGTATGACAATGCTTACTGTATTGTTAGTGAGACTTTCCCCTTTTACTGAGATAATTTTGAATAGTGTTGTGCTATTGAAACATTAATGTGATTAACATAATTGTCTTGGTTCTATATATCTTGTTTATTTTTGTCCATGAAAATGGTTTTAGTGTAACAATCAATTCCACTTCCTGTCCTTAAATGTCATACAAAACATATTTCCATTGTATAATTATATTCATGGTTGTATGTGAGGTGCTCAGAATGATCAATAACCATTTGTAAATGACTTGGGCAATTTTTGGCTCAAAAGTTAACACAGATATTAAATTCTTCTTGTGTTAAAGGCTGGGAGACAGCAGTGAATCAATATATATATATATATATATATATATATATGCAGCATGCATATATATAATTAAAAGAGAATTAAACCTATGTTTAAAATAGAAATCAGCTCCTTATCTAGGCTCACTGTAAAAAGAAACACTCTGAAACATTGTTTTACTACATAAAGCACAGCAGTGCAATATTGTAATTTTTAAAGGTATTTGTATGCATCTGGTATCAGAGAAGTACCTAGGTACAGAGAAATTGTGTATGTAATTTGTTACGATAATCTCCTTCTTTTAGGAGTTTCTTTTAAGACTGTATAAATCGTTCAGTTGCTATCAGAATAGAAAAACTTTTTTCTTTTGTCTCCCCTCCCTTTCATTCAAATGTTTTATTTATTTATCAAATACATTCTTCTATTCAGTATCATGTTATATTTTAATAATATAACATAGCCCATTGAATATCTTTGTTTCTTCTTCTTCTTCTTCTTAGTAGTATTACTACTACTACTAAGAAAATCCCAAACATAAATAAGGAAGCCCAGAGAAGCATGCATGTAACACTTCAGTAAGTCTCATTCAAAAACAGTAAATCTTGAATATTTAAATAATCTTACAAATTGAAGGTGTACTTCTTTAATATTTATTAAATCCCCTGAGACTGATCTATTATTACAGTTCTAAAAAAATCCCAAATTAACTCTGACTATTTAATTCAAGTTTATAATTCTACTTTTTAAATATTTCTGTCTCTCCTGAGATTCAGAGGTATGAAAGGATCAAGAAAACAGGGCTTGGCAGTTTATTTAACCCTATTCTAACCTAACTGTAGCGAGGTAGGTTATTTACCAGTATGAATGGGTAGTAAAAAAGATATAATTGAATTTTCTACTTATTGATGCAACTGATAAGTTCTCAAAATGTTCATCATTAAAATATACTTTGAGATAAGACATCATAAGAAGGAGGCATTTAAAATGCCTGTAAGTGAAAAAGAAAACATTTTGTCATCTTATTCCATAACCTTATTCCAGTTTTTCCCAGCTCTGCAAAACATACTGCCATTTTTGTAAGCCCATGTCCCCTCATTCCCATTAGTTAGTATTACAATTGTTTGTACTTCAATTATTTATGAAAAACTTCCCCACAAAGATTTCACCTTTATGAGAAGAATCATTCTATTTTGTGTTTGAGCAGTAACCACTCATGTCTCTGTAATTAAAGCAGAATATTTCAGTTTAACATCTCTAACACAAGAGAACACTAAATGTGTCTTTTCCATTAGGGATCAAAAGTAAACTACAGCAATAAACTGGAAAGCAATTTCAGGGATGCATCAGAGGATCAGGTGTGCTGTTATCACAGACACAGACACATGTACACGGGCCCTGGAGCAGTCAGCTCTACAGTGCTGGGTAAAATCTGAATGAGTGAGAAATGGCACTTGAGCAATTACTGGGTTTACACTTCTTAGGCTTACTGCTACTCTGTAATTGACCTCATTTGGAAAGATTTCCCATTTGTTTTTTTTCAAAGATTTTGTTGTTGTGTTTAATATAACACAAAGCAATTAGTCAGAGCTTTTTGTATCTTCAGCACTATGCATACACCTTGAAAAAGTATGTATTATATTTCTTTAGCATTATTTCAGGTGATACCACATAATACATCTTTACATACTTTTCTTTTTTTTAACACATTAGTAAACAGCTGATCTATCCTAACAAAATATGTTCTGCTCACTGGCATTTGGAATAATAGTGAGGCTGACACCATAAGGTGGATTACCTTCCACTGTCTGTGTTAGCCATTTAGACCCCAGTACACATAGTCAACTTTTAGAGTACTTGATTTACCATGTTTTACCATTTCATGATACAGGTCCTTCCAAGCAAATACTTCAGCCAAAACTTGGTTAAGAAAAAAAAATATTTTTATTTCAACACAGATTTTGCTTCCCATGTACTGCAATACTTAAAACCAACAACTTATTTTTCTCACATCTCTTAATGTAAGAATAACAAAAATCAGAGCCAGTGCTGTGTAGACATAAAGGTGCAGTGATGATCTCTGAAATTAATCTACCAGATTAACACTTAGCTTCTACAAGTGCGATAATGCTAATATTAATGTGTCTTATTGTTTTGGTGAGAAGGGTTGGTCTTTGGGGTTTTGGGGTTCTCTTATATGGAATATTGATCAATGACTGCCTCTGGGAGCATGATTTCAAAAGTATCACACAGAATGAGGAAGAATAAAATGTGTTCTTGAAGACCACTCAAGAATTACTTTAAAAATATAAGAGTATTCTGACTATGGAAATTATATTTATGAGATGTTGAATCAATCTGTTTCTCATCTGCCCCACCTTTTTACTTTCATAAATGTACCCATTTATTTTTGCCTCTTAGAAACTAGAAGGTTTATATAAATGAAGTCTGTGAGCCTTTACTCCGGTGAGACTTCCTCTGCCAAGTCACACAAAATCTGATTTGAGTTGGCAGGAAGTTTAAAACTTCAACAGAGAAAATCTTCAGAAATTAGCCTTTTAAGAAAAGAAGATTTTGTTTTATGAAAGATTCTATCAGTATGCAAAATTCTTCTCCTAAACGCTACTCGAGTGCTTTAAATTATGAACAGTGAAATTTCAAAAGATATGAAATAAATGGAACTTTATGTAGTGTCCAGTATTCAAGTACTCTGGATTATTCTTTAAATGACTGCTATTCAATTCCTTAAAAGTAGATTACTTTGTGTATAGTAGCAACAATGACCAGTAAACTCTGAAGGGTTTCTGTAGAAGAGTAGGAAATATCACCTCTAAAGCTGAGACTCTTCATTTTCCTCTTAGAACATGGAGTTTATTTAAAAATGAAAGAACTTCAGCAGAATGAATAGTGACTTGCAGAATATGAAATAATGTTTGATACTTAAGAGTGTTCTTTGGAAAAGTAGGAAACCTACTAATAAATGATAATGCAAGATTAGCCACTATGGCTAAAGAGATGTTTTTATAATCTAGATTTAAAACATCTTACCTTTTTAGTGGATACTAGAAGTAGAGTTGCGTTTTACTACTTGATTCTTATTGAAAATTGATTAACTGATATACCTTCAAGTGTTCAGATTTTTAGGCTTCAGCTTAGGAAAATATTTCTTCAAGTAATTTTCTGCTAGATCTTGAAAGTCTATGTTAGTTTAAAAATCTATCGAATTTACTGGTGGAAAGAGTCACAATGTGAGGTTATAAGTACAAAAATATTGGGATGATCTACAGTGTACACATAAGGTTTTAGACAGGTTTTAAATGTTTTATTAAGTTCTAAAAGTCTTGAAATATTAATGTGTGTGATTCTTATTGCTTTAATATCTTTATTAAAGAAACCGATTACTGAAGA
The DNA here is from genome assembly GCF_026979565.1 of Vidua chalybeata. Taxonomy (NCBI): domain Eukaryota; kingdom Metazoa; phylum Chordata; class Aves; order Passeriformes; family Viduidae; genus Vidua; species Vidua chalybeata. Next base: position 20,349,050 of record NC_071570.1, on the reverse strand, counting down.
ATCTAGTGGTTTTCCTTTTTTTTTAATTTTATTCAAGACTTTGTATTTCTGGAGGAACTTCATTTACCTCCTTTTAAAATTCAATTAAATACAAACTACTGTAGAGTCCTACCTTTTGCTCTGCCTATACAGTCATTTCTATGTTCTATTATGCAAAATAACAAGCAACAAATATTTCAAACACTTCCTCACAGTAACATTTGCAGTCTGTAAATTAAAGACTTGAAATTCTCTGGACTATTTTTAATAATGCTTTGATTATTCTATTTCATCCTATACTTTAGTTTTCAAGGTTGTACAGAAACAGCAAATGACCCCAAAAAAAGATAATTTAGGTCAATCAAGTATATATTTGGCAGAGCTGTAAGATTTAGTGTACCAAAATTACAAAATAAAATATTGATGAAAATTAAATAAATGAAAGCAAAGATACAGATATATCAATAACTGAGGAAATAGTGCATTCAATGTACACTTTCAGCACATTATGTAGCTAGAAGAGTTCCCAAGCTATTTCCAAGTGTATGTCTTATATTTTTAAGTTAACTGAGAAACTCATGAGACTTTTGCCAGTTACATTATTTTTAAGGAAGGAATAAAAGGTTTTTCATAACTGGGTTTTTTTTCTTTTTTTCTTTTTTCTTATGCAGAAAAAGCTTTGAAACAACATTTAAAAATATCTTTCAAATTCACCAGGTTGCTATAGGTGGCTTATTTCTCTAGATCACTTCTGGAGTGGTCAACGATCAGTGGACTTATAAGCCTTTTATAGGGCTTATATAGGTATACATGGGATACATTTGCTCCTGTGAGGGTCAAGACTGTTATTGATTAATGACTCAAAACATTTGCCCATTTGTGGCAGTTCCAGGGTGCTTTGCTGAGGCCAGGTTTGCATCCCTTGAGGGGATGTTTTTGGGTATGTAATCGCTAGTCTGCATACACAGAGGAAGTGAACTGTTACTGTCTGGAGGCTACAAAGGAGGCCTTGATAATCGGCAAATCCTTGGAGGCAAGATGGTGCCTTATATCATGCTAATTTCCCTCCCTTACATAACTCATTCATTTGCATCTGTTCCCCATGTTCTGCCTGAGCATTTCCATATTGTAGAATTCTCTTTTTCACATTCCCATGAAGTTAATACAGAACTTAGGATGCAGTTGCTCAAATACAAAGGCCCATGCAGACCTGTAGAAAGTCAATGCTTTAAATATATAAATCAAATATCTAATTAAGGTACAGATTTTAAAGCAATTTGAAAAATCTCTTTCCTGTATACTCCAGAAATTTAACACTACTATGTTCTACAAAATATTTTCAGTTCCTCTCATGTGACTGAGAAACCCTGAGGCTCTTTAGGTTTTTAAATGTTATACAGAATTTAAATTTCTCTTTATAAACCCCTTAAAAGAGGGGATTATCTATTGTATAAAATATAAAGAAATGGTATGAAAAAGCATACCTCCACCAAAGCGGAGGAGACAATATGAAAAAATGTAAATTCACCCTAATTTTGAAATCATTTCAATACAGCAGTTACATGAGAATCCAAGGAAGTACAATTTAAAGCAAAAAATTGAAAGATATTGCAAATAAAAACATTTATGGTAAATTTCTCTAATCAGAATTTATCTATTTCTCGATTAGTGAATAAATATTAATTTTAATGAAAATACATTAATAAGGACTGCTAATTTCTAACTATATTTTTTAATATGTGTAAATAAAAATTTGCTGGCAAGTCTGCCTATAAATTCTCAACAGTTTCATTCTTCATGACATGAAAACTTTCTCAACAGTTTTCATTATTGATACTGATGAAGTTATGGGAGGCAAGATTAATATTAATTTTTTTTTTAACCAAGAAGAGGCATTTAGGCAAATCTCCAATTACTTCCAGAAGGGCTAGTAATTTAAAGGTTTATGTATTATAGGTGTTATCTCAGACCTAGCAGGAGGTTTACAAAGCTGGGGGAGAAGAATGTATAGGTGATAATGGACACAAAGTATCCAGAATTTACAGGCCACCAGGAAAGTAAATTCAGGATATTTGCTGAAATCAGCTTCTACTGGGCAAACATAATGTCAGCAGGAAGAAGATCACAACTGCTGACTCACAGCCCACCTACTCAAGAAACTCACTAACAGAACAGAAGACTAAGACGAAGCATGGGACTAATTAGCATGAGATATGAGGAAATCATTTAGCCAATGGAATAAGAGAACTCTGCAGCCAATGAGCTTTAATTCCTTTGTTAGCTAAAATGTATAAATAATTAAAACTTTTAATGATGCTGGGATATCTACCACCAAGAGGCCCGGGGTAAAGGATCAATGGGATGCTGCTGGATCCACTGTGATAACAAGGTGGTCACTGTCTTCTGCTTTCTGTTCCCTTCCACACCCTACCCCTCCATCTTTTCTATTACTTTCTATTCTTCTACCTCATATTCATCATTAAATCAAGTCCATATTACTGCCATATGGTCATGTTTGCCCCTTAGTTCAGGCAGAAGCATCTCTCACTAATCAGATCTTAAGAGAAGGAAAAAATGGCTTTGAAATGTTTTGAAGCTGTTTTTAGACATGTATCCATTTTGATAGGCTATTTAAAATTCTTTAAGTGTAAAAAATTCAAGCAAAATGTGAGGCAGAATATAATTGTAACAAATTGGATCTGAACACTCCATGATCTAACCCCTTTGTATACTGTATGAACATGTGCAATGAGTGTGTTTGTACTCAACATTAACTACATTTTGGCAAATTTTCTTATGCAAGTTTTGGTAAGCAGTTTCAAAGTAGCTTTATTAATACTGTAAGCTGGTTTGTATTTCCTGGAAAATTTCAATAGAATTATTCACTGATTTAACACAAAAATAGCAAGTATGAAAAAAATAATCTGCATAAAAATCTGGCATTAAATGCAAACTATTTTTTGCCTACCTCTATACAAACTTAAACCCCATTTCAATCATATCTGTTATTTACCAGCTTAAAAATCAGCTAAACATAATGGACACTAACAGCACTGTCAGTGAAAAATTAATTAGTCCTTTATATTAAGACAGATGACCTACTAATTTCATTGAGAAATCCATCAGATCATACTTTTTTAACTAAAACACACTTAACATTCTAGCTAAATAAACCAAATAATCTATAGTTTAGAACATGTTTACAGTTATTTTGGTTTGGGATATTTTGGTTTTATTTCTGGTTGGTTCGTTGATTGGTTTGTTGGTTGGTTGGTTGGTTGGTGTGGGAGCTGAAGAGTCAGCCAAAGAAGGGCTTGTCGCACTCCCCTGGAGGGCTAACCCCTGAGCCACAGACTTTTAGTTAGGGTGAGCAAATATCACCCTCAGAGGCCTTTGCCTTTCTATGTTAATCCCTTGTTGCCCATTGGTCTCTCCCCTCAAGCTCTGCCCCGTAGCCCACATCCCATTGGTTACTGGTTTGGCTCTGCCCCTTGCCTTCCCTATATAAACCCCTGTTTCTCCCCAGTTTGGAGCGCTGCTGTTCCTGGCTCCCTTTGCAGACTACTCTGTGAAATGCCACACAGAGCTCCAGTCCCCTTCTCTGTGTCACCTGAGGGAAGAGCCAGAGATGAATATCACATACTGGGCTGGGAGAAGGACGTGCCTGTGACCCTGAGCCGTCCTTCTTTGTATGCTCTTTATGAAGGTCGCAGCACCCTTACCACCACCCTGCTGCAACAGCAGGTTGGTCCGTTTTTTTTTAAACCTGTGCAGTTAACTTTTCAACTCCTGTATGGACTAAGGAAAATAAGATAGTTCATCATAATTCTGATTTTGAGGAGAGATGGAAGTTGACACTGACAACATGAAGAACAGGCACATTATATATTTATTAAAAAGTCTAAATAAATATATTTATTAAAAGGTTCTTAAGTAGCAAAAACATTACTAGAAATTATTACCTCTTTTAAAATATTTTGAAAAATTATATGTATTTCTGAAGACAGCTCACCATGTGAATTTGTATTTCAAATGTGTCATGTAATTCTATCGAATTTTTCTTAAATAACAATATCCACCCTTTTGCAGGTGCCAAAATAGCTGATTAGCATTGAAGATCAAAATTATCACATGATAAAGAAGGAACAGGATTTTTTGCATATAGATTTCCCTCCAAGAACCTCACACTGAATACATTATACCATTAACTGGATCTATTAATGATGCAAGGTGCTTCATACTTGCAGCATGAGATCAGAATTACACAGGATTATTAATAGGGTTATATTTTACTACTTAATACCATCAGATATTTACAGAGACAGAAATAATTATAAATGACACATTGAACTGCTGAAAATGTTACGATAAAACCTATCTGTGTCAACATACACTTTTTCTTTGTGCATTATTTGTTTGCAGAAACTTTCATTAGTTTTCTACCACTTATTCAAACCAATTAATTCATAGAATATCAGTGCCAGAAATGAACATTTTTACCTGTTGTTTAAGTAAATCTATAAATGGATAGATTTTATCTGTGAAGTTTTGTTCAAAAATAATTTCACTAATTTTGAACTGTGAAAAAGGCAAGATTTGTAGCACAAATATTTTTGTCCCACTTAGCTCCTAATTTTTCATGTCTTATGGAAGAAATGTGAATTATAATAGACTTCTTAGGGTTCCTTTCATTTTGCATTAGAGCTAGGTCTGATAGTAGATTTGAAAAGCTAGGAAGAAATTTTCATTAGTCCTTTGGGGATTAAAGAAGTAATCAGACACACTGGAAACATGCCTTTCATTGTAAGACAGACAGAGCACCAGCAATTAGTTGCAAAGGTTCTAAATGCATAAGGATGGCACAGTTGGCCATACTGAATGTGTTTTGTGGACAAATAAACTGATTTGTAGCCTGTTAAAGGACTATGGAGATTTAGCCACTTAATGAAGCAAATTTCAGATTTTTTTGTTGTTTTGTTTTGTTTTGTTTTGATTAACAAATTTTGTATTTTCTAGTGTGTTTTTCACTAAATAGAGGAGACTTTTTTATCCAGGGATGAAGTGTATGAAATCAAGGTTGGGTAAGACAACTTAGATACTATTTATACATTTCTGTGCTTTACAGACTCTTAGGGAATGGTGGAGTCTGTTGGATGACATCTCCTTTGACCTTCAAGTAACTGCAGTACTGCTGAGGCCAGTGTTCATGGGGCAAAAGGTTCTTCTAAACTTAATGCTATAATAAATCACATAGAAATAGGCATAGCAAACCAGATCTGTGGTTCATTGAATCCAGTATCTTGTCACAGTGGCATGCAATAGTGGTTTCAGAGGCAAAGGAGCAAGATACACCATTTATTTCTCCGAAGTCCAAGTTGTAAAAGCTGGCTTTTACTCTGCCTTCACAAAAGTGTTCTCCCTGGCATTGTGAGAGAGTGAATAAAGTGCCTGGCACATAGACAAGATCTGTAAAATCTCTTGGGACTTTACTTGCTCTTTGCAATTAAGGTATAATTAAGCTGTGTTATATCATATGCTGAACTGAGCTGTTCACAGCTGCCAATACTATATATATATTTATTTATTTATTTATTTATTTATTTATTTATAATAATAATGCATATATTTCACAGTTAAGAAGAGATGCTGCAGTTGGGGCAGTGTGAGTTTGCTGGCCCCAAGTTGGGCAACTCCCTGGGGGCTCCCATGGCAGGGGAGACCCTCCTGGAGCAGTTCTGTGTCAGGAACGAGAGACGCATTGGACTTTTTCCGTCTCCAGCTTCTGTTTATTGTTATCTTGTCAAAACTTCAGCACACTGTCTGCGCCCAGACCTTGCATGCATGAAAACAGCATAAAAATGGCTAATAACTTTGTGCTGCAAGGTCTTTTTAAGTCTAATCAAAAACTAAACTACCCAATTAAGAAGTGACACCTAGATTATTTCCCTTTCTAATCCAATAACTGACCCCTAAACACCTGCAATGCAGACTTTTTTACCCAATTACAAGATACCACCTAAACCCAAGAAGAACGAGGAAGAAGAAGAGGGAAGAAAGGAACTTGAGACAACAGCCTATACCCTCCATCTTGAGCCCATCTATAACATACTAAAATCCTATAACCAAAATTTCTCACCCATGTGACATACTACTATCTAAAATCTCTACAATCTATTTCACACTTTTGTGGTTTCTAGTTTACTTTGAGGCTTAGGAGGCCTTCTCCATGAATGAGGGTCAAAGTCAGTGTTTTCTTGGGAGTCAGAGCACCCCAGGGCAGACAGGGGGATATACCCCTTGCCCTGGGTTCCCACATCTCCCCCTTCTGCTTGAACCAAAAACACTCCTCTCACAGCCTCATTCATCATTCGTCGGGTACACTGAAGTAGACATGGCACAAATATTAAAAGAACAGTGATGCCAATCAAGACGAATATACCTATCTTCACAAGTGCTCTCCATGCTGGAGCAAGATTAAACCAATTGAACATGCCATCTAGCCATGACCCATTCTCTTCCCCGAGTTTGGCCACTCCATCCTCCAATTGTTGAATGCTTTCATGAATAGATTTTAAATGATCAGACAAATTCATGCAACACACTCCTTCAAATTTTTCACATCCATGTCCATGCACTAACAAAAGATAATCAATTGCTGCTCTGTTTTACAGTCGCCTGTCTCACACCTTGAACATCAGCTAATAAATTGCTCAGTGCAAGAGAGGTAGCATGAGAATGCTTACTCAACCAGCACCCCAATTGGTTCAAATGCTTCAAGGCCACTCCTGTAGCTACCTGTGGCAGAAGCAGAGTTGTTATAAATCTTTGGCCTTTCTCCCATGCACTAAAGCTCTCATCACAATTGGAGTCATATCAACTGACAGACCTTTTCCCTCTACATCTTTGTTCTCTTATCATTGTCATGTTGGGTCTCAGCAAAGAAAGTTTCCCAATGCTGCATGGACCACCTTTGACATTGAATGGGATGGCGGGCCAAATTCTGTCCCCACAAATGGAAAAGATTCCCTGCGCTAATTGCAGTGGAACCTTGTTGGACAGTGTGACCATCACTGTTGTGAAATTGCACCAAGATGTCACATTTCCATATATAATGTAATTCAGGGTTACATGTGTTATCTCATCCTTATTTTGTTTTGACCCAGGAAGATTAAATACTATACAAAAATCCATCTTCACTGAGCCAAGAATTTCTAATTCTTGAGGTTCATGAGGAGCCTCAGGGAGAAATTTCATCCAAACAACCCAACCGTCCACTGGATTCAAAATTAATTGTGACAGTCTCCAAGGGATGTTTTTTGGAACTGGCTATTTGTCTACTAGTAAACCAACCAAACATGTGGAGAATGGCTTTCTTGGCCTTGATTGAGTCAAAGAAATGATGTCCAGACCTGACTCATTGACCAGAGTCTCCCAAACATTTTCCCTGGGTTGACTCACGGGCAAGGCTGCGTTGCTTAAAGCAACCAGTGAAGAGATAAGGCTTGAGCTTCATGCTTATCCCCCGCAAAAATCAAATGCACAAACTCCAGATTATGGACTGATTCGTGCAAAAATCTGCAAACCTCAACACAGCCCTCCCTCACAACCCCCCCCGCTCCAGTCCACAAATTCTGCACACAAGATGAAAAGATGACTGATGTCTGTGATGTCAGCTGCAATCTTGACACTGGTTCACGTCTGTGTGCTCGCTTCTGTGCTCCCGGGGTCACCGCCTGCTTGGTTCTGGACTCAATATGGTTTCATGTGTTTCACCAGAATCCACTTTGGTCCCACACCTGTGGAGACACAAGCACACTCCCTGCCCCAGGCCACCAGTCGGAATGGGCCCTCAATCTGCCCTGTCTCCAGGCCTCTGATCAAAACTAAAGGATTCTTCCCCCAGCTTCACCCGGGTGCTATTTGAAAAATGCCCAACAATTGGTGGAGCAGGTTTTGTGAAGGAGAATCTGCCTTGCCCTGGGTTCCCACAGGGCAGGAGTTTGGGAGTTAAACTTCTGCTTTTGGATGCTCTGAAAATCTTCTCACATAAATTTAGACCAAACACTGTCTCTGTTTTTCTGAAATAAAACTGAGTCAGATTTGTTTGTCAAATTCCAATATGACTTAGCAGTTTAGCAAGTGTAAAAATTCTGTTAGCAAGTGTAAAAATTCTGGAGGTGTGCACTTTCATCTCAGAAAGTACTGTTACATTTGCATAGCCAATATAGTCCTGAGATGAAATTGGACTCTTCTGCAATTAACATATTTCCTGACACAATTTCAATTAAAATCCTTAGTATCAATGGTGATGAAGGCTCTAGAAATAATGTTTGACTTTCAAAACTGATACAGCATTTGAAAGGCTGAAAGTTGATAGGAAGTGGAAGACGTCTGATTAAAATCAATTTAGGAGCCATTGTGAGGTTCCAAGCTTACCTGTCATTCTAACTTCTTATACTGAACCTTGAGTTTTTCTCTTCCATAATATAATTCCGCTTCTGACAGAAGATAATGAATTGCATGAGGGACACCCCTGGTGAAATACTTGTAGCAGAGGAGTGCATAAAATTTCCTGCAATTTTTTCATGAGCACCGTATGCCTTTTCTATTTCTGTACCTTTTTTGGTAAATTACAATGAAAAACAAGGGTTATGCAATGCATTTGTTGAATTCATGACCTTCAAAGCCTAACTTTTTTACAAGACCAATAACCATACAAATGTTCCTCCTATTTCATTCAGAATAGTTAAGGTAATAGCTATAAATGAGAGGAGCTGTAACACTGGTTGCTGCTCCAGCACTTCATCCTAGTGCAAACTCTATGGATTAGTGGTGCCTGGTGGTAGTAAAATGCTTTTCAGCTTTTTCTATCAACTTCCATATTAAAAAAAAAAAAAAAAGAAAAAAGAAAAGGCTTATTTCCACATGTGCAACTGTCAGCATCTTGTCCAAACCTCTTCATTTTGTTTGTGTACAGATTACAACTGATTGATGTTCAACACTTTAAGAGCCTAATTCCAGCTATTGCCCATTTTCCTTATCTTGATTAATTGCTTTCACTGTTGAAATGCAGCCTTTTGTACTGGAAATAAGTAATTAATAATTTAGCACTGAACAGTGAGAAATATTTTCCAGAGGGGTTTGTTGTGGGGAGGTTGTTTGTTTGTTTGTTTGTTTGTTGTAGATGTTTTAGCTTGCTTGTTTGTTTGTTAAGTTTTATGATTCTCCAATCATTTCTGCAGAACAGATGACTGTACAGCAAGTCACACATGTAGGAGGGAATAAATCAGCCACCTGGCTTCCTCAGTGGTCACTGAGCCAGTAATGTATTCTTTCCGGATGGTCTAAAGCATTAGTATATCCCTTCCAATTCCGTTTTAGGCAAGACGGCACTTGATTATTCTTGGAACCACATATTGCCAGACATTAAATTTACCTAACAGATCTCTTTATAACACAATATAGTCTTCCTTAACATGACCTACTCAGTTATATTTAGATAGAAAGTTTGTGATGACTTTTTATTGTGCCATTGTTGATTTTTTTCTTTTTGTTTTTAACATAAAAAATGAGTAAGAATGAAGGGAGCATTTTTGCTTGAATTGTTTTCTCATCCCTCTTTGGTTTTAAGAGATTAATTTAAACTCTGGTGTTCCCTGGTGTCTTGGATAAATGGTATGTGGAGCACACATATTCTACCTGAAAAACAGGAAGTTGAATCATTTACTGTACAAGTTAATACATTTTTCTTCAGAGTGATGAATAAATCATTAAATTTATAGTGCTTTATAGATCAAATCATTAAATTGACCATGTTTTAGAGAGAAAAAATTAGACATAAACAACATTTATAACCGCAGTTCAGGCTCAGGACTCATGCTGACCACTGACATCAAGTGACACAGACATGTCTTAAACAGGCCACTTTTTTAAACTGCTTTTAGAAGATGACCTAAGTTGCTACCTCATAATGCCTTCATTTCAGTGACATCATTCTGTTTCCCTCTGATGACTGAGTTAGATAGGGTTTTAATATCTATTTCAAAAGGAAAGGGGAAAAATGTGCTAACATTTTAATTTCCCTAATTCTATGTGGCTTAAAATGGATATAGGAAAGCTTTTCTTCAACATGTTAGGTTTAAAACATAGATTAATTTCTTGGTAAAGTGCAAACAGATAGAAAAATGTATGTAGAGCCTATCTGTTTGAAGTTAGTACCAAATCTGAGACAGCCTAGGCTTCTCTCCTTAGGCTTATACAGAGTCTGTACATATCAGGTTTATGAGAGGCTGGGCAGGGGCAAATGTGAAGGAACTTCAGTGAAATGTAAAGTAACTCAAATAATGCTGGTCATTTTCTTTTAATAGAAAGTTGAAAAGGAAGTACACTACAGACCTGTAAAAAGAGGTTCACGTGATCATGTCTCCTCTGCATCATGCACTACAAAAGGATGCAAAAGACAAAGAATAAAACATTCCTGGTCTGTGATCTGGGATTACGTTTTTCTTCTCCCTCCTCCCTTCCTCCCCAAATGCATTTGAATAAGCAATATTAGACAATGCATGGTGAAAAATATAAAATTCCATTTAAAAATGTGGTTTAGGTAAGGTTTACATGTGCCAGTAAATTCTTTCAAAACACAATCATTGACAACACTTTACAGGAAGTAATAAGTTTTTGGAGAATCTATAGTAGGTTCAGTTTTAAAAATTCAGGATACTTTAACTTTTAGGCAATAATTTCAGGAAAAAGCAGAAGGAATATCCATCAAATGTACTGTAATGAATATTAAAAAAAATTCTTAAAACTGTGATCCACAGATAGCATTCCTGTTGTAATGCCAACATCCTAGAGTAAATTACTTTAGAGAACTACTCTTCTTTTTCAATAACAGACAAAATGCTGTGCAATGAAGTCAACTTCATATTCACCTACCTTTGTTCCTCTGGGAAGTGGTGGTGGCAGGGCACTGCTTTCTGGTGCTTTGACATATCCATTGTAGGCTACTTAAAAACAGTTTTGATGGGGCAAAGGAGGAAGGTTTTTAGACTCTCCAGCCATATTAAAAGTCTATGATGCAGCAGCTGTCCATGGAAGCACATCAAAGAGGAATAAAAGGGCTATCCAGGGGAATACTGGATATCCAGGGGAATACTGACTCAAAAAAACCCCAAACATTGAGGAAGCTTTTTAACCTGCCAAACCTACTCTTTTCAGATTGCTAGCTCTAGAACCTAACTCTAATAAAAATTTCTGCAAACTAAGAGACCTCTTTCTCACCTCTTCCAGGCAACATGAAGTCAAGTTTCAGATAACAATATCACAACAGGGATTTTAGAAGCATTTCAGGAAGAATAAAAAAAGCAAAATTGTGAGACACACACAATTTTCATTGAAGCATCTCTGCTTAAGCAAGTAATCTCTTGGTCTAAAAAGAAGTGTATATGAATTTGTAGCAACTAATTCTTTAACAGCTTAATAATCATAACAGCAGTATAAAATGTTTTGCTCCTTGAAGCAAATAAGATGGCATTACAGTTTAGTTTTGAATCATAATTGAATCCTGTGCAATCTCACAGGAATTCCAAAGTATGCCATTTACATATTTACCTAACAGCACAGCACTGAATTGAAATTACAGTAAAATTCTGCCAATGTTTGGCTGAAGTAGGTTATGTAATCTGGTTGATCCTGCAGTACACTTAAACCTGGATAAAACTAATTTTCAGTGCTAATCATTTTTATTCAGGCTACATCAGACAAGTAGGGGAAGTTTAACTAAATATTACATTTTTCATATCCTAATTTTGTACATTTAAATTTAGGGTAGTTTGCCATCACTTATGGTTCTTGTTTTCAACAGCAACAGCAGTAGAATATGTAGCTTTCTATAGTGTGGCTATTCTAATTCCTTAACATACAAGAGGGGAAAAACAAAGCATGCAATAAACAGTTCAACAAGTTTGAGTGCGAATATTTGGCTTTGTTTTCTTTTGTTTAAAGTTTTTTAAAAAAAATCAGCTGTAATGTTAAAAAGAGGCTCTAGAGTATAACAACAGAAAGACAAAAAAACAAAATCAAAATCATATAAGCTATATTTAAAGCTAAACTTTGTTTAACATCCAGATTTAATGCCTTTTTCTTCAGAAAAAAAGACATGGTTTGTCAGCTGTAGAGACACACTACCATGGCAGATAAGGATGATATCGATGACTGCTTCAGGTTTTGTCCAGAACACTAGTATATATGATTCTACACTTCCAAAATAATATCCACAAACACGAGCTTGAGAAACTGTCTTTAAAAAAGCAAAGAAAACTATCTTTTCATTCTGTGACTCCAGAAGCTGTCCTAATAGAACCCGAAATACTAGTATCATGATGCTAAACTAGACTCATTCTTACTAAGAACAACAGTGTTGCATTGAAAAGGAGGATTATACAGTTTATCCACGTTATTCCATTCTGGAGTGGCAGGGGGGGAAATGCTTAAAACATTTATTAGATTTAACTTTGTCCAGTGAGAACGCTGACAGGTCATGACACTTTTATCAAATTCTCATTTAAAGTAGATACTGACTTCATAAAACAATTTTTTTGTTGTTTTTTCCTTTCTCTTTTTATTTTAGTGGTATGTTGTGAGTAAAACTTCATGATGTAAAACAAATATTTCCACCCCATTTTGTAGCCAGATCATATTTTACATTTATTTACTGGTAATCAGATCATACAGCATTCTTCTTATTTCACACAAACCTTTATGTAATATCCAAGTTCTAATCAAGTGGATTAAATCAGTGTTTTGATAGCTAAATATATTTTCAAATAATGCTAATATGTTAAAAGAACTTGAGTGACAATTCAATTCCAGTAAGGCAGAATGTATATGGTTCTTCATTTTGCCATGGTTGATGGTATAATTAACACTATTAAGGTTTAGAAACCATCCCTAGAGTATGAGCCAGGCTTTTTCAAAACTAAACAATGTATGTCATACTCTAGAGAAATTGCAGGTTCTTTGCAAAAACAAGTAGATTTCTTCTCATCAGTTACATTCTGATAATTTTGAAAACACTTTATGAAGAAGAATAACAATTGCTAGCTTTTGACTTGTTCATTGCTTTCTTGGTTTGCTGGGTTTTTTTTTTGTTTGTTTTTTTGTTTTTTTGTTTTTTTTTTTTTTTTTTGTTTTGTTTTTTTTTTTTTGACAAGTTTTGAAGTTTAATTCTCCAAGAGAGTTTCAGAAAGCAGTAAGCATCTCCTCCACAAATTTGAAAATAACAAATGTACAGAAATGTGTACAAACAGTATAATTTCACACTTTACATAAAAAAACCCAAAACATTGATGTCATCCAAAATAAAACACATTAACTAAGCGTCAAAGACAAATGAAAGTCTCTGAAAAAGCAGCATAACATAAACCTTTCAAAAATGTCAAGGCATTTGGCAAAATAGACAAAAATATCGCCATTGGTGTGCTTTCTTTGTAGTGTCTCTGTGTTCCCACATGACCTGTAACCATTGCACACTTTCAAATGTCATCTATTATAAAGTTTGGCTATCTTAAATTCAAGACACTGATAGACAAAAGCAAATTATGCCCTAGAACAACACTTTTTTATGTCTGACAGGCAACCAGACATGAGAGAGGGCTTAGGTTCCTTGCAGCAGCTACACAGTCTATCAGATCACTAAAACATTCTGAAAATAGGCTATATCAATAGTACTGGATTTTTACCTTCATCTTTATAAAACATTAATTCAATCTTCTGTTTGTATAGGATAGCTAATTGAAAGCAGAGAAGGCATGAGACAAGAAACCAGTATCCATGATACCTCAATTGACAAAGCCATAAGATAAAATTCAGTAGAGGCTAAAACTGCTGGAAACAGTAGTTAACCAAGCCATGCAGGACAGACATGGAACTGTAATTTGATTAAAAATAGCAAACATGGATTCAGAAAAGGAAATAATAGTACCTCAGAATTTTCTGAGAAAAACAAACAAAGAATCTCTTAGGAAAAATGCATACATATCTTGTTTAATTTTTTATATTGTATTCACTTATATTTTCATACAGTTGTCTAGAAAAGATACTTTGATAGTTCTTACTACATGTAGCCTGTATACATTCTGTATACATTGCTAACATAACAAGTTGATTTTTTTAAACTGTGTATTCTGTTTGGAGAGGGAAAGGATATTAAAAACTGATTTCCTCTTCAGGAACATAGAAAATTGTAAAACTCACTTACTCAGATTTTAAAATAACCTTATTCTTTATTTCTGGGAATAAGAAAGCCTTTTAATGGCATTTGTCATTTAAGAACCTGCATTTTCTGGATTAGATCCCACCAACAGGCAGGGCACAGCAATCAAGTATTAGCAATCATGTGTTCTGTTAAGACATTATATAATTAGAATGCAGTACATCACATAGAGTTTATTTATTTATTTATTTACTTATTTACTTGAGAGTGGGGTGGGTGTGTGGGTGTGTGTGTGTGTGATTGTGCATACACACATATTTGATTATAAACATAAGGTTCATTTGTTTCTTCTCAAAGTTCTGAAGATCTCTTTGCTATTTCTCCCTTTTTATTAAAAAAAATTACTTGTCATATACCTTCCACTTTCTGGGAATAAGTACTCATAATTCTGATGAACTGTTTTCAATTTTTCAGACTCTTCTTCAGATGCATTTTTACTGTGCATCTCCTGTGCTTTTGAATTTTTGGTGTAAGTCTTGTTTGAGGTTAGCTGAGCACAGTTTCAGCATCATCAGAAAATCATCTTATAAAGGTAAAACGTGGCTTACAAGAGTTACACCAACCTTCAGAACATGCTTCTGAAACAGATATTGTAAATTGACCAAGAGTCTTAGATACAGCAGAGCTTTATCTCTGTACTAGAATTTGTACCAGAAGTATACATGAGACTAAATATTGATATTTCCAGGGTTTAAAGGTGAGGACAAATGAAATTCACAGTACAGAGCAGCACATTAGAGTGCTGAACTTTCTAGCAGCTAGTTGTAATGTAAATTTTTTAAGATGAAGTTTACTTTTGTTCTTCAGAGGAGTCACTTATTCCCTGTCACAATGCGCTGTTGTATTGTGCTGGGCAGCTGCGGCGTGGGTTTTCGCTCTCCCTGGCTGCACGCGGCTCCTGGGAGCCCGGCTGTGGCGTAGCTTCCACGTGCTGCCGGGGTTTGCTGCCGCGGGTTCCCGGACATGGCTCCGTGTCTCGGGCGCGTGGGCTGGCCAGCCTCTGTTACCATGCGCTAGGGACCCGGCAAAGAGGTAAGGAATTTGTCCATTTACTCTGTGCTTGGCAGGAACGGTTTATTGGTCACACATGGCGTGGTTCGATGGAAAGACGCGACCGCTCTAGGCACTCGCATGGGAGAAAATGGCGCCTGGGTGCCGGCGGGATAGGGCTTTATGGAGGGGCGGGGCGAGAGGATCCACGGCCTGCCGGCCAATAGGGGCGGCTGCTGTGGCGGTGATGCCAGCAACAGCGACCAACCAGAGAACCCCGCAGGGGCGGGCACCGAGCCTCAGCCAGAGCGGGATCGTGTGGCTTAGGGTGGCCGGCACGGGGTTTCCCGGGGCCGGACGGCAGGGTGGTTACAGGAGCGGCACAGGGGTAAGAATCCGGCAGCAGGCAGCATGGGGCCAGACACCGCGGGAGGGAACAACACGGGGGAAACGCGGGATTACAGAACTTGACTTATTTTAACATAAATTAAAAACACTAATCTAAACCCAAACTCCGGGATGCAACATCTCCCCGCTTAATAAAATATAAAAAGAAAGCAGTGGTGTTGATTCAGTCTCTCAAGCGGTGGCCTCTTCTCCCAGCTTCTTCTGCTGCTGCAATTGCAGCGACTGCTACGCAGGTGGAGAGGGCCTGGAGATGGTGCTGAGGCTGGTTCTTCTCAGGGTGATTAGGGATAGGGAAACTAGGAAACAACTTTATTACAAACACAGGAACTGTGGGTATAACTAGGCTGAGGTAGCTGTAAGGGAAGCATTGGTTAGAGAGAGGTAGAATCTTTTCCTTCCTTGCGGTGTCTGCAATTGGATGCAACCCCTAGGTTGGTGGGATCACAGGTTGCATCCACTGGCACCGTATCACTCTGACTCACTGACTGCTCTGCTGTGTAGGGTTTAACATGCCTCCTGGGGATCCACCTGACTCCTGAAGGCGTGGACACGCAGGCATATCCCCGTCCCCAAGTCAAAAGTGGAAATGGACCCTGGATTTCTTTAGAGTCCAGATCCCTCACTAACACTGGAGGCTGCTCCTCTGGCTAGAGCTCCTGATGTTGTTTGAAATGTCTCAGGGCTGGCAGTTCTGGTCTGTCAAAGGAACAGTTTAGGAAATTGATGGTAAACAATGGTTTACAGAGCCTCTCGTGCGGTGACAGCACTCGCACATCCTTTCGCTGCTTTTTGAGGACTTGCTTTAGAGTCTGGCAGGTTCTCTCTATTATGGCCTGGCCGGTGGGGGAGTGGGGAATCCCGGTCTTATGCTGAACCCCCCAATCTTGCATGAAGTTGCGGAACACCTTGGAAGTATAGGCTGGACCATTGTCTGTTTTAATCGTGGTTGGGACCCCTAAGGTGGCAAAGGCCTGGACAAGATGTTTCCTGACGTCTGTGGCCCTTTCCCCTATGTGGGCTGAGGCAAAAACTGCCCCCGAGAAGGTGTCCACAGTTACATGGACATTCTTGAGCTTACCGAACTCAGGGACCTTGGTGACATCCATTTGCCACACCTCACAACTGTGGAGACCTCTGGGATTCACACCTGCTCCCAGCGTTGGTAAAGCTGCCTCCTGACAGTTGGGGCATGAGGCCACAATTTCCATGGCTTGGTCACGCCACAGATTGAACTGGCGTAGCAGCCCCGGGGCATTCTGATGGAACTGTTGATGGTTCAGCTTGGCCTGCTTGACTATGCTCGGCTGGCCTCCTAGGTGTACAGGGGCTGCCAAGGCGTCTGCTCTGTGGTTTCCCTCAGCAATAAAGCCTGGGAGATCCGTGTGTGATCTCACATGTACCACATAAACGGGATGCTCACGGTTAGAAACCAGGTGTACTAATTTTGAGAGCAACCCAAAGATGACCTGATTTGGCACCTCTTTTACAACTGCATGTTCAGCTCTAGACACTGCTCCAGCTACGTATGCCGAATCTGTTACTAAATTAAGTGGTTGTTCAAACCTCTCAAAAGCTCTCACTACAGCATCCAACTCAGCCACCTATGGGGAACCTTCTACTACCTTAATATCTGATTCCCACACCTGAGTCTCTGGGTCCCTCCAAGTCACCACTGACTTGTGGGACTTCCCTGACCCATCCGTGAATACTGTTAGTGCTCGGAGGGGTTTTTTGCTCTGTAATTCTTTGGGCAACAATTTGAATTCAGTATTGAACAAATAATGGCCAGGATGCCCGATCTTAATTTGGCCTGAGAAGCTGTCTAGAGCGAACTGTAAGTTCTCATTTTGACTTAGCAGGTGTTCAAAAGCCTCTTTGGTCATCTTCCCCATGGATGTTTTGATGGGAAGATGGATACATGTAAAGTCACAGCCAGCTAGTACTTGCAGATGAGCCCTGGCCCATATTATGAGCTGCGCCATCAGCTCTTGTGGCCTGGTGATACTCTTGGACTGCCTGTGGCCAAGGAACACCCACTCTATTATTAAGAGGGGGTCCATCTGACCCTTGTCCCACTGAAATATCACACCATACAAATGGGGCAACTCACCCAAGACGATGAATCGGAAAGGCAGCCCAGGTTGGCAACAGTGGGCCTGCCTGCTCGTGATGGCTTTCTGGACCTTCTCGAGCGCTGCTCTGGCCTCTCGGGTCAGGACTTTCGGGGAACCTAAACCCTCATCCCCCTCCCTTTCTGCTAACAAATCAAAGAGGGGGGATAATTCCCCCATAGTGAGTCCTAGACATGGCCTGATTCAATTTAATGACCCGCACAGGCGCTGGAGATCATTCAGCATCTTGGGGTTATCATTTATCTGTATCTGTTGGGGTCTGATCGTCCGGTTGTTAATTTACAAGTCCAGATACTTCCAGGGTGGCAGCAACTGTACCTTTTCTTTCTGTAACTCAAATCCGGCCATCGACAAGGCCCTAACAGTGTCTTCCAGTGCTACTTGCAGGATCTCGCTGTCAGGGGCACAAATCAGCACATCATCCATGTAATGATAGAAAATACAGGATGTCCACTTGGCACACATTGGGGATAGAACCCTAGCGACATACCATTGGCATATAGTAGGGGAACATTTAAAACCCTGTGGTAGTACTGTCCAGTGGTAGCGCTTCATTGGGGCTTCTCTGTTGATGGAAGGCACAGAGAATGCAAAACGGGGAGCATCATCTGGATGGAGTGGGATTTGGAAGAAACAATCTTTAATGTCAATCACAGCCAAATTGTAATTCTGGGGTAGCATAGATGGAGATGGCATACCCGGTTGGAGGGAGCCCATATCTTGCACTGCCTCATTAATTTTTCTCAAATTGTGGAGGAGTCGCCACCCATCTCTCCCCGGTTTTTTTATTACAAACACAGGAGAGTTCCAGGGGCTGTTTGTTTCTACAAGGTGTCCTTTTTCTAAGTCTTCGTTAACTGGTTTTGTGAGCGCCTGCAGCTTTTGCTTACTCAGCGGCCACTGCTCCACCCAGATGGGCTTATCTGTGAGCCATGTTACTTCCTGTGTGGGGCGCTTCTCAGTGGCTGCACCAAAAAATGCTGGGGGACCGGAAATTCTAATTTGGCTCCCCTCTGCGACATGGCATCCCTCCCCCATAATGTAAATTTGCAGTCGATCACGAACAGATTCACTGAGGCCAGCAGCCCATTCGGACCCTGAATTTGGACAATGTTTTTGGATTGTCTTGCCGGCTGTGGCCCGCCTAGTCCTAAGACTGGTGTGGCCACGCTTTGCAGCTCCCAGTGTGACGGCCACTTGTGTGGTAGGATGACTGTCACGTCTGCCCCTGTGTCTAACATCCCATGTAGGTGTACAGATCGCCCCTCGCATTTGAGTTTGCACCATATGAGGGGTTTTTCTTCTCCCAACTTCCCAGCATAAAACACAGAGAGCTCCAGGTCATTGCACAGAGCACAAGGAATGGGAATTGCTTGTGCAATTACCTGGCCCTTAAGCAGGAAGGGGGTGGGGTGGACACAGCGTGCTGCAAGATAGAAGAGCCTCGGATTGAGGGTGGAGATTACTGGAGGGACTTCTATCTCCAGTGGAGTGCTCTTTGTGTCCCCAACAACGAGGTACCTGCAATTTAAGAGATCTTCCTTTTTCCTGGTCTCACAGCGGCAGATGTGTGATAGAAGCTCTGCATCTGCTATGAAAAACTGCCAGGGAACGAAAATGAACAGAGTTAGTGAGTCGGAGTGGATAAGGCTCCCGGTTGTCACTAGTTGAGAGGCAGACGCTTACTGATGGTACTAGATGGTGCATTGCGGCTCCTCTTGCAGCACCGCGACTTGCCTCATTTTTGTCTGAACGCGCGGCAAGTGCGCGTTCATGGGTCAGTTTTTTTGGACCGTGGGGTTCCCATTCCCCCTCCCCCCTCCCGCAACTCTGGGTAGCGCAGTCCCTAGAAGTGGGCATTGAGCCTGGAAGTGTCCCTCCTGATAGCAATGGTAACACCGGTGTATGGATGGAAGTCGCTTCAGTGCTGGGTTCCTCGAAGGAGCAGCAGCCGAGGCAACTTGCTTGTCCTTTCTCTTTGGGGCCTCTTCCTCTTCCATCAGGTGCGCCTTCAGTGTGCATTCCTCGATGATCTGGCTGAGGGTTGGCGGTGGTGAGGCCGGCATTGACATGATGACTCTTTTGCACATGGCGTTGGCATTCATGTGCACCACTTCTAGGATCATTCCTTCCCGGCGTTCAGGTACTTCCATGTGTCTCTCTACGGCTGCCCGGACCCGATCTACAAAATCTAACATAGGCTCCCCCACGACTTGCTTGACTGCCG
The DNA here is from genome assembly GCF_026979565.1 of Vidua chalybeata. Lineage (NCBI taxonomy): Eukaryota > Metazoa > Chordata > Aves > Passeriformes > Viduidae > Vidua > Vidua chalybeata. Next base: position 20,329,042 of record NC_071570.1, on the reverse strand, counting down.
TGTAGGGTATCCCCGGATCCCTGGCGGGCATGCCCAGGAACGCACACTCTGCTGCACTCCTGGACATGTCTAACACAGCTGTGGGAATTCCCCGAGCTTGCAGTTGCCCCTCACTCCATTCTCCCTCACCCACAAGATGGTCTAGGGTGATTGGTTCTTCCACGAAATCCAGGCTGTAAGGCCCCTCGTGGATTTCGGGAAGCAGGTCTGCTGCTAGCCTTTTCCACCTCCTCTCCCACAGGTCATATTCAGAAGGGAGAAGCAGGCAGTTGAATAAACGCTTAAGGTCAGCCAGCACTACAGTTTTAGATGTTAAAGTGGCTTTTAGAATCCCTTTAAAAAAAGGACTCTTTCTGCCAAATTTTTGCAATGTCTTGCAGACCTCTTTGAGTGAATTGTAGGAGAAGGGTGTCCACACAGGGTTTTCCCCTCCCCTTGTGTAGGGGACTGGAGTGTGGATCGACTGCTCGACTTCATGGAATGGGCTCCGTTGCAGCCCCCCTCCTCCCCCCACCCCAGGTCTCCGAGGAGCGGGAGGATGCAGGGGCGGAGCGCGAGGGAGAGGACGGACAGGGTGGGGAGAATCCTCCTCTTCGGAAGGTGGGAAGAAAGCTACTGAGCCCTCCCGGCTGGGAGAGGGCGGGGCTGCTGACGCGGCAGGTAGAACATGCAAGGAGGGAATGCCTACGCTTACCCAAGGAGGGACAGGGGGAGGGGTGGTAACCCGATGCCTTGAGTGGGCAGTTCCCGCACCCACCGGGAAGCAGGAGGGGGTGGGGTCATAGGGAACAAAGGGAAGAAAGGGATTGTGGGAAGGGGAAGCCTTGCCATGTGGCCGCCCTCCATCTTGGGAAGACAAAGAGATCGACCACGTGGCATTGGCCTCCTCAGGGGGACAAAGAAAGGGGTTTAAAGAAACAGAACTGCGCGGGGTAGCACCAAAACTGGGATTTTCAACTGGGAAAAAGGGATTGGAAGGAGGGTTTAGGGTCGTGGACTCAGCGAATCGACCGATCTCGCTAAGGCAGGGACGCCGGGGTGGCTTGGGGGAGCCAGGAGCACGGTCCACGTTTGTGGAGCTGCCCTGCGTCTCAGATCGACGGGGTGCCCCCCCTCGCTCACCCGGGTTAGGGGAAGAAGGGGTAGGAGAAAGGGATGGGGAAACAGATTCAGAGGGAGTAACAGATTTTCTGGATGGTTCTTTCCTTTCCCCAACCGAGTTTCGCACGGGGTCTGATTTTACCACATCTGAGATCAACAAATGGAATTTAGGGAAGCAGTCTTCTATGGAGGGATCCCTACCGATCCCTTCTGCTAGCCTTTTTCCCACTTGCTCCCAAAATTCTGTTTTGCGCGCGTCCTCGGTAGACAGACAGGGGAAAGCAAAGAACAACCACCGGACAAATTTCTTCACTAAATTTTTTGGGTATTGGCCCTTCACCAAAAGGATTTCCTTAACTTGGGAATAAAATTCCTTTTGTTGGGCAGATAGCACGGTGCCCATGCTTCTTCCACCCAAACCACCTCACCCCTGGGGCAGTAAAAAAAAAAAAAAAGCAAAAAAAACGCAGGCGACTCCAGCGGCTGCCGTTCGTGCCGCGCGCCGCATGTCCCAACCTCGGGAACACGGCCAGCCCTCCCCGTATTAGCTGGACACGTTTCCATGACTAATACTTACCAGACTGAAGTCTCTGCAAAGAAAACCTGCCACCAGGGTCTGGGAGTCCCGGGAAGTGTCCTTTCTGCTGCCCTCTTGGCTGCAAAAGTTTGCACTTCCTGTCCCACGCAGGACACACTGTCTGGTCCCCCGTGGGCGACGGAGACTTCACTGACGTACTTTGGAGAGCCCCTGCTCTTGGTTTCCGTCCGGCACGGAGCTGTGATCCAGCGCGGACCGCTGCCCGCTCTGGATTGGCGGCGGCGTGGCCCCTGGTCGTCGTCGTCGGCTCCCGGCGCTGTTCCTGGAGCTCCGCAGTGAACCTCCGTCCACACGATCAGCTCAGCGCTGGCCTCGGCACCACGTTGGGGTGCCAATTGCAGCGTGGGTTTTTGCTCTCCCCGGCTGCACGCGGCTCCTGGGAGCCCGGCTGTGGCGTAGCTTCCACGTGCTGCTGGGGTTTGCTGCCACGGGTTCCTGGACATGGCTCCGTGTCTCGGGCGTGTGGGCTGGCCAGCCTCTGTTACCGTGCGCTAGGGATCCGGTAAAGAGGTAAGGAATTTGTCCATTTACTCCGTGCTTGGCAGGAACGGTTTATTGGTCACACATGGCGCGGTTCGATGGAAAGACGCGACCGCTCCCGGCACTCGCATGGGAGAAAATGGCGCCTGGCTGCCGGCAGGATAGGGTTTTATGGAGGGGCGGGGCGAGAGGATCCACGGCCTGCCGGCCAATAGGGGCGGCTGCCGTGGCGGTGATGCCAGCAACAGCGACCAACCAGAGAACCCCGCAGGGGCGGGCACCGAGCCTTGGGCTGAGCGGGATCGTGTGGCTTGGGGTGGCTGGCACGGGGTTTCCCAGGGCCGGACAGCAGGGTGGTTACAGGAGCGGCACAGGGGTAAGAATCCGGCAGCAGGCAGCATGGGGCCAGACACTGCGGGAGGGAACAACACGGGGGAAACACGGGATTACAGAACTTGACTTATTTTAACAAAAATAAAAAACACTAATCTAAACCCAAACTCTGGGATGCAACAGGCAGCAACAGCAGGGGCATGACCTTCCCCCCATGAGCTTTGCTATTCCCAGTTATCGCTTGGTCCAGTGCAGGAACAGATAACGATAACAGGGGTCTTGGGGTAGAACTGGATGGAGTTATTAGGTCCAAGACCTGAGACCTCAAGAACAAACCCAGGGTGTCTGCAGAGGTTTTTATAGGAGGAGTGGTATAGGGCAACCAACCAATGAGGGCATGGCAGGGGAGGAATCTAGGGCAGGACTAACATTCTATAAACCTGTCAGGGAGAGCAGGGGAGGGGGATAATACAAAAAAACAAATGGGGTATTGAATACTACAAGATAGACAAGGAACACTCTGGAAAAAGGAGTAGGGATAGGGAGGATTGACAACTTGGGAGGGAGGAAGTTAGGGGAGGGCTTGGGGAGATTGGTAATTTGGGAGGGGAGGAGTTTAGGGAGAATAGTGGGCAAATACTAACTTGAAGCAAAAACCACACCACAACAATTCCTCATACTCATAATTACTATGTGACATTGTCAGGATGCAAGTGAGAGTGAAAAGGGTCCATATGAATTTTTTATTAAACTTCCAATATGTTTTAGGACCATGAAGTATCTTGGAAGTATAGCAAATATGCCATATGCTACTTTCTCACCAGAAAAGCTAGGGAAGCTTTTGACAACTCAGTTTTGAATGTGGGGCTCTTCTTTCCCATTTGAGAATTTTATCATATTGAGGTATTGTTCTCTTCTTTCAGCTTCCACAGATAAACATTACTAGAAAATATTCATTGTCCTTAGCCCTTGAATTTAATTATTTTCATTAACCCTATGTGTTTTTGGTGGCTTCTGAAGAGGTGCAGAACATCTGCTAAAACAACATGTGAAATGTGACAACTAATACCTCATATTATAATGTCTCTAAGTGTCTGTTGCCTTACATGTCATCTTTTTGTACTGTTGAAAAGACTAGGTCATCTTTTAATTGCCTAATCAGTGTCCTGGAGTTACTCACAAATAAGACTCCTGTCTTGCCTTTTGCTTTGCCTAGAGAGTTCTTGTGTCAGTTTCTTTCTTTATTTTTTTCCTCTCCCTTGTTCTGTAGGGAACTGAGCTATCAAAATGCTTGGTATTGATGCATTTCTCCTTTCAAATCTTGTAGCATATGTTTAGAACCCTAAGGGTTCAATTTCTTATCAATAGGATGGAAATTAAAAAAACAGGCATTAGCTTTCTTCTGTGACTCAGTGTCCTGGTTTCAGCTAGCATAGAGTTAATTTCTTCACAGAGCTGTTGCATTGCTGTGTTTTGGATTTGGAATGAGAATGGTGTTTGGTTTTTTTGAGAAGTTGTGTTTATCCTAAGTGAAGGACTTTTCCTTGTCTCATGTTTTGCCAGTGAGGAGGTGAGCAAAAGAAACTGGCAGGGAATGCAGCTGGGACAGGTGACTCTAACTGTCTGAAAGGATACATATGATAGAACGTCATGCCCAGTATATAAACTGGAGGCAGTTACCCAGAAGGGTCACAGTTTGGTTTGGGAAGAGCCTTCTGGCATTGATAGTGGGTGGTGAGCAAGTGCATTGCACATGACTTGTTTTTCCTTTCTTCTTCTTCTTCTTATTATTATAATTTACCATTATTACTGTATTTTATTTTAAATTAATTAACTGTTCTTATCTCAACCTACAAGTTTTTCTTTGATTATCCTCCCCATTCCACTGGGGTGAAGGGGGCAAAGAAGGGGGTGTTTGACTGAGTGGCTGTGTGTTGCTTTGACTTCCAGGCAGGCTAAACCACAACGCTGAGTAGTAAGCAAGCAGAAATATGAAGTAATAGGAATGGATTTAAAGAAAGTTCATAACCTATTCACCACTACTTAGTAGACAGCAGTGCATAGAGATTCACTTTAAAAATATTTTTCAACATTTTCTTTTTTGTTTGGGTGGCCAATGTTCTAAAGGAAGAGGAACAGTATATCTAAAGAATGACTAAGAATATAGAAAAAGATCTCATCTCTCCAGCAATCAACAAATTTATCTCTGAGAATTCACTTACAAAAGACTATATGAACTTCTCTTATAGAAGCAAAATAAGTAATTTGTTAAGCTCAAATATCTGTTGATAATCTAGATACTAGCAAGATTACTTTCAGGTCATAGGCTGAACTTGATGATCTCAAACGTCTTTTCCAAACTAGTTAATTCTGTGATTCTGTAATGCTTTTGTGAAGACTCAAACTCTTTCATTACAAGACTTTTCAAGTAATAGCTTGGAAGGGGAAAGTATTTTTTATTTGTTTTACTTAAGAAACCCATAGCTTAACACACATGGAATGGCATGCCCATGTTCCCTTAAATGAACTCTTATCACAGAAAATAAATTATTAATTTCAGTAAGAACAAAATGGTAGCATGGACATAAAACTTTAACAGTATTTTCATGTTAAAGACACAAAATGGGAGAAGGTATCTAAGTTTGTGGTGGAGTTTACATAAATAAAGAACTTTGAAAAGCAGATTTTACAAACTTTTATAATAATTAATTTCAAATGCTATTTTTTTTAATACTATTACTGTTCTCAGAAAAGGAGAAGGGGAGACAAAAGAGAGGAAGGAAGGAAGCACACAAGCAAAAATAGTTGAGGAAAAGAGACTGTTTTCTCATTTTATATTGGAATAATTTCCTAAAATACTTATATTCACTGTTACTTTGGAAGGAAGATATTTTACCAATGAAATTAATACCTTCTGGTCTAATGTTCCAAACTGAAACCAAAATTACATTTTTTTTTTCCTGGGCCAGAGGGCTAAAATGCAGTTTGGAATTCATTGCACAAAAATTTGGTGCTAAGTTTATGCCACTAATGAAACCCCTTCCCCTTCCCCTTCCCCTTCCCCTTCCCCTTCCCCTTCCCCTTCCCTGAACTTTCCCGAACTTCCCAGAAACTTCCCTTCTGATTTACCTATTTGATTCAATTTAGAATTTAAATAGAAGACGTGCATGAATAAGCTTTTTTCCTTCATTTTCCTTGCAGAATTCCTTTGATTTAGATAGAACATAATTTAGATTCACTAATTTATAAAAAAGTATACAGCTTCCCCCAAAATGATGCTTACACAGAACATCTGTCATTACATCTTAAGAGGGTAATGTAATTAATATAAACCAAAATACACTTCTCAAAGATGTATTGCAAATATCCAGCTATATTTTGCATCTTTTAGCTTCATCTCATTAAAGAAGAATTAATTCCTTTCCCTGGCCAAATTCAGCTGTGGGAAGAGTTGCCAGACCTATAACCAATTGACATGGCTATTGCAATTATAAAATACACAGATGTGGAAAAAAATTGTTTTGTTTCCCTGTTTATATATAAATGAACTGCTATTAAAATAACAGTTGTTTATAAAAATAGTTAAAAATTATCTTTTTGTTTCCTGATGTCTATTTCTTGACACACAGACCTTGTAGGCATTCTGTACTGGTTTTCCTAGGACAGAGTTTATCTTCCTTATAGTTACTTGTGTGGAGTTATGTATTGATTTGTGACCAAAACACCTGATCACACCGATACTTCAATTACTGCTGAGCAATGTGTACACAGTGTTAAGGACTTTTCTGCTTCTCACAGTGAATAAGCTGGGGGTGCTCAAGTTAGGAGTGGACACAACAGGGACACCTGACCTCAGCTGACCATTCGGGTGTTCCATAACACATGGCATTATGTCCAACAATTAGAGCTGGTTTTGTCAAGCAGATTTTACCAGCAGTTCTTTTGTAATTTTCACTAAAAATACTAAATTTGTGTGAATTTACATGAAATTGGGACCTTTCTGCTCATATTCCTTTCCTTTTTGCCTCATTCTGGTAAAATAAACTTTCTGCACTTGAAATATCTGTTAATTTTATAAAGTTCATAGCATGCATGATATGTAGAGGTTTGAGGACTTCACATCTTTGAAATGCAGGCTCTTCTCAAAACTGTATCTCTGAGAATGCTGAACAAACTTAGCCTGCTCTGCTGTTCTAATTGAAAACATATGGCTTACTCTGGGTGATGTTTGGAAAGCTTTCTCAAATCAGTATTATGAATTAGGTGCTCAGATTCTGGGTAGTCACGGGGATTTGGGAGTCTGAAATCCATCTGTTATGTTTCTGTAAAATTGTTTCCTTTGTAGTGTGGTTATAATCAAAATAGGATTAATTAACATATAAAGGCAGGAGAGAGGTCAAAATTCACGAGAAGTTGGCATATTATTAAGCTGTTGTCACACAAAAATTCAGAAATATATTGAGTTAAATGTAACTCTATACAACTATCTGTCCAGCTATTAACTTTAAGAATTCTGCTATAGGGGCACTGAAATCCCAAATCAACTATACTTTGTCTCAAGGTCAATAATCTCTATTGATTTTATGTTTTATTTAGTGCCACAGGACAAAAACTTGTAAAAATTAACATAAAGAAAATATCTTGGATAACATTTAATTTTTTAATTTAAATGAAATAATGGCTAAGATTTCAAATCGTGTATATTTTGCATCAGAAGAGATTGTTTTAGTTAAAACAAAACTGTAAAAAAAATGCTTTAAGAAAATAAGGTAGGAAGAACAAGACAAGAAATTGCTCAGATAACAAAAGTAATAAGTCTGCTTCTCTACGCACAAAGTAAGTTAGCAATAGTTCCCTGTCCCATAAAGGAAAAAAAGGAAGCCTGCCCAGTGTTAATGAAGTGGCTGGCATCAAGCAATTGCTAGCTACATGACCCAGCCTTGTTGACTTCTGCCATGGTTATGGGGAAAGAATCTGAAAGCAGCTGGAAAACAACCTTGTTAATATCCTACAATTAAGCTAGACCTTCATGTCATAAAACACCTAATATTCTTAATATCTCTTTCCCAATTCTGGGTGATTTCAAATCCTTCTTAGCAAGTTTTCCCTTTATTCATTATCCTGTCTGCCTAATACTGAGATATTATTAGACAGTACAATCAATTGATTGAGAAAAAGCTGAAAATGTTTTTCTTTCTGTCCATACAGCAATAGCAATATACATAAATATAAATGCACACACACACTTAACAGACACACTTAACCCCACCTGCCCCATGCACATATATAACAATGTATAGAACATGGAGTCAAGACCTAACATTGTTTATAGTAAAGGTGCCACAAACCAGTGCATGGCAGTGTCAATTATGGGTAATAAATACATTGCTGGATAACTAAATTTCCTCAGTCAAAACCACAGAACTGTACTTTTCATGAGGAACCATTGGCTAAAACATATGTTGTTCCAAGCACCCTAGAATTTCTGAAGTGTGAAAATAAAGAGAGGCCATGCTGTTTGTATGTACTTAAAAGAGACAGAGAAATCTTGACATAAAGACCAGAATGCAACCTATGGAAAGAGACTACTTGAAATCCATTGATATGCAGGCTTGATTCTACTTGAAATTAAGATCATACATTTTGACCAAAGAACACAGCTTCTGCATGGATAATTAAATTGCACCTGAGATTGTATCAAAATTCTTCTCCACACGTTTTTTTCTGCAATGATCACCATATGTTTCCTTTTTTTTTTCTGGAAAACAACAGAGAGAGTGGGGGCAGAAAGACAACTGTGTTGTTTTTATAGAAACTGATGAAAAAGTGGTTTATTTCCTCATTAGTTTTGACAGTCATCTACTTGTTTATTTTTATTGCTAATAGGTGGGTAGCTTGGTGCATGCCTGTGGTTGATCATCTTCACAAAGTCCTCAGCAGAACTAGTTCCCTACATCATTTTGGGATCATTAGCTATTCATAAGGATATGTGTCTGTATATTTGAAAGGAAAGCTGGATTTGAATTTCTCACAGCAATTCTCCTAAAATATGCTGATAAGTGCTAGCAAAATCCTTGCTGTGCAGCAGACAAAAAGAGCTGAGAAAACCCAGACCACAGTTGAAAAAGACCATCTCTCCTACACAATACCCCTGCAAGCTACTGGCTGAGTATACATGGAAGGAAAGGAAAGGAAAGGAAAGGAAAGGAAAGGAAAGGAAAGGAAAGGAAAGGAAAGGAAAGGAAAGGAAAGGAAAGGAAAGGAAAGGAAAGGAAAGGAAAGGAAAGGAAAGGAAAGGAAAGGAAAGGAAAGGAAAGGAAAGGAAAGGAAAGGAAAGGAAAGGAAAGGAAAGGAAAGGAAAGGAAAGGAAAGGAAAGGAAAGGAAAGGAAAGGAAAGGAAAGGAAAGGAAAGGAAAGGAAAGGAAAGGAAAGGAAAGGAAAGGAAAGGAAAGGAAAGGAAAGGAAAGGAAAGGAAAGGAAAGGAAAGGAAAGGAAAGGAAAGGAAAGGAAAGGAAAGGAAAGGAAAGGAAAGGAAAGGAAAGGAAAGGAAAGGAAAGGAAAGGAAAGGAAAGGAAAGGAAAGGAAAGGAAAGGAAAGGAAAGGAAAGGAAAGGAAAGGAAAGGAAAGGAAAGGAAAGGAAAGGAAAGGAAAGGAAAGGAAAGGAAAGGAAAGAAAGGAAAGGAAAGGAAAGGAAAGGAAAGGAAAGGAGGGGGGGAGGGAGGAAGGAAGAGAGGGAGGAAGGGAGGAAGGGGTCCAAAAATGAACACAAGATTCAAGGTGCAAGTTTGAAGATGGATAAGTCCATTTAGATGGACTAAAGTAACAAAAGAGAGTTTATGGATACAATATTAAAGAAGCTGGTGGCTGGTAACAGTTTTACCAACACAAATTCTTACCTATAAAAAGAAGACTGGCAGACAGTAAGGAGCACACCATACACTAGAGATCTAGTCAACTAATAAATCCTAGAGAGCTTGTCCCACCACATTTTCTGTTATATGGGAAAACAACAAAACAAAGCTAAATATCTTCTTATGTATGATACCTAATACTTACTGCCAAACACAAAAAAAAAGCTCAGATCAATTATCTGTGAAAGTCAGGTTATGTTGAAAACAAATAGATTAATACAAATAAAATAAAATTACAAAGTGCTCCTCCACATCATGATAAATAACTTGGATGAAGGTCTTGAAGGTATACTAAGTCTGCCAATCACACTAAATTGGAAAGAGCTGTTGACTCCCTTGAAGGGGGAGAGGCCCTGCAGAGACTCCTTGACAAATCAGAGGGCTAGGAAGTCAACACCTGTATGAAGCTCATTGAAGATAAGTGTCATATTTGGAAGGGGAAGCCTGGATATATGGACAGACTGGGGAATGAGAGGCTGGAGAGCAAACCTGTGGAGAGAGACCTTGGGGTCCTGGTTGATGGCAACTTGAACACGAGTCAGCAGTGCCCTGGCAGCCAGGAGGGCCAACCCTGTCCTTGGGGGTGTCAGGCACAGCATTGCCAGCTGGGCAAGGGAAGGAATTGTGCTGCTCTGTTCTGAGCTGGCTCTGCCTCTGGCTCTGTCTCACCTCAAGTGCTGGACACAGTTTTGGTCACCTCCATACAAGAAAGCCATTAAGCAATTAGAGTGTGGGAGGGGTCCCTGAGATGCCATGGGACGCTACACTGGTATAATGAATACACTGGTACTCGCCTTCTCTTTACTGATGAAGGCTTGTCCATCAAATATTGTACCCTCCTTTGTTCATGTCAGTCAACAGCAATTCCATTCCCCCGTTATGGAAAGTTCTTTGTTCTGGTCACCCCCCATTGGTCTCCCCTGTAAGACCATTCCTTCCCTCTTTCCTCATTGGTTCAGTTCGTGTCACCCCATACTTGTTCCTACCCTTAGCCTTTCCCCTATTGGTTCATTTGTATTGTGACCACTCCTATCCCTCTCCAGTTAAGTACCTTAGCCCCACCTTCCCTCGGGGCTCTCGTAGTCTTCTACCCTTCCGAGTGGTTGTCTCCCTGCCCCTCTCCTTCCTCCTTCGCCCTACTTCTCGCCTTCAATAAATCCTCGAGGATTACAGCAGCCTGAGCATCCTCCTGTCATTCAGTGGAGCTATTCTTACACATCTGGGCACCTGTGGACAACCCTTCTGTGGGTCACCCGGTGGGATAAGATCCTGGGGCAGCCTATGTTAGAGAACATCCAAAGAAGGGCAACAAGGATGGTGAGAGGCCTAGACGGGAAGTCATATGAGCAGTGGCTGAGGTCACTTGGTTTATTCAAACTAGGCAAGAGGAGACTTGAGATGAGACTGTATCACAATCTACAATTTCTTCATGAGGGGAACAGATGAGGCAGGCACTGATCTTTTCTTTCTGTTGACCAGTGACAGGACCTGAGGAAATGACATGAAGCTGTGTCAGGCTAAGTTTAGTTTTGATATTAGAAAAAGGTTCTTCCCCCAGAGAGTGGTTGGGTATTGGAACAGGCTTCCCAGAGAAGTGGACACAGCATCTGTGACCTGACAGGATTCAAAGAAGCATCTGTAAAATTCTCTCAGGCACAAGGTGTTGTCTTGGGGCTGTCCTGTGTAGGGCCAGGAGCTGGACTTGATGATCCTTTTGAGTCCTTTCCAATTCAGGATATTCTATGATTCTCTGAAAAAAAAGTCTGATGAGATTAAGGAATCCTAAACCAGCCATTAATTAATACAGTACTGAAGATGAGGAAATACTTATAGGTAAAGGAACACCTTCAAGCAGAAACTTCCAAAATAAGTTTTCTCTGGTGAGACTTAATATGATAATCCTATTCCATTTTCTTAAAAATTATTTATTATGACTAAAAGAAGTGGAAGACATAAACTTTAGGATCGGTATACAATTCTTATTGTCTTATGAGACTACAGGATCAAGTGTAATCATCATGGTTGGAAATCAGGCTTCTGGATGTACCAGAAAAGAGAAGACTAGTACTAAAGGCCACAAAGTCCACAATCAAGCCTTGCCCAACAATCAAGAAAACCGATTGATGTTCTTCCAATATCAAGATTTTCTAATTTTTCTTCCAAATTTGTATGCTTTAAGGATTTATTCCTTTGCTGTTTTCTTTCTATCAAGTACCTGGATGAGCCAGCAAAACTCCTGTGCAACAATATTACAGAATAATAGGTAGATAAGTAACTGTATGCTTCATGGGTTAAAATAGGACTATATCAATAAAATTTTATTGTACCTCACAATGTCGTCTCATGCCTTAGCCACATCACTCCAATAGTGGTGGCCAAGTGAGAAAAAACAGATTTGCACTACATAGAGGGCACCGTGTTAATTCCGGTGTTTCTTTACTTTTCATATATTAGCTCTGCAACTTTAGTAAGCTCCTTTGTAATGCACAGACTATGTATTTCAATGTCATATTCAAGAAAAGACTATGGAAATTGTGGACAAACACCTGGAGCACTGGTACTAAAAAAAACAGTAATTGAAGAATAAATAATAATTATAGGAAGATATGAAAGAAAGAGAAATAAGTAATAGATCGTGTGACAGAGCTGTTCTATTCATGTTCCTCAGTGCTCTGGATATGAAGAGATGACCTTTAGGTTTGTTGCCCAGACTTCCCCATGTCTCATGAAGAAACATGAAAGGAAAGCAAAGAGCTTTGTTTTTTTATGTCAGAGAGAAGTCCCTGATTCAGTACAATTCAGAACACAATATAATATTCCCTCTATGCCTTGTGGGCAGGAAACAGGCAGTAACACCTCAGTCAGTGTACACCAGCCAAATAGTTGATATTCACTGAGGAAATATTTCACACCCTTCAAGATGTGTAACTGTATGACTGAATTCCTAATTAGCAATCCAATTTTTTCCTTCATTTTTTTGTATCTGTTTGTAATTTCTAATCAACATACTTATCCTTAGCATGCCAGTTGCCATGACAACTTCTTATTTTGATGTCTTCCATTACTGTTTTCATCATAAAGGTTTTTAGTTTAAAGATATGTTGCATCCTTCCAGGATTGCTTAGAACCTGTTGATTCTTTGCTCAGGAAAAAAAATCGACCTTTTTTGTTTGCCACAGGTTAAGGTGGTGATGATTTGGGACCTGGTGGTGATTTTGGTATTTATTACAAAATAGCAGAGGAGCCCATATGGACACATCTCCTTGAAAGCATATAAAATACAGCATCCGTTTAAAAGATATTTTAGCATGTATGATCTGAATCTGACTCAGAGCTTCCATAGAAAGAGAGAGTAACTGCTGAAACTACTACAAAGTGATAAGGTAATTTCTTCAACACTTGACTTGGAGTTTGACTACTAGAATTCACTGTCTTTGTTAAAAATAGGGTTTAGTACAAGCAGTGGCTGTAGAGGCTGTAATGGGCTTTGCTGAGCAAAGTAATGGGCTTTGCTGAGCTTTGCTGAGCAAAGCCCATTAGGCCACACACCTTTTTAGTAAGAGACTTTTGAGTTCTCTGTGCCATAGTGATCTGAACAAACTAGCTTTTGTTGGCTGAAATTGTAAAAGATAAAACCGTCATTTTTAACAGCTCCATCAACTTCAGTGTAAGCAAGGTCAGAATCATGTCCACACCTCTTTGGAGCGTTATACTTTAAATGGTTTTGGTGTAATAGTCCCTCTCTTTGCCTAAATGAACAATTTTCCTTTAAGTATCAACTAGTTATTACCCTACAGACTCATTGTTGCAGAATTGCTTTATTTTTTGAGTAATCATTAAGAGATATCCATTTCCTGAAATTGCCATTAGAGAACAACAGTGAAAATCTAATAGTTAAGGGTGAATAGGAGTATTAGTACAAATAAAAATAGTTAAAGTAACATCAACAAATAGAACATGTTTTATTTGTAGTAAAATAAGGGGCAACTATTGGCAACCTTTCAAGAACCACAAAACTTAACAATGCAAGTGGTATTATTCTTTGCCGTTATGTTGTGTGGGTGAAAGTGCTTGTTATTTGTGTGTTTGCATTTTAACTGGCCCCGAGAAAGATGGGTAGAGGGATAGAAACAGACTCCATTTAACTAAACAAATACAGGTTTTGTTTTTCAGTTAGAGCTTGTATTCCAGACCAGTTGAAAACCTGTTGCTGGGGGGGGAAATTTAGAAAGGAACCTAACTCCAAAAACAAGTGCTACATTCATCCAAATAGTTTTAATACTTAGTATGCTACAGTAATTGTCTCAGATCAAGAAGGTAGGCTTTGAGGTTTTTTAATGTTGATGTGTTTTAGCCAGGATAACATCACAAGGATGAGCAAATTCTCTTTGTGAAAACTGCAATACCAGTCAGAATTTATGTCTAACAGTCATTTACTCTTGCATCTGCTAAATCTTGCATCACTGGTCTAATACAGGAAGGAGCAAGGAAACAGAATGTATATATATATATATGGAGATATAGATAGATAGATAGATAGATAGATAGATAGATAGATAGATAGATAGATATGTATAAATAATTCAGTTCTAATGCAATATATAGGAGATAAAGCCACCCAAATTCTTGAAATTTAAAAGAACTTCCAACAGGTCTAGAGAAAGTAAAAGTAAAGCTCCTTACATGTGTGTTCAGGTAAATTTTCAGCATTCTAGTTAGAGGAATAATTTTAATTACTTTAATATAAAACAACTTAGAATGACAGATATTTCTAGACTATACTAAAAATAAAATCACCAAATCACATTTTCTTTGTTGTCAATTTTTTTAAAATTCCTTCCTCTAGCTAGAACATAACAGATACAACCTAATACTTAATTGACAATAAAAATAAAGAAATGGAAAATTCCAGTATCCATTGAAACTGATGTATTACAAGAATATGTTAAATAATTATTTTTATGGTAAAGGATTTACAGTTTTTTGCCTATAGACAGTAAATTTTAGATTCATATCTACTGTTCTGTAAAGTAGTTTTCAACAGCTGTAATAGCTTAAACACATTTTTCAACCAGTTGCAATAGCAAAGAGATGGCAAATCTTGTCTGTAATTTTAACACCCAGTTCAGTTAAGATATTGTATGTTAATGAGTTCCTGATTTTTACATGTAACTTCCTTCCATACTAACAGGAAAATATATGTCCATCAAGAAATTAAAGGGAGGCATGCAGTAGGATGATGAATACATTGTTAATTGCTATAAACTGTAACTTTGTTCTTCTGCTTCCCTTGAGACTGCCTTGGGAAACTTCTGTTATAGATGCAGTTCTGTCTCCGACACACCTACGGACACATCTGCATCTTTTGGAAGGCATCTTTTAGAAGGCATCATTTACTTGTTCAGCAATGAGTAAAACTCCTATTTCTTTTAGTGATAAAAAAGCCATATCACTAATACAGTTGGGCAGGTGACCTTGACAGGCCTAGGACTGCCATAGAGACAGCGTTTCTACATTCAATCTCTCCTGTTGCATCTGTTGAATTGTATAACATGTAAAGACAAACATAGTATTATAAAAGGCTCTTGAGTCCTCTCTTCACCAAGCCTTCATGCCCTCCTGCTCTGATAGCTAATATTTTCATCTGGAAAGAAAAGAGTTTAAAAATGTTTTCTTATCCAAATCTCAGCTAGAGATTTGGAGGAAACTTAGCCTACTTTTTTTTCTGGAGGAAAAAAAATATTTTAAATGTCTCTTTTATTTTGTTTTATATGCAAGATAGAGAAACATAGTTTGATTTACATAAGTATTGTCACTTCATAATACTCGAAATTTTTTTACAACAACATCAAACATTCAGAGCACCGGTACTTTTCAGTTTTACCTTATGTACCTTGAAAGTAAATGTTTGTATACATGAAGAATGTATGCAAATGTGCATGATCTTTTTATTCTTGAAAACCTGTCTTGCTAAACTGCAGAATGAAGCAAAGAAGGCATTTTGCAGCTCAGCTTCTTCCATATCCTGGGTAAATCAGTTCCTAACCTTATTCATTAGAAGAACCTAATTTTCCCTATTCTTCCTTTTATAATCTACCTATTAGCAAGCCTTTTTTGTTGTCATTGACATTCCTTACCACATTCAATTCCATTTGGAGAAACCACAAACTTCCAGTTTCAGGATTTCAATAGAGAAAGAATGATAACAAATATGACTGAATTGAGCAGAAGGTAGTGAAAAGTCAGGTCTGGATACCCTGAACTGTTCAGTGTAGCTATGGGGCTGTGGCTGGCTCAGCCATGATAAGAAACTGTTTCTAGAGATCAAACAACATCCTCAGCACTGGTGGGATTTTTGGGCATGGAGCATGTAAGCTGGGTTTTTCACATGGGTGAAGAACAAGCTGAAGCAAAAAGAAATTCAGGCTGGAGGTAAGGAAAAATCTTTTCCCCACAAAGGTAGCCTATCCATGGAGCAAAGGCCAAGGAAGGCTGGCTGACAGTGGGTGGTCCAACATCCTGACTGTGCAAAGCCCTGAGTGACGTGGTCTGACCCTGTGGCTGAGCTTGCACTGAGACTGCAGACCTCCCCAGGTGACCTCCCTGTCAGCCTGAATTTTCTTGTAATCCTAGAGCCAAGCAAAATATTATTCTTGCAGCTGCAAACCGATAGAGTCAGGAACCCAGGTTTCTTGATAGTTGTTCAATAATGAACAGATTAATCATTAATCCTAAAATAAAATCATCAGAAAGCATAACCTCAGTCTCTTGAGCCCAAATTGTTTGTCAGTTATACACATATGAAAGCAATAATAAGGTAGTCATTGCCTTAGAAAACTTAATTTTTACTGTCTATAGGACTTTTTTTGCCATGAACTTTAAGTAAACATAACCTCAATCGCTTTGTGGAATTAAGAACCTTAACAATCAAGTCTATTCCATCTACTTTATCATTCTATGCATTTTGTATATCACATTTGGAAAAAAAAAGTCCCACAAAATAGAACAAAGCCAGTAAAAATTAGCTTTCTGTAAATGAAGAGCTCGCCTTTATATATTGTTTTGTAGGCAGGAGTAAGAAGGAACTTTTTCTAATTTAAATGACTGCTGCACATGCAAACATATCACAGGTGAATATATAAGTTCCCTGTCTCTTTTCACTTTCATGCACATTTTTGTTCCCTTTCCACAGCAAGATCTTCTGAGATTTTTTTGGTGATCAGCTGTTCCCATGTAACCATCACCTACTTTGAAACAGTATGTTCCTATTTTCTGTTTTGTAGGAAGTGAAATATCACTTAAGAGAGGCTAATAAAAATAAGAGTTAGACAATATATCTGAAAATTTTTATATCATACAGTCATTAAAAAATGTCAAATTGGTAAATGGAAATTTTAGGCAGATAAATGAAGCATAAGATTAATTGTAACAATTATTGGGGGAAATCCTGCTCCTAACAGATGTGTCCATTTGGCTGATGTGATGAGCAAAAGCAAAGCAAGTGGTTCCAGACACTTCCCTGGCAATAAAGCGATCTTGCTGATGCAGGTTGGCTTGGTTAGGAGGCGTGCTACTGAGCATAAAACACAGCAGAAACTGGCAGAGATCCTGCAGGATTAGGGCACTGATTCTTTCACCCTCTTTCCTTTGAAATTGCCTGGGATAATTACACTGCAGAAAGCATAAAAGGGTCTTTTTCCTGATGATTCTTCACATGTGCTCATTCCCATGAAATAAATCTCTTTGCAAAAAAGCATAGAAATAGGATAGATCAGGTCTATAGATAGAGGATCACCAGTTTACATCCATGGGACATCAGCTATCTGCTTTAGTATAAAGAAGTGGGTTTAGGTGATACTTGAATAATCAGACCTCCCAAGAACATTTTTAGAATCACATGTAGGAAGAAATTCCTGTAGGTTCAGAACTATTGTTAATAACAGTACTGAAAGTGCATAATAATGTTGCTCTTACAGGAGGAATAAAAGTAATTTGATTAAGACTTAGAAATAAAGTGCAGGAAGAGCATTATTCCATTTGATAGATATTGATTTCATTTAGATTTGCTAAGTATGGGTAATTGGGTGGGTGTTGTGAATAATATTAGAAGATGTGAATAACAAGGGCATGTGTTATAGATGTAATTTTAATGAATAGAAAGAGACTGAGTTTTAATGACTAGAATCAAAATGAAAAGAATCAAGAAAAACACTTGTAATTTTCTCTTCTAGTTTAACCCTGGTGTCCTAGATGTAGAGGTGAAGTTTAAAATGACATAAATAGAATACATAAATAGTAACTTGAGTAAAGTAATAAATTGGGCCAGATCCTTTTTTTTTTTTTTTTCTGGAGAGGAACTATATATTTCAGTATCTGCATATAGACAAGATGCAGGCTAAAGGATCAAAAAGGAAATTATACTTTTAACATCAACTATTATAAAAATGATTTTTCATTACACATATTGTGCTCAAATATAAGGGCTGAACCTGTATGATTTATAATAAAATTATCTTACTTGCAGTCATCAGGATTCTACACATGTAAAGTTCAATCTAACAGAATTTTCCCATATGGTTTTAGAATTTAGAGTAAGTGCAAAGCAGGAGAAATTGGAACAGGGGAGGGTAGATGGTCATGTGAAAATAGATTAAAAACAGAATCATGGAATCACAGAATGAATTGGGGTGGAAGGGATCACAGGGGTCATCTGGCCAAACCTCCCCACTCAAGCAAGGTTATCCCAGAGCACATGGCACAGGATTACAACCAGACTGTCTTGAACATCTCCAGTGAGAGACACTCTGCAGTCTCCTCTCTAGACAATCTGTTCCAGTGCTCAGTCACTTACACAGTAAAGAAGTTCTTCCTCCTCTGCAGGTGTGCATCAGTTTCTTCCCATTGCATCTTGTCCTACTGCCTGGCAGCACTCTGAAGAGCCTAGATCCATCCTATTGAAGCCCTCCCTTCAAGTACTTGCGCATTTGATGAGGTCCCCTCTAAGTTGTCTCTTCTTGAGGCTGAACAGGGTCTTCTCTCTCAGCCTTTCCTCTTAAAAGACAGGTCCCTAATCCACTCCCTAATCAACTTTCTTGCCCTCTACTAGACCATCTCCAAGAGCAGATTGTTGTCCACTAGGACCCCCAGGTCCTTCTCTATAGAGCTGCTTCCCAGTAGGCTGGCCCCTTACCTATACTGGTGCACAGGGTTACTCCTTCAAGAAAAAAATCTGTACTCAGAAGACCTTAGTGCTCCCAGCTTTTCAAGCATTGTTAATGCTTGAATTCATATATAAATATAATAATAGAAACATAATACAAATATATAATACATAAAAACATACATATATAAATTTGGGGGGAAAGTGAGGAATAAATCTGAGGGGGGAACTCCCTCCCAAAAAAAAAAAAAAACAAACAAACCGCAAGCAACAACTTAACTTACCTGCAGACAGGGAAAAAACTAGCTAATTCCAATCATAAACTCCATAAATCTCTACTCTGTCAGTGATTTATGAGTATTGTTACAAAATTTGTATGTAAGACACTTAAAATATGCAAAGGTGATATGTGTTTTCTTTGCAGCTGCTACATGCCAGTGATCGTTGTTTCCGTAAGACACTTGCATTTGTCCATATGTACATGGATCTGTCACCTGCACATGTAAGGATTAACATATCCCTGCATTCATTTAGATAAGTTGTTGGCTATTATGGCATCTTTTCATTCAATTGCCACATGACTTATCAAAAATTTTATCTGGGAGAAGAGATACAGAAATGGAACTGTATATATGAGTCTTTTTAAAATGTAGAATCTGTTTATAGTCACAACTACCTATTTGTTTCTCCTACACTGTATCTTCATTTCTCAGAGAGATACCTTTCACTTGGTCTTCATGTCCATATCCTGTCAATACTACAGATTCCTATGAAAAGAGATGTTCATATCCATATTGAATAGTTAATGTAGGCTTCAAGAAAACATCCTCAAGATCTTGTATAACTTAGGGAAATCCTAATTTTAACTATCAGTATATAGTAATTTAAATGCTCCTAAGGAGTAGGAATAGCTGTGCAATTATTTTTGAGGGGGGAAAATGCCGCCTGTATTAACTTTTGTTTTAAATTACATTCTGAAGAGGTAAGACTAATTCTTGTTTGAGCACGCATGTATTCTAATGGAGCTCTAACCCTTTTTCATTAATTTCCCAGATTCAGGCAATGATCTACAGGCTACTCTAATATAATTTGCTATAGCTCTTTCACATAAAATTTCACATAGAATTTCTGATGTGGTATGATTAATACAGTTAAAGCCAAGGCTGGCAAACATATCCAGTACAAGGGTATTTCTCCTAGTTACCGCAGTACTCCTAATTCCATTTGTGATATTGGAACATTAAAAAATTAATCATGCACTTATAAATATACACATGTAAACACTGTAGTACAGGACTAACATTTTGGAAATGCCTCAATGATAAATAAAAATCTTAGCCTCATTTGTTTAAGTAATTTAGATTTTCTAGAAGAAAATAACAAGCTTTAAAAAATGCACTTTAAAATTTTATTATGTAACAAGAACAAAGTGAATTGCAAGAACTCTTTCCAACATATGAAGTGCATTTATGGAATGTTCACAAAATCTAATGCGTAGCGTGAGCTGTGCTATTACATTACAAATATATCTAGATATACAATATAGAGATACTCAATAAACTGTGGTATTTTAAGAAAAAGAGAGAGACTATTTTTTATGGTATATTTGCTCATATTTTGGACTATAACTATTTTCTGGGCATTAAGTGTCTGTATTTGCAAGACAATAAACTCTACAATTCATTGCTTCTCTCATTGACAATGAAGGTTCCTAACAAAGAAGGCTCCCTCTTTAACACAATGGATGAAACAAATTGCCTTAATTAGTCTTTCTTGGCATTTTTGAGATGTTGTACTCTAATCATCATCATCATGAACAGCAACTAGGATCTACGATACAGTGAATTAAATCAGAGAAAAAAAATATTATATTGTTCTCTAACCCGTATTAAAGATACTGTGTATTTTCTTCTGACATCACCAAATTCCACTGAAAAGCCATACCAAATGACTTCAAGTTAACAGATATCAAAATAAGCAGGCTTCTCAGCATTGCAACAATCATACAGAAGAGATACAGCGCAAAATCGCTTCGCATATGACGCATTACTGGATAATCTTTCCAAATACTTTGACAATAATTTCCATGTAAGTGTAGAAGGAATTTTAATTTTAAAACATTTACCAGTTTTGCAAATAGGTGAAACTTGCTTATTATATTTGCAATATCTTTCCTATTAAGTATTTAGTGTTTCATGCTGAATAATGTACTTCACATTTATATGTGCATACTCTGCATGTGTAGTGGTGCTGTCCCTTTATTTCTAAATATATTCACATATATTTTGATGATGATTATGATGGCACTGTGTTGTACACAGGGTCCTGTAGCAGATGAGTATAATATTTTCTTGTCTGTTTTAAAATGGCTTTAAAAGAAAATAAAGGAAATGAAGGAAATGGGTGAGTGGATATAGTGATTAATAGGAAAACTACTGAAGGTACTCTGCTCTGTTATTACCCATGTAATCATATCATATTTCCTCTTCTCACTCTCTCTCTCCTGTTACCATTTCTTGTGTCTTGTATTTTGACTGCAAACTCTTAGGAGCACAAATTCTTTCTTTCTTTCTGTTGCTTCCTTCCAAGAAAGTTATGGGGACAGTGGCAAACATACCTACTGAAAACACTGAATTTCAGTACACATTCCAGCGTAAGCCTGTCAATGCCTGGCAATTCCACCAAAACTACTAAACAAGTCAGATTTTCTAGTATTTGTTTCTATATGAAAATTTAGTTCAAAACACTGCC
The DNA here is from genome assembly GCF_026979565.1 of Vidua chalybeata. NCBI lineage: Eukaryota > Metazoa > Chordata > Aves > Passeriformes > Viduidae > Vidua > Vidua chalybeata. The sequence continues at coordinate 20,307,708 of NC_071570.1, read as the reverse complement.
CTGTGTGTTTTTTCTGATGAAGGCATGGGACTTTTGGCCACTACTGTTAATATTCATATGTTATACACCCATGAAGATTATTACTCCAAGATTTCTTTTAAAAGCCGTAGGAACTATTTCCAGAGAAAGAGAAAGAAAAGAGGCAAAGTCAGCGCTACAAGCTGAGAAGACATAAGGCCAGACAGCTAGTTTATCTGAATTCCCATAACCTTCTTTTGGACTGTCTCCTCTTCTTGATTCATTATGTGGTCAAGGAGCAAGAACCACCTTGTAAATAAGTACACATTTGTTCATTGGTTGCAGTTCAAATATTCTATTCATCTTCATTGTTAAATAGAGCACAGAAGTAAACAAATAAAATTTTAAAAGCTAAATACTAAAGTAATTCCATCATTGACACCAAAGATGCAGCAAGCAGCAGAACTTCACACAATTTAAACTTAAAACACTTCCTTTGTCCCCTTAACTATTAAACAAACTTATGAAATCCCAAAAGAAATTAAATTCTGTTTCAATCTCTAATTTTGCTAATCTATACACATTCGAATAGCTTCAGTGGAATACAAGAGAGCTCCTTTTGAAACTATGATTAGTCATATCTTTCTGTAGGTTAAACACGTGAGAATTTCAAAGCATCTGTCATTTACTGGATAGTGACTAAACTTTCCTGAATAAATTATGAAAGCCTATCAAATGACAGGCAGGTGATTCAAAACAATTATAGTCCTATAGATGATTTCAGAATTGCCTCTTTTTTTCACATTCTATGTTACGTAAGCTGCAGTATAAGATATAAAAAAAATCTTCTTTTGGAAGCTCTATTAACTCAGATGGCAAGAGCACAAGTTGAAAAAATATACTGGAGCTCAACAGATAAAAAAGACCCAATTTTTAATTTTCTATATGTCTGTATATATGTGTCCTCAGTTTGTAGCTTTCCAAGAACTTAATAACAGACTTAATGTGAATAACAGAGAGATAAAAACATTCGGTAGGAGCATAAGCCTGGATCTGGACACCATGTATTTCCTAGGAAAGCTACCTATTCTTTAGGAATCTTCAAGAAAACTACAGTTTGTAAATAAGACATGCATTTGAGCTATTACTAAAGTAATTTAGTCATGTAGAGAAAATATTTGAATTACATAGGTAAATCTAATTCATAATGTAATAACCGATTAACAAGTTATACTGTTTTTTAATATGAATACATTGTAAAGGATCAAGAAAGAAGTATTAGTTTATCAAGTTGAAATATTGTTGGTGACTCCATAGGACAATGTACTTATATGAAACTTGCAATGACTGCTAGGTAGCAGCTTTAAGGAGGCACCTCCATTAAGGTCTACAGAAGTCAAACTCAAGGTGAAAAAAGATCACTAAAGAACTGGAAAAAAAGAAAAATTGAAAGCAAAATCCTCTTATCAGAAGTGTTCCCGACAGATGAAATTACAAGATCTTTCAGAAAGAAAATTTACTTTTGTAGTAGACCTGACATAGTTCTCCCTTGTGTTTGGAAGCCTGACTCATTCTCTACCTATATGGTGTTTTATATATATATATATATATATATGGTAATATTCTGAATCACAGCCTTGAATAATATTCAACAGCATACTTTTTGAAAATACATATTTACAAATAAGAAAAGCCATCTTTCAAAGAAATTCATTCAGCCTTCTGGATTAATTTGATTTACATAAGCATTGTAGAATGGAGAATTACCCCCTGGTGTTAAATTCAATCTCCACAGATGGTCTTTTTGATCTGTTAATCAGATTTCCTGTATCCTTAGACAATATCCTAATTGCTTATGCCCTCATATTAAAAAAAAAAAAAAAAAAAAAAAAAAAAAAAAAAAAAAAAAAAAAAGAAAAAAGAGACAATTATATTAAATTATCTTAAGGAGGCAGGAATAAACATTTACATTCATATGCTTTTCACAATACTGTGAAATTATATTAAACATAGTTCCAGAACAGAAGAGTTGCATTTAATAAGATGGAATATATGGGAAGGTCTGCATGTCTTCCATTACTATATTTTCTATAACAATTTCTGTATCAATTCTAGATGAAATATCCTCTTTACTTGTATTTATATTCTAGAAAATTTCTTTTGTGACATTTCCAAATTATGTGAATTAGTGAAATTTGCATATTTAATGCAAAACAACTCCACGTATTAGAGACTTCCTTTACCCTTGTATAACACAAAATGTGCTGGTTCTGTTTCCACTATCCTAGTAAAATCCTCAAAAGCAGTCACATATTTTAGTGAAGAAGTGGTGTGTTTTTTTTCTCTCCTACAATATATATAGAAACACCAGCAGCAGCAGCAGTAAGCAGCAGCTGAGGTAAGCCCAGGGCTGAGTTTTAGATTGGGCCCTACAGGGCTGTTTCTGAATTCAGGGACAGTCATGCAGCAGCCCAAAGTCTTGTCAGGACCTGGAAGTTCACAGCAGAGAATTGGGTGAGGAGTGGTCAGCGCCGGGAGCACTGTGAGAGATTTAAATGGTTCTAGGGGACACAGAGTGGGAGTGTCATTCCAGAATGGCATGGCACTCTGCACAGACAAGGCAAACAGCATGATGTGGTCTCCCTCCCATCAGCTCAAAAGAGTTCAAGATTGGATCGTATTCTACAGGGTGCTAAGTCATCTGTATGTATCAGAAAGGATGTGGCAATGAAAACAGAGCTATTGTAGAAACATGAAGGTGTCCACATAGCATCAGAGTGTAATAGAGATAATACTTGTGTGAGGCGAGAACAGGTAGACGATCTGCTGAGTTTGGTAGTACAAACCAAAGAGGAGGTGGAAAGGTTAAGGAGTGTTAGAGGACCTGAGCTTCCTCAGGTTTGTTTGGCAGAGCTGTTCCCTACTTGCTCTATGACAAATGTACTGGCCAAATGCAGCTCACAAAGTGGAGGATTCTGTCTTCTCTCCACAGCATGCAGGAGGGAACCTAGGAGATGGGGCAGAATGGAGATAGGTTCTTTCGTGGGGTGGCAGATGAATCCTTGGCCTCCGTCCCCACATCCCCCTACAGAATATGTATGAGATTCTGGAAACTGAGGGCCAGGAAAATAACCATCTAGATGAAGGATCATCTAAAGGGTTGCCTAAACTGGTTCAGGTGACCAAACATTGCAACAAGCTCTGAAAAGCAAAAGACAAAGGGTAATTCTTGTAGAAGGCTCCCTGCTGAGAGGAACAGAGAATCTGATATGTGGAACAGACCCAACACACAGGGAAGTGTTCCTCCTCCCTGGGGTCCACATAAGGGAAAGCTTCTTGATTTAGTGTGGCCTTCTGACCACTACTGTCTGGTAGTCTTCTGGGTGGAAGAGACAAGATGGAAGAAAGAGTTCCCAGGGTAATGCAAAGAGACTTCAGGGCACTGGGGTATTTGGTTAAAGGAGTAGGTACACAGGTAGTATTCTCCTCAAAATTCCTTCAGTGTTATGGGAAAATACTGAAAGGAATAGGAATATTTGACTGACCTCTAGATGGCTGAGGCTGATACAATAGGTGCCATAGGGATTTTTTGACCATGGGTCAGTATATATGACACCAGGCCTGCTTATGTTGGATAGGGACACCTGACCCAGAGTGGGAATAGGATTATGGCCTGGAAGTTAGCAGACTGATTGAGCAGTCTTTAAATTAGATTCAAATGGAGAAGAAGATAAGATGAGGTTCATTAGAGATGAGCTTATGTTAGCCTAGCTGAAGAGCATCTATGCCAATGCATGCAGTCTAAGCAGCAAGCAGGAGAACCTACCTGGAAGCCACTGTACAGCAGGAAACTTAGGATATAGTTACTATCAGAGAAACATGGTAGGATTACTCTCACAACTGCAGTATTAGGAGAGATAGGCAAAGTACAAAGGGTGGTACTCTGTAATAGGGAGTGTTTTTATTGTATTGAAATTGATGATGATTTTGGAGATAACAAGGTTTAGTGCCTATGGGTAAAGACTGGGGAAGATCAGCAGGGCAGATGTCATGATGGGAATCAGTTATACACCACCAGCCAGGATAAACAGGTAGATTAGGCATTCCACAAGTGGCTGGCAGAAGTCTCACAGTCATCAACACTTGTATTTGAGGGTGACTTCAGGTTGTCAGATGTCTCCTGGAAATACAGCACAACAGACAGGAAACAGTCTAAGAGGTTTTTTAGAGCGTGTGGGAGACAACTTCCTAATACAGCTGATAAATGAGCCTTCAAGATGAGGTGTCCTGCTAGACCTGTTGCTTGTGAACAAAGAAAGACTCGTAGATGATGTGGTTGTTGGCTCTCTTGGGCAGGGTGACCATGAAACTTTAGTGTTTTCTATACTGGGCGAAGTAAGGAGAACAACCAACAGAACTTCCACCTTGGACTTCAGATTGGCAAACTCTGGATTGTTTAGGAGACTGATTTACAAAGTCTCTTTGGAACCAGTCCTGGAGGCCAAAGGAGTCCAGGAAGGCTTTAAAAAGGAGTTTTTTAAATATTCAGAAGCAGGCTGTTCCCATGTGTAGAAAAACAAGTAATCAGAGGAAAAGCCTAACCTGGTTAAACAGAGAACTTAGGCTGGAACTTAGAGGGAAAAAAGACAATCTGTCATTTCTGGAAGGGGAGATTACTTAGGAGGACTATAAGGATGTTGTGAGATCATGTCAGGAGAAATTGGAAGGGTGAAAGCCCAACTAAAACTTAATTTGCCCACTGCACTTAAAGACAACAAAAAAGTTTCCCGAGAAACATTGGCAGCAGATTATAGTCAAGGCAAGTCTCCATCATTTGTTGAATGTTAAGAGTAGTGTAGTGTCAGGGATGAGGACAAGGCAGAGGTATTTAATGGCTTATTTTCCTCAGTCTCTAACATCAAAACCAGTTGTCCTCATGATACACAGCCCCCAGAGGTGTATGTAAGGAATGGAGAGCTGGATGAAGCCTTTGTAATGGAGGAAGAGTGTTGCATCCTGGGTTTGGGTTCAGATTATGATCTATGTTAGCTAGCTGAGTTCTGTGTACCCCCATATTTCCCCCTCCCCGTGGTGGTTCACTCCAGGCTGTCTGCTATTGGAGCTTCCCCCCTTCACTCCTGTAACAACTCCCTGTCCCATCCGGAGAATTCGGTGTCTGTTTTCCCGTTCCCACGACCCCATTCACCCCGGAGCACCGTGTCTGCCCCTGCTGTGTCCCTGTTGGGCGCTCTGGTCCACGTCATCACCACGGTGCCTGTCCTTATTGGGCGGGGGGGCTTCTGCTCCCCTCACCCCACCCCTGATAAAACCCTGCGCCTCCCCTGTCTTGGCGCCATTTCCCCCACTTGGGCACTGGGAGCGTAGGTCGCAGTCTCTCCGCCGCAGCTTACTGCGGCCATTAAAGCCTTTCAGCCTCTCTCATGGGTGAATTGGACATTCCTTCACCTCTTTACCAATGTCCCTTGCGTGTGGCAGTAGAAAGCGTGGCCAGCCCACCTCCCTGGAGCGTGCAGCGCCCGGGAACAAGTGGCAAAATGGGTCTCCAGAGGAAAGCGGTGCCGCTCCAGGTGCCGGAGCTGCTCAGAGCCGGGAGAAACAACGGAGAGCCGCAGAAGAGATTGTTAGTTACCTGCTATGCCATTTAGACACTGAGAAGACCCATGGGCCTTGATGGGATCCACCCCAAAGTAATGAGGGAACTGGTTAAAAACTTGCCAAACTACTCTCAATCACCTGTTGGATATCATCAGTAGTCCTGGTTTACAGCTGCATTTTTACTGGTTAACTGGAGAAGCTCCAGAGGACTGAAAATTAACAAGTGTAACATCTGCAAGAAGGGTCAGAAAGATGATCTAGTGAGCTACAGGACTGTCAGCATTGCCTTAGTTCCAAGCAAGGCTATGGAAGAGATCATTCTGAATGCCATTACATGGCATGCTTAGGACAACCAGGGTATCAGGCCTAGCCAACACTGATGTACAAAGGTCCTTCTGGACCAACCTGATCTTCTTCTACAGCAAAGTGCCCAGCTTAGTAGGTGAGATAAAGATTGTGACTGTTGTCAATATGGTAACGTGTTTAACACTGTCTCCTCTATCATCTTTTTTAAAAGACTGGTTGCCTGAGGCTTGCTTGGGTGATAGGTAAAAAATTGGCTGGACAGAGAGTGGTGGTAAAGAGACCTAAATCCAGTTGGTGTGTGTTCACTAGCAGTGTCCCCCAGAGCTCTGTTTAGGGGCTGTTTTAACATCTTCATTCATGTGGGGATCAGTATTGCACCCTCACTAAATTTACAGATGACACCAAATTGGGTGGGACTGTTATCTGCTTGAGGGTTAGAAGGGTCTACAGAGAGATCTTGACAGACTAGATCGATGGACTAAGAACAGCTGCATGAAATTCAATAAGGTGAAGTGCCAGGTCCTGCACTTGACTTTCCACCCCAGGCAGTGCTACAGGCTGGGAGAAAAGTGCCTTGAGAACTGTTCGGCAGAAATGGACTTCGGAATGCTGCTCAACAGCCAGCTGAACATGAGCCAACAGAGTGCCAAGGTGGCCAAGAAGGTCAGTGGCATAGTGGCCTGAATCAGGAATAGTGCTGCCAGCAGAAATAGGGAAGTGATAATCCTCGTGTGCTCAGCATTGTTAAGGCTGCTCTTTGAACACACTGTGTTCAGTTTTGGGCCTCTCACAACACATTCCTATAAGGAATGGGTGAGTAAGTAGGATATGTTTAGTCTCAAGAAGTGGAGGCTTAGGAGAGACCTAATCTCTCTTAAAAACTACCTGAAAAGAGGTTTTAGTGAGGTGAAGGCCAGTCTCTTTTATCATGCCTACAATGAAAGGATAAGAGGAAATGGTTTTAACCTGAGATGGAAGATTCAGATTAGATACAAGGAAAAAAAATGTCACTGTTAGAGAGGTCAGGCATTGGAATAGGCTGTCCAGGGAGCTGGTAGAGTCACCATCCCTTGAGGTAGACACCTGGACTTGGTACCAGATGATGTGGTTTAGTGGTTTAGTGGTTATAGTGGCAGCATTAGGTGGATGGTTGGACTGGGTCATCTTGAAAGTCTTGATGATTCTATTTGAGAGAACCACCACTGCTACACTACTAGGTCCAATATTTTGCCTTTCAGCAAGTAAATATGCAAGACACAGAGTACCAGATTTCCATTCTCACTACTTAGCCATGAGACCATTCTTCCTCTTTGTACTAGTGGGAGGACATTAAGTGATTTGATTTGCATAGAACTATTATAATAATTTCTTTTTCCAAATCAATTAGTGTTTATTTATAGTATTCCTTCACTCCTTTCCTCAGACTGTATTCTGTAGGATTTCCATCAAACTTAAGACAAGATTTGCATTCTTACAGACAATTTCAAGTGTTTAATTTATGCACACAAAAATTCATGCAAGAAGGACAGAACATGACTATTGCATTTGGAAAAAAGTGAAGCAACCTATATGCATGGCAGCCTGTAAAAAGGAAAAATTGACTTAGTAACCATAACTACACTATATGCACCTGTTTATAATGCTGATTCCAAATTGTTGAACAGCTGCCGACATAGAGTACATATTCTTAAATTCAGGAATATATCAGCCAACTAGTGCATTAGCCAAACACACTTACATTAGTCACTGAAGTTTTGAGAAGCATTTTAAGAGTTAGGGTGATGATTAAACATTATTATTAGATAAAAATTAGTATTTGAATCATAATGGATTATGCAGAATACTTCTTTATGTCCCTATTTTACCTACAGCTGATAGTTCTAAAAAAAGATTATTGCATCAGCAACATGTATTTGTTTGAAAATTAATGGGTATGTTATTCTGTTGAAAGGGATCTGTATCTGTTAGATTGTGTGTTTTTATTTTGGTGAATATGCACTATCACTGCATAGATGAGTGACCATGCACTTCTGCAATTCTGTTGATCCAAAGACTCAAATGAATTGACCAAACTGATTGAGAAGTCCTATCCAGTACTCAGTAAAATATATCCATTTTGGACAACTTCCTCGAATTGTTGTGTCAGATAAGGATCTTGCAGTAAGCCAATTCCTCATCTGGTTTAAATATTGCCTGTGTGCCTTATCTTGGCTCTTCCTCACATTATTTTCTTTGCTTAATTTCATTACTTTTTCATTTTTCATTTTTAGGTTTTTAGCTTTCTTTTTTTTTTTTTTTTACTTAGTTAATGGAAATTCAGATGACAATGGCACTGAGGTTAATACTTGAAAGTTCAAACACTATATAAATGTCCACCTAATAGTGGGCATATAGATTTTTTTTTACAAGCACAGTTTGTGTCAGCACCTATGAGATTTTTTAAAATTTGTTAAGCACAGCAAAACTTGTAGTATGGAAAAACTTAATCATAAATGCATAAAAGAAGAATTAATATCCTCTACTAAAAGTTGTATACTAAAATCAGTAGACTACAGAAGGATTTAACTTTCACTAGTATCCTATTTATCTTATCAAATTGCATGGGATTTTTGTATTATTGATCCTTGAGATTTTACATCTTTATTGCTTTTGATGTTTATAGTACTTTTTCTTCTGTGATTTTGCAAAAACACATGCTCCGTTAGCATAAGTAAACCACAAAGATTTCATATTCTTTAATTTAATACTCTGTAAATGCATCTGTTATTAAATGTTTAGTGTCCATATCCTGCACTCAAGAAATAGTAAACTTATTAATTACTTAAGCAGAGAATAATTTGAGAAGCTGACAAGAAATATCACTGTCATATGGCCAAATGATGGTATCTACACTGCTTAATCTAAAAAATGTGAGCAGCACGTGTCTCGTTTTCACTTTTCAGCCATCTCAGAAATTCTGATGAGAAAATAAACAGAAAATGAATATTATTACTGGATTTCCCAATATCTTGGATGCCACTAACTGTACATAGAAAACATCTACATCTTTACAATTTTATCTTTGCACAAAAACCTGCAATTAACATAAATTCTATACAAATTTAAAATTTTATTTCATTGTAAGGAGCCGCATGGCTATAGTTTACTTAGAGTAAAAAGAAAAGAATAGAATGCCAACTTCATCATCAAATGTAAACAAGATACTGGCTGTGATGCATTTCTTTGGAAGTCTGGCACAGTAAATATGTTCAAGTGGAATTAAAGTGATTGAAGGGTATCAATTTTTTTTTTTTTTTGCAGACATTGCAAAAAAAAACAAAACAGTATTTACTTATAAATTAACACTGCTGTAGGCTTGGGAAGACTACTAAAGAAATTGAAGACTTTTGTTACATCTCATGAAAGTAATTAAAAAATAATAAAAATCTATAAGGAATTGATGAGATTTAAAACAGGATTGTTTTCTACCTTTAAAAACTAATTACTTTCCCCTATATCAGCATTTTTAGGTTTGCTGTGTAGCATTAGGTTACATAAGGATTCTAATATTGTAAGGCAATTCAAGAGTTGTAGTATTTTATACACCTGAAGGTTTTATACAGGATTTTTTTAACATCTGTTTTATTAATATATAAGGGTAAATTATCCTTAAGTCCAAATACTGCACTGGCAAACAGATATCTATCTGATTCTCTGTATTTCTTGAGCCAATAATTACTACAAAACAAGTCAAACTTAACTACACCTAGACCACATTTCAGAGGCTATGGCTCTGAGAATTTAAAATACAGGATAGAAGAGAAAAAGCATAGGCTGTTGAACAAAGAGTCCAGGATTGGAAATGGAGATTTAACTGTTACAGTCTTCTGTTGTGCCTTTAGATAATTTCAGACCAGGAATGGAAAAAATCAAGTTCTTGTTCCCCTTCTAACAACACCAGTGTGATTCCATGAACCTTAACACTACAGGAGAACAGTTAAAAAGTGAGTTTACTGGCACCACTTGCCAGTAGGCCTGGCTGTGCTGTGACAGCAGAGTCACCTCCTTGGATTCACTGCAGCCTGGAGACCATAAGCAAAATATAATGCACAGATTTAGGCAGTGGTTCTATCACTTCATCCTTACAGTTGATCTAGGCCTGTTATCCATTGGGGAATGTGTGCTGGAGATTGACTTCTGCTGGACAGCCATGCAGTGGGTTGAAGATATGCTTAGGAGTGACAGCTCGTGTGTGAGTGCAGAGGGTGTACATTTTGTGCTAATAACTGTTGCTCTTGATTTTAAAAAGCATTTGTTTATTACATTTTATTATTGTTTTATTGATTTTACATAGTAAAATAGTAATCGAAAACATATCATTTGCATGAAGGAAGGCCTAAGCTGTGGCATAACCACCGGCACAGTGACTGACCACCTGCCAAAGCACAAGATAAGAGTTTACTGCACAGTGTGTACCAGAAGACATTAAAAGTTTTGAGAGCTGAAAAGTGATTCCTGTGCTCCAGCACCACAGCTTCCTGTACAAACTGGTTGAGAAGGGTAAGATAAGACAAGATAGGGTGTTTTAGGTAACTTAGATTGGTAGATTATCACTCTGTCGCCATTCAGTTTTGTTTGAGGTTTTGCCGGAGCCTTCCCCGGCTTGGGGAGACTCCGGATGGTGGTAAAGTCTCTCCTCCAACCCGTGCCTTCAAAGAAAGACTCAGTAGTCTTCAGTCATCCGGTCTCAAGGCAGTTTATTGCATGTTATCTCAAGGCACACAGACTCCCTGACATTGTCACTGACTCTGTCTGTCCCCGTCTCTGGCTGTCTCCCGTCTCCCCTCCCCGAGGGGCTGGTGCCATCTTTTATATCACATATTACGTATTAGGTGTTTACAGTTTTTCCCCAATGTCTACTACCTATATTGAACAGTGACTTTCTACTCTAACCCAATCTGTGAGTGCCAACATCACCAAGAACATGGAGAATAGGAAGAAGAAAGAAGGAGGACAGGGCACGCCCAGATCCCTCCATCTTAGAACCTCTGACCCCCATGTACAAACCTTAGACCCCCCTGTACAAGGCCTAAAACCCCCCTGTACAGCACTCAAAAATCCTACCTTTCACTTTGTGACTACTTCTATTATAATATCTAAACTTTTGTGATTTCTTGTTCTTCCTGCAAGGTTGGTAAATTGTTCCATGGGTCAAACTCAAGACCACAGGGGTCCCTGGCCGCCTGCCAGGGTCTCAGAGGCTTCTGCCCTGGGCCCAGAACATCCAAGAGTGTCTGAGGGACACCTTGGGTTCCGACAAGGTTTCCCTGAAGGGAAAAAAAAAAAAAAAAAAAAAAAAAAAAAAGGAATCAAGAGAATCCCATTTTGCTGCTTAAGAGATGCTATACATGTTTGTGATGGAGAAGGAGGGAAAGTTCATTCCCTGACTTCTCATCCATTTCAAATAGAATGGTTAATGAAGTTGAGAATGTGAGAAAAATAATACAATTTTGAAAAATAAAACACAAAGTTGCACTATATATGATATAAAGTGACTTCATACTGTGCTTTTCCAAGAGTTTAAAGACATTTCATCTTTCTTCCCCAGTAATCAATTTTGCTACTTTTTCTATCCCCTTAGTTTTTCCTCTTTAGTATCTAGGCTGGTAGATGGTGTCAAGGAGCAGAATGGTCCCCCTGTTATCCAGGAGGAGGCAGTCAGAGAACTGCTGAGCCACTTGGATATTCATAAATCTGTGGGGCCAGATGGGATCCGTCCCAGGGTGATGAGGAGGGTGATGAGGGAGCTGGTAGATGAGCTTGTGAAGCCACTCTCTGCCATTTACCAGCAGTCCTGGCTCACTGGTGAGGTTCCAGATGACTGGAAGCTGCCCAATGTGACGCTCATTCATAAAAAGGGTGGAAGGAGGATCCTGGCAATTATAGGCCAGTTAGCCTGACCTCTGTACCCAGTAAGGTTAAGGAACAGTTTATATTGGGTGTCATCACATAGCACTTACAGGATGGCCAGGGTATCAGACCCAGCCAGCATGGGTTTAGGAGGGGTAGGTCATGTTTGACCAACCTGATCTCCTTTTATGACCAGGTGACCTGCCTGGTGGATGGCAGAAAGGCTGTTGATGTTGTGTACTTGGACTTCAGCAAGGCCTTTGACACTGTCTCCCACAGCACACTCCTGGAAAATCTGGCAGCCCACAGCTTGGACAGGAGCACTCTTTGCTGGGTTCAGAACTGGCTGGATGGCCGGGCCCAGAGAGTGGTGGTGAACGGTGCTGCATCCAACTGGGGCCAGTCACCAGTGGTGTCCCTCAGGGGTCTGTGCTGGGACCAGTTCTGTTCAATATCTTTATTGATGACATGGATGAGGGGATTGAGTCTTTCATGTAAATTTGCAGATGACACTAAGCTAGGAGTGTGTGTTGATCTCTTGGAGGGTAGGAAGGCTCTGCAGAGAAACCTGGAATGGTTGGATGGATAGGCAGAGTCCAGTAATATGACATTTAACAAGTCCAAGTGTTGAGTCCTGCATTTTGGCCATAATAACCCCCTGTAACCCTATAGGCTGGGGACAGCATGGCTGGACACTGCCCAGGCAGAAAGGGACCTGGGGGTATTGGTCACAGCCGACTGGACATGAGCCAGCAGTGTGCCCTGGTGGCCAAGAAGGCCAAGGGCATCCTGACCTGTGTCAGGAATAGTGTGGCCAGCAGGAGCAGGGAGGTCATTCTTGTCCTGTACTCAGCACTGGTGAGGCCACACCTTGAGTGCTGTGTCCAGTTCTGGGCCCTCAGTTTGGGAAGGACGTTGAGACAATTGAATGTGTCCAGAGGAGACAATGAGACTGGTGAGGGGCTTAGAACACAAGCCCTCTGAGGAATGACTGAAGGAGCTGGGGTTGTTTAGTCTGGAGAAAAGGAGACTCAGAGGTGACCTTATCACTCTCTACAACTCCCTGAAAGATGGTTGTAGTCAGGTGGGGGCTGGTCTCTTTCTCCAAGCAGCAACTGACAGAACCAGAGGACACAACCTGTGTCAAGGGAAATATAGGTTGGATATTGGGAATAAGTTTTTTATGGAAGAGTGATAAAGTTCTGGAATTGACTGCCCAGGGAGGTGGTGGAGTCACCATCCCTGGATGTGTTTAAAAAAAGATTGGATGTGGCATTCAGTGCCGTGGTTCAGCTGAGGTGTCAGGGAACGGGTTGGACTGGATGATCTTGAAGGTCTCTTCCAAACTAGTGATTCTACGATTCTTTTTAAGTATTTATTCTCTTATTAAAATGTCAGGGTTTAATCTCTCCCTTTTCCTATCTCCTTTCCTCCCAAGGCCCTTTCTTGTTTAATAAAAGGGAAGGAATTTTATTACTATAATTCCTTTCTTTAATGCTCCAAAATAGAAGATCACCATATGCGAATTAAAAAACCTGTATAAGATTTTGTTTGTGGTTTGACACAGAAGTGAAGTTTCTCAGGAAGTTTGGGTCAAACCAATCAGTGGTCAGGTTTGGATATTGGCATTTGGAGTGACCACTGAGGGCATGGACATGCCTCTGAGAACACAAAGGGTTAAAAGCAAGAACTCCCAGGGGAACTGTCTCTTTGGTTCCAGTCAGAATGCAGTGCAGACCTCCCCTGCCCAGCGGGGTTCCGGCAGGGTAGGATTTTATGGACGGGCAGGGCGAGAGGATCCACGGCCTCCCGTCCAATAGAGGCAGCTGCCGTGGCGGTGACGTTGGCCACAGCAACCAACCAAGATGGGGCTGGGGCGGTTCCTGGGTCCCTGGGCTAGTGGGGATGCAGCATCAGGGAGATTGGTGGGGAACTCTCTGGCCAGGACGGGGAGTGTCTGCCGGAGTGACTGGGGTAAGCTCCAATAGCATGCAGCTAGGAGCGAACAACCACAGGGAGGGGAAACACGGGGGGTGTGCGGGATTACAGAACTTGGCTATCTAACATAAATTAAAAACCCCTAATCTAAACCCGAACGCCAGGATGAAACATCTCCCCGCTTAATAAAGTATAAAAAGAAAGCAGTGATGTTGATTCAGTCTTTCGTGCGGTGGCCTCTTCTCCCAGCTTCTTCTGCTGCTTCAACTGCGGTGACTACTATGCAGGTGGAGAGGGCCTGGAGATGGTACTGGGGCTGGTTCTTCTCAGGGTGATCGGGGATAGAGAAATCGGGGAAACAACTTTATTATTAACACAGGAACTGGGGGTATAACTGGGCTAAGGTAGCTGTAAGGGAAGTATTGGTTAGGGAGAGGTAGAATCTTTTCCTTCCTTGTGGCGTCTGCAATTGGATGCAACCCCTAGGTTGGTGGGATCACAGGTTGTATCCACTGGCACCGTATCATTCCAACTCACTGACTGCTCTGCTGTGTAGGGTTTAACATGCCTCCTGGGGATCCACCTGACTCCTGAAGGCGTGGACACACAGGCAAATCCCCGTCCCCAAGTCAAAAGTGGAAATGGACCCTGGATTTCTTTAGAGTCCAGATCCCTCACTAACACTGGAGGCCGCTCCTCTGGCTAGAGCTCCTGATGTTGTTTGAAATGCCTCAGGGCTGCTGGTTCTGGCCTGTCAAAAGAACAGTTTAGGAAGTTGATGGTAAACAATGCCTTGCAAAGCCTCTCGTGCAGTGACAGCATTCGCACATCCCCTCACTGCTTCCAGAGGACTTGCTTTAGCATCTGGTGGGTTCTCTCTATTATGGCCTGGCCGGTGGGGGAGCGGGGAATCCTGGTCTTATGTTGAACCCCCCAGTCTTGTAGGAAGTTGCAGAACACCTTGGAAGTATAGGCTGGACCATTGTCTGTTTTAATTGTGGCTGGGACCCCTAAGGTGGCAAAGGCCTGGACAAGATGTTTCCTGATGTCCGTGGCCCTTTCCCCTATGTGGGCTGAGGCAAAAACTGCCCCCGAGAAGGTGTCCACAGTTACATGGACATTCTTGAGCTTACCGAACTCAGGGACCTTGGTGACGTCCATTTGCCACACCTCACAACTGTGGAGACCTCTGGGATTTACCCCTGCTCCCAGCGTTGGTAAAGCTGCCTCCTGACAGTTGGGGCATGAGGCCACAATTTCCATGGCTTGGTCAGGCCACAGATGGAACTGGTGTAGCAGCCCCGGGGCATTCTGATGGAACTGCTGGTGGCTCAGCCTGGCCTGCTTGACTATGCTTGGCTGGCCTCCTAGGTGTACAGGGGCTGCCAAGGCTTCTGCTCTGCAGTTCCCCTCAGCAATAAAGTCTGGGAGATCCATGTGTGATCTCACATGTACCACATAAACGGGATGTTCACGGTTAGTAGCAGGTGTACTAATTTTGAGAGCAACCTGAAGATGACCTGATTCAGCACCTCTTTTACAACTGCATGTTCAGCTCTAGACACTGCTCCAGCTACGTATGCCGAATCTGTTACTAAATTAAGTGGTTGTTCAAACCTCTCAAAAGCTCTCACTACAGCATCCAACTCAGCCACCTGTGGGGAACCTTCTACTACCTTAATATCTGATTCCCACACCTGAGTCTCTGGGTCTCTCCAAGTCACCACCAACTTGTAGGACTTCCCTGACCTGTCTGTGAATACTGTTAGTGCTCTGAGGGTTTTTTTGCTCTGTAATTCTTTAGGCAACAATTTGAATTCAGTATTGAACAAATAGTGGCCAGGATGTCTGATCTTAATTTGGCCTGAGAAGCTGTCTAAAACGAACTGCAAATTCTCATTCTGCCTTAGCAGATGTTCAAAAGCCTCCTTGGCCATCGTCCCCATGGATGTTTTGATGGGGAGATGGATACATGTAAAGTCACAGCCAGCTAGTACTTGCAGATGAGCCCTGGCCCATATTATGAGCTGCGCCATCAGCTCTTGTGGCCTGGTGATACTCTTGGACTGCCTGTGGCCAAGGAACACACACTCTATTATTAAGAGGGGGTCCCTCTGACCCTTGTCCCACTGAAATATCACACCATACAAGTGGGGTAACTCACCCAAGACGATGAATCGGAAAGGCAGCCCCGGTTGGCAACGGTGGGCCTGCCTGCTCATGATGGTGGTTTGGCCCTTCTCGAGCACTGCTCTGGCCTCTCAGGGAATCTAAACCCTCATCTCCCTCCCTTTCTGCTAACAAATCAAAGAGGGGGGATAATTCCCCCGTGGTGAGTCCCAGCCATGGCCTGATCCAATTTAATAACCCGCACAGGCGCTGGAGATCATTCAGCGTCTTGGGGTTATCATTTATATGTATCTGTTGGGGCCTGATCGGCCAGTTGTTAATTTCCAGGCCCAGATACTTCCAGGGTGGCAGCAACTGTACCTTTTCTTTCTGTAACTCAAATTTGGCCACCGACAAAGCCCTAACAGTGTCCTCCAGTGCTACTTGCAGGAACTCGCTGCCAGGGGCACAAATTAGCACATCATCCATGTAATGATAGAAAATACAGGATGTCCACTTGGCACACATTGGGGATAGAACCCTAGCGACATACCATTGGCATATAGTAGGGGAACATTTAAAACCCTGTGGTAGTACTGTCCAGTGGTAGCGCTTCATTGGGCCTTCTCTGTTGATGGAAGGCACAGAGAATGCGAAACGGGAGCATCATCCGGATGGAGTGGGATTTGGAAGAAACAATCTTTAATGTCAATCACAGCCAAATTGTAATTCTGGGGTAGCATAGATGGAGATGGCATACCCAGTTGGAGGGAGCCCATATCTTGCACTGCCTCATTAATTTTTCTCAAATGGTGGAGGAGCTGCCACCCATCTCTCCCTGGTTTTTAAATTACAAACACAGGAGAGTTCCAGGGGCTGTTTGTTTCTACAAGGTGTCCTTTTGCTAACTCCTTGTCAATCAATTTTGTGAGCGCCTGCAGCTTCTGCAGGCCACTGCTCCACCCAGATGGGCTTATCTGTGAGCCATGTTACTTCCTGTGTGGGGTGCTTCTCAGTGGCCGCACCTAAAAATGCTGGGGGACTGGAAATTCTAATTTGGCTCCTCACTGCGACATGGCATCCCTCCCCCATAAAGTAAACTTGCAGTTGATCACGAACAGACGTACTGAGGCCAGCAGCCCATTCGGACCCTTAATTTGGACAATATTTTTAGATTGTCTTGCCGGCTGTGGCCCGCCTAGTCCAATGACTGGCGTGGCCATGCTTTGTAGCTCCCAGTGTGATGGCCACTTGTGTGGTGGGATGACCATCATGTCTGCCCCTGTGTCCAACATCCCCTGTAGGTGTACAGATCACCCCTCGCATTTGAGTTTGCACCGTATGAGGGGTTTTTCCTCTCCCAAATTCCCAGCATAAAAGACTGAGAGTTCCGAGATGAGAGGTCATTGCACAGAGCATAAGGAAAGGGAATTGCCTGTGCAATTACCTGGCCCTTAGGCAGGAAGAGGTGCGGGTGGACACAGCGTGCTGTGAGATAGAAGAGCCTCGGATTTAATGTGAATATTACTGGAGGGACCTCTATCTCCAGCGGAGTGCTCTTTGTGTCCCTGATGAGATCCCTGCAGTTTAAGAGATCTTCTTTCTTCCTGGTCTCACAGCAGCAGATGTGCAATAGAAGCTCTGCATCTGCTATGAAAAACTGCCAGTCCTAGGATCAAAAAATGGACAGAGTTAGTGAGTCGGAGTGGATAAGGCTCCCAGTTGTCACTAGTTGAGAGGCAGACACTTACTGATGGTACTAGATGGTGCATTGCAGCTCCTCTTGCAGCACTGCAACTTGCCTCATTTTTGTCTGAACATGCAGCAAGTGCGCGTTCATGGGTCAGTTTTTTTGGACCGTGGGGTTCCCATCCCCCCTTCCTCTTCCCACAGCCCTGGGCAGTGCAGTCCCTAGAAGTGGGCATTGAGCCTGGAAGTATCCCTCCTGATGGCAATGGTAACACCAGCATGTGGATGGAAGTTACTTCAGTGCTGGATTCCTTGAAGGAGCAGCAACCGAGGTGACTTGCTTGTCCTTCCTTTTTGGGGCCTCCTCCTCATCCATCAGGTGCGCCTTCAGCATGCATTCCTCAATGATCTGGCTGAGGGTTGGCGGTGGCAAGGCCGGCATTGACATGATGACTCTTTTGCACATGGCATTGGCATTCATGTGCACGACTTCCAGGACCATTCCTTCCTGGTATTCAGGTACTTCCACGCGTCTCTCCACGGCTGCCTGGACGCGATCTACAAAATCTAACATAGGCTCCCCCATGGCTTGCTTGACTGCTGTGTAGGGTATCCCCGGATCCCTGGCAGGCATGCCCAGGAATGCACGCTCTGCTGCACTCCTGGACATGTCTAACACAGCTGTGGGAATTCCCCGAGCTTGCAGTTGCCCCTCGCTCCAGTCTCCCTCACCCACAAGATGGTCTAGGGTGATTGGTTCTTCCACGAAATCCAGGCTGTAAGGCCCCTCGTGGATTTCGGGAAGAAGGTCTGCTGCTAGCCTTTTCCACCTCTTCTCCCACAGGTCGTATTCAGATGGAAGAAGTAGGCAGTTAAACAGAACCTTAAGGTCTGATGGCACTATAGTTTTAGATGTTAAAGTGGCCTTTAGAATCCCTTTAAAAAAGGGACTTGTTCTGCCGAATGTGATGTCTTGCAGACCTCCTTAACTGAATCATAGGAAAGGGGTGTCCACCTCTTTTCCCCTCCCCCGGTGTAGGGGACTGGAGTGTGAATCAATTGCTCGATCTCATTGACCGGGCTCGATTGCAACCCCTACTCCCCTCCCCCCACCCCCCGGGTCTCTGAGGAGCAGGAGGACATGGGGGCGGAGCGCGAGGGAGAGGACAAGCAGGGCGGAGAGAATCCTCCTCTTCGGATAGTGGGGCAGAGGTGACTGAACCCTCCGGGCTGGGAGAGCGTGGGGCTGCTGACGCAGCAGGCAGAACATGCAAGGAGGGAACATCTACCCAAGGAGGGACAGGGGGAGGGGTGGTAACCCGGTGCCTTTAGTGGGCTGTGCCCACACCCACTGGGAAGCAGGAGGGGTTGTAGGGAAGAAAGGGATTGTGGGAAGGGGAAGCCCTGCCATGTGACTGCCCTCCTTCTTGGGAAGACAAAGAGATCGACCACGTGACCTCGGCCTCCTCAGGGGGACAAAGGAAGGGGTTCAAAGAAACAGAACTGCACAGGGTAGTGCCGAAACTGGGATTTCCAACTGGGAAAAAGGGATTGGGAAAGGGGTTTAGGGTTGTTGCCTCAGCGAATCGGCAGATTTTGCTAAGGCGGGGATGCTGGGGGGTCTTGTGGGAGCAAGGAGCATGGCCCACGGTAGTGAGGCTGCCCTGCGTCTCAGATCAACAGGGTACCCCCGCCCGCCCACTCGGGTTAGAGGAAGAAGGGTAGGAGAAGGGGATGGGGAAATGGATTCGGGGGAGTAACAGATTTTCTGGATGGTTCTTTCCTTTCCCCAAGCGAGTTTCACGTGAGGTCTACTTTCACCACATCAGAGATCAACAATAGAATTTAGGGAAGCAGAGGGATCTCTACTGATCCCCTCTGCTAGCCTTTTACCCACACGCTCCCAAAATTCTGTTTTGCGCGTGTCCTCGGCAGACAGACAGGGGAAAGCAAAGAACAGCCACCAAACAAACTTCTTAACTAAACTTTTCAGATAGGGGCCCTTCATCGCAAGGATTTCCTTAACTTGGGCATAAAACTCCTTTTGTTGGGCAGATAGCACGGTCCCCATGCTTCTTCCACCCAACCCACCTCACCCCTGGGGCAGTAAAAAAGAAAAAAAAACAAAAAACACAGGCGACTCCAGTGGCTGCTGTTCGTGTTGCACGCCACACATCCCAGCCTCGGGAACACGGCAAGCCCTCCACGTATTAGCTGGACACGTTTCCACAATTAATACCAGACTGAAGTCTCTGCAAAGAAAACCTGCCACCAGGGTCTGGGAGTCCCGGGAAGTGTCCTTTCTGCTGCCCTCTTGGCTGCGAAAGTTTGCACTTCCTGTCCCACGCAGGGCACACTGTGTGCTCCCCCGTGGGTGACGGAGACTTCACTAACGTACTTTGGAGAGCCCCTGCTCTCGGTTTCCATCTGGCACGGAGCGGTGATGCAGTGTGGACCGTTGCCTGCTTTGGCTTGGCAGCGGCGCTTGCTCCTTGGCGGTGGCGCGAGGCCCCAGGCCAGCGGCAGTGACTCCTGGCTCTGTTTCCAGAGCTCTGTGGTGAACCTCCATCCACACGATCAGCTCAGCACTAGCCTTGGCCTCAAGTTGGGCACCAATATGCAGCATTTGCTTTTGTTCTCCCCGGCCACATGCAGCTCTTGGGAGCCTGGCTGCGGTGTAGCTTCCACATGCTGCCGGGGTTTCCTGCTGCAGGTTCCCAGACACGGCTACTGTGTCCCAAGTGTGTGGGCTGGCCAGCTGCTGTTACCATGCGCTAGAGATCCAGCAAAGAAGTAAGGAATTTGTCCATTTACTCCGTGCTGGGCTGGAACAGTTTATTGGTCACGTGGCGCGGTTTGATAGAAAGACACAACCGCTCCCAACACTCGCATGGGAGAAATGGCACCTGGGTTCCGGCGGGGTAGGATTTTATGGAGGGGCAGGGTGAGAGGATCCACGGCCTCCTGTCCAATAGAGGCGGCTGCTGTGGTGGTGACGTCAGCCACAGCGACCAACTGAGACGGGGCTGGGGCAGTTCCCAGGTCCCTGGGCTAGTGGGGATGTGGCATCAGGGAGATTGGCGGGGAACTCTCTGGCCAGGACGGGGAGTGTCTGCCGGAGTGACTGGGGTAAGCTCCAATAGCATGCAGCTAGGAGCGAACAACCGCGGGGACAGGAAACACAGGGGGTGCACAGGATTACAGAACTTGACTATGTATTAAAATATATAAATTAAATATATAAATTAAAAACCCCTAATCTAAACCCAAACCCCAGGATGCAACAAGCATTGTGACATGGAAAGGCAGATTTTCTCCGGGCAGTGCCATGTGTGACATGGAAATGCAAGAGGTGGCAATTGAGTTTCCTGGGGGTGGGTCTATGGTGTAAGAGAGACTCCTCTCTCCCCTGATGGACTGAGTATTGATTATCTGAAGGGTGGCAACTTGATCAGGAATCCTGGGGGGTGTCTCACTGTGGTTTGTTGGAAATTGGGTGGGGGGAGGAGGAGTGTTTTGGAGGGTTTTCATCTGGATTTAGTGTGTTTGTCTTTTATAGTAGAAGTAGCTTAATAAAGTATTTCTCCTTTATTTCTAAGCTTGGGCCTACTCTGCTCTGTTCCTGATCACATCTTACAGCACTTACTGGGGAAGGTGCATTTTCATGGGCCCGCTGGCATTGCGCCAGTGCCAAACTGTGACAGATTTTCAGTGCATTACCCATGGTCTGTCTCACCTGACTAGTTGTAAAACTATTTACAAACTTTCTTTATAATGTTGTTGCTGAGAATACTCATATTCCTTACTGCACATAAAAATGTGGAAAGAAATATCCTTGGTGATAAATTTCTGTGGTTTTCTTAGAATACCTGACAAGAGGAAATATTCTTTGTTCATACATTTAGCTGTATTTCAGTAATAATGTATCATAGCAAATAATAAAATTATTAGAAGAAGAGTCTTTCAATACCTGCTAAAAATTAGATACCATGTAAGAAAATAATGTCTACAAGAAAGATGGAAAGTAGCAGGAGAATGGTTCCTCGGTCTCTTGAATTTTTCTTTTTTGGGATTGTTCTCGTTTGTTCGGTTTCAGTTTGTGGGTTTGGTTTTGTTTTGCTTTTTAGTTGTTTAATTTCCCTCCACTAGCAGTGGCTTATTACTGCCTTATTATGAATCTGAAAAGGGAAACTAGTGATTGGTGGATATTGCCAGTGTTATTGTGTATGAATTGTGATAGAACATTATACTTATAGAGAAAACACACATTAATTTCCCTGTCAAAACATTTTATGATTCCTGATAAATGGTTTCTGAATATTGTTCCTATGCACAATTGTTAAAAAGATTGTCAAGTTAATCTATAAAATATCATAGATCTCTATATTCTTTCTTCCCTTATAAAAGATTTGCTGCTGCACCTTACCTTCTCTGATGTCATGATTGGTTGCTGAATTAGGATGGAAGAATGTAAATACCCATGTACTCACTTATCACATGGAGAGATTTGGGTTTGGGGAGTTTTTTTGAGGTTTGTGAATTTATGTGGTGGTGGCTTGGTTTGATTTTGGTCTTAAGAAGAAAGAGAAGGAACTTTATTTCTACTATGGTGTCAATACTGCTCTTCTGAAAAATAGTAGCAGTGCAAACCTACCAGAGTTTTAGGTTTTGTGTAAATTTGAATACATCAAATACTATTTTGATTGGGATTTACTTATCAGTGATCTTGAATATAGTGATGATCATTACCAAATGTTTCTTTTGCCTCATGTGTGAGACACCAAAGTGGTTAAATTAAAGGTTAAATGAAATGGTTAAAGGTTAAAGACACCAACCATCAGCAATTTGCAAAAGCAGTAGGGTGCTTTGCTGCAGCCAGATTTGCACACCTGAAACTGAAGGGGAGGAGAGGAGGTTTTGGGAGTATAATGGCAAAATCTGAGACTTGCACAAGAATAGCCCAGGTGCAGAGGGAGTGTGCACTACCACCAGAGAATGATCGCAAAAACTGACTTTTGCTTGCTAACAAGCTGGATTTTGAGCCAGTTCAGGAGAAAGATTGAAAACAAGCAGATTCTGCAAGATGAGATAATTCTTTCAATCATGCCAATTTACTCCCTAACACAACTCACTCAGGTCTAAGTCCCTCCTACCAAGGGGAGGTATTAGAACAGTCACATGTAGGCCTGAATATATTCACCCCTTCTGCCACAAGGCAGAATAGGTTCAACTATGACATAAGAAACAGCTGTCATATCTAGAATGAGTCATGAGCCATCAAAGAGTCCCAAAGGGCCTCTTGGGCTCTCCAGCAGAGGACTGTGCATAATCAACCATGTTGCATGCTGTTGCATCAGACACTGCAAAACTATTGCCTTACCAAGGGCAGTACCTGGGCATTCCCATGACCCACTGAACTTTATGTTTCATAGGCATCACCCAGTACTGATGGATCAAGACTTCAACCACCAAAGGACATCAAAATTGAACAATCAAATCTCATTGCTCAGTCTGTGGATGGTGATCACTTTCCTCTCCACTATCTACTCTTATTTCTTTATTTTCCTTATATATTTTCTTATGTAATATCTTATACTTCTATATTTTTACTTTTCTATAGATAATAATCAAAAAGGCTTCATACCTCCCTTCTATTGCAACCAAATTGCTCTAAAATAAACCTGCCATCCATCCATCTGCCATGTATAGATAAATAGATGATGGGTGGATGGATAAATATTAAAAAACTGGTCGTTCAGCACCATTTCACGATAATCTGCCCCAAGCAATCTACTTTAACAAGAACCTCAATTATATTGCCTTCAGTCATTGAGCCAATTATGGTGCCAAAATTAAAATGTAATGTTTCTACTCTGATATTTCCATCTCTAATAATTGAATTACTTTGCAAATGAAGGATCTCACATTGTTTTGGTACTTTAAATGGCATGAAATTAAAAAAAATAAATCAGGAGAAACATGGGAAGAAAATCCCCAAAACCTAACCAAAAATCACTCCTGACCAGGTCTGTCATAATCTCCCAGCTTCATTACAGTTTGAACTTCTGAGGGAGAGAGTTTTCAGGTTTGTTTGGGGTTTTGTAATCGCTAATTTATCAGAATATTATTTGTTATTTATTCCCAAATTGTGGATTTTATTTATATTCTAGATGTTAGCCAGTAGAAGGCAATTTTTTGTCATTACACTGTTAGATCCCATAATTTCTGAACTGTAATTTGGTAATAGCTGCTATGCCATACAGGTGAAGTACTTGACTACATCTGCTTGTTTTGATCAAAATGCCACAGAATTCTTTTATAGCTAGAATAAGAATTTACTCTGCATTCATGACGCTGTGCCTCGGTCGCAGGAGAAGGGGGTTGCGCTGGCTGCTGGCTAGCTCTGACCCCATTTCCCCTCAGCATGTGCCACAAGTGACCGCTCCCCGCCTCAGCCACTGGCAGAGGAGACAGCCTAACAACAAATCAAGGGCTAGATAGGAGGAGTATGGGGTGGAATATAGGTTAACATACAACCAATAGGGAAGGAGAAGGGAAGAGTGCATACTTAATATACCAATGAGTGAAAGGAAGTAGCATAACTGACAACGAAACTTCTAGATAAATGGGTGTAGTAAACAATGACAGACAACCTGCAGAGGCAGGATTTGGAGGATGGACAGAGAAGGATCTGGAAATCAGGGAGGCATAAGAATGACTGACACCAGGACTGACATGGGGAAAGGCAGGAAAACAGGTGGTAAACAGCTTTGGGGAGAGACTATTAAGGAAAACTGAACAGGGGTGAATAGGAACAAACCATTACAACATTTTAAACAATTTCTTAAACAAATAAACTTCAAAACCCCACTATCACACATTCAGAAAAAGAGAAATGAAGAGTAAATAACTGAAGCAGTCAGTGACTGCTGACTCTTATTTCTAGATTGCAGCTATGGGAGATACTTACTTCAGATTTTGTGGTATTTTCCCAATCCAGGAATGCATTCTAAATCATGAACATGGAGCAGAGAGATAGTTTGAATATACTCAGAGTGAGATTAATACACAAATGAGGTCAAACATTTGTAATCAAAATGGCATTTCACATTTATTCACTTTAAAAGGAGAGAATAAGAAGAAAAGATGGAAAAGTAGAGAAAAGTGAAGAATTACAAAAAGTGGGAAATGTAGTCACCACCAGCAATCTGTGGCATCCTGTGAAGATCCTTCTTTCCTCTGTTGGTGGGTAGAGCTCTGTTGGGACCTTCCACCCACTCATTTCTATCTTGGCTGAGCGCTGGTTTGTGGCACTGGCTCAGCAGTTTCACTGCAGTGGGGGAGCCATTACAATGGCACATGCATCAAGGTTCATCATATTCCCAGAATATGCTCAGTTCTGCACATGCAGAATGTGCATGTAATGGTGGGGGTGTGCTCATCACTGCAACCCTGGAGAGTCATGGCCTATTCCTGATGGATGATCATGGCCCGTTATTACACTGGGTCTTCAACTACAGATGTTATCAGAGGCAAATGGGAAATGGCAAATGGCAATGGCAAAATAAGTCACTCTGTAACTGTCCTTTACAAGCAATACAGTAGCACTGAAGCTGGATAAGGAGAAAGAAGAATATAACCCTTTTAGGAGGCTATAGTTTGTCTACCACAGTGAGTGCATTTTGAGTTTCCAAAATGGCAAGGGCATATAGATAAACCTATACAAAATGGCATGTTGGCACACAATTGTACCTGATTTATGTGGGGTTGGGTTTTTTTATTTGTTTGTTATGTTTGGTATGTCCTTTTCCTTTTCCTTTTTTTTCCTATTCCTTTTCCTTTTCTTCTTTATTTTTAACAGGTAACCTTAATGTTATCATTAAGCAGAGGAAGCTGGCATGGTGAAGTTTTGAATTTTGATGTTTTGAGTCAGAATTTTAATAGTCTCTGTGTTGCATTGAGGAATAAATAAGATCTGAAGTGCTAAAAGACTGTGAAAAAAGCCATAATCATCTATGTCCATTCCCTTATCACACAATTTTATTTAGAGTTGTATATAAAGTATTCCATCATATCACTGTTGAGTTGCTTCCACTACTTAATTGTATTTTCTATCGATTTTGTATGTAACATACAAGTCATACAATAGGAATGCAGTCTTCTTGCCTAGAAAAGAGATCAAATATAACTGACAATCAAGCTATGCACACAAAGGTATGTCAAACAAGTTATATCTTGTAAATTTTTTCTTTTTGTTTTTCAATTGTATTTAGTTATATTATAGCTATGCACTTTCCTTTAACTACATCCTTAAGTGTCCTTAAAAAAACCCCATTCCACTCCAGAAGATTTGAATACCAAGGTTTCACTCAAAGAATTTGCAAATGCCAAGAATCAGCTCTGCAACAGAAAGTCAATCCAATTTATAAAGAACATAAGCTTTGACTATAACATTATCATTGCCCTATGTTCTCTTTCTACAGCTCTACAGACTTCTATTCATTTGTTTTGCAAATATTTTATTAGTAGCAAATGCGCACAAAATGATGCTTAGTAGTAAGGTAAGGTTTCAAAGCTAAAGTATCATATAGATAGCTTGCAAGAAACAAGAATGAGAAAAAAAAAAAAAAAAAAAACTAAACCAGCAACAAAAGGACTAGCAGCTAACCAGCCTAACTCTTCCTGTTATCATTTTAATTTCTCCTTGATCAAAACATTACAACCTTGATTTTCATGTTGGCATATGCGATCAGGAATGCGACCCTTGGGGTTTATGATATCCTATTTTCTGGTTCTAGATAAAGGCAGCAAAGCTGGGAAACGGTCTAGACATTAAGTCCTATGAGAAACAGATGAGGGAACTGAGGGTGTTTAGCCTGGAGAAGAGAAGGCTCAGGAGTGACCTTATCACTCTCTACAACTGCTCGACAGGAGCAGTGGCCAGGTGGGGATTGGTCTCTTCTTGCATGCAACTAGTAACAGGACAAGAGGACAGTCTTAAACTGTGACAGGGAACATTTAGGTTGGATATAAGGAGGAATTTCTTACAGAAAAGGTGATTAGACATTGGAATGGGCTGCCCCAGAAGGTGGTGAAGTCACCATCCCTGGAGATGTTTAAGAAAAGACTGCTCAGTCACTCAGTGCCCTGGTCTTGTTGACAAGGTGGTGTTCAGTCACAGGTTGGACTTGATGATCTCAGAGGATTTTCCCAACCTAATAGATTCTGTGATTATGTGATATATACATATATGCTGCATATGTAGCAGAAGATGTTGAGAAGTAACTTCTCTGTGGAATGCAGTGGCATAGCAGCAGGCACATCTGATGTACTAGAACTCCAGTAGTTCAGGTCCAGGCTATAGTAGAATTTGAAAAAAAAATCTGTCCTTAAGTCCTGTGCTGCAATTTGCTCCAAACTAGTTAATTAATACTCAGATGTACTCACAGTAGCTTTTATTCCAAATTAATTTTATTAATTTTAACTATTCCCCCAATTCTAAATTATGCAATGTTTCATTTTCTACATCTTAGATACAAAAATTAGCAGTGAAATGACATGAAATATGTTTAAGCTTTTAGTAAATTGTAGCACTTAAGATAGCGTTTAGTAAATTGGTTGCGCATTCTGTAGAATGCTGTAGGGATCTTACAAAACAGCTCTTACTCAGTGAAGTATTTTCTAATATCAATGCATAGGTTTACCTAAGAATTATAAAATTTTCTTTCACTTACATACTGTTCATGGCAGTGACTCTTGAGGTTATTGGCACATACATCTGCCAGTCTTCTGTTCTACCTAAAAACAAAAGATGCACCATTGGAACATTTTTGTTGGAACATTCTTTGGAGAATTTTTGTTTGCTTGTTTCTACACTTTGATTTTTTTTCCCTTACTTGTTTCCTTGATCAAGTTTTTCTTGGTTTGGATTTTCCTGCTCTGCCCAGTTTTAATTATGATTTTATGCTTTTGAATTTATATCTCTTATAATCAACAGTACTAGGTGTCTGCAGATTGTGATATGTAATGCAAATAATACTAGTGAAAATTTGGGTTCCTTCATTGTTTTCAGTGACTAAGCACTGAAACGAACAATTTTTAAGGAAAAATAAAAAATAGAAATAAAAGAGGAGAAAATACAAAATGAGAGTAAATGCTACCAAATGGGCTCAAGCTTTAATGAATAGTAGGAATAAGTAAGTTTCAAAGTTTCTCTGCAAATTAAATTTTATCTGCTTCCCAAATGATGAAAGGTGGTTTCCATAGGCAGTTGCCCTTCCCACTGAATGTACAGACACCTTGCAATCTGATGTTACCATATGACTATTAAGTAAACCTTCAAAATTTAGGGAAATAAAATAAAATTTTATCTGCTAGAAATAGCAATGTCTTTTTTTATAAAGATTTTTTTACTTATCAAGTAATTCAGAGCTCTATTATTTTAGAGTAATGCTCTTCCATGGACTACATTTTTTCCTCTTTCTGTGCATTAGTAATTCTTTCCCTCTGATTTCTTATTCTGTGTATGCAGAGGAATATCTTATTTGTTCTGTGCAGCTTTCTCTTTCCCTCTTTCCCAGTCTTCACTTTACATCTATTTCTGTTCATGCTGATACTACTTATTCCGACACTTTCCCCCAGTTTCCAATTTTCTCCTCTGTCTGCCCCCAGGAATACTTTTTGCTGTCTCTCTTACCATTTTACAGAAGACCTGTGATGAGATACATGGTCCCTCAGATTCAAATTATGGATCTCAGGAATACATAGAGTTCATCTTAAACAAGAGACAGAAAACTGTATAAAGGAAATAGCATTTGAGAAATGTATGTGCTATCCATGTAGATGTGTATATAGCATTAACAAGGACAAGCAAGATTAAGATCAGGATTCCATTTCTTATAAGGAATTAATAGGTTTAAGTATGAGAGGTTGCCTGCTTAATGGGTTAGGTATTACAATCTTATATAGTGTGGAGTTTTACAGAGGTTTTTAGTTTTACTTGACATGTATCTCTTTATAAAATATTCTCCTGTCCAACTGGTACTAATTTGCTGAGAAATATGGGTGTGAGGAAAAGAAAGGCTTCCTATGAAAAAAAATAAGAAAAAAAAACCAGAAAGGGAGCAGTGCTTTTATGTCTTGCTATTATTTCTCATCAGTACAAGGCCTAAGGGCGTTGTGTGTATAAGGACAAAAGTGAGCAATGCAGGAGCAGTACTGTGACTGGCACAGAGACTGGAAAAAAATCAGAAATCTGAGAAATAGAACAGCACAGTCCTTTGTAGAATCAAATTGTTTGAAGAATGGAAGGGAAATCACACTGAGCTGAAAGTCAGAATGGGTGAGAAAATGGACACACTGATTTAAAAAATGCTTTTTTGGGACTACCATAGGATCTTAATGGATTGAGACAATATTCAGTCAAATAATCTAAAATAATAACTTTGCAATTTAATATATAGATACATAAAATACAACCAAAATATAATCCAAAGCCAATTTATAAAAAAGGCAAGAAAGGAAAAGCTTAGTTAAGACATCAGCTTACTTAAGCTTTTGTAATTTCTTATAAGAAATAAGCTTACCTTGGTTTTGTAATTTCTCCCAGCTTTCTAGAATCTGTTTTCTCTCTTCTGTTATACAAGACAAAAGCTCTGCAAAATATTACAGAAGATTGATTAATACCAAGCTCAGTCATTTAAATAGTTTTTAGAAGAATTTAAACATAAGAGAATTCCTCGATTTAAATAATATCTTCCTTTAAGTTTGGATGGGGCTGGACTTATGTCCATGTGATTAATTTGGAGTGATGGATACCTGTTTTACTGCAGTTTTGTTTTTATCTTTCTCTATGTACTTTTTTTCCTGGAGCATGCTTTCTTGCATTTTGCAGTACAGTTATAGACACATATGTATCAAGTCCTCTTCCATCATCTTTTGTCCAGCAGTGTTTTTCAGCAATGAGGAATTATGTCACTGACCATTATTCTTTGGTCTCCACTTTAAAGCTAGTGGGAGGAAAATGTATAGAAATATTAAAGATTAAAAGAATGCATGCAAATATTTTAGTTTAAGATTTCTGTTGCTTTTGGGAAAGCATTCTGTCATACAGTTTTTTTTAGAGAAGCTCTGTGTTTGTGAAGGCATACACACATTTTGAGTGGATGGAACCTGGGAAAACAACACATTGTTGTGAATCATATTGTAGCTTTAAATTAGAAGGCAAATCTAGTGTTCAAGTTCAAGTTCAGGTGAGCAATATCCTTATGGTTTTCTCTTAACTCTTCAAATTCAGGTAAAAAATATCAAAATTATAAACTGTAATTTAATCTATAGATATTTTTTCTTCAATGTGTTCACAGCAGATATAGTTTTACCTTACTTAGAGGAGAAGAGAAAACGTAATATTCCTTGGTGAAATTCCTTTGAGGAATTTCTTGTTTTCCAGCAGCTGTCTATGCTTCTGTCTCTTGAATACTGTGACTTTGAACAATACAGCCATTTTTACAAGTGGGTGGAGTATCATAGTCTTGTTACTGTTGAATATTTACCTGAGAAACCTTTAAAATGTCTTAAATCTGAATGAAATAATCTCTGTGAAAAAGTACTTATTTGTTCTAACACGAAAACTTACATATAAAATTATATTATGATTTATGTTAGGTAAGTGTCCATCTCAATCTTCACTTATATAATAGGAATATCAGAGGCAGACTGTCCAAGAATCTAAACAGTATTTAATTATTTACAATAGTTTAAAATAAATTTGAATCTATACCTTTTTTTTAAGGAGTTGTATAGTGGCTTTGCTTTAAAGCAACTTCAGTTTGAAAAGTAAGCTTGATAAAGAGGCTGTATATAGTGTCCCTATGTCATGGT
Organism: Vidua chalybeata; assembly: GCF_026979565.1. Taxonomy (NCBI): domain Eukaryota; kingdom Metazoa; phylum Chordata; class Aves; order Passeriformes; family Viduidae; genus Vidua; species Vidua chalybeata. Next base: position 20,277,324 of record NC_071570.1, on the reverse strand, counting down.
AGCATGGGTATCCCACTACTAAATTGTGTACACACAGAGTTAACATATAAGAGTTTTTCCTGTTTCTCTGACGTAATTCCTAGCCATTTATTTATGATAAACTTTCCTTCAATTTCATATTTCTAAATATTGCATGTATGCATACATAATTCTATACACAAAGATAAGAAATAAGTTTGCACTGCAGTAACCTGCATCCATTATAAGGTATTATATATTATATTACTTTTTATTTTTTGCAAGTCTCCATCAGCGTGTTTTGTTTTTTTTTAAACTCTGATTCTGTACAGAGCAACCTACTGGCACTAAAAGAAATATAAGTATATAGAAAATAACCTTGAACTCAGATAATAGCATTACCATCATAAGTTTGGTGGGGTTTTCTTTCATGAAAATCCCAGCTTTTAGAACAAGAAAAGCCTGCAAAAGCCCACTTGAAACAAATAAGAGCAAATATTGTCTGTTGACAAAGTATTATTGTTATTGTGACAATTTTAGGAAAAAGGAAGGTTAAACTTATCTCTAACATTTTGCACAGCAACAGCACATCTGTGTACCTAAGTGTCAATAAAGACAGATGGTACATGGAGTAACAGATGCTGATGCAAAAAATGCAATATGCAATGTAGGAGTTGAAAAAAAATCATTTGGGCCAGATCAAAATACTAAGGTAAGTCTACATGTATCACAATGTGTCAAGATTGCTTTTCTAAAATTAGAATCAAGATCCTGAAATAAGGCTATCTGAGGCAGATTAGAAAGGTTTTGAACAATTCCGCTCTCTAAAATGGAGTCATGCAGATGCTACTGAGGATCATCAGTCTAACACTTGAATGCTGGATAGAAAATAGCACTAAAAGACAAACGGGCCTAGGTGTTTGAACCAATGTCTAGAGGCAATATTTGGTTGTTGCAGCCTCCGGATCTGACTGCTTTTAGATGGAAATTCATTCAATATGAGAGCCATGGCAGGGGCAGTGGCAGCAGCTTAATACATTTCCAAACCTCAGAACAAGGAAACTCTACCCTTGATCTAAACCCAGGTTTTGGTATAATTTCTTACTTACCTCAAGCACTATGGAACTGGTAAGGACTGAGAACACTGTTCTGATTAGAGAGGAAATAAGAAGATGAGATGATCAAGAAAATGACTTTCAGTGGGATTAAACTTCCTGGTATTCTAGTTTAGAAACTGAAATCATATTGTTCATGCCATTGCAAAACAGGAAAACATGGCAGTATGATAGGTAGGATGGCAATAATTATATTTCTGCTCAGGAGGGAAGGATACAATTCAGTACAATTCAATACAACACAGTAGTTAGAAAAAATGGGATGTGAACTCTCTTAGTAGGTGTCTCTTCTTAATAGGTGCCTTCAATAGAAATCTTCAAGTATTGTCAGATGTACAGTAGTAGTCTGCTATTCACTTACAAACGGCCTAATGTGGTGTTCCCAACATGACGTAGTGATAAATCACAGAAGTGCCAATTAAAATAGAACGCTTATAGTGTCAACCATTTTAAAGCAATGCTAAGCTCTCATAACACTCTTTCAAAAATAAAAGGTATAATAAAAGCTTTATATGCTGAGCTTTCTCTTCATATTACTGCCTCCTGGTAAGAGGGGTTCCAACACATGTGATTATATTAGAAAATCCATTGCTTTGTCATTTTCATGTTTCAAAATTTCAATGGCTCCAATCTATTCTTCATATGATAAATCTGGACTCAAATACTGTCTTAGGGCATTGTTATAAATAATTGGCATTTACTGAAATTTTTAATTCTCAATACAGTCTCTCTCACATTCACTCAAAAAAACCCCAGATTTCTGCTCACAAAACAAAACATGAAACACGAGATGTAATAAAAGTGGAGAACAAGTATCTCTCATATTCACTATGAGGATGAAAGTACCTGTTACCAGAAAAATGGTCTAAAAATTTGCCTTCATAGGACCTGCTCTTTTATCATCTCCTTGTTTGCTAGTCTGCATTTATTGGTCTGAGTGAAGTTCAGATATGGCTCTTTGTTGTCACTGCAGACCATTTTTTAAAAAATATCAAATAGTTTTCTAGCTTTTTTATCAGAAGTCCACTTTACATTAGCCCAATTAGCCTATTTATGCCAGTCTAGGGTACCACAGCTGAGAAGAGTAAGAGTAAACTGTCTTAAACATGGGTCCAATGTTTTTTGAGACATTTAGGCTCCAAGAGTTGAATGTAAATTCTCATTAAAGGAAGGTGTTTCTATTTCTGTCTGATCAGAAGGGCTGTTTCCACTAAACATTAAAATTTCTCTTTTTCATTAATATTTTTAACTTTCATTTGAACCATGCAATAAAACTATTTTGTAGCTCACCAACACATTTGTGCTGCAGCCTACTATACAAACAATGCACATTGAAGAATTATATATTACCATCAATATTTGTCCTCTCTGTTTAATCAGTGCTTTGTTACAAAGGTAAGCCTTTCCTTCTCTCCTTAACTTCTTTCATTATGAGCTTAGGTGTAGCTGCATTTTTATTAGAATTGTTATGCCTAATCATACATACTGTATTATTAGTAATAACATGGCAAAACAGAATTAAGACTTCACCTGAATTTGTTTCCTTTTATGAATTTTTGTTAAAACTATAAGTGCAGATTTTCATCACAGTGTGTGTGGGTTTAGCCACGCAATTCCCATCAATATTAAAAAGAATCATGCAGCTAAGTCCCTGCACACCACATTGAAAACACTCTTTAACATTATTTTAATGAACATTCTTTTATGACTAAATTATTTCAGAGTAGCTGAGCAGTTATTATCTTCCTCAGCAACTAGTGATCGCCCACAGGGTAAGTTTCTCTAATATTCTGTTGCAGCCCCTGTGCCTTTGCCATGTTGTTATGGGACCTTTCTAGTTATAAACGATTTTCATTGCAGTGTGCAATTAGAAACTAGCCAACAGAGTAAAGCAGCAAAACTTGATTTTGGCTGCAAGTTGAAGCTGCCCCTGGGGGTCTTTAATTTATGCACAGTCCTTTTTTGTATAATCAAGTTTTTTTTGAAATGTGCCCAGTTTTTTCCTTAGAGGGAACTTTTCTCTCCTTCTTGAGGTTAATTCCACCTTGTTTGTGGTATACAAATCTTCCAAGGTTGTTTTGGATAGGTAGTCACATGCACAATGACAACATAAATCTTTAACGAAACTTCATAATTTCCTTATTTTTGTGCACTTATATTTTGAAATTTGCTAAGTTACAGCCAGAAATCCATTGCATAGTTAATTAGTGAATGTGAACTGTGTTTTTTCTTCTACACACAAATTACATTCATTAGGAAATACCTTGTCATTATATAGAGGTGTGTGCCGCCACAGACCTTACCACATGCATGTCATCCTATTCCTGCACTACCCATTCTCTTCTTTCTTCTGCTCAGAAGGATAAGATAGCATTTTAGTCTTTTGAGTGGGAACACTACAGACAAAAATGTGCGGATTGAAGTGTTACTAATGATACTCAATTAGAAAAAAGTTGATCTAATCTATAAAAAATATCTGGAAATTAATACATAAATTTTCAGAAACTACTTTTTTTTTTTTTTTTTACGCCAGGGAATTAAATAAATATTGTTTATGCAATCCATGCTTGTTACTTAGATTAAGTACAGGCACTGTTAATATTTTGCCAGTTCTAGAGCTTTTTTTTTTTTCCCTTTCTACTGGACCTATCCTTCTACATAGGACTCAGCCTTGGCTAACACATATATAAAATAAAACATATTTTGAACTGCTCCTTTGGATGGCTACATTCTCATCATATGATTGTAAACTGTAATCCATAACAATAAAAATACCATTCTGTGGTAAGGAAAGCTGCATCAGTTTTATAATTTTCCTAAAGCTATTCACTATGGAATTACTTTGATAGCCATGAAACAATAAAAGCAGACAACTGTAATGTTACGGGTTTTTTTCAGTTCTGTGTTCCCAACTCAAATCAGGTTTCACTGTTTTATCTCTAGGAGAGGTGAAAAAATCTCTTCTATGGGTTATGTATTCTTTCTAGGGACCAACATAATAATCTTATTTAATATGTAGATTATTATAACCAATAGACTCAAGCAAGCCATTTAAAGTTTCCTTGCTTTCCTCAGTATGATCCCACATAAATTATTTCTTTGAGACTATGTTCTAAAGGAAGAGAATGTTTAGCTTGTGACTATATTGAAACTGATTAACTCCTATTGACACTGGCTGATCTCACAAATTCATTTCTTTCTGCTTACTAATAAAGAGTTCATGTGGTGTCACAGTCTATGACAATAGTAATGAGCATTAAGCAAATTAGCTGCCCCCAATTGGCTTTGTAATCACATTACCCAAAATAAAGAAATCCACTGACTCAATCAGTTCAAAAGGACTTCTTCAGCAGTCTGAAGAAATAAAAACTAAGTAAGTCTGGATTTTCTTTCTCTCTCTCTTCTCTCTCTCTTCCTTCCTTCCTTCCATGGAAGTTCTTAAATATGAATCATAAATATTTGAACAAGAAATAATAATTTAAACACATAGTGTCTCTCAATAGACTGCAAGTGATGAGTTAAAAGATTGTTTTTCAAAAGTGATCTAAATATTGGGTAGACATTTCCAAAAGGAATTCTAACTACAAAATCTGTTTTGTTCGTTCCAGTCAACTGTGTTTATATGAATATACTTTAAGGAATATTTCACAACTTTAATAATTTCAGTATTCTGTTTCATTTTTTCATTTCCTCTATTGATTTCCAAAAAACAGAATTATAATTGATTAAAATATGTATAATGTAGCCAATTTTTGTGGTAGCAGCTCTCTGGCTACAGACAGTGGCACACAACTTTCCCAGGCATTGAAGCTGTGAGAAGATTGGAGAAAAGAATGAGAAACAATTCTTTGCTTGCTGCACCTCTTGTTGTGAACATGTAGAATGTGTTACGGAAATTTGTTTCCCAAAGGGTGGTTTCTTAATTAGACAATGGTGATGGTGTTATGATTGAAGGACCAAATAGGTCCAGGTGTATTGTAACTGTCTATAAAAGCAATGGGTTTCTTAATAATAATAATAAAGAGATTGATCAGCCTTCTGAGAATCATAGTGTCAATGCTAATTATTACCCAGTTCAGGGATACCCTGCAACAACAAATTTTGATATTTCATTTGCAACTAGCTTTGTGTAATGCATTTTTCCTTTGATCTAATAATGAAAATATGTCAGTATATACTCTTTATAGAAACAAGGTAAAGCGGTCCAGACCTCCTGGGACAGGATGACTACAATATATGAATTTAAATTGTTAAGCTACAAGCCCCACACTCCCTAAGAATTTAAAGACTATGAAAATTAACCAGCATTTCTGGAAGCTTCAAATAATTAAAAAAAAATCCCAAACCTACAACAAACCAACCTGATGTACCAGTCTTCCACTTTATGTAGACTAGAAGGATAAAGTACTGAAATAGACACCCTAATTCTGGTGTAATTTATAATTTAGATTTCAATAGAAAAATATGTATCACTTTATTTGGTCTTGGGCTGAATTAAGCATGATGAGACTGATGGTAATTGTATGTAAATTCATTGCTATATTGGGCAATACCAACAGGCCAATGCTCTGTTTAAGGAACCTTGTTTCTCTTTTCATACCTTGTTGCCAATACCAACATCTTTACATAGTATTCCAAGGGTTTTTTTTTTTTTTTTTATTTCACTATTTACATGTGACAAGTATTGTAGTTTGGGTGTGTCTTTGACATAGAAAATACTTATCTATTTGCAACTTCAGTTATACAAATCAAGAAAAACCTTGAAACAGAGCAGGCAAGCTGATGAAATTTTACTTAAAATAATGAAGTGGTAATGCCATCATCTCTGACTTCTAGTACTGTAAGTTTGCTACATGGTGTATTTGTTACTGAATGCAAGATTTTGAAAAGGTAGTCAGAAGAAGCTTCCTGTGAATAAGCTTGACGCTTGTCCCAGCTCTCAGCTTTGGAGAGGTAGCATTATTTCAATATGTGGCGTACATATTCGTAATCTCACCTGTCAGTCTTAGGACGGTAACAGCAAACGTCTTGTTTGTAGAATATGTAGAAGGTGACTAAATTAAACAGTATCAGGGCTGGTAAGGTTTAAAAGTTTTACTTTTTTTTTTTTTAATAAAATATGCTGCTGCACTATCAAATATTATATTTTGGAAAATAATAAAATTTCTTAGTGCAAAGACCTTATTTTTAAATACTTAAAATTCAAGAAGAATGTACTGCAAAATTTTATAGTCTGCTTGAAAAATAATTTCTTCCATCTGGGCCTTTTCTTTTTGTAAAGAAACAGGAGTTTCAATATGTTGGATGAATAATATCAGCCTATAAATAGTACTATTCTGTTTGTTTCATGTTAACCATGTAGGGTGATATGCATCACATATACTTAGAATTTGGCAAGAGACATTACAATGTTTTTACAGAAGTTCTTTAAGATGAAGTAAAACTGCATATTTTAAGCCAGCATGAAATCAAGTTTTTAGAAATAGAATGAAATTCAATACAGATTTTCACCAATTTAAAATTTAATACTATAGAAGTCTTTCTCCTTAAGGCCTCCAAGGACTGGGATTGCATAGGTTTCTCAGTACCCCCTTCCAGTGCTGCGTTATCACTCTCATGAAATTTTTTCCCTATAATGTCCAGACTAACCAATACTAAAAGGTATTGGCTACAATACCTTTTCTATCACTGACTGCTTTCTAGAACATTTCTGTTCCATTACCTTAACAACATCCCTCTCAATTGTTTGGAGATCTCTTTTTCTCTTCTTCAACAAGTTAAAGTAGTCCATTTTATTCTAAACCACCTTTGATCTTAGTAGCTTCTATTGAACATGGCCCAGATATTAGTGTCTTCCTTTAGATGTGCGTGGTGTGCAAAACCTGTATGTTCCATGTTAGACCCTTCTGCATAGAGGACTGTAATTTCCTTCAATGTGTTTGCCACACTCCTTTTAGAGTAGGTAGGTTTGTCTTTTGCTTTACTCAGCATGAAAGCATGCTGGTGACTTGTGTAGAATTCAGCACCCACAGGATCCACTTGTCTTTATTGGCAGGACTTGGGCAAACTTTTCCCTGCCCTCAAGTATAAGCCTAATCTAGAGATTTCTTTTCTCCCTCTTGCAACATCAGAAATGTTCTGGATTTTAACTCTGGCTTTGTCCTCAAGGTATTCCAGATCTCTTTGAATTGAAATGCTAACATCCAACGTGCCAAACACTGCTCCTGAGCTAGTATCATAGATAAAGTTGCCGAGGGCAATTTTGGTCTTATCATCCATGCAGCTGATAAAGTAAATGCCCAGTATCAGCCCCAGTGCCAAGGCACTTAGTTTGATAATGACTTTCAAGCCACTGATTAATTGCCTTTTAGATTAAGGGTCCAGACAATTTTCAGTGTAGCTAAAAATCCAGCCCATAATCCCTGTGCTTCCAAAACTGAACGCTGTAAGGAATAGTGTCAGTAGCATTAATAAAGGTATATTACAAACTCTTGTTAATGAAGTTGGCCATCTAATCATAGCAGGCATGCATGCTGATTAAGTGTGATTGCAGTGCTACTCTTTCTAGTTACCATCAAGTCTTGCATGTTTTGAAATACATTATTTCCCATGATCTTTTTCAATAGAAAAGTACCTACCTACCTAAATAAACCAAGGGTACATGCTGAATAATTTTCTTCCATTTGTCAATCACCATGATGCTTTGTAAGACTTCTGTAAAACTTTCTGGTCTTGCAATCACATCACTGTTCTTTCAGCACTCAGATAAATTTCTTCTGTCTCATGAAATCTGGTAACCTCTAGCTTCCTTGGTAGACTCTTATTTGTTGCTCCCTGTTGATGACTGTCCTTCTCACATAATGCTTTTCTTTTTTTCATCTGGAAAACCAAAGGATGTTTTTTACTTCTTCTTGTCAGCTTTCATGCCTCCAGAGTTGTTCATTTTTATTTTAGAATACTGAAGTATAAAATGTCCTTCTAAGGAGTACAGATGAAGGCAAATAGTCAGAAGATGAAGTTCTGTAATAAGTAAATAAGAAAATGCTCACATATTAGCTCACATCTCTTCAGTGAGCATGAAGAGATTAGAAAAAATACTAAATTACTAATAAAAATGCTTTTTGAAAAATGCACAAAAACTCATGCGGAGGACTTATGTTTCAGTATTTAGGTGCAAAAAGGGGCAAAGACAGGCAATAAAACAGATGAAAAAAAATTTATTAGTACTTAAAAAATCTACATCAAAGTCCATGAATAAAACGCTGTGCAAACTGTTGCACTGTAGACCTATAATTTTAAATGAAATTTGAGTTTTCCAAAAAGAGAACAAAATATCATTATAAGAATCCCAGTGAAATCCTGTGTTCATTTGCAGCAGTAGCTAAGAAAGGTAAAAACTCCAACCAAACAACAAAAACCCCAACAACCAAAATGACAGAAAATCAACTAGTTTTGTGAATAGCATAACGTAAGAAAATCAGTTTCTTGGAACTTTAGTGACTGATGTCCAACTATCAACAAATTCTTCTTGATTGTTTAATAATGTATCTGAGCGCACAGAAAACAATTAAGGTGAACACTTTTGTTCTCTGTACCCTGCCCAGAAGTCTATTAATAAAATTGAAAGTACTTATGTATATTTAAGATATGTCCCATTAAATCTTTAATATCTTTGATCAACATTTTTGTCAGTGACATGGACAGGGGATTGAATGCACCCTCAGCAAGTCTGCTGGTGACACTGAGCTATGTAATGCAGTCAACACTCTGGAGGGCAGGGCTGCCATCCACAGGGACCTTGATATGCTTGAGAAATGGGCCAGTGTGAACCTCATGAAGTTCAACATGGCAAATTGCAACATGCTGCAACTGGGTCGGGCAATCCAAAGCACAAGTACAAAAAATACAGACAGGAACTGAGCATGAGGGAAAAGATGAAAAGATTTGGGGATGACGGTTGCTGAGAGGCTCCACATTACCCAGCAATTCACAGCCCAGAAAACCAACTATAATCTGGACTGCATCTAAAGCAAAGTGGCCAGCAAGTTGAGAGAGGTGATTTTCCCCTTCTACTCTGCTTTTGTGAAACCCCACCTGGGTTACTAAGTCCAGCTCTCAGTCTCTCAGCATAAGAGAAACATGGACCTCTTAGAGAGAGTCCAGAGAAAGCCCAAGGAGATGATCAGAGAGATTACTTCTGCTGTGAAGACAGACTGAGAGAATTAGGGTTGTTCAGCCTGGTGAAGAGAAGGCTTTGGGAAAAACTTACAGCACCTTCCAGTACATGAAGAATTCTGTAAGTGAACTAAGAGAGACTTTGGATAGGAACGTGTAGTGATAGTAAAAGGGGAAGTGGCTTTAAACTGAGAGTGTGTAGGTATTGATTAGGTTGTAGATCTCACAATGGACCATTACACCTGCACTAAATTTATGCCATTGGTACGTGGCACTGTATTCTTAAAACTGGTTTAGAATATGAGTGTTAAAGACTGTTAATTTCTTGGTGTATCTATATCACCAATTTAAACATTACTGAGCAGGCATTAGCAAATTCAGAGGGAGACAGAAACAGCATGAACTTTCAAGCAGACAAGCAGCAAGAGCATGAAAGCCCCTGAAAGCCCCTGTGGTGGGTTGACCTGGCCTATAGTCACACAGTTTCTGTGTGGTGGATTGACTCTGGCTGGACAGAAGGTGCTCACCAAATTATCTCTAGCATTCCCCTCCTTGGGTGGAGAGGGGAGAGAAATTATGACAAAAGGCTGAACTAAGGTCAGGGACAGATCAGCCACCATTCACTGTCATAGCATAATAGACCCAAGCTGGGAAAATTAATTGAATTAACAATCAAATCAGAGTAGGATAATGAGAACATAAAACAGTGGTTACAATACCTTCCATGCATCCCATCTTTCTTCTCAGGCTCAGCTCCGCTCTGAAATTCTCTACTTCCTCTCCACCAGCAATACAGGAGGATGGGGAATATGGGTTGCAGTCAGTTCATCAAACATTGTCTCTGCCGCTCATTCCTTCTCAAAGCCTTCCCCTCCTCCAGTGTAGGGTCTCTCCCACAGAAGACACTCCTCCGTGAACTTCCTGAATGTGAGTCTTTCCCATAGGCTACAAGAGCTGCTTCAGCAAGGGGTGCAGTCCTCCAGGAACAGCCCCTTCCATTTCATGGAATGCAGTCCTTCAGGAACAGCCTGTTGCAGTGTGGGTCACAATTCCTGTCAGAAAACTTGCTCCAGCAGGGTCTCCTCTCTCCATGGGGTCACAGGTCCTGCCCAGAGCTTGCTCTAGCACAGGCTTCTGATGGGGTCACAGCCTCCTTCAGGCACATCCACCTGCTCTGGTATAGGGACCTTTATGGGCTGCAGGTGGATCTGTGCTCCACCATAAGCCTGCATGGGCTGTGTAGGGGCAGGGTGCCTCACCATGGTCTTCACCATGGGCTGCAGGGAATTCTCTGCTTCTGTGCCTGGAGCACCTTCTCCCCTTCTGCACTGGCATTGGTATGTGCAGAGCTGTTTCTCTCATGTATTCTTACTCCTCACTTCTCTGGCTGTAATTTAGTCTTGGTCAGTAACTTTTTCCTCCTTTCTTAAATATACTATTTCAGAGGTGTTATCACTACTGCCAGTGGGTTCAGAGGTGGGACCAGAGGTGGGACCATCTTGGAGCAGGCAGGCATTGGCACTGTCAGACACAAAGGAAAGCTTCTGTCATCATCTCATAGAAGCCATCATGTAACCTTCCTACAAGCAAAAATTTTCATGCAAACCCAATATATGTTTGATGACCCCTCTTGTCTGAGGAAAAGGGAGAAAATGGAAGGTGAGTGCGGCATGGGTTTTTGCTCTCCCCGGCTGCACGCAGCTCTTGGGAGCCCGGCTGTGGCGTAGCTTCCATGTGCTGCCGGGGTTTGCTGCCACGGGTTCCTGGACACGGCTCCGTGTCTCGGGCGCGTGGGCTGGCCAGCCTCTGTTACCGTGCGCTAGGGACCCGGCAAAGAGGTAAGGAATTTGTCCATTTACTCCGTGCTTGGCAGGAACGGTTTATTGGTCACACATGGTGCGGATCGATGGAAAGACGCGACCGCTCCAGGCACTCGCATGGGAGAAAATGGCGCCTGACTGCCAGCGGGATAGGGTTTTATGGAGGGCGGGGCGAGAGGATCCACGGCCTGCCGGCCAATAGGGGCGGCTGCCGTGGCGGTGACACCAGCACCAGCGACCAACCAGAGAACCCCGCAGGGGCGGGCACCGAGCCAGAGCGGGCTGAGCGGGATCGTGTGGCTTGGGGTTTCTCGGGGCCGGAGGGCAGGGTGGTTACAGGAGCGGCACAGGGGTAAGATCCGGCAGCAGGCAGCGTGGGGCCAGAAACCGCGGGTGGGGGGAACAACACGAGGGAAACATGGGATTACAGCACTTGACTCATTTTGACATAAATTAAAAACCCTAATCTAAACCCAAACTCTGGGATGCAACATCTCCCCGCTTAATAAAATATAAAAAGAAAGCAGTGGTGTTGATTCAGTCTCTCAAGCGGTGGCCTCTTCTCCCAGCTTCTTCTGCTGCTGCAACTGTGGTGACTGCTACGCAGGTGGAGAGGGCCTGGAGATGGTGCTGGGGCTGGTTCTTTTCAGGGTGTTTAGGGATAGGGAAACTGGGACAACTTTATTACAAACATGGGGATTTGGGACACACAGAGACTGAGGTGGCTGGAAAGTTTTCCTGGGGCTTTGGGGAAAAACATTTTTTGAGGAGATCGTAGGGTCCTTTTTCTTTTTGCATCGCCTGCGGTTTGATGTAACCCCCCGGTTGGTGGGATCATCTGCCGCACTCAAAGGCACCCTGATGTTCTGAACTACCACCTGCACAGTTACTTGATAAATCACAGCTCCCCTTAAGGTGCTGTGGCCTATGTTACTTTTATCTTCACGCGAGGCAGGTGCGTGTTGTTTTTTCAGTTTTTTTGGGGGAATGGGATCTCCCTCCCCCCCTCTCCCCCCTCCCACTGTCCCTGGGGGTGCCCTGCCCAGAAATGGACACTGAACAACAAAATGTCCTCTCTGATTACAGTGGAAGCATTGGTGTGTTGCTGGAGGCTGCTTTGGACCAGCGTTCTTTGGAGGCACGGCATCCAAGGCAGCAGTGTTCATGGATGCCGCTTTCAGGACAAACTTGTCCTGAACCTCCGATCCCTCTACATGCCTCTCAGCTGTCGGCTCGACCCGTTCCACGGAATCTGGAAAATGCTCAGGAACCCACATCCCCCTGCTTCCCTCCCTCCCGGGTCTCCGGGAACTATGGGACTGCAGAGTCGGGGGCTCTTGTTCCCCCCTCCCTCTTCCTCCCTTCCTCCCGGGTCTCCGGGATCCATGGGAATGTGGAGGCAGGGGCTCCGATTCCCCCCCCTCTCCTTTTCCTTCCCGCCCAAAAGTCTGGGGCCCATGGGAACTTGGAGGTAGGGGTTCCCGTCCCCCCCCCTCTCCTCTTCCCTCCCGCCTGGCTCTCTGGGGCCCATGGGAAGATGGGGATAGGGGTTCCCGCTCTTCCCTCCCCCCTCTTCCCTCCCGCCCGGATCTCTGGGACCCATGGGAAGACTGGGACAGGGTGCGGGCAACAGGATGGGGGCTGCCTTCCTCAGGCAGCAGGGTGGAGATGGCAGAGCTCTCCCCAGTGGAGGAGGGCGGAGTCGATGATTCAGCAGGGACGACATGCAAAGGACTGCAGGGAACACCCATTCGAGGGAGAACAATGGGTGAGGGAGTAACCTGAACTCCCGAGGGGGTGGCGCCCACGCCCACAGGGAGGCAGGTGGGGGTTGGGTCAAAGGCGGGGACACCAGGAACAAAGAACAGAAAGGGGTTGTGGGAAGAAGAGACCCTGCCATGTGGCCGCCCTCCATCTTGGGAAGACAAAGGGATCAACCACATGGCCTCGGCCTCCTCAGAGGAACAAAGAAAGGGGTTTAAAGAAACAGAACTGCGCGGGGTAGCGCCGAAATTGGGATTTTCAACTGGGAAAAAGGGATTGGAAGGAGGGTGTACGGTCGTGGCCTCAGCGAATCGACCGATGTCGCTAAGGCGGGGACGCCGGGGTGGCTTGGGGGAGCCAGGAGCATGGTCCACATTTGTGGAGCTGCCCTGCGTCTCAGACTGACAGGGTGCCCCCCCTCGCTCACCCGGGTTAGGGGAAGAAGGGGTAGGAGAAGGGGATGGGGAAACAGATTCAGGGGGAGTAACAGATTTTCTGGATGGTTCTTTCCTTTCCCCAACCGAGTTTCGCGCGGGGTCTGATTTTACTACATCTGAGATCAACAAATGGAATTTAGGGAAGCAGTCTTCTATGGAGGGATCCCTACCAATCCCCTCTGCTAGCCTTTTTCCCACTTGCTCCCAAAATTCTGTTTTGCACACGTCCTCGGTAGACAAACGGGGGAAAGCAAAGAACAACCACCAGACAAATTTCTTAACTAAATTTTTTGGGTATTGGCCCTTCACCAAAAGGATTTCCTTAACTTGGGAATAAAATTCCTTTTGTTGGGCAGATAGCATAGTCCCCATGCTTCTTCCACCCAACCCACCTCACCCCTGGGGCAGTAAAAAAAGAGAAAAAAAAGCAAAAAAAACGCAGGCGACTCCAGCGGCTGCCGTTCGTGCTACGCGCCGCACGTCCCAATCTCGGGAGCACGACCAGCCCTCCCCGTATTAGCTGGACACGTTTCCATGACTAATACTTACCAGACTGAAGTGTCTGCAAAGGAAAGCTGCCACCAGGGTCTGGGAGTCCCGGGAAGTGTCCTTTCTTCTGCCCTCTTGGCTGCGAAAGTTTGCACTTCCTGTCCCACGCAGGACACACTGTCTGGTCCCCCGTGGGCGACGGAGACTTCACTGACGTACTTTGGAGAGCCCCTGCTCTCGGTTTCCGTCTGGCACGGCGCTGTGGTCCAGCGCGGATCGCTGCCCACTCTGGCTTGGCGGCAGCGCTCCCCCCTTGGCGGCGGCGCGGCCCCTGGCGGCGGCGGCGGCTCCTGGCGCTGTTCCTGGAGCTCCGTGGTGAACCTCCGTCCACGCGATCAGCTCAGCGCTGGCCTCGGCACCACGTTGGGGCGCCAATTGCAGCGTGGGTTTTTGCTCTCCCCGGCTGCACGCGGCTCTTGGGAGCCCGGCTGTGGAGTAGCTTCCACGTGCTGCCGGGGTTTGCTGCCGCGGGTTCCCAGACACGGCTCCGTGTCTCGGGCGTGTGGGCTGGCCAGCCTCTGTTACCGTGCGCTAGGGACCCGGCAAAGAGGTAAAGGAATTTGTCCATTTACTCCGTGCTTGGCAGGAACGGTTTATAGGTCACACATGGCGCGGTTCGATGGAAAGACGCGACCGCTCCAGGCACTCGCATGGGAGAAAATGGCGCCTGGCTGCCGGCGGGATAGGGTTTTATGGAGGGGCGGGGCGAGAGGATCCACGGCCTGCCGGCCAATAGGGGTGGCTGCCGTGGTGGTGACGCCAGCAACAATGACCAACCAGAGAACCCCGCAGGGGCGGGCACTGAGCCTTGGGCTGAGCGGGATCGTGTGGCTTGGGGTGGCCAGCACGGGGTTTCCCGGGGCCGGACGGCAGGGTGGTTACAGGAGCGGCACAGGGGTAAGGTCCGGCAGCAGGCAACATGGGGCCAGAAACCGCGGGGGCGGGGGGGAACAACACGGGGGAAACGTGGGATTACAGAACTTGACTTATTTTGACGTAAATTAAAAACCCTAATCTAAACCCAAACTCTGGGATGCAACAGGTGAGGACACTTAGGGATTGAGATGGTGAAAATTTAATAGCTAAAGCAAAACCTGCACATGGAAGCAAGGCAGAAGGATAATTCAGTCACTACTTCCCATTGCAGGGATAGGTTTAAACACTTCCAGGGAAGCAGGGTATTACCATGTGTAATAATTATTTGGTTAGAAAATTACAATAACCATGGACATCTCCCATGCCTTTAACTAGGGACATCCCCCATGTCTTTAACCAGGGACATCCCCCTCCTCCTTTACCTGAGGTTGAATTCTTTTCCAAGCAGCAAATGTGGATCAGTTGCTCAGCTATATCTCCCTTTGAACATCTTGCTCAAACCCAGCCTCCTCACTATGGGAATGAAGAGAACAGATTGGGAAAGAAAGCCTTGACATTGTGGAAGCATTGCTAATAATTAAAGAAATATTACTAATATACTAAAGAAAGCATATATTTTATGTACTACTGGTAATATTTTAATCTGTCTTTTGCCTGTTTCTAGAAATTACATTTGGCTACACTACCTGCTTACTTAAAAAGTAGCAATTATAAATATGTTTTATTCAAATGGTTTAGGTTAGTGTGATGAGATTTTATAACCTGAGTTTTGTGTAAAGAGTATAACAAAATGAACTTCATCAATTTCACAGAACGACAGAATTATTAATGTTGGAAAGTCATTCAAGACCATCTAGTCCAAATGTTGATCCAGAACCACCATAATCACCCCAAATCATACCCCCAGGTCCCACATTAAGATGCCTCTTGGCTATTTCCAGTTACTTCACCACTTGGTAACTTACTCCAATGTCTAAACACTCTTTCAGTGAAAAAATATTTTCTAATATATAAGCTGAACCTCTCCTGTTGCAAGTTAAGGCCATTTCCTTGTCTTTTCAAAACAAAAACCAAACTAACCATGAAAACAAACTAGGCAAAGCAATATCCTCTTTATAAATAGTAAGAAAAAATATATAGTTTAAACATGATAGATATATCTATCTACTAAAACCCCCCAAAAACTATGAAAAAGAAAATAGAAAGCTAAGCCTATGATTCATCCCCTAAAATTAAGTCAAATTGCTCAAAAGAGAAGTGTTAATTTAATCCAAAAAGACTACAATTTCTTTCCCATATAGTGGTTGCTATTTGGCAAACCATTTCATACAGTCATATAGTTTACTGGCAGTCTACACAGACCTACTTAGAGACTTCCAAACAATTATTTTCCTCTGGAGACTAATAAATATTCATACAACATTTAATTTAATTTATTAATAATAATAATTATAATAGTTGTAATGGTACAACCACTTAGAAGTTCACTGTCTGCTTTATTTTCTCACCCTGAAGACCAAATTTTAAGCAAAGAAACAGGTTTAGGTTTTTGCTACCTCCTTCTCTTCTGTTGTGAAAAGATAGCAGGCATTCTCAGGGCTGCCAGGAGTCATACACTGGCTTTGCTTCATTTAATGACTCCCCACAGTGTCACACCTGTCTAGAGCCCAGCTTGTTTTAATGTATCTTGTCACTTTCCTAATAAAAATAAGTGTCTTTATGTTTCCAAAACAAGGTTCCTTATTCAAGTATTTCTAGAGATGCTGCAGATAGCACTCAGACCAAGTTGTTATGTATGACCATCCTTAAAGGCTTCTCTCCTCTGAATTCCAGTCCTCTCTCTTCCACTAAAATTTTCAAATTTTTTTTGGTAACTTTTTCATGCTCTTAGAGATGCATTCTTCTTTTATTTTGTGATAGCAAGGGATAATATTTTGAGAATAACACTTTGAAGTATGGAACCTTGCAAGGAGGCCTGACTCTTATTGCTAGCCTATTCTGGTCTGTTACTAAGGTTATCCAGTGAAATGACTTACTGGAAACTGCAAATTCATCAGGTCTAAAACATCTTCTTCAAACCTTTGCATGAATCACTGGTTGGAAGATGTTGGAAATGCCTTCTGGAGTTCCATCCAATGTTTCTGCCCAAACACGGTCTAACCCAGAACCTGTTTGTCCAAGATCAAGTCCAAACAGCTTTTGAGCACTTCCAAGGACTCCGCACATTCTCTGATGAAACAATGCCAGTGCTTGGTCATACTCGTTGTTAAAAGGTTTTGCTTTATACTGAGGCAAAACCTCTCGTGTTTCAATTTGTGACCCTTGCATCCTTCCCTTTCATGGACACTACTGAAAAGAAACCTAGACCATACTCACCTTATACTCACTCATACCAGCACTCATATAGACCATACTTTACCAGGTTGTCTAAGAAAATCTTAAGGGAGACCATGTTGAAAACGTCACTGAAAATATTAGTTGCTTTGACCTCACCTACAAAGCCAGCCATAACAGAATGCTACCAAGTTAGTCAAGCAGGACTTATCTTGGTAAGTCCATGTTTACTAGTCTTTAATGTCTTTTTTGTCCTTTATATGTCTCAGAATGGCTTCCATGATTAGTTGTTCCATCATATTCCCTGGGACCCAGGTTTATCACCCTGTAGTTCCTTTGAACCTCTTTCTTGAATTTGAAGTCAAAGTTCAGCTGGACTCCTGCCTCAATTCCTGCTGGATATTTCCATTGCTAGTGACTTGAAAGCTGCAGACCAAATAGAATAAAATAATAAAAAATAAAAAATTGAAAAAAAAAAAAAAAAAAAAAAAAAAAAAAAGGAAACCTTTTTTTGTAAAGCAGGTTTTACTCTTGCTATGTTGTATTTTTGTTTGTACTTTTGCTGTTGGAATGAGGAAATTTTCATTTTTCATGTACACAATTTTCTTGGACTGTCTTGTGTATGGCTTCTGTACTTTCCTGACTTTATTCCTCCTATTTTACCTGTATGGGGTCAGTTAATGAATGTAGTCTAAACTGCCTTGGTCCTGGACTTGTTGTTCTTGCCTTATCAAGTGTATTCTTACTCCTTCAGTCTCTCTTTGTCACTGTGCTTCTCTTCTCTGTTCCATTTTTGTTGTTATCCCTAGCCTGTCATTAATAAATTTAATGTGTCTTTCATTATAATTAGGACTGCTCTCCTGTGTTGCCTTTTTGCTAGTTAGATCTGTGCCTGTTTTTCTCACATACAGAAACCTTTGTCTCTTATGTTACAGAAACTTCTTTTACTTGACATTATCTCAGTTGTCTCTGCCTCTTAAGTACCATTTTCCCTGTTAGCTTTTAGATTTATCTCCATGGACAAGAAGCACACAATTTTTTCAGCTGTGCGACTCCTGCAATGGGCTGCACTATAATCCCCAAGATGTCACTTGGCACTGCATGGTTGAAACTTTCAATAGTGCTCCTTCAAAAGAGCAGAACTGCTTTACTTTATAAAACAAACTACTGGGTTTAAGTGAGGCCTTCTTAGGGAAGGCCACAACATCATTTATCAAAAAAATTAATTCATGATCTGTATGTAGTTTCTTGCATAAAAGATGAACATGAAATTAAATAACCCAGACCTAAATTTTTTACAGATTTTTATAGGATCTCACTGACATCTTTGGGGATATAAAGTGCCTACTGTCCCTATCCTTCCCCACATACATTCTCTCTTGGACACCCAGTTCATATAACTAGCATGTTGTTGGTATATTTCTCATGTCTCTGTTCCTGGCATGTATAGTGTGTATCCTCAACTGTACTTTGCATTGAATGCTAACATCTTTCCTAGCAGTAAGGAATAAGAGTCTGGCCATTATAGAACTATTATTATTTTTCATATTTTTAGTACCTCCTTTTGCCTAGAAACTTCCTAAATAGCTTGTCACCTGATATACAAAGGGATAGAAGACTTCCATTGAAAAAGCATAGGCCTCTGTTTTAGGCTGTTATTCCCTGCCCTATTTTGTCTCATGGAAAGAAGGCCTCAATTTCAAATTTTTTTTTTCTTTCTTTCTTTTTTTTTTTTTTTTTTTTTTTTTTTTTTTTTTTTTTTTTTTCTGGTTACATGTGCTTAAAAGTAATTTATGCTCTTACTAGTACAGGTTAATGAGTTTCTGCACCCTGACTTTATGGTCTCAAATTATATCTTCCTCAACAATTCCTTCTCTTGTTAATAGGATGTCAAGAGCTGTGGTTTGTAGTCTATAGCTTCCTCTAGTACATAGATCAGCTCAAGCTGGATATCCACGGACATTCAAACCTGTCAACCAGTTTAGCAAAACCTGTCAAGAGGGCTGGACCTCAACTAATGAGCATTCCACAAGCTATTCTTAATACTACACACAGCCACAACTCTGTCCTGGATACACCTGATTGTCAAGTTCCATCTTTAGTAATGCGTACTCACTTTAGTGCGGACAGTGCCGATCATTGAAAACTCTCAGTTCATAATGCAGCTAACTTTTTTCATAACTTTTGATCATTTCACGTATGTAGTTTCTGCCATTCAAGAGTCCACACAAGGAAACTGATACCAATACCTTCTTAGGTGGTTTTTTTCCTGCTGAGAATGGATTTGGAATTTTTTATCTGGGATCACTTATGTGTTTCTTTTATGTGGCTGTTCATTTTTTAATCCAGTTCTGCTGCACTTGATGATTCATTCTCATTCAGACAACATTGTAGAACATATGCCTATGAATGATTAAACTTTACAGGACTTTTTCTGGTTCTTTTGGGGAGTGGTTGAGAATACTGGAAGGACAGGATCATTTCTGCACTGAGCTTTGAGTAAAGTCTTCCTCTCCCATCATAGACAGGAACCTTTAGTCTCTATCAGTGACAAGATAGAGGGACAGTTTCTCTCAGAGTTTAGGCAGACTGATCCTGAGCCAATAGAAGCAAACAAGGAGAAAGAAAATCAAAACAAGATGACAACAAAAACTTGTCCAAACCCCAGAAGAAGACATAAAACATTATTTCAAATTTGGTAAGTTTCTTAATACTGGAAAATTTTAACTGGAAGCGGGATTGCACAAAGTGATCCATACAATCCAGAAAGAAAAAGTATTAAACCCCAAAATATGGAATTTAATATTTCTGAGGTTGTATTTAGAAGTATATATTTAGAATATATCCTTATATATTGACAGCAGATGTTAATAGAACAGTTTTTTTATTATTTCATAAAGTATAGTGGAAAATATTCTCTTCAATATTTGTTTGTCTATACAACTGGCCAAACTAGTTCATTAGTGTAGCTGAGGAATGGTAACAAAAATTAATGGACTAATATATTCAGCAAATATTTTTGCATATTAAATTGCCTCTAATCAAAATAATTATCCCTAAATTCCATTAAATAAGTGCCTCTTTTTTACTCAGTCATTTTAACCTGAACTCTAGTAGGAAAAGTTAAATAAAACCTACAGTTTTCTCTATTTTTAAGTCCCTTGACTATTTCTCTCGCTAGGCATTAAACGCAAGTTTCAGCTCATGAATGTTAGCAATTAGTTTGGTATTTCATTTCCCTTATTCTGATTCAGGTAACATGTAAACAAGTTTAAAAGCCTCTTTTAGAATTTATTCTTAAATATTCCACTCCACAACTAGTAAGATTCAGATCAAACCTAATTTCAAGTCTTAATTATTTTGAGATATTCACTTGAATTGTGTGGTTATTTTGTAGGATTGTTTTAAGTTTGTAAAGCCTGATCAAGCTCCCGTAACTCTGATTGATAAGTGTTTCTCAATATAGAAACATACTAAAACACCACAAGCCAGAGAAAAAGAAAGAGCTTATTCAAACTTTTGGAGAAGCTGCAATTTAAAAGTGGAGCAATGCAATTTACAATACAAATATTTTTCTGTTAGTCTCACTAAACATTACAGTAAAACTTATTTTTATGGTACTATCTTTATAGAAAAACAATTTACTGTAGTATAACTAATGTAACATAATTAATGGGACACAAAGTTCTCAGTATGGGTGTGAATGCTAAAAGTATTGTGAAAAATGTTCTACATAATGATTTGTGGTATATTTAGTAAAATTTCATTAGTGTGCATATATTTCACCAGAATTATCTGCATAACTAAAAGCCCCTAAGTACCTATAGACATGATCAACTGTGATACCTTTAGTGAATTAAGTGAAAAACCATATTTAAGTAGCATTGAAGACTTGGCCAGAATCTGCCAAAAGACAGAAGGTCTGAACACGAAGAACATATAAGAAGATGATTCTTCTTATGTCACCCTAAGGGCGGTGCAAATGAACTTCCTAATAGAGACATTTAAAAAGGATTGTGATCTAGCCTCTATTCTTCTTCATTCATAGTATATTGTATCAAATGCAGAAATTCAAATGTGCAGAAGAAATATTTGCAATTAGATAAGAAACTAATGCAAGAAAACTCTTGATTGTGACCAATGCCCTTGGATAGAACTGAAACTTGAATTCTGAATCACATTATTATGCCTGGCATTATTTAATCCTAGTTGAATTAGCAAAAAATGGAAAAGAAAGTGCATTTTTGCATTACTTATCGTGTTTTTGTCTACCAATCCAGAAATTACATGATTCATTTTGATTTATGAATGTTACAGATATAATAGGCTAAACTGCTCTTTTGTGTAATACAATTTTCATAACCTTCATTAGGATTTTTTGTAAAACTAGAAGGAGGAAAGAGATGGGATTAATTTCTGAAGTGCTTGTGCTGATTTTTAAACCTTTGTCTTAGGTCTGTATCTATTTATTAGAATGACTGATAATTCATGCCATTCTCAAATCTAGTAATTTACATTCTCTACAGAGAATGGTAAAATTCCCCTCTTTACTGAATTCTTCTGGGATTTCTTAAACAAAAAGATCAGATGTCAGCCAAAAACTCTCAATATTTCTATTTTATATCTTCCTATTCTAATGGTAATACTAGTACTGGAGCTGTTGTCACAGGAGAATAATACCATAATGTCTTGGAAAGCCTCTGGCACTGTTCTCTGTGTAATGAATTTATAAAATAAATTACACCTTTTAAAATTACTTGACTCATCAGGATGTTGTATCAGATACACTTAATGTCAGCATTTTTTGCATGCTCTGATATCAATGTTAACATAATCATGTATCACGTATCACATATCCTATTGTTATTGCAAATGGAAAGAAAATTACTTTTGAAAACATATTTATAACAAAAAATGTATTAAAAACAAAAGAAAATATATAAAAATCAAAACAGAACATCTTCAGGAATGGCTTAAGTTGAAATAAGCTTCTGGAGTTACACAATCCACTTGTAGGTAACAGGGACTTTTTATGCACAGAACATAATAATGCAGGGAGTATTAGAACCCTTGTGCACCTCTAATGAAGCAAGAATGATATTATCATGCTGTTTTACAAGGCAATAATCCACTTCTGTTCTCTATAACATAAAATGCAAAATGTAGCTTGTCCAGTATTTCAAATAAACCCTTGTGAGGGTTCTAATAGCATTATTATTAGTATTTTAAGAAAAGTTTTGTTTGCTTTTTGGTTTAGTTTTTGTTTTTTTTTTTTTTTTTTAAATAATGTTTTATAAAACAAACAATTAACAAGATAAATGAATGGCAAATCATGCAAAAAGAAAAATCAGTGAATTAAAAGGAATGGTACTTATTTGTAAGGAGATTTTACCACTCTCAGGGGTGAATGAACAGATGAGGTGTAGCAAATGAAAAGTTGTAATAGGAATAAAATTTGCAGCATGCAGGTTATTTTAAAATATTTCTCTGACAAAAGATTGCAAGTCTCAGAATCCTTATGCCAACTATTCAATCATGAAAGCTTTCCACAAGGATTGAATAGTCTGACTATTGAAGGAATATTGATTCATGAGACCATTTGAGTATATTTATCTTCTTCCTTCTTACTAGTTACTTATTTCTCTAAAAAACCCCACAACATTTCAAAACTTTAAAGTTTGGTAGAATGGGATTGCAAAATTTAAAATGGAATTCATGAGTAAAATGGTATTTTCTGTCCGAGTGAGAAAAACTGTGTTTCCTGTAGTCAGAAAGCAAGACTAAACAGACCACTGACAATATTGGCCAGCAATTACTATTCCTTCATTGTTGAACAGTTTCCCAAGAAAAACAGCAACTACAAAATCTTCATAATGTAAAAAAGGCTTCAGTAAGACAGAATACTAGAAAACATGCTATACTGACAAAAACTACATTGATTAAAAAATGAGAAGAACAAATACAGCATTGATGAAAAACTGAGTCTGAATTGGCAGGTAAGGTAGACAAGATGAATTATTATTTTTTTCTTTGATGTGAAAGTTATTATTTTGGCAATCTAAAAACCTTGGGGAGTAAGTGTAGAAAGCATTTCAATACATATACTTTTTTTCCTTAATTGCAGAATGGAGTGTATTAATGGAACTAGGGCATATGCTCTGATCATACACTCCTGCATGTTTATGTACATTTTGAAGAGTCTTTTGTAGCTTTAAAACAAACAGTAATTTTTATCTGTTTTAAAATGACCATTTCACATCGGCAAAGTTTATTGAGTTCTGTTTGTCTGAAGCCACTTTGTTCTCTACGCTTTTACCCTCTGTGTACAAAGAATGCAATAAAGGAATAAATGCACCCATAAATACACCCACCTTCATTCAGTATATTTTCAAGAGTCTTAAAAGGAAGGCAAAAAGAAGAGACATGTTCTACATAGCATTTCTGTAAAGCCAGCAAAACTGAGCAGGGTATTTGAGTGGAAAACTGATTCCTAACAGCAAGTGTCTCATGAGGTAAGCTTTTCTGAGGAAGACCCAGCAGGAATACTTCCGCTCATCACATCTTTAACAGTGTGCTATGGGCAAGACACAAGGAGAAGCAGCACTTCACAGTCTTCCTCCAGCCTAAGAGTGAATTCCACTAATGAATGTCATGGAATTATATAATAATATATCCTTCAAAGGTTTCAGTTTCATTTGTTTCTTAAATATCCAAATAGCTTGATATTCCTTGTGAAGTCTTTCCTGGGATTCTATTTTCCAAATATTTCTTTCACTAATTCCCTTAGAAAGGTTCCTTTGCTTTTTAAGAACTATGAAAACAAGGCCCACCTGACATATGAAGCAGGGTGAATTTAGAAATACTTGTGTCCATGGATCTCAGCCACAATTACAGCTCATACCATTTTACAAAGAAATAAACTAATCTGAATTGGAGAAAACATGTTCTTTGTTACAAACCCCCCAAAATCCATGAAATTTAGTTCCCCAGACATAATCAGCATCAGTTATCAAAAATAATTTATATTTTAATCACTCATAGATTATCTATTCATTTTACTCCCATTTCATTCTCCTAGCAAAGTAATTAGACATAAATTATAGCTGGGAATATGTTTTCAAATTTTGATTTCATTATCTAATTGACTTTTTTTTCCTTTCTCTTGATGTAATTTTGTGCTGGTTTCAGCTGAGGTAAGGTTACTTTTCTTCACAGTGGATGTTATGGGCTGAACAGAGGGTTGATAATAGACAGATGTTTTTGTTACTGCTGAGCAAGGCTAGCATAGAGCCAAAGCCTTTTCTCCTTCTTGTACTGCCCTGCTGGAAGTTGGGGGTGCATGGGAGGCTGGGAGGAGACACAGCCAGGACAGGTGACCCCAACTGACCAAAGGGATATTCCAGACCATGTGGCATGATGTCAATATGTAAAGTGTGGAGAAGAAAGAGAAAGTGGGGGGGATATTTGCAGTGATGGCATTTGTCTTCCCAAGTCATCACTGCACATGATGGGGCCCTGCTCTGCGGTGGCTACCTGCCACAGCCACGGGCGGATGGAATGCGCCCTCTAGCACTGCTCATATAAGGCCAGGTAACCACCACAAGACTGGGCACCCAGAGGAATGTCTCTGGCCACCCTGGTAGTGCTAAGTGCTGCGGTGTGGGTTATGCAACTTATGTAGCCGAAACACACTGGAAGATGAAGAGATGAAAGAATGGACAGTCGTTTGCATGCCCAAAAACTCTTTATTCCCCCAGATGGGGCAGGAACAAAGTTCTTCTCGGAGCGGGAGCAGGGACAAGTGTCAGTCAAATCAAGGGTTACAGCAACTTAAATAGGGAGTGGGCGGACAGGGGTGTAAACCTGTCTCGTCCAATAGAGGCAAACTATGAGGGGATTACATAAACCATAACAACCAATGACAGTATGACAGTGGTGGCTACAAAATCAGGGAACAAATGGACAAGCCAAACTCGGGGGATTGACACAGAAAATTCTGGAAGAAATTGGGGCTGGTTACAGGATTGACAACTAGAGGGGTGTTAACAAACTCTGAGTGGCAGAACCAAACAAGGAAAAGCAGGGAGGAGTGAGGAGATTGACAGTTATCTGGGGAGCCAAGTGACGGGAACTTTTCAGGTAAACAACTTGGATCGAACCAGTTGTGAGGGAAGGAAATGGGGGGATACAAGGAACATACCATCTCGATCTAACTAACATTAATAAAATAACTACCTAAATCCAACCCTTATGAACATAAAAACACACCACAACACTGCTCTTCTGGAGATGGCTAAACACCTGCCTGCCTATGGGAAGCAGTGAATTAATTCCTGGTTTTGCTGTGCTTTTGGGCATTTTTTTCCCTACTAAAATGTCTTTTAGGTCATCTCATGAGTTTTCTTCCCTTTTCCTTCTGATTCTCTCCCCAGTTCTGCTGATGGGAGAGTAAGTGAATGGCTGCATGGGGCTTGGCTCCTGGCTGGAGTTAAACTATAGCAAACTGTTACAGAAATGTCATTGTCAACTTTGACCACAACACCAACAGTAGACAGTGGGATTACAAGTTACTCCCGAAATCTTTCTAAAAGTGAGGTTTTGCAAAGCCTGAATGCTCATGTGCACGAACAATTTTGAATGTTCAAACGGTCTTTCTGACTGGCATTTTCTATTTCTTCCCATATAATTTCTTTGAATTACAAGGTGTCTGGTTATGCACTCACCAAAAATCTTCCATTGGTTTAGTTGGTCATAACACATAGGTGCAGAGCCTTGTAATAGCGAAAAGATGTCCAGTGAAGATAATTTTTCTACAATATCAACATATATGTTGCTGGAAAAGGTCACCTCTGCCTGACTATACAACTTGCTTTCATTTCAGAAATATTTTTCTTTAAATGTCTGACACTCACTGAATAGGAAAGCTAAACTCTAAATTCTTTATGTGATGAACACTTTTATTTTTTATGTTGTTACCCAAATGCTCTTCTTTCTAGGAATTTCTTCAAGCTCCATGAGCCACTGCCAAGGGACATACATAGATAGATACCCATAGATTGTATTCTGTACCACATCAAGTACATGTCTCAATAGTTCTACAACCTCTGTCTCCAAAACACTGTAATTGTGGTAAATCATAAAAGTAAGGAACAGCTTGCTAGAACAGGAAAAAAATGGGCATATTAATGCTTCTTCTAGTCAAAAAGGGTATATCTGAGCAACTTCTATTCCCATAAACCGTATCTTAACTTTGTAGAACTAATTTTAAAACTTAAAAAAAAGAAAGAGCACCCTTTTCTTTTTATGTTTGATTATAATGAACTTACAGTTCTTGTAATGCATTGGATGTTTACATTTAATTTTGAGGCAGACAATTTACTTCAGGATCAAATTATGCAATTTCAGTAGGAATTCTTATAATTGTAAAGCCATGGGTTTCAGACTTTTTGTCAAATTCCAAATAGCTTATGCAGTCACTTATTCTAGAAGAAGGGTAAAACTTCATAGTTCTTGTAAAAATGAAAATTAAGTAGCTTCTTTTTAAAGCAAATTAGTTCTAATATTTTATAGGTGCACTACGCTGCTATTATTAATAATAGCAACATCTTTCTTACTGAGAAAAAAATAAAAACTCCATCTTCTCTCAAAGATAAAAAAGGTAAGTTATTTCCAAATAATTTTCAGTTTCTGAGAATGTTCTAAGAACAGGTCATGAAGTTCCCAATTCTCATAAATTGTTCTGAAAAGAACTTATGTCTCTTAAACCTAAGAAACATCACTTTAATACTATGGGCTAAAATATCTGAATAAGAGCATTAAAGTAAATGTGAATGAGTTTTCACATGTATTTATGTATTTTATTTTTATTTTTTGTGACCACATCAGTTTACACTTGTCAAGGTGTTATTTATTCTTCAGATTTAAGATATAATATTTTTATGCTTTTACCAATATAAAATTATGAATTTATTTTCTCAAAATTAATGTAAGGTGTTTAACTTAGGGAAATTAAGGAAATATTCAGAGTCTTAACATAGGAAAAAATTAGAGAATACTGCCACAGAGTTTCAGCACTCCAATGTTCTGAACCTGCAGTCATCAAAATGTATTGGTTATATCTAAAACAATAAGTCCAACATGAAGAGAAGATTTTGGTGAAGAGAGTATTGCTGTCTTCAGGTAAGAGAGAAGACAGGGCAAGTCTCACCATAGGTGCACAGTGACGGGTCAAAGAAAATAAAACATTCAGATTTGATACAATGACTTTTTCATTATCTTTTCCTTTTCTTTCCTTTCTTCCTTCTTCCTTCTTCCTTCTTCTTTTTCCTTTCCCTTTCTTTCTCTTTTATTTCCCTTTTTTCCTTTTTTTTTAAACTTTTTTTTTTCCTTTCCCCTCCCCCCCTCATCCACCCCCTAGAGGCAATCAAATGCTAATAGCCCTCCTTTAGAAGGATCTGGACTAGAAAGCCTATAGTATATATTCCAACATCACCTATTCTGAAGTGATATCCTTTCATGGTACCTCTGTAGCAGTACAAGCAGTAGTGAGATGGAATTGTCCAAGAGGCCTTTTCACTGATGTTTATCACTGACTTGGTCTTTCTGGTATTAAACAGAGTCCTTATTAAAACAGAAGAATTCATTGCAGCTGAAGAAAATGAATACAGATAATTCAACAGTGAAAAAAAATTAAGCAAAAACAAAGCTACAAAAAAGCAAAATAAGAAAGAGTAAGAAAACTTTAATTGTAAGCACTCACAAGATAGGACTGTTTTTAAATGGGAAAAAGACTACTAATATTTTCAAATATTAAAAGACAGAACAAAATTTAAGTCAAGTTTTAGATAAAATCTAACAAAAGTTAGAAAAAGAAAAGGTCAGAAAGCAAAATTGTTTGCCAAAATGACTAAAATATTTTAGGGAAAAGAAAATAAGGACATTGATACTTGAGATAACTGGTTGAAGGATTTGAAGATGAAGTATATACTACTGGAATCCAGTTTAATACCTGGTTAAAAATTACTGGAGATGATTGCAGCCAGTCTGCACAAGCTTTCATGTTTACAGGGATGAAATGGTTTATTAAATGTTTACTACCATGTATACATATATATACATATGTATATATGTGTGTGTGTGTATATATATATATATACACAAAACCATATGTAATCCTCTGATGTGAACACCATATTCACATACAGAACATACAGTATGCAGAAAGCTCAATAAAGAAAGGAACTGCTAATATTTTCAGATTCTGCTATGACATTAAAAGCTTGCTTCTCTTTGTGATAAAAGTATAAAGTAACAAGAATCAAGGCAGAGCAGCTGATTTATGCAGCTGCTACAGCAAGTGCTTCAATCACATTTATTCATTGTTTTACAGCAATTCACATGTGGATAACATTGAGATTTACATGCTGAACTGCCAGTTTTTAGGGTTTTTTCAGCTTATGAATATCTAATATGAATTTAAGACCTTTCAAAAAATGTAATTATTTTCCACAGAATGATAGATTATATAGATGGTATTATATTAAAAACTTCATATACCAATTCAAATAGCAGCTCTAACTGTTTTAACTAATTTGGTTTTGCTTCAAGACTTAGAATGCCCCATAAAATCATTGTTGGAAAATTAAAAAAAAAAAAAAGAGCGAGAGAAAAGAAAAAATAGAGGAAATAAATTCCTAGCAATGAAGAGGTCAGGAACAAAGTAAAGCAGCTACAGCTGTACAAAAGAACACTGTGACAAAACAAAGAAGATCTATGTTATTAAAATATTTTAAATCCTTAACAGCCCAAATACTGCACAGATTTTTCAAACAAAGCAAAGGAAGTCCAGTTTGACCCATATTATAGAAGATCATATTCCCTAGCATGGTGTTTTTAAATTGCATTTAAAAGTTAAGAAAGAAAATAGTTTTTCAAACATTGTGGACAAATGTCTTGCAAAAGTATCTGTATCTTGGCACTAATATAAATCTCAGTATACGCTGTTTTACAGCATCTGATATTGTGGTCAAAGGAACTTCTGTAGCATCAAAATTTCACTTGATTATGTAATTAAATGTAAGCTGGCAAAAATAACTGTTGACTAAGCAGAGTACCATATATGAATAGCCACACTCATTGTGCAATTCAAAAAATCATATAGCCATCGCACTTCTAATTGATTTTTGTCAATGTGTTATGTCTCTCAGCATCAGAGACAAGTCTCTGTGTAGCTGTGACATTTTTGACCTTAAATTCTTTATTTTGAGAGTAGCTCAAAATACTATTTTTATGTTAGCCAGAACATGTGTTAGTGTATAATCCAAATCATAATGTGTTGGAGGACAACATATTTTCCAAAAGTAGCGGAAAGTGCACTGAAAATACACGGAAAGTTGCAGGAGATGTAGAGACAATGAACCTTCCTCTTTTATGAACCTTCCTTTTTTAAAGGGTATTTCTACAACACTTCCATAAAAAAATCTTAATATAATAGTAGTATAGAATTGGAGTATGAAGATAATGGAGTCCAATAGCTCTTCATATTGTCACACCACACACATCTGCCAAAAACAGACGCATATTCTACCTCACCCATAAACAAAAACATGCAAGTGTCGAGTACAATGAACATTAGAGACTACAACACAGAGAAGATAAGAGTAATTTTCTGCTTAGATTTTGCAACTGTTCATGGTCTTTTTACTCCTTATTTTTTGATTATTAGGTTAACATTTAGCACATTGGCTATAGTTTAAACTTCTGATATTGTTTCCAAAAGCTTATGTTCATTAGGAAAGTGTTACAATTGCTATTTCAATATTTCACTCAAATAAGTATTAGCAGTAAATTAAAACATAGTTGATTTTCAAGTTAATGCGGAATTGTTTATACCTGAGAGGGGTTTATGTGATTTAAAGCTCATCTAATTTTGCTATCATGTACTTTACCACTAAGATTGATTTAAAAAAGGAGTGCCTTGGGCAAATTTAACAGTCAAGTGAAGACAGACAGAGGTGATTTGTACCATGTCTCAAGTAGTTTTGAGCTGACACTGAATAAATCTGTCTTTTAACATTTAATGATCTTTTTTTTTTTTCTGTGCTTAAATACTCTGTAACTGAATCACCACACAATGGCACACTTAAATAACCTTTCTAGACTCGGCTGCTTCAAGAGAAAAGGTGAAAGAAGTACAGCTATTTAAATGCTGTGAAGATAATTTGAAGAAACAATTCATTGCTCATTTCTTTGTATCAAGTTCATGATTGGAATATGATCTTTTTCTACTTTCACTGCAAGTTTTGCTGGCATGTATTTTTTATTTTGCCCTTATTATCATGCATGTTGGAGCACCATTGACTAATAAGCAGTCAAGAGGAGTTTCAAATATTAGTAGGATATATAGAGTTTTGAGAGTGAGCTTGAAGAAGCCAAAGGGAAGTTCTAGAAAGTTATCAAAAGACCAAAAAAAAAAATAGAAGGAAAAAATTATAATAAATAAGTTATATTAAAAATTCAAAAAGCAGCTAGATTTCAATAGATAATGACTAGAGCTAGTGTAAATTCTGGCTGATTTTCAACGATGTGCGCTGGTTTGTCAGCCTTGCTCAAGCTATGGAGTCACAGAACTACGCATTTATCTGTATATTTGGATAGCGTACAAACAACTACTAAGGCCCTGTGTGATGCTCTAGGATTGATTGGATAATACATACCTATCTCTGAAGCTGGATATCATTATGTCTTTGTTCCTGAGAAGATTGACAGCTCCCTCTGCTGTTCTAATCTTGAGGTGAACAAAGTCTTTCTAATTTTTCTGCAGACAGACATATTTCTGCAATATGTCAATTAATGGCTATAAGACTGATATGCTTTCAAACACTGTCTGGCATTTAAATGCCTGATGGCACCTTTAAGACACTTGCTTGGACAACCAATCTATTTCAAAGCACAACCTGATTGTGTTATTAAAGCAAGGTATGAGAATCGAAACCTTTAATATTTTGTCTCTGATTACTTGCTTTTTGGTTTTTTTCCACCAAGATTTCTATTTCTGTTTGTATAGATCTGGTTTATTTACCACAGATGCAGACTTATGAAAGCTATGCTGCTTGGCAGTTGAGTCTGACCAAAGGAACTGATATTAAAGCAGTGCATAGATGCCATAACATGCTACTCAACATTTTCCTTAAATACAGAAATATCTTCCTACTTTTCTCTGATTTTTATGTCTGCTTCACCATGTTTTTTCTTTTAAATACTTTTTAATTCATGAAGTTAAATTGGTAAACAAAGTGTCTCCACTTAATTTTTCTTATTTTAGATGTCATTTGATCATTCTTTATGATGAAATGTATAGCGTAGATTAGACAATATGCTCCACAAAAAATAAAAAGCAGAAAAAGAGGGTGAGCGATGCTTGTTCTTTAGCATGATGCTTAAGCAGTAATGATACATGCCTAAATTTCTCAAGCTGCAATTATCTATGAAAATTCAGATAGTACTGAGAAAAACAAAGTCCATGTAGTGATTGGTAATTTCTTTATTCTAACAAGTCCAGTGCAAAGAATAACAGTATGAATATAAATTTTGTCTGTTGACAAATTCAATGTATGATTTTTTCCTTATCAAACTCATATATAATTATACATAGTCTGAAAGTTATTAAAGTACTCAGCAGACACAGTACATTTATATTACTGCTCTACACATGATATATTTGCTGTGTAAATGTTTTGTACTAAGATTTCTTGTACAGAAGTTTTCAAGTAAAACCTGCTTCTTCTCTAAAAAACTCAAGATACAGGTCAACATTTACAAAAAGTATTGTCTGAACAATCCTTTTTATGGTCTAGTTTGTCCTTTCTTTTCCTTATCTTGCAGAATCCTTCATGGCATTGACCATAAAAGAAAAATAAGTTAATACAACTAAGAACCATTAAAATTTATATGAGCTTTTTACTTTCGTGAAACTAAAAAGGCAGAACATTAACATAAAATTCTGCAGACACACGAAGGGATTACCACTTTCCTGTCTTATAGTCTTAGTCAATGAGTATATCTGGCAGTATATCCATTTAAAATATCAATAATTTTAAGTTTTTGATCATTGTCCAAAGCATTTCATGTTATTTGAAACATTATAGGAAATTTCAAATTTTTCTTTTTTTCTGTTAGAGATGTAAACTGAGCATTTATGGGCTGTAATATGTTAACTTCACCATTCTGTTTCAACAGTGACTTCTACAAACGAGATATTTTGTCACTTAGAGGGAATGACAAAAAATGTTCCTTCTGACACCCTGGAGGGTTGGTCTCTCTGCTTGCTTTCTTGTGACCCACTACAGATAGGGTCACCAGAAGAAAGTAATATTAAATCTTTTAAAGATTTGTCTGCTGCCTTGGACATTCCAACTTTTGAAGGATATTTATGGGCAAGCTCTGTATTTATTGAAGATATTTTTCCCCCAAGCACAAGTACTGTTTACCAAGCAGGTGTTCTCAGTACTACTGCATCTCAATGATGTCTTAGCAGAAATGCTAAGTTAGTTTTCATATTTAATGTAATTGTCTCTTTCCTAGAGCAAAAGGATAATGAGTGAAAGCCAAAATCTTTTGCCATTATGTATTGCAAAAGGAAGAGATATTACAATTATGATTAAACCAGAGCAGTTCTAATTTAATGAAAAAAAGTTGTTGCTTTTTTCATCAATGGTGGTACTGCACAAACTCCCTTCCATGCTTTAGTATTTTGGAGACATCTCTTGTATAGAACTGTGCAGTGTAAACTCAGGCTGCAGACTGGCTCAGTGCTGAACCACTGCCTGATTCAATTAGATCAATGTGTTGCATATTCAGCCGACTGAAAATGCTGTCAATGTGGTGCTGTATCTCTGAAATTTTTTCCCAAATTTTAATTGATAATTTATTAAGTTGATGCTGTGCTGTTACAGCTTGTGTTAGACTTTACTATTGCTTTACACTGCCCATGGTAAAATGTCTATTTCCTTAAAAGGAAAGGAAAACACACAAAGATCTCTTCTACTCTCTATTTCGCTGTATGATGAATTCAAATTTTACACTGCTTTCTACAGTTTAGCAGTAAGTTTGGTTTTTTTCCCTGTTGTAGCCTCCGTAGTTCTCACAGCACTAGACAAGTTATGATGTGCTTCTATTCAATGAATACCTATTTACCCAATGATACTGAGTGAACCAAAAGTGAGAGAATTATGCTTTCAGATGTGTCCCCTGTACCCCAAAATGCACCCCTCTACTTTGAATTGTCTATTCTAACATCTGGTTCTGCTTACTCTGTTTTTGAATTACCTAATATTTTCAGAGTAGAAATATCTCTCCGTTCCCCCTTTTCAATATTATGTCTCATTCTACTAGACAATTTTACATGCCTTTTCCTTTTCTACAGTGAGATTAACTTGGGCTTTCTTTTTTTCATTAATAAGGCTCTGTATAGTATTTTTTAACTAGGCATTGTTAGCAAATACTTTCTTCTCTTAAGTATAAATTTGAAGCAACAAATACTTTCAGTCAACACCAGTTTGTATCCATAGTTTACCATTATTCCTGTGTCATTATTGCGGGATTATCCTGATTTCTATTCTGTATTGTAACTCTCATTAAGCCTTAGGGTCACCATAAGCTTCCCATTAATCATGCTTTTACAAGAACTTAACAAATCTTCTTTAATTTGTATCTGGTTCAGTTTTATAAAATGAGAGGTGACCAGTTATACATATGCAGTGTTGAAACCTTTGCAACTCTTTATTAATATAAATTCATTTGAAGCCATAGTTCATTTGAGATCTCCAGCAAAGACATCATGTAAATGCAAATGGTGACAACTGCAGTATATAGCATCAGTATTTGAATTTTTCAGCCATTTGTTTCTAATTTAAAGAAATATATTAAACCAAGGTTATACAAAAATTGTTCTCTAGACAGTGTGCTTTTCTTTAAATGGAAGGGTGTTTCAAAATTCCCTGAATAAAACAGACCTACATTTATAGTCTCTTCTAACACAGAGAAGTGTGTGCACGTATGCATTATAATTCTTGTCCTACTTTCCCTAACACCTCTATTCAAAGTTGCAACATTATCTTCACTGTTTTCCTCCCATTTGCCTATTGTCCTGGGTACAGAGACAAGGCAGTGGAGTTTTCAGTGGTGTTTATTCAAAACCATTATTCAAAAACCATGAGCGTGGTGCAGGGTGGAAAGGTGCCCAGGAAGAGGGCAGTTTCCAGGCGACTACATGGACCCTGGAAACAGAACCTTACCTTTTACTCCATTCATAGAAAGAGAGTGATGCAATGACCCTTTCAAAACAGGGAATGGAAATACAGAGGACCTCCTCTGTTCTCTGTGGGCTCCCAAGGGGGTCACCAGGGGGTCTCTGTGCCATAATCCTGGAAATGACATTTTGCAATCTGGAGCTGCTTCACAGCAAATTTCACAACACATTTGCCACTTGCTTTTTGCCACTTGCAGGGAGGAGAGGGAGAGGGAGAGGGAGAGGGAGAGGGAGAGGGAGAGGGACAGGGACAGGGACAGGGAAAGGGAGAGGGAGAGGGAGAGGGACAGGGACAGGGACAGGGACAGGGACAGGGACAGGGACAGGGACAGGAACAGGAAAAGGGATAGGGTGAGGGAGGAGAAACTGCCCAAAGCCCACGTTTTTGTTGCTGCACCATGGAGAAGGAGAGCCCCTGAACCCACACCACTGTCATAGGAGTCAGCATTTTGGCAGCACAACCCCCCCCCCCCCCACCCCCCGATTCAAACAAAGTAGATCTGCAGGTTTTGTTTTGTCCTCTTTCTTTTCCTGTTTTTCCTGGGGCAGGGGAGGGCTGAAGCAGACATCTTGTCTTTGTTCTCCTGGGCCATGAGGAACTGCCTGGGAATAGCAGTCATCCTGGTTTTGTTCTAAGAGCAGGTGGGCTGCCCAGGAGGCAGAGGCCGTTTTGTCTTTGTTCCAGGGGCTCTGCACAATGCCTTGCTTTTATAGGCTAAACCATTTCCTTCTTTTGTACAAGTTTCTTTTCATTGTTGTGTTTACTGCTGTTTTAGGTTTACCTTATTATGGTAAAATTGATACTCCAATGTTTTAATCTCTTGTAGTTTCCCCCACCTATTTTTTTAAATATAATTTTCCCCCCTCTTGGTGATGAGGGAAGGGAGGGGTTTAGGCAGTCTTAGCTTTCTCCCTGCTGTGAAACCATCACACCTACACAGAGATTAATATAAATATGATGCAAGAGCAGCCTTGAGGAAAGCAAAGCAACAGCTTAATAAACGATTGTTCTTCTAGGGGCAGAGGCATCTATAATTGGAATAAATGTGTAAGATAAGCATGGACGATAAATATAATTCTATCCAATGTCCCCCTTGGCAAGGAAAGGAGGCATTTTGACAGTTTTCTATCTACCTTACTTATAGGCCCAAGCCTGTAAGACTGCAACTCTCAGATTTTCCTAACATTTAATACTAATTCATAAATGTGGTTGCACCTCCTCCTTTGCCATTTCCTCATCAGGTATTTGGACTACAATTTTTTGGCAAACCTGTGGATGAAAACTATCTAGGCATAATCCATAAAAAAATCTATGAAGTACTCTTGTTTCACTGCTGGTCATAGCTCTGTACTGAAAACAAACAAACAAATAAAACCACCAACCAAAATCTAACAAAACAAACAAACAAACAAACAAACAAAACCAAACCACACACAAAAAAAACAAACAAACAAACAAACAAACAAACAAAAAAAACAGAAAAACAAACACAAAATCACAAAACCAAAAAAACCCCAAAGTAGGACTGGCCAAAAACTATGTTTATAGAGGTATCAATATGAACAGAGAGAATTTGTGAGAATATGCCAATTTGTAGTAGTCTGTGATTGTGTCATGAGAGACAACCCAAAAGTTTCTACATATATTACATTTTAAGAAAGTTGCCTATGGTAAAGTGTTTGCAAAACACTATATTAAATGAAGTCTCGTATTTCCTACAGCAAAAGACCATATGCCTAACTGCTGTAACGTTAATATGCGCTTACAAAGCAGAAAAAAGTGTATATATACAGGTGATATGGTGTACAAAAAAAATTTTTTTTGGATGGTCAACTAGGTATGTTGACAGTAGAAAAATTCACAGGGATGTAAGCTTTGTAATACTGTTATGAATGTCATATATATTTATATTACTAGATTAGGTGTGATGACTAGGAAGAAAAAATTACAGATTATGTGTTTGTCCCTTGTAAAATGTATTCCTTTTATATTTTACGGTTTTTAACTCTTACAGGAGTTGTCAATATTCTGTGACTTTTAGACTGACTAAAATAACAGGAATCCCATAATGATGGATCTTGCACTTTATTAAGTTTCTTAAAGATTGTATCTGCTTTCTTTAACAAAAATCTAAGGTAAATGAGGAGACAGAAGTAAAGACATCACAGATGTTGATGGAAAATGCCTGCCAGTGTCCCACATGTTTAATGGAGAAAAGACCCAGGAAAAATCTCCTGAAAAAATAACAAGGGAAAAAGGATGTTGACTAAGGAAATGATGGAAAGACATTTCAGAGAGATATCCAAATGTACCTAAGGAAAGACAGCTACAGACATGAAGTGTTAGGTGCCAAGACAGCGGGAAAATGTCTCTCAATAATAACGAGTCAGTGCAATGAATGGACAGGGGAAACAACTCTTCCAGTGACCCATTATTGTCACGATGCAGGTTAGTAGTGTAGAGAGCCTTCATGTTGCCTTCTGTTATGATTCACCACTTGGTAAATCACTTGGACAGGACACGACACAGTGAAGAAAACAGGGTTGAGGATGTGAATTATGATATCCCAAAGATTTCTTTTCAATATACTCAAACAACAAATGAAATCCTTCCAGGGTCTTAGTGACCTTTGGACTTTTTTTTTCCTCTCCTTCCTTTTCTAAAAAGCATTTCAAGATAGCAAGATAGCAAGTATGTGGAGGAAGGCTGATGTATTTATTTCAGGATCATATTGGTCCTTGTCAGAAAAGTATATTTAAGTGCTATCACTATACCCCTTCCTCTCTTTTTCATTTTCTATGAGATTAGGTTTTGTGAGATTAGGGTTAATTCATCCCATTCCCGCAGACTGTTAGCAGCAGAATCAAAACCAGATTTCAGAACTGATCTAGGCAAATAGATTAATTTTCAAAAGAGCTTTAGGAACATAAATGCTACTGATGAAAAAAAAATTTCTGATGATAAATAAACTTGTAAGTTCGTTTATAAGCTTTTGTAAGAATTCTGAGTTAATTTATAAACTTTTATAAGAATTCTGTGTTAAATTATATAAATGATAATGCTTTTTACTTTCTTCTTTCTTGTTATCCTAAGGTAATTCCAAGACTCTGTCTATGTGTAATTTATTAATTTGTATTAATTTCATAAAAATTTCTTCAATGTGTATTGAGTTAGCCAGAGACCGACAGAGATCCTGACATATGTCACTGATTTACAGTGGAAGAAACTTCAAAGAAAACTAAAGAAACATTAGATTTAACAACTATGCTCTGAACATGAAAAGCCAGGATATAAATAGGAGCAAAAGCTCTTAGTATAAGGAAAGGATTTATTTGGCTTAAAGAAAAATTAACAGTAATGGACATTGCCCAAAAGACATAGAAAAAGTAATATATTCCAGAGAAGAAACCATTAGCAGAAATGTTTTTGAATACTGAAAGTTGATTGGTTAATTTCTAAGTCTATAGTAATGTGGTTTAAAATTCAAGTATAATAATGACATACAAGCGATTTAATCTTTTATCAAGATTCAGCTTTGGAATTACTTGCCTCATATTTAATCTATCAGAAGTTACCTGAAGAGTTTATCAGGTTGCACTATGTTACTGTGGTCATAACACAAACTTTTAAGAGATCAACAGAGTATTCTTTAGAATATGTTATGTTTCCTTTCTATCTCCTGCAGGTAAAAAACAGCGTGTGTTGAATTTCTGATTGGAGAGTATCTTATCTCCCTTATCTGAGCAGAGGCATCCTTACTTGAGATAAGCATGAGGAATATTGCATGGTGAGTCCACTGAGATATCCAGCAGAAGAAGAAGAAGTAATAGAGAAGAAATACTTAACAGTTAGAATGTTAACAAACCTTACTGGACCTTTTTTATGCCTTCTGTTTGCAGAAGATTTGTCACAATTTCTACTCCTAATGTAGCTGAAGAACTGAAGTGTCAGAGTCCAGGACATCCCTCTGGCTGCCCTGGCTGTCTTGAGACCCTGGCAGGGCTCTCGGATGTTGCATTGCGGGTCTGGGTTTAGATTAGGGGTTCTGATCTATGTTAGCTAGCTGAGTGCTGTGTACCTCCACGCACCCCCCGTGTTTCCCCCTCCCCGTGGTGGTTCGCTTCAGGCTGCCTGCTATTGGAGCTTCCCCCTGTCACTCCTGTAACCTGTCCCATCCAGAGAATTCGGTGTCTGTCACCTTGATCCTGTGACCCCGTTCACCCCGGAGCCCAGGGTCTGTCCCTGCCATGTCCCCGTTGGGCGCTGTGGCCCACGTCATTGCCACGGCGCCTGTCCCCATTGGGCAGGGGAGGGCTCCTGCTCCCCTAGCTCCACCCCTGATAAAACCCCTTGCCTCCCTGGTACGGCCACCATTTCCTCCACACGGGTGCAGGAAGCGCAGGTCATGGCTTCTCTTCGCCACAACTCTCCACAGCCATTAAAGCCTTTCAGCTTCCCCTGTGGGTGAATTGGACATTCCTTCGCTCTTTACCAACATCCCTCGCATCTGGCAGTGGAAAGCCGGCCGGCCCACCTCCCCGGAGCGCACAGCACCCAGGAATGAGCAGCGAACCCGGTTACTGGAGGAAGGCAGTGCTGCTCCAGGTGCTAGAGCTGCCTGGAGCCAGGAGAAACAACACAGAGCCGCAAGTGACACCCAACAGTGGGGCCAGGGCCGGCGGCGCCGCCCACACAGATGGAGATCACCACGAAGCACCCGGAAGCCACACGGAGAGCCGCCGTTGCTGGCGCAGGGACATGCTGCTATCAGTGAGCGCCACCGCCAAGACGAGTGGGCACAGTCCGCGTGGAGAGCCGCTGCCACCACCACAGAGCTGTGCTGGAACAGTGCTTTGTGCTGGACTGAAAACGGGAGCGGAGACTTCCCAAAGTAAGTCAATGAATTCTCCACCACCCACAGGGAGGCACACGGTGCCTTCCCTGCGTGGGAGGGGAAGTGAAATTTTCACAGCCACGGAGAGCCAAAGAAGAGAAACTTCCCAGGACCGAGGACCCTGGTGGCAGCTTCTGTTTGCAGAGATTCCGGTTTGGTGAGTATTTAGCGGCGGGGGGGGGTACCCAGCTAATGCTCCCCTTCACGTGGGTGGGCTTTGCCACATTTCCAAGGGTACAGAACACCCAGTGTGCATTGTGAGCAGCGGCCACCGGGGTCTCCTGCACTTTTTGCAGTTTTTTTTTGCTTTTTCTGAACCAGGGGTGAGGTGGTGTGGGTAGAAATAGCATGGGGACCATGCTAACTACCCACCAGAAGGAATTCTATACCCTACTTAAGGGAATTCTACTGGTGAAGGGCCCCCTCCCCAAAAGTTCTTTTAAAAAGTTTGTATGGTGGCTCTACTTTTCCTTCCCACGTGTTTCCACGGAGGACGCTCACAGAACGTAGTTCTAGGAGTGGATAGGAGCAAAATTGGCAGAGGGGATCGAACACAGGGATCCCTCCATTAAATGTTGCTTTACCACTCTCCATTTGCTAATAGCGGAGGTTGTAAAAGTGGAGTCCGCGCGTGAAGTGAGCCGGGAAGGGAAAGAGCCATCAGACAAAACTGTTGTTTCCCCTGAACCCATTTCCCCACCTCCTTCTCTTACCCCTTCTTCCCCTAACCCGGGTGGGCAGGGGGGAGTACTCCGCCACTCTAAGGTGCAGGGCAGCTTCACAAATGTGGATGCTCCTGGCTCCCCCAAGCCCCCCCCAGCACCCCATTTTTTGATTCATTAAAGATGAGAAATAAGATGAAATAAGCAGGCTGGAGCCAGGCCAAAGAAACAAAGTTTATTGAAAACATGTCTTGCCTTTTGACTTAAGTGTTATGCCTCAGTCCAGTTGGTGACTTTAGGGGTGGGTTGTTTGATGCACTCTGGGTGGTGTGCAGGAGACAAAATAAACTCTCAGGAGGTATGCATATTCTCAGTTCAGTCAGAGAGAAAAGGAGAGATTTCTACCAGGCTGGGCCTGGGAAGGAGTTTCAAAGGAATGTAAATAATTCACTATCTCTCTTGTTGTTCTCTCTTGTTGTATGTGGCAGATATGTTCTGCCACCATGCGTCATTCACTGCGCACCAATGGTGTGAGATGTTTTTACTTTAAGACCAATGAAATTAGTCTGCACAATGTTCTCTATAAAAAGAGCAATGTGTTTGAAATAAATCAGTTGAATTCTGTTCTCGTCTTCTGAATTGGAGTCTCTCTGTTCCCGTCCTGCCTCAACAGCAACATAGAGGATCAATAACAAACTTTAGCTTGCAATCTTTAGAATATTAAGGTAAAATAAGATACTTGTCAAATTTTAAAACATCCAGAGTGGAGGCACTTCACAAACTTTAACTTAGCTAATTTAACTTGTCCGTCTTTAATTTATCCAGATATAACAAGGCACCTAATAAGGCATTGATTGGAATTTTTAGTCAGTCTTACAATATATCTTGAGAAGAAGTTAGGAAAAGAAAAAAATGAGAGAAAGAGAAAGAGAAAGAGAAAGAGAAAGAGAAAGAGAAAGATAGAAAGATGTCACCACCTGTGGATCTAGCAATGAGACTTGATTGTCACAACTTTGAAGCCATCCGTTGCTCAAAGTGATGGTCACAGTCTTTATCCATCCATGCTATATGAAACCCATGAAACACAAACTTTAATGGCTTAATATACACTCAGGCTAGATGGAATCTCCAGGTACTACCCCTGGCATGGAGAATTTTACGCTGCCTCATGCAACACTGTGGATCATCTGCAGTCCTCTGATGGAAGGCCCACAAATTATTCTGGGCGTGCTTGAGGGGTCTTTGATGATGTATGACACCTTCTAAAGCATGACAGCTGCCTCTTATGTGACTATCTGCATAGCCAAGCCAATTATATACATTTCTGTTTGTTCTGTTTACTGTTTTATAACTCTGTATCAAAAATGTCCCTAGCAGTCTTTCTTTCAACTGTAGTATCCTAGATTACTTAATTGTTCTTCATACAAAGCCACTCAATAATTCTGAGCATCTTCAATTTTTTGTCTGAAAATTTTTCAGTTCTACAAAGAATTTCTTGAAAGAGGATACAGGAGTTACACTCAGTATTCAAACGCCAACAAAAAAAGTAAAAACTATCACAATTAGGTCCTCTGTTATGTTTCCAATAATACTTCATTACACTGCCAAGATTTTTTATGTGACCATGGTAAAACAGAGATGGTCACTTCCTATAGAAAATGTTTATATTCCTTGGCAAATCCATTATGCTGAACTTAATTTGCGATTTCATTTTCCAGCCAATTGATTTTTAAGATTCCTTTATCCTGAAGAAGTTAGCATCTAACCTGAAGTAAGTCTAGGTATCAGAAATTTCTACGGAAACTGCTGGTCTTTCTTGCTTGCCCTTTCCAATTCTCATAGACCAAGGTACTCCTAAATAAAATCTTACACAGTCATAAGCACAAAGTAGTCTAGCATCATCCTAGCAGAGAAATAAAATAGTTTTTGCCAGCTTTTCTTGTTTGAGTATTCTTGATTGGAAAAATTATTAGTCCATGTTTCTTTTAGGCTGCAAGTGATATATACAGTTCAGTACAGTTCACATGTGAGGAAAGAATGCCTTTCAGATAGCCTCTGTGCATTATTATTGTTCTAAGTTATATTATTATTTGGGCATTTTTCCACTTTTTTTTTTCTTAACACTACAAATATACTAGGGAGTGAGTTAAAGTGTTAGCTCTATGATATCAGTCAAATATGGCTAACTACTACTGTTGTTATAAAATGCTTTTGTTTAAATATTACAAACTAAGCTTAAGACGAAATAATGAGCAGTATTTCTATTCAACTCAGGAAGACTAGAATGGATACAAGATGATCCTATCCATTGATTTACTGAAATAATAAGGTTTCACAACTGTTCCCCTGCACTGTGCCAAATTCAAATGATTCTTCTATTTGGAGGAACAGTCCTAAGTCCAGCATGAAACAGGGAAGATCAGATAGTTTCACACCTATGGGTTTTACTGCTCTGGTCTTCAGACTTTTGGTAAGATTTTTCCATGTTCCTTCCTCTCCTTATCATGGGATATGTAATTGCTCATTTATCACAAACATAAATATTTTTTTTACTATTCAGGGCACGTCTAGTTTAGAAAAGGCATAATACTTCGGGTTTTGTCATAAAAATTTTAAATTTTCACTTGACTAATTTTTTTATCCAATTATTCTTTATTGTTTCTGAATGTTGGGAGAGAAAATTATTCCACAATAACATGACCAATATAACAGCTTAAAGGCTACATGTTTTTCAAAAGGAATTTATGAAAAATGAACCCATGTTAAGTTTATGCTATAATTTTCATGTATTACTCACAGATCTTAGTCATCAGCTTGTGAACATCCACAGAAAAAATGTATGTGTGGAAAAAAGGAAAGCCGTTACAGCTAAAGCCCAAGTGACAGATATTCTTGTAATGAAATGAAAACTGAGAGGTTTACTGGATTTTAGAAGTGCTGAAATTGAATATTTGAAGTTAAATTCCTTTCTAATATAAATCCAAAGGATTTAGTGGACTTCTGCAGATAATTTGTTTCTTAATCTACATAAGTACTTTCAGTAGGAATGGAACTAAACTACTAAAAAATAATGAAACATTTTTAATACCTGCAAAAATTGCTTGTACAACTTAGGTGTTAAATACTTGGGGTCACTTTCCATTTTGATTTGAATGTATTTAATTAAATATATTTTGAAGCAATATTCTGAAAACCAGAATATTATTATGAAAAATTCATAATTTTTTATGAAGCAGAAATTATTTAAACAAAAAGAAGATGTCTAAAATTTTTAATAAATGTCACACTTTAAAAAAAAAAAAAAAAGAAAGAAGATAAGTCCCCCAAAATTCTTTAGCCAGTCTTGGTAAAAAGGTATGTAAAATCCCTTTTTTCTTGGTTACAACACTTTCCTGACTTTACACATCATCTTCCAGTAGAGTAGACAAGCTGCACAGGAAGGGATGTTCCAAAATAAGTAGTTAATGCAAAGTCTGATGAACATGAAATACAGTCCCTTATTTACTGGCAAAATGCTGCAAGATGCAGTATTTGCCTTACAGCTCAAGACTTTTACATACTAAGGACTGTGTTTTTTTAAAAAAATATAAAATCTATGTGTGTACATACATGTGAACTAATTATACAAAAATAGCAAATTATTGGTTGAGTTTTGTTTTTTTTTTCTTTGTACAAGATTTGAAGAAACAATATTACTTCATAAATTACTGTGAAGACAGATAGTCAAATCATTCATTACTCTAATGATCCTTAACTCTTGTTATCTAGTGATAAGAAGATCTTCAGGGACCATTGTCAGCTAAGTTGTATATTAGCTGTAGAAAATCCTGTGAGGTCCAGTTAGCAGATCAATATGTACTCCTTTGTTATGGCTCTGAGTTAAGTGAATAAATTTATTGATTTGGAAAAATATGTGCTCATTCACATTCATACCAGTAACTGGATGCCAAATCGTCGAAGAGATAAGTTGAGGTAACATGTAAAGAAAGTATTTTATTATAATGACTGAAAAAATATTCAACACTTTTTCCCATGTTCAGTGATGAATTCAGGATCTTAAAAAGAATTGTGCACAATTACTTCTTTTTTCTAAGTTTTATTGTGAATATTGATTTCCAGAGAAAAGAGGAGAAAGACTTGATACACTTAATTCAATTTTGATCCTAAATTCTGCACTGTTCTTTTCTGCCAAGAAAGAGAGATATTAATAAAAAAAACCAGAATATAATACTGAAAAAGTAATGTTTATGTATGTACATGCATATACATATACATAGATGGAGAATAAATGTACATCTAGTACAGTCTTTAGATGATCATTAGAAAACAACATAGCACTAAAACATTTCTGATTGGTTAATTTTTGGAAAAAGATAATGGATTTGATATCTTACTTCCAGGATAAGAAAAGTTTGGTAATAACTTTAAAAAATATTCTAATAATTCTAATCTTAATGGTAAAATCTGAAGAAGTAAGAGAAGAAAACTTCAGATGAGAATAAGCTAAACCTAAAGCATATTTAATAACTGATGACTTTTGCACAAAAGACATGCAGTTTTAAATGACATAAAATATTTTTGTAACCTTCTACCATTGAATTATAGTACAAGGTTACATAAATACCAGAAGATATACTTCAAATTCTGGCACGTAAAGTTACCTGAGAAATCCATATTCAATAATTTTGTTTGTTTCTGTTTAATTAGTTTCCTGTAAGAAGGGAGAAAAAACACAGCAAAACAAAAAACAAAGAAAAAAATCCAAAACTAAAACAAAAATACTAATTCTAAAGAGAAAGAGAAGTAACAGAGTGTTGATGGGGTTCAAACAATAAAGTTATGATGGAATGTGGATAAAAGAAAAAAGCCAGTTTCTCTGCATTTTAATCAGTGAGATCACAATTTTGATGAGCACACCAGAGGGACAGTCCTGTACTCTGCTTCTACAGTGGATGAAAAGAA
Source organism: Vidua chalybeata (assembly GCF_026979565.1). Lineage (NCBI taxonomy): Eukaryota > Metazoa > Chordata > Aves > Passeriformes > Viduidae > Vidua > Vidua chalybeata. The sequence goes on along the minus strand of NC_071570.1, from coordinate 20,232,469 downwards.
ACAAAATGAGCACTTTTATATTGAACATTTAGTGACAGATGATGTATCCTTTGAGATCAAAAATAGAACAATAGGGAAATAGATGCTTGCATAGCAAGAGAAGTGCTACAATATAACTCCAAGGAAAGAGAGATATCCAAGTGTAATTATTAGTAACATTTATTAATACCTTAGAATCAAAATTTCTCATTTATAATTTTAAATCTGTTGTAATTTCAAGTGGTGAAGTATCTTTGTCCTTAAATAATTATGAAACAAGGGTAGAAAACACAGATGGGGGAGAAAAATCCTCATCCTGCTTCATTCTTCCCTGCATATCCCAGTTCATCCATGAAAAACATTCTGGATTTCACATGTATAGAAAAACCTCACTTTAATAAGGATAATAAGGCTACAAAAAAGCTAACAATTTATTTAAAAATTAGTTGGCTAGTGTTTTCAGGAGTATAGTAAAAAAAATCTTTATATAATAGTTGTCAGCAAATGAGGAAGATATTGTTATACACTGAGAAAAACTCCATAGATTCACAAGTACTGCTCATAAAAATTCTACAAAATATATTGAACCAGTATTCCCAAGAAAAACAAAGTATTTTTTATTGAAAAAGTTAGATTAAGAAATAATAGAATTATTTATCAATTCACTACAAAGAGGTCATACCTCTGCTTAAGAATTAGCCACTGTGCCCAGTAATTTATGGTTTATTTTATTTAGCCAATGTCTTGCTAAAAAATAGTTTAAAAAATAAAGAAAAACAGATCTGAAAACTTGAAATAGAGATTGAAGAAACTGAGTGAAGAATAGTGAAAAACAGCACTAGTCAAAGCTCTAATATTAAGAAGGACATTAGGAAAAATCTAAACTTTGAAAGTAATACTGTGACTTTGACTTTCTTGTATAAAAGTGAGGGAGAGCTTTGAAAATGACAGAGTTGTTTTTAATAAATGGCACTGCAAGAAATACTATTGCAATAGTTAATACACCTTCAAAATATCTGGAAATATGGATGGGAAAACATGGAAAGTGAAAATGGATATGAGAATGATATGAAACCTCTCTTACAGTAAGATGATTAGAGAAATTATTAACATATATGTTAGCTTTTTAGTGTCTAAGGAATTTATATTGAAAAAGTCACTTCACCTATCATCAATGTAGTGCTGCTTCTGAGGTAAAATAAGGCTTCATTTTAACAATATAAGAAGTGTTATAAATCAATCACCTAATGACTTTGGCATGCAATCAAACACTTCACAGATGGAGTCGAGGAGAAATATTTCAAGTTTAAGAGGACAGCTATGTCTGAGACTAGGTGAAATTATTCAGAGTTTGATGTCTCTGTGTAACTGAATGGAAGGTTTCATATATGTCAATATAATGGAGATTACTTTATCTCCCTACCTTAAAAGCATGTTGTAGTAGTTCAATACAATCCCAAAGAAAAGTATAGCACATTACAGAAAGATGCTAACCTGAAGACATTGCTATCAGACCTCACTTTTAATTTAGTGTCTTTAGTTAAGGTTCTTGAAACCCTTTGATAACTAAACAGTTGCAGGTACTATAGCAGTACAAGGTATTGGATAGTCAAATTGTAGCTATGAATACTGAATTTTGACTGAGATTTCAGAGCTAGCACACTTTTTCTATGGATCAAATATTTTTTTTTTGTACCTTGAAGAATGAAAAATAACAGGTTTAGTATAAAGTCAAAACCATGTACCATTAATGCAAGGGTGAAGATGAACAGAAACTTGATTGTGAATAATTTTTATGGGAGAAACAGTTGTTCAGGTGTGTGCCGCTCATAATGTGGAGATGAGACAACATGTACATGCTATGGTGAAAAATACAAATATTTTTACCATTTTAATTCATCAAAATTTTACAAAATGTTGTGGGTTTTATCTCTGCATTGGCCATTCACTTAACAGTTGGACTTGATGATCCTTGTGAGTCCCTTCCAGTTCAAAGTATTCTGTGAATAAAATTAAGTATTGATTGTAGTACTAGAGAACTAAGCTTCGGGAAAAAAAAGCACAAAATTCCCACATCTGGAAAATGTTCTGTGAGGTATTACATACTTCTGAGAGATCATACCTTTATTCATATGTCTCATTTGAAAGATGGCCTCTCTGGTTGTACAGTGAGTATCACTTGGCTTGTTTACTGATTGACAGGGAAGTGTGCCACTAGCTGAATCACCCACATAGATGAGAAGGTTGCAGGAATGGAAATAATAAGTTAGGTTGACCTGCAAGAGCTGCAAGAGTCAACTAGACTGTGAAAATAAGATTCATATGAATTACAATACATTTCTAGTGACTTTCTAAAAGAACCTTAAGAGGAGAGTTCCACTTGTTTAATTCAGTTGCTGTTATGACTGAGTAGAAAGTCTGAACTTGTGAGCTCTTTAAAGCTTTTCTTTTGCTGTTTCCTCATGCTATATAACAATACTTAAAACTGTAAACATTAAGGAAGATTGGGCCAAAAGGTTATTTTCTATGTGATTCTAATTAAAAAGCAAGTTTTTCTACTTAAAATGCCACCATATATTTTCTGCAAGAAAAAGGAAAACAGATTTCTTAGGTATTTTTAATTAGCAGTCCTGTTTCTCATAAAGTAGTCCTGTTTCTCATGACTAACTACTTTTAAACATTTTAAGCAGAAGGGTAGTCACTATGGAAACAAATGATATCAGATTAATCAATTAAATTATATCTTGGTGATATAAAACTTCCCATTCTACACATCTTAATGGTTGCATTGGTATGTTCCTTTACACTTATAAGGAGAAAAGTAAACTCTTATTAATTTGGAGCACTTAGGTAAGAATATAAAGACATAAACATGCTCACTGTAGTAGCCATCTCTGAAAAAGTGCTCATAAGAAAATCCTGTATATCTTAAAAAAGGCAATGCCTGAAAATATAATGCTTAATGTTTGCACTTGTGATCAAATCACAATTACACAACCTTGCTTAAAATATGATCTTAACATAAGTTGCTAGCACTGTACCATTAAAGAGATTTTCAAGTGATCATGACAATAACCAGCATCCTATCTATAGAATAAAATTCCTTGGGAACTAATACAAAATAAATCACTCAAAAATCTCAGGAAAAGAAATGGGAGACCTGTGAAAGAGCCATATTTTTATGTGACATGGATGGACACTGATGCAATGATTCACAGCCTATCAATAAAAATTTTTCTCTAAACAATAAACTGATGTTTACATTTCTTTATATATGTATATCACTATTTATAACTAAGAGAGAGACATATATATATTACCTCTAGTTGTTGAAGAACTTTCTACAGAAATATTGGTCAGATTGTTGCTAATATTTTCTTTTTTTGAACCACCATCCTGTTTAATGCAAATCAAAGATAAATAATGAATAATGAAACAACTCTTTTATTATTTTTTTGTGAGGGATTAATTTAATAAATTGAGTTATGAACATATAGTACAGCTACATTTTCAGCAAACCAAATAGAAAGTAAGAATGTCATGTGAAGAAAAGACTTTTACCCTTTCACTGGGTAAATTTGCACTCTGTTACATTTTCTCAGGCATAAGCTTCAGAAAATGGAAAACCAGACATTCTGCTTGTACAGGTCCATATTAACACACACACACACACACACACACACAAACACATGCATGCACACATACTTTCTGAGTTTGTAAGAATTGTATTACCTATTGGTAAGTTGGTAAGAATTGTATTACCTATTTCACCATGATTGATTATGTTGCTGTTTCAAGCTCAGTGTATTTTTGTTTCACTAGTCTAGTTAAAATCATTGCTCAAAAGTAAATTATCCTGTCTGGAGGGAAAGAGGCTTGGAAAAATGAAGCCAGAGCTATTGCAATTATTTGTACTGGTTCTTTTCCTCAGTAGCCTTAAAAAATATTTCAAAATTGACGAAAAATCCTTCACCTCAAAGGTATCTCTTCATATAGATTAGAAGCAAGTGATTTAGTTCTTATGAATTGTCATCATAAATAATACTCATGGGTTTGAAATTCATTATAATAATTGCCCAATTTTTTTTCTGGAGGAAATCAGCTGAGTCAGATGAGTCCCCATTTGCTCAGATATGACACCCATTTTCTTCTCAAGAACTACTCTCCAGAACCCTGGGGAACTCTCCAGAACTCCCCCAGAGAAACTGTCAAATCTACTAGAAAACATAGGATTGTTTCACAATAAAGTAGGAATTAGAATAACATGTGGGCACTCCACTGATAACTGTTGCTACTGTCTGAGGCAGAAGAAAAGGCATATGTGTACAAGAGCTTTCACTCATTCCTCTTCCAGAGTACTTTCTTGTTGCTATTTCAGATGTTTTTGTAGTCACTTTGGAAAGTTGCAAACACCCTGATTCAAGTCATATCCTTTTTGCTTTCTGGAGTGCCTCACTCTAGGTCTGTTTATGAAGAACCTTTTCAAAGAAGCTGTTTCTCAGAGGTTTTATAGAAGGTTCCTTCCTCTTTGTACTGCTGCTGTCATTTTTGAAATGCAAATAGCTGCATTTTGAAAATATATTTCTGTTTCTACTTTCCATGTTTTAGTATTTATTGAGTGTAGAATTGCATAATAATCTTTGTTAATCTGGGTAATATTTCTGTCAATACTCAAATATTGCTATGAAATAACATCTTTATAATTACCACCTGTCTCAGAATAATATCAGTAGTGAATTTAACAATGATGCTTTCATAATTCTACAGAAACAGATCCAGAATTTGCTCTGTTAAACTTTATAAAGTTGCTCATTAGCTACTGAAACACTGGCAAGGTTAAAAACAAGGAATACTTCAATTATATTGAAGACCCCATGGCACTATACTTCTCACACAGAACAAGAGATGGAACTAAAAATTGAAAACCCCCTTATGTTTTTCACCAGTATCTCCCTGGTAGCTGCATCTCACTTTCTTCTATATCAGTGATGTTGCTTGGAAATCTGCTGCACCTAAAGGACCTAAAAAATACATTTAATCTTACTTACCCACAGTATTCTGACATACTTCATACTGTGAAAGTTACTAAAAAGCTGTTTGCATCTTCATTAATTTTCTGAAATGCCAATACACTTTTACTTATTTATTAAATATACGTTTTACTTAGGAGTACTATAAATTATCTGGCACCCCACCTAAGGATAAATTTAACACTTGTTATTGAACAGTAGGTACCATAGGAAATGAACAGGTGGATGAATTAATTTCCTGTTTCCTAGTCTATAGTCTATATTTAATATATTTAATATAATAAATCTGTCAGTTCAAAAGATACTTCACCAGATCAACATTTGTTTTAGCAGTTTTTCACAATAGTTCCTTATCAATGATTTTCCCCCCAAATATAATCTGGCTATCAAAACTCATTTTCTCTGATTAACCACTGTTTTAGCTTCAATGCTCTTACATGCAAGTTTTCAAAATGTGTCTCATTGTAGGCTAACTTTCTGTATATGCAGGATTTCAAAACTGCAATATTATCAAGCTAGGCAGGTACTTTCCAATCTAAGTGGCACTGGACAGTCAGTTCTACTGTTATCTGTTTTTACCTTTTCCTTTCCTACCTTTCTCACTTTACAAAAAGTAGTACAGCACTGGTTTGGGTTTTTTCTTTAACCTGCATTCCTCTTGGGAACATTTCATGGAGGTTTGTTTGGTGTTCTTACTTTTAGCTCACTGATGTACTCGTTTGTTTTCTTTGTGTTGCTGACAATACATTTTTTTTCAGTGTACCAACCACACATTTAAGTGTCAGATTATTCAGCAATTTGCAGGATATGTTCCTGAAATGGAACATGTTATATTTAAAAGAGGCAGCACAAAACAGAATCAGAAAATACAAATAGAGTGTATATATAGAGAAATATAAAAGAACAAATCTCATTCCCACTCTCCACTGTTTCAGCTAGTATTCCTGGAAAATAGAGATACCATTTATTACTATTATTCATTCCAATTGCTTTATTTATTTTCCTTTGTGCAAGGCTTAGAGCTTTGAACATGATTTTTGGCATATGGCTTGCAAATTTAAAAAAGTCATTGTAGTAAATTTTTGGTCAGTGATCACTCCAGCAATCAGATTTCAATAACTAATTCAAGTTACATCAGGCTAATTTCAATTCTGTAGTACATTTTAATTTTAGGAAAAACTCTGAACAATGTTTCTGATCTTTTACAGAGTGACATGGGTTGAATATACTCACAGTTCACTCCATTACTTCAAATACATAGTTTGCAGCACTTACTGTGGACTGTTTGAATTTGAATCATGAATTTGATCATAGAATTTTAGCTGAAAAAATGCATGATACAAGCTACTTTTGCATGCAAGTCCAATGCAGCAATTTCCAATGCTTTCTTCATAACCTTGCTCTTCTTGATTTATTTAGTTTCTGTTAGACAATTTTTGCAACTCTGCATGCCACAACTTTCTGGTGATTCTGTCACTAGTTCAAGAAAACAGGACATATTGTAGATATCCTTACTCACTGACCCACTCCAAATATCAGCAAATACAGCTATTTTAAATGTGTTACCCAGCAGCATTTGCTTTAGATGGGCATTCTGCAACAGCATTGCCACAAAAAGTTTTTTTTTTCCTCATGGAAAGGCTCACATTTGTGCAAGCAGACTTAAAATAGATAGAACATAATTTCAGCTCAGGGATAAATGTCTTCTCTTCTTTATTTCTGAAGAATTTGAAGTTCAGGAGTGGCAGACTAAGGCTTCAGATTTAATTTTTGTCCCTTTCCTATAAATAAAAGAATTGTGCTGGTTTAATGAAGAAGCAAAGTTTTAAAACATCTCAGTTTACTGATGTGCAAAAAAAAAAAAAATAATTGCAACTATCAGGTAAGTTTTTTGCTATTCTTTCATTTTAGTGAATGATTAGGTAATTCTTATTTTTGCAATTTACATATTTAGCTGAGTTTACAACTGTCAGTTTTTCTACAACTATCCTTATTTTAGTCTTCAATGATGAATGCATCTTAGAATCTTTATTTTGGGAAGAGTGGGGGTGGGAAGAGACAAGTAGTGTTTTTTAGGGCTGGGCAGAAGCAGGAGCAGATGTCAATTCTGTGCCTTTACTGATAGACTTTATCCTCCCCTTGATGAAAATTCAATTTTCTAAAACTATATTCTTGATAGCAATGTTTGTGTATTTCACCCTTGAATTGTGCCTTAGTATTTTGATCTTTCAAGTACAAAACAAATTACTTGACATTTGTCCATCCATAATTTCTTGAGGATTAAATTCACTCCAAGGTTTACAGCTGGATCAAGGCTTATTGTCCACTAAGATATCACACAGACTTTATTCTTGCTTGCTTGAATGTCTTCTTGCAAAACTCAGCTTTCCATTTCTAGATAGAAATTTTGTGGGGTTTTTTTTGTATTTAATTTTGTTTGGTTGGTTTGTTTGTTTGGTTGGTTTGTTTGTTTGTTGCCTTTTCTCCCACTAAAGCCCAACATGCAATATGAATATCCACGGGGTGCTGCTTCTTTAAATCCAAGGGACAGAACAATGTTCCTCTGTGAAGTCAGTCTTACTCAACCTTAGTTATATTAACAATGCTGCTGGTATGCCGAGCATGTGGATCAGGTGGTGCTGCACTGTATTTTTCCATCTGTAAGAAGAAGCAGGAAGAGTGTTTATCTCAGAGCATGATGTATATTTCAAGATATTTGGCTTGTCCCCCTATATTACACTGTTGCGTATCATTTCTCCAGATGTCCTATTTTTCTTCTCTTTTTGTTTTATTTCTACTGTATTTTCATAAATCAAAGTATCAGACTCAGTTTCAGAAATCATACTCTTTACCATCTAACTCAAGGACTTATGAAAGTCAGATATACAGACTACTGATGTAAGCAGATGTTTCTCATCACAGAAGGCTTTAACCCCTGCAATAGATTTCTAGCATCTTAGAAATCTTAATTTTCAAGGCATTTAGAAACATTTTCTAAACACAAATCTAGCAACTTGCTAATATTTCTAGTTATATTCATTATTATTTATTATTATATGGCCACTGAGGTGACTTTATTGTCATGTCAAGTTAATGTCTCTTCTAGTTTTATTCCTCTCTAAAGACGTTAAAAATTTATAGAGATCCCCTATTGGAATGTCATGACATACATGTATTTATGTTTATTTGATGCCTTGATAAAAGAAGGCATTTCTTTGGAATTTTAACTTTCTGTCATCTTCAGAATTAACCATTATGCACAATATTATGGTCTGTATTAATATAAACCCATCATCTCCTTAATTCAGAAGATCTGTGGTATCCTGTCTGAGAACATTTGGAAATTTCAGTGTCTCTAATATACTTGGTAACTGACTAAATTTTAAGCACACGTATTTTAACTTTTAAAAAATATGCTAACAGATTATTATAAATACTGCTTAAAATTTATTCCTATAGAAAATTTGTTGAGGGCCTTTAAGAAACAGCAACAAAAAAGAATTAAAGATATGATTCAAGATAATCATTATTAAAGCCCCAGAGCCTGCTCCCAAATCTAGTGCTATAAATTATCTAATCATCTGGAACTTAGGATTTGTTTCTCCAGGAGATATGGCTAATATGGCATATTTGCAATTTACCCTTACCTTTTCATTTCTGCAGAATGTGTCTAACTATTTCTAAAGTAAAGTAAAATGTTTAGACAAAGAGTCTAGAACAGTCATTTCTGAGGAGCTGACCTCTGGCAGCGCATCACTTTTCCAGCCCCAACCGACTCCCGAGAATGCTGCTTGGTGCCTTGGCTCCTTGTCAGGGTCGGCACGCCGCTACTTCCTGGCGCTTCTGCAGCTGCGCTCCGGGTGGGCTGGCCGCACTTCGTCGTCGGCACAAGGGAAGGAAACAAAGAGGCAGGGAATTGTCCAAACCTGTCCGCATCACGGCTGGGTGCTTTATTGGTCGCAGGAGCCACAATGGAGAAGCTGCGGCTGCTCCCAGCCTCGCTTGGGTGAATCTGGCCCCAAGGCTGGGGTGCCGCAGAGGGATATATGGGTGGGACAGGGGAGGATGGGAGCTCTCCACCCAATGAACACAGACACCGTGGCTGTGATGTTGCCACAATGGCCAATGGCTAGAAGCCTGGGGCTAACTTCCGTGGGTGGGGGGGAAGACACGGGGGACAAACGAGGATACACGGAACCAGTAAGCTAACAAAGACCAGAACCCAAATCTGAACCCAAATCTGAACCCAAAACCCAGGATGCAACACTGACCCAAATTGCCTCATATTTCTCAAAGATGATACTGAGTTCTACTGAAGTCCAACACAAGCATCAGGTGTGGTCAATGTGATCAGAAAGGGAAAATCCTATCTAATTTGATATCTTTCTACAATAAGATATCACCATCCTGTTGATAGTTGAAGGGAGCAGAGTGAATGTAGTTTATCGGCATTTACGTAACCTTTTTGATACTGTCTGTCAGAATAGTCTTCTGAACAAGTTGTCCACCTATGAAGAACTGGCTGCATCTGGCCAGCAAATAGCCAGTGGTGTTTCTCAAGCCTCAACTCTGGGGAAGTGCGGCGTGGGTTTTCGCTCTCCCCTGCTCCACATGGCTCTTGGGAGCCCGGCTGTGGCGTAGCTTCCACGAGCTGCCAGGGTGTTCTGGCACAGGTTCCTGGACACAGCTCTATGTCTTGGGTGCGTGGGCTGGCCAGCCTCTGTTACCGTGCGCTAGGGATCCGGTAAAGAGGTAAGGAATTTGTCCATTTACTCCGTGCTTGGCAGGAACAGTTTATTGGTCACGTGGTGCGGTTTGATGGAAAGACACGACTGCTCCCGGCACTCGCATGGGAGAAAATGGCGCCTGGGTGCCGGTGGGATAGGATTTTATGGAGGGGCAGAGCGAGAGGATCCACGGCCTGCCGGCCAATAGGGGCGGCTGCCGTGGCGGTGACGCCAGCAACAGCGACCAACCAGAGAACCCCACAGGGGCGGGCACCGAGCCTCGGGCTGAGCGGGATCGTGTGGCTTGGGGTGGCAGGCACGGGGTTTCCCGGGACCGGATGGGGGGGTGGTTACAGGAGTGGCGGGGGGGAAGCCCAACAGCAGGCAGCATGGGGCCAGTAACCGCAGGGGGGAAACAACACGGGGGAAGCGCGGGGGTACACAGGACTCGGCTAGCTAACACAAATAAGAAGCCCTAAAACCCAATCCCAGGATGCAACAATTCCCTGGTTTTCAAAATATAAAAAAGAAGAACGGCTGCTAGATCTTCGCTCAGCTTCTGTTCTTGGCGTTTCAGCTGCTACAACGGCTGCCCTTTGCAGATGGAGAGGGCCTGCTGCGATGATGCTGGGGTGGTTCTTCCCTGGGTGCTTGGGGATAGGGGAACTGGGACAACTTTATTACAAACATGGGGATTTGGGACACATGCACACTGGGGTGGCTGGAAAGTTTTCCTGGGGCTCTGGGAAAAAACATTTTTTAAGGAGATCATAGGGTCCTTTTTCCTTTTGCGCCGCCTGCGGTTTGATGAAACCCCCCGATTGGTGGGGTCCTCTGCCGCACTCAAAGGCACCCTGATGTTCTGAACTACCACCTGCACAATTACTTGATAAATCACAGCTCCCCTTAAAGTGCTGTGGCCTATGTTACTTTTATCTTCACGGGAGGTGGGTGCGCGTTGATTTTTCAGTTTTTTGGGGGGGAATGGGGTCTCCCTTACCCCCTCTCCCCCCTCCCACTGTCCCTGGGGGTGCCCTACCCAGAAATGGACATTGAACCACAAAATGTCCTCTCTGATCACAGTGGAAGCATTGGTGTCTTGCTGGAGGCTGCTTCGGACCAGCGTTCTTTGGAGGCACGGCATCCAAGGCAGCAGTGTTCATGGATGCCGCTTCCAGGACAGACTTGTCCTGAACCTCTGATCCCTCTACATGCCTCTCAGCTGTCGGCTCGACCCGTTCCACGGAATCTGGAAAATGCTCAGAGACCGATTCTTTCTCCCCCCTCTCCCTGCTTCCCTCCTGCCCAGAAGTCTGGGGCCCATGGGAACTTGGAGGTAGGGGTTCCCGTCCCCCCCCCTCCTCTTCCCTCCTGCCCCCCTCCAGATCTCCGGGGCCCATGGGAAGATTGGGACAGGGTGCGGGGAGCAGGATGGGGGCTGCCTCCCTCAGGCAGTGGGGTGGAGATGGCAGAGCTCTCCCCAGTGGAGGATGGCGGGGTCGATGACTCAGCAGGGACCACATGCAAAGGACTGGAGGGAACACCCACACGCGGGGGAACAATGGGTGAGAGAGTAACCTGACCTTCCGAGGGGGCAGCGCCCACACCCACAGGGAGGCAGGTTGGCGTTGGGTCAAAGGTGGGGATACAAGTAACAAAGGACAGAAAGGGGTTGTGGGAAGAAGAGACCCTGCCACGTGGCTGCCCTCCATCTTGGGAAGACAAAGGGATCAACCACATGGCCTTGGCCTCCTCAGAGGAACAAAGAAAGAGGTTTAAAGAAACAGAACTGTGCAGGGTAGCGCCGAAACTGGGATTTTCAACTGGGAAAAGGGATTGGAAAAGGGGTTTAGGGTCGTTGCCTCAGCGAATCGACCGATCTCACTAAGGCGGGGACGCTGGGATGGCTTGGAGGAGCCAGGAGCACGGTCCACGTTTGTGGAGCTGCCCTGCGTCTCAGATCGACAGGGTGCCCCCCCTTGCCCACCCAGGTTAGGGGAAGAAGGGGTAGGAGAAGGGGATGGGGAAATGGATTCAGAAGGATTAGCAGATTTTCTGGATGGTTCTTTCCTTTCCACAACCGAGTTTCGCGCGTGGCCTGATTTTACCACATCTGAGATCAACAAATGGAATTTAGGGAAGCAGTCTTCTATGGAGGGATCCCTACCGATCCCCTCTGCTAGCCTTTTTCCCACTTGCTCCCAAAATTCTGTTTTGCGCGCATCTTCGGTAGACAGACGGGGGAAAGCAGAGAACAACCACCAGACAAATTTCTTCACTAACTTTTTTGGGTAGGGGCCCTTCACTGAAAGGATTTCCTTAACTTGGGAATAAAATTCCTTTTGTTGGGCAGATAGCACAGTCCCCATGCTTCTTCCACCCAACCCACCTCACCCCTGGGGCAGTAAAAAAGAAAAAAAACAGAAAAAAACGCAGGCGACTCCAGCGGCTGCCGTTCGTGCTGCGCGCCGCACGTCCCAACCTCGGGAACATGGTCAGCCCTCCCCGTATTAGCTAGACACGTTTCCATGACTAATACTTACCAGACTGAAGTCTCTGCAAAGAAAAGCTGCCACCAGGGTCCGGGAGTCCCGAGAAGTGTCCTTTCTGCTGCCCTCTTGGCGGCAAAAGTTTGCATTTCCTGTCCCATGCAGGGCACACTGTCTGGTCCCCCATGGGCGACGGAGACTTCACTGACGTACTTTGGAGAGCCCCTGTTCTTGGTTTCCGTCAAGGCACGGAGCGGTGATCCGGCGCGGACCGCTGCCCACTCTGGATTGGTGGCGGAACTCCCCCCTTGGCAGCGGCGCACGGCCCCAGGCCGGCAGCGGCAGCTCCCGGCGCTGTTTCTGGAGTTCCAAGGTGAACCTCCGTCCACGCGATCAGCCGAGTGCTGGCCTTGGCCCCACGTTCGGGCGCCAATTGCGGCGTGGTTTTTCGCTCTCCCCGGCTGCACGCAGCTCTTGGGAGCCCGGCTGTGGCGTAGCTTCCACGTGCTGCCGGGGTTTGCTGCCGCGGGTTCCCGGACACGGCTCCGTGTCTCGGGCGCGTGGGCTGGCCAGCCTCTGTTACCATGCGCTAGGGACCCGGTAAAGAGGTAAGGAATTTGTCCATTTACTCCGTGCTTGGCAGGAACAGTTTATTGGTCACATGGCACAGTTCGATGGAAAGACGTGACCGCTCCCGGCACTTGCATGGGAGAAAATGGCGCCTGAGTGCTGGTGGAGTAGGATTTTATGGAGGGGTGGGGCGAGAGGATCCACGGCCTGCCGGCCAATAGGGGCGGCTGCCGTGGTGGTGATGCCAGCAACAGTGACCAACCAGAGAACCCCGCAGAGGCGGGCACCGAGCCTCGGGCTGAGCGGGATCGTGTGGCTTGGGGTGGCAGGCACGGGGTTTCCCGGGGCCAGATGGGGGGGTGGTTACAGGAGTGGCAGAGGTGGAAGATCCGGCTGCAGGCAGCTTGGGGCCAGAAACCACAGGGGGGAAACAACACGGGGGAAGCGCGGGGGTACACAGGACTTGGCTAGCTAACACAAATAAGAACCCCTTAAACCCAATCCCAGGATGCAACAGGGAAGGTTCTGTTCAACATTTTAATAAATGGTCTACATGCAAAACCTGAATGCTCTATCATCAACTTTATCAATGATACTTACCTGAGAAGTGCTTAAGAGACAGGAGTCTTTGCAGAGAGAGCTGGGTAGATCACAACATTGGGTAACTATCAATGACTTGAAATTTAATAACTGCCAGATTCTGCATTTGAGACAGAGTAACACTGAACACAAGTTTAAATTGGGAGAGGAGCTGCTGGAGAGCAGCTCTGGGGTTATCAAATGCTGCATCACCAGCTGATCAAAATGATTGTATTCAATATTGGTGTGGCCTCATCTTGAGTACTGTATGCACTGTGGTTCTGGGCCTCACAAATTAAGAATTTTAAGGTCTTTGAATGCATCTGGAGGAGAGCAACAAAGATGGTGAAAGCATTCGAAAGCATGTCCTGTGGGGAGTGACTAAGTCTAATCACTTGAGCTTGTCTAATTTGGAGAAAAGGAGCCTGAGAGGTGACATCCTTGCTCTCTGCATCTTCCTGAGAAGGGAAAATAGACAAGATGCTGATCTCTTCTCCCTGTATCCAGGCACAGTACACATGAGAGGATCAGACTTGACATTAGGAATCATCAAGGGAGTCATCAAACACTGGAAAATGTTTCATAGAGAGGCGGTTGATGGCCAAGGCCTGACAGAGTTCAAGAGGTATTAGGACAACACCCTTCAAAACATGCTTTAACTTTGATCAGTCTTGAAGTGATCAGGCAGCTGGAGCAGATGATAATTGTAGCTCTGGAACTATTCTAGTCTAGTCTAGTCTATCCCAGTTTTAACCTAACAGGGTAATGCTAAGTCAAAACAGGGAGCCCTCAGCAGGGCAGGCTGTCTAAGAAGTGTTTAAAGATTAATTAGGTATAACTAAAGCTACAGACAATTCTTCTTCAAGACTTCTATGGTGCTCATCCAGGAACACTGTGATAGAACACTGATGGAAAAATTCTATCATTTTTTCCAAGACTACAAGGAGGTTTACTGTATTCTCATATTCTGTCTAATGAAAACTTCACAAAGAAGGCAGGTTCAATTAATGTATTTAGTTATCTGAATGACCTGTTCACAAATCAGAACTCCAAACTTGTAACAGAAATACTTGAAATCATTTTTCTGGGAAATAGAATGAGGAGTGCAGTAGAGCTTACCTTAGCCAGATGCCAGGCACCCACAAAAGCCACTCCCTTGCTCCCCTCTGCAATAGGTTCATGGGTTGAAATAAAGGCTTGGAGAGATCACTCATCAATTACCATAAAGGGCAAAACGGGCTTGGCTTAGAGATATGAAGTAAACTTATTGCTAACAAAATCAGAGCAGGATAATGAGATGGTAATGAGAAGTAAAGTACGCCCTTAACAACACCTTCCCACCCTCCCTCCCTCCTTCCAGATCTGCCTTCTACCCTGGCAGCACAGGGAGACAGGGCATGGGGGTTATGGTCATTTCATCATCTGTGGCTTCTCCTGCTGCTCAGGTAGAGGAGTCTTTCCCCTGCTGCACCACAGGGTCCCTCCCCATGGGAGATTCCCATGGGAGTTCACCAAGAACTTCTCCAACATGAGTCCATCCCAAAGAAAACAGTCTTCCTAAAACTGCTGCAGCATAGATCACTCTTCCACAGGCCTTCCACTCTTTCAGGACAGGTTGCTATAGCCTAGGAGTAGGGCCACTCTTTCCACAGGTCTCTCACAGGATCACAGCCTCCTCTCGGACATCCACCTGTTCCAGCGTGAGGCTCCTCCAAAGGCTGTGAGTGGATCTCTCTATCCCTGTGGACCTCCATGGGCTGCAGGTGAATCTCAGCTCTACTTCAGCCTGGAGCACCTCCTGTTCCTCCTTCTGCACTGTTCTTGGTGTCTGCAAAATTGTTCCTCTCACTTGTTCTCAGTGTGGTCTTCTCAGGTCACAATTTCAAAAGCACAACAACTATTTGTATATCTTTCTTCTTAAACCTGTTATCACAGAGGCATTACTACTATTTCCAATTGGTTCAGACTTGGCCAGCAGCATGTCCCTCCTTAGAGCCACCAGGTATTGGCTCTGCTGGATATGGAAGAAGCTTCTAGCAGCTTCATACAGAAGCCACCACTGTAGCCTTCCTGCTACCAAAACCAGTAGTCATGCAAAGCCAATACAAGGAGAAAGGAAAGATTTGAGACAGACTTTAATGTGGTGGGATTGTTGGTGCTATTACACAAAGACTCCTGTCAAACATTGAAGTGTTGTTCCTGCTTTTATGTTTAGCATTTATAAGTACATATCAAATTAGTATGTATGAAAATAGGAACTTACAGTTTCTTCAGTATATTAGAAAATATATTATTAAAAATTTAGCAGACTGCTCTTTTGCTATGCTTGGGGAAGGACAAATAAAAAGTATTGTGCCATATGGATACTGCTATTAAATTCGGACTCATAAAATAACAGAAAAAAAAACAGAAAAGGAAGGAGTCCTTTCACATATGAATAGCTAAGAGCTATATCCCAACTTTCAACAGGAATATGAATTTATCAATTTTTTTCTAGACCTGGCTAGGCAGAGAAAAATAATATATGCAATGGCACCAATTTTTTGTCTCTTCTATTCTACTATTTGCATCTGGGATAGAAAATAAAATGAGTAGCACTCACAACTCAAAATTAACTGACAAAGCCATCATTACTGTGACATGTAGTATAGCTATCTAACTAACTAAATAATAATATTAAATATTTCCACAATCATATAATCATATAAGACCCTCCTAGAACTGAAAGTTAAAAAGGAGACATAAACAGTAAGACAAAGCAAATTAAGAGAATGTCTTGTTTTCCTTTTTTTTTTTTTTGTCTGAAGTTCAAATGTTTTTTCAAGGGTAGGATAGGCAATATGATACAGAATATACACTTTCAAGCCTCTGCTTCAGAATTTGTCATTATAAATTTCTGTGCTAGTTATATCTCTTAATGTTTTATTTTTAAGTGGTTTGTGATTTATGCTACCTGAACCAGTAATTTACCTAAGAAAAATTTGCAGCAAATGTTTCCTGCAGTAAATTACAAGAAAAAGGAAAAAAAAATATAGTAGAAAGTTGAAAAATATTTAAAGCTTCTTGTCTCCCTGCTCTAACATTTTGAAGGAAATCACAGAATATTTGCATAACTATTGTAACTCCTAACACATTTGAATTACTTCTCTGTCATAATTCAGACTGAAGGCATATTTTTTAATGTAAAATTTGAAAAAAATTTTTTTAAGTGTTTTTTTTAGCACTTCTCTTGAAAGCATTAGAGTGCTACTGCAACATTCCCTTGCCCCTCTCTACCCAGGGCTTGAATGGGAGGAACTTCACTGCTTGAAGTTGAGAGTCAGAGGACTCTCAATTTTTTTCCCACAATTTCAGGAGTAATACAGCTTAAATTAAAGTGTGGCATAGTTTTAAAAGGTGCAGCATCCAAAAGAAAGAGTCTTTGGGCAGAGGAAGATGAGTGACAATTAAAACTTCCTGTGGTGTTGCATTATTTTTCCTGGTCCCAGACAGCTCCGGAGTGCCTGGCTCAGGCGCTGCTTCTCAGCAGGACTGGTGCTTGACACGATTTCCATCCCTGCCACCCTCCTCTCCCTTCTCCCCCGGATCTCCATGGACCATGGGAACTTGGAGGTAGGGGTTCCCATCCCCCCTCCTCCTCTTCCCTCTCCCCTGGATCTCCAGGGCCCATGGGAAGATGGGGTAGGGGTTCCCACTCCTCCCTTCCCCCTCTTCCCCCCTCCCCCCCCCGCTCCAGATCTCTGGGGCCCATGGGAAGATGGGGACAGGGTATGGGGAACAGGACGGGGGCTGCCCCCTTCCTGAGGCAGTGGGGTGGAGACGGCAGAGCTCTCCCCGGAGGGAGAGGGCGGGATCGATGATGCAACTGGGAGAACATGTAAAGGACTCAAGGGAACGCCCACATGAGGGGGAACAGTGGGTGGGGGAGTAACCTGATCTCCCAAGGGGGCGGTGCCCATGCCCTGAGGGAGGCAGTAGGGGGTTGGGTCAAAGGTGAGGACACAGTGAACAAAGGAGAGAGAGGGATTATGGGAAGAAGAAGCCCCTCCAAGTGGCCGTCCTCCATCTTGGGAAGAAAAAGTGATCGACTACGTGGCCATGGCTTCCTCAGGGGAACAAGGGAAAGGATTCAAAGAAACAGAACAGCGTGGGGTAGCGTCAGAACTGGGATTTTTAACTGGGAAAAAGGTATTGGAAAAAGGGGTTTGGGGTTGTCTCCTCAGCGAAGTGGCCAATTTCTCTAAGGTGGGGGCACCGGGGGAGCTTGGGGGAGCCAGGAGCATCCAGATTTGTGGAGCTGCCCTGCACCTTAGAGCGGCGGAGTACTCCCCCCTGCCCACCCGGGTTAGGGGAAGAAGAGGTAGGAGAAGAAGGTGGGGAAACAGATTTAGGGGGAACAATATTTTTGCCCGATGGCTTCCCACCCTCCCGTCTCGTGTCCCACGCGGACCCCCCTTTTACAACCTCCGAGATCAGTAAGTAGAGCATGGTAAAGCAACTTTTAACGGAGGGATCCCTGCGTTCAATCCCCTCCGCTAACTTTGCTCCCACCCACTCCCAGAACTCCTTTTTGTGGGCATCCTCCAGGGAAGCATGGGGGAAGGGAAAGCACAGACATCAGACAAATTTTTTAACAGAACTTTTGGGATAGGGGCCCTTCACCAATAAAATTTCTTTAATTTGGGCATAAAATTCCTTTTGTTGGGTGCTTAGTATGGTCCCCATGCTATTTCCACCTACCTGACCTAACCCCTGGTTCAGGAAAAGTGAAAAAAAAACCAATAAAGGCAAAAGACCCCAGTGGCCACCGCTTGCGTTGTGCACTACACATCCCCTCACCCTTGGGAGTGCAGCAAAGCCCACCCACGTGAAGGGGAGTATTAGCTGGGTCCGTCCCTACCACTAAATACTCACCAAACCAGAATCTCTGCAAATAAAAACTGCTACCAGGGTCCTCGGCTCCTGGGAAGTGTCTTTTCTTCAGTCTTCACATCTGTGAAAAGTTGCACTTCCTCTCCCACATGGGGAAAGCACCGCATGCTTTCCGTGGGGATGGTGGAGACGTCACTGACCTACTTTGGAGAGTCTGCGGTCCTGTTTTCAGTCCGGCACGAAGCACTGTTCCGGTGCAGACCGCAGCTTGCTCATCTTGGTGGCAGCGCTCACTGGTCGGCAGCGGGGCCCCATGCCAGCGGCGGCTCTCCACGTGGCTTCCGGGTGCTTCACGGTGACTCTCCACCTGCGCAGTGGCTTTGCTGGCCATGGCTGCATGTTGGGCGCCACCTGTGGTGATGCATTATTTTTCCCAGTCCTGGGCAGCTCCAGAGTGCCCACTTGGGTGCTGCTTCTCAGCAGGACCGGTGCTTGCCGCAATTCCCGGGCGCTTCTGCCTTCCGCACATTGGGCGGGGGCTGGCCGCACTCTGTTGCTGCATGAGGGATGAGACAAAGAGGGAAGGAGTTGTCCATTCCATCCGTGCAGTC
Organism: Vidua chalybeata; assembly: GCF_026979565.1. Taxonomy (NCBI): domain Eukaryota; kingdom Metazoa; phylum Chordata; class Aves; order Passeriformes; family Viduidae; genus Vidua; species Vidua chalybeata. The sequence continues at coordinate 20,213,612 of NC_071570.1, read as the reverse complement.
CTCTAGAAAGCTTTAACTGCCGCAGGGAGCTGTGGTGGAGAAGCTGCGGCTTGCTCTCAGCGCCATGTGGATGGAAAATGGCCCTGAACAAAGGAAGGCATGAGGTTTTATAGGGGGCAAGCCGAGGGAGTCGGAAGCCCCCCTTGCCCCATGAGGGCAGGCTACGGGGGAGTGACGTGTACCAGGATAACCAATGGAGACACGACACGGGCGGACACAGGGCTCCGGGGCAAATGGGGTTGCGGGAGCGAGGTGACAGACACAGAACTCTCCGGAGTGGACAGGGGAGTGGTTACAGGACTGGCATGGTGAGCTCCAATGGTAAGTAACCTGGAGCAGACTGCCGCAGGGGGGGAACACGGGGGGTGCACAGGGGTGCACAGAACCAGCTAACTAACACATAACAGAACCCCTAATCTGAAACCAAACCTGGGATGCAACAACTCTCATTGTTAATATTTTGTTTTGTTTTCTTTTCTTTAAAGGACAGGTAGAGAAATTATATTAACAAAGGTGAATAGAGTGGAAATTCACTATTTAAAGTGTCTTTTCTCTGTACCTTGTCTTATTTTGGGCATCCCTGTTGTTTAGTCTAAAATGTAAATTCCTTGTGGCTTCCCTGCTTTATGCAAGAACCACTGTTTAGCTGAAGAAGGTCACCCTAAACTTAGCTAAAATTTAGTTTAGATTCTACTGATTCTACTTACAGTGCTTCAATGGAAGGTCATTATTTTTAGAATAATGTAGAATAAAAAATAGTCTGTAACTCTTGTAGTGCTGAGATGCTTAGAGTAAAATCTGTGAAATTTATAATTTATAATTTAATTAACAGACACAATTGTCTTTTGTGTGTGTTTTAGAGCATCCCATTGACTATGTGCCTGAAAGCCCTGTGACTCTTGACTGTCAAAGATATTTTAAAGTCTGCAAGTGTCAGAAGAACATCATATAGGTTCAGTTAGAACTAGAGTATGTGGTGAAATATGCATAAAAGTGTACATGCTGGTACACAAGGGATGTTTATTTCAAAATGGATGGAATATGTGAAGTTTTTTGCTGGCAGAGGCATGCAAGGTGCTTTACAAAAATGACATGCACATGGTCTGTTGGGTAATATAGGTCAGATAACTATCCTGGTTTATTGAGTATTCCAGTGCACTTTGCTTCTGAGGACAGATAGTTGCATGTTAAGCTTGCCAGATGTAAGGCACAGCCAGGACTGTAATAATGAGAGCTGGGAGCAGGAGTGCATGTGAAAATGAGAGAGCATTTATCTTTTGGGAGGAAGAGAAAGTAAGGAAAAGGAAAATGGGGTAATGCCATCTACTTACAAAAAATAACATGAAAGGGTACACTTTCCTACACAGGAAACATAAGAAGATAACTACGAATTATTACGTGGGGATGATTGCATTATTTTCTGGACTAATATTTTCTGGACAGTAGAAGGATGTCCCACTTCCACCCACAGAAACACAAGAATGAGTGTCCAAGTTCATATTCACAACATCCAGTCTCCCACCCATGCACCATTTAAAGTAGGAAATAGATCTAAATATTTGCTCACTTTATAGCCCATCACGCTACTCCTTATAGGATTCCAAATATTGTGAATATCTGAACTTCTTTTTGTCTGTCAACTGACACTGACATTTGTCTAGCCCAAGACCCAAAAGACCCCAATGTGTTGTATTCAGGTCTTTTTTTCTAAGACTCTCCAACAGATTAAGCAGCCATATCAAAGACACAGTTATCTGTCACAGGACAGAGCATAGGTATTTCTGACAAACAGGTTTTGTGCAAAACTGAAAAACAAACTCTTACTGCATGTAAGAAATGCAGACATCTAGACACTGCCAACTTAACTAAATGTTATTTCTGTCTCAGTTTCTTAATGATGACAGAAAATCACTGGTGTTTAGCAGTGAATTTTATAAGGTATCTGACATTTCTCTAACACAGATGGTTTCCTCTTTGGAATTGTGTAGTATGTCCCTGCTCAGCTTGCAGTCACTATTTAAAAAAAAATACTATTCTCTATACAATCATTCTTCTTAAACAAAATACCTATTTTCACTAGCTTCTTGTTGTAGCAGGATCCCTTGCTTCTAGAACTTACCAGAAATATCTGAGAGTTTTCAAACAACTGCCATTTTTTTGCAGTACATCATGATTCTCCTCTTTCTCCTCTCCTGATCCAGTCAGCTTTCTCAATGTTCTTCATCTGACTGCATAACTGCTACGATCTAGTAAATGAATGAGCTTCTTTTATGTACATTTGAAATGCCAGGATTTAAGAACTCCTGAGTGGGTGACTCTTTCAAATTAACTGACTGTTTTTCAAGACCAGCTGTGACTATCCCTACATGTTTTGAATATTCTGACAAAAACTCTCAAGGTTTGTGTTTTACTAAGCCAGAATTCATGCAGGAAAATAAAGCCACAGCAATGTGGATATGAACTACACATTGAACAATTTACCCATCTCCTCTATATTAGGAAAATTTTAATAAAGAATTAATAGAAATAAACAACAATCTCCCTTTTGAAAATAGGGTATATAAAAATGTTTTGAATATTTAATTTGTTCTTTCAGTGCAAGGCAAGCTTTACAGAAGATAAATCAAAAATATCTAATGGTATTTGGTGTTGACTGGTGACCAAGGCAAAATTACTGCTATTTTCCTTCTGCTTCTGAGAATGTGTTGGCAATTATAAACTTAACTATATATTTCACAGAAATCAAACTAAATTTATATCTATCCAAATGTCTCAGTGACATGTTGTCATGTCTAAGCCCAGCTGGCAACTAAGTACCACCCAAATGCTCTCTCACTGCCCCTCCACACAAGTAAGTCGTTATTAGAACACATCCTGTAACATATAAGAGAATCAAAGGACTTGCAAGGTAGGGATAGTGAAAAATTCTCCTTATTTTGTTTACAAGAAGGGAGTGATGCTGGTCTCCTGTTGTTTGGCAGTGGTATCTGTTTCTAAATAAATCCTTATGTATTATGATCTACTTTTCCTTGGTAAATCATTAGCTGAAACTTCATTTCAACATCTGTAAATTTTATTTTAATAAAGCTTTCTTTCATTCATGTCAGTTCAGCAATGAAATAATTACAAATTGCATAAAATGAACTGTATTCTGGACTTGAGTTATCAAAGGCTTATTTACAATTCAGTTTGGGTTTTTCCTGTGGCAATTACTCTCTTCTAGAGAGCAATACTGTGCACAGGAAAGGGTCTTGTATTGGTGTAACAGTGAAAGGAGGATAAAGAATTAACCTGTCAGAAAAGGAAAACAGCAGCAAAAAATCTCCACTATGCCACTGTATTTGCTATGCTGGCTCAATATATTCTTATTCCAGACTACATTGACCTTACTGAAGAATGATCTTCACCATTTCTATGACACTTTGCCAGGTCTGAGCCTTAGCCGGGGAGGAGGATGCTGCTGATTTAGATTCCAGAATATTCAGTCAGTCTGCTTCACTCTGCATTACCCTGCATGTTCTATATCTAATCTGTTACTTTGGAAGGGCCTGCAGCTGCTGTTAAGTGATTTATCTCAAGTAACCTCTGTGCCATGACAGCTCTGAGATACTAGATGGTCCCAGCAGTGATAAGAGCAGCCACACTCAGCACAAAGCGTACAACTGCATATTCATGTCAGACTGGGGTTTGCCAAATAAAATCTGCAATGCTGTGATTAATCAGACAATTTCTTTTCATATACAAAATTCATTAAGAGAACAATGCAATCTTTAATATAATGGGGTAACAAAAATGTTATTTCATGAATGGGCATCAATTTATAAGACATATAGAAAAAGACAGAAGAGTTTCCTTTTTTTTGGTTAAACATATTGTTATTGAAATGCATAGGTTTGTACTATGTGAATTGATCTCATTTTATTTTACAGCCTTGAGCTATATCCTAGCACCAACAATGTGAAACAAAGCATTATTGGTTGAGATCCCAGAGATCCATAATGTTTGAATATGTTATTTCATACTACACACTTATTTTTTGTGTATTTCATATGTCATGATCACGTTTAAATAACCTTTATAACATTAAAATATCTTTCTGAAGTTCTTAATCAAATAAAAATAAATGCAACATATGTTTAAAGGGGGCATGATGATAAGAAGATATTAAAAAATTCCTCAGTTCCATTCTGAAAAAAAAAAAAAAAAACAAACAGTTAAGACGTCCAATTTTCAATATGTTTGAATTCCAAAGGACAGAATATTTTTGGCTGAGTTGAAACAGGTGTAAGGGATGTCTTATGGTTGATGTTACTTCAGCAAATGAACCTCCAAGAATCAGCTTTCCCCTCAACTAAAAGTACTGAATCTAGTAGTGTATCTGTTCCATCAAAACTAAGTAGATCTGCCCAGGAAAGCATATCCTTGAAACATTAAATGTCAAATTATGCTGTACTTTGTGTCAATGCATTAATAGCATTTACAAATGAGCTGAAATTATACTGAAGTCTTTCCAGGAAGTGATCATTTGGGCTTTGAAGTGATATTTAGACTAAGGAAGAAATATACATTTTTTCCTTTTGGTGAACATCAGATCTCCCTGATTCCTGATTTCATTGATATGTATTGGGTTTGCAAGGCAACGTTTTGGTGGCAAGGTGGCAGAGGTGGCTTTTGCGACTTCTCACAAAGAGCTTACACTATGTCTAACACAGTGCTGGTGGCTCCAAGAGGGACCCATTAAGGAGAAGCTATCAGTGGTGATGGTAACTCTGCTGCAATAATATGATTTAAGAAGGGGGGAAAAATTGTTGTGAAGCATCAGATGAAAATGAGGTGTGAGAATATGTGAGAGAAACAGCTCTGCAGACAGCAAGATCAGTGCAGAAGGACGGGGGGAAGAGGTGCCCCAGGCACTGGAGCTGAGATTCCCCAGCTGTGCTGAAGATTCCCCTGTGCTGAAGACCATGGTGAGGAAGGATGCCCTGCCTGCAGCCCATGGAGGTCCATGTGGGAGTAGATGTGCACCTGCAGCCTGGTGCAATGGAATAGGCTGTTACCCCGTGGAACGACCACACTGGAGAAGGTTTGCTGGCAAGACTTGTGATTCTGCAAGGGGTTCACACTGGAGCAGCCTGTTCCTGAAGGACTGAATCCTGCGGAAAGACACCCACACTAAAGCAGCTCCTGGAGGACTGCCTTCCTCGTGGAACCTGCACAGGGGAAGGGGAATAATGTGAGGAAGAAGCAGCACCAGGGCCAATGAACTGAGTGCAAGCTCCATTGTCTATTCCCCTGTGCCACTGTAGAAAAAGAAACAGTGAAATTGAGAATGAAGTTGAGCTTGAGAAGAAGGAGCAGGGAGGGGAGGAATATGTTTTTAGATTTGTTTTTACTTTGAATTACCCTACTCTGGCAATAAATTTAATTAATTTTTGCATGTCAAGTCTGTTTTGCTTGTGACAGTAACTGGTAAATGATCTTTCCCTGGCTTTATCGTGACTTTTTTGTTTTATTTTCTCTCCCCTGTCCGGCTGAGGATAGGGAATGATAGAGCAATTTAAAGGATATTTGCCCTCAGGCCAAGGTCAATCCACTACAATGTCTTAAGCAAAAATTCTGAGAAAACTTTAAGTTTTTAGTAAAAGTTTACTACAAACCTAGGATCAGATTCAGTGAGTTGCCAGTGGTTGTACCCATTAGTACAGCAAAGATGCAATTACTATAAATCTGAAATACTAAGACAAAGGATCAGAGTTCACAGATGTCTATAGGCTTTCTTTATAGATAATGGAGAAAAGCCATGCCTACCAAGAAAGCCAGTGCATTCAACGAAGGATATAACTTCAATGAAAGAAAAATGTGTGTTTAAAATCCTGTTGCTATCCTGAATTTAAGCATCCCCTACAGTAAGCATCTACATGAAAATCTGCATTTTTAAGGCATATGACTTTATCACAATTTGTGAAACAAATGTCTCAGCCACTTTGTGAATCAGTAGCCTCAAAACTTTTGTGTGTCCAGGTCTCAGTTTTCAAATGTATCTGTATATAAATTCTATTCTGCATCAATCTGTTTGCAGTGATGAATATTTTTGTCATAGAATTGTGAAAATACATATTTTTCTCTTTGGTCTTTCAGTTTAAAAATGCTGCAGCTTATTTACCTCATTCTTATAAATGTGTATATTCAAAAATTGTGATAAACTATTTGATGTGTTTCAACAGCAGTTGCAGTAAAGCAGTTGCAACATTTATGGATAACTCAATTTACTAAAATGATGGAACTCTACATGCATTTCAACTAATTAGCTGCTTTCTTTATTGGTGTCTAAAGTGCTCTCTCGATTAAAACATTTTTTGAAATAAAGGTGTTTAAACTGTAGCAGGCTGAAATTTCCTTTTCTGTCATCTTTATGTCACCCATCAACTTTTTTATTTTTTTTCTTCTGGCAGAATTACAAATACAGCAATCATGAATGTTAATTTTAAAGTTAGGTTGAACAAAACTGCAGAAAGGAAAGTTGGTAAGTAAACAGCAGTGCATAGAAAGTGTTCTGGATTGAATATCTGACTTCTAAAAGGTTTCATGCCAGACATCTGTGGTTAAATCTCTGTAGACGCCCTACTAGTTCAGGACCTAGTTCAGGTTAAGTTTGTGTACATTTAGGTGATGAATGCTTAAATGGACAATTTCAGTATTGCTTGGTAGTGGTAAAAAAGGCTAAGTTTAGTTGTTGTTGTTGAATCTGTCAAAAGGCACTAGATATCAACCCAAATCGCAGTATCATTTCTTTCTACATATACATGCCTTTAAACTTTAGATACTAAAGTGAATTGTTGTAAAGATGCTCTGCCATAAATTATAGCTGACAGTGGAAGTGATTAAGGCACATAGTTTGATTGCATGCATTAATCTCTACAACTTTCATCAAGTCTAATTTAATTACCCACAAGTAAAAGTTTCTTTTTAATTTATTAGCTTTGTCAGTAATCAGTTGCACTGTATGCTGTTCCTTGCAAAAGGTGAAACCCAGTAACATTTATGGGAAAATCAGACATTGAAAGCAAAATAAAACAAGTGTCATAGCCCTCAAGTGTACAGCAACAATGCTCAACCCACATATGAAATGAGACTATATGTTTAATCAGAAAGGACTGACAGATGTCTTGATTGAGACTAGCACTCTTCCAGGAAAAAAAAAAAAAAAACTTTTGAGAAGGCTTAATAATTTTCAGAATGTTGAAACAGCTGCTGTTGTTAGAATATCCTGCTCAGGTGTCATCAAACATACAGATTTATATATTTTTGACTGATTTTATGCCACTATTTGGACCTGGCTATTTGTTGCTTAGCTGACAGTGCTGTCTTTCCCTCATGATCAAGTGATCATGAACATGGATGTTAATTTTAATAACTACTATTAGGATCCAAATATTCAGCATGATCATTATTTTAGGTCTCATATACATACTATGCATGTTATTTTGAATTTTCTTTGTAATGCAGATCAGACATTTTAAGAATTTTTATATAACAGAAATGCCTGTTCCAGTATTCTATTGCATTTGTGGACAGTAAAATTTGGAAGACTACTCAGAAACATTGTCCAGTCTGTATTTTGAATTTAATATTACACAGTTGCATAAAGATCCATGTCTTTTATTTAAAAAATCCCTAACCAAAATGAAGATTGTAGGGGTTTGTGGTTTAGGAAGTGTGTATGAGGTGGGGGGGAGGCAGGTTTTGATGTTTTTTGTTTATTTGTTTGGTTTCAGGGTGGATTTTTTTGTTTGTTTGTTTGTTTTTTTGTTTTATTATTTTGTTTTCTTTGCTTTGATTTGGGGGTTTTGTTGCTTTGGTTTTGGTTTGGTTTTTTTTGTTTCCCTATGCATTCTATTCTTCTAATAACATAGATATAAAGGAGTTTTTCATGTTTTGTTATTAAAATGCATTGTAGTTGTGATTAAAACATTAGGAAGAAGATTGGTTTATGTTATTGATTGTTTCCACAATCACATGGAAAAAAACAAAGGAAAAAAAAAATCATTGGGTACCAGTATGTGATTAACTGTCAATATCTAAGAGCCAAACTGTTTTCTATATGTCAATTAATAAAATTTTATACTGTGAAAGTCCTCAAATAAATGTATTGCTGACAGAGGAATTACCTTTTTTTTTTACATAACTCAAGAGTTTTTAGTGCTTACTGGCCCTTAAATAATGCACAGTAAACCATTTCAAACAAATATCATGTTGAAAAGATACACAAGGGAAATAAAAGAGTCTTCCTAAATTGCACAGTACATGCAATTATTATTAAACTTGTTTAGTGAAACATGAAAATAAACTGCTTACTCATGTCAAATGGATTTAATTACTGCACTATCTGTCAGACAAAAACCAGCCTTCCTATGATGTAAATATGTTAAACTACATGGCTATAAATTTAAGAAAATACTTTTTAATATAGTGTATGTACATTATTACTGTTGATGAGCAGTTAAGCACAGTAGCTCCCAGTCTATGGGAAAAAATACAACTAGAAAGGAGTGGATTAGTGCATTCTATGGCATGTCAAACTTCATAAAAGAATATATAGCACAATTTTAGAGTAATGCACACACAAGGCCTGAAGGGAAGCTTTCAGTATGAAAACTGTATACAAACCATATGATGTACCCAGCAAATAGTAGAGTGACATGTCTATATTTTATTGTTTCTTTCTTTAAGCTTTTTTTCTTTAATAAAGATATTATGCCGTGCAGTTTACTCTAAAAGTGTTGTTACTTTCCATGAGGCTAAAGGGTGATGAGCATTTTGCCTGACCAAGTGAGAAAAGAGCAGTTCCAGGCAGGGGAAGGACAGGCTATTCCCCTCTTGCAGCTCAGATAGCAAATCCCAGGCTAAGTGGAAATGCAGAGAAAGGTGCTGTGGGGACAGGAAGAATTCGTATTGGACAGCCAAATAAAAAAAAATACTCATCAAGGTCAAAAGTCATTTGGCCTAGGGCCCTGTTACATAGGAAAAGAATCCATAAGTTTAGAACAAGCTAGAAAGCGTAAAATGGATAAAATCAGTGAACAGGCACGACCATTCTCAAATGGAGAATCAGTATAAGAAAAATATCTAAAAGTATCTAAAATGAAGGTTCTTCATACACCCATATCATCCTGTAATAATTTACATTTATATATTTTTCAAGTGTTTCAGTTTCATGCAGAAAATTACTGCTGCACTGGGAGACCAAAAAAAGAAAAAAGAAATACTACTTATTCATGAAAGCCTTTAATACTTTTAATCAATTCACAGAAGTAATCTTGCAATATAAGATATTAAGAGACAACTTTAAACCCACCTGAACATGAAGTTAAAATGTTTATATTGATTGGCATAGCAATCAAAAGCCAATATATTCTACAGGAGCTATTCTGTTCAATTTCTCCATGTACTCCAAAGGTCTAAATCCGTTATCTTTAAGCCACCGTGGGTTGTTATAATGCTATACTGTTAGCCAAGAAAGTTTTTCACATTCAGAAATCTTCTCTTTATCTCTTTTCCTTTCTTCTCTGTACAGAATGTTGCCAGGAATGTTGTGGGTGTTTACATCAGTATTAATTAAAGGCAAATAGTGAGAGATAATGAAAATAAAGGTGAAGGGAGAGGAAAAATGATGCAGACTTCTACAAGAAATTGCAGAGCTTTAAAAGTCATGTTTCAAACTTTGCAAATATCACAGAGAAATAAACAAAATATTCAGCCAGACAACACAGTTGTGACTTTACAGTCACAATTATCCCATTTTTTTGCTCTCATGTTGTGCTGGTTTTGGCTGTAGTAGGGCTAATTATCTTCACACTGGCCAGTGTGAGTGTATGTTTTGTGTTTGTGCCGAACACAGTAATGATAACAGAGATATTTTTATTTCTCTGAGCAGACTCTTTCTCTGAGCAGAGCCAAGGCCTTTTCTATTTTTTGTCCTGCCACACTGATGAGGAAACTGAGACTGCAAGAGAAATTGAAAGGAGACACAGTCTGAACAGGTGGCCACAACCAACCAAAGAGTTCTTCGAGACTATTTGACATTATGCTAAGTACATCAAGTGGAGAGAAGAAGGAGAAGGGAGGAACATTTGACTTCCCAAGTAATTTTTAGGACCAAAGGAGACAAATAGTGTGTAATACAAAAATTGAATAATGCTAAAACTGGAAGTAGAAAGCTATTTGCCCCAGCCCTGTGCAACATAAGATGTTCTTGTTGACTAGACATATGAAAACTTTGGCATGATGGGGCCTTGCTCCCCTGAACTCCTGCCTGCCCATGGGAAGCAGTGAATTAATTCCTTGTTTTTGTTTGGCTTGTATGTGCATCTTTTGCTTTCCCTATTAATCTGTCTTTATGTCAACCCATGGGTTTTCTACCTTTTACCCTTCCAATTCTCTCACTGGTGAAGGAGTGAGACAGAGGCTGCATGGGGCTTGGCTTCTGGCTAAGGTCATGTTAAAGCATGACAGGTGTAGGTAAGGTTGGATATATGAAGACAGTATAAACAATGGTATTTTTACTCTTCAGGTATCAGAACTGAAAACAATGAAGAACCAGAAGAAACACTGCTTATTGGATCAAGTTATTGCCTGTTTACCAGGGATGGGGTTAGATTGGTCTCATTTTACATTCCATGAAATAAAATAGGTGCTCCTTGCATTCAAGAAACAGATGAGGAATGTTTACTCTGATCCAGGTTCTTCCTTTCTTCTTCTCATAGTATTTAAATACCACAATAAACTAACTGTACTGCAAGATTATTTCTCAGATTAATTACCACTCAGAAGTAACATTAATTATAGAAGAAAAGCATATAACATACTGAACAGCAAAAGTTTACTTGTACTTTTTTACTCTAAAAAAATTTTCAAATAGAAGGAAAATTAGTATATGCAGATATTCTAGCAAGGACCCACATTAGCCATCTAACTAGTACTGCCAAGTGTCTTCAGGGACCTGCTCTGAATCAAGACAGACTGGGCATCTTGCTCTGTACAGTGTAAAGTCAGCTTCTGTTGTCCTATTCAGAGACTATTCAGTAATATCTGTCATCTCTTTAATGTATATATTCATGCTATAACTATGACAATCTCCAGTGAAAGGTCGATAAGAGAAATTAGATATTGGTGACTAGCAAGTTAAATACTGACATGATGTACAAAAGGAATATTGTTAATTTTCCATGTGTTTTGTATCTCCAATAAAAGAGAAAATAAGAAAAAAGAAGTCATTTTTAGGAGCAAAGGAGACAAATAGTGTGCAATACAAAATTTTAATAATGTTAAAACTGAAAACTGAAAGGTGTTTGCCCCAGCCCTATGCAGCACAGTATGTTGTTGTTGGCTAGACATATACAAAAAGTTTGGCTTCACTGAAAATAGACAGAAGGATGTGCTTTGGTAACTGACCGTATTGATTTGTAATTGTTAAAAAATTTTAAAAACTCTTTCCCCAGAACGACTGAGCACTTTACATCTTAAACTTAAAATCTCTTAAGCATATCTTTCAGGTTATTCTACAAATAAGATACCTTTTTTGAGGTATTAGAATTACTTCCTTTATAAAGGAAATTGATGTGTTTAGAATGGATGAAGCACTCTCCCATAAAAGTGGGAGAGTGGAGAAATGCATGGATCATATCAAGCATAAACCTTTCTCTTGCTTAGAGCAAATGTCTATGCAAATGGTACAATTCCTCCATAAAACATACAATTAGCAAGATATAGATGTTTCCCTTTTCAATTCCTTGCTGTAACTTCAAAGGGAATGAATGGTCTTCTTCCACCAGTAATTATTTTCCTGGAGAATTTGAAATCTGCTCAATTTTCAGGATGCCTTGTTGTTAGCAGATGTTGCTTTCAAATCACTGTATTTTCAAACAGGCTGTGCATTGAAAATGGAAAGTGTGGAAACTGGAAATTGACATGCTTTACAGAAGCCCAAGACAGAATGTTTCTCCACTTAGTCGCTCAGGGAGAACATGTAATTATTTTCATGTCTTCCAGGAACATTGGTTTACTGTTAAATTGCCATAGCTCTGTCCATGTGCAGTGCACTTTAGTTCTGTCATTCAGAACTAGATTAGTGAATATGTTAAATTTACTTTGAAATTTCATAAAAGATTACTGAACAATTCTATCCATGTAGAAAACAATTACTTTCCAGTCAAATTTGCCATAAAGTTTTCTCACTTCATGTCTCCCTATACTCTACAGGCTATTTTCAAAGAGGGTATTAGCGCAAAGGTCAGAAAGTTTGGTTGCTGCCCTCACAAGGCTGTTTTAATTAATCCAATTGTTTAGATATATACCATCTTTCATAAAAGTTTATACAGAGTTATGATATAGATGAATACAATCTGTGGGCAGTAATACTTCTCCTGGAGAATACAAAGTTAATCACAATTTCTAGAAGAAGACTTGTTTTGCCAATGAAATTTTGAAATTACTGGATTTTGTATTAATAGCTACATATTCTCATCATAAGTATTTATCTGTACTTTGTAATTACTCTGTGATGAAGGAAATTTTTGTCTAAACCTTATAGACAGAAAACTGAGGCAAATGGAAGATTAAGGTCAAAAAGGGAAACATCCTTAGTCATTGTCAGCATTGCAATGATATTGTGACAATACAAAATTCTTTTTTTGATACCTATCTTTCAGAAAATATCTTTCTGGAATAGCTAAGTCAATCATGAGGCACAAAGATTATGAATTCAGAGAAGTAGAAATAGCTTCTGGTACATAAAGGACAAGAAATCACCTCTTGTTAAAGTTAAAAACCACAGAACAAACCACAGATGTCTATAATTCCTATGCCATTAATATTAAATATCCTTCATGGGACTCCTTATAAAGATACCTAGAAGTTCATATTTCTGCACATATTTAATGACCATTCTATGTAATTAATATTTTTTTAATATTTTAGCTTAACTTATTGTTTTCTCTCAGAAAATGAAAGGGTTGACAAATGTAGCATCCTACAGTAATTGATACATTCAATGTAGTATCACATAGTAACTTTTAGGTAAAGTGCTGAGGTATCATTAGGTTACATAGAGTGTAATGTGAATTGAGAGTTGGCATGACTATGAGGATCAAAGGTCTATGAACAGAGGCACAGTCCAGCTGGAGGCCAGTTACAGTGGGATTCTGTCACAGAACTGATCTGGGATCAGTATTATTTTACTACTATTTAATTATTTGTTTCATTGTCTTAATTACAACCTAGATGGTTGGATAAACTTCAACCTCAGAAAATCTGTGCTTGATACCTAGTCTGGAAAAGTGGTCAATACATTTTAAGACAGAGCTAATATGCAGAGGGGCACAGAGAGCTGGAAAAGTAAGCAGAAGGAACTGCATGAAAATTACCTAAAGCAAAAGCAAGTAAAGCCCCTAAAGCTCCTGCAGCAGAACAGGCTGGGGCTGACTGGGTGGGAGCAGTTCTGCAGAACTAGCTCTAAGGACAGCAGATTGGCAGTGTCCCCATGTGGGAATGTGGCCTTCTGTCTGTGGCTGCACAAGTAGGATAGAGTCAGCAGGTCTGGGAAGGGATCTTGACCTGGCTGGATCTCTCCTGCATGACGCAGACACTGACATAATGGTGCATGTCCCTCTGAGGCCACTGAAGCAACCATGACTGGAGCACTGAACATTCAAGGAGAGGACTGCAAGATCTGGATGTTCAGCCTTTAGGAAAATGAAGGGTGAGAGGAAGCATTGCTATCCTCAGATATTTAATGTGAAAGCATAGGGAAGATAACCTCTGTTTCCACACTTATCAAGCAGATGAACAGAAGATTGGGGACTGCAGGACCAGCTTTTTTGCCACTGGGAATGTCAGGTTCATGACCACCTGGAGAACCTGATGCACCTGAATGTTTGTGAGACCCAATGAGATGCATCCCAGAATCATGTGGGAATTGGCTGATTTACTTGCCAAGCCAGTCTCCATGATATTGGAAAAGTCACAGCAGTCTGGTGAAAACCCAGGTGACTAGAAAAATAAAGACACTCAGCTGTCTTTAAGAAGGGTAGAAGGGAGAACTCTGGGAACTACTGACCTGTCAGCCTGCCCTCTGTGCCTGGGAAGATCATGGAACAGATACTCCTAGAAGCTATGCTACAGCTCATGGAGTACAGGGAGGTCATTTGAGAACTATGGGTGTGATTTATTTGAACTTCTGTAAAGACTTTGAAATGGTCACCAACTGCTGTGATGTGGTTTTTGCTTTAAGTTTGTGTTTGCCCACTATTCTCCTCCCTAATCTCCCCTCCCAAGTTACCAATCTCCCCAAGCCCTTCCCTAACTTCCTTCCTCTCAAGTTGTCAATGCTCCCTATCCCTACTCCTTTTTCCAGAGTGTTCCTTGTCTATCATGTAGTATTCAATACTCCATTTGTTACTTTGTATTATCCCCTTCCCCTGCCCTCCCTGACAGGTTTATAGAATGTTAGTCCTGCCCTAGATTCCTCCCCTGCCATGCCCTCATTGGTTGGTTGCCCTATACCACTCCTCCTATAAAAACCTCTGCAGACCCCTACGTTTTGTCTTGGGGTCCCAGGTTGTGGACCTAATAAATCCATCCAGTTTTACCCCAAGTCCCGTGTCGTCGTTATCTGTTCCTGCGCTGGACCAAGCAATAACTGCAAATAGCAGAGCTCATGGGGGGAAGGTCGCACCCCTGCTGTCGCTGCCCAGCACAATACGACAGCGCACTGCGACACCCCACAACATCCTTCTCTTAAATTGAAGAGATATACATTTGATGGGTAGACTGTTCAGTGGATGAGAAATCGTTCAGAAAGTGACATCCAGAAGGTAGTGGTCAATGGCTCACTCTCTAAATGGAAATCAGTACCAGGTGGTGTCTCACAGGGGTTTGCATTGAGAGAAATCCTTTTCAACATATTTGTTAATGACACAGACAATGAGTTTAAGTGCATCCTCAGCAAATTTGCAGATGACACCAAGCTGAGTTGTATGGTTGACACATCTGAAGAGGGGATGACATTCAAAAGGCCTTGGACAAGCTTTAGAAATCGGACCATAAGAATCTCAGGAAATTTACGAAGACTAAGGGCAAGGTCCTGCACCTACATTATGGTTTTGATAAAGACTGGGAGATTATCAGATTGAGAGAAGTGCTGATTGGAAGGTCATGAGGGTGCAGGTGGATGAGAGGCTGGACATGACCCAACCATGGGCAGTCACAGCCCAGAAAGTCAAATGTGTCCTGGGCTGCATCCAAAGCAGAGTGGGCAGCAGGGAGATGGGGGGATTCTGCCCCTCTGCTCTGCTCTGCTGAGGCCCCATCTGCAGTGCAGATTCTGGGGTCCCAGCACAGGAAGAACATGGAACTGTTGGAGAAAGTGCAGAGGAGGGCTACCAAATATGATTAGAAGGATGGAGCTCCTCTCATAGAAATATAAGCTAAGAGAAATTGTTCATGCTGGAAAAGAGAAGGCTTCAGGGTGACCTAATTATGCCTTCTGGTATTTGGAGCGAGCCTACAAAAACGATGGAGATAAACTTTAGAAGGACATGTAATGACAGGAGAATAGGAATTGGTTTTAAACTGAAAGAGAGTAGTTTTAGATGAGATGTTAAGCAGAAATTCTTTACTGTGAGTGTGGGGAAGCATTGGAGCATATTGCCCAGATAAATTGTGGACTCAGTTTCTGGAGGTGTTCAAGGCTGGGTTCAATAAGGCTGTGGTCTAGTAAAAGGTTTACTTAACTATGGCAGGAGTGTTGGAACCAGATGATTATTTAGGTCCTTTCCTACTCAACCCATTCTATGATTCTTTGATTCTATGAACACAAAGCTGTACAGTGAAACAAAAAGAGAGACATACAAAAGTGAAGTTTTCACCCAGGTATAACAATAAATTATTTGCAAATTATGGGTAGTCAGTAGAGGTTAGTCATAACAGCTTTGCAATAGCCATCTGTGATTTTAAGCAAAAATGGGAAAAAAGTTCTTAAGAAATTGAACGACTTCTGGTTTCTTTGAGCACAGGACCAGATGACCACCAGAAATAATTTCTGATGTATATTTTTCCATTATTCCATATTACAGAAAAGTCATCTTCAATGTGGTTATTTTACGTGGCTTGTTTGCAACATGTTGCACTGTTTGGAATTGTATCTTCATCTGATAACCACGTGAAAAAAAATTATTTTCAAATAATAAGTCTCCAAGGCTTACAGTTCTCTTAATTTGTTGCATCCCAGGTTTGGGTTCAGATTAGGGGTTCTGATATGTGTGAGTTAGCTGGTTCTGTGTACCGCTGTGCACCCCCTGTGTTCCCCCCCTGCGGTGGTCCACTTCAGGTCACTTACCATTGGAGCATCACCATGCCAGTCCTGTAACCACTCCCCTATCCAGTCCGGAGAGTTCTGTGTCTGTCACCCCGTCCCTGCAACCCTGTTTGCCCCGGAGCCCTGTGTCCATCCATCATGTCCCCGTTGGTTGCCCCGGTCCATGTCACTCCCCCGTAGCCTGCCCCCATTGGGCGAGGAGGGCTTCTGCCCCCCTTGGCCCGCCCCCTATATAATCCCGCGTGCCCCTGGTCCCAGCGCCATTTTGTCCACGCAGCGCTGGGGAGCAAGCCGCAGCTTTTCCCCTGCAGCTCCACGCGACAAATAAAAGCTTTCCAGCTAACCACGTGGATAGATTGGACATTCCTTCCCTTTTTGTCTCGCCCCTCACAACAGAGCATGGCCAGCCCCACCCTGGTGCGCAGAATGCAGCAGCGCCTGGGAAAAGCGGCAACCTGGTCCCGCTGAGAAGCAGCGCCCTTGCCGGGGTCTCTGGAGCTGCCCGGGACTGGGGAAAACAAAGCAACACCACATTAATTCTCTTTTAAAAGCTGCTTGCACTGTACACACATGCATCTGGGACTAAAGTCACTGATTATACAGTGATTATACAAATCCACAAATAAGGAAAGAAATCCTTTTGGAGATGAAGTTTGTCTAGTTTTTTTTTAATATTTTAAGTGTTATGGGGTTTATTCTATGACATACTTTCTCAGGTACTCCTGCCTGATTGTTGCAAACTCAATGACACCCTAAATACCCAAGATGTTTTATAATCACGTGAATGAATAATGAAATAGTAAGATTACTGCCTTTTGAAATAGAGTAAAATGCATTTATATTTCAAGAGACAGGACAAGAACTATGTACCATGCTGCAAGTTTGAAATTTTAGGTATTGTATTGTGACACTATGTTTATAAATTATTAAGTAATATAATCATATGATTTTCTTGTTACCAAAACTGGAAGCTAATTAAAAAAACAATGAAACCACAGATAAACTTTCAAGCTGGAGAGAATTATGTCCATTTTGCAAGGCATGTAGTCTGAAAAATGCCATCTATACTAAGAAGTCAAAATCACTGTATAACATAAAATGAATTCCCCAAGTTATAATTAAACACTGCATCATTGGTGATTTCTGTATTGACAGCTCAACTGAAATAGGACCATGTAGTCTCTTGATTCCTGTGATTACCTTTGGGTAACCCTTTGCAACATAATTTTAGAATACTGTCAGCCGTTAATCAAACCACATGATGTCAAGGAGCTTTTAAGTATCATAAAACAGATGAACTTGAAAATGTCAGTATTTGATGGGATATGGGGATATGAGGCCTTAAAGGATTAAAATATATTAATCAGACAAGATAAATGAAAAACAAATGGATACGTGTATGTGCAAGGAGACTAAAACCTCTGTCTATCCCACTGTGTACAAGTTATTTATGTATTTTATTAACTCTTCTTCCACTAAGTTCGTTTTGGGGGAAGTGTTCAACAGTATTAAACTATGTATACTATGATCAACCAAACATAAGCTATCACTGAAAGAAACACTGACAAAATAATTACTGGTTTAGCTCACTCTGTGAGTTTTCAGTAATAAATAATAAGTAGAACTTTACTACTCTTGCAAGGGACACAAACATTGACAGTTGCATTTTGTTGCTGCAAGTGGAAAGACTGGGCTATTTGGTCTCTTTCTGTATTTGGTCTCTCTCTCTCTCTGGAAGTAGCTTAATGAAATGGAAACAACAGTGGCATGACTGCTGTCTGATATATCAAAATGTGATACAGAAAAGTTTGCTTCTGGGTATTTCACTACTTATTTGGTTGAATAAAAGATGCATGATGTCAAACACAAGACCTAAATCACCTTGTGTTCAGGCGTCTTCTCTCCTTACTGATCAGCAGCCTATGAGATAGAAAAAAAATCTTTGAGAGATATCTGCTGAAAATTATTTATGGCAGAAGACTGGTTTTCCCTGGTGGTTTTGCACAACAGTTTAGTAACGTTTTCAAGCATTTCCCTTTCCTTATGCAGAGCTTCCTTCAAAGCTCTCACATAGCATTGTTCTTTACAGCAAAGGACAAACCTCTAGTGATTTGAAGCTGCTGACATCTCCTTTTAGCAGCCGTGTGATGGCGTTTATTTTGCATCACAAAGAAAGTCCATATTCATTATAATTTATACTAAAGGCTGCATCATTGTCTGCAGATTTATAGAAGAATTAATAAATTCAAACTGCATATAGGAAAAGCATTTCATGGACTTAATATGCAATATCTATAAAGGGAAAAATCTTAGCACTTTCAAGCAACTGGGTATTTTTACCCATTTTATAGAAAACCAATAGGATTGACTGCCTAGGGGAGGTGAAAAAGATTAGAGGACAGAGAAAAAAAACTATCAAAGATGCCTTTTCAGAATCAGAACTCACAAAGTATTTTTCATAGTATTTCTACCCCAAAAGCATAATAAAATCTAAAAATATTTCCTGCACTTCTATATTTTAATTGAATTATACTTTTAACCTCTGCCTTCATCAATTGTAAAAAATACTTTATATCAAAATAAAATAAAGATGTTCCAACCACCTGAAGATGGCATCAGTGGCTGGTGGTCTGAAAAAAAATCATCTTCCTACATAAACTTTAAACAGTTTTATATTGGTCCTACATGCTAGTCTTTGTTTGGTCTAAAAGGTACTAACTCAAACATCTGACATAAACAGAGCATTCAAAGAAAACAAAAACCATGAGAAGATTAGAGATTACTCTGTTGGGCTGAGATAATTTAACTACCAATTTACTGGTTGTTGAATATGAGATAGGAATAGGCTGTCGATCTCCTTATAATGTGAACAGACCGAAGTGTCAACTAGTATAAATAAAGCTATGATCTCTATTTTAGAAATTGATATAGTATTGTTGAATTAAAGAGGTAATTTCCATGGTGTTTTTTTCAAAAATAAATGTAAGGCTGACAGACGTCATCAAAATATTTACAACAAATTACTGCTTATTATCAAGCTATTGAAACTACGTGTCAGTATAGTATTTGCTAAAGGTAAACAAAGCAGCACTTTATTCCAATACCATGATTGCCAGATGTTTGTCTGAAATTAATCAAAAGTAAGCTTCTGGTAAATACAATAAAGAAAAATTACAGCTATATCTTATCTGAAATGCATATTTTAAATTCTACAGGTTTCTAATGCAAAACACTTCAACCAGCCTGACAGCATAGTATAAAATTCTAGATATCCTATGCTTTTATAACAAGTGCTTATAGATCATCTGCTTGTCTGTAATGTTCTCCATTTTGCTTTCTTCCCATACTTTTATGCATCTCAGGTGCCTATACTAATCAAGAAACGAGCAAGCAAAAAATGAGAATTTTGAAATAAGGAATAAAAAGAAAATATATAACTTTACCTGTTTCTAAGAGAGGTTATTGGAGATGTAACACAGTAAACATGGCTGCAGTAGTCTGAAAGTTAGCTGGGCAAATGAAGATAAATCAAACATGTTTTGATCTGGCCAAACTCTCCATTTTGTTTAATATTTTGAAACAAACAAAATATTGTTATCATTCCTTGATCTGAGGAATTCTTCAGGCTTGTGCATATTCTGTTTCTAATAAAACGGTATGCTGATGGTGGAATATGTATGTCTCTAGATAAGGTGGAAAGTAATGAAGTGTGAATAAAGACTTCCTGCTCCACCAACACATGAGGCACCAAGAAACAGGCATCATTCACTTCAATACTGGCTCTAATTATATCTTATAAAGCATGAAGTTTAGAAGTCCTTTTTTTGTCAGATTCATGAAGCCATGACTCTATGCCTTGTAATTCTTCACTCTTTCTTTCTTTCTGCTCCCGCTTATTTTTTGGTGGTGTTTTTCTAATAGACCTATCACAGAATCACAGAATGACTGATACTGACCAGCACACCTTCACATTGTCTAGGTACATCCAGGAAGGTTTCAGTGTCTCCATGAATATTACAGCCTCAAGAGAGGAAACACATTCCATTGTTTGATAACCCTCACAATGAAATCTCTTTCCCTTATGTTTAGAATTATTTTCACATATCTTTTTCACATGAGTTTGTGTCACTTGCCTCTTGTCTTGTCTCTGGACACCACTGAGAAGTTTGCTTCTTTCCTCTTAATGCAGTCCCCTAAATATATATACATCTGAAGAAGAGCCTCCTGAGCCTTTCCTCCAGGATGTGCACTCAAAGCTCTCTCAGCCTCTCTGCCTTGTGACAGATGTTCCAGTCACTTCATTACCTTCATGATTCCCCAGAGGACTCTCTACAGTACGAAAGAATGCTACAAAAGTTTGAGGTGGAAAGTACCTTTTAAAGGTCATCCAGCAGTGATCAGGTACATCTTTCACGTTGAATGTTTCTAGGGGTAGGGTATATACCACATCTCTGGGCAACAACTGCCAGTGCCGTACCATCCTCATTGTGAAGTACGTTTTTCTTACATTTAATTTAAATCAAAATTGCCTTTTATCCTGTCACTACAGGATCTTCTTAGGAGTTCCTCTCCAGCTTTCTTTTAGGTCCCCTTTAAATTCTGGGAGGCTGCTGTAAGGTCACCTTGGAATCATCTGTTCTCCAGGCTGAAAACCTTAGCTCAGTCCATCTTTTGTAAGACATGCTCCAACCCTCAGATTATCTTTGTGGCCCTCCTCTGGACTTGATCCACCTGGTCCATATCTTGTACTGAAGACGAGGACACGATCTTTCAGATGGGATCTTGTGATATGGAGAAGGGGACAATCACTTCCTTCAACCTGCTGGCCAGGCTTTTTTTGATGCATAAGATTGGCTTTCTGGCCTGAGAATATACATTGCCTGGGTCGTATCTAGCCTCTCATCCACCAGTACTACCAAGTCCTTCCTGACAGGACTGCTCATAATCTCTTAATCTTCCAGACAGCATTTGTATTTGGAGCTGCCTCAAGCCAGGTTCAGGGTTGCACTTGGTTTTGTAGACCCTCATGGTGTTGCCATATGCCCACCTCTTGCCATGTATCTCTTGTCCCTCAGGTGTGTCAAATGCACCAGTCAGATTGGTACCATCTTTGAATTTGCTGAGAGTTCCACTCGATGTCTCTGTGTCATTGATGAAGACATTAAAAAGTGAACCCCAGGGGGGTTCAAAAGAGGACACCCCTTTTCACTGATGTCCATTTGGATACTGAGCCACTGACCACTAGCCTCCAGATATCACTTTCTGATTCTCTTCTCAGTATATGTCCTGGTTTGACAGGGAAGTGAGTTTTCTCAGGAAGTTGGGGTCAAGCCAATCAGTGGTCAGATTTGGATATTGACACTTGGAGTGACCACTGAAGACATTGGACACACCTCTGAGAACACAGGGGGTTAAAAGCAGAGAACTCCCAGGGGAGGTCTCTCTTGGTTCCGGTCAGCAGAAGAGTTCAGACCTCCCCTACCTAGCCACAGGCTGGGTGGTGGAGGGGAAGCCATGCAGCCTAGGCCGAGGTAGGCCAGGGTGTGAAGGGACTGGAACTGGGTTGGCTGCTGTGGATGGAAGGGTGGAGAGAAACTGAGATGCCTTTGTTCCTCCCCCAGAGGGAGAGAGAATGAGAGAGACAGAGACTTTGCCAGCAGAACCCTGGCAGAGAAGAAGGAGAAGCTGGGAGGGATGGTGCACAGTCGTGGAAGTTGGAGTTCTGGGAGCCAAGATTTCAGCCATCCTGGGAGCCCAAGACTTTTAACCCCTTCTTGGAAAATGAAAGTTTTGTGGAACATTAATCTTCCTTGATCTGAAAGAGAAGAGAGATGGCCTGGGGCCCAAGACGTTAGAAGAATATCGGGAAAGAATTCTAGGTGGGAGGAGATGATGGAGTGGCTTTTGGCTGGACTTTTCTTGTATAGCCATAGACTGAACCAATTTTCTCCTGCAACACAGACTGCATTCTTAGGGGGATGCAACAGTTTGAGCCAAGAGAGTGGCCTGCTTCAGTGAGTGATTGCATGGGTTGGAATGGGTGAGTGACCTGCTGCAGTGACACCAAGAGAGTGACAGGAGTGGAGTGAAGAGAGAAAAGTTGAGGAGGGTGTGGTGATGCCCTCTGTCATCAGGAAGAAGAAGATCTCTGTCCCCGAGACCCTCGGCCCCAGGGGAGGAGAAAATGGTGGGGACTCTTGTCCCAAAAATGAGAAACTGTTGTACCCTCAGCCCCAGGGGAGGACAAAATGGGGGAGACTATTGTCCCAAGATGAGAAGCTGTTGTTCTTTGGTCCTTGGCAAAGCATTCTTAAAGGAACCCTGTGATCAGTCTTGGTCCACGCACTGTGGTGAGAGCACTGTACATGGAAGGAGGATGTCACAATGGCAGATTTTCTCCAGGCGGTTGCCATGGGTGACATGGAAACACAAGAGGTTGCAATTGTGTTTTCTGGGGGGTCTGTGGTAGAGGAGAGACTCCTCTCTCTCCCCTGATGGACCAAGTATTGATTATCTGAGGGGTAGCAACTTGATTGAGGGTCCAAGTTTTGTCTCACTGTGTTTTGTTGGAAATTGGGTGTGAGGAGGAGGAATGTTTTGGAGGGTTTTCATTCTGAATTTAGTCTGTGTGTCTTTTATTATAGTGGTAGGTTAATAAAGTTTTTTCCTTTATTTCTAAGCTCAAGCCTGCTCTACTCTGTTCCTGATCACATCTCACAGCAGTCATTTGGGGAGGGTGTACTTTCACGGGGGGCACTGGTATTGCACCAGCGTCAAACTATGACAGTATACCTGTCCCTACTTCCACTGCCTTTCCACTTCTTTCCCTTTATTTAGTTTGACCAGTTAGTATATCCATGTCCCTCTTGTGCGAGGCAGCCCAGCACTGAACACTGCACCCAGATGTGTCTCATTTGAGTTGAGTACTGGGAACAACTGCCTCTTTTGATCTGCTTGCAGTGGTCTTCCTAACGTGTCAGGGTGGTGCTGTCCAGGGTATATTGCTGACTCAGGTTAACCTACTGTTCCCCAAGACCAAAGGGTCTTTCTCTGCACAGCTGTGCACAAGCTTACAGACCACCAGCATAGGTTTATTTCTGCTCGGCTGCAAGGTGTGTCCCTTTATTTTGTTGAGTTTAGTGAGATTGCTGTTCTCAGCATTTCCGGATTTCTCTGAGAGGCAATGCATGCATCTGGTGTATCATCTGCTCCTTCCATTCATTCATTCCGTAAGAGGTTGTAATCTCTTTCTAATATAATCAGTGACTTCATCTCAGTGACTGTTGTGCTGCTTCTTACAAAAGCTTGTGGTACTGAATATTTCAGCTTCTACCTAAAGATATGAGCTTGTGTTTTCACTTATAGCTATTATAGTTTAATCTGTCTTATTATACAAAGGCATTAAATGGCTTCTGCTAGTTTACACTGACAGAAAGACAGCTGTTATACTACCAACACTGATGAAATGGAATCCAATTCATTCCAAATCGCAATCCACTATTTTACTGCAGCATTTTAAAATTTGCTTGTATCTTCTGCACAAGTCTGTCAAGAATGACACTAAAAATCTTGGCTTTAAATTTGCTTGCATTGAAATTAACAGGCATCTTACCATTAATTCCACTAGAACAACTAAGCCAATGGTAAGGGCTTAGGAAGAATCTTGCCATATGCGACTTTTAAATATTCATAACTGAGATAAGCAGAAAAATGTTTCCTTTTCAAGACTGTGTTAGTGGGTTTTTTTGGGGGGTGAAGGCTTAATTTGCCCCAGTATTCTGTATTAAAACAGAAATATTTTCACTACTTTTAAGATTTCTCAGAATATGACCATTTGTTTTGCTTTTTTAAAAAATATTTAAGAACAGAAAAAACCTTGACATTTTTTTTAAAGAACAAGTAAAAAGTCTCAGACCAGAAGTTTTATATAAAATGTGATATGGAATTTGAGAATGAAAGTGCATTTTCCACTTCTATACAACATGTATGATTGTACACGTTGGGAACACATTCAAAATACAGTTGTTATTTCCTTCTCTATCCCAGATTTTTAGAGGAAGTCTGATCATCTGTCATATCTTAAGAATACCATTACCCATACCCAGTTCTACATACAGCCTTTAAAAAATTATTTTGTAGTATAATCCAAATAAATAAAAGCAAAATTTTAAATAGTAAACTATAAGCAGTGTTTTTCAACTTTTTCTTTTTTTCCATGTTACTTTTACACTTGAAGCAAGAACAACAAATTACATTTTTAAAACTTTTTGCTTAAAAGCATTTGTTATAAGAATATATTTGCTTTCAACATATGAACACCAGAATAATTTTTCAGTATCAGAATACCTCAGCTTATATTTTGGCAATATGATCTGATCAACTTGTTGACAGGAAATCAAAGTATGATTTTCAGTCCTGTTATTTTCCTACATCTTGGGGGTCTGCCTTATTTTCCTTGAGGAATAGGAGGAACAGCAAACACACATCTTATTAAACAAGCAATTCACAAGCATTTTAAAAATCCCACCAAAACCACATTTAATGAATTATAAATATAATGGAATTTTACTTTATGGAGTATGAAATAAATAATCTGGGGATGGAGACTTGTACTTTATATTCTCAGATGTGGATTTGTAGATTTTTTAAATTCTTGGTTAAGAGATGAACAGCAGAGACTGTATTCCATTAGTTTTATCCATACCGGTTGTTATTTTATTGCATTGAGTTGTGAGTTTTACCTATCTTTGAATGTCATTACAGGTTAATCAATGTCCAAACAGAGTACTGACAGTAACTACATTCTTCTTTTCCAGTGTCTACCAAAACCTTCCAAATAAAGATCACCCTTTGCTGATTTCCTCTTATTATTCTGAGGAACATGCATTTTCCTAGAAGCTGAGGTAAAATACTTTTTACTAATAAAATAAGAAATTTCTGACAGTGAGAAGACTTTGTTCCATATGCTCTGTTTTAGGACCAGTGCCTGGAGTAATTATTTACTTATATGTTTCTTAACACCCAGCCAAAATAAAACCCCATTTTGTTTCTTATAACCATTAGTTAAGACTGGTGCAATCTGTTTATAGAAAGTGTTGTCAATTTCTCCCATGTATCAAAGGGGCAGAAAACACTGCACTCCACCCTTAGTGATTTTAAAGCAATGTTTCTCTTTAGTTTTCAAGTTTTGAAGAGAAAATCACTACATCAAACTAATATTTATACGATATTGCAGAATTATTCAATATTTTTGCTTTCTTCATGCTTTGCCTCTGCTTATCTCAGTGTTTTAGTTTTGCTGCCACTTGAAAGCATGCGATTGACTGATATAAGGCATGAAAGAATGTGACAAAGAAAGTCTTCAAGCACCTTTATATCAGCATCTTTTCCAGATGATGTGCTAAAAAAGGTTCCATGTCAGGAATAGTGTCTTGAAGAGAATATATAATCCTTATTTACACTTTTACTCGCATTTTAAGAAGTTCTGCATTTTGTAGAAGTAACACCTAGTTTTAAGTTGTCTCATTTCCTTTCAATTTCATTACTTTTCATGCCTCCCCCTTCTTCTTTTCACACTCCTGAAATAAGAAAGATTAACAAATATTGACATGTTGTGTTTGGTTGATAAAGACACAAAATTTAGATATATAGGGAATGATAATTTACCAGCTTTTGTGTAAACTGGAAAACAGCAATTTCTTTCTTCAGAAATCAATAAATACCTCAGACTCTTTTAAATGCAGACTCAGTTTTTTCTCTTTTATAATTCTATGCTATGTTGATTGTTGTTTAAACTAAAGCTTTTGCAAAACAACAAAAATCTTATTTTAAACTCTAGATATAAAGAAAATTATTTCAATAAAAAAATTAGCACATTGCATAAATTTGATAATGCTTTTTCGTGTTGTTTATGAGTAAGTAACCACAAAGCGGATATATTTTAGTTACCAGCAGAATAAACACAGCCTGCACCAAAAGTTAGTGTGACAAAGGACTGCACTGTAGATTGTATTGTATGGACAGTAAGAGCCAGCACTACCAGAGATGCTTAAAGTGTCATATAGAATGGAAAGATTCACCTTGGATTCAGACAAGAAGGTAGATAAACAGTAAATGGCAGACATTTCTTGGCTTTACTGCAGAGTGACATTTACATGCTACACAAAGTACCCACCACAGCTGATTAATCAGTGGTAGGCTTTCTTCTTTAATGTAAACTTTATTGCATTCAAAATTTCTTAAGTTATTGGCTATCAGATGGCAGGCCACACAAAACAATTATTCAGGACTACTTAAATATGTCCTGTTACTTTGGTGAACTTTCCTTTTCTAATATTGTAAATGCTTGCCTCGTGAATTACATATGAAATGGTGAGCTCCATTTCTAGCTTACCAATTCGTCAATGTGGTTTTTTATGTATGACCCTTTACTTTTACACTGTTCACTTGCTTTTAAACTTGAGTTCCTCCATACTAAGGATTAGGTTTTAGCAGCTGACAGAGTCAATCTGAGATGTCTGCAGAGGGAGGTTTGCTTATGCTTTTGTATGTGGCATGGTAATTCAACTGTTTTCTCTGTCTTCACTCTGCTACTATGTTAGCCAATATACCTCACTAACTTATCAGAATACTGTGTCACAAAAAAAACCTCTTCTTCTTTATTGTGCTGATCAGACTCGATAGTATACATGCAAATACTTTAATCAGAACAAGCAAGAGACAGTTGTGAATACAGAAGATTATAAAAAGGCAAAATTAATACCTATCTCTCTTAACTGATATTAAACAGATTAATGTACCTGAACATAACTGACAAAACTGACTGAAAATCATGTGAGCAGAAAACAGAATACCTCACACATCCTACAGAAAGCATATTTTAGAGTAGAAAACCAGCACCACACAACTGAAGTCAGTAATATACAATCTATCTCTGTGACTGGTGACTTTTACTTTTTCCTCCTTACTTCTTTCCACTAAAATCAGATTTAAAATTAATAATTTTATAATATCTTATTTCCAAGTAACAAATAGAGATTAGATACTTGAACTGCAAGTGTATACTTTGCCAACCAATCAGGATTGGAAAGAAAATCATACTCAAGATTTATCTAAGATTATCAACACAGGTAGAAATTCACATTTGATCTGGAAAACTTTATTACATATTAAAAAGTGTTCAGTACTGATTATAAAAATGGAATAATACTTATGAAGTGTTCCACAGAAGAAAGATAATTCCACTATTCTTTACCACACCATGCATTTCATTTTTTAGGAAGGAAGTTTTGTAAAGGGACTATATATTGTCGGTAGGTCAAAGAGAAGATGTTGTAGTAATGACTGCCATTAATTTATTTCTGTTTAATAACATTGTAACTGCAAATCCACTAACATGAGTTTATCACAAATATCAGTTAAGTAAAATTTTTTCAGAGAAAAAGAAAATATATTGTCTAGTTCTACACATCCTGTTTTAACACTCCTGTTGGATTTGGTGTATTCTAATTTTATGAAGAGATGGTTATGGGAAGGGATATGCTTTTCCCTAAAGCCAACACAAAGAACAACAACAAAAAATATCATTAATAATATTTAAATGATCAGCAACAATTTTTTTGAGTCAGCTGAAAATGAATACCACAGGCAGACTTTGAAAATTAGATTCCAAAAGTCATAACAGCTATGTGATGAAAAAATAGTGTGGCAGATCAAAATTATACAGTTTTCTCATTGCAAATTATAGGTTTTACTGAAATGTTTATGTTTCAACAATTTTTTTTCAGTAGTAATATTCTTCAGTATGTGCTGGTTTTACATCAAGACTACTACGTATTGTGGAATAGACAGTAGTCTGGTGAATACGGATGGAATATTTGAAATTAAGATTCTGAATCAGGGAATTACTCTATTGATACATTGGATACACAGGTATTACACATTCCTTTAAAATGTTTTAAAGTACTTTGTTTGGGTTTTTGTTTATTTTGAAATGGACCAAAAACTATTTTGAAACCTTGGAGTGCTTTATTGAGGGAAATGATGTTTCATGACTTTTGGGAAAAAAACCAAATGAAAATGAAAATGAAAATGAAAATGAAAATGATAATAATAATAATAATAATAATAATAATCAACATGAAAACATCAAAGGGTGTCGAGATGCTAGAAGAACAGCAATAAAGTATGCTAAACATGATGCACTCTCTAACTTGTAAGTAGGCACAAGTAACCAGTTACAACCAGTTACTTTGGTGCACTGCAATGGGCCAAAGTGAGACTAGATATCCAGAATGAGACTATGGAAAATAACTGAAATTCCCAGTAATGCATTAATATTCTCTGTGCATATATGTGTACAACGTATTCTACATGTACAGTTTCTGGAACCTGTATTGTTCAACAGTTAATCTCTGTAGGTGTTGCTGTCTTGTGGATGTAAATCAAAGATAAGTCTCTTACTAGCTTTTATGACACGGAACTTTCTGCGGATTGTTCCGTATCTGAATTTTATGAAGCAGCTATAGGTGGAGTATACTGATACATGTGCCAGAAACAAGATTAAATTAACTAAAGGTATCTCACAGAGATTTGTAAAGCATTCAGTTGTTTGGGGTTTTGTTGGTTTTTTTTTTTTTTCTTTGTTTGTTTTTGTGGGGTATTTGTTGGTTTTGTTTCTGTTGTGGTTTTTTGGGTTTTTTTTCCTGTTGTTTTGTTTTTGTTGGTTTTTGTTATTGTTGTTGTTGTTTTGCATTTGGTTTTGGTTGTTGTTGTTTTCGCTTTATACCCATTTGTATGCTTATACAAACAAATAAAAAAGGATAAAGAATTCCAACATTGAAATGACTAACTAATCTCATTGCATAGATCCATAAAATCTGGCAGAATTCCATCAGAAAAGGCCTGAACACCTGTGCCATATGGGCACAGAGAGGCTGCTGTGGACCATATGCTGGGAAAACAGCCCAGGAAGGATTACTAGCCATTGGATAGGCAGCATGAGAAGCTATGCAAGAAGAATGTCTATCAACCACAGCCTTACAACCCAGAACTATCAGAATTTGAGCTAACTGCTGAAATAATGTGGTATGTACAGCCCAGTAAGGAAGAAAGGCCTACCAAACAAAATGGTATCTGAATACATAATTCATAGACTTTAATTGTGAAATATCAATGCAGTCAAAGTAATTTATAAATAGTGACTTTTAACTAAAATCAACTACACATGAGCTAAATAGCCAATAATCTCCTTACAAATTATACAAAGTATAAAATATTGACATTATTACTCAGGGAGGACAGAAGGGGTGAAGATGAGGCTGTAAGAAAAGAATAAACAATTCTGATGCAAAGACTGCAAGCCCATATGCAGTCTTTGAAAATGTAGACAGTCAGTTCTATGCAAATGCAACTGAAAATATAAGATCCCCTTCTTTCTTTTAAATGCAGTATTCTTAGTCATGAAATATTCACCAATTATTCAGTACAGAATGCTGTAGAATTCTATTACATAGAAAAGATAATTCATAAGTATTGTCACATGGTAATAATTTAGAAGGAAAATACATGTTTTAAGGAAAGCACAGTAAAGATACAGAAATTCAATTAGGATTATGTTGCATGCCGGATTGGTTCAGTTAGGAGTTTCAATAAATGCTAGTTAGTCAGTTCTATGCTCCCCCATTTCCCCCTCACAATGGTTCGCTCCGAGTCACTTGCCATAGGAGCTTTCCCATGTCCATCCTATAGCCACCCCCTGTTCATTCCTGAAAGTTCCGTGTCAGTCACCCCATCCTTGCAATCCTATTTGTCCCAGAGCCCCATACCCACCCCTGTTATGTTCCTGTAGGCTGCCATGGTCCACGTCACTCCCCTGTTGCCTGTCCCCATTAGGAGAGGGGGGCTTCCGCCCCATCTGCCCGCCCCCTATTTAACCCCATGCTTCCTTTGTTCAATCGCCATTTTGTCTACGCGGGTGCTAGGAGACAGCCACTCCAGCCATCACCGTGGCTAAGCGGGAAATAAACGTTCTCCAGCCATGCAGGACAAGGGGTACCTTCCCTCTCCCTTTGTCTCCTCTCAGTGTTCGGCCACGAAAGCGGCAAATCCACGCGGAGGCTCAGCCCTAGAGCTTTGCACATGAGGCAGCCCCAGTCTCACCAAAAGGCAGTGCCACTAGCCGGGGGTCCCAGCTACTGGAGGCCGGGGCAAGAAGAATGAAAGCCGCAGGATTATTTAATTTTTGGTTTTTTTCCTATCTATTTTAATGACAAATTAAATTAATCCTTTATTTTTATTTTGTAGTTCAGTAGCTGTATTGCTATCTGAGTAAACATACCGATTTCAGTGACCTTAAAACAAATAATTAGCATAGCACTAATGTAATGGCATTTTGTGTGTCAGACTTGCTAAAAAACAGGTACCTAATAGAGCCTTTCACGTGTGTTCCCTGGCAGAGCTTTCTCATACAAAAAACTCATACTTCTGAAGTCATTATTTAACTGTAACTTTTCCTCACTCTCCTTTGAAGCAATTTGTATGGAATAAAAATACTTTTTATTGTCACCCAAAAGAGTCATGCCAGAAAAGAAAAGATCATATGTCTGCTGACAAGCACTATAAGCTAGTCCAAATAAACAAGCATTGTCAGTGGTAAAAAGCTTTCAGCAAACCAACAGGAAGCTTATACTTTCTGGCTCTTCTGTATTTATATGCAGTTTCTTTATTGCCTTATGCTCTTGCAATTTGCCTCTCTTTAACCCCAAATATATCACTGCCTCACAGATGTGGTGATAAAGAGACCTTTTGGGTATTAGTAACTAAATTTTCAGTTGCCATAAATAATCTTGAGAAGAACTGGAGAAATTATGAACCTTTCAAGAACAAATAATGACATTCACAGGAGTGTCTTTTGACACTCTTTTATTATTAACCCACATCAAGTGTACCTTTATCTTAGACATTGCATTGGAAAAAAAGTAAGTTTTTTGCTTATTTTTCAAATATTATACTTTTATCTTCCTTTCAACCTTTCATTTTCATTTTCATCATTGCCTGGTAAAAAAAAAAATCAAAACATTAATAGCACCTAAGACAGGAAAATTAACCTTGCCTGTTGTACAAATGAATGGTTGGCTTGAGCAGTTCTGCAGTTGTTCCTAGATGCAATCATTTCAGAGAAATGTGAAGTTTTGGTAGCAGTAATGTCCTGTTTCTGAAGCCTAACCCAGAATAAAGCCTGTCTCCTGGCAGCCATTCAAAGACTAACCCAGCCTAACCCAGAATAAAGCCTGACAGGCAGATAAATTGTGAAATCTGGTTCCAGAAAAAGCAGTTGAATGGCCAACTGTACCTGAAAGTTTAAAGATAATTACACCTTTAAATCAGCCTGTTTTAGGAAACTTCAGCATTCATTGTGTTTAGTGAACATTGAATGAAACAGCTCTTTCCTTCAGAAACATTAATGAGGAAAAGTGTCTTCATGTGACACCGAAATAATTTGCTCTGCCAATATGTGGATGATTATGGAGGGAACGGAAGTGTATTTGCTTTCATTACGAACATGCCAAAGGCAAAGTGTCTAAAAACCCACTCACCTCATGTTATTAAGTAGCAAAAGAAAACTCATAAATCACTATTCATTTTGAATCACATAAAATAATCATGCCTAATTGGGACCTTATTATTTCATTATTCATCTTGTTTTGTTGGGAGCAGTCCAAAATACAAGTCATAATATATAGTCTATCACAAAACACTCTGCTATGTGCTGGCACATACATTGGTTTCAAAGATTTCCTTCCTGTTTTTCATTTGTATACTAAAGACTCTGTTATTTAAAAATAAATCACTAAAAAGGCACCTCTGCTGTGGACAATACTGTGTTCTGTGTGTGCATTCAACATAAATGCCTTTTGCTTTGGACTTTAGGATTGTTTGATATTGTATCAGTTTCCATTTAATTATTCTTAACAGTTTTGAATTCTGGACTGATAATGCTTATTTTTTTGTGTATGCTTATTTTCCTAAAATTTTATAGTCAATTTTGTAGCCACTATTGGTAGCATTTGAAAAAAATTATTGCACCTCCTTCTTTATGAAAAGTTATACTGTCCTCCTTATTTGTCTGTGGTTTGGAGCGCGATGTAAGAGTTTGTTTTAAAACTCGTGACTCCTGCCATAGTTTCTGAAATACTTCATATGAATTACAGTTAGATAGTCCATTTCTGAGAGGCACTGCGGCGTGGGTTTTTGCTCTCCCCGGCTGCACGCGGCTCTTGGGAGCCCGGCTGTGGCGTAGCTTCCACGTGCTGCCGGGGTTTGCTGCCGCGGGTTCCCGGATACGGCTCCGTGTCTCAGGCGCGTGGGCTGGCCAGCCTCTGTTACCATGCGCTAGGGACCCGGCAAAGAGGTAAGGAATTTGTCCATTTACTCCGTGCTTGGCAGGAACGGTTTATTGGTCACACATGGCGCGGTTCGATGGAAAGACGCGACCGCTCCAGGCACTCGCATGGGAGAAAATGGCGTCTGGGTGCCGGCGGAATAGGGTTTTATGGAGGGGCGGGGTGAGAGGATCCACGGCCTGCCGCCCAATAGGGGTGGCGGCCGTGGCGGTGACGCCAGCAACAGCGACCAACCAGAGAACCCCGCAGGGGCGGGCACCGAGCCTTGGGCTGAGCGGGATCATGTGGCTCGGGGTGGCCAGCACGGGGTTTCCCGGGGCCGGACGGCAGGGTGGTTACAGGAGCGGCACAGGGGTAAGAATCCGGCAGCGGGCAGCATGGGGCCAGACACCGCGGGGGGGAACAACACGGGGGAAACGTGGGATTACAGAATTTATTTTAACATAAATTAAAAACTCTAATCTAAACCCAAACTCCGGGATGCCACAAGGAACCATTCAGACCCTTTAAAAAACCTGACCTATGTGCTGTAACTCAAATGATCCTTTTGAATTCTATTCCTCAAGATCACTGAGGTCTAGTTTCCTAAGAGAAGTGTTTTCTTATAGTCACTGGTTGCAAATTATTTTCCTCACACCATATTTTCTTGAGCAGCACAAATAAAAAAAAATAGAGAAGATACAACAAAAGTACTCAATAATATTCAACTAAAAAGGATAATAAGTACCATTTCAGCATTCACAATGGAAACTGAAAATAATCCCCATTAAATACACTCAATGGGAATGCAGAAAGTAGTTTCAGAATTTATATAAAATTGGCAGATCTTCCCTGAAGTCAGTGGAATTTTGCTGAATTACATCACCTAACAATTTGCTTTCCTGGGGGGGAATAAAAATTATTTTAAACTTAAAATAATAATGGATGGGTTTTCTTAGAAATGACAATAGCTCTTCTATAAAAATCTTCTATCTTTTTTTCCTAATACATGTCAGCTGAATCAATCATGTTCTAACTTGTAAAATGTTAAATAAGATACTGAGGCAAAAATAGGATAGCTAGTTGTAGAGCAAAATGTAGTTGTTAATTGAAGAAAACATAATGGATGGATTTCTCTGCCTGAAATACGCTTTATTAATATAATAAACATTTGAAAAAGAAAAGAAATAAACTATAGAACACATAGAGGGCAAAAGTCTTCAGATCAATTAATAAAAACACCATGAAAAATTAAATTTTCAGGTGAGGTATAAACTTCTTAGTGATGACAAAAATTGCTGCTGTATCTAGCAACAGCATGTTGTATTAGGTCATCAAATACATCCAATACTATTTAAAGCAAAATTAGCAAAGTTGCTTTTAATTAAATTACAAAGATGAAACCATTATATATGCTTCAACTTCATCTCCAGGAAATGTCATGTGGAAAAAGATCACATGACATATTGAATGTTGTATCAAATATAAGCACATTTGATTGTTAAATCAAACGTAAACACAGTTGGTTGTTAAAATAATTGCCTGATCTTCCATGTTAACATGAATATGCTGTAACTAAATTTTTACCAAAAAAAAAGTGTATATGCTTCTAGAAGAATTCTGTATCTGTCCCTGACTTCTACTGGTCAAAAAGCTAGTACAAACACAGGAACTTCTCCATAAATGTCCACTGGAAGAATGTTCCTTGGTCCTTAATAGCTTTTGAATACTGCTTTAAAATATTTCTGATATTTGTCACGTGTTCAATGCAGCAATATTTTCAGGGGTATACTTACTATGACAAAGACTTTTCTGAGGCTACTGAAGCTTCAAGAAGTTCTGGTGCTGGCATTTTCAGTTGTACAGGTTCCAATAAGGATTTTTGTTTGCTCCACAATCCTTTCAGGATGTACTTGCTGTGATGTCCACATAACCATGGCTACAGACACTTCGAAGTGTACCTCTTCTCATGTGGACATACATCCTACTTCACACTGGAGTTTCAGTCTGCCCTGTACAGCAGCACACAAAAAGCAGGAAAGCCCTAGTCAACTACCAATCCAGATAACAACTTAATGAAGTGATCCCAGTCACAGAAGAGCAGATAACAAGGACTACAGCAATCAGCAAAAGCAAAAAGTATCTGGGCTCCAATATAGTGTCAAGCAAGCAAGCCCCATGGCAAGTACAAGACCCTTTCAATTACTAGCTGAACAGTTATAAATTTGGGCTAGCACACTCCAATCAAATCTTTTATCTTTAACCCTTGAGCCCCGTTGGGTTCCTGAAATAGACTGCTGTGGTTTAAGCCACATTGAGAGCTAAGCACCACACAAATGCTCACTTACTACCCCTTAGCATTTGGGATAGAGAACTGAAAGGGTAAAAGTGAGAAAATGGATGGGTTGAGGTAAAATAGATTAATAGGTTAAAAGCTGCAGAGCAAAGTAAGGAATTCTTTCACCACTTCTCATGGGCAGGCAAGTGTTCAGGCATCAGGAACGCAGAGCTTCAGCATGTGTTAATGGTGACTTGAGAAGACAAATGTCATCACTCCAAATGTTCCCCTGTCTCTTCTCTAGCTTTATTTACTCATCTTGATGCCATATGGCATAGAATAACAGCCTTTGGCTCAGTCTGGTCAGCAGTCCTAGGCCTGTCCCCTCCCAGTCTCCTGTGCACCACCAACCTCCACCTTGCAAGGAAGCATGAAAAACATGTTGTGTATGAATTGTGCAGCAGTAACTAAAACACGACTCTGTTATCAACTCTATTTTCACCAAAGATTGAAAACACAAAACCATGTGAGCTACTATGAAGAAAATTAGTCATATCCCATCCAAAACCAGTACAAAAAAAGAAAGAACAGTAGTGATAGGCAAGGTACCATGGATTGACAATATATATTCCATGTAGACCAATTAAATAGAATTTTTATTAAACAATCTTTCCCTACTTTGTTCCCCTTCATTCATCACTTTTTTCCTGATGCTATGTTTATTTTCACTTTATGAAATAAACATAACATGAACAGCTAATAAATAAACATGAACAGCTACTGTTCAACATACTGTCCTTCCTCCCTCCCATTCATGCTCTGCAACCTTATCTTCTTTTTCCTTACCATTTCTTTTATGTTAAAAATGCTGCTGAGAAAACTTCATGGGCAACCTCATAGACCACTGTGCATAATGGATGCCAGGAAAAGAAGGCTTCTCCTACTTTTTCTACCAAAAACATATTTGATTTCAATTGAAATATCATGTGGATGTCCTCATGTTGTCCAAGGACGTGCACATTTAGCCTTGGATATGACTAAAGGTAAGAAGCTTTAATTGCTTTTTAAAACTCAAGTAAATAGAACATCCTATACTTTCATCTTAGTTTGAAGGTAATGCCCCTGCTAATAAAGCAAGAAAATCTTCAAAATTCCTATAAATTTTTATTGCAAAAACAAAGATGGTAGTGGTGATTTGGTAAAAGAACTTATATTGTGGCGTCTTTAGTGTTCCATGCTTGACTAATTTAGGGTTTATCTGCCAAAGGTATATTTAACAGTTTTGGACTGCACTAACGAATATAACGTTGGAGGGTATGTGACCTTATTTTTGAGGTTAAATGAACCAGCTTGTTGGGACTTCTACACCTTCATTTCCATGTGAAAGGAATTAATGAGTCCTTTATGTCCTCTGACCTATCCTCTTGCTCATCATTGATACTCATGGCTTTCAGTTTGCTTCATTCTCTTTAACTGTTTTATCATATATATGTTACTAACCTATTTAGTAATAGATTCCCTTTCTTCTACATTATGGAAACTATTTTCTTCCTTGACGTTCATTTTACTATTTAAACTTCTAAACTTTTTTTCCTCACTTGGGACCCATAAATACACTAAGAATCTAACTAAATTAATGAAAAATAGCTCCCAAAAAAAGCTGAATTTCCTTCTTTTTTTTCCCCATCAGATCAAGATGTTGCTTTGTTTTAAACTTTTGTATACACTTAAAAACATTTTTCTGTGAAACTTTGAGAATTAAAGTAATTAATAAAGTATCCAGCAGAATAAGAAATTATTATGACCATTGTCAAATCTCAGTCTTCACACTGGCAGTTCATCATGATACTGAAGAAGGGTGTGAAGTAAGACTGGAATATTCACATGTGGGATCAGTATTTTCTGGGTAAAAGTTTAATGTGTAAGACATATTTGTTAAATTGTCTCTCAGTTACAACCAAAAGAAAGTAGTGTGAAAAAAGTGTATCTGGCTGAGCTGGAGTTCATTTTCCCATAGCAGCCCTCTCCAACTTTGCATTGGCAACTGAAAGAGTGTAGGCAATATACTAGTGTTTTGGCTACTGCTGAGCAGCGCTGGCACATCATCAGCTCTGTCTTTCCAACAGTGCATCAGTAGGCAGGGATTTGGCAAGATCCTGGAAGGGGATACAACAAAGAGAGCTGACCAAACTGGCCAAAAGGATATTTCATACCATATTATGTCTATTCAGCCATAAAAAACCAAGAGAGAGGAGTGGAGACTTTGGGGAAAGGACTTGAGAGTTGCATTTGTTACTGACATTTGCCTTCCAGAGCAACCAATGTGCATACTCAAGTCCTACTTCCCAGGAAGTAGGACCACACCAACTGAAGGGAAGTAGAGAATAAACACTTTGTTTTTCTTAGCTTCTGCATGTAGCCTTTATTTTTGCTTTATTAAACTGACTTTAGCTTGACTCATTGGCTTTTTACATTTTATTTGCTCCCTGCCTGTCCTGCTGAGTGGTTTGGTAGGCATATGCCAAGGAATGTCAGGAGATGCATATATTAATTTATTAGCAAAAAATTTAGTGTGGTAAGCACTGCAAGGGCAATACAATGTGACATTCTTTTCTATGCACTATCATAAGCTGCCTGTTTAGTTTTTCATTCCGGAATCTTTATTGTGGGTGATGAGGCAAGAAACAAGAAGAATTCAGTTTGTTTTTTAGAGAAAGGACAAGCATATATCTCTGATAGCTAAAAAAAACTGGAGAGCTGCTATTCTTCTACCCTTCCTTTATCTCTACCATGCTTGAAAAGTAAGAGAAGAAGTTTGAATGAGTGTCAGTTTATCCTTTTCCCTCATGGCCATCTGATCAAATCAAAGAGGGCTGGGCAAAAACATTAAGAAAGTGACATAATGGAAATTGAGTGACAAATACATATACTGTTATATCCAAAGGAGAGATGAAAATGGATGCAACTAGAAGAGTTAGAAAGAGACAGACCTCACATCTAATAGTTGCTGATTATTTAGAGGTTTTTAACTTTCTTATTTAAACTAGAAATCAGAGCACCTAACCAGAGCGTATAATATTTGTGAGGCAGTTAGGTATCTACCAAGTGGAGTGCAGTGTGACAGTAAGACAGGCTAGCCAGCACAGCTTCCACAAGAGATCTAGCTGTGAACAAGAAGTAGATGAATTAGACTCTACAATCTGTGTTCCTTCTTCTGCACTGCTTCCAGTACTAGATCTAGTGTGTATGAATACTTTGGATACATGTGTAAT
Source organism: Vidua chalybeata (assembly GCF_026979565.1). Classification (NCBI taxonomy): domain Eukaryota; kingdom Metazoa; phylum Chordata; class Aves; order Passeriformes; family Viduidae; genus Vidua; species Vidua chalybeata. Next base: position 20,175,308 of record NC_071570.1, on the reverse strand, counting down.
TTTACTTGAGCCTGAAACTGAGAGACCTTGAGAGCACACACACAGGGAATAATGGCAACTTTCAATTCAAAACATAACGTCAACCAAGAAAATACAATCTTCACTTAATACACTTGCACTGCACCTTGTAGTCATTCAGTGCAATTAGGACAGCAGAGATATTAGAATAAAATAAATATTTTTCATAACGGTGACAACTTTCTTATAATCCTTTACATTGATCTGAATGTTTCACAATTTTATAGTGAAAAATGTGAATTAGGAGCACAGCTCCTTAATATAGAAGCTTTCTGTTACATATAACAGTTAAGATAACCGTATGTGTGAAGGCATTCTTCCTCTTCTCGCCATTGAAAGCCTGAGATTCCATAGTCTTACTGCTACCTAAATTAAGACAGGTGTTCTAAAAATACATTTCTAGGTCACATACTCTTGCTGAGACTCTTGCTGTACAAATTCTTCAAGTTTAAAGTTCTGGAAGTGCAGAAGAAACATGATGCAATTAAACTTGTTAGAGATCTAGGAAAGAGATAAGAAATAAATATATGTAATTGCTATCATATGGCAAAATAAAAATACCTTACTCATAAGTTCTTGCTTACATACCTGTTTCAAAATATGAATGTACAAAATAAAAGTTTAGGAAGCATACTGATTTGCAGAGGTGATTCATTTCAGCAAGGGTCAACTTCTTAAGTGATATTTCATTGCCTTTTCATGATGGGCTCTGGATTTCATAAAAATAAAGATTTGTGACAGACATGTTAAGGTAACTTACGTATGCACACTTAACCTTGTTTGTTTAAAGGTAAATATCAGAGATAATTTTAAATGCCACCTAAAGTTAATCAAGTAAAATTACAGTAAATATTACTTAAGGGCAGCCATTATTAGATCACAGAATGCCAAGGTAATGATAAGATGTTAATAGTTTCTTCATGCTAAGGCCCATCCATGTCCCACAGAGATAATGAAGATATTTTAAATTATTCCTCTCTTGTGATTTAAATCTATTCTTCTTTTGTGAGAAAATGTTATGATTTCTAAAATATGAAATAATATCAATAATGAAAATTCTTGCAGAAGTAGTATATGAGATCATAAGTCCTAGCATGACTTCATTTCAGAGATGGCCTTCATATGTCTTTTAATTCTACAAATATCAAATAGGTTATGAAGAATTTGAGAAAATTAGCCATCATGACCTAATGAAAGGAGCTGAGAACTCCAATTTAATTTAGGAAGTTGAGACCTAATAATAAAATAGTGGCATCATTCTAATGAATTCTGATATAACACTTGACATGGAGCACTGGAACTGTGAAACATCTGACTTGTCATTTGGAAAGCCAAATAAGTAATTAAACACTTACTGTTTTTTTAAAATTTATTTTCCCTAATTTGAAGCCAATTTTGAAAAGGAAAGTTTATCATCTCTTCTTGGTTACTGATAAGTTGATTTGTACATAAAGCAAAATTAATTTTATTTACCAATCAACAAGTTAATTATTATTTTCTGAAGTCATTACTTGCAAATATGTTTCAAGATTTATATTTTCATCTAGATGAGTTCTATACAAGGAACATGTTACAAACAGGGCAGAATCCAATAAGAAAAACAAGTCTGTGTATCATGGCAATTAAAACTGGGACACTAGAAAGAAGGCCTTAGCCCTTTAATATGATTATTGCCCTTCTTTTACAAGACAAGTTTTAAAAAAAACAGCTCAGCAGCATTTTCACTAACCACACACACATACCTATGAACAAAATAAGCAGTTAAAAATGCAAAGAAATAAATAAAGCCAATACATTTCAAGTTTACTCCACTCATGTACAGGCTTGACTGATACGTAGATTTAGGAAGAGTTTGTGGAACTTCATTATGAAAAAATAATATTTTATTTTTATTGCTTTTTTAATAAACATGATAATCTATTCCCTTTAGAAAGCTTTTATATTCCTGGAGTGGGGCAGGAGAACAGAAGTAGTTACAAATAAAAAATATTTAAGTGAATCAATTTGAATTTTATTTAAAAGTGAATTAATGGTGGCTGCAATTTCTAAACCTGAGTGTTCTGTGTCTCATGGCTTCACAGGTAAAATAGAGAACCATGGAGACAGGATTGTGCAACATATCCAATATTTTAATACGTACTTATTTTTGACACTCTTGCATGTATTAGAAATTATCCACATTGCTATTTAACTCTTTTTTTTTTTTGAGTAACTGATTTACCATTGAAGTTAGGCTACATTCTTATGTCAATCAAATCTGAGTAGAGAGGCATTCTTATTGAAATGAATGCACATTCATTCAAGATAAGAATGAGAAAGGGCAAAAAAAATCATACTTTATGGTATTACTGCACTGAGGGAGAAGAATGGGACTATTATCATAAATTTGGCAAGATCTTACTGCTGGCAATATATATACAAATCTTGCAGTGAGAGTGCAAGTGTCTGATATGGCAGAACTTAAAATGTATAAAAAGTAAAATTGGATAGAGGAAGAGCAAAGGGATACTAAATCAGATACAGTGAATTTTTAAGATTCTTTTATTCTCTTTCTGTCAGGAATCAAAAGATCTTTATAAAAACAAAAGCAACATGCCTCTAAAAAATAAAAGGCATTTAGTGATTTTAGTGAGATGGTCAGATTCCACTTTCTGCAGTGGGATGGCTGACCTGAAACCAGTAGATGGTGGAAAAATGCATCAGGTGTTCAGTTTATGGGAAAAATATCTCATCCGGAAATGAGACTTTTGACCTCCTAATTTAATAAATTAAACTAATAGAAGACTAAAATCCTGGCGTGCATAGAGATTATCATCATCAAATAGTAACACTAAATGTATGACACTGAGGATTACTTCAGTACTTAGTTGTTTATGAGGTGTTGAAATATCAGTAGTTAAACAGTTTAGGACTCATTTGATTACAGCATATATTGGATGAAAAAGCATATGCTAGTGATTCTGCAGTCTCTTCACAGAACTGGTGGGTTTTGGCTCTTCCAGCAAGAAATTGGATGATATCCTCTCTCAGGTCTGAAGATGATACCCTTCTTTGGGAAAAAAATGTATCAAAATTACACTTACCCTCCTATTTTTGTCTCAAAGACTAAGAAATCTGACATCTTACTGCCATTATTTGTGCAGCAGAAGTTGAATTGGATTTTTCCAAAACAGATGATTAATGTATAAGAGTTTGCAATTTAATACTAGGGTTTTTTTTCCCTGCACAAGCATCTTGGATCCTGTTTTCAGCAACTGATTTAACATATAAATTGGCCAAACTTGGCAAAAGTCAAGAATATTTAATAGGATACAGATGGTACAGCAGAAAGCAATATCTAGAGATTTGGGTGACTTGAATGCTCTTTAGCCCTCTACCAGCTGCTTTGGCTCAAGTGTGAATGAAGACCTTTTAAGAATCAATAAGTGTATCTTATGTTGTGCCTAAGCATTGCCCACCCAACTAAGCTGACACCAAAAACAAAAGCAACCATATGTTTTTAAGTATATTAATGAACAGGGCATGACAGCTTGATACTCAAGTTTAAATATGTTAATTTAATATCATCAATTCCTTGCATATTGCTAATTTCCATCGGCCATCTAATACAAAGAAATGTAATTCTCTCCAGATTTTCAGTTTCAATGGTAACAGAAAATAAAACAGACAGTAATTGCCTGAGGCTAGAAGAAAATGGAAGAGACACTCAATTTCTTTCTTTACAAACCATAATAAAATCACAGTCAATAGATTTTAGTTATTGGAATCATAAAACAACACTAGCTGCAGTTAAGAATTAAGTCCTTTGGGGCTGTAAGTGCTCTATATGGTGTTTTCAGCTTGTAATGAATGATTACTAATTACAAGGCTCAGATTATATTGCAGGCATTTAAGTGCTGATGTCCCGCTATAATAAAGCCGAGAACCTCGAGCAGTGTCCTCTTTTCTTTTTTATGCAGCAGCACACTGCATTTGACAAATTGATCTTCAAGTTCCTAATAAACGCTAAAACATAAGTGATGGAATGGATTCCAATTGTAAATGGATTCCTGGGGCATTAGATGCTGGAGGCAATATCCTAACAATCCTCCATGCTTTCCTCTAGCACTGACTCGTTATTATGTTCAGAGGCTCTTGTGGTTGTGTATATCACGAGTAGCTTTATTGCCACAGTTCAAACTATATACAGCTGTGAAATCTTCTTGGCAAAAATAAAAGAAAAAAACTGGAAGACAAAAAAGATACTAATCTATCCCATCACAACAGTACCAAAAATCATGATCAAACAAACAAACAAATAAATAAAAACTGGAACATGAGAAATTCTGGCTGAATTCTGGAAAGGGAACTGTGGAGCTGATTAAAAATGGCAATACTCAGAGATGCACTGATCATAACCCTTAGCCACCTGCTATCATTGGACCTGCTTCAAGCAGGGACTGGGGTTGGTGACCCAGTGGGTGATCTGAAGATTTCAGATTTTCACCACACTATGCCTGTGGTGAAATTTCACTTGCAAATTTCTATTACAGATAAAGGCCTAATAGCTTGGATTATGTACTAAATATATTCTCCATCAGTGGATCAGTGTCTTCCCCATGTGAAGAGGGCACAGCACTCAGCTACAACTATATATACAGATATCTCTGAGGTAAAAGACAACAGGGAATTATCCTTTTCAGCAAGCAAGGGGCTACTTTGTTTCCTGGGGGCATTGCTGCCTCATGTCCAACCTGAGGCACCAGATCCCTTATTGCAGATCTGCTTCTGACTGGTCAGCCCTACTCTGTCCAGCTGCAAGGCTTTATTCATCCCAGGTATCAGGATTTGCATTCAGTTTTGGTGGACCTTGTGAGGTTCCTGACTATCCACTTCTCCAGCCTGTCCAGAATCCCCTGAAATCCTACCTTCCTGCATATTAACTCTTTCTATCAACATGAACTACTCACAGACCTTTACATTGACTCAGAAGTTAGTCATTCATGCTGTTATCAACTAGTCACATCCATTGGGTTATAACATTCTAAAATGCAAAAGACAGAGGATGCTTAGTACTTTTGACGCAGTCACTTCTTTTATGACAAAAGAAGTAAGCATGTATGCATACAGAAGTAAACATGTAAGCATGTTTACATATTTTAGAATGAATTCAAACAGAATAAAAAGATGGTAAAATTAATATAAAAATATGAAAATTAAAACAAAACTATAATATAAAATATATAATACAAAATATAAAAATTAAAAATATAAAAAATCATAAATAGATCAGTACTTTTGAATTTAAGTTTCTTTTCTAGACATATAAAGTAAATTAAGTAGATTACTTTTTTTATATAAATTAGCTTCAAAGACTTAGTATTGAACTTTTTCAGAAAATGTGATTAAAAGCATACCATTATAAGGACAACTTTAGAATTTACAAAGATGAGCTAAAAATGTCTGAACAGTTAAGCAAAGAAAACTTTTGACATATAAGGCTTCAAGAGACATTTCTACAATTTGTAATTTTTCCTCACATCCAGCATTACCATCTTAGTTTGTTCCTACTGCCTCTCATTCTAATGCCCTGTACCACTACTACTAAGCAATACATTTAAAAAAAACCACATGAATTTCACAAGTACCTTCATATAAAACATCTAATCTATATTTTAAATAACTAAAGACACAGAGTGGGCTTAAACACACTTGGTGCCAGGTGAAAATCCATTACAAAATCTCATTTGTAGAAGCTCTTGTTTAAACTCGTAGTTTCTATGGGATTGTTTTTGTTGTTGGTGCCTTTCCAGCAGTCACAAATCATGGATGAAAGAGGATCTAGGAATCCTTATGGATCTATCAGTCTGGTCAGAATAGAGTCAGGTAACAGAACTGTCAAAAAAGTCCAATGACTCTTTGGATCACAACTGCCATTATGCTGCTGACTTATTAACCTTGGTTTTCCTAGTAAAAATAGAGGCATTTTAAAGTGCTGCTGATAGCAGTGCATTCATGTTGACACTATATGTCAAATATCATCAACACACCCATCATGAACTACAAAGTGTGCTTCTCTAAAGTTATGAAAATACTTTTCTGATTTCATTACATCATACATTATATTCTGAAAACAATTCTTTGCAACCTTTATTTTGTCCTTTTCATCATGTGTTAAATCAAAATTCATTAAAGGAAAATTTCTTTCATTTTCCTGCCTTCACTGTTTTCTCTAACTCCTCTGATCTTATTTCAAACATCATCTTCTCATCTACAGTATTTTTTTATTTTTTTTAAATTGACTTCTCATTCTCTGCTTCTCTCTTATGTTCTACTTGATCTGAACTTACTTCATCTAAGCTTCTCCCTTACACCACTGAAGAAAACACATTCTGAAAGCCTTTTCTTTCCCAGTTAAAGGAAAAACCCACAGTCATTGTCTCCTCCCCTTCATCTCCTAATAATTTTTAGTGTTCCAAATAATTTTACTTTTTAACTTTTCACCATCCTTCAAAACACAGTGAAAATCACAGACATAAACCTTTGTGGTAAGCTAGCATTGCCATATGATTAATACAGTTTTGCAAAATAAAACCTTGGTTTGTGTTTCACTATTGTTTCCTGCTCACATCTAGCTCACACTTTCCTCTTTTAGCCACTGGGGATATAATCAGTGGACTAGCTTAATATAACAGCAAGAAAAGTTTAGGATTTTCCTGGTGCCAATGTAGTTTAATAAATTGTCGTTTATTTTTCTCATAATAAGGTTAAAAAAAATATAAAAGAGCAAGCACATGCTAAAGGATGCTTAAATGTTCCAGTTTAAATACTGTGAAATTTAGTTCACTGAGCCTATCTAGTGTCATCTCTGAAATTAATAGGCAGGTTAGCTACATTTTTAAAAAAATATATATTCAAGATATATGAAGATGTAATACCCAGATCACCTGTACTATTTTATTATAGAAATAAAATTGCAGATTAACAGATGTGTTAAGATTTGTGCAGGATAAAAAAAACGTGAATACTTAATAATAAACAATTAATGGAAGAAATAATGATTACAAAAAAATCATTAAACTATTCAGCTGCAGATATTCAGAGGTTGTATTCAGAAATACTCAGCCAAATAGATATGCCAATTGAATACATATGGTGGGTAAAACTGGTATTCACCACATATTGTTGTTGCATCCTGGGATTGGGTTGTAGGGGTTCTTATTTGTGTTAGCTAGCCAAGTTTTGTGTACCCCCGTACTTCCTCCGTGTCTTCCCCCCCAACGGTGTCTAGCCCCAGGCTGCCTGCCATTGGATTTTCCCCCCCTTGCCGCTCCTGTGACCACTCCCTTGTTGCCTCCCCGGGAATCCCGTGTCCGCTGCCCCATCCCCACGATCCCACTCAGCCCGAGGCTCGGTGCCCACCCCTGCAGTGTCCTGGTTGGTCACTGTCTTATGTCATCACTGCAGCACCCGCGGCGATTGGGCAGGGGGCCGTCTGCCCTCCCTATCACATCCCCTATATCATCCCGCTCCCTCCCAGGTCCCGGCGCCATTTCCCCCATGTGGCGTGGGAACCGCGGGTCGCTACCCTTCCACTGCAGCTCTCCACGACAATAAAGCCTTCCTGCCTTCCTCGTGGGTGATCTGGACATTCCTTCCCTCTTTGCCTCAGACCCTCGCGCGGGCGACAGAACCCAGCAGACCCCGACCGGCATGCCAGCAGCAGCAGCACGCGGGAGAGAATCGGCAGACCTGGGCGTCTGGGGGAGGTGGCACCTAAGGGCGCCGGAACTGCTCCAGACCCAAGAGAAAGAGTGTGACACCACATATTGTGGCATTAGTATAATATTAGATATGCTAGTTTGGTACAATTAACCTTTTGTAATTGCTTTAAAGACCTTGTCTAACCATGCAGAATATTACTTCATTGAAGAAATAACTGATCAAGTATAAAACTAGAGGCAGAGCTTCAAGAAACTAATTATACTGTCTGGATACCGTACATTTTTCCTGCTAAGGTTTAAGTTACCTTTATATATTCTATTCTTCCAGACAATCTTAGTAATGGAGAATGATTGCTCAAAGCTAAACATTTGGTTTTCATTTTTGTCCTCTGAATTTGAGCTGCAAAATGCAACCAAATACTTTCATGGGTTGGGGCAGAGGGAAGAAAGACAATAAAAGCAATGTGGTTTACAATTGTGTGTTAAAATTAAGGATACTATTTGCAAATTTTATGCTTCATTGCCCAACATATGCTGATGCAGACAAAAGGAACTAGCACAGATGTTTTCCCAGTAATATGTTCCTTAGAAACTGGCCAAGTGGCAGAATGCTAGAGATCAATCACTTGAGTAAAGTGACTGTGTGCTAGTATGGGTTTTGAATGATGTAAGCTACATGGATCAGATTTCCTGAATTAGAATCTTACTCTATATAACCAAAAAGGGAAAACAGTTATTGAAAAAAGTAAGTCTGAAATAGTTTTGCTTTTTCATAATACATCAGAACCTTACTCATTAATAGGCTGTTATTATTGAGAGATAGCCCTGCTCTTTGGTTTGTGGCAAAGCCTTTGACATTTTGATTCTTATTGCCTGAATAATTTATTAGTTTAATAAGCACACAACCCATAGTTCCACTTCTGCACATTTTGTCTAAAATGCTTTGGACTATTTCAGTGCCATGTGACTCACATGAGAAATGAAGAAATTCATCCAAGAGAAATGTTCAGACTGAAAGCATAAATTTAACTTCAGAACCTGGGAGACTTCCCTTTGCTACTAAGTACTTGCTATCTTTGCAGATACCCTTTGCAAGTATCTATGTTTGCAAAGACAGAAGACTAATGTCTTGGTTTTCTTTAAGAAAAAATAAAAGACATACAAGATTAGCACCAAACACATTTCCTATCTATTATTAACATTATTTAAAAACTTACAAGAAATGTGGTATGACCTTGTTACTGAGCCCTTGCTCAGCTAATAACTACACAAACATGAGTAAGTGCATGAATCTGGAGCCCTAATAAATGTAGTCAAACAAATAAATGCAAAAAAGTACAGCACTAAAGCAAGGAAAATGTTTTTGAGGTTTATTGTTTTATTGCCATTTAATGTGAGACATGTCTTGCTACATTCAGAAAAACTTTTGTGCTAAGTGGTAATATTTTTCTTGGAAGAAGATTTCCAAGTAACTTTCCTGTTAAAAATTTCATATGATTTACAAATACCACCTGAATTTATTTATAACAAAAAACATGGCATAAAAGCAAGCCCAGCTGGGTGAACTGAAATACTTAGTCATTCCTCAAGAGTTTAATTGAACCTTGAACTGACATTCCAGAAAAAATTAACCTAAAATCATACATTTCCATGAAACTTTTGACCTGGAGATCTAAGCTATTCCAAAGGGGCCTATTAAAGACAAGAATATGCTAAAAAATGAAAAAGCAACATTTGCAACATATTTTGAATTCTAAGAAACTGAAACTTGTCTGAACTTTTAAATCATTTTTTCAGCCTCCACTGGTGCTGCACAGAAGATAAAACTGTTGCAACAAATCTGTTCTTTACCTCTTCACTTTCTAGTGGTTCATCCAAATGAGATGAAAAAAATATGATTCAGAGTACTGTTCGCTTAATCTTAATCAACAAAATACAGGGTAAAACCTTAATTAACAAAACACAAGGTAAAAAAGGTAAATTTTATTCTGAATAATGGAAATATTAGTTTCAAGAGTAAGTTGTTCTTTTTAGTCCTGTTGGCTTTGTCTACCCATATTTCAATGAAAAATGGTAAAAACTGCTATTTAGCCCACATATTCCTTCAAGTATGAAGCTGCCTTGTAGGGAGATGAAGAACAGGGATGCAGTGTACATTTGCACAGCTACCTACTGTGTAGTAGTAAGCTTGGACAAATACCTGGAGAAGTAGTGCATATTCCAGTTACACTTGTAGATTCTCTCTCTGTGAAGAGTCAGTACATAATTACCTTTAGATTTCCAATACTGACACCATGAACGAGCATTAGAAATTTAGAAAATTTTACTGAAGAGGAACATTCCATTGTATTTGAAAAGTCATGGCAATCAGATAAATTCCCAGTGCCTGGAAAAAAGAAGACAATACTTGTTATTATAAAGGGTATAAAAATATACTGATTAGTCAGCCTCATCTCAATGCCTCATAACATCATGGAACAGACCCGCCTGGAAGCCAGGCAAAGCACATGAAAGGCAGAGATGTAATTAGAAATAGCTAACATGGGTTCACCAATGCAAATCATATCTGAGTAAGCTGGTGGCCTTCTATGCAGAATGATGGAGCTGGCAAATAAGGAAAGAGCTACCGATGTCTTCTATCTGGACTTGAAGCGATGCCACCCACATTTTGTCATTATGTTGGAAAGATACGGGTTTGATGGATGAACTGTTAGATGGATAAGGAATTGATGGAACGGCCCTATCCAAGGTGTTGCAGTCTCAATGTCCAGATTGAGATCAGTGATATATGATGTCCCTCAGGGGTCTGTACTTGGGCCAGTGCTGTTTATTAATGACATAAACAATGAGAATATTTGCATTCTCAGCCAGTTATGGATTACACCAGGATGAAGTACAGTTGATGTACTAGAGGGATGACATGCAGAGGGATCTTGACAGACTTGAGAAGTGGATGAACAGCTTGATAGTTGAACAAGGTCAAGTGAAAGGTTCTGCATGTGGGTTGAGACAATCTCCAGTATCAGGACAGCCTAGGGTTTGAAGGGATTGTGAGCAGCCCTATGGAAAAAGACTTGGAGATATTGACAAAGGAAAAATTGGACATGAAGCAGTGAAGTGCATTTGCAGGCCAGAAAGCCAATGGCATCTTGAGTTGCAGAAAAAAAAACAAGCGTGGCCAATAGGTTGAGGGAGATGATTTTCCTCCTTTACTCTGTGTTGATAAGACCTCACCTGGACGAATGCATCCAGCTCTGGGGCTCTCAACACTAAAAACCACATGAATGTGTCAGAGAGGGTCCAGGTTGTGGTGATGTGTTATGTATTCAATGGTTGTTTTAATATAAAAGTTAGTTATTGGATGTTAGTACAATGGTTTAATCCTTTGTACCCCCATTTTGTTCCCTCATGATAGTACGTCCCAAGTAGTTTGCACCAAAGTTTCCCCGCCACTTGGCTGTCCGTCAAGTTGCAAATCTCCCTGTTCCTCCCCTCCTTCCCATATAAGGTGCTGCCAATCCAAGTTTTGTTGCCTCCCTCTCCTGTCAGTCAACCCAACCACTCCCATTTGGTTCCAGAATGTTCAGTGTCAATCACTCCTGTCCAGACAGTTGGTTTGTTTACTAGGCTTTCTCCCTCCCCTGTGTTGTCTCTATTGGTTACTACAAGCACTGTACTCCTCCCCTAGTGATTTCCCATTGGTTGTCTCATGTTTCCACCCTTTACACCCACTCCCTTTATAAACCCTAACCGGACCCCATTTCTTTGTCACTTGTTCCTGACCCATCTTTGGAATAAAGCTTCCTTGGACCCCATACGTGTGACCTCTCCTTCGTTCTTTCACCTTGGTTTCTTTGTGGTCTTCCTGTTGCAGTGTCACTGACGCTGCTGCAATCACCGCTACCTGCGCAGCCTTGGCAAAGGTCCAGGAGCAGCCACTCTCGTGTGTCCCTCCCATCACACCAGGAGCTTGCTAGCCAGGATTCCATCGCTCTGTGACTGCAGGAGAACCACACCAGGTGAGGGCCTTGAAAATGGTCATAGGGCTAGAAAAACTCTCCTGTGAATAAAGGATGAGAGAGTTAAAGTTCAAACTTTGATTATGTAAAGGATATGTGGCCTTTCAATATAAAAAAAGAGCTTACAAGAATGATGGGGAGTGGATTTTTATCAGTCCCTGTAATAACAGGACTGGGGATAATGGTTTTAAAATGCAAAAGAGTTGATTTAGATCAGATATAAAGAAGAATTTTGTTTACAGTAAGTGTGGACACTGGAGCAGTTTGGTCCAAGAAGATGGAAATGTTCAAGGCCAGACTGGATGGAGCCTTGTGCAACCTGCTCTCATGAAAGATGCCACTGTCTGTGCCAGGGGGCATTGGAACTTAAAGGTCCCTTCCAACCCAAACCATTCTATGATTCTTGAACCACAAGTCTGAAGAGTATTAAAATCATCTATAGAAAGCTGTAATTTTTCACAATGAACTATTGAAGCACACCCAATAAGGACTGATAAGGTATCTCATATTTTCTATGTTGCACAATAAATAATAAATCATTAAATAATTCTGTAAATCGATCAGCTGCTTGCAAAATCTCTTTTTTTTTTTCATTCCAAAGCACAATCTATTACCACTCCAGGGGCCAAGGAACTGATATTACTGTTTTATACCATGAACCTACTGTTTCTTCCTGTGGAAGTCACTGAGATTTGATAGAATCTACAAATCTTGAAAGGGACATAAATGGTTTTGGTATTTAATGCCCTCTGAAATCACATACATTATAGTAATGTGATGTGTTTCAATGATTTCTCTAAATCTGCATGATACCTTTCACAGCAGAAATCTTCTGTAAGAAATCAGTATTTCTATTATTGCTGCTACACTGTCAAAAATAGGGAATAAGACAATGGATTAGTTTGCATGCTTGGTGGAAAACCATCTGAATATTTGTTTTCAGTCAGGTAGAGGCAGTACGGTTAGCTCTAATAGTCATAATATACTTCTACTCTTAGTTTTTTAACTGACATAGTTGAGTAGCTCATACACTCAAAATGATTCCTCTTTCACACACCACATAAAAAAAATCAACTAACAGACATAGAGATACTGTCAGTTTATTGTTAGTAGATAACACACTTCAAGAAATATAATTATTTTTTTCTACTGAAAGAATAGGCACAACCACTCTTTTCCCATTTATGAGAAGAGCACTGCAAGCAAGATTCAGAAAAATTATAGGATTGAGAAAAATTTATTACTGTGGCAATCCATTTGAAATGCAGATGACTCCTTAGCTCTTGTGTTCACTCTATTGGTTCTTCACTGGTTTATTTCTGCCATTGCTCCTTTTTAGAGGGACAAGTGAGACAATGATTTGGACACATAACAGATATGCATCTGGAATTATTGTATTGGTGAAATACCTTTTGCAGCTGAAAATTCACCACACCACTGAGCTGTAACATTTAATTATCAATAGTAGCACAAACTACTGAATTGTTCAGCTCATCTATAATGCCACTTTATGCATTTCTTCTGTTAAAATGTCCAGTTGTCAATTACTTACAAGCTGATGGATGCCTCCATCAGTCATTTGAAAGGAATATTTCTTTGCAAGGAACAGATTACTCTGGGTTTTGAAAATACAAAGATGAGGGGGGAAAATGGTCTCTTTTATAGACCACAGAAATCACCTGGAAAATGACTGTTGGTTAACAATCTGCTTGACTCTCATGAAACATAAAAAAAAACCCCTAAACAACAAACAAATTTTTGTGCTAATATCTATAATTTTTTTAAAGTGTAAAAGGCACACTTCATGAGCAGGCTATTTATAATTATCTTATTCTTTGGAACAATTTAATCTCTTCTGTATTGTAATGCCCTGCAAGCTTGAATTTTGTGGAATGAATTAAATACTTATTATGAATTAGATATGTCTTTCATATGGAAAACATATTTGAAGTTCCCAATTAAAAAAAAAACAAAAAACAAAAAACAAAACAAAACAAAAAACCCAAAACCCCACTCAAACTGCATTGTGTTATTTATTGTGCAGACACATTTATTTACAAACAAGACAAGTATGACACCCATGTATGATACAAGAGTTACCTTCTTATTTCCTGAAAATGTTTTTGAAACATTGATAGAAAAATTCACTATTATGTTTTCTTAATGGTAGAATCGTTAAGAAAAATCAGTAGGTGACATATTTAAGTAAAATGCTACTATTTACTATAAGTGCCTCTTAAGTGACTGTATTATCCTGAAACAGATGTACTTTGTTGTGCAAGATAATTTCTCAAGCTTGCCCTTTTTGCTCTTCCTTTTTTTTTTTTTTTTTGTTTTTACAAATTTGATTTTAAATTATTGAGAGCCTGCTGTGGCCTTCACCTTTTCTTCAAATCACTTATAGGTTGTCAAAAACTTTATTTATTTCTTTACCAATAGTAAACATCTGACACTTCTTTACCAATATATCTGATACTTCGTTACCAATAGTAAACATCTGACAGTGTCAGATGCAATAAATATCTCTTAAAGACACAACTCTGAAGTAAGGTCTATCTATTTCTGTAACCAGGTTATTACTTTGCTAGGTGTGTTTTAAGTGTTATACATCTTCAGTGAGAAAAAATAAAAGTCCAAAGTCCTATTAATAAGTAAAATCTTCCATTTCAAAAGAGGTTCAATGAGCATTGGAAACCCTTTCATGCTGCCTGAACAGAGCTTCTGTGATAGTATAGAAAGCACTTCTTGTGTTCTGACACATGGGTTGTAACTGGGGGTGGAAAATATTTTATAAAATGCTTCCAGCAATAGACTTAATACATCAAATAGAATACATAAGAAAAAGTTTATTTCCAGTCATCTTTTTAGAGAAAACATTTTTTTAAAGCCTGTAATCTATTTCACAGTCTAGATATTTTATTTTCCCAACTCAGTTTCCATTTTCATTCTAATGAATTCATATGAGAAAACTCTCTGTGGTAGTTGTTGTTTTTAAAGTTGTTTTAATATAAAAGTTAGAATTTCTGTCTTAGTCGGTTATAATGGTTTCTCCCATGTACCTCATTTTGTTCCCTCAAATGGTTTGTTCCTAAGTCATTTACCACATAGTTTTCCTGCCACTTGTCTGCCCATCAGTGCGTCAGTCTCCCCGTTCCTCCCTCATTCCGTTATAAGCTTTTGTCAATCCCAGTTGTACTGCCCCCTACTCTTGTCAATCATTGTAGTCACGCCCCTTGTGTTTCTGAATGTTCTGTGTCAGTTAGCCCTGTCTCAATGGTTGATTGGTTTATAAGGTTTCTTCCCTCCCCCAAATGATCCCTATTGGTTATGTGAAGTGATATAGTCCTCCCCTAAGATTCCCTGATTGGATGAGAGTTGTATCCACCCCTTTTACCATCCCCTCCTTAAAAGTGCTAGTTGGACCCATTTTCTGTGTCACTTGTTCATGACCCCTTCAGGGGAATAAACTCCTTTGGAAACTCAGCCAGGTTACCCTTCCCTTCTTCCTTTGCCTCCTTGTGTATTGCTTCTGCAGTGCTACCCACACCGCTGCAATCACTGCCACCTGGAAAGGTCTCAGTAGAGACTCAGGGGCGGCCACTCTTGTGAGTGCCCTCTGGCGACAAGCTAGCTGGCGCTTCTCCACTCTGTGGCCACAGCGTGCAGCCAAAACTCTCTTTACCTTTATGGATGCATCTTTCATCTCTGGAATAAAATTTATTTTGCGAAGTATTAATATCACCCATGAAAGTGATAAACATAAACTTCATTAGGGAACATGAAACATGCTTGCAGAAAGGGAGCTTTGGTCTGTTTATTTTATAGTAATACTAGTAATGCTAAATAAGTATATTAAACAATGTTAAATAAAATGTATTTGTCAATAAATGAAAGAATAAATGAATGCTCAATGAAAATGCAAGTCTTCATTTACTAAAACTAGAGCACTGATTGTATCTAAAAGGCAGCTAGAAAGAAAAGCTTCAATGAATTTGGACATCAAGACCCTTTAGCAAAGTGAAAAACATCTCTGTTCAGACCCAGAAAGGAGCAAGAGAACACATGAAGAATTATATTGACAAGCTCATAGTATCCACAGATTAATCTCTCATTCAGCAAAATATTTTAAGTGCTTTTTATTATGTGGGCCCTTATAATTGACTAAATGGTTATAACAAGCAGCAAAAAGTCAAAAACCCAGGGAAGGTATCAGTGCACAATCTCCACGAGAGGCTTTGATCAATAGCAATAGTCATTCCATTACCATCCAATGGGTTGTGCTAAAGAAGGTGTCAGTAACTTTTTCTAGTTTCCTCTTCCTCCCTGGAAGGTATCCCAAATCTGCAGCTCTTCGTTGTTTACCCCGGCTCCGGGCAGCTCCAGCACCTTTTGGCACCACCTCCATCCAGAGCTCGGGTTCGCCGCTTGCTCCCACGTGCCGCTGCTGCGGCGCTCTGGTTGGGGCTTGCCGAGTTCTGTCGCCCACACGAGGGACATTGGTAAAGAGCGAAGGAATGTCCAAATCACCTACGAGGGAAGCAGGAAGGTTGTAATGGCCACGGAGAGCTGCAGCGGAGGGCCCGCGCTTCCAGCTCCTGCGTGGAGGAAATGGTGACTGGGACATGGGAGGCACAGGGTTTTATCAGGGGTGGGGCGAGGGGAGCAGGACCTGCCCCCCCACCCCCACCCAATGGGGACAGGCGCCGTGGCAATGGCGTGGACCACGGCGCCCAACGAGGGCGGACACAGGGCTCCGGGGCGAACGGGGTTGTGGTATCAGGGTGACAGACCCCGAATGCTCTGGACGGGACGGGGAGTGGTAACAGGAGTGATGGGGGGAAGCTCCAATAGCAGGCAGCCTGGAGCGAGCCACGGAGGGGAGGGGGAAACACAGGGGGTGCATGGGGGTACACACAACTTGGCTGGCTAACACAGATCAGAACCCCTAATCTAAACCCAAACCCGGGACGCAACAAAATCCTTGACATAAGATTGGACTTTTCAATTTTTCCAGTACATCATTTTACATACATGAATATTTATATGCATGAAAAAGGAAGGAGCTCTCTCCAACCTGGAAGTTTGGATTCTCATCTGGGAGCAGGGATAATCAGATTTTATTCTTTGGTTCACCATTTAATTATTCACATGAAGTGAAACAAAATGTGAATGGATGTAACTGAGAACGGCCTACTGCTGAGACACATATATGGTCATGATTTGGAATCTTTGCTGTGATGAAGTTATAGTCTCTTCAGAGGAAGGAACAAAATCTCCTGTTTCTTCCCCCAATTTCACATGTCTCTTTCTTTGTGTTTGTATAATAATGAACACCAAACAAGCTTTCAAAAATTAAATTATTTCTTTAAAAGTAAGAACTACTTCTTTTCTATAACATCAAGTAAAAAAAAAATCAGGAAATCTCATTGGCACTTTCTGTCTCAAAGTTTTTGTTTAGCAGAAAAGATCACACACACTCACTCAACTCTTTGTAGAACATTCACAGAACCATCAAGAGTGGAGAAGACCTTCAAAATCATCTAGTACAACCATCAGCCCAGCAGTGCCATGATCACCCCTAAACCATATTCCCAAGGGCCACATCCAGAGGCTTTAACACATCCAGAGATTGTCGTTCCATCACTTCCCTGGGTAACTTATTCCAATGCCTACCCACTCTTTCAGTGAAATTTTTGTTTTCTAATATCTGATCTGAACCTCCCCTGACACAACTTCAGGCCAGTTTCTATAGTTCCTTTACTTGAGATGTGGCAGAAAAGTCCAACTTTCATTTTACTACAGCCTCCTTTCAGGTAGTTGTGAACAGCTATGACGTCTCCCCTGAGACTCCTTTTGTCCAGACTAAACAACTTCTGCTCCTCTCACAGGACATATATTCTAGACTTCTCACCAGCTTTTTTTCCCTTCTCTGGAGATGCTCCATCACCTTAGTGTATTTCTTGCAATTAGTGGCTCAAAACTGAAAACATTACTCCAGGTGTGGCCTCACAAATGCCAGTGTTGCATTCCACTGTAGGGAACTGCGAGAAGTTCTTTTAAAACAGACATTCTAAGATGGAATTAAGCCAAACAAGGCAAATATTATATCTGAAAATAGTTTATTGGTAATAAACCATGCATTGCTCTAGTAAAGAAGAACAGAAAAGACAGAATAGAAGAAAGGAAAATGAAAAAAAGAATAAGGAGAGTAGAGAGAGAGAGGAGAGAGAACTTGGGAGTGAGCTGTCACCATCCATCCAGCCAGTGGAGCATGCATGCTCCCACCTGAGGGGAGCCAGGGAAGCTCTCAGAGAGGCACAGCTGCACAGGCAGAGCTCCTGCAGCGATGGGCAGCCTGAAATGAGGTGAGGGGGGATCCAGCAGGAAGTGCAGAACCCTGGACAGAGTTGCAGCAGAGATCAAAGTAGCAGGCTGGATTGGTGAAGCAGTGTGGAAAGCAGGTGGCTCAGGCAGGGATGAAGGAGATAAGGCCATTGGGCAGGAACACAGGCAGGACAAGCAAGGGCTGGAGCAGGTGAAGGAGAAGAAGTGATAGGGGAGGACACGGGCTTGGCACAAAGCTTGGACTTGGTCTCAGGTGGTCGGTCAGTAAAGTGAAGTCACAAGCCAAGCCAAGCATCCAGCCAAGCATCGGGCAGCAGCGCATCCACCCAAGCTTCCCCCAAGAAGTTTGTAAAGCAGTCACACAATGGCTCCTCCCAAGATCTGCTGCTGGCAGGAGACCATTGGGTGGTCAAGTGTTAGGTTGCAGTCCATTGGTGGAGAACTTTTGCTAGTCGATTAGAGAACCTCTCTAGACAACAGTGTCCTTGGCAGTCTCCTCTTCCTCACAGGTAATAACTGCCAGTTATTCCATGTGAGATATGAAATGAGCATCAGGCAAAGTCTCCCCAGAGACAGGGCTTCCTTCTGTCTTCGCCTAGCTGCCTCCTGCAAGTGGCAGGTATGCAGCACCATCCCCCAATACCTCTGATCAAACAACGTTGAGACAAAAATCAAAATTGAGTTGATTCCCTGTAGCCTGGTACAGGGGTACAATCACTTCCCTGGTCATGCTGGCTGCACTATTGCTGATCTAGGCCCAAATGCTTTTGGCCTTTTCCACTACCTGGGCACACTGATGGTTCATGTCCAGCTGGCTCTCAATCAGCACCCACAAGTCTGCTGACAAACTCTCAAGCTACTCCACCTCAAGCCTGTAGCACTGCCTGGGATTGTCATAACTCAAAGGCAAGACTTTATTGCAGGCAAGACCTCATGCAGTTGTCCTCAGCTCATCAGTCCAGTCTTACAAGATTTCTCTATAGACTCTTCCTATCCTCCATCCCATCAACACTCCCACCCAACCTGGTGTCATCTGTGAAGTTGAGGATGCACTCAACATCCTCATCCAAATTACCGAGAAAGACGTTAAAGAGGACAGGCCACAACAATCCATTCTCTTGTTTAAGCCCTGGAACAAATCTAGTCAACTGCTGCCAGCTGAGTTTAGTCCCATATGACGCTGCGCCTGATCTCTGGGTAGGAAGCTTTCCAGCTGGCTAGCTCCAGTGCTTCCTCCCTCAGATGCCTGCCACGAGTGGCTGCTCCCTGCCTCAGCCACCAGCTGGCAGAGGGTAGCGGTTTGGCCACAAGTCGGGATCCTTTATTGCCAATGTTGGCTGATGAAATAATCCATGCTGAGGGTTGTGGTAAAGAGAACGGCCCTTGTATGCATCTCCAAGCTGCCTTTATTCCACCCCGAACAGGGGGAGGGAGGAGATGACACACTGTAGCAAACCAAGGCACACTCGGAGGGAGGCAGTGACAGGGGCCTCTAACCGGGCTGTACAGCAATTTATAAAGGGAGGTGGTAACAGGGGAGGGGGATTACACACTGACCAATCTGGAATTCTCAGGGGAGGAACACAGGGTGGGATTACAATCCACAGTGACCAATGAGGGGATAAAGGGGAGGAGAATATATGTCCAACCATTGTACAACCAATGGGGAGTTAGGAATTACATGACTGATAGGGAGGTTCTGGAGAAAGGGGAAGGGTTTACAATGATGATAGGGAGTAGGGGCAGGGTTACATGGACTGACATAGAAGAAGCTGGAAAACGGGGTAGGTAGGTACTTGGGCTGATGGATAGGTATAGGGGAAGGACTGAATGTAGGACTAAGCTATTTTATGAAAACTGGGGTACGAAGGAACAAACCATCACAAATACATCAAACAATCTCTTAAACAAATAAACTTCTGAAACACATTACCGCACTGGACCAGCAGGTTTTTCATCCAATGAAGAGTGCACCTATCCAAGATGTATTTTATGAAGTTAAACAAAAAATAAAGTTGCACAGTTCAAAAATCAGCTATTTGATGATTAAACCATGGATGTAGTAATACAGAATTTATACATCTGATGCATGGGAGCAGTATTAAAAATTAAGAGTGTGAAATGTTGCCATTCAGTCCTTTCTCCAAAACATCTTTAGCTGATTGACACTCTCTGTAAGGTATTTAAGTATTCTTGAAAGCAATTGTCCCTTTTTCTAGCTATTCTCATCACTAAATTTCTTTTTAGAATTTTTCCATACTTTCTGAAATTTTTTTTTTCTGAAAATTTTAAATGTTCAATGTAACATAACTTTAATATTAAACAAATCAAAGTTAATTCAGTTAAGAGGTTGACTACTGGAGTTCACAATCATGTGAAAAATACACTGAAAAATATACACACAAAGAGCTGAGTCAGAATTATATTTTCAACTGTACCAGTATCTACTTAAAGGAACTTGAAAGGGAAGGACAACACACTAACAAAGCATTCTAAAATTTAAAAAAGAAAAATGAATGTGATGAATTATCCAGCCACAGGCTATTCTCTTACTTCTAGTCCTAGACTTAAATATTAATGTACTTTAAGTCCTTAAAACCCCCTCATATTCAAGTGAATTAACATGTCAGTAAATATAATGAATATGTATGCAATTAAGCAAGGAGTTAGTTCAATCTTTATTTTCTTTCATAAAGTACTGGACTGATAAAAATATGCTTTGGACAATGTAACACAGGAGATAAAGAACAGTGTGTATAACAGAACTGCTGAAATTCCAGGGATTTACCAGGCTGGGTTGAACAATTGTGCAAAAGTCCTGACTTCAGAGTCAGCTCAGAACATAGGATTTACATTCCCTCACTAGGGAATTAGTAATCTCAGGCCGTACATCTCATAGAAATAAAGGCAACAGAGAATTTTCTAATATGACAATATAAAATGTAAATTTAAATCTACCAAATCTCCTTAAAATTCAGTAAGTTTTAAAGGTTTCTCTGACAATGTAACATATATTTCCTGTCTTTTGTGACAGTTCAAAGTATTCACTAAGAGTATTCAATATATTCAAATAGAGCAGTCTGGTTTTGTGTTTGATAGCTGCTTATATGTGCTATTCAATTTTTTTTTAGAATCATAGATTTCTAATTTCTTGATTATTGATACAAAAGATGCTTCTAATGGCAACAACTGAAAGAATTGTACTAGGTGCAACCAATGCATTTAGCTGAAAACAGTCTCTCACAGGCTTCAAAAGAAAAGTGAAATCAAAGTTCATTTTGTGAGTGGCAGGTTGTGGCTCAAAATGGTGGGTGCCAAAGGTCAAGGCCAGATTTCTGAGAAGACAGGTTCTGTGGCTGGTAGTACTCAAAGATAATAGTCTCTAATGGTTTTCTCTGTGAAATGTATGGCCTGATTTTCAGAGTAGTTCAGCACCCAGGGAAGAAAATGTTGCTTTCTTTATTCTGTATCTCAAAAGTGTAAGGCAAAGCTTATGAAAAATCTAACTTCAGTGATGAATTCTGACTACTTTATCAAATCTATCTTCATGTCACTTTGTGCAAGGTCACATAAGAAATCTATCAAAGTGCCTGGCACTGAACCTACATCTCTAGAATTTTAGCATAGTACTTCTTTTGACATGCACAGGAATTCAAGGAAAGAGCTACAACATAAACTACTCTCAGTGAATGCATTCTTTTGCTATGAGACAGTGAAAAGATAAAAAATCAGAAGAGAGATGTCGCATCAGCATTTTCAAAAAGAATTTATGCATCTTATTTTTATTTTAGACTCAATTTGCCTCTATAAGTTGGGGTGAAGAAAGTGATTTTTTCTTGTTTGTTTTCTAAGAGATGTGCTAAATGGCCAGGAAATACAGAATACACTAGAGAGTATGGAGACTTCTTAATTCATTGCCTTGGTATACAGTAAATCTATTCCTTGAACAGCTTTATTTCTTTTATCCAGCAGGATTTCAGCTAATGGATTGCATGGATATAAGATGGTGACCGTATTGTGAGTGATGCTACTAGAGGCAAGACTTATCACTGTGATTCAAAGTAAAGAGAAGCAGCCCTTTACAAATAAATGTTTTGTAAAGAAAATGGGTTTTAAACCAAACATGTCTTTCATACCTGCAAACAAGTTCATTGCTGTGAAGGATGTAAACTTACAACATTGCTTTGACCGAGTCATTCCACTTCATTCCTGCCCAACAACTCTGAGTTCATTCCAATCCTGAGTGGAGGAAGTAGATGGAGCAAGCTAGTACCCTTGACATAGTAATGATGTGTATAAATTGTTCAAATATACCCATGTATTATTCTTAGTACTGCAGATTTGATGCAAGCCCAAACTGAATTGGAGGTTAGCTAGTCACATTTTAATTGTTGTGCTCTTTGATGGCATTTGGCTTCTAGTTTAAGCTCAGACATCAAGGCTTAAGAATAAGATAGATATTCAAGAAAAATGGGGGATCAGGAATTTTTTGTTGTTGTTGTTTTTTGGGTTTTCTTGTGGGGGGGATTTTTTTTTTTGTTTTATCCTAGACAAATAAGGAAAATTCTGCATGTGAATGCAATTCAAAACAGAACCACGATATTTGCCTCCATCTGCAAATAAGAGTTTCTGGACTCCTAATTCTCAACATCTATTTTTTTTCTCCTTGAAAATTATTACAATTATAAGGCTTAAAAGTCAATAATACTAACTATGCCAAAGGTAAAAGAAGAAAGGTGGTATGAATGACACCTTTAAAGTTTATAATTTAGAACTGGTTGAAGGAAAGAAATTCCAAAGAAACATGAGGCAGAGAGGGCTGTGGGGAAAAAATAGATAGAGAGACAAATGACAGACGGTAACAGTAGAAATGCAAAGGCAAAAGGGATAAAGAGGTGCTAGATGAGCAATAACAGAGGAGTGAGGACAGGCAGGTACTTTTCACTAGTCAAAGCTTAATATGACATTGCCATATAAACTAAACATACTGAGATCACTTCAAGAATTACCATCTGCCTTTCTGTGTAAATCTGATTATACCACTACAAGATTCTGTATAGTCTCAGAGACTACCAAATGCTCGATTTTATTCTCAAGAAACTGTGGAGGTGAGTCATCCTTGAGAGAAGTTTTATTTCTTGTTTAGTGACAATGACAACAGAATGATTAATTCATTGCTGGGCTAAGTTTAACAGTTATTGTAACGACCTTGCAACTCCCTCGGTGTGCACACACACACACACACACACACACACACACACACATTGATACCATAAGGGTTTTACTGCCTGTAGTCAAGGCTGTCTTTGACAAGATAGGCTGCCTGGACCTGGTTTACAGCTGTGAGAAAAGGCTATGAGTAATGCCCCCACTCCACCACCTTGTGTAAGAGCCTTTGCAGCTGTGCCAGCAGCTGGTGATATACTGTGCTGTTCCAGATTGTGACTCACAGGTTCAACTCCCTGACTTGACCTTTTGGTCTCAATGAGAATCCTGGCCAGCAGTGGTCACCATGAGGGGCCTGGCCTGGTCATCCTGCTCCCTTGAGGTGAACTGCACCTGTTAGGGTCGTTTCCTGCACTGCCCTGCCCTGTGTTGGAGTTGCCCTTGGTTCTGCTTCCTCCGAAGAGCACCCCTCCCTGCCGATTTCTGAAAAATATGATTCTAAGTCTCCTCTGCCTTGGCTGACAAAAATTTGCCTTTCTGCTTGAGATATGAAGCACTACTTTGCTTTTTCCCAGCTTACATTGTTTTTTCCCCAGTAGGAATTTCAAGTGTTGGTTTTGCTTCTGTTTCACACTGTACTTCAGCCCAGTGAAGAATTTTATGAGATAAGATATAGCATGTAGCTCTCAAAGATCCTCCCTGAAGGTAACAACATGGGCATCATTGAAATACAGTCAAGATAATATGAATTCCTAAATTCTGAAAAAAAAATGGCAGTCACGT
Source organism: Vidua chalybeata (assembly GCF_026979565.1). Taxonomy (NCBI): domain Eukaryota; kingdom Metazoa; phylum Chordata; class Aves; order Passeriformes; family Viduidae; genus Vidua; species Vidua chalybeata. Next base: position 20,151,274 of record NC_071570.1, on the reverse strand, counting down.
TTGAAAACTGGCTACTTAGACCACTGAAAACCGAAGTACCCAAGAACAGGAGAATTCAGGGATGACTGGAAAAAATCAGTGTATTCTCAGTAAAAATATCTTATGGCTGAATATAATTCATGGGCTGTAAGGTTTTCATCAGTTTTCTGTCACTATTCAGTTCAAAAAAACTTGCCTTATATAACATGTTATACAAACAAAAATAGATGCTAAGCTGCTGTGGTAACTGTGAGCTTATGGACCTGTAGCCTAAATCCAGAATAAATGCTATGACATCTGTATCCACTTAAATCTTATTAATGCAAAATCACCAACAGTGAAATTAGGAACAGTGATGCATAATTTCTCAAGTATCCCTCCAAGAATGTGGTTGTCCAAAGAATTCAGAAAGACCTGACTGGTGATAGTTATGGCTTTTGGCATATCTAGGGTGCCTTCGTCTCCAGAATTTCAAACAATATCTCATAAACTTTGTAAAACCTAATTTAACCAAGATTTATAGCTTTATAACAGAGAGCTAAATTACATAAAGAACATTTTAGCCATCACAAACAGCTGCCAATCAGTAAACCAAATTAGTGCTTCAGCACATCTCTAGAGCAGAAAGCCATGAAAGAGTGAGAAAATGTAAGGAAGAAGGAAGAAGGAGGCAAAGGGGAAGGGGAAGAGGGAGTGTAACAGTAAAGGGAAGGGAAAGGGTAAGGAGGAGGAGAAGGAAAACGGGAAGCAGAAATGAAACAGAAAGGGAAAGTGGAAAACATCTCCTCCCACAGGTTCCTGCTTTCGGGAAATACTTTTTTTTTTTGTTGAAACCATGTAGGATACACTTCCCCTCTATCAATTGTTTCATTGGTAGTACAACTACAGAGTCTCAAAGAGCCCTGCCTTGTCAGACATGAATATCACACAAAATTGCAGATATAATGCTGACTATGTTCTATCAGAACATAGATCTCACCTGGACTTAAGGTGAGATCAAAAAAAATAAAAGAGTAGACCTGGTACTAGTGAACATTACAGCTATGGTTAGAAATGTCACATAAACATTGTCACATTCCAAATATTTACATCAGTGTCTCAATGGAAGGAATTTTCCTTTTCCTGGCCATTTCAACAAATTCACTTCTTTAAGTTGGTTGGCAATATCTAGCTATGACCCTTTAACCTTTCCTTTTCACATGGGAGGCCCTTAGAGAACAATCTTCCTCCACAGATTTTAATTAAGTTTAAAATTTTAAAAGAAAGATCAATCTTTTGCTGTGTTAAATAAAGAAAATTCAGAAAAGTAGAGGAAGAACAAATAGGTTCAGTAAAATAAGTATGATACTTAGAACACTTGGGAGAGAGAAGGGTCATAATGGATAGGACCTTAGAAATCCCTTATCTTGCTTTCATTAAAATACCCTTCTCCCACTTAGCTACTGGATGGAATGATGCTCACAATCTGGGATTCCAAGACTGTTCTTTTACAACCATCAACTTCATGCCATTCCATAACTGTATTTCTGATTAATTAAAAGCCTTTGAAACGTATCCATTTCAGTATTAAAACACTGACGGGAAGAGTAAATTATGTGCCCTTTTCCCAGTAACAACACTGAAAACTGGTTTCATGGAAAAGGACTATTTCAGGGTAGCACCTACCCTGTATGACCTGTTGATGAGTCTTGAAAGTCCTGAATGCCACTCGATGCATTTTAAAGGGAGGTCTCTAAGTATCTTTGCAAAAAATGGTCACTTTGCCCAGACAAAGGCAGATTTCTATAGCAGCACATTATTTTTCAAAATTGGATGCAAGAGAGGTTTCAGCTGCAAAATATTTGTCATTAGGATTTGTGTTAGCATCAAACCTTCTTGGAAATATTTACACAAAAAAAAAAAGCCTTGTAAAAACATTGTATTTTTTCTTTTTTTTTGTTTGGCTTGGTTTTGCTTTGATGAGTTTCTATTCTATCTTGTTTTGTTTTGTTTTGTTTTGTTTTTTTTTGTTTTTTTTTTTTTTTTTTTGTTTTTTTTTTTGGTTTTTTTTTTTGTTTGTTTGTTTTTGTTTGTTTGTTTTTCTGGAAAATAACTCACAAACCTAAGAAATCCATATCTTATATCTAGAATGTTGAGGGGCAGTCTCAGTCCAGTATGTGAGTTACCATCCTGGATTGGGATCCCATTAGAAATTTTATATATGGAATTCATTAACCAATAATGATAATATAGGGTTTGTAGTTTCAAACATGCCTAACTCATAAAGACTTAAAGTCTAAGGGCTTTATTTTCCAAAATTTCTGATTAAATGCTTAATTGCTTTTAAAAAGCAGCATTCAGATAATAATTCTACATGTACACAAAATAGAAAAAAACCAAACCCAAGCAACCTTCACAATAATACCTAAATTCTTAAGTGATTTTTCAGGGTTTTTTTTTTCCAGAAATAATATATTCTTTTATATTTATATTTCTCTGCAGATGATTTTATATTTCAAGGGACACAAAGAATGGCGTAAAATTGTGCCTTCAGACATATAGACAATTTCTGAGTAGTAAACCTTTTCTCGTAGGATGAATAATGCTTGAGGTGTTATTCTTATGTAAATTATAATAAAAGCAGAAATATAATAAAAGTTTAAAAGCACATGACAAATTTAATATGTCATATTAAATATACATTACACATACCAAATATATAGGTTACTAGAATCTCTAAAAATAATAAAAATTCTGTTATTGGAAAGACATCTATCCATTGGAAGCACATTCTGGTCTTACAAGAACTTTCACTGCCACTGCAGTTTCTGATGGTTCTCTAGGCAAAAAACCAAAAAACAATGCCACCACCAATAAGTAATAATTACTTGAAAGTAGCTGCCTCTGTAAATACACTTTAAAAATGTTACTATAAATTAGGCAGATCTAGAGATGCTTAAGGGTAGTTTTAGCCTTTTATAACCTCAATACCTTAAAGTGTCTTACATTTAATATAGAAAATGGAGATCTGTCTTCATGAAGTTAGACTGCTTTTTTTACCAAGCTAAATACAACATGATACTATTAATAGGATATCTTAAGCATTTTCCATACAAACCAGAAGGTGATACTTCACAATATATGTCCATGGGCTGAAATAGTTAATAAATTGTTATTTGCTTTTAGGAATTGGAAGGGAATGTAATACTCTTAAGAAACCTAGGCAAACATTATGCTTAATCCAAAGTTATTCTGAACCTGAAGTCTTTAGCGATTTGGAAATGTTAATTTTCAGGCAAATCCTAATGTAATTCTGGATAAAAATTGGTATTAGCTAAGGATTTAGAATTAGTTTAAATACACATAGATTGGCATAAAGAAATGAACTATAGGTGATTTTGAGATAAAATATTCTGTCCTTAAGTAGGCATAAAGTTAAAAAAAACACGTAAGCAAATAAAAAGTAGAGTATTTATCTTGATAAAGGTACAATTTTAAAATATTATCAAGCTGAAATATTGTAAAACAAGATTTACTGCAACAATAATTTAAGGTAATAGCAAAGATGTCATTTAAGCAATTTGCAAATCGTATATTTCCTTGCTGTGTTTGCAAGATTACTTTGTGAATCATCAGGAACCATAACTCACAAAGCTTTTGATTTACATTTTCTTGAGACCTAAAGGCAAGAAAGGACACTATGGATAAGATGAATAAGTTGATGATCTACTAGCTTCAATAAAGAAAATGCTGCCTTTTCCCAAGTCAGGTGTTAACTGTCTCAAGTTGGCACCTGATACATTCTTGCAAACTACCATATAGATATAGTGCATGGTAAAAGACTGTATCTGGATCAGTCTGTAAGACATTTTTTCATTATATTTATGAATAAATATAATTATGGTCCTGAGAATAAAACCTGTTCTGGATCATGAATACATAGGTTAAAATAATTTTGATAATTAAAATGTGGTTTTCAGACTAACTTTGTCTAATATTTCTGTCTATACGACAGGTTTATTTCTGTGGAGGCTGCACATTACTGCTGAATGTCTGCTTCATTCCATTCAGGTTCAGCTCTGTCTGCAATTATTGAAACATCAGCGTGCCTTCTTGTAGCATATTAAGTAGTGTGGCTAACATCTGTTCTGTATTTATTTGTTCTTTTTTATTCTCAAAGAAAAAGAAAATTAACACTGGAGGTTTATTTATTTATAAATTTTATTATTTACCCCATGTCTTTGTGAAGATTTCTAGAATGTGCTTCTATGGATTTGCATTAGAAATCAGGATCAGGAAAGAAAGCATCCCTGTACCTGGATTAAATGACAGTGGGGATCTTGTTGGTCCTCAGTTCCCAGGAGACATTATTTATAAGAATAAATAAATCCCAGCATTTAATTTTAGAGAACAAATGTACACTGTGCTAAAGCAATGGAAGTGCTGACACCAGCTTTCACTGTAGGGTTAAAGATTATTTTTTCAATAGTTTGTGCATAGTCTACTGACTTCCATGAAGACAAGAAAGCATCTGCACATTTGGCTGTCTTCCATATGGCAGCCATGTAAAAAGGGAAAACAGGTGTGATATTTTCAAGTAATCTGTGCTATATGGAAGTCTGTTATGTGGACACATAAAACCCAACAATTTGCTTCAGTTCATGTAACTCTTGCAAATGTACACGTCCTAGAAGAAAGTATGTTTATTCTGAAAATAGTCCAAAATTGGTTTTGATAAAAACCTGTGGTTAAGAATACAATCTATGTGAAGTGCTTATGCTAGAAAATATCAACCAGCAGTCCTCAGAAAAGAGGTTTCCATTTGAAACTTAGAGTACTTTTTACCTCTGCTTGGACTAGAATAACCTTTGAATAATTATTCTATCATGGCTGGATGCTTAGGCTACACATAACATTGATGGCACACAATGTTTGTCCAATCCCTTCTCATTTCCCTACAATTCAATTTTCTCATCTTTCAATTTTCTGCAGTTCCTTCTCATTCTTGGGTAGGAAAATACAGTTACAGCATAAATATACCTTATCATTCACTGGAATCTAGCAATCCCTGATGCTCAGCTAACTCCAGTTATGAATCTCTTCTGCCGAGTCTACAAGGGTTTGGTATCATTTTCAGATGGTCTAAAACTTCTCTAGGAATTCAGTATGATAACAAGTCTTTCCACATTTATATGAAACTCAAAACTTCCCTTTGAGATTCTACTTATTAAACAGTAACAATTTAAAATTCCCGTTATTCCTACTACTCTCTCTAACAGAAGGCAATAATGTAAAAAAAAGTCATTTCACAAATTACAGTAATCTTATTAAATTGTGAACTTGAGAGACGCAGAGTGATAGATTTAGTGCAAGAACATTCTTGCACAAATTGTAATGTAAATGTAAATAATTGTGAATTATCTTCTCTTGGAAACTTCCTAGTCCTAGATGTACATGGTCCACTTCCCACAAAGCCAAACTTCTTGGTGCTTGTTTCTAGGAAAAGAAAGAAAGGAAATGAACTCTGCAATTTAGGTTATCAAAAAATAACCAAAAAAAACCAAAACCAAAACCAACCAACCAAACTAAAAAACCTGAAACAAACAAAAACAACAGTAAAAACCACCAGCAGAAAACCCTCACCAAAAAAAAAAAAAAAAAGACCATAAAAAAATCCAAGCACTGGTGTCTTTCATCAAATGGATGGCACTCATTACTAAGCATGAAATCACAGGATTAAAATACTACTTCATGATATTTTGATCTCGATTCCCTCAAATATTTTTCAACACTTCCTACCATCAGACTGTACATTTCTTTAAGAAAATAACTTGTGGAATATTCTGGGCATTTCTTTTTCAACAACAACAATTAAGGGAATCATTATTATGAAATTTATAATGTCAAGAGAGGAAACAATATTTTCTATGATAAGAATGAATCTTCCAAAATTTCTTTCAGAACAAAAGAACTACACTTCAATCTTTAGCTGGGAGGATTTTGTGCTGCTGTTTTTTTTTTTTTTCCTAATCTTCCCCCACTGGACACGTGCTACATAATGCATTCTAGCAAGAAGTTATACTGCTCAAATGCTTCTTGGTAGCACTTAATATAGTCATAGTGGTGAATGAGAAGCAGTGATTACATGTTAACTTAACAGTAATAAATGAGACTTCTACTCCATAAAGTGGAGAATTCCTCCATTTCCAAACAGTAGCACTTAACAGGAAAGGTTGACAAGTGCAAAAATACACAGTAATCATCCACAGATGTCTTTGTGGATGATTTCTTGTACTTCAGATCTTCAAGAGACCTCCCAGTAACTAGGAGCTTAACAGACAAACAGACGGTCTGCTCCAAAGGAGTTAGTGGAAATAATTTGTCAGGCAACGATGTGTTAGCTGCAGGCATCTCAAAATACCTGGCATGCAGTCAAAAGCACTTTGAACTCCAAGTTCTATTATCACTTTGGCAAGCAGAAACTTTTGGGAGTGAGGTCTTAGAACAAGAAAAATCTAAGTTTCTCTACACAAATGTCACTTCTAATGGAATGTTTCTGACATAAGACTTGTTGTAGAAAATTCATTTCTATGAATAATACTCAAGCCTCTAAAACAAACTGTTGTACTAGAGGTATATATTACAGATCTTGGATAACTTTTACAAAAAGAAATGCATCAAATCAATTATATCATCAAAAGAAAGTCTTTGGAGTAATACTTCCCTATATTTATTTTATCTGTCTAGCCACTTGTTATTTCTTCCCAGCAGGCCCATGAATGCAGATTATGTGAAGGAAAACACAAAAGTCAGTAGGTTGCAAACTGGATTTTTTTCTTTTTAATGGATATTGTCCTGGAGCTGTCTGAATACCAAGAAATTAATAAAAAAAATTTTAACGTAAAAACAAATTTCCTTTGGTTGTCTCCTTTTTCTATGAAACTGAACATGGCTGAAATTTTATTGTGTGCATGTGCAACAGAGGTTAAGCTACAGAAAAACTGGCCAACAGTCTGGCCAGATGAGTAAACTAAATATCAGGAACCATAATACAGTTGCTGTATTTTTCTGAGGAGTTCCTAGAAATCTCCCCAAACCTGTGGTATGGCAGGATTAAAGTGTTAAAATTATACAATGGTTATCATTGCACATAAATTTTCCAGGAAAGTTAATGCAGGCAAAGATTTAATTTTGAACACTGTAATTGGGAAGGAGAGTAAGTATTTTTGACAATAGATTAAATTGATACATATACTATTTTTAAGCACTCAATAACAGATGAAAGAACACTGGCCCTTCCCTTCCTGGAACTTCCCTTCCCTTCCTCCTCTGATTTAAAAAAACAAAGAGGAAAACCCTGCACCATAAGCAGTAAGCATGAAGTCTGGGAGGTAAGAAATGGGGAGGATGAAAAAATTATTTCACTAACATTGAAAATGACCAAATATTCAACCATTTTATGAACTTTCTGCTCCATTTGGAAACACAGTGACAAGCTATAAGGATGAAGAAAACAAAAGAATGGTACTAAAAAGAAAGTGTTTTCCTCGGTTGTATGTTGTTAAACTACTTACAGGTGAATATTGATGTAAAGTGATTGTGATTGTGATTAGTGACACTTTTTATGACACTGCGGTATTCTCTTTTCCATATTTGAAAAGAGAATACTGAAATAAAATAAAATAAAACTGAAATCTGCAGTTTATTAATTCCAATTTATAACAGGAAACTTCTCAGCTATCAACTAACTAGAAATTGATTTTTTTTTTTCAGCTGTAAGATACTGGAGCCCTCTGACAAGACTCAACAAGTCCTTTAAAATTTAGGTGAAACTAGAAAATTTAAAATGCTCCAGGAAGCAGGACTGGTACAGGGAACAAGGGGGATACTAAAAATGTGGGAGATGGATGGTGGCTGCTGCTGCCTAATATCTGTTCCCAACAAACCTCTCCTGTAGAAAAGCAGGTTGGGTAAACATTCAGGCAACACAGTCAGATCCCCAGACCACACTCACCACAGCTGGCTCAGTGAGAGAGGCAAGAAAGGCTCTTTTTGCAAGGCTTTATTCCAGCAAGATAAATCACATGAAGCTGAAGGGAACCCTGCAAGGAAGAGAACCAGCCTGTGGAGCAGGCAGCTTAAGAAGGGGAAGGGGTGGGGGGCAGAGCTAAGGGCTGGGCAGAGGGGCCTGGCCTCCAGAGGAAAGGGCACAGCCACCAGGGGTATCCAACCAATGAGGGAACAGGGAAAGGAGAAACCAGGGGGAGTCCATGGGAGAGTCTGTCTTTTCTCCCCAGGAGGACTAAGCTATGGTGGTTAGTCACTGCCATCACCAGGGGAGAGGTCTTGGAAATTGGCTGAGAGATGCTACAGGATACGACATGCAGATATGACATGTAGCTGGCTACCCTAGTAGATTTTAGAATGACAGCAGAAGGCAAACTGGGGGGAAAAGAAGCCTTCAGCAGCTCTGCAGAAATGCAAGAGCTTCTGTGCCATTATTTGCACAAAGTAGTTCTCAGTCTTCTGTGGAGAGTACAACTATAATTTATAGCAGAGAGTGTCAGAAGCTTCAGAAAGCCTTTGGAAAAGTTCTCTAGTATTGTAAGGGATATTATGACTACTGTGAAATAAAGCATAAGCATAAGAAAAGAGTTTAGTATTAACCACTGAAGCATTCTCAGATATATTTTAAAGAAGGGAGGTCACAATAAAATAGAAATGGCTATATTTATGATTTAGATTTTTTATGAACCAGATGCTCCAGAAGTGCAAAAGATTAAATATAAAAGAGGAAGACTAAAAAAAGTCTTCCTCAGAAGGTTCAGAAGATTAGCAATTATGAAACATACATGGAGGGAAAAACATGCAATGGAGTTTAAGAACTATTCTATGATCTAAGCTCTTAATGATTTTGGAAGTAGCTCTGGAAGTGCTCTTTCCAGCAAATGGTTCTCCTCCACAGCCTTGGTGGTTCTAAAAATGCCATCAACAGGAATTCCTTTTGAAGTTTTCTTGTGTCATGTTGTACAAATTCATAAATTGGCAGAGATTGTTCCTAGTCTTCCTGAGAAGCAGCCTGAGCCCAATCTAGCTTTTCCCACACGACAGCATTGAAAAAAAAAGCAGAGAAGATTAAGTCAAACAATGAAGTAGGCATTTCCTTAAGGTTTGCCCGCTTTAATTTTTCAAACTTAACTATTAGATTAGCTGCACAGCTTTCTCAGATGAAATCTTACCTCTCCATCTTCGTGTCCTTTCTTATTTTATTCTGACCACAAGGGAAAAAGACAGTAATTTTAGAAAATTTATGGTGCCGGTACATGTGCACATCGAAGATGCCATCACAATTGTATCTTGAAAATTGAATAATTAACCTCATTAGTTGTCTCAGATTGCTGGTTGGTAGACATAGAAAATGTCACATGACAATGAAGTTTGTCATCCATTGGCATAATGGACAGACAAAAAGAGGGACACATCAGTTGTTGTATTTAAGCAAGGACTGGACAAAACACATAATCTAACTACCTTCTCCTATAATTAAGAAATTGAGAAAAAAAATCTGATCACTCAAAGTTTAGGAATCCAAGCAAGGGACATTCATTTTACCTAGTGATTACTTACCCAGCGGAAATTTTTACACTTAAGGCATTTTTTTTTCCACTGAGTTCTGCTCCCGGACTATACACAATATAAGTTTGTGATTTCCAGTGAAAAACTTTCATTTTTTGGCCTTATTTCTTCCTGTGACAGCAGTCTCCAAATTTGCAGACCACTATATACTGAGTCCTCTCATGATGCAGGCTACCTGCAGAATATGAAGAAGCCATCTAAAAGTCAGTTGTTTTCTATTTTTATTTTTCTTCTGAATAAAATAGGGGAGGGAGTCTAATTTCCTTATTACTCTGAAAATAGACAGTGGCTGAGCAAACCTGTGCAACAATTTTAGATTTTTGTATGTGGGTCAATTCGTGTAAATACAGACCACTGTAAAAGGAAGAAGTATACCCTCTAACACATTGTGATTGCCTCAAGCAAGTGAAGGCTTGCTGCATTTAAATTGGAGGCTTTTCCCTCTGACTCTAAAAAGCTTTATTTTAAGGCGTGAGAACAGAAAGTGTCTGTAGGGAAAGAAGAAAGACGATTTGTCTGTGTCTTCAGGAGACTCTGTAAACCTTTGGATGTGGAATGAACTAATATCACCTATTCATGAATTTTTAATAGAGTTCCTTAAGCACCAGAGCACACACAGCATTTACCATGAACATCCAGAGACCTAGCCATTGATGGGAATTCAGCCCAATACTTTCAGCAAGTGCACTGCACCTGTAATGTGCAATTTACATTTACTGAGGTACATTGCTTAATTCCTTGTCTGGCTTCTGATGAACAGAAGTTGAATTTCGTAAGAAACTTGTAACCTAGTTGTGAAATAGTGACTATATCTCTTATGAGAGCTAGCCCATACTGTATGCAAAAAAACCCCATCAACTTTCAAGTAACATAAAAAAGAGACCCATCTAATTTTTGGTTTAACTTTTAACCTTAAAAATTAAAAACAAAATTAAAAAGAAAAAATAATGTTCTTTCTATGCATTATGAATGATCAATAAAGTAAATTTTAAAAACCCTACAGGTTTGGGAAACAAATGAGAAGAAAAAATTCCCCTCATCCCCTGTTAATCACAATGCTCAATGAGTTAAAGTCAGTCCATTAGAAGCACTCCTAAACTGGGTTTTTGGTTACCACATCTGAAAATACAATTAAGTCCATTGTAAGATGCAAAAGCATCCTGTACTGTCATTGAAAACTTGAACTTGTTTGCTTAACTGAAATAGCTCTGTCCCAAAGAAGGAAGTCCTGACTGAAGAGTAGTTTCTATTAACAAAAATGGTGACATATATAAGGGCTTTTCTATGTAATACCAAAATGCTCATGTATATGCAATCCCAAACCACGTGATTATGACAGCTGTGTCCAGCAAAATTTTAGATAACTATTCATTGTATAGTATATATAGTATCTGACTTCAGGCTAAGTCTGTGAAGAAATGAAATATTTCAACCATTTTTCAATGTATAATTCCTTAAGTAATTTTTGAAGCTTCCCACTTGTCGTTCATTACTTAATTACTATATATATTAATTTTCCTAATGACTGTATCTCTTAAACTTCCCCTTCTATGTTATTTTATTTAATATTATTAACAATTAAACGTTTTTATATATTAATTTTTATGCATTAAAATGTTAAAATTTTATCTATATTATGTCTACATAATATTATTTTTAAAAGTAAATACATATCAAAGTATTTAAGAAAAGTGGACTCTAGGTGCATGAAAAATGTTGACTTGTTTTCCTGCAAAGCAAAGGAAACTCAAAATCACACGGCTATGTGAGATAACACTTAGTCAAAAATGCTGTCTTGTCTGTAAATACAATTTTGCAGCAGTCTCTGGAGAGCTATGCAAGCTGGCTTGTGTTATGTGAAAAGAAGGAGAAAAAAATCCAGGACAATCACAATTAAGAGTTTTGTCAGAAGAGAAATATGATTCCTAAACTAAAAGAAAGAAGTTAACAGAATTACAGAAGGGGAAAGATAATAACTAAACAGTAGGGGAAAATACATATTTTTTTAATGACTTCTGTAGAGCTATGATTTTCAGTGCTTGAGGATTACATCTTCTGTTCACATTTGCTAAAATAGTTTATTGCTGTAATAATTAACAGACATCAGGAATTAAAAATTACTTAAAATGAGAACACAATACTATCCCATCAGAATATTTGATCATATTTTATTAGTATGTTTTCAGGAGCAAAAAACAGACTTCGAAACTTCCTGGAGCTTTCCACTGACTCAGTTCCATTTTTGCTTTCTTTTTGTGTTAAAGAGTGCTAAGAAGTCTGCAGCTAGTACACCCAGAACCTGGGTGCAATGAGAGTAGCACCCAGGAAAGTGAAATCAAACACATGCTGACAAAAGATGACAGTTGCATAAGCGATGTTAAGGTTTTGATAAATTAATTCTGTTTACCAATGTGTTCTGGGGATGGAGAAGAATCCCACCCCTTTTTTTTACATATAGCATGACAAAGGAATTAAGTAGATGAATAACATAAATTTTTATCAAGATTCCCTAGGAGATTAAAACAGATATATTTTTCCTCTTGGATTTTTGTGTCTAAATCCTGAAATCTCTTTAATACCATCCTTAAAACTTCAGATGGCCATATTCTAAATTTACCAACATATTTTCATATCTGTTTTATATATCAAATTTGGTGTCATTTGGTAATTCAAGTAAAAAAATGTGAGTGCATTTAGAAATTTTAATGCTATATGTTTCAAAGGCTGTTGATAATTGCCTTGAGAATGCCATCGATGAACTGAAATTAAGCAGAATGCACATTATATCAGACCTTATTAAGCACAAAACATTTCCTAATATAGCTCTAGCACATGAATATTTTGGACCAAACAAAGACAACTTATATTAATTCTGTCACTTTATTTGTAGCTCACATCTCCCTTATGGAGAAGTGCTATATTTCATTTGCCCATATTCTCAGCAGATTCTTTCTGTACCTCTAATATATGTATATGTACATTTTTTCTTCTTTTCAGTGCTACCCTATTACATTATTTTCCTAGCAAGAGATGGGTAAACATATTAGATTGATTATTGCTCAGTCATCATACAAAAAAAAAAAAAGCCATTTTTTGAGCTACTATTTATGTCAATAATCAGTACGCTATGGCTGCTGCACATTAACATTTCATTATTGCTCACATGTCTGAGCTTAAGTGTAATAATGTGTGTATTTTCTCTGGAACAATTCACTGAACCAGTGAAAAGTTGACTGTGCCAGAGAGCACTGAACAGTGAAAAGCCAGTACACTAAGCATTAGCAATGTAAGGCATATGAAAATGAGGAAAGCAGGGCAATGGATGCATTCTGTTGTCTTTGCTATTTTCTGGACACATTTGAAAATGAGAAGTCAGTGTTCTTATTTTATACAAACCACAGGACTCATTGGTCCCACTTAGCATGAGTTTAGCAAAAGATTAATTTCTCCGCAGAGCTGATCTAAGTGTTTGAGGTTTGTGTTACAGCTTGAGGCACTGCTACAGCAATGTTCTTGACAATGTGTGTGGGCACTCCTGTAAGACTCTAAGAGCTGTTTCAGTGTCTATTGGATCCTGGCTGTACCAAGTTTGTCACAATTTGCCACTCATTCAGTCATTAAGAGGGGAATTAATTAGACTAATGTGTTTTTTCCTTGTAATATTTCAAGTGAACTGTACTACATTCAATCCCTGTTGTTGTTACAATAAATTTACTCAAAGTGTAAGCTATAAGCCTATATATAACTTATATACATACAGGTCATATAGCTGTAAGACTAAACCTCTACATTCAGGGTTTGGGATTTTCTATGGGTTTTTTTACTTGTTTCGTTTAAGATTTTACTGCTTGCTGTTCATACTGATGAATGGCAACCTTGACAAGACCTTTGCATTCATTCCACTGATAATTTGGATAAAAACCACAAAATGCCTCTCTTTCTATTCTGGCTAGCTGTACAGCCAAACCATGAGCAGCGTACCTCCATCTGTACAGGACACGTGCTTTGGTGGTAGACAGAAGTGCTGCATTATAGACACTCCATCTGTAGTCAGCTAGAATTTTAACTCAGGGGAACCTGTGTCAAAGGTAGCACAAACAATGCTCTGTCCTAGAAGGCTGAGAGACAGTGTATAGTATTTTGTTTTGCAAGCTCGGTACACTATTTAGTTGTAATTTCCCAAGAGGAAAATGGCAACATATAGTTGTAATGCAAAAATTGTCACTACCAAATGGTGAGAAAGCTACGTAAGAATCACACTCAGGACTAACTGTAAGTGAAAAGTTCATAGACAGGAAAAACTCCTAAAACTGGTATTGTGGTGAAGATATTATTTAGCCCTTCATGCATTAGGTTGACTCCAGGAATTCTTGAGAAGATAGTGAACGCGTCAGAAAGACCCTGAAAGAGATCCATTTTTGTGTGTAATTATTTTTCAAACTATTTCACTACCTACTTTCATAAGAAAGATTATCTGTCTCCCTTGGAAGCTTTGTAAATTTTTTGTATTGGAAGAAAAATTTGGAATGCATCTGGAAGCTCATATGTACTATGGAGTTTGTTTAGAAATTCATGTATATTGTCTATAATTAAAACACAAGTATAAAGAACACTGGATTTTTAATCCTTTTTTTTTTTTTTGGGGAAGTAATGCTTCATTTAAGAAGAAATAATTATTTTTTTCTATTTCCACGTGCCTTGAAAAAGTTAATTAAATTAGAACTATATCTTGACAAATCACAGCAAATCTTTATTTGCTTTATCTCATTAACGAGACTTGAAGTAAAGAAATGAGAATGTTAAGCATGAAACTTTTCCTCAATGGAAGTTTACCTAAACTGTCATATAACATTTAAAAAAAATATTTTTAAAATTCTCCTGGTGGAGAGAGCTCTCTGGAAAATGAATTCTATAAGCTTGAGTGTGTTGGCTTTTAGTATAGCATAAAGTTCTATCCATCTCTACACAATTTGAAATAAGTCAATTTTTCATTGTCTTTAACTTATTTGAGAAGTCAGGTTTTATGTTTGTTCACCCATATGAAATTGCTTCATTCACTATTTAAAATTATTTCACCGATTATTTGTATTAAAAAGAAAAAGACTTTTTTCCTACTACACTTTCATCAGCTATTTAATATGAATATTTTACATTCATTGAAGCTGGTCTTTGAAGTTATATTGTACTTATTCTATGCTTTGGTGAAAAGGCCTAATGCTTCTGAAGCCTTAAAACTGATTTGCAGGTGTTCTTTATTTATTGTTGAAAATAAAAGTCACTTGACAAATACAATTATTCTTAATCAATTGCATTTATTCCCCATCCAAAAAATAACCTCAAAGTGAAGAGTGAACATGGGCCTTTGCAGAAACAGTTGGTTTAAGCTTCAAAAAAAAGCCCTTTCCACCCTCCATTAGCATGGGGACTTTTTGTACAGGAGAGAATCTTACAAAGCCTAGGAGTTGGCATAATGACCCTGCTTTTGTGGTTGTAGGACACTTCCTAGTTAAATAATTATCTTCTTCACAATGACAGCTCATATAACAACTGGGTAGCAATATGAAAACAAAGTAGTATCAAGAAGAAAATTTCTAGAGCAATAGGTTATTCTTTTAAATAAATGTGGAGCCCATCTATTCTCTCTGTCCCCTCTTTCATGAGTAATTTGTCTTGAACAGGCTTGGTGTAACGAGTCTTTTAAATACTATTATATGATGTCTTCCAAACCACAGAATAGACACAACAGCAGGGAACAGATACCGTTTGTAAAGGATAAACAGCACAGTGTGGTGTTTAAGTCACGCATTATTGAAACTCTGTTTCCCAAGAAGCCAGCTAATTTAAGTAATTAGCAACTAGTTTGTTAGTTTTCCATCCTGAGGCCAAGCTGACAACAAATACCTATCTAATAAAGCTTTTTGCCATGAAAATGGCTGCTTTCATAGGTTTTATTTTGAAGACTTAGTAAATAGTTTACTGTAACAATATTTAATTTTGTTTAATTTTTGAAAAATCTAGACAAGAAATATAAGAGGGGTGCAGTTCTTAGGAACCAATTATGACAGAAAATTAGTTATGTTTACTAGCCTTCACGAACTGGCTTTCCATTATTCAGAACAAAGAGTACTTTTTATTTGAGAAGTCATTAATAAGTAGGATAGCTTCATCTTTCCTGCTGCTCTGGGATATTTTGTTTCCTTTCAGCCATCTATGCATTTCATGTACAGACCAAGGTTATCTCTTGCTAGTCCATTATTAGTTTAGCATCATATACTTCCATTCCTACTTAGTCTAATAAAACAGGGCAGAAGGAGTAGCTAGGGATGGTTTCTTACATTAAAAAGCAATTTCACCTTTTAAAGAGTGTTATGAATATTCAGAACAGAAAAAAAAGTATCTAAATAATCTATTATTGAAAATAATATTTTGGTAAGTCAATGGGTGAAAGTATGAACTGAATGAAAATAAGTACGCTAGAAGAGAAAGATACCAGTAGCTTGTAGATAAATTACTTCATTTAACTATACTTAAATATCTGCCTACACTTTTGTCATAAAAAGAAACATATGGTAGCATCCTCATGTTCTATGGCAATATGACAAAATTAGACACTAATTCCATAACAGTAAAATAAAATACTGGAAATTTCTAAAAGTTGTAATTGTATTTTTCTCTTTTAGTAATCAAAGTTTAAATTAATACACACTGTATTTGTAGTTACTCTTTGAGACTTACACCAGCCTCTAATCAATTGTTAACCTTTCATATCAAAGTGAGCTTAAGAAATCACTGACTCCCTCTTTTGCTAAAGTTACATAGTATAATTATGTATGTATAACATACATAATATACTTGTTAACTCAGGACTAAAAAAGGAGCAAACAGCAGAAAACAATAATTAAAATAATGGTTCTGAGAGTAAGTATTCATTGGCACAAGCACACCATACAGTTTTGATGATACTGTATCTTTTAAATTTATTTCCAAATTGTTGATGTGAACAACAGTTTAGTCTATCAAAAGAAAGTGTCATTACAGACTCTTGAAGAAATTGTGGTTTATGTGCATAAAAATATTTATTTAAATATATAGAGTGTGTAATTTCCCACAGGTGTTTCATTTTTGTGTTCTTTATTTTCTCAAGGTTTTTATATCCAATAACAAAATAGAACAATATTAACTGGTAAAAATTACAAGAGATTAGGAAATCTAACTTACAAATAACATAGCACATAATTAGTGAGGAATCACTGGCTAGAATTTATATGTCTAAAACAATTAAACATATTTTTGTAATCTTTTCAAGTATACAAAAATATTGCAGTTGTTTCACATGCAAATTTTTAATAGGGAGTCAACTAATGATTTTTAATAAGTCAGTTATATTGAAGGGTGCACCTAGCTGTGATAATTGTTTGTCCTTATTTCCTTGTAATTAAAACAAACAAGATCATCAACAAAAGAACCATTAAAAAAGACAAAGTGAAATTTAGACCCCTTTGAAGATATGGCATGTATTGCAGGAATGGACTGATATATATATATAATGTCTTTTATATCCAGGAAAACAATGAATAAACTCCTCAGGACTGTTTTTCCTTCTAACCAGCAGCTAAAAGGAGGAACAACTTTTCTCACACTTGCAGACACCAGTTCTCAAATTCTGCTGCCATATGTGCTGGAAACTTTTTTTTGCTTGCATTTTACATAATCATCCAGTTTCATAAAGGAGAATCTGCTTTTTGCCTAACCCTTTGCAATGCACTTACTTTGAAGGGCTGGCTTTATTTTTATATGCTGAAATTGTTTCATATTTGGAAGCTTGGAAGGGGATACTTTAATCACCAGGGGAAAGCATTCATAATTTTTTTGAGTTAAAATCTGGTCTAAATTTTATATTTCTTGTACATATGGGTTTTTTTCACTAATTATAGGTCAGGAAGACAGTAAACCTCTACAAAAACACCAGAAATTGTGAACCTTTAGCTCTCATATCAGCAGTTAAAATAGACAGGTTCTAGGTACATTTAGAAGGATGTGGGTTTTCATGTAAAACTGTGTAAGGAGTATCTGACTTTGATATTACCAATTCTACTTTCAATTAATATTGGAACATGAGTGCTCTTTGGAGTCTTCATTTAGTTCCTCTATCAAAACATTGGTTTTCATGTAAACACTCTTCTGCCTTATTATATCATGTCAAAAAAAGGCTCACTTCTGGGTGATAGTGATAGATCTGAAAATGTGCAACGGGGTTTTTGTATTACAGCTTACTTTCTGATATGTTGACTTAGAAAGTAGATCTCTTCAAAATAAGCCCCTGAAAATAAGTGCATTCTTCCACTCATATATTTACCATCTTTGATAAATCCAAGTAAAAGCTGATGAAAGTAATTCTAAAAATATATTCATTTGTTCCATGCCTGTATGTAGAATCTGCTGAATATATGCTCTATAAAGGATAGCACAGGGGTAATTTTATGATGGTTCAGATGCTTCTGGTCTAGCTTTGAGAACAAAGAAGAATATACCTGGCTACCCATGGTGAAAGCTATCATTCTTGCAGTTGATGAATTTGGATGCTAGGTTTTTGGTTTTTTTTTTGTTTTTTGTTTTTTTTTTTTTTTTTTTTTTTTTTTTTTTTTTTTCTTTTTATGATCTATTTCGTTTAAACAGACTTTTTCTTCCACTTTGGAGATAACCTAGTATGGTCACATTACCTCATTTCAAGTCAAATAGAAAATAGTAGTTGTTATCCTTGACTGGATAAGATGTATCTCAGTTAAGGAAGAAAATGTTGGTCTACAGTGAGGAGAACCTGAAGGTTCAGTAAAGCATCAGGCAAGCATCTGAACATTTATTATGTCAATGTCTCATGTATACATGAACATAAAAATCTCCTAGCCTTACAAATACCTATTTGTAGACATAATTTTATTTTCCAGGCTCTTGTCCTTATGTGGAAGGTGGACTGCCTCAATCATCTAATGCATTGTAAGTAAGCATATTATTAAGCGGTTTATAGCAGGCAGATTTCCAAAAAATATCCCTCTGCCTATTTCCTTTCCCACAAACATGAGCATTAACTGAAAGAACTAGTGGAAAGTACCATAGCTGTCTGGATGTGCCCAGGATAGGCTTGGAGTTCAGTACTTTCAGATTTCCCAGCACTGAGGCCCTCATTCCAAATTGCCCAACTGTAAACAAGAACAAGTTCCCAGTGGGAACACCTGCATGCCTTATTCCCCCTAATATATGTTAGGGGGAACTACAGCCTTCCATGGCTTGAAATTTCAGGAGCATCTACATACTTTCTAAAATCTTCCCCTAAATCCTTTAAGGTCCAGCTCTCCACAGGTTCCCCAGAAATTCACAGCTAGGACTTCCAAGCAAAAATTTCACATGTATTTATTCAGCACTTACTGAGAGAAGATGATCCAGCAGCTTCTTATTCAACTCACGATGTTCTTCTGTACTGCCATCCAAAATGTAAAATTGTCCTGATATAACCCTTCTGCATTTGTTTCTCAGTCTGTAGATCTGTGACAGTCTTTCTTGACAGCTAATGATGCCCTATTTTCCAGCTGTACTGAAGATCTTATAGGTAAAATGTTCCCATTTTCATGTTTCTCCCATAGAAACAGTATGTTTTCTTGTTCAGGGGGTCATGTTCAACATTTCTGATCAGTACAAAGTGAAGCACTAGAGGAAGCAGAATTCTGTTAAGACTCTGGCTCTGAGTAATCACGAAGAGCCAATGGTGCCAGGAATAAATCACAGGAAGAGAAATACTTTGAGCATAGGAATGGAGCTGTGAAAACCTCACTAGAATAGGAATGCTCCAGAAACACAGAGAACAACTGGAGAAGATTTACACAGCACCCAACTTTTGGGTACTGACATAGGACTACAGAATGAGAGAATTACTGCAGTTTAAAAAGCTACAAAGCTTCAATTCTAAATGACTATCTGCTCCTAGCTCATGCAAAACACACTAAAATATGTTAGTGTAGGAATGCTTAGAATTAAAAAAAAAAAAAAAACAAACCCAAACCAACAAACTCCAATGTTTTTTCAAAGCCGTAAAAACTTTTTGAAAGACAATTCAGGGATATGCACTAGCCAGTACTCCATATTCCACCTCAATTACAAAGACAGGTGCATGCACAGAGACATTGAAATGCATCTCACCTGTCAACAGTGGCCAATGTGTTACCAACCAAGTTATTGCAATCTATTGTATACTGATCTATACGAACCCTCAGCAATGGGACACTGGGAGGGACTCAAAATGTAATATCAGATTTTGTGATATCTGATTTTGAAGACATTCTCTTTCTTAGAGTTTCCCAGTTTATTGCAAGTAAACTAATTAATGAGATTACTACCTGGTTCTGTGAGGAGGAAATACATATGTTAAAAATGTAAGCAACACCCTCGCCAAGAACAGCAAACCCACATCAAAACAGAAAAAAACAATCAAAGACAAACAGTGAAAGAGAAGAGAGTAAGATCCAAATTTGCCATTTTGAGTGTGATGAAATCCTATATACATGGAAGGTTTTGTTTGGAAATTCATTCTATATACCCAAGCTACTGGAAAACACATGTATGCATTTGAATAAGCTACATCATATTCTGGTTTGAATAATTTCATATCAGCCGAGAGAGAAAAAAAAAAAAAAAAACAGACCCAGTGAGTTAAGTCTCCTCAGTCCTGAGGGGCTGAAATTAGCACCTGCTTCTTGCTTGTATTGACTGGATGCTTAGCACTCCAAGCTGTGAAGTGAGCACAACTATGGAAATATTTTTCAGCCTTTGCTATAGCGAGGATATAAACTTACAGCTGAAAAGCAAATGTTTGCATTTCTGAAGGAAGACCACTTTCTCCTAATTTTCTTAATGACACTGAAAAGTGCTATCCATTTAATGCAAATTTATAGTTTTCTATGTGTCTTTTGTTATAATGGAAAATGTAACCAGAAGTGGGTATTTTATTGCATCTTCATAAGCTGTTAAAAACATGTGGGGCAATATTCTTTATCTCTTCTGTGATTCGTCCTTGATAACTTCCTCTGGGACTATCTCTGCTAATGAGACATCAAGCCTCCCTGCGTAACTGATAAAATTACATCATCCCATTGTGAGATGCTCTGCCCAGGAGAATGAACCAAACTTTCCTACTTGGATATAATTTGGGCTTGGAACACCATGAGCAGCGCTACCCACTGTATTCCCAGAGGAGAAGAGTTTCATAATCAATACTGGACTCCAGAAAAGGACCAAATTCAGTACAGGATCACCACTGCAACAGAATCACATTCATCATTCCAACAGGACTGCAGCCACCATTTAATTGGACTTCTACTGCCACCCTGACCAACAGGGTGTCAGGTCGTATCCTGACTGTCATTTTAAGCCAGTGTTTCTGTATGATTGCCTTTATCTTAATTTTCCTATTAAATTCTAATTCTGACTAGGGATCTCCCACCAGTTCGCTTTCAAACTAGTATACTTACTTCTGGTATAGTCCAGCTATCAACTGTAACACTTTGGAAGTTGCAATTCAATGAAATTTGGTTTTCTGAACCAAACCAAACCAAACCAAACCAAACCAAACCAAACCAAAATCAGGCTTTCTGTTGATTTCTGTCCCTAAGGTCCTAATAAATTGTTCAACTGCAGCCACTTCAGAGATGGATAAATAAAGAACTGGTAATGGTATTTTTCCTGAATTGGTGGCAAAATATAGAAATAGTAGTTTTCTGAATATAAAAAATGACTGTACAAAAGTCACATCAGGTGGATAATGGAGCAGGGTTTCTTTGTCCTTCAGGTATTAGCATTTAAAAAAGAAAATAGGAATAAAACCTAAAGTAGTGTACATACGGCAAGACACAAAAGAAGATGCAGAGATTTTTCAAAGTTTTTTCATTCTGTTTTATGTTTCTGTCCGGTTGCCAAGGTTTAAATAGGACATCTGGATAAAAAGAAGAAAAGTTAGACATGCTTTGCTTCTTATCCTTTATTTAGAAAAGAGGAAAAAAAAGTTTGAAATGAGAAGGCAGAGGTTAGAAACAATATTATCTATGACAGAACAGGGTATCTTAGGATAGCTTTTTTTACTGTCTGTTGAACCAGGAAATACAGGGTAGACACTTTACATTTAATTGGTAGCGTTTTTCTGGTTTCATTTCTTGTCCAGAGATTTTAAGGAGAAAGGAAATCATATGTATATACATTTTTCTGAAGACTTTAAAGGAAAATTAAAATGCACTTCAAATAGAAAATATGTGCCTCCTGAAGATGCTTCTTTCATCTAGATAAGGTAAGGAGATGTTGAATGATAACAAAAGGTTTCCTTATCTAAGGTGATTATTAGTTACTCAGTGGATTATACTTTATTATTATCTGCAAAATTAAAAAAATAGGTATGTGTTTTAAGTGAAGAAAGTCTAGAGACTAACTGTCAGAAAACACATTCACAATTTTAAGTTTTGGAAAGCACAAAAGCCCAACCACTAGTCATACCCACACATCTGAGAATAGGCACAGAAACCTCACAAAATACATTAAATATCAACTCAATAATAGCATAGTAGGGACCATATTGTAGCAGGGGTCCCTGTTGGGTAATAATTAACATTGACTCCATGATTGCAGAAGGCTGATCAATTGCTTTATTGTACTATACTACACTATACTATACTATACTACACCATACTGTACTGTACTATACTGTACTATACTACACTATACTCTGCTACTAAGAAACACTCATCGCTTTTGCTGACAGTCTGATACAGACAGCCCAGATTCATTAATCGCAATCCAAACACCATCAGCATTGGCCAATTAAGAAATCTCCCTTTGGTAAACAAATCTCTATAACACATTCCACATGTGCACAACAACAGGTTTAGCAAGTGGAGATAAGAATTGTTTCTCATTCTTTTCTCTGAGCTTTCTCACAGCTTCCCAAGAAAATCCTGGGAGAAGATTTTCTTTCTCTCTCTGTTCAGAGGATATGTGATTACCATAAGACCAGACAGTAGAAAGTGTCTCTGTTTTCATAATGTTCAATACTGGCATGGACAGAAGGTTCATACCCTCAGATGTGGTTCTTGGCCAGCCTGAAAAAAACTTGTCCCATAGGTTGAAACCCAGGAAAATTATGAAAAGCCAAGGGAGAAGGACCCGCTTTTACAATTAGGACAATTCGTGAGTTTTCAACTAGGTAGAAAGGTACAACACAAGATACAACTGTCCCACAGTAGATGCACAAACAATATTCGCTGCATAAATCCTATCTCTTCTTCAACTTCTTTAGCATAAAATCTTAGATATTCAACACCTTCTTCTTTCACATCAAAGTTATCACTGATTCATATTCACAGAAAGAATATTAATTCACAGAGAAAGAAAATTACATTGTCCCAGTCACTGTACTTGACCACAGTGACCACTGATAATAAAAAAAATAATGCCAGCTTTTCAGAAAGCCTAAGAAACAGTTTTTCTTAAGATGACCATCATAGATTTACTGCTTACAAATTTCCAGATTCAGGTTGTCAAGTATCCTGTGCTTCCAGTCTTGATATCTACCACTGTCATAGGTTATGGAACTGTAAGTGTAGTACAGAAACTATCAGAACAATTCTGATGCTTCTGTTCTTTGAAAGTGCAAATTTCAGCTTACTGCTGAACACCTTCTGAGTTCTATTAAAAGAATGAGGACACATGCCAGACTAGATCAGAACTGCCAAGAATCCATAAGAGTGATTTAGAACTAGGAATTTCCATCATGGCTATGATCTTAATCTTGTCTTGAAACTAAAGGGCTATATGCAAAACAAAACAAGAATTAAAAAAAAAAGCAATCTGAAGATAAAACATGTAGAACTCATTAATTCAATAAAAAAAAATGTATCCAGTTCCTTCAAGAAAATTATACTGCAGGTAACTTCCATTTCAGTCTATATACAAGTATCTAAGGCACACAGAGGTCACAGGAAAAGGCAAATATTCCAACACTAGTTGGAAGCACAAGGAGTGGTGCTGTGAAGTATGCATGTTGCTTCAACATAATTTCTTGATGAATGAGGACTATGTGTACTTGAGATGTCTCTACAGGAGTTTAGTAATATTTCAGTCACTAGGATATCAATGGTAAAGAGGAGACTAGAATAGAAGAACATTTAAGCTAAAACACTTGAGTTTGGTGAGGACTTCTTTTAGTGTCTGTGCTAAACCTATGTAGGTAATGTTTTAAATCACAGTACCAGAAGAGAATTACGCATCAATTTAATATATACCTAATGGCAGGAAAAGCAGGATCTTTTGAAGAGATTTTGCAGGTAATGCAAGCCCTTCTTTCAGTTTTAAAATGAGGAATAGTTGCAGCCTAGAGGACATTAGTCGTTGGAAGCTGTGTCCTTGACAACTTACATACAGTATCTATCACTAAGATACCTGCCATCAGGGACTGGCAGGCATAGAAAAGAAGGTGTTCAGACAGTTTTTAATGCTTCTGGCAAGTACAAACTCTTTTTGGTTTAAATCCATTGAGGACTTAATGCAGACAATGCATCCACAATGTAGACAATCCTGACAGTATAAGTACTTGATACTGTAATTTGATGGTTTTCTGGCATAGTTGAGAATCCCATACTTCTGGGCTAAAATGGCTGTGATATTTTTATTGGTATTGTTTTTGGTTAATTGCATGGGAGAAGAGCTTGTTAGTTTGGGAAAGGGTTATTACAGGTTAGGAGAGTTTGATTTGTTTTTCAGTTTGTTTTTTGGTAGTGGTGATTTACTTTGGGGTTTTTGTTTTGTTTTGTTTTTTGTCTGTTTGTTTGATTGATTGTTTGTTTTTTCTGTTTTATATAAGCCTTTAGACATTGAAATGACCCTTTTGATAATTCTGCATATATCTATAGATTTTCTGTTTCCATAAAGCAAATTAATACTTTAGGAAAGTGACATTTAGATACCTTTGAGGCAGGTGTTTTTGTAGCAGCTCTTTCCTGAGTACCTTTCTCTCACATGCATAAATTCCACAGAATCATTAGTTTGGAAAAAACCTCTGAGATCATCAAATACGATATTTGACCAGTCAACACCTTTCCAACTACAGCATGGAACTAGATGCCATGTCCAGTCATTTTGTGAACACCTCCAGGGATGGTGACTCTACCACCAACCTAAGCAATCTGTTCTGGTGTTTAACAACCATTTCAGTACAAAAATTCTTCCTGAGAGATGTAGAGGGATAAAGTACCGTTTCTCAGTTCTTCATGGCTGTTGACTTAGTTTGGTATGATAAGTAATTTCTTTTGATTTCATAGATAGGCCCCCAGATTCTATCAGCTTAAAGAGATTTTAAAATCAGACTATTTTTAAAATCAGATAGTACAATTTAAAATTTTAGTAAATTACTGTCTGTAATCTGCAGAATCTGAATTTGTCCAGTGTTAGACATTGTATTAATTACATTAATTCAAATCCCCAATCAGTTTCTTAAAAGGTTTCTTTTTTTCTGTGTATATGTTTGATGCTTCTAAACAGTGTCATTATCAGGAATGACATAGATAGGAATAGTGTTCTTTTGTTCTGGCATGTGGTTTCAGCTTGTTTGTCAGACCTTTCTATGGAGAAATTTTCTAGTTAAAGAAAACTAGATGGAGTTGCAGAGAAATTTGTTATTTGAATATTTTGTTTACAATTCAGTTATATTCATACTGCTCTAGTGACTAGAGGCAAGTGATAGAGGTCAAAACATTTCAGGTCTTTTGGACACAAGAAGTTCATTCAATCTAGTTAGAAATTCTGTTAGGAACAAGTCTCAAGTACAGAAACATTTTTTCAAACTCCCTAAAATTATTGTGTTTGCTCAGTGGATTGTATTTAAGGAATTTGGTATAAATCCATGCATTGTTTCAACTAAAGACTCTTTTGAATATATATGTATATGTGGCTCTTGGTACTGCAGCATCTGCAGCATCTGAGAATCAAGACAGAGCATCTGATTTCTATGATTTGTTTATACAGTTCAATGATTATATCTTGATGTTCAATGTAAATGTGTAATTGATTACTCTAATCCCATACATATACTAGACTCTATTTAAATGGAACAAACTTTCTCCTCTGGTAAATTGATAGTTTCTGCAAGAGATGGCAGAAGTTGAAGTAATATATATGCTGAAGACTTATAATCTTTATTTATCTCATTGCAAAATTTGTTGGAGACCTTCTCCAGAAGTAGAAGCAGGTTCAGTTAATAGTTCCTTCCAGTAGTTTGAAGCTGATTGATTTTATAAAGCAGCTGCATGTCCCTAATCTTTTAACTGCCACAGGATACTACTACAACGGGAAACTGAAATTGTTGCTCGCATTTGTTGCTCAATTTGCCGACGGTGACTAAGGCTGCATCACCAACGGGAATAGTATTAAACTACACTTTCAACTTGCCTTACAAAAAAGTCAACTACAAAAAAATCAGGCTTTTATCAGAGTAACAGTTAACAAAGATAGATAGATAGAATAAAATCTGTCAAATAGCACTGCACAGCTTTCATTGTCTTTGCATTTAACACTTGCTCTATGCTCACAATTTATTTTCTACAGAATCTTTCTTGCATACATACCAGGTAGCTACAAATTTTCAGGCTGAATAAACATGGATTTGGAGAAATTAAGATCAAATTTTTGGTATAGAAGTATTTCTAGTATTAACAGGAATACAAAATTGCCTTTTGAGCACAATTTTTTCATGATCTTCTGTACACAGCTGTTTGTAAGGTAGGGAAATTTGGATAGCAATCTCTTTCAATCTCCAGATTCTCACAGATATATTCTTATCTGATATTTTAAGAGCTTTAACGATATTCTCACACTGTGTTGTCCGGGAAATATTGTTGTATACATAATGAACATGAGGAATTAGCCTGACTTGTACACTGTTATGAATGCTTGAAGGTTTTGTTGTTTTCTTAAATAATTTTTGAAGACAGATTGGAAATCTTTTGTGGTACCTTCTTCTAGTAGTCTTCCAAATTAAAACTTCAATTCTGACCAGCTAAAATGGTAAAACTAAGCCAAAACTGTGAACCCAAGTTGTATGCTTCAAGGACATTTCCTAATTATAGGAAGATAGGAGTCTAAAAGCAATAGCAGTAAATAAAACAAAACAAACTTTATATGCCTGCAGAGAAAACTGAAAGGTAGAAAAAATAAATACATTCCAAGGAAAAGAATGACACTTGGAGGCAGAATTATATGGAAGAATGTTCTTTTAGTGCAGAGAGCACAGATATGAAGGTACAGACCTGATCATTTTCTCTCTAGCACAAACTCCCAAGGCCATAGATGCAGGTTTCAGGAAGTCCTTTGAATATTGGGGGGTGGGAAAATATAGGTAGTAAAAGGATTTGGGATGCATACTCAGGAGCAGATCAGTTTTTTGTAGCGGAAGAGGGAGATGAGGAATAAGAAAATAAGACTGTTATGGCTCATTGCCAGACCACAAAGCCTTGGGACCTAAAAGCAACTCTATTTGATGGGCACTCAGTACTAAGAGACCACAAGTGTCTCTTTTAGATTTATCCAAGTCCAGTTAAGAGGCAATTAATTTAATTAATGAGGCTAAATAATTACTTTTTCCTTGGCAAGATTTTCAGCACAATAAGAAATTGCTCAATTTTATTCAGAACAGTGATGTAATTTCCCATGTTCTACACAATCTGATTTGGGGCTTACCTAATTTAATTTTATGAATGGTCCCTAGTGTCTCATACCTATCTTGATCCTGCTAGATACCTCTAAAACACAATCAAACACCTTGCAGTACAATATTTTAATTTTCTTCCTTTATTCTTCTTCTTTCACCTGTAGTCTGAGGCTATATATAGGAAAAAAAATTCTGTTGTAAACAATATAGAGAATTCTTCTATGATAGTCTATGATAAGTCAGCTCTAGAAATAAATTTACAGGAATGTTTTACTGTTTTGTAGAAAAATACCTGCTGGAAAAATTAAAATTGCATATCTTAATTTTATTAAATTCCACCTGCCTTATATGTGTAGTATTTATGAATAAATTTAATTATGTCATCATTTGTTGTGATAACATGTTACATTAGTTTTATCTTGAACTAAATATATTCAAGACAGAGTTCAAACTAACTGTTTATTTTTATCAATGCAATTTTACTTGTTCTGCACACTAAAAATTATGCTGAAAACAAATGGGAAGTTTGGGCCTTTGCAAAGGAAAAAAGTTAACAGCCAGTAAGGAAGAAGCGAAGAGTGAATGAAAACTTTTGTCAGCTTGGTCAGAAATACTTAACAAAACTAGAGAGAGTAATTAGTTCATCTCTAGTTACACCATTAGCATTGTGTGAAACAGGTTTTCTGTTTCTGAGCAACACCACATTTTTTGCTAATATGTGTTCTCTCTCCTGCACACCACCGAGTACTCAATATGAAAAGCCAGTATACCTAAGTCCTGACAGAGGTGGAGGACTTCTGGGCACATCCTCAGAGAAACTGCAAAATTATGCAGACTAGCACATCTACAATGAAGAAAGGAGAAAAGACACAAGATGCTTTTTTGAACTTCAATAAATATTATCCATTGATATCTTGTTTGGGTCTGGTCTGTGACCATTAGAGGAAACTCTTCTTCATATTAATTATATTTTGCCTATCTAAGAAATCCCTTTACTTTCCATTACCACTATGGAGCCCAGTATGCATGCAAGGTCATGCCTGAACTATCAGTTTCAATATAATTATAGTTCAATATAAAGAAAACTGATATTTCAGCTTTTAGACACAGACACACAAAGACACACACACACATACAGATTTGAAGTGACAGAAACATTTCTCTTTTTGCACCAACCCTTTCTAACGGATATTAGTCAGAGACTATGATAGCAGAGAGAAAGCTCCATCTTGTAGTAGTTGTCATTTAAGGCAGTTTGACAGTTTGTAGATTTGCTTGGTTTCTCTGATTAAATCATCCTGGTACACAATATCAAAAATTTGGGTCACATAATTTGTAATGTATAATCTTGATAGACCTGAAAGATTTGTGGTAGATATACTTTGTAATATAGCTGTACAACAGTGTGCAATTTTATTTTAGATCTATAAATAAGTTTCAAAAAATATTTTATACATCTGTTCAGTCAATACATACTTTTTCAGAACTACTAGACTAAATTTTCCATGCTATCTTCTGAAAAAGTCACATAATTGGACCAACATATTCCAAAGCTGCATTTATTCAGTTAGCTAAAAACTGCATGCAGTTCACTAACTGTAAATATATTCAGATAGTTATAATTTAGGTATAAATTTTAATTATCAATTTTTTTTTCCGAAGAAAGAAGAAGAAGAAAGCAGAAGAAAGAAGAAAATAAAATGTCTAATATAGTTCTAGTTAATTTCTTCTCCTCATATATATGCATATTTTCTTTCTCTCTCTCTTTTTCTCTCCCACTACCCCACTCTAGAACTTCACTACAGAATTCTATTTTAAGGTGGTTCCTAGTCTAGTCTCTGTCTCTATACTCATTTCCATTGTTTTTCAGGTTTGCAGCAGTGTATCTGAATGGCAGGTCCAAAGTCTGAAAGATACTGTTTTCCATTAATGTTTATTAAATTCAGTTTTGTGGGTTTTTTTATACAGCTAATCTTGACAAAATCTGTCCTTGTATATTCTACATTATTCATATTTTAACATATGATACCTTTTTCCCATGCAATATAGTCAGAGCAAAGTGATTCCTTTCCACCCAAATAGAAAATAATTTCAAAGTTTGAGCATAACTTTCCTAAATCCTCCCTAGCTCTCCATCCAGGCATTTTCCATCTAATGTCCCTCAATGTTGTCTGCAAAGTGGATATTAAAAAAGCTAGCAGTGGTACTCTACAAAAATACAATATCTCTCCTTCACCTATCCTTATAAAAGTTCTAGTTGAAAAGCTCAAGGCACAGGATCTGCAAAAAACCAACCCATTACCTCCTATTGTCTTCTTTTGTGTCATGAAAATATAACAGTGTTATAAGGTATTTGTAAGGGATTACTTTCCCAAATATGATGAATATGAACAAACTTTCTCTGACTATTAAGACCAATAAAACTGGCATGAATTTTCCTTCAGTTTTCCTATTCTTGGAGAACTATGTGTGCTATAGACTCTAGGAGAAGAATGCCTACCTTCTTCCCAGGATAGGTACATTGTGCAACAGCAGCTCTTTAAGTCTCATCTTTCCATATGCATCGATGGTCAATACAAGACTCCCACTTAAAAGGGGAAAAATGAGGAAGCAAAAGGGAAGAATTTATTTTTCTTTCTTCTTCCTTTCTTGAATGCTGTACTACAAACTCCTGTTCTGGAAGAATTTAAGTTAATCCCAGAGTCCTTAAGAACAGATTGTTAGGTGTTTATATGTTTTCTCATTTAGTCAGTATCTTCAACTATTTTAAAGACAAAACATTCTTACACTCGGAAGTGAAATAAACTGTTAAAAGACTAGTTCAGGGTGGAGCTAGGAAGATGAAGATGAAGATAATTCTTATATGGTAAATTTGCCTCCCATTTTAGTACCCATCCATTAACACAAAATACTAATTCTGATACATGCTGAGAATAAAATAAAATGCTACACAATGCATCATTTAGTTAGTAACTTCCAAGTTTCTTAATGCATCTGTAACAGCTGTCTCCTACCCCTTGTTCTAATAAATAGTATTTGTTTTCGGTAAGGCAACTGTTAGACCAAATTTTTATATCAATTGTGTAAAGAAAACTGAATAATTCTCTAATAATTCTCTATTCTAAGTGAATAAAAAATAAAGATTATTTATTAATAATCTGAAAAGTTCTACACAGTGTGACTTGATTTTTCTTTTCAACATTTCAAGACCAACAAAGATAAAAAGTGACCTCATAAAAACTTTGATACAAAACCAAAATAGAAAATAAAACCCAAAAACCTACGAATTAGCATTTTGTTAAAATAGGAAGCTTGAAGAAATGAGATGCTTGTGTAATTCTGTGTGTTACAGTAGCAACTCTCTGTTGTAGTTTTATGCTGCTGCAGTGCCCTCTGTCTTTTAACGTACCTATATACACTTAATTATCCCATGATGTTTTTGTTTCTTCAGAATCAGGGCAACTTTGGCTAATATTTTTGTTATTCAAGGTAAACTATTTTATCAAATAAATAATAATTTTTGAACTTTTCCAATAAACTGTGATTTATTTTCCATCTTATATAAGTTCACAAAGTCTTTAAGCCATTTTTTTTCCATGAGGCTACTGGTTAAATTCTAATATTCATACTATCATAACTTAAATGTATCCAGTTCAGCAACTGACTAAAGTTTTACAGACTGGAAAATAAATTGGAAAAAAAATGGAAAAGAAAAACACTGACAGTGTTAAATTGAAAACTATCAGATGATTTATTAATATAATTAAATGATCGGTTCAGTTGATAAGTACAACAATGTCCAGAAGTGTTATTACACTAATTATCACTTAATAATTAATACTGTTACTGTTAAATCCAGAGATCTTTATGTTGTTTAATATACCTCAGAGAATTTCCTACCCTATTTGTTCATATCATAAACAATATTCTGAGAATTTGAAATTCTGGTCTCAGACATCCCATCTGTAAGATCTTGGCAGTATATTATTGAAAACAGAGAGCACCAGGATAAAGAAATTATTTGAGGCAAAAAGCTGTTTTCAGTGGAGAAGAGGGTCTCCTGCTATATGTGGAAAGGAAAAGGTTAGAAAAGGCAGTGCTGAAAATACCTTAAAATGGCAATATCCTAAAAATACCTATGCACTTTGCTTTTCCATAAACTGTGAGCTTTGAATTCTCTTGTAAAAACATATGTTCCACTTTTGCTTGAGGAGACTCTGTTAGTGTGTCAAAATGCTGCATGCTGTTTTGTATAAGCCCTGTGCTTTTGTATGTAACACATACAGGTGATATATACAACATGCCACCAGTTATTATGCTCCTTTTTTATGGGAATTAATTTCTTTTTTTCTCCACCCTTTTCTCTCTCCCATTTCCTCAGTATTACAGTTTCACCCAAGAGAGCTCTAAATGATGTATAGCTAGAACAAAGGCAAGGGAATCTAGGGCAGTGCTGTAAGACTAGACAGCCTTAGATTCTGCTGTAGCATGTAACAATGCAGAGTATTAAGCATTTATACATCTGTGTTTTATCAGAATTGCTTATTCTGTACTTTTTAAAAAATAACTCTTTTGATTTTACTGTAGCATGCAATCTGCTCCTAGGAGGAAAAAAATGCAAAAGTAACATTTCCCACACCAGAAAAATATTTTTGCTACAGAGATGTATATGTTAAAAAAAAAAGAAAATCACAAAGAGTAACAGGAAAAGGAAAAAAAATAGATACCACAGACAATTTCTCTTGATTGTCATTCCTTCTCATTCTCCAAAATGTGTTTATACAGAATTATTTGAAATAATTACACAGACAGAGGAAAAAAAGCATAAAATTTTAGAGTTTCTATGGCTAAGATTAAACAACTACCTAGCTTTTCCTTCTTTGTAAAGCATTTATTTTTATTAGTATTAAAGAATTCTCATGGTCCAACATGTCAAACAATATGAAAACATCTCACTAGCTGTGTGGTTCATCAATTTTTTACATATGTTTTCAACAAATAAGGTGACAAGTGAAAATTTGAAATCTAGTAATGTGAAAGTTCAACATATCAAAATGCCTTTTGACAACATATTTCCAGTTCTGTCCCAGCATAACTAACAAGATAAATAAAGCTGCACTAGACCACCTAGTTGGTTTGCAAATTCCCATGAGCATGACAAAGAAGATAGTAATAGTGATTTAGTACATGGTTCACTGCTACCTGTGTGATAGTAATGAAATAATGGTATCACACAGTAGTACAGTGCACTGCTGTGCTGAGAAATGCAGCTAGTTACCCTGGAGCAGTTAGTAGCTGGAATTTGTCTGCCAGGCAGTCCAG
Source organism: Vidua chalybeata (assembly GCF_026979565.1). Taxonomy (NCBI): domain Eukaryota; kingdom Metazoa; phylum Chordata; class Aves; order Passeriformes; family Viduidae; genus Vidua; species Vidua chalybeata. The sequence goes on along the minus strand of NC_071570.1, from coordinate 20,118,624 downwards.
GGTGCTTTCACGTCAAATATGGATGTGGGGAGTCTGGTGCCACTCCTGAACTGCAGTCCACTGACTTCGGGGGGCGTCTTCCTACATTGTGGGAAAGAAATGTGCACCACAAATGGATGACACACACCAAGATGTTTCAATGACAGATATGTACAGATCTCCCTGGCACTCATAGTCTAGGCTCAATGTTTGCTTCCTTCCCAGTGCTCTACAATAGAAGTATTAATCTGTAGCATGGAATTAAAAATTGTATTACTGTGAAATGAACTCTCTTCTGGATGCAGTGTTTAGATTCCCTCTGATTCCAACAGCTCCAGGTGTATTATAGAGCAAAACAGGCCAATACAATGAGAATGTTTTCCAGATCCACTGTAGCTTGGGAAAATTGATTTAAGTCCATTCATTCAATTCAAATGAATTGTTAGTCTAAAATCCAAGGAAGCAAAACAAAATCAATATAGCCATTTGAGAAGCTGCCAATGCTGGCACCTGAATTCAGGGATATTAGAGTACATAGTCAGCAGCTATTGATTTATGTGCAAAGATCATTAATATGATGCAATTCCTTCATCCTTAACAGCATTTTAAAATTTCAAGAAGAATATAAGATTTTATTTCCCTTTGGATATAAAAAAGATGTCAGCTCAAAAGGATTATGCTGAACGGTCCATTTCAGATATAGAAATTACACCTAAAATATAGTTCTGTGCCTAGATTTTCTTTCTGGAAAAGAAAGAAAAGAAAGAAAAGAAAGAAAAGAAGAAAAGAAAGAAAAGAAAGAAAAGAAAGAAAGAAAGAAAGAAAGAAAGAAAGAAAAGAAAGAAAGAAAGAAAAAAAAAAACAAAAAAAACACAAAACAAAACAAAAAAAAAAAAAAAACAAAACAAAAAAAAAAAAACAAAAAAAAAAAAAAAAAAAAGAAATGCCACAACCAGCAAACAAACAAAAAGAACTTAAATAAAGATGTAACAAGATGTCTCTTGACTATGCAGAATATGCAGATGTATTGACAGCATTGCTGCTCAAATATGTTGATACATTTATTAGCTATAACCAAAGAAAATCCCAACTGAACCAAAATAAAAGAAAATTTAAAAAATTGCTTTAAATAAAGTTTGTTCAGAGCAAAGCTTGCCGCAATGTCTTTTTAACAAAACCAGTGCAACTTCACTGGCTGTAGTTGAGTTGTTTCCTTATCCTGATGCAATAATAGAAAAGCAGGCCAAGTATCTCTGACAGAAAAGAAATATTCAAAGATATTAATATTTTTCTTATAGTATGTGATGACATATCACTTAAAGGAAGTCCAAATGCTCTCTTTTTTTTCTGTCTAATAAAAAGATCATCCCACTCCCCTTCGCTTTACATGAATGTGAAAGAATTATTACTATAGTCAAAATGAAAATGAAATTTGCTTGAAAATAATACTAGACTTTCTTTTCTTAAATTAAATGTACATTTTTTTTTTTAATTATAAAGCCCTGTCAGAAGTGAGTGTTGGAGTTTGATCTCAAGAGAAGTCCCTGGTTAACCCTCTGGTTTCTTTTGATGCTGTAAGGAAAAAGAATGTTTTTCTTTTTTTTCTTTTTTTACTTTGATGCAGTCAATATCTGCATTTAAATAAAGTATCTTTAAAACTGTTTATAAAAAAGAGCTAAGGGGTTCTGGCTTCCTTGAGTGCCAGGAAATAGAGGTTGTTTATTTTATAGAGCTCATTTGTGCTACTGCTCTTGGATATGAGACAAGAAAGTTAAAAATTAGAACTGCACAGGAAGGAAAGCTCAGAACCATATAAATACCAGCTTAAAATGAGTTATCTGAAAATCTCAAAGGTCTTGGAGAGTAACTGGCTGTTCAAAATTTTATAACTACAGCCAAAAAACCCAAAAACCCCAAAAACCCAAATCAAAACAACCAACCAAACAAACAAATTAAAAGCAACAATCAGCAATCTTAGAAAACCTGAACAGAAATATCTGGTTTTACTTAATGTGCATCCATTTTGCTAATTTGATTAACTTTTTGTTATTTGTTACCTCTTTTGGTCTGAGTCATGTCTGTAAAGACAGAGCACTAAGGTCTTATTTGATGAAGCTTCAATCAGCAAAAGATAACATAGTAAGAAAACCCACAACTCCTTAAGTTTTCATTAAATTATGTTAATATATAAAACCAGAAAGTATCCTTAGATATGTAATTTCTTGTCAACAACACAGAATGAATCCTGACTGGAATAAGGCTAGCTGCGTTGTAAACCATGCCAAGGTGTACAGGGCATCTAATGTGGTATTATTCTTGCTATTCATCAGCAGGTAATGACAAGTGAATATAAAGACTGGTATAGTACTGGGTTGAGAATAGTAAAATGCTGAAGTCAAAAAGACAAATATGCAGAAGCAACTGAGTCTTTCGTGTCCTTTAAGGGAAGTCTCAGTGGCACAGAAAAGAAGATGAATGAAATAGCAGATTTCAGTAGAAAGTCTGACATGGTCAAACTGAGAAGGAAGGAATGGGATTTCAGTTATTGAAATATCTTTATCCGTTGTACATACTTAAGGATGCTTCTATTGGCATGCAGAGGCCATATGACAATGAGTTCTCAAACACCAACCAGTTTTGGACTTCCCTATTTCAGAAATAAAAGTTTCAATCTAAATATTTTGAAAATAAATTTATTTTAATTCTAACAGAGAAGTATTATGAAGGTCAGATACTTGGCATAAGGAAACAAAAAAGAGATATCAGAGGAATTTCATCCCCTGTTATTAAATGTTACATTTTCATTTTGTCCATCCAGTGATGTTCCATTTTAAGACTAACAAGCAACAAGTTTAAAATATGCTCTTTTTCACTCATTTTGTCAAAGAAGTATCAAATCATATGGAAAAAGTTTTCAGTTTATCCAACACAAAAAAGAGGTGAAATTGTTATATAGTTTTGCTCTTCTGGAATTCAAATTACATTCTCACACCAGCCTGGATGTGAGAATCTATTAAGTGTTAAAATTGGGCAATAATTAATACAAGCAATATATTATTAATTAATAATTAATACAATATTTAAGAAACTATCTTCTACTAACAATTGACAAGACATTTCAGTATATGAAACTCACTCCCAATAAAGTTATGGGCACAAAGGCAATAAGGCCTTTAGTGAAATGAACTGAGATACACTGCAGTTGTCTGTTCCACAGTGATCTGGTTTTGGTTTAATTGCTGGGGTTTTTTTCTTTTCCACCTCAAAACCTTTCCCTTTCCTTTTTCCATCAACTATAATTGCTATAGTCCTTGAGGGAAGCGTAGTTTGAGTCAAGGTGATAGACATCCAAGAGGAAATGGAGAAGAGACAAAGGTGTAGGGAATTTTATGTGTTGGTATGGTCAAACCATTTATGGAAGCACAGAGGCATAAGCATTTGCAGAAGAGCAGACCTGCATGGTCTATCACTGGCACACCATTGCACTGCCAGGAGCAATTCATCTGTACCCGACTTTAGATTAATTTTTTCTTGTTCCATGTGATTCTCATAGTCTTAAGTTTCATTACCTAGATAAACTTTGATTTTAAAGAGTTCTATTTTAGCAAGGGCTACACAGACTTCTTTGATCTGAAAGAGTATAGGAATTTTAAAAAGATCTGTATAGACTCCTTTGATTTTAAAATTTACAGGAATTTTAAAAAGATCTATCTCCTTATTTAACTTTGAAAACTTTCAGTTTCTCTATTGCCTTAAATCATCTGTTAGTGGTCCACAGAGATCATATTCATGCTCATAATGATTAACTAGCTTTTGAATGCCCTTCCCGCTTGCCATGTTTATTTCATTAGTAAAAGTAAAATTATTGCATGCTTTTCAGTTACACCTTATTCACTATAACTCCCATTTCCACATCACTCTGTTGTTGTAAAACACTAATTCTGAAACAACCTATTTTGTTTTCATTAGATCCTGCTAGCTCCTATCTGTGCCAAAGTGTCATTTTTTCCTCTAAGTTCCTTGTTACATAGTTCCTTTTATACACAGTGCAAATACAGAACTATGTATTTTATTTGTAAATCTCTAATTATTCATGTATATTCTCACATATGAATCCTTGACCTGTAGATTCTGAAGCAGTAATTGAATAAATTATAATGAATCTCTGATTGTTCATTTATTCTGTGATATGACTCACCAAAACAAAGAGAGGAATATGGAGCAGAGGTGTTTCACCAAAGATAAATCTGGACAGATGTGAACTAAAAACACAAGGTCCTTTAAGGCACCTAGGACTATTATTAGTAACAGAAGCACATATAGCTACTAATTACGAACAGATGGTTCTCTCTGCACCATGACAGGCAAACAGTGAATTAGAACAGTTTGAAGTCCAAGCAAGTCCAATAAAGCTGTAAAACACTGTTGTGACTCTAGTTTTAGGTCTGTATTTTTTTTTCATATGGATCCTGTTGCTTTAGTTACCCAGTAAAAAAGAAAAACCAAGTTACAATTGAGTCACTTGACTTCAGTTAACAGAGCACTATTGCTTTCTTGCTCACAAATTAACTGATCCCCCTGCAGCAATTTTCATTACGTAACTTCAAAAAGCCCCCACATATTCCCATGAGGTCCTGGAAAGAAATTCTACAGTAGTTTCATCAGTTTTATTTTACAGATATTTATGGAGTATGACCAAGAAGACTAATGATTTTAGCAAGCCAGATCCCAAGGCTGTTCTTCCCTCAGAATAGGCCCTGGGCCAGACTCTGACAGGCATTGCTACCAAAGAAGAGAAAAAGATCATAATGGTATTCTCTTCCTACACAATCCCTCCCATGAGGATCAGACAGAATTGCTGATCCTGTGTTAGGCAAAATCTGGAGCGCGAGCTCAGTTCTACAGGAACTAGTATGGAAAGTTATTTTAAGAAGGAAACAAAACCAGAGCATTACCTTTATGTTCACTTTATACTTTGTCCACTTAGGTTGCAAATTCAGCTGGAGAAAATGCCATACTATATATGTATCTACAGTGTTCACTATAACAGGGCACTGCTCCCTGTGACAGCCCTTAGCAGTCATATAGTCCCCACCTAAATGACCCCTCATATTCCTCTTTGCTGTTCTCTAGTCTGAATTCTTATCTGTCTATTCAACAACCTTGAGAGTGGAGCATTTTTTATTTTACTGCATGGATGGATGTAATCTTGAAGTGATTTTATGAAAAATTATGTATGTTCTGCAAACACAGAAAAGTATTGCTTCTTGTAAGTCCAGGTAGAAAAGGAAAATTACCTGTGGGTACAATGAATTCTGCTACTACTTGTGGTTTCAGCCAGAAGCAAGTAGTAGTCTATTACTATACTGATGGAGTCACCAGACTTTTAAGAAAAGATACTAAGAAAAATTGTTGAAAGCAAACTATCGTCAACTCTAGAATTCCTTATCTTTTATTTCTGGATGTATTTTAGGAGGAGATCAGTGGATTTTCCTAATGTTTGGAGGGTGGGGGGTGGGAAGGGGGCAATTTGTTGTGGGCTTTTTCAAACATTAATATAATTTAATTCTTTGTTTAGTGCAAATTAACATAAAAAATTAAAGAAATTATTCAACTGAGTATTCCAGTATTCTTCCATGTAACTAGTGTGTTCACATCCCTGCTCAGGGGAAAATGAAAGATACAATCATGGAGCAGTTATTCTATCTCTGTTACAAAAATATATGGCATTGAAACATTGATACAGGCTAAACAGATGGAAAATGTAATTCACCTAATATTTCCTGTCACTGGAAGTTAGAATGCCTGACTTTTACTTAAGGGAGCAAATTTATGTTCATATTGGTGCTGATCCTAGAGGGGCATCCAGGAAAGGGTGTGAACTATTGAGAGATAAAGGTGGTCCCAATCCCAGTAGGAAAAAAGACACAAAATTCTTAGATTACTTTATGGGAGAAAACAATAATAACAATACCACATACACAATTATTCAGGTGTGCAGTCTACAAAAAAATCTGTTGAACTAGCCAGAATTTTCCAGAGCTTTTTTTAGTGGTTTTTTGTTTGTTTGTTTTGTTTTTTTGTTTTTGTTTGTTTGTTTGTTTGTTTGTTTGTTTCCCAGTACTCTCTCTGTCTTCTCTCAATTTTCTGTTTCCTTTTGGCTTTTTATTGTTAAAAACTGAAGCAAGTTCCTTATCTCCAGTACTACCTTCAGAAGAGAGCTGACTGCAGGCTTCTGATACATGCTTCTAGGACAATGAAAAGACAAACTGACTGAGAAGATTTTTCCTTTTATTTAATAAACAGAATTGATTTCCAAACAGTTTTTGACCCTGCTAGAACACAAGTCTTACAGAATTTGAAAGAGAAATCAGTTTTCTGATTTTTTAAAGTGACTGTACTGAGCATGACATCTACAGATTTTCTCCTTCTCCTTCTCCTTCTCCTTCTCCTTCTCCTTCTCCTTCTCCTTCTCCTTCTCCTTCTTCTCCTCCTTCTGCTTATAACATGTTTGAAATACAAATTCTGAAGCAAATAAAGATCAACCCTTACATCTGTCTTCTTCCTTTCTAACACAAATATCTCATCCTGATTTACTATTACTAGAATTTTTAAGTATATGGAGTTTAAACTCTTCTATATACACAATCCTACTCCCCAGCCAAATGGGATAGAAGCTTTTAACTCTCGCTGCTCTCACAGAAGATAGAATATCATTCACTTATAATCACAGTAAAAAAAAAAAAACATATCTGAGCTGCCTTGTTTAGTCAGTATTTCTTGAAGATTGTACTAGGTCTATTCATGTAGATAGATTAACAGTTTTTCAAATATTTATTTAAGTGTTCTCCTCTTTTGATATTACCAAGATATAATTACTACACCTTTAACCACGACCATTTGCAATGCAAAGTAGGAAAGGAGCATGTCTGAATAATATCTTTTTAAGTCCTTGATTTAGTTCTGTATAAACTGATTTTTATACAGAGAACACAAATTGTTGCCACTTCATCAATGCCTCATTTTTCTCTTAACAATGAACCAGCAGTGATTAATTTCTGAAGACCAGTAAACAAAAACATAGCCTTGAAAGTGATTAAAGCTTAGCTGTAAAATATGTGCATGCACATACTAACAAATGACTGTTATTATAAAGTCAAGCACTGCTTCAAAAAAGAACATTCAAATGGAAGGGAGTATGCAACAATAGCAGAAACTGCAGTGCCATAGGGGTCCTTAGGGATTTTCATTAATACTAAGTATACATGAGTACGATCTATTGAGAAGTGAAAATCTTCTTTTGAGTGACATTGAGAGGTAACAATAAGAATAAATTAATTCCTGATGAATTTGGTACAACTCTGCAATCATTTTGAGTGAATGTTGCATGTGTTTTTGTACTGTAAATAACCAAGTAACTAAGTAACCACATAGCCTAAGTGACCACATAACCACAATGACCCTTGCTTTTGTAAACTACAATCCTAAAAAGACAGGGTTTGTAGGGCTTTGTGTACCTCTTGATTTCCAATCTGAATAGAATATTTTGAAGCATAATATTGTCGATTTCAATAGTATCAGTGGTATTTGATAAAATGTTATGATTAAAATAATAAAATTATTTGTTTAAAATATATGAAATAGCTTGTATACTATTTCACATGTAATTTTTCAGTATTGAACCAAAACTATATAAGATATAGTGATTTAGTGATTGTGAACGCAACATCCCATTTAATTTTGTACTGTCATTAACAATTTGGAGATGAAGGATTAAGAATGTGAAGAGTATGAAGATACAAAGAAAAAAGAATGCTGAGGACACTTAAGAAATAATTGAGTCCCAATGGCAGTATTCTGTAGAAGTTGTTCTGAGAGAGATAATCAAGTGTAAAAACAGCCTACCTCAAAAAACATAGAGCTGTGGTATCTTTTGTCATTTGAAAAGACCACTTGGTCTTAACAAGTTCATGCATAGGTTGTATAAAAGGTTCCTATGCAAAATAATTAGGATTTAGCAAATTTTGAATTCAACAAATCTCGCTGAAAAGAATTTATTTTGATTTTTGCTACCAGTGACCTACACTGTCATGGAATATAAAATAAATTAAGAATATACAAGAAAAATTTTGCTTAAACAAGTCAGTGAAGATCATAAGGAAATGTAAAAATAAGGGCAACAATAAGGAAAAAAAATTCCACTTTTTATTGCTATGATTACATATTTTGTTTTCTGGTTTGCTTGATTAGACAATGTTGACATTGAAAATTTAGATGCTAATTTCTTAACTGTCAGGCTTGTTATTTTAAAATATGCTCTGTGATAATGTTAGGCAGGAGGTATTTTCTAGTGATGTATGTGTAAAAATATGGAATTTGATCTAAAATAAAATTAGAAATCCCCAGTAAAATACTATTACATTTGGGCTTTAACTCCAATTTCATCATTTTCATAACTAGTTTTAAAGAAAAACAGTATTTGAGAATGTCTCACAAATTTGAGATCATTGCACATGAATTAGAATCTTTTGATGAATCTTGACATTCAGGCAGATATTCAACTAAAAAGTGATGCTTTTAAAATATACCTATATCTTTATAAAAATGACTATCAGGGGCCAAAAGAAAGAGCCAGTTTTAGAACATATCAGGAGAAAAGGCAAAAATAGGAAGACTTTGAAGTGTTTTATTACCTTTTCTGACAAACAAAAAAAAAGGAAACAAAAAAATTACTTTTATCAAAATCATCTACCCAGACCCTTAATCTTTTGGTGATATGTTTTTGAGGTTTTTTACATTTTGAGAGTTTTATTGCTTTCCAGTGATCTGTTATAGAAAGCAATGAATAAATTAAATGAATTCATGATGGAACACCAAAACAACTGTGCATTAATCCTAAATTTCATGGAGAAGAATAAGTCTCCAATTACATGCATGAATATGTTGTTCAGAATGTTTAGAATTGTAAGATCTCAGAGAGCATTCACAGTACTTAGCAACACAGCTGCTCAGGCACAATACACCCACTCACATATTCTACAGAAGGCATTTATTTTTTTATTTCCCCCCTCCCAAATTGCCCTCTTTATTTTGTTCTAAGAAGTAATTAGTTTCAATTAGTCATCACGAGACTTGTTACCATAGTTTAAGTCAAATACTAAAAACTCCAAAAACCATAAGGATAGCATAGAAATGAATTATTGAATATTTTGCATCAGTTCTAATGTAATAGTGTTGAACATTCTAGGTTAAAATACAGCAACTGAGATTTGGCTTTCTTGTAGAAGTGCATTGCTTGAACATCAGGCAGGCTATTACTTTTTTCCATTGGGAATGAATTGTTTTCTCTAGTCAAAGATTCAATAAAAAACTCCCTCAGGCTATCTATGGCATGCTTGCAAGGAGCTATGAGCTGTATCAGAAAGAAAAAAAATTTGGAAGTGCAACAAATTCAGGAGTATTCTGAGTAAGGTAATATTCCATTCACTTAATGATGTAAATGTTGTTTCCCTCATAATGTTCATCCAAATTTGAAGTTAAAGTGTAATCTGCTATGCCCCTGGTAAAAGACGTAGGCCATCCTGCTAGTGAATTCTTCTCTTCACTGAGACTGTCATATAGGTTTTGCCTTTTGGCTAATCTTCAATATTTCTATATTCTTACAGGTTTCTCAGAGGACCGCTTTGTAATATTTTGACTCCTGCACCCCTACATTCTTCCAGAATAGTCTGAGACTATTTTCACTTTGTATAATCAGTAATAATATGTTAATAAGTCTAACTTTCCTCAATAACTTTTGGTCATTCAGGAATTACTTTTACCTATGAATTCCTGAAAGCCCTCATACCACAGAAACAATAGCCTAACAGCTATTATGGAAAGGAGCAAAGTGTGACCAAATACCATCTTTGGGCTACAATTTCTAGCTTTGCAGATAGAAAATGCAACCATATTGCCTTGATTTTGCTTCAGGGTTTATCATCAGAGTCTGTGGAAGCAACACAAAGCTCCAAGACAAATGTCCTTTCCATAATAGATTTGATTTGTGTACCCACAAATCTCCCTGTTGTTGGAAAATCACATACGTTTCTCAGGAAAAGACAGTAAAATCGCTCTGCATGTTCCATCTGCAAATGGTAATCCATCTCACTAGCACGACTGCACAGTAATATTCAGTCTGCACCCTAATGAGTCCCAGATCAATGGCTGTGACATCCCTGTTTCAATATTGGTGAATTTGACCCTAGAACTGCTGCTTATTTACACGGTCTTAAGTGATGCCACTGTCATAGGACTGGCAACAATCAATATTTCATTAGCAAAATCTTTGGCTTTTCCTGACTGGTCAGGAAACCCAATGGTTTTTCTACTGAAAATATGGGTTTTTTAAAATTATCTTTATGATTTGGTACCTTGAATGTTGATCTACACAATGTAAGGCAACTATATTTTCAACTGTCCAGAGCTTAATACCTAATCTACAGGAGTTATGAGCCCTGCAAATATTGCAAGATATCAAGGAGAACCAGAGTTATCTGAGGCATCTAGTGCTGAGAGGATAAAGTGAAACATAAATTAATAAATAGATAAAGTCTAAAAATATCTGTGCAGGAAAAAGTCAAGTAAATTAGCAAGTATTTAAATGCCTACCTGCACATTTGTTCGAATACCAACACATAAAACGTAAAGATATAAAACTATAAATCTCAGTATGTTTACACTCTTAACACTCTCTCTGCCTCAAGTCTTTCCTGCTTTTCATCTGCAAATATTGGGTTTTGGTTTTAATTTTGGAATATATAAGTCAGTGCAGTGGCAACTACAGGTTTTTTTTTTTTGTGTTGTTTGTTTTTTTTTTTTTTTTTTTGTGGTTTTTTTTGTGGTTTTTTTGTTTTTTTTTTTTTTTAATATTACCTTAAAAAGCTGTTACTTGCAACTTGAATTAATTTCTTTATGGATTCCGTGTAAAGAACACAGAAATATCAAAAAATATTTTCAGATTTAGGAGCAAATGTATCAATAACATGATTATTCAAACATCTAGAATTATTCATTATGTAGATGTTATCCATTGAATGTAAATTCTGGCAGATTACAGAATATTTTCACTATTGTGAAAAACTCTTGAATTATTAACTATGAAGAGCTTTTTCCGGTCTAAGGTTTGAGGAGGAATCATTTATTGCAATTATTCAGTACATATGCTGTGTTTTAGAACTATGTAACTTAATTACAAAAAATCAAACAAGAAGAAGGTAACAAACCCTTTAAGTACAACACAGATGAGAAAATAAGGTGTATGTGTCTGAGGGATGACTTTTAGAAAATAATTTTTTAGGTGTTTTTTGGACACCACTAAAATAAATGCATGACTGAACTGAATTATTTTAAAAAAGAAGACAATATTTGCAGATGATTATCTGTGTGCCTTTTTCTTTAAAATAATAAGAAAAAATATTTAGCTTACTTTATTTATTGGGTATAAAAGAATTTGCATTCTTTGCTTAAAATTATAAAACCAAACAGATTTTAAAATGCAGTTAAAGCATTTGCATCTTCCAGGACAGATTTTTCACAAACTAGAAATAATAGGCTAAAAGTGTATGCTTTCAGTTTCTCGTTCAACTAAACTATTAAAATTGAAATACTTCATCAGGGAAGAAAAAAAACCTAAAATTCAAAAAGTTACCACTCTTTCCCAATCCCAATTCTGAAATTTATGTGAGATGGTCCTAGGTATTCCATCTTTCTTTAAATTACACAAGTTGTTCTAACTTTGTCAGCTATTAATAGATAATCACAACTGTTCATCTATTAAACATATAACAAAAGTGAGAAAAGAGGCTGGGAGAAAGGTATACTCCTAAAGAAGCTTCTAATCAATATGAGGAATAAAAAAACAATGGAAAAGATTATTTCACACACCAGTACTGGTAATATACAGGGTGTAGGAAGACATGGAAAAAAAATCCTGTAGTAAGAAGTAGTACAGTAAATGCCAAACAAAAGTAAACATTCATGCTATGATGAGAAAGACATGCACAAAATATTTTTTAATGCTGAAAATATGGATAAAATACATAAGACAATCATAGAAACAGGTTCTAACCAATTATTTTTAATGATAAATGTTGTAGGCTGTTGTCTAAGAAAGTAATGAGAAAAAGAGTGAAGTTAACATCTATCAGGTATAACTGATAATTTGCAATTACTGAAAGGATAAGCCGTGTGAAATCATTTGAAACAGCAGCAATGTATGTTAAAGAGTAGTGATTGTATCCTGCTGGAGCAAACTAGCTTAAAATATGAAACTTTAATGAAAATGCCTTAGTAAAAAGAGCCACTCTGTTTGTATGCATTTTGTGGAAGACAAGTCAATAGAAGAGAGCAAGGAAGCATTCAGCAATGTAACCTTCATGTTTTCTCTTTTGTTTCAATAAGTAACACCTGAAGGCAGGTGCAAGTCTCCCTGCTATGCATAATGAAAACTATTTTCATTACCCATCAGTAATTGAATAAGACAATAATTGAAGTAAAATAGATAGCTCTAATTCCTTGTCTTTAAAGCAGAGCTCTGATATTCAGTAACACAATTTACACAGGTATCTCCCTATAACTTCAATGAGGATAAGCAATGAAATATATAAGCCATTTAAGCAAAGCCATGAAGAACACCTAAATATTGTATTAACAGTGTATAACATTGAACATTATAACACCCTGTCTTCCCACACCCTCTTTGGATCTGTATCAGCAGCCTAGACAGATGGCCAACACAGTTCTTCTGACACTCAGTCCACAGACTGACATTGTCAACAGAGACAAGATGCTGCCCACATTGCTCAAGTAAGGTACAGACAAGTCTTTAATCACGCTGCTTTTGGTAGAGCCAAGAGGTTGTGCAACTCCTACCTGTATTCAAGCAATTTTTGCATGATTGACTGTTGGTGTCAAATGATTCCCGACATAAAGTGTCCCTGTCTGTCCACCAGAGCTATGCCATCACTTACAATCCCCCATTTCCTGTCATTGATCGCTGTAGGGGTGTATTGTTGTTCATCTTTCTTACAGACTCAATAAATATTTGGTTTTTAACACATTGTCAGACTCTATTACTATTCAGACCATACATTAAGTGCTAGATCTTTCTTGATGAACATCACTTTAGAAGAAAACCTAAGCTTAGTAGGCTGGTGCTCTGGGCTGGATTTCATTACCACTTTATGTATCAGATTGCTACATTTAAAATTCCCATGCTGACCTGAAAAAAGTTTTTTATAATAATCCGAAAGATACTTTACTAGAGAGGATGCAGATTTAGCTAGGCCAGTTTGCTTGTGTCTTCTCCATCATCTCCATCTCCATCCATGTTTTTTTCTGAATGGCCTCCTTTTTCCTCTCAACATGAGTATTCCAGTCTGTGTCTTCCTTTTACAGAAGGCATCAAATAAGAATAATGTTAATTTCTTTGCTTTTCCTTAATTCTGAGAGTAGTAACCAAAGGACAAAGGAACTGCAAACTGATTTTAGATAAACAGCCAGATTACAAGAGTAATTTGGCTGATGACAAACCATGGTGTTGCTACTGCAGTTTTTTGGTGCACCAAAAAGGAAATGGATATGATTTCCTGCATCTCATCTACCATTTCTCTTTAAAACCGTACAGCGAATGTTAAAATTGAAAGAAAATGTTTGATTTTTTTTTAAAAAGCTCATACTATTCTCATCATACTGTCATTTGTACCATTGCTTATTTCCTGTTCATCAGCCAAGCACTGCAATGTAACTTTCAAGCTATTTACAAGGCATGTAACTAGAATGGGAGTCAAATAGAAGTAATATGCTTAGGAAGCTTATATTTGACTCAAGCACTGTTTCAAATATCTTCAATTTCAAGATTTAAAAAGTAAGCCATTTTAATAGCATTTTTTTCACTATAACAAGCTTTCTTTACTGAAAGTGGGTATCCTTCTGATTTTATTCCAGAAACATTCTGATGAAGCAAATTCTCAACCGTTTAATAGAACACTGTAATTTGACTTGTGACCACAAGTGCATATATTGTGGACATTAGAACACTGCAGGTAAATCAGACTTAAATTTAAAATGAAAAGCTAAAAACTGCAGTCATCTGATACAATTAAAATTTGGATCTTCATTTCAGAGTTATCTGCAGTCATATAATATCTTTTCTACCACAGATGATGACATAATCCTTAGCCCCAGCAGGAAAAAACATTTAAGTATATACTTAATTGTTAGCATATAATCAAGTATTTTTGACACCAAAAGGACTTGTGTCTGCTTAAAGTGCTTGTCTGAACTAGGGTCCAGTAAAACAACACTAGAAAAAAATCTAAAATATGTTGGTAATAACACAGCCTTAGTATAGAATCAAATATTTGTCAACCAAAGATTTTATTATTTTCTGGTTCATGTAATTTGCAACTCTGTCATTGGTCAGTAATGTTGCCCAGAATCAAAAAGTGATCCATGGGATTGCAGCTCAGTGAAATGTCCCTTTCCCACATCTTCTTAACTCATTTTTCCCTACTTACTGCTTTGAAAAAAGTTCTTTCTTCAAAATCACAACTGAGCAGCTAATACTATGATTACGATATTCAAATGATCTTATAACATAGTTTCTGGAGTGCAAGAAGATCAACTCTCCATCCATTTTTTAACAAGTCTATACCATCTATGATGGATGAATGTGGTTGTAAATAAATTATAAACTAAATAAATTATAAGACTGCTTAACAGACAAAGCCGTGTCTATTCTTTTCACTCTCTGTGACCTACTTTTTCTATTTTATAAACTTGCTCTACCATAGTTCCTTTCTCCCTTCTGCTTATTTACATTTTATTTGCATGGTAATTTTTTCCTCACACAGAGTATTTATTTTAAGATATGTCTAATTTTTCTGTTGAAATGCACATTTAGTATCTGAATTTTTATGATACCACCAAGGCTTATTGAAAAACATGGCTACTTCAGAGGAACAATTCTAAAGGCTTTAAGAAGTGTATAGAACAACAGAGCAGAGATGCAATATCCAGTAAGGCCTATACATACTGGAAGTCTAGAATCTATGCCAA
Organism: Vidua chalybeata; assembly: GCF_026979565.1. Taxonomy (NCBI): domain Eukaryota; kingdom Metazoa; phylum Chordata; class Aves; order Passeriformes; family Viduidae; genus Vidua; species Vidua chalybeata. Next base: position 20,103,546 of record NC_071570.1, on the reverse strand, counting down.
TATATAAAGTGATGTAAGCCTACTCAATAAGTACTAAATTACTCATGATTTAATTCTGAAAAAGAAAAAAAAAAGTCTGAAGGTTTTAACTATGAATTCCCAATATACTTCAAGTTAGAGAGAAGAATGCAAAATCATTGGGGCATCGTATAATTCAAAAAGAAGGCCAACAGTACCAAAATCTGAAACTAACATAACAACTGTAGATTTGTTTCCTTTGGGCTTATTTGTCCTTTACAGAAAAGTAAGAGAAAAGTAAGAGAAACGTAAACCTTTGTGATTCAAAATGAAGGAGTGTAAAGGCTGAGTTATTACAGATCTACGAAAATTTGCAAGGTAAATTACTTGAGGGAAATATAGTCCCTCAGTTACATCCCACAGGTTACAGATGCAAAATAACTGGCAAGTAGAACATAGAAGGAAAACACTGTGCAGTTTTGAGTGTCATGACATAGGAAGTACACAAAACTGGTTAAGAGTATCCAAAGAAGAGCTATAACAACAGTGAAAGGCCTAGAAAAGAAACTCTACAAGGAGCAGCTGAGGTCATTTGACCTCATTGTAGTCTACTACTTTTTTGCGAGAGGAAGAGGTAGACACCAATCTCTTCTCTGTGGTGATCAGTGACAGGACCCGAGGGAATAGCTTGAAGTTGTGTCAGGGAGGTTTAAGTTCTTTACCCTGAGAGTGGTTGGGCACTGGAACAGCTCCCGAAGAAAGTGCTTACAGGACTAAGCTGACAGAGTTCAAGGGTGCTTTGGACAACACTCTCAGGCACACGGTGTGACTCATGGGGTGTTCTGTGCAGGACCAGGGGTTGGACTCAGAATATCCTATGACTCTATGATACTGCAGGTTTTTAGGTGATTTTGAAATAAAAACAATTATCTAAATTTAACATAATGGTTCAAGGGAATTATGGTTTGTGTTTCTTCACTTTTCTTCATTTTATAGGAGGATAGATACCTCCGTTTGCTAAACTCATATGGAATAAGACAGCTCTTATAAAAATGCTTTCCTCAGGAGGTATCAGGTATATCGAGTTGCACAGACTGTGCATCTCATAGCTTGAATCTGCATTTTAAGTAATGCTTAACATTCTTATTCAAGTACTGAATTGACACCCAAATCAATTTAGAGTCTTAACAAAGTGTTATAGTTTCAGTGATAAATTACATATATGCAACCATATCAATATTTCAGTATTGTCCTAGGGTGATTTTATGATGCTTGTATCCCCAGTCGTCCGTTCTGTTTATGCTGGATATTAAGTACTGCACATTTAAGACTGGTTCCAAGAGGGAAGTAGAGGAAAAAGAAGCACACAGTTTGCAGAAACTGCACTCACTTGTCCACATTCTACCTCCTAGACTGTGTTGTCTGCAACATGGACAGACAGTGGGAGAGATCTCTCCTTTGCTTTTTAGTTAGGTTTTTTTTTTGGTTAGCTGAGGCAGAGAAGTTCCCTGGACTGTAGCTTTTCTTTTTCTTGGAACTGACTGGCCCTACTCTGAACTGAAAACCCAGAAGAGCATCAGGAGCTCACACCTGTAGTCCACCAGGGCCTGGGACATGGCATTTTCCAGCAGGGACTGATAAGAGATTGAGCGAGCCAAGCCACACCCCACAAAAAGGACTTTCTGAATTTGCCATCTCTTCAGAACAGTGAGAGGTTTTATTGTTTAATATTACTCATTTTTTATGCTTGTGAATACTTTGCTTGTTAAATAAACAGTTTTTTCCACTTTTCTCCAGTTTTTTCCACTTTTCTCTTTTTCCAAATCTTTTCCTGAACCGGGGGGGAGGGACCTCATTCAGCGATTTCCTCCCAAAAATGCCCTAAACCAGGATAAATAAATAATATGAAGGTGCTATTTAGTGGGTATTCTTAATGGAGTGAAAAATAATAAAATTCTTCCAAAACAATGGAAGACTTAAAAAGAAAAATCTCATTCAATGGGAAAAAACTTCCAATGTTTTACTTTTGTGAACACTTGGGATTAAAAACAAAGCTGGTTTTACATACCCAGACCTAATAATTCACATATCTTTTATTTATCTTGATACTATAGAGTTTTCTTCCTTAATTTTTTGCATTGCTCCAAAAAAGTAACTAGATATTTTAAATATTTTAATTTATATATGGTCATAAAATATATTTTTTTAAGCTGCTACTTCTGCAGAGTGTTGACCTTATTTTAAATATCTCCTATGTGTTGGAGAGTTTTTGTTATCTTATAGAAAAGGAACAAGTTCACAGGTTCTTTCATGTGTTCCCATACAGCCTTCCTCAGATGCCATACAGGGAAGGCACAGTCAATGTCAATCCTATGTACCACTACAGTACTGCAAAGTATCCCTACCAACAGCTCATTACAGGAGGAAGTGCTGCTGCTCTGTCAGGTAATGATGAGTTACACTAACAAGATGGAAAGTGACTACTGTCATTACTTTGTGTTTCATAGTCATAGTTCTTGAAAGCAAAGAAATATAGACAAGAGTCCACTGTACTGTGACTGAAACACTCTAGATTCTGCAGTGCTGTTGAGCTTTTGTTTTGGGTTGCTTTTATTTTTAAAGTTGTTCCATGACTTAGGCACTTCACAGACAAGGTAACGTCTCACTGTAACAGTTCACAAAATAGAAGTTTCTATGATCAGAAAACTGTTCCTCCAAAATAATTTGCATTCATTTGGATTTTATCAGAGTCAAAGTCCTATAATTAGTCTAGCTACTTCAAGGTGTGTACAAAACAGCCTATGGAAAATTTCCATGAAGCAGTAGGAGTGCTATAATCCTCCCATCAGCTGAAATAACCCTTGGAAAAAATATCCAGGAGACCAAAGTGACCACGAGTCACTTGAATTCCTGTGATTTCCACATTTCTACAGATTTTTTTCCAATTACTACTAAGCATAATGTGCCTTAAACAAAGAGGTGGGTATTTAATGTAGCAATGCTGTTAAAACACTATTTCTGAACCCATCCAAAGATTATTTTCACTTGGAGTGAAAATGTAATTCTGTTCTTTCTGATTTATTACTAACCAGTTCTGGATACTATCAGGACTGATCAAAGATATAGTTTTAAATTATTTCTTTTCAGTCAAAATTAATGTAAATATTCCTACGAGTCAGTGCAAGAAAAAGAGATGCAATTCTATTTTTTTTTAGCAGCGTTCCAACTTCTTATCATGGTTTTCATCTTCCAGCTTTATATAACTTTCTCACCTTCCATAACTGGTTTAACAAGTGAAATTCAATTTCATTGTTTTCATCAATTAACACTCCATTATATTCATGGATTAACTAAATAGTTTAAAATTGCTTTAAGTTCTCCAAAAATCAGAAGTTATAAGAAGTGATAAACACTTTGCCATGTCACATGATAAAGAAAAAATTTGTTTCTCCTTAGCAGGAGGTCTGTGTAATAAGGATAGTAGAACAGGATAATTATTTTCTATTCTTATCAAGGAAAAGGAACAATATAGACTTGGAGAAACAGATAAGGCTGACAAAAAGGAAGAAATGCAAAATGCAAGCGGGATACTAACTCAGCTCTGCAAGGCTGACAAGGCATAAATTATGCAAAACAACAATATTGCACTTATTCAAAAGAGGGGGTCAAGGAAGAGCCATCTAAAAAAAGACACTGGATGTTGAAGACCACAAAAGAAAACCCCCAAAGAACCATATAAGGACTTCCAATAACGGGTGTGACTATGTAAAATAAACTTGTATATATGCATCAAGTAAGCAGGCATAGCTAGTGAATATGTAATCACTGTGTATGAAAAGCTGTTTTCCTAACACTTGGCACACTTGATTATAGGAAGGACCCTCCGAGAGACCAGCATGCTGCAATAATTAATGTCTGCTTTCTAATACTAAAAACTGTGTTAGAAATTTTCCATCTGGACAATTTTGGTATCAGTGACCTTCCATTGCGGTACTATTCTTGTTACACTGCTTATTTGGGAAATCATTTTGAAGGCTGTTTCCTCCTAGATATGAACAACCATGTAAGTAATTATTGAATTTTAATAACCAGTTTAAGTTAAAACATACTGAAGCATCTTATTCTCTTAATCTTTTTGAGATCCTTATGGTGCCTACACAAAGCCTTCATACTCATAAATTCTATATTAGTTAGGTTCACAAATATTTGGGCAGTAGAAAGGTGAGCAAGACATAACCCACAATTTTTATGAGAATTGTGAAAACCTCTTAAATATGAGTCATCTGCCTGTAACGAAGTTATATTAACTAACAGAAAGAATCCAGGGATTTCAACATAATAATGACCTGCTTTTGATTTTAGTCCCCAGTTCTGGTACTTTTGTACTTTTGTATCTTTTCTACTGTAGATAATTCCTACTTCCATTTCCTGGAATGTGTTTTCCATATAGTGAAAAGGTCTATGGGTATACCTTACAGCAGGAGATTTTTTTTTTTTTTTTTAACATTTCACATTTTTGTTTTAAAATTATCTCTAGCTACTTCACCTGTGTGTATGCCAAAATTGTAGTCATAATTGCTTTAAGGATCTCACCCAGGATCATTGTCATATCAGGCAACTCAGCATACATCTTCTGTTTTAACATTAGGATCATTCTTTGGTAGCCTACCATATGTATGAGTAAATTATATACTGTAAGCTGGTTTGCCTCCTCCTTCTCCCTTTCCATTTTAATACAAAGCACTTAATTTGCTTTTATTATTGTCTTTCTTTTGCTTCTGTTTCTACATCCTGTCTTCTATTACTCTTTTTCAACATTAATGGACTAACACTAGAAATTTCATATGGATCCAAATGAATTGCCAGTATTGATCTGCATTGAAAAGTTCCTACATAATGTCACCTCAGTGACCACTGTATTCCCACAATAATAACCAGCTACATTTCCTGAGGAGACATTTTTATATTTAGTGGCAAATAGAAGCTTTAAATACAGTACTTTACAGGCTGTGATACTCTACTGTGATACATTTACAGAACACAGCTGGCTGCAAAACTTTTGAGCTGTATTCCAAGCTCCAATATTGAGATACACAGCCACTACAGTCAACAAAGTTTCTCCTTTACCACATCCAGTCTCAAAACTGCTACATTAATAGCCTGGAAATGTGAAAGTTTTCTGGTAATCTTGCTAGTGTTCTAACTTCAAAGGACATTACACTTGCTTATTATCCACTTTTCCCTATTATATTGTGGCAATAAGAGAAGGCTACTGAAAAATTAATCCTCCATGCTACTTAAATCTAATCATGGCAAGTATGGTTTATGACAATTGCCAAGAGTTAGTAAGAGGGGATACAGCTCATACTGGGTGAAGGACTAAGTGATCAGCAGTAAAGGAAAGGATGAAAGGAAATGAGAGACTCACAGTATAAAATCACTGCTGTAAATATTCCAGGGGTTCCAATTGCTCAGCTGTAATTAAGTAAAAAATACACGCTGATGTAAAATGATCACCACTATGCAAATGGATAGATAATTTGAGAATCAGAGCATTGAGACCTTTCAATTTATTCACAGGCATAGGTGCTGCAAAATGTCTTTGACTAAAGGAAGTGTACTTTTGGCTCATACCTAATAAATATTCTAAGACAGGTTGGTGGACCTAAAGGGCTAAAATTTGCATGACAGTCAAGAACATAGGATATCATCACAACAACCCTTAAGTGCTTTCCCAAAAGAGTGAGAACAACTCCAGGGCAGCTTTATCCATTACCAATAGCAATTAATTGAGTAATAAAATCGCACTTTCATAAATTCTGAGCTCTTCTCAAGTATCTTGGTTCAAACCATTGCAGTGCAGCAACCTTCAATAGTGTCTGGTGAACTGGTGTAGTGAGTCCAGCCCTGTGGTCCCAAGTAATAGCAATAAGATTTATAGTTACTACCCAGATATGACCAAATTATTCACAGCAGTGTCTTCAGAAAATTTCATTTCCTTCTCTCACATGACAATGCAATGTTTTTCACTTTCTTGTAAATATTTGTCACATGTAAGTAACTTCTGATGTTTCCTTTCAGGGTGCCTAAATGTGGAGATAACTGTGCGTTTAATGAATTCCTGCCAATAAATCACAAATGTCTGATTTTCATACTGTGAGTGGTTATATCAAAGGCCACAAAAAATAAATGCTTAGAGTGTCAAAATAAACTTTCTTAAATAATTACCATGATTACCATGCCAGTTTGTTTTGCCTGACTCAAGGTACATACATCAGCCTTACAGCCAGAATTTAGACTGAAATATTAAATTATATGTGTACGCTTAGTCTACAATATTTCAAAATACAAAATAAGTCTATAATATTTCCTTTAAACAAAGCCTATTATAAAATTTACACAACCCTTTAGTCAATTAAGCAGAATTTATTTATTATGAATAGTCTTAAGAAATCCTGTTGTGTTCTAATTCTCTGCATAAGGTAAATTTTGGGGAATTCTGCTACTTGACTAACGTTTCTGATTTTAATGGCTTTCAGACTTAACCTCCTGTCCTGGTTTTGCATCATGGAAGTGATGCAAAGTGAAGCTGCTAGCAGCTTCTCTGTGTCTGACAAAAAAAAAAAAAAAAACAATCACTAATTAGGCTTTGAGAATTGGCAATCTGTTAAACCAATGAGAAAGCTGATAAACCTCTGTGAACTCCCCTGTAAAAAATTAAAAATCCTGGGAAACCTCTTTTTCTTTCCTGGTTGGCAAAGAGGTAACAAGGCTGGCCCAGGCCCTGTCTTGGCAGGGCTGGGCCGGGTGGGGCTGGGCCCCATTGGCTGCCAGGCAGGGGAGGCCATCGGCCGCTAAGTCCAAGCCTGGTTGTTGAGATTCTAGCTGCTTCTACCCCCTCCCCCAGCGCAGCCGCCAAAATAAACAGAGGACGCTCTGCAGCCCACACAGAAAGCAGCCCAGGCCGGACCAGCTCAGACAAGAACCTACCACCACCCTTGAGATTCACCCACAACCAAGGGTCAGGGGGGAAAAGGAGCCATCAGCCCTGGCTGTGCTGGTTGGTGTGTCCAAACCTGGCTGCTGAGACCCTAGCCCTCCCCTCAGCGTGGCTGATCTTGACACCGCCCCAGAGCAGCCACTGCAGAAACCTCCATCATAAAACAACTCCGGCCATGAGCTACAGAGCCCGGCCAGGGTCAGGTGACCATCTGAAGGCCGCAGGCGATATACTAACTCTTTCAGTGCTTCTATCCTCCCTTGAGTGAGAGAAAAGGATAAAGTGAGAATACACAGAGAAACAACATAAAGAAACCAAGGACAGTGAAGAAAGAGTCAAGTCCCAGATGAGAGGAATGAGGAGATGCCTTGATCTTGAGGCTGAAATCCTCTTGTAAAGCTATGGAGAAGGATGTAATTGATACATCAGACTCTCTTTTTCCCTATAACACATAGAAAGTATGGGGAGATGACTCGTTCAAATTGTATATATATCTAGCAAAGGCCTCCATGCCAAAGTAAGCAAATAAAGTAACTGTGATCCTGATTTACTAAAATATGAATTTCAATCTAATATTGATATCCAACTGAGATTGACAAAAAACTTTCTAACAGTTTAAAGTTAGAAAGTGTGTGTTTTATTACAACGGTTGGGCAGTACGTGGGATAATCACAAGTATTGCAATGCCCTTTTATTTACAGAAGTCTTGAATACACAAAATATGAATGCATATTCATATCCCTGTCACTTCCTCTGCTCTGCTTGGTATGTTAATTGGCAAAAAGGCTATTAAGCATGCATAGTTTTGCTCCCTGAAATGAGTCAGGGATCCATTTTGGGGAGGGGTCTCCAAAATGAAGAAGTAAAATAAGTCTTCCTTGTTCTGACCTTTCTACCTTTTCAATGCATATGTGACAAATGAATCCTTGTAGTTTTCCTGTGTTCAATAGATTCCTCAAGTAAGGGAAGTCTGTAACTGTGTCCCTGAAATCTGTTTATCACATTCTGTTTTTCATGATAAGCACAGCTACCCAAACATAAAGTTGACAAGCAATGAGTTACTAGATCCTGGATATCTTATCTAAGATCCGGCTACTGTTAACTATGAACAAAGCCTATTTATCTACTTCTGCTAACTCAGCAATATCTAATTTAACTATCATCTTAACTTTCCTAAAATTCTTAATTCTTCAAAATTAATGTCTCAATCCCATAAGAAGTTTGACCAGAGAAAGAGAGAATAGTGATAAAGACCCTGTGCCCCCAGGAGAGAAGAAGAGATGTTCCTAGAGATGAAGATGATATCAGAGATAAATAAAGAGAACTTTTGCTCTTGAACAGGTAATCTTTAAAATAATACTCCATAAGTTGGCATGGCCCATAAATGCAGCTGTGAGAAAAGCTGTGAAAAATAGGAGGGACTTCACGATTACAGATTTTTCAAGGCATCTTCTATTCATAGAAATTAAAAGCCACAAAATAACTATTTCCTTGTAGACAAGTCTCCATAAATTTACTAGAAGGACTCCTCTCCCTAAGTGAACAGCAGGAAGACTATTCTAGAAGTGATAAACTAACTGAATTGTTTCTGTAATTTGTGAGTGAGAAATAAAAGGTTGTGGAGGGAGAGAAGTGTTCTAAAAATTTTATTCTGATTCTTATTATTCTTTATTTTTTTAGTTACTGTTAATAAAGCTTTCTTTATATCCTTTTAAAATTTTGAGCCTGCTTTGCCTTCCTCCTAATCCTATCTCACAACAAGAAATGAGTAAGTATATTCCAGTAGGTGCACTGGCATTTGGCCAGCACTAAACCCACCACACCTCCTCTTTTTAATTGATTGAAAATGTCTTTATTTCTGGTAACTAATCAGATTAAATAATAAAAAGAAAATTAAAAAGAGAGAAAGTCATCTGAATGCATTTTTTACACACCCACAAGAACTTTCCTGCAGAAGATGTATGGTTCTGTTTAGCATACAAATTTTTTCCCAGAATTCTGTGGCCAACTTTTTTTAATTATTGCTTGGCAGTGATAGATCCCAGCTGTTACATGCCTTTGCAACACATGCATTGAACTATTCAGCATATACAGACCTTTTTTTTCCAGGCAAAAGGAAGATGAATTTACAAAATTCATTTAAAAGTATTTTTAAAAGTAATTTTAACGAGGAGAATTAAATGAGTAACCCTGAAGAATCATTTTAATTAACTCATTAAGAAAAAAAATTAAAAATTATATTAAAACCAAATAACACTAAAACTTGAGGCTGTAAAGAAAACTAACTTCAAAAACATTTGTTGTTGCTGGTTATTCTGTATATATGACTTGCATAAAGTGTCTGTCATTCCTTAGCACTATTAATTCAGCATCTATCACTAATTCACTGTGCAAACTGCATTGAAAACAGTTCTAAGGACTAGTGAAAAGGTTTTGCTTTCTTTTTCATTAAACAAATACCCAGAGTTTATTCTGTTGCTGAAGACTCCCCAGCTTCCACCAGCCCTAGGATTTTATCAACCTGATCTAAATTCAAGTCTTCTGCTTTGTTGTATATAGTGTTCCTAGACAACCTTAGAAATCTGTGCTAAGGAGTTCCCCAACGATGCGTATTACACACAGCACTGTTGTTAAGGGGGTATTTATGGGCTTCTAAGTCAATAACTGAATCCAGGCTCCATATGCCAAATACAACCCTGCACCAGCTGGTTGAAAAGCTGTTTCTCTCCCTCTCAGGGAGAGCTCTGGGTAAAATATTCATTACTTGAAAGGAGGGCCTGGAATTTAATGTTTTTTTAAATGGAGAGAAAATTAATTCTGTACTCAAAGGATAAAAGAATCCCTGTAAATTTATGTTTTCCTTTTTCTGTACTAGCCCAACACAAATAGTCACTCTGTAGCTTTGTGCCACTCATGACACTTGTCTAAAAAAATACTTCCTTTTTCCTCCCAATTTATGAAATAAACACCTGTAATTCAGATATTTTCATCTAAGTACAAGAAGATTGTATTAGATAAGGGTGAATATCTAAAGATTCATATAGATTTCAAACCTGCACACATTTCATTTAAAAGTGTTTAGTCTACTAGGCTACCAACAACCAGGAGGATAAAAGAGGTATATGTGTGTGTGTGTGTGTGTGTGTGTGTGTGTGTGTGTGTTTGTATTTTGAATTCTCAGTTACTCAAATAGCAAAGAGCACCATGTATTGTTCCATGAAGAGGCAGTTCTCTTTTGAGTTAAAAATCAAATGCTAAGATGTTCCTTATCTTCTACTGAAAATGAAAAGTCACTATAAGGTTTTGATTTATTATAATGCTCACACTACATAGGAATTGGGGGAGTGAGAAAAAGGCAAGGCAAATCAAGGTAAGCTAAGACAATACAATTCAGCTAATCTTAACTGAAGTAAATAATTTTAAACAAACACACACAAAAAAAGTGGTTAAACTCCCCAAATTTTTATGTGGGTATATGTTTTCTCATTTTTAATCCATTTTTTAGTAATAAAAACAAACATACAAAAACCCTCATGTAAATGCCACTCTTCCCCCCCCCCCCCCAGTTATCTGGGGACAAAATAGCTTAAGTTCTGAAATCTGATTATTCTTCATCTGTGTCTTACATATGTTTAACATCATAAAGGAGTTGCAGATTGTCCCCTCTATTCTGTTTTGAAAGCTATCAAATATATTTTCACTACTTCATCTCAGCAAAGCAAACATAATAGTAAATTTAAAGAGGTCTAATTTTTATGTAATTTCTGAATTTTCTCAACCCTCAAATGCAAATAATTTTTCTCCAACTAGATTAAAAAAAACCTATTCTGCTGTATGAAGTCAACATCAAAATCTGCATGTAGTAAAAAACCCAACAAAACAAAAAAAAAGCCCACCTTCTGAATATTACAAACCAAGACATTACCTCAGCATTTTTCCATCAATGAATGCTTTTCTTTCACTCTTTGAGGGCCTAATTATTTAGTTCTAAGTTTTATTATTTCTAGATCTCATTTCACTTAGTTGTATTCAACATAGTTATTGATTGATGAGAAATTATATTTATTTCTATGTGGATTTTTGAGATAAATTCTTAGACATGTTTTAAATTACAAAACTCTTAATGGGCCAAATTTGAAATTTGTTGACTACAGAGCACACTGTGGCAGAACTGATATCCCTAACTAAACACAAGTATCACATACTCGATTGCCTTTTACCTTGTGATGCAATGCTTTGGCTTCAATGCAAAAGGCAATGCTGTGGTCCATCTCTCTTCTCACATCCCAGACTATAGAGCTATGCTGCTTACAGGATTACAATTACATCTTACAAGCTAAGATGCCATGCCACATGGGAATGAAAGCAGTTCTAGTTTCATCTGCAGCAGCCATTTTAGCTGTGGCAGATGAATGTAGAGCTGCTTCCTTCCAGCCAACAGGATGTTGCTTCTTCGTCCAACCTGTACTCTCTGGCATATGTTTTTTTAACTGTTTTCAGTTTAAGAGAGACAATGTGGCTAAGACTTGCTTTCTGTAAATGAAGCTTCATAGCTGTCAGGTCTGAGGCACTGGTTGTGAGAAGCTGCGGGCAGTAACTCTGGCATAGCTGTAACGGAAGAGGATGTGTGCTGATGGCCTTGTTCCTCTGAAATAATAGGGGAGGAATTTCAAGTAATCAAAATAGTAGAATTTGTCCAGAAGAAAGCTCCCTGTAAGAATACAGGGCACCATTACTGAGATAAAATGTTCTTGCCTAAATGAAACTTTGTTCTAAATTCAAAATGAAAGAAAATGGGTAGAGATGGGGAAAAGAGAGGGATTGTCAAGCCAACAACAAGCAAACAAAGAATTAAGAGTGCGTGCAAGAGGTTGAAGTACTGTATAGTGTTCTCAGGCTGAGTAAGATTGGAGTTAATGATCTTTGGCAATCACATTTATTCTGATCTGGCATGGTGAATCTTACCTGTTTTAGACAGATAGTTAAGGGTGCTTCACACAACCCTGTTGTCTTTATCATTTCAGCTAATTGCCCATTCTTTATTGTAGTCCCAACTTTTATTGCAAGGACAAAGATACTATCAGTGCAGATAAATATATAAATAAGAGAGACTCAATCCACAATTAATTAGGGTATGCCATGTAAGGAATTCCAATCTGCAATGAAAGACTAGCATACTAGTTTAAAGTGATACAGAGGCATGATGCAGTTAAATATTTTCAAGTTTACCTTTTCATGGGGAAGAAAATAATGTTTTAAACTCATTTAATATTATGCTTATAAAATATTAGACCAAATGATGATCTAATGCATTATATCTTTATCTACTCTACTGCGCAGAAATAGAGAAAAAGACAAGCAATTCAGTAATGAAACAACAAGAACTAATATGCTTTTCATAGAATCATAGAATGGGTAAGGTTGGAAGAGATCATTGAAGGTCTTCTGGTCTAACAACCCTGCTCAAGCAGGATGCCCCAGAGCACATTACTGAGGGTCGTATTCAGTCAGATTTTGAGTATCTCCAAAGAATGAGGCTCCATGACCTTTGTCAGCGACCAATAAATTTCTGTGAAAGCTGTAAACCCATGAAATCACCTCAATAACCAAACAAAATCAAATGGGTTTTTAGTACTGCTGATTGAAGAAATACATATTTCACAGAAAAAACTTGCTGAAATATGAAATTATAAATTTCACATTAAAATGGAAATGTACATTTACAAGAAAACTGATAGTTAATGTGAATGAAATACTAAGGTGTAAATTTCTAAAACAAGAATCCTGAAAATTTTACATACTTCTCCTGAAAATTAAATGAAATTAAATATAAAAATGAAAATAAATTAAATATAATTTCTATTATAAATAAAAATCTTGGGTAAAGAAATGAGTCTGCAAGTCTTCTTTCCCTGCTATATTTCTAGGAAAAAAACCCCAAACAACAAGACACCAAACAAAACTCCACATTAAAATTAAAAAAAGAAAGATAATAAAAAAGTAAAGACAGATAATGTTTTATTTTTTTTTTAATGAGGTCAAAAATTAGAGGTCAGCTATTCAGTCGAAAAGTAAGACATCATTCATTTTCTCATACCAGTAAGCAGCAGCCTACCCCCAGGGTTCAGTAATGTATCCAGTCCTGTTTAACATCTCCATTAAACACATGGGAGCCTCCAGCCTGAAATGCAGCTGTGTAGTATAGGACTTTCTGAGCACAAAGAGAAACACTGGAGGTTTCTCTGAAGTTAAGAAAACACTTGTTCATTGTGAGCATGAATGAGCCCTGGCACAGGTTGCCCCGAGCCGGTGGTGTCTCCATCCTTGGAGATGCTCAAAAGCCATCTGAATACAGTCCTGAACAATTGGTTCTAGGTGGCCATGCTTGAGCAGGGGAGCTTAGACCAGAGAATCTCCAGAGCGCCCTCCCAAACTCAGTATAACAACCTTCTCTTATTCATAAAAATAAATAAAATAAACCATTATAAATATAATATATAAATTTATTAACCACTTGATGTGATTTTTGAACAAGCAAAATTTTAACAGAGTATTTAGATTTACAATATATGTAAAAATTGAGAACATTTTGAAGAAACATCCACATTTGCATTCTGAAAGTTTGTTCTGAAAAATGCTTTTCTGTTGTCCTATCAAAAATATTATGTTACAAGCTAATGTGAAAAATTTAAACTCTTAAATCAAGAATTGAGTTGATGGAATGCAGTCATTATTAAGTCTTCCCTTTTGGAATAACTCAAATCATCACTTTCAGTACTTATGTAATATCATAGATGCACAAAATTCACACAGAAGATTGGAGTAGAAGCCAACCATAGAAGCATCATCCAAGCAAGTGGTCAAATGCATTACATCAGAAGACATAAATAACAAACCCTAAGACTTTAACCCACAAAGATATATTGCAAGATATTGCGTTTGGTGCCATAATAATGTTTTGTTTTTCTATGTTGACTTTCTTGTGTCAAAGGGATACAAGTCTCTGTGGTGGTTTAGCCACAGCTAAAAAGCCCCATTCTAGTAGCACAGTCATGTCCCTCCATATGGATGGGGTAGAGAGTCAGAAGGGCAAAAACTAAAAAACTTATGGGTGAGGAAAAGGATAACGAGTGGAGGAAAAAAAAATAGAAAAAATGAAGGAGAAGTGAGATAAAAGGAATCATTTCTTACTAAATTCGTGATTGGCAATATTCAGCTACTCCAGGAGTACCAACCTTGGACCCCTGTCCCCTTCCCAATATTATCAATTTTACTTCTGAAGCTAATCTGATATGATAGAGAATATTCTTTTTCTGAATTCAGGTTAGTTGCTGCAGCTGCATCCCTTCCCAGCCTCCTGCCCACCCCCAGCCTATTTGCTAGCCAAACAGAGTGAGAAACATGTTGTGAAAGCACTGTTCAGCAACAGCTGAGAACATGCATGTGTTATCAACACAGTTTTGGTCACAAAAACAAAACAAACACCATGAGATCAGCAGAAAAATGAAGTAAATTAATCTGTCCCAGTAAAACTGTGGCTGCTTTGCTGTCTGATACATTTTTTACAGCAACCAGTAAGAAGACACAACTATACTATCAAAAAAAGGAAAAGGGAGGAAGGAGGAAAGGGAAGCCGAAGAAAGAAGAAATAAATAAAGAGATGAGGAAAAACTGAGGAGGAAAAGGGGGGAAAGGAGGAAATCCAAAAATGGGAAAGGGCAAGGGCAAGGGCAAGGGCAAGGGCAAGGGCAAGGGAAAGGGAAAGGGAAAGGGAAAGGGAAAGGGAAATGGAAACTTCTTTAATAATTCCAACAATTGTTTGAAAAAAATAGATAAATAATTCTCTTTTAAAACTGGAACCAGAAAGAGGCTGAAAGCCATTTTCTTAAACACTATATATTGTACTAGTTAATCTTTAAAAGACTAGTTTACAGCTATTTTACTGTTGGGGTATTTTTCTTACTATTTTAACTTTGCTGTTGGTATTTCAATAAATGTACTTGCAAGTTTCCTTTTAAGAATGAGCTGGGATGATGCAAAACCTTCTACATCCTATTGAGACCAAATATTACAGTACAAGTTTATTGCAAGTATAAACTTGGTTAAGGAAGAATCACAAACTAGCTGGCACAGTTATCTCTATTTATAAGAGGAAATTATTTAAAGACACATCTTCTGCAGCTCAATTTGATTCTCTATATTTTGAAGTTTTCCTTTTACTTGTTTTCTACGAGGTTTGAAACTTCTTTTTTAGTTGTTTATCTGCTGCACATTTTCTTCAGCATGTTGCTGGTCACTTTTCCTCACCAAAGTTCTCATAGCATTTTATTTTTTACTTTCAAAGCTTTTCTTTCATGTTCTGGACTTCAAATTGACATGATATTTTCTGTTAGGAAGAGATGATGTTATTACAAGGCACCCTCTGGGTGTTCCCCTGTTGAGGTTTGGAAGAGCACTCATGATATGTCCTCAATAGCACTGGGAAGAAACATGCCCAGTTTTCCTGACTGTAGAAGTCTGACATCAGTATGTTCAGAAAAAGCAAAGGGTCATAGTCCTGCACAAGCTACAGTGATCAACAGTAGAACTGATCTACTACTGGCACCTCTTAACAATCCTTTTTTTTTTTTCTCACAATGAAACATTCCTACATTTTCAACATTAATTCTCATAATTTCCTAAATAAACACACCTCCCTTTTTTATTCTTCTTTAGCTGCTTTGACACCATTTTTTTTGAGCTTAGGGTTGCCTTGGTAGTCTCTGTTTAGCTTGCAAACTATGAAGTTCTTGTCTGCTTTCTTGTAATCACACCATTAGCTTGTTAGTATAACTAGATGGCTAAGATTAGCTGTTGACTGTGATATCAGGAGCATCTGGCAGCTTCTCATTTTGCTATCTAGCTAGAGTAGCCATGTAGTCAGGGCAGACTCCTTTTTCTATTATTTAATAGCTCCGACAAAGTGTCTGATACTGTGTTCTGCTGTCTTTCAGAGCCTGAAGCAGCTACTGAACAATTATCTGCCATACTTTAACCCCAGCTGACAACTAAGTACCATGCAGACATTCACTCTCCATCCCTGCCCCCTCTGAATTTCAATGTCAAGTCATCTCTTTCTCACAGTTCTGCTTCTCACCAGAATTGACAGGGATAAAATGTCTGCAATGCCTCAGGCCATTCAGATATAATTCCTGAGAAAGTCAGTAAAAGTCTTTGTTTAACGATAATTCACATCATTTTTGCCAAGAGTGTAGTAGACTGTGATTTATTTAGAGCAGGATTCTCTTGTCAAAGGGGCACTTCCTTCTAGAGAGGTGGATCATAACTCTGTTCATTTGTCTTTTCTTGTTTGGAAGAAGAGAACAAGGTAGAGAAGAATATGCAATCAAGAAAAATAAACAAACTCAAGTATATTTTCTCAGGCTATTGAGGCTAAGTTTGAGAATGACCCCACATCAGTGAAGTAAGCTTTGCAGCTGCATTAGGTGCTTTCAAGGATGGGAGCAGCAAGAGGGACAGTGAGAAATAATTTGTCTATAATGTTATTGTCTCTCTCCAGGATGGACAGAATAGTGCAGGAAGGAAGTGTTAATTTGGTGTTAATTTGGTGTACAGCTTCCTGATTTGCACTGCTTCAATTGCTGTCCCTTGAAGCAGGGCCAATTCATGTCTGTTTGCAGCTACCTCTACAGAAATGATTTTGAGGTCTCTTTCAGGGAATAGCCAATTACAAAAATTTTTGTATCTTTCAAATTTTTTTGACAAGGACTTGTTCAAAGTGATCTATTATGTCGTGAAAACAATATGTCAAGAGCAGAAAACAAGTGCAAAAATCTTTTAACAATACTCACAAAATCACAGAATGGGTCTGGTTGGAAGGGAGCTGGAGCTGGTTAGCTCATCCAACCTCCCTGAACAAGCAGGGTCATCCCAGAGCACACTCACAGGATTTCATCCAGATGATTTTTTAATATCTCCAGTAAGGGATACTCCACAGCCACTCTGGGAAATGTGTGCCAGTGCTTGGTCACACCCACATTAAAGAAGTTCTCCCTTATGTTAAGGTGGAACTTCCTGTGTATCAGTTTCTGCCCATTGGCTCTCGTCCTATTGCTTGGCACCAATGAGAAGAGTGCGTCTCCATCTTTTTGACATCCTGCTTTCACATACACTGTAATTGTAGTGTCCACAAAAAACATCATAAGTATCATGTTCAGCAGTTTCTTGTAAGAGAACATAAATCACCTTTGAGATTCTTGTGACTGGAAGAAAATTACTCTATTTAACTCTTCATATGACAGTATGAGAAAATAATGAAAGAAACAAAAAAATTCCAAACAGTATTTAAGGGTGGGGGCAGGGATATTATTTTCTTCTTGGATTTTAAAAGAACACAAGAAGGAACCAACCATTAGAGAAATGCTTGACTGTTATTTCTTTCAAGATACAATACTTTGTTATAATATTTTTTAAAATTTTGTTTAAGTTTTAGGTTTTATAAATTTTAACAAAAGAATAGCTCTTAGCAATTCAATTCATTCTCAATAATGACAGAAGAAAAGATTAGGGAGGTTTGAAAACACATAAGAGTTACTCACTAATGTCTTATATTAGAATATATCAGGGTGCTGAAACACAAGAAGTAATCAGCCTATGTCCTCTGTAGCATCATGGGTAGTCAGGAGTCAGACAGTCCTGACATAATTATTCTTGGATTACAATTTCACACAGAGCTTTGTCACAACTGATAGCATGGTATTTATCTGGCAGTTTCTGGTAGTGCCACTGTTGCCCATCTGAGTGACAAAATCTGATGGTGCTCACAGAGGGACAGAGAGCATCAATATCATTCTGACATGATTTCTATGCTTCTGTCAGTGGTAATTTGGATTCCCTATATCCTCAAACTAATGACCAGAATGACATCTGCTATATCTTGATGACAGTTTACTGAAATTCTCTGATGACAAACATTAGTTTTGACCAGTTTGGCTGTGGTTTAAGTTTTAAAGAGCTGGGACAATTGTTTTCTGAGGATTAAGCAATGTGTCAACACCCTAGTGTAATAAATATTTAACTAAATTTCACTTCAAGATTTTTCAAGTAAATACCAAAAATTAGCCCCATACTACCCAGTGGCCATCTGCTTTACCACATGAGCCCTCCGTATAGCTTGCTTAGAAGACAGACATCTCCTGCTTTTGCAGCAATATTGTAGAGTTTTGCGATTCTCCTTCAGTGACTTGAGATTGTCATTTCAGGGAAACAAATTCAACAGTCTTCATCAAACTAAACTAATCTAAACTAAGTTAACACATTATGTGGTATCTAGGATGGGTGAGTAGTCAAGAAAATTTTAACATGCTGAAATTCTCCTTTCTTCCCCCACTTCCCCCAATAACATAGCACTTTATTAAATATATAATCTCAAAAAACATGCTGGTGTCTTTATCAGCCCAGCAAGAAGATGTACATGCTAGCCAAGTACAGCCAGACTGAGTTTCTCCAGTTAAGCTATTACTGCAAGTAAAGAACAGAATTACTGTTTCCTTACAGCTTATCAGCTAGGCTACCCTTGATTTCCACTTCCTGGAAGTGCTGACTCAGGATCACTATAGTGAACTATGGTGAAAATCTCACAGCCATTCTTCTGAAAGGCTGACATAATATTGCATATATATTTTTTATGCTTACTAATAGAATACATTATGACTATTTCAGTAGACTTGATTTGTAGCAGAGCTTAACAAACGCTGGGACCTTTGCTATCTACTCACAGTCATAGAGAGGAATTATGTGTACTGAGAGGTAACTGCATGTCTTAATAAATAACTTTAAAAAAGCTAAAAGTCAGCATTTACTCTAGTAGCTAAAATAAAATCTTGCTAGTGTAGTGCTGCAGTGTTGTAAGGTTAACTGCCTTCTTTCCAATGTGGAGCTAAAATTAGACTGTTTTATGCTGGCAGAAGAGCTGGGCAATCTGTGAGTAACTTTAAGGCATTTTTATACAGTCTACTGGCTGCAGTAGGTACTGGAGTCAGAGTTTATTCAAGAATTGGCATGTTTTTCTGAAGCATTCCATTTCATGGGTGGCAGATCACATTGTAATACGTTGCTTAAGACACTTCACAATTTTGCACTGTGATATGTCAGCATATGGTAGAAAGCTGCATTTCATCACATGAATTGTTGTAATGTTTCCTAAAACATAGCATGAAAAAAAGCTTTGTGACAGCTCACTTACCCATTAAGTGCTAGTATCAGATTTGTAATCAAACACAAAGACAAGAGCAGACAGTAGCATGGTTCATCAAGTAGTATAATTATTTCTGAATACCAGGCACACCTCTGGAATCAGTGAAGTATTTCCCTTTTTTTTTCCTTGACTTTCAATTTTGGCTATGGGTATCAAAAGTGACAGCTGATGGAACAAATATTTCTGTTTATGTTGTTTATAGTATTAGTATAATTAGTGGCATCAGTCATAATAAACAGGCACAGCATGCAGCATGACACTCCTGCCATTAAGCAACACTAATGCAGAAGTAAAAAGTGCCATGATAACACTATATCCACAGCTGGCAGAAAGCAGTTTCTTAAATCTGTGTATGTATGCAAGATTCTGTAACAGACTGCTTTACTATATGTAAGTGTCAAACATTCTGAACAACTCCCCTATAATTCAATTATATTTTATGACAGTTGCTTTTCCTGACAACCATGTTATTTATACTTATTAACATCTATGTATATATACATGTACCAAAAATGTATGTTAGAGATATATATACATAGAGAGAGAGAGAGAGAGAGAGAGATGTCTGTAATATAGCATACTATACTATAAATAACATCTGCCTTTTTGGGTTGTTTTGGTAATGATTTGTAGTTGTCAGTGCTGGATGAAGACTAGATTTTTCTGTTCTTCCTCAGGTCTTTGAGTAATTATCCCAGACGTGATCCAGTTTAAGTCAATCCAATTACCTGGGAGACAAAGCAGCTAAAAACATCTATACGTATAGCAACACAATGCAGCCACACAGGAGTATTGGATTAATACTATTTTTTAGGCCTGAGTAGACACAATACAAGAAGGTCAAAAGAAGAAAAAAAAAAAAAAAAAAAAAAAAAAAAAAAAAGAAAAATCCAAAAATAGTACTCTCCTCATTTTATAAACCTATGCCTGCACTCACAAACTATATAGCTGTCAAAAAGAGGATTTCACTTCAGGTTTTCTGAACCTTGCATGCAAGCATACCCTTTCTTGTAATGGGCAAGAAAACTGCATGTCTTTATGCAACTAGTTTACATGCAATGTGAGATGACACTAACTAAATGTCACACAAGTTGATAATTCCTTACTGATCTATGTTAAATATCTTGATGAAGAGTTATAAGCAGGCAGATATACAGAAAACCAAAGTATCATTAATAGCTACATTTTTGAGGTTTTTTTCTGCTCAGGCTTAGGTCAAGATTTGTCTAAATTTTGGAATTCTTCTCAGAAAAGAAATTACAGACTCTAAATTGTCTGGTAGAGGAAGTTGTGATGTTGTAGGCATTTTCATTGTTGCTTCTGAATTGTATCTGTTCTTCTGTAGGCCACTGAAATGTTAAGCTAGTGCTTTCTGTCAGCTCTAAAACCATTTAGAAAGAAACTGTTTTACAAATAATATTCTGTCACCTAACAGCATTTAAAATTATTCTAAGATGAATTCATACATGATTAAACTATGGAAAATTAGCCTTCCCTGCCAAAGCTTTGCAGTGTTTAGCTCTGCTACCTTTTGACATGAAGTGTGAAAATACAGAACATGAAATGCTTAGTTAAAAATGGATGTTGTCAGTGTATAGGTTATTGACAACATCAATGACTGCTGGTTAATGACTGCTCATGCACCTGTTGCTCTTTTTGGCAGCTATCAGCAAAATACTAAAATAACTTTGAATGAAAATATGCATTGTGTGTTCTTTGACAAAACGTTACCAGCCATAAAGTATCAAGCAATTAAATAAATCTAATCTGCAAGGAAATTTAGATTTTGATTGGACTAGAGACTAGGAGGTTTGGCGATTTTAAGTTTTAGGAAAAAATATGTAGCTGCTTTCCCTTTTGTCCATGCATTCTTATCGCTTCAGTCCTGGGAAAAAAAAAAAAAAAAAAAAAAAAAGAGATGCAGTATGTCAGTTTACTCAAAAGGATCAGTGAGCCAGAAAAAGAAGTCAAAAACTATCATACCATACCTCAAATTTTTTTCCATTTGGATCCTAGAAGCTCGTCAGCTGCAAATGACTGTATAAAAGGTGGGAAGTTAAACACTCTGGTAAGTCTCTCTAGAGGTAGAAGTAACTTCACCTTTGGGCTCAGGACAAGAAATAATGAAACATGCCACTACAGAATTAAAAGTCAATCTATGCCAATTTGATTTTTCTCCAGAATTATTTGTTTCTTATTCAGTGTCTATAAATTGAGAATAAGAAACAAAGCAATTCACAGGTATGGCATTGTCCGTATTTTAATGAAAATTTAAAGCTTTTCACAGTATGCTGTAGAGTAACACATATATCATTAAAGCATGATTTTCCTAAGGCAAATGATGTGCTATAAAGCATGCCACAAGAAAAAGTTACGTCTTTGTGTAAATATTTGAAGATATTCTTCTGCTGGTATCACACAATCTTCAGGCAAGATCCTATCCACGTCACAGAGTAATCAACATGAGGTAAAAAAAACAGCATGTGTGAATTGTAGAGCTCCAAAATGGTCTACCATATGATGTAGTGTCAACAATTCAATAAAAGAGAAGGGAAAGTGGCAAACGAACTTATTTCCTGACAAAGAAGGACACCCCTAAGTCCAGGTTATTGTTTGGGATTTTTGTAGTATAAGCTACCATTTATTTAAAAAAAAAATTAAACTGTGCCTATGAAGATGTTTTAGATTATGGTGTTTCTTATTTTGCTACAGAATGGACTTCCAGGGAAGCAATAAAATTTAAGGATGAAACTGCATGCTAGGATCCTAGATATTATCTATAGGATGAGTGTCATTGATTCACTGCAGTCATAGGATTGCAATATTGGTAGGTAAAGTGGTTTTCAGTCACTTTACTTCCAGTGATGGAAAGAAGGCCTGCTTACTTACCCATTGTTCCAATAAGACAGTAAAATATAGGAATTCAAAAATTCCATTGGGAAAACAAAAAACACCTCTATCATGCATATAAAATATGGAATTTACTAGTAAAGAACATTTCTCATTTTTCCTAGCACATATCCATCATCAGATATTAAAGAACCAGTCCTGGTAATTATAGCTGGTTTTTTTTGTTTGTTTGTTTTTGTTTTGGTTTGGTTTGGTTTGGTTTGGTGTTTTTTTTTTTTTTCCCCTTTGGTTTTTTTATTCAAACACCAAAAGAAGATGCTTCTTTTTTTCCTAAACTCCTCACACAATTGCACATAAACTGTTTCCTTCTCAATTTCATACTCAGGTTCTATGAAGTGTGGTAAACACCTGCAGCATTTTCCCCTTAGTCTTGAATAATAAGGAGGAGAATTAGACCTAGTGTTCCTAAGAAATATCTGTGAATATCTTTGTGTTGCCATTTAGGTTAATCAGATCACTGCCCCTAATTTCTATGCCAGGAAATTTGTGTTTATGATTAGAAATTCAAGTACTGTACCAAAGACAAAAGTTAAAAATTACAGAGCATAATGAAAAAAAGGGCTATATTTCAGATTCCATTTGTTTGGATAAAATGCTTATAGGAAAATTAAAAATAAATATTAACATAGAAATCTCAAAATCCCAAGTTAAACAAACAAAACCAGAATGTTTGGACAGAATGTTCTTTATTTGGGGACAGAATTTTTTGATCCAGGTATGATTTCTTATGTGAGAGTCCAGCATAAGGGTGTTTCAAAAGGCATCTTCCATCATTCTACATTGGTGTACAAGGACATTTGAAATGTCTTCAGATAGCTGAGATGCTGAAAACAGATTATGTTAGAACAGCACTCTGTTCTGACTTTCAGAGACATGAAGAACTGTGTGCTCCTTTAAGCCATATGAATAACGGTAAGTTCCATTTTCAAAAGGGTCTTTAAGTCCGTTGTACTCTAAATCTTCTTGAAGTTTCTAACATACCTTTTTTTTTGCAAATTCATTGTGGTATCTAAACCATGAAACTTGCACTTTCTTCTTTTTCTCAATATATGCTGTGTGTAGTCATTAAAGATGTTGTAATGCAAACTGTTTAATACATCTTTAAATACTAACTTTAAATACTTCTAGCACAAAATAGACAACAATCTAACCTCTTGAGAAGAAAATATAACTTAATAAAGAACTGTTAATAATTCTTTAGTGTTTCAATAAGGCCATTTCCAGGTGATCAGAAATATGTTGCTTTGGAAGACTCATATGGAATCAAAATGTTACAAAAGTGTCCATAGTCAACACTGCAACAGCTGAGGAAAGTAAGGAAGAACACGTCACAGAGACCCGGCTTGATGTGAGTAAGGCTAAACTGAGCAAAGGGTTGTCTAACAGTAACACATCTTGGAAGGAGAGGTGTCTGAGCAACATCTTAAATTGTTAAATCAAGGTAGTCTTTTGATTTAAAGAGTATTCTGACATGAAGAGTATTCTTCTTCAAGTGAGAGCAAAAGGGGATGAACTTTTTTGTGACTTCTCACTGTCTTTTAGTATCTGAGTGTTTAGAAATTATGACTGTATTTCCTTAAACTGCCCTGGAAACAAAAAGTAGTGTGTGGGTAAAGAGTAGTTGCATAGCTGCAATATGAGGACTGCACTACAACACAGCAGGCAATTCTCTTCCTTCTTCCACCTGGTTTGCACAAGAAGGTAAATACTCTCACTTAAAGTTCATCGCCAGAACAGTATGAATCATCAAGAGAATCTGTGAATGGACTAAATAAAAACTCAAGTTATTTTACTTTTTCCTATTCGATAGCCTAAAGACGAACAAAAGTCTGTTTAATCTTTCTTTTAGCAATAAGCATACTTAGTGGAAACTGTACTACTTTAGGCTTGACATATTCTGACAGAGGGAATTATAAGACAATGGAAGCAAATGCATAAAGCTTATGCATAAATGCATAAGCAAAATTACTGAGCTACCTCACATTAGATAATTCAGATATCAAATAAATAACATTTATATTCAAAGTAATAAGGTTAAGACCCTCCATAAGTTCTGAATCAACCTCATTCTTGATAAAACTAAACTAAAGTCACAGTGTTAGCTCTCCCAGTGCAATAAAAGACTCATCCTGACATTTCTGGCTTGACCCATGACTCACTAGCATAGGTTTGAATGGCAGTTCCATATTCTCATAATTGGAAGTGATGGTTATTCCTATAAAGGCTATATTTTATTTCCTATAAAGGAAAAAAAATTGCAGACCAGGCTTAAGAGTAACATTCTAGAGTGTGGCTTCCAAAATCCTGATTGACTTGCTCTCCACAGCAAGCATGTAATAACCCTACTAAGTAACATAAAGACATAGACTATAATTTTAAAAATAATAACACCAATATTGGGAAACTTCAGTCGACAAAATGATAGCACTTTCTGTATAATTCCTGTAATTTCAAGCTACATATTTCTAATGCTTTTATCAAATTCTATTCTTCTTTTGTTTTTACCTGACACACCTGGACTTGTAGGAAAATATTTAAAAAATAAAATAAAAAAGAAAGAAGTTTACAAGTACTCAAAAACTTGCCCTATCTATGCAAAAGACACTCTTGTAGAAAAACATCATTGTGAATTTCATAAACTTCTACTTCTGTTAAACTTTGTTGACATTTTACCAGAGCTCAGACCTTTGGAATTCAGGAAATGGCTGCAAAAAAACTCCACAGAAATAATAAAAATAAACTGCTGGCAATATGTTGGTCCATTTTTTTAAAATGTGTGATGTTTTCTATTACAAATTGCACTAAACTCAGAGGAGCTGTTGATATAACAAAATGCAGTCAGCTATGCAGACAACAACTTACACTTTGGAACTACATACCCTGAGATTTTGACAATATTTCTGTAACACAGTGACCAGCATGTTGGGAGCTGCACCATGTGTTCATTTTTTTATTTCAGATATCTATCATTTGAAAATTACCTGAACTGTGAGCATCTTCCTTAACAATGACTGCATCATAATTTCTGAGTCAGGGACTTCAAGCAACTTTTGTCTCTTCAGATCTTTATGACTTCCAAAAGTTCTCCTGAAGGAAGAATAGGTATCTTGATAAAAATGAGTCTTTTTTCTGGTCCAAATTCCATTCTAATATATATAAATTAGAGACTCATGTTTGTATAGTGAAAATTTAAACAGAACTTCTAATCTCCTTATTGTATAGATCATATTTTTTCAGGAATGGCTAATTTATTTAACTACCTAAAACACAGATATGGATAGGTATAGTTTAAATCCCACCCAGCCATTTTCTATTTTTAGCCAGGACTCCCACTGATACCTGAATACCAAGGATATTTTTAACCATCTGATTTTTTGAACATCTGCTTTTCCAAGATAAAAATCAAAAGAAACCAAAGCAAAATATATATTTTGAAATGTGTTAATTTCTGGAAAATTACAGGATTCAAATTACAGGATTTATAGTGTGATTCTGTCCTAAAAGTGGTGGGATCAAAAAACTGCAATATGCACAGAAACACTCTAAAACTATTACGCCTAGAAGAGGCCAGAGAA
Source organism: Vidua chalybeata (assembly GCF_026979565.1). Lineage (NCBI taxonomy): Eukaryota > Metazoa > Chordata > Aves > Passeriformes > Viduidae > Vidua > Vidua chalybeata. Next base: position 20,077,847 of record NC_071570.1, on the reverse strand, counting down.
TCAGAATGTTTATATGAATACAATTTATTTAAATATCCCTGCCATAAATATCTGTTCTGCACCAAAAATGCTAAGAATTAATGAAGACAGAATAAAAATGCTCAGAAACAGAGGGAAAAAAAACTGTTACAGCTCTGAGCTATTCCTTGTAACTGAATCTGCAGTTTGGTATTAGGCACAATACTGTAAAACAACATTAGCAGCTGTTGGAAAACAGGGGCTAGGGCAATAAACACCATTTATAAGTATTATGTGCTCGATAAAATTTCCCAGTATAGAATAGAATTTCAGTCCTCTTGGGCCTATTTCATGCAATTTGAGTTGATTACATAGTCTTTATGGGTCTCATAGAGGCTATCAAAGAAATGTTTGAAACCCAGATTTTTGTATCAAACAGCAAAGGCAGGTTTATAGTATTTTCATTATAGCATATTTTACTTTTTAATCAAGTACTTTTTCAGGTTTATCTAACAGTTATAAGAAAAACTAAAGCATGTTTTTATAGTGATAATTTTAATAGAATGGATACTTTATTTATCATAGAAAAATATTCCCCTAAAAGAAACTAGGTTTTTCTGAACAAATACATAGATGAATACTTTTCAAATAATATGTATTTCAGTTTTCAAAGCAAAGAGATAGTGAATATGTTTTAAAGTAGGTGCTTTCAAACCATCGTGCTTAAACTTTTCTTAAATCAAGCATGCGAACCATTACATTCAACCACTTACAAATACATTTATAAGGCATTTCTACTGCCTATGTATTTGAAAAGCTATCACAGTAATGTACAATGATATTACAGTTTCCAGGTAAATGCATTAGTGAGAAAAAGATAACCATTCTGGAAGAAAAGAATGCTTCTATCTGTGCATCTGGACTACTATTAACATTGGAGTGAGTATATTTTCAGTTTAATTTTTACTGATTTTAAATTGAGCTTTGTTAGTGACTCTCAACAATTTTAGAATCTCAGGATGACTTGACAGGTGTTTCAGGTCAAGTCTCTCTTGTAAGTTAAGCTTCCAGTTGACAAACATAATGACTTTTGAGACTATCTACATGGTTGAACAGTTTGCAGGTTTGCCATCCACCCTTATGTAGTCAGGTTTAAGTTGGGAGATCATCTGGATATTGTAAAGGAAGGCTTTTTGCATTCAGAAAATAATTCTGGATGCTAAAGGAGAGAAATATTCTCTTGGCCTTAATGTTTCTAAACATAATACTTAGTAACAAATTCAGCAGACCTGTGCTTTAGGCAAATACTTTAATAGTCCTTTTGAACTCCTTTACAGTCTTAAAAGTGAAGTATATTAAACCTAATGGAATATATAAATACTTATGGTTATTGTAGTTGCATGATATTAATAATTTATAGCTTAAGATACAAATCATGAATGAAACTGTAAATTATTTTTTAACAGTAGCCTACTAATGAGAGGCTAACAACAATGTTCAAAAACATGACAGAGTGTCTCTAATATGCAAAAATATAGAAATCACACTCCTAGCTATTTCTGCTTCAGAGATTAAAATTTTGTTTCATTGCAATGTAAGCAGCAAATTGAGATGCTCTTTCTTAATTCTCAACACCTACATTTTTCCTATTGATGACTGACAGAAGATAAAACCAAGCTTCAGTTTAGAGAACTGCAGATTACTTTTTGTCTCCTGTCCAGTCCTAATACAGTCAAAATTTATATTGATGCAGACTTCATTTTTTCCAGTAATTATGACCTGAGTTAACATTTTTCAAGAGTGTCTGCCAAAATCTGTTGATTTGATGCTGATTTGTGTAAAATATGGAATTTACAAACTATTGAGAAATCATTTGATGCCATGCCCTGCAATTAAGAAGAAGTAAAGCAATAATAAAATCCAATTAACTGTATGCCTACATTTAAAATTTTCATGCTATAGTCAGAAAAAAGAATATAAAGTCAAGGGCAATAGTGTAACAGGGCTGAGCTTAGGAACACTTAGGGGAATAAGAACGCTTAAGCATAAGACAGCCCTCTTTCTCTATCTCCATAAAATTTCTTATCTTCCTTAGCCATTTTAATTAAGATGTTAATAAATTTGCTCATAGATTTAATACTCAGTGACAATTACGGGTCATAAATGGAAATAAAATCCAATGCAATGGATTTGTAACTTGTAAAAAAACCCCCAACTTTGTTGCCTAGTCAACCAGACTAGATTTTTTTTTTTAGTGTTCTTTTTTTTTCCTCCCTGAAGGGAAAGATTGCTGTTTAGAAAAAGATTTAAACTTTGGCCCCCACATATTAAGTGGAATTAATGATCTATTTGCTTAGACACCATATATTACTTCTAGTTTATCCATCCACTGGGTAAACGATAGGCACTACTTGGTCACAATGATAGATTTGAATGCAGGCTGGGACATCAATCAGTGTTGGCAACTGATTAGTTGTTTGTGTCTTTGACAAGCTCTTCCATCTCACTGAATGAAAGCTTGCTGATTGCTCTCACTTCTCTACACATTCATTGCCCTCCACTGCCACTATATTATATGGTTAATGCTGATGGTGGAAATACTCCTTGACAGCTAACACTGAATATCTTCCATTCCCTTATCATTACGTATACGCTATTCTGCGTCCCTTTGAGGACTAGAATTTCTGAGTGAGGTCATCCATGCCATTAGATATACAGAGGGCTGGCACAGTAAGGCTGGGACCTGCTGATGAGAGAGATTTTGTGTATGAGAAAAGAAAAAAAAAAAAGAGGTTGCATAGTAGCATTATATGTGTCTGACTGTTCACAATTTAAGATCTGGTTATTGAATACAAGCAAATTATGAGTAAGAAGGGAAAAGTCTCAAGAATGGAAACAGCTGGAAGGTTTTGCAGCAGGGTTGCTGCATGGGAGTTAAAGACACAATGGGAAATTCAGTCTCCTTCTGTGGCCAACGGCAAAAAGCTGGAATCTTGCCTGAGACTTTCAAAGCTGTTCAGGAGACCTAGTTGATCCCTAACAACTAACAGTATTTTAAAAGTTTCAATCTTTGACAGTAATATAATAGATTAGATTTATAAGATAACTTCAGCATCACTGCATTATCATCATATTTGCTTTTCTGCAACAGATGGAGAGAATACATTAGCTGAAGTATTTGAGGAAGTACAGAAGATATGAATGTTGACTTTCATGACATCCAACATTGTCTGGCATATGTTTGACATGTGTGATTAAGCATCAGGAGGACTGGAACAGCAATAAAGAAGATCAGTGATGCTTTAATCAGATCTAAAGTGCATACTGAGGACAGGACAACAGCACCATGCTTTGAAGAGACTTTTGGTGCTTCTAATAAGAGATACAAAGTGAATATTTACACCTGCCTTAGACAATAACAAATTTTTGATGGAAGATAAGTGAGGATTTTTAGTTGTGGTCGGGGGGTTTTATTTTGTTGTTTTGTTTTGGTGTTTGCTTTATTACTATTATTATTATTATTATTATTATTATTATTATTATATTTTCCTGTTGCATCCCAGGTTTAGGTTCAGATTAGGGGTTCTGATATGTGTTAGTTAGCCAGTTCTGTGTACCCCTGTGCACCCCTCGCGTTTCCCCCCCCGCGGTGGTCCACTCCAGGTCACTCACCATTGGAGCTCCCTCTGCCAGTCCTGTAACCACACCCCTGTCCACTCCAGAGAGTTCAGTGCGGCGTGGGTTTTTTGCTCTCCCCGGCTGCACGCAGCTCTTGGGAGCCCGGCTGTGGCGTAGCTTCCACGTGCTGCCGGGGTTTGCTGCCGCGGGTTCCAGGACATGGCTTCGTGTCTCGGGTGCGTGGGCTGGCCAGTCTCTGTTACCGTGTGCTAGGGACCCGGCAAAGAGGCAAGGAATTTGTCCATTTACTCCGTGCTTGGCAGGAACGGTTTATTGGTCACGTGGCGCGGATCGATGGAAAGACGCGACCGCTCCAGGCACTCGCATGGGAGCAAATGGCGTCTGACTGCCGGCAGGATAGGGCTTTATGGGCTTTATAGAGGGGCGGGGCGAGAGGATCCACGGCCTGCCGGCCAATAGGGGCGACTGCCGTGGCGGTGATGTCAGCAACAGCGACCAACCAGAGAACCCCGCAGGGGCGGGCACCGAGCCAGAGCGGGCTGAGCGGGACCGTGTGGCTCGGGGCGGCCAGCACGGGGTTTCCCGGGGCCGGACGGCAGGGTGGTTACAGGAGCGGCAGAGGGGGAAGATCCGGCAGCGGGCAGCATGGGGGCAGAAACCGCGGGGGGGAACAACGCGGGGGAAACGCGGGATTACAGCACTTGACTTATTTTAACATAAATTAAAAACCCTAATCTAAACCCAAACTCCGGGATGCAACATCTCCCCGCTTAATAAAATATAAAAAGAAAGCAGTGGTGTTGATTCAGTCTCTCAAGCGGTGGCCTCTTCTCCCAGCTTCTTCTGCTGCTGCAGCTGTGGTGACTGACTGCTACGCAGGTGGAGAGGGCCTGAAGATGGTGCTGGGGTTGGTTCTTTTCCGGGTGTTTAGGGATAGGGAAACTGGGAGGCAACTTTATTACAAACATGGGGATTTGGGACACACACAGACTGGGGCTTTGGGGAAAAACATTTTTTAAGGAGATTGTAGGGTCCTTTTTCTTTTGCGTCGCCTGCGGTTTGATGCAACCCCCCGATTGGTGGGGTCATCTGCCACGCTCAAAGGCACCCTGATGTTCTGAACTACCACCTGCACAGTTACTTGATAACTCACAGCTCCCCTTAAGGTGCTGTGGCCTGCCTTACTTTTATCTTCACGCGAGGCAGGTGCGCGTTGTTTCTTCAGTTTTTTGGGAGAATGGGATCTCCCTCCCCCCCTCTCCCCCCTCCCACTGTCCCTGGGGGTGCCCTGCCCAGAAACGGACATTGAACCACAAAATGTCCTCTCTGATTGCAGTGGAAGCACTGGCGTCTTGCTGGAGGCTGCTTCAGACCAGCGTTCTTTGGAGGCACGGCATCCAAGGCAGCAGAGTTCATGGATGCCGCTTCCAGGACAAACTTGTCCTGAACCTCCAATCCCTCTACATGCCTCTCATCTGTTGGCTCGACCCATTCCACGGAACCTGGAAAATGCTCAGAAACCCACATCCCCCTGCTTCCCTCCCTCCCGGGTCTCCGGGAACCATGGGAATGTGGAGGCAGGGGCTCCGATTCCCCCCCCTCTCCTTTTCCCTCCCGCCCAGACGTCTGGGGCCCATGGGAACTTGGAGGTAGGGGTTCCCGTCCCCCCCCTCTCCTCTTCCCTCCCGCCCGGCTCTCTGGGTCCCATGGGAAGATGGGGGTAGGGGTTCCCGCTCCTCCCTCCCCCCTCTTCCCTCCCGCCCGGATCTCCAGGACCCATGGGAAGATGGGGACAGGGTACGGGCAACAGGACGGGGGCTGCCTCCCTCAGGCAGCGGGGTGGAGATGGCAGAGCTCTCCCCGGTGGGGGAGGGCGGAGTCGATGACTCAGCAGGGACGACATGCAAAGGACTGGAGGGAACACCCACACGAGGGGGAACAATGGGTGAGGGAGTAACCTGAACTCCTGAGGGGGCGGCGCCCATGCCCACAGGGAGGCAGGTTGGCGTTGGGTCAAAGGCGGGGACATCGGGAACAAAGAATGGAAAGGGGTTGTGGGAAGAAGAGACCCTGCCATGTGGCCGCCCTCCATCTTGGGAAGACAAAGGGATCGACCATGTGGCCTCGGCCTCCTCAGAGGAACAAAGAAAGGGGTTTAAAGAAACAGAACTGCGCGGGGTAGCGCTGAAACTGGGATTTTCAACTGGGAAAAGGGATTGGAAAAGGGGTTTGGGGTCGTGGCCTCAGCGAATCGACCGATCTCACTAAGGCAGGGACGCCGGGGTGGCTTGAGGGAGCCAGGCGCACGGTCCACATTTGTGGAGCTGCCCTGCGTCTCAGATCGGTGGGGTGCTCCCCCTCGCCCAACCGGGTTAGGGGAAGAAGGGGTAGGAGAAGGGGATGGGGAAACAGATTCAGAGGGAGTAACAGATTTTCCGGATGGTTCTTTCCTTTCCCCAACCGAGTTTCGCGCGGGGTCTGATTTTACTACATCTGTGATCAACAAATGGAATTTAGGGAAGCAGTCATCTATGGAGGGATCCCTACCGATCCCCTCTGCTAGCCTTTTTCCCACTTGCTCCCAAAATTCTGTTTTGCGCGCGTCCTCGGTAGACAGACGGGGGAAAGCAAGGAACAACCACCGGACAAATTTCTTCACTAAATTTTTGGGTAGGGGCCCTTCACCAAAAAGATTTCTTTAACTTGGGAATAAAATTCCTTTTGTTGGGCAGATAGCACGGTCCCCATGCTTCTTCCACCCAAACCACCTCACCCCTGGGGCAGTAAAAAAGAGAAAAAAAGCAAAAAAACGCAGGCGACTCCAGCGGCTGCCGTTCGTGCTGCGCGCCGCACGTCCCAACCTCGGGAACACGGCCAGCCCTCCCCGTATTAGCTGGACACGTTTCCATGACTAATACTTACCAGACTGAAGTCTCTGCAAAGCAAAGCTGCCACCAGGGTCCGGGAGTCCCGGGAAGTGTCCTTTCTTCTGCCCTCCTGGCTGCGAAAGTTTGCACTTCCTGTCCCACGCGGGACACACTGTCTGGTCCCCCGTGGGCGACGGAGACTTCACTGAAGTACTTTGGAGAGTCCCTGCTCTCGGTTTCCGTCCGGCACGGAGCTGTGGTCCGGCGCGGACCGCTGCCCGCTCTGGCTTGGCGGCGGCGCTCCCCCCTTGGCGGCGGTGCGGCCCCTGGCCGGCGGCGGCGGCTCCTGGCGCTGTTCCTGAAGCTCCGCGGTGAACCTCCGTCCACGCAATCAGCTCAGCGCTGGCCTCGGCACCACGTTCGGGCGCCAATTGCGGCGTGGGTTTTTTGCTCTCCCCGGCTGCACGCAGCTCTTGGGAGCCCGGCTGTGGCGTAGCTTCCACGTGCTGCCGGGGTTTGCTGCCGCGGGTTCCCGGAGACGGCTCCGTGTCTCGGGCGCGTGGGCTGGCCAGTCTCTGTTACCGTGCGCTAGGGACCCGGCAAAGAGGCAAGGAATTTGTCCATTTACTCCGTGCTTGGCAGGAACGGTTTATTGGTCACGTGGCGCGGATCGATGGAAAGACGCGACCGCTCCAGGCACTCGCATGGGAGCAAATGGCGTCTGACTGCCGGCGGGATAGGGCTTTATGGGCTTTATAGAGGGGCGGGGTGAGAGGATCCACGGCCTGCCGGCCAATAGGGGCGACTGCCGTGGCAGTGATGTCAGCAACAGCGACCAACCAGAGAACCCCGCAGGGGCGGGCACCGAGCCAGAGCGGGCTGAGCGGGACCGTGTGGCTTGGGGTGGCCGGCACGGGGTTTCCCGGGGCCGGACGGCAGGGTGGTTACAGGAGCGGCAGAGGGGGAAGATCCGGCAGCGGGCAGCATGGGGGCAGAAACCGCGGGGGGGAACAACGCGGGGGAAACGCGGGATTACAGCACTTGACTTATTTTAACATAAATTAAAAACCCTAATCTAAACCCAAACTCCGGGATGCAACAGTTCAGTGTCTGTTTCCCCATTCCCACAACCCAATTTGCCATTGGTCGCCATGGTCCACGTCACTGCCACGGCGCCTGTCCCCATTGAGTGGGAGGGCTTCTGCCCTCCTTGTCCCGCTCCCTATAGTATCCCGCACCTCCCTGGTCCCATTGCCATTTTCATCCACGTGGGTGCAGGGGAGCAAGCTGCGGCTTCTCCGTTGTGGCTCCCCGCAACAAATAAAATTTACCCAGCCTAACACATGGATGGAGTGGACAACTCCTTCCCTCTTTGCCTTGACCCTCGCATGGGCGACAAAACCTGGCAAGCCCCGACCAGCACGCCGCGGAAGCGGCACCCAGGAGGAAGTGGCAGCCGCCAGTTCCGGAGAAAAGCAGCGCCCTTGCTGGGCTCCGGAGCCACCCAGGACCAGGGGAAAAACAACACAACGACGCATTTTCCTAAGATAATCTTCCAAAATATGAATCAGGTACAAAAAATTGAATACTCTTTTACGTATGTGTCATGATTTGACACTGGCGCAATGTCGGCGCCCCCCATGAAAATACACCTTCCCAAATAAATGCTGTGAGATGCCATCAGGAACAGAGCAGAACAGGCCCAACTTTAATAACAAAGAGAAAAAACTTTAATAAACTACTACTACTATAAAAGACATACACACTAAATCCAGGATGAAAACCCTCCAAAACACTCCTCCTCCTCCCACCCAATTTCCAACAAACCACAGTGATTGAGACACCCCCTGGGATTCCTGATCAAGTTGCCACCCTTCAGATAATCAATACTCAGTCCATCAAGGGAGAGAGGAGTCTCTCTTGCACCATAGACCCCCTCTCCCCCAGGAAACACAATTGCCACCTCTTGCGTTTCCATGTCACACATGGCACCGCCTGGAGAAAATCTGCCAGTGTGACACTCTCCTTTCCATGTCACAGTGCTCTCACCACTGTGCATGGACAGACTGTTCATAAGGCTCCTTTGAAGATGCTTTGCCAAGGACCAAAAGAAACAACAGTTCAGCTTCTCATTTTGGGACCACAGTCCCCCCATTTTCTTCCTCCCCTAGGGCCAAGGGTCTCAAGAACAGAGATCATCTTCTTCCTGAAGAGAGAGGGCATCACCACACCCGCCTAAGCTCTTCTCTGTTCACTCCACTCCTGTGCTGGTAGTCACTGAAGCAGGTCTCTTGGCTCACCATTGCATTCCCCTAAAAATGCAGTCTTTGTTGCAGAAGAATTTGGTTCAATCTATGGCTAACAAGAAAAGTCCAGCCAAAAGCCACTCCATCATCTCCACCCACCAAAAAAAAATTCCTCTTTCTAACATCTCAGATCCCAGAGTGTCTCTCTTCTACTTCAAATTGAGGAGGAGTAATATTTTACAAAGCCTTCATTTCCCAGGAAAAGGTTAAAAGTCTCAGACTCCCCAGATGGCTGAAATCTCTGCCCAGAACTCCAACTCCCACGGCTCGGCACCCTCCCCTCACCTTCTCCTTCTCCTCTGCTAGCAAATTCCAGGTGCCATCAGGCTCTCTGTCTGTTTCCTTCTGGTGGGGGGGGAACAAAAGCATCTCAATTTCTCTCCGCCTTTCCGTCCGCAGGGGATCTGCCTGGTTCCAGTCCTTCAGCCCCTGGCCTACCTGTCCCAGGCCACATGGCTTCCCCATGTGTCTGCACTCACCGACGACCGGAACCAAAGAGACAGGTCCCCTGGGAGTTCTTGTTTTTAACCCCCTATGTTCTCAGAGGTGTGTCCATGCCTTCAGTGGTCAGTCCAAATGCCAATATCCAACCCCGACCACTGATTGGTTTGACTACCAGCTTCCTGAGAAGATTCAATTCCATGTCAAACCATGACACTGTGAAAACTTAAATGATAATGATGGGTATATAATGGAAAAGAAATACAGGTGTTTTTGTACCTGGTAGGGTATCTATGTAAAGCCAATTGTAAAAAAAAAGAAATAACGTTTACAGTATCTCTGAGCTGCACATGTCAATTCTCTGGAGGCAAATAATATTTCATTTATCAAAGGGGAAAACTGAAGGGGGAAATGAAGAGAGGATCACTCCACACACTCCAAACATTCATGCAAACAAATGCATGAAATGTCAGTATTACTAAATTTCAGTATTACTAATTTAATGAAAGATTACTATCAGATCTGTATGCTTGATTTCACCGGGGAATAGATACACATGGAATACATAGCTGTGATTAATGGTCTTTCTTATTCTAGACACATGTTGAAAACCAAGCCTAAGCCTCTGGTCACTTTTGCAGTGAGTGACCCCACCTCCTGCTTTGACTTTCCTTGCTTATAGTCTGGTTGCCCTACTAGGTATGATAGAAAGATGGTCTCTGCAAAGGGAAAACTATTTGCTGATGATTTCTGATTTGCCATGGTTCTTTCTGATATACTAGATCATTGAAAGCTATATAGTCCTTCAGAGTAGATTTTCTAGTTAGCAGATGGATTCATACAGACATTCAGTGTGATGGGATGGTTGGACAGAGTAATTTTCTCTGGTTCATGCAAGCTCGACAGAGGGTCAAGAAAATAAACAGTATGATGCAAGAGCTTTGGAATATCAGACACCATTTGGTAGAGAAACAAAACAATAGAGACTGACAAGATCAGTACTGCAGCCAAGTGAGTTATGGTTCAAAAAAACATCAGCTCTTGTCCTCTATCTATTAAATGAAGACTGATAACAGCCCATGCCATTCATACTTGTTGTGCTTTATTACTCAGCTGCAGTCAAGGAATTCAAACATTGTGCATTACTCTTAGTTTGTAGATTTATCTTTAAAGAACTCATCGCAATTTTTTTATACCAGACATTATTTTTCACATTGTATATTTCAGATATCCATCAATACTTCTAGTTATGGGGAAAGGCCATTAAATCCTTTGCATCCCTCAGCTTGAATCGCAACATGGACCTCTAGTTGCTACTGGTCGTATGTGTTTTGCACACTTCTTGTGGACACTTGAATCCAGTCAAGCTCAGATTTCAGGTTTTCAATTATTCTAAGACTTCAAAGTCACACTAAATATTACTTCCTATATTGCACAACATTGCACTGCACTGTACCATCTTGAGCATGGATGTCTAAGACTTACTATTCCAAATGTGGTGCAAAAGGGACATGATGTTACAAACAGGAAAGGCTCAGCACACACCCCAAGGAATCTGTAATCTAAATTACAGGGTTGTCACAGTATACATAGAGTCATAGAACCAAAGAAATGTTGAGATTGGAAAACCTCTACGGTCACAGAATCCAAACATTAACTTAACACTGCTATGTTCATCACAAAACCATTCTGAACACTTTCAGGGATGGTAATTATACCACTTCCTTGAGTAGCGTCTTTCAATGTCTAATCACCTTTTCAGTAAATAAATTTTTCCTAGTATATACCCCATATATTCGGTTTCCTCTCTCCTATCATTTGCTACATGGGAGAGGAGACCAGCCCTCACCTCACTACAGCCTCCTTTCAGGTATTTGTAGACAGTGATAAGGTCACTCCTCAGCCTCCTTTTCTCCAGGCTAAACACCCCTGGCTCTCTCAGCTGTTCCTTACAGGACTTGTGCCCTTCTCTGGACACGCTCCAGCACCTCAATGTCTTTCTTGTAGTGAGGGGCCCAGAGCTGAACACAGGATTTGAGGTGTGGCCTCACCAGTGCTGAAATAGGACAATCGCTGCCCAGGTCCTACTGGCCACACTATTGCTGGTACAGGCCAGGATGCCACTGGCCCCCTTGGCCACCTGGGCACAGCTGGCTTACGTTCAGCTGCTGTCACCAGCACCCCCAGGTCCTTTTCCTGTGGGCAGCTCTGCAGCCACTCTGCCCCAGCCTGTGGCACTGCCAAGGCAGATTTGGCACTTGGCCTTGTTGTACCTCATCCCATTTGCCTCAGCCCATCAAAACAGTCCATCCAGATCCCTACAAAAATTTTCCTGCCCTCCAGGAACACTCCAATAAAAACTCCAATTTAACTCAGTGTCATCTCCAAATTAGTGCAGTCTCACATTTTTGTAAATAATTGCTATTGCAATTTTGCATTGTGAGTTAAAACCCTCAAAATTTAGTTTTTCAGAAAAAAAAAAACCTGAAGCAATAATAATTATGCAAAGGGTCAGACTATCTATATTTTTGCACAGTTCTTAAAAATGTCAAAGACACATTAATGTCTATCTAGAATGTGATTGTGTCTATGAAATAAAGTAATTACTGGAGCTATGTTGCAGCGCAATATGTTTAATGTTATTTATAGACTACTGTTTGCAGACTAATAATAACATTGCCTACACATACATATGAGTAAGGAAAACAGTACTACATCCTCTTTATTTCCAACTTTGTTTTAATTATCCTTTTTCTCTATTCTCTTTTATTTAATGGGAATTTATGACCTTGAATTTAGATTTCCTGTTGGATTAAGCTGTAACAATGTTAATGATACTTACTAGCTCTTTTAAAGCCTGCCTGAGATTTCAAAATTATTAGAATAAAGGACAGAAAACATTTATTCCCTTCAGCATCACCTCATGGGCCCACTATTTAATAGCGTGTATTTATTAACCTGATTTTATGGAGTGTTCAGTGTTGTCATATTACCAAGCTTCTTTGGTACCATACTTTACACAATTGACTTAAAACTCAACTGTTGTTATGGAATATTACAGACTATTAAGTACTGGAAAACTACATTTAGAATGGATCTTTTCCAAGAAGTGATCTACCTTTTTTTGCTTTTACACTCTGTGCAGAATGCTCAGAAAAATTCTTATTGTTATAAAAAACAAACAAAAATATACAGTTACTGCTGGAAAAGAAGAAGAATGCAAACATTTTAAAGATTTAACACAAAGGAACACGTAACTTTGGAGTGCAAATATACCTTTCATTAGCTAGTTATCAAAGCAGTGTTTTGTTTTTATCTTGGAGTCTAAAAAGAAGCATAGAGAAAATATTTTTCACTTATGTATAAAACAGAAATGTATGAGAATCATGTTGAGTCTGTATTTTCACCTTGTGTTTCTGTTTACTCTCAATCACTAAAAATAGAATGGAGGTAAAAAAATAAATATATGTATAAATATATCTTCTCTACAGCACAAAAACAACATCCACAGCTTAGGTCAAAAATGTCACAATGACAATTTTTTTTTAAAGAAGCAGTACACTGAAACTATATAGCATTTGACAAGGTTATGACAAATTACTTTCTCTTTGGGAAGACTGGTGAAGATGTGGATTTGGAAACTGAAACTTGTTATTAATAGTTTCTCTCTCTATGCTTTGACTGAAACTGATTTTCAACCCCTCACAGAGACACATCCTTTAAAATGCTTACTGCTGTTGTAGAGACACGAGCACTGAAAAGCAATGAACCAGATCTTCTTCCTGTAAAAGTCACTGGGAATCCTGTTACTGAGTTCACTTAAAGTAACTTTATTCATCATGAATAGTCATATATGACAATGAACACTGAAACTGGATTGCAACACAAGTTATTTGGGATACTTTTTTAAAGAGTTGCAGCAGCTGAAACTCCCTACATTCTAATTTACAACTGAAATTAATGTGTCAGATAGGGCATGCCAGAAAGCAGCATAGCCAGCAGTACTGTTACAAGTTTTATACAGTAGATTTGAGCTATTTTGTATCAATTACACATGCCTTCTTTAATGTTTCCATGAACAAAATAAACATATTATGAAAATGCATTCTAAAAGTTAACCAACTTTGCCATGAGCTACAAAAAAAGGCCAGTAGAAATTTACTTTCCCATAGTGTAATCAGTAAGTTATTGTACATAATACATGTAAAAATCCAATGAAAATTTGCCCCTGTGTGTTTATTCAGGACACCAGCTTTGCCATATCTCCTCCAGTCTCTAATGTAAATCAACCAGATGGGATTGCAGAAACTGTGTTTATTGGCTCTGATCTTCAGCTACATTCTCGAATATTTATTATAACGAAATGTCCTAATTTCAATTGAATTAACTCTCTAAGTACAGTTTATTTTGATACAGTATCTCATTCTAGCAGTACCTTGTGTCATTTTGCTCAATGGGAACAAACCACAGAGAACTACAATACTCACCTCCTCCTCCTTCAAATGCAGAGATACTTCATTTGCCATTGGTATGAGACATATTTTCAATCAAACACATTGCAGTACCCAAGCTTATATTTTTCTAAATCCTCCTGCTTGTCAGATATCCAGCTGTGCTGATATCAGAATTTTCAGAAGCTGTCCAAAAGAAAAAGATTATGTTTCAGAAACATCTTTAAATGCAAACTAACTGCACTGCATGAAGAAAAATCAAATAAGTGTCTATATTGCCCTTATCTGTCTCCTCTGTGCTGCATATATATTTCAAACTTTTATCCTGTATCATTAAACACATTAAAATTTCTGATATTATTAACAAAGGAAAAAGAGGTAAAAAAAAAAAATTAAAGGGCAAAGACACTACTTCAAAAATATTTTCAATGGAAATTATTTGTCTTATAATGACACCATAATTTAAATGTGATGATAAACACCTTTAAAATGGAAAATAATTATCAAGGAGGATGTGGGAGATCAAAAATTATTAGCAAAAAATACATTCTTAAGGGCACATACTTGTGGTTTAGAAAAGTTTAATGCATTTTTAGTGTTTTCATATCCTTAATTTATGGAAGGATGGATGGCAGATATCATTTGATGGGGGGATTTGTGGGATTGTAAGGGATGGCATGGTTACACATGTTTATGTGTATATTATAGTATGGTTAATAGTTTTATAAGCACCACAGCAATTATCATATAGAAGATCAGTATGAGAAAAATCAGGGAAAAGAAAAAACACTATAATAAAAACTGATTTTATTTGTCTAGCAGGGAAAAAAAGAGATAAATAGAAAAGCAAACCAGATCCAAGAAATCACAGAGGGTTGTGATATGCCTTTAAAAAATTAGCAAGACACAAAACAATGAGCACATACAATGAACAGTCCAGAAAAAGTCGTCCAAGGCACACAGACAAAATGATGGATTTTTTTTCTCCTGTACTAATAGCATGGAAAATATTTAGCAATGGTCATTCAGTGCTGAAAGGAGATCAAAAGCTAATAAAATGTCTGACAAATTTCACAAGGTGTCTTTCTTATTATTGTTGAAGACAATCTTTTCTCCCTGATCTGGGAGCATCAGCAGCATGGCTAGCTCTTACCACTGTTAGGGCCAGAGCCTGCTGTTACCTCAGCTCAGGGTAAGGTTTCTGTGCAGATTAGCCATATGCAAATCACCTCATCAAAATTGCACAGGGAGCACACCTGAAACTGACAGCAATTAATGCTTCTTCAAAGAAAGCTACAAAATTCAAAGGAAGCTACAGAGAAAGATAGATTTAATAGGGTATAGAAGTCTGTGACTTCTGTTGACTCAAAAGTTTCTGTGTGCAGCTAAATATTACCTAATAGAAATGGTAAAGCAGGCTAATCCACTTCCTGACAAAGCTGTACTCCATGTAATGCCAACTTTTGGAACTCTGTATTGTTGTTTTAGGATAGGCAAAGTGCAGGTGTTTGACATTAGAGTTTAAAGTCATGACATCCTTTGAGAAAAAAAATTGAATTAGTAATGAGTAATTTAACTGAATTTTACAAATATGACAGCTGTTTTCATTCAGCTTCTATAAAGAGGAGGTCAGTGTGGCTCTAGAGTTATTGTCTCCTAATAACATGTAAATTGTAAACCTCAGGCTGAGCAGGTTAAGATGAATCCAACTTAATATACAATGATATTCTATGTGAAAAGATGATGTAACTCCCTGATAAAACTGGCAGTACACATAACCAAATATCTCTCTCCAAGTACAAATTCTGTATTCAGTGCAGATCTGCAGGCTCACTCTGTATTCTGGAGCCATTAAATTGCTGAAAATGCTTTTTCTCTTGCTATGCTCCAATAGGAAGATAATGCTGCTTCTAATCATGGATTCACAAAGTAATGGGTCACAAGGAACCTCCAGAGATCACCTGACCTAACTCTTTGTTCATAGCAGGTCTGATCAGATACAGAGCCTCCAGACCTAAGGGTTCTGAGTCATGAATACTTCCAGTGATGTATGTCTTACAGTGTCTCTGAGTACTAGTTCCCTTATTTGATTGATCATGGTAAAAAGTGCTTTCCTTATAGCTCATTGGAATTTATCAGAAAGTCTCAGACTTCTCATTGTCTTTTGTTTAGTGGACTTGTGCAGTTTCAGTTGGAGTCTAGCTTCATTTTCTCTGAGTTCTCCAACTAGGTAGTAACAGACACCTACCAGGTATCCCAGAAGCCATATTTTCTGCAAGGGGAGCCAGCCAAGCTCTCTCAGACTTTATGTCTTTGGATCCTAAAGGCATTAACAGAACTTATTGGCCCTGGACAGCTTCATCTGGGACCCTTGGGATCCCTATCCAAGTGCCCATGTGTGTACAAGAATGATTGAGTCATCTTTGTCACCTCTCAAATATGTATTCATCGCAGTCTTTCTTGAAGTTTCCCAAGACTGCTGATAGAGTAGCTAAGATCCAGAAGAGGTGGAAGTTAATGTAATAGTGGGAAAAAATAGGGAGAACAATCTCTTGCAATTTTCACTTTTGCTGAGAACACACTATTGGATTGTCTTGGTCTTTGATATAATTTTCTCCTTGTCATCACTTGACATTTATTTAGGTACTGTCAGTAATCAAACATATATTGAAACAATGGGAAAGGGTGAGGGAACTATGTGAAAACATTGCTTATCCAAAACTGTGACTAAAGGCTTCTATTTTCCAGTTTCATTTGGTTTTACTCCTGCTGCTAGCTACTGATGTGAAACTGATTTACAAAACAGCAGCTGAAATGCACTACAGAGGAGGATCGTAGTATCTGTTGAAAACCCTCTTCTGTGACAAGAAGTGGAATTGAAATTTATCACACCATAGCTAGTACCAGTGTTAAGTATTTATGATAGGCTGATGATAATTTGGACAGTACAACTAGGACTGATCATTCGTGTTCCTTGGAAAACTGTGTGCTTGTCAGTATGCAGAAAATCAATTTTGCTGTCCATTAATTTCAGTCCTGTCACTTTAAACCAAGTCAATATGGAGGAATTGGAAGGAATTATATAAGTAGAAAAAAAAGGCAGAAAATAATTTTTCTTTTAGAAAATTAATAGCTTACAATTATTTCTTGTGCACGCTGAAGAGTAAATATGCAGTAACAAATTAGAGACATTCATATAAATTACAGGACAAGACAGCACAACAATCAGTTCCTCATACCTGATTCTGAAGAAGTGGGACCAGTGTAACCACATCCCCACTAAAAAACTGCACATTTTTGTTGTTTTATACATTAGACAACTCCACCTGTGCTATTATTTATGTGTAGCTTCGTTAGGTTGTTACACAGCTCTGCGTCAGCAAAAGGGCATTTATCTGACTGCCCTGAGGCTTCTAGTTACCATCATGCTCCTGAGCTTCTCAGGCCTCTGCCAGCCAATACACCCAGGGGCACCTGCTGTGTTTCTCACAAGTCACTGCTTCAAACAGGCAGTTTGTACTTATGCTATTAGGGCATTGCTTCATGCAAAAAGATTTAAAAGTGTCTCTATATGTATAGATACAAGTACATATATGTATATGTAGATATCTTTGTGCTCTTTCTTCCTTTTCCCAATATGTATCTCAATAAAGCAGCATTGTTAGTGGGGTAACTGGGGTGGGAGTGGATGTCAGTGGACCAGTAACAATCTTTCCCCTTCATCGGTTGGTACTCTGAAACTTCATTCCTTCCTTTATATATTTTTCTCGTTTGTCAAAAATAATCCAGAGCATACTTATACGTATAAGCATACAGCTGCTCTTTTACAAACAGCTCAAGCTTCTGCTTAAAATAAAATTCAGCTGGATCAAAATTTGCAATAGGAGTATTTACATTTTCAGATAGTGTGTTTAAGAGCATTTAAATAATATTAATTTTCAATGGTGTGCATGCTGGAATATTTATCTCTTACAAATGAAAGTGGAAATGTGTCAGTATATTGGAAGCTGTCCTACTAGGGTTACAAGCATCAACACAGAAGAGATAAGGAACCACTTGTAAAACATTTATCTTCTTTTGGAGATAGAAAGGAATTTACTAGTAACTAGCCAGCAGAAGAGCAAATGGAGGATTAGAGCCCAGTTTTAAAGGTCTGTTCTATTTTCTTTGTCCTTTTTCTGTTCTGTGTCCCATTAAAGTCTCTGATATAAGAATATAGAGAAACCAGCAGTTGCTATGAGACTTTTACACTTAAACATAAACTACTCCATGTCTCTCTGCTTTCCATAGATGTCAAGTCAAGTGGAGTGAAAAAGATGTATGCTCATGTAAAATGTAACCTCTGCTTTTGTAACACCTTTCTTAGTTACTTTTGTCTCTTTAATTTTTAAGTTGCTCAGGAAAAAAATCCTACTGGGAATGTCAGTGCAAGATGGGTAAATGTTGCTTTCATAGTTACTGTTTAGACGCCTTCTGCTTAGATGAACTATCATGATTTGTGCTTTTCTGTCCATTTCTTTTGTTAGAGCACCAGACCTAAAAGCACAAAATAATCCCTTTGACTCCCTTTCCTGCTTCAACATTTGATTCTATATTTATAAATAAGACTTGGAAAGTGTGATACAATTTGGCAAAATAGTTCCATCTTTAAATGTTGCTCCCTATTGACAGGCAAAATTAAAAAGAGTATCACAAGATTAGGAGCTCAGTAAGTTTATCTAGCAGGCTGCTGTGCTCTTTCTTTTAAAAATGAAGCAATATCGTGAACCATTGTGGTTAAAAAAAAAAAAGGAACAAAATGAAAGCAGGAAGATTCTTTTTGCTCTGAAAAGAATTCACTCAGAAAATTTCACCTGGGGAATAGGAAGCTAAGACAAAGATTTTATTTAATAGTTTTAACTTAAGGAGAACAGGAGACGTGTCTATATCTACCAGGAAAAATGTAGGACAATATAACAAGAAGATATCTATAATTAGCTCCTTACTTCTGTAAGATCATAGATAACAGTGTAGTTATTTATGCATTTTCAATGCCTTGGAGGCCTCATTCTACTGTAATTCAGTATATTACACTGTGTGTAAGGGAAGGCAGGTGGGAGTAATAAGGCAGGGAAGGCTCTGTGGGAACACAGAACCTCTTGTCAAGCAGATAGTTACTCAGGAAGATCCTTAGGTCACAGTTTTCATAGATTTGCAAAGTTTGCCTTTTTCTTCCCTCACAAAAGAGAAAGACATAAAAATTGTGTAAGATAATCCCTCTTCCTTGGAAAACCTTTCCATGATTTTCTGTATAGACACTCTAGAAAAGAGTACCTTTTCTTCTTTCTCCTTCCCATGGGAAGGTAAATATATAAAAAAATTAAATTCAGGAATTTGTGAAAGAAGAGTCCATCATATTTTTTCATTTAGCCTGTGATTTTCTGTCATTTTTATAAACCCCTATGTTTTTCAAGCAAAGTTTTTCAAGCAAAAAATTTATTCTTTGCTCACACACTAACTTCAGGACAAGAGGATACAGATGGGATACTACACATAATTATGCTTCCTAAAATAATTATAATAATAAAAGACACAATAGTTGGAATAGCACTTCAAATGGACACATATCAAGTGTCTACAGTAATGCTATGGAGGAATTTCATTTGACAAATTCAAGATAACTCTTGCTTTTTAAAGGCAGAAGTGAACCAGAAGAGCACCTTCTTCCCTCTCCCCATGCTACCTTTCTTTTAGTTTTCCTTATGACCGGAAACATTTTTTTTCTTTAAATATTACCCCAATGCATCTCTAAATTTATCTTCATTTGAGGATCTATCCCTGCTTATTCCTATTATAATTGTTTACCGTGTTAAAGCAGTATTTACATATAACAATAAGCTCATATTCAGAATTATTGCCATCAGAAATGTGAATATTAGAATGTCTTCAAAAGTATGTATTTATGACAGTGGTAGAAGATTATCTATGGCTTTAAAAATTAGAGCGTTACTGTAAAAAATCTTCATATTGTTTAAATGGTATGTAGTACTTGAGAGAACTCACTACAGTACTGTGAGTACAGTCCTTTTGTTCAGACACTACCATTTAAAGACTTTAGACTTTGAAAGGGAGTAGTACTTCAGCATTCAGTTTTAAAGTAAGTGATCTTTAATATTGACCAAATATGACCAAATCTTTTGGATTAAAGAAAAGTGTGCTGTCATATATGAAAAACCAGGTAGCCCATTTCAAACTACTTTTAAAAAATAATATGTGCTTTTTTATCTTGAAATATAAGTGAATTCTTTACCAAGAAGGGACAAAAAAAGTTCTTTATTTTTATATCTATGTAAAAAAAAAATCTAAAGCTAACTCCTAAAGCATGTAATTTTTTTATTACTTCTGTGCATTTAACTGCTGAACATGGTTGGTTTTGAACTCTGTCTCAAACAAGTAAATGTTGAACTTACTTCAACAGGTACATACATATTTTTCCATATTCATACATACAGATGCATACATATTTTTCCGTAGTGTTGTATAATGAAAATGATGTAGTGGAATATGACTATATGGTAGATTGATCCTGGGTGGACACCAGGTACATACCAAGCAACTGAGTCAATCTACCTCCTTAGCTGGAGAGGATGGAAAAATACAAAGAAAGGCTTACGGGTCAAGATAAGGGCAGGAGATCATTCACCAATTATCATCATGGGCAGAGCCAACTTGGGGTAATTGGAATTTACCTGTTGGAATCAGAGTAGGATATGACAAATAAACCCAAATCTTAAAAACACCTTCCCCGGACCCCTCCCCTCTTCCCTGACTCCCTTTCATTTCTTGTTTTGTCTCCCTTCTTCCCGTGGGTGGTGCAAAGGTAAAGTGTTTGAGGGTTTTGGTCAATTCATCACACATTATCTCTGATGCTCATTTCTCCTCTTCTTCTGCTTCAGTGTGGGGCTCCTCCCACAGGAGAGAGTCCTCCATGAACATCTTCAATATGGGTCATTCCCACGTGTCTGCAGTTCTCTGCTATCTGCTCTATTGTGGGTCCCTTCAGGCACAAGCTTCTCCAGCATGGATCCCCTGTGGAGTCAAAGGCCTGCCAGCAAACCTGCTCCATCCTGGGCTCCTCTCTCCTCAAGCCCACAGCCTCTTCCAAGACCCTATTCCATCACAGGCTTCCCATGAGTCACAGTCTCCTTTGGGCATCCACCTGCTATGTGGGGTCCTCCATAGGCTGCAGGTGGATCCCTGCATCCCTGTGGCCCTCTATGAGAGACAGAACAGCTGCTCCATCATGAGCTACATCACTGGCTGCAGGGGAACCTCAGCTCTAGTGCCTGGACCACCTCCTGTTCCTTCTTCTGCACTGACCTTGATGTCTGCAGAGTTGTTTCTGTCACAAATTCTCACTCCTCTTTTCTCTGGTGCAAATTGTACAGGTATTTTCCCCTTTTCTAAAATACTTTCTCACAGACTAGCTATGAGCTGATGGGCTCGACCCTGTGGCCAGTCACAGGTTCATCTTAGAGCCAGCTAAGATTGGCTCTGATGTGAGAAGCTTCTAGAAATAACACCTGTAGCTAAAAAAAACTCACCACACAAACCTAACTCAGATTATTTCTACAATGTAATTCTTTTAATTTCTTAATTTTTAAGGAAACATGATTAATCACATGAAGATTTAATTGTAATTTTATAGAAAGTTCTCTTTTTTTCCCCCATGAGGAATAAGATTAGTAGACTTAAAAATCACAAAGCAGAATAAGAAAACAGAAAGTATATGTGAAATATAAACTACAGTGACCTT
Source organism: Vidua chalybeata (assembly GCF_026979565.1). Taxonomy (NCBI): domain Eukaryota; kingdom Metazoa; phylum Chordata; class Aves; order Passeriformes; family Viduidae; genus Vidua; species Vidua chalybeata. Next base: position 20,056,390 of record NC_071570.1, on the reverse strand, counting down.
GAAAAGTTCTTGCACTTGTCACTTCTCAGAGTGCAGAAGAACACTAACAAACAATTATTCATAGAAAGTAAATTTTACTTTTATTCTTGAGAAAAGTCATCATTCTTTCTAAGATACTGTATTATCTTAAAGAAAACTAGCCCCCAGCTAGTATCCATCTCTGTAGTCCTCAATAGAGGAAGGATATGGACCTGTTGGAAATGGTCCAGAGTAGAACCATGAAAATAGTCAAAGGGCTAGAATATGCCTCCTATGAAGGAAGACTGAGATCATTGGAGTTATTCAGCCTGGAGAAAATAAATATCCAAGGACAAATTATTGCAGCCTTCCATTTCTTAAAGAGATCTTATAAAAAAGACAAAGAGACACTTACCACCATGACTTGTAGTGACAAAACAATGCACAATACCTTTAAATTTGTAAGAAAGTAGATTTAGATTGAACCTAAGGAAGAAATATTCTATGATAACACAGAGACACTGTAATATCCCACAACTGGAAGTGTTCAAGACAAGGCTGGAGGGGTCTTCGGGCAACCTAGTCTAGTGAAAGATGTCCATGATCATGGCAGCAGATAGGATTAAATGATTTTTGATGACCCCTTTCAATTCAAACCTTTCTATGATTCTGTGACGTTTTATTTGACATACATCTTTCCATGCTGCTGAAAATCTTCAGTTGATTCTAATTTTCTTCGATAAGTCTGCATTTCACATTCTGCTTTGAACTTTATAGTCACTTCTGTGACACTGCAATTAGAATTAGTCTTTCTCTACCCTATTTTAAAACTAAATACATTAAACCCCGAAATTTCATCAAATGCCAAAAACTGCAGTCAGAGAATTTACTGCAAAGAGAAATTAATTTGGAAACTACATGTTTTCAGTTTGGACTATCCAATCTGACCGGAAACCTTTTGGCTTTTGACTGTTTCTTTCATTTACAATGACACACTTCTATCTTGGAAAGAGAAACTTTTGTCTTTTTTTTTTTTTTCATGAAAAGGTATTTTCTGTAAATAAAATTATTGTCTTCCACAAACTTGTGTTGCTGACTTCTGACCCTAGAAATTTCTTCCATGAATAAAGGCTGTCTCTCTTGACCATAACTGAGTGCTATTAACCTCCATCAGCTTTGCCATTTGAACAATAAAATAAAACCATAAACCATATTATATCTAAAATTAGGTTAAACTGGTATGTATTGTAGGGTGTCATTACATATTAACTTGAACACTTCATTCAAGCTAATGCTTGAATGCTATCCTGAATATCAATGTCCATTGGAAACCCATTTTTCATAGTGCAAATAAATCTGAAAGAACTGATAATGGTTCTCACTTTAAAACACATTCATTATGTCTACTGGAGACACAGTATTGTCATGTTTGAACTTCTGTCACTGTTTCCATATCTGAAACAACTATTGCTTCCTAGTTAGGAATTATCTGAAGTCTGAGGAAAGTAGGAAAAATAAGTTTTACTTCCATGCAGAGTTTGTGGAAATAACATTAAAAAAATCTTGTAAATTACTCTGTCTAAATTATTATACTTGCAGCTTCATGGGTTAAAATAATAAAAAAAAAAAAAAAAATCTGAGTCCAAGAAGACTCATCATTTGCAGATACTCTGGAACTGCTGCTGCATTTTCTGGACAGTTCATCCTCAATTACACTTGATCCAGCCATCTTATAAATATCTTTTCACCTGACTTTTTGAAACTTTCCTGCTACTTTCACTTCCTTCTCATTTTGTTCCCTTATATTCAGGCATTCACCAATTTGTGCTAATTCTCTTTCTTCTCCATCCTGGCAGTTTTATAATATCAGAGTGATGATCAACATCTCAAGTACTGAAAGCATTCTCTTTTGTCTCTGGACATTTTCTTTTCATTCCTAGGTAATATAAACTACTAGTTACAGCAATCCTTCTGTGATTAGTGCCTTTAGGTCACAATAGAGTATACTAGTATTCTCATCTCTAAATTTAGAAAAAATCTACATTCTGATGCTCCTTGAAAACCTTGGGGAAAATATTCTTATTTTCCCTTGGATTTTGAAGATGCCTCTTCAGACAGGATAGTTTGCTAGAAAACTGGATTTGTACATAGAAAAAAAGTAGTTAATCATCTTCAGTTAAACTACAGATCTGTGGCCTTAAGGGAAAAAAGATTGGAAAATAAGGCAAGGCAAGAACCCAGCTTCAAAAGCTTACACTGGATATGTTCCACTGACTTCTTTCAGCAGACATAAATATGAAAGTAGGCATTTCTACTTTGTCCTATCTATGCAGAGCATAATAAAAGGATGTGAAATTAAATACAACACATTAGATAGAAACATAAATGTTGACTTCATTCTCATATTTTCCAAACCAATTAGAGTTTTCCCAAGACAGATTATTAAAGCTACTTCAGATATACAAACAGTTCAAGGGAGCTACTTCACATGAAATCATATGAGTCATTGATTTTACTGAAAGATTTTGCAAAATACCAGTAGGGATTAATACATAGCTGCTGACCAGTGGATAAAAATTCTAATTGAATAAGCAAGGACAAGTTTGCAGATGCTCATTAGCTAGAAATTTTATTTCATGTAGGATTCAACTAAGGTGACCTTTTCTTAAAAACGAGAGCAAAAATAGCTGTCATGAATGCTATGTATTCTTTATTCACTTTCAGACACTATCTAAGAACGTCTCACAAGCAGTTATTTCAAAAATTTCTCCTTTAATTGATCATATCTAAAATGTGTGGGATCCCACTGACTGCAGGAAGAAAATAATTCAAATTATCTTTGTCATTATTTGTAAGCCAATGAAGTGCGGGCAAAAATTATGCTGTTGTATTCTAATGAAAATTAAATAAGGACCATGGAAAGCAACATTTGACATTAAAAAACTGCTTTAAATGAAGGCCACTAATAATTGATTAAGTGAAAAATAACTGCCAGCATGATGTATTAAACTGGAAATATTTGTGCCATTGAAGACATAAATTTGGCACAAATCTGATAATAAGGCAGAGATTTCAAAGACTCCAGGAACATATGAAACACTTTTCTTTTACTTGTACAAATAAATTGGAAGATTTTTTCATTCTTTTGTGAAGAAAGGAAGTCTGTTGTCGATTATTATAAGCCTTACAATGATGATTACTCCAGGCATACAATTAGTAGGGATAAGTAGTCAAGAACAGCAGAAAATAACTTGCTTTTCAGTAAAATGTATCGGAAGTTTTTTATTTACTTTTCTACTTCTTACCTGGATTGCCATTCATATTCTAGCAGTTTATTTAGAGAAATATAAAGAGTCTTTGGACTTTACAATTATGTACTCCCTCTATGGTCTATGATGCAGGTTGCATTAGTCAGTATTTGTATTTTTACAACTTTATCAGTATAAACTATAAAAATCCACCTTCACTGTATTATGGTTATAAGACTGTAGATTTGGAAAAGCAGCCACAACATGCAATTAAGGCTATATTGGCCTGAACTCATTACCAATTTTATAGAAAGAATGCTACTGCAGACATTGTGTTTGATCATCAGAAATTATTATAAGAATGTGTTATTTGGGTTTTTTGAGTTTCTTTTAATGAAAGCTAAATAGGAAAATATACAAGACAAATACCTTCAAAATCTCTATATTTCAATTTGAATTGCTGTATACAGTCACATTATCCAAAGGTTCTGATCTGAGACAATGTATTTTTTTCCTAAGGAAATTAAGTTTATACTATACTTAATCTTTATTTTCTGAATCTGAGATTACCTTTAAACAAAACAATGAAGAATAGAAAAGTAGCACACTATGGAGTACCTTTCCAAATATAGTTTTGCTGAAAAGACAAAAATCTGTAAGAGTACGAAACATTGGTTAATATGGAAAAGCACAATCTCCCTCCTTTGAATTCAGCCTGGAATTCTACAGTCTTTCTTATTTTTTCTTTTACAGCTCTCTCACACAAGTTTTTTCTAGAAAAAAAAAAGCTCATTTGTAGATCTCAGACTTCAGAAGATCTTTGTTCTGTGTTATTTTCACCTTTTTCAAGTTTAAAAGGTGAAATTTAAAGTGTTGAACATCAAGCCATACAATTCAAAAAGAGGGGTCTTTAGAACAAGAAAGGATCTTTTAATAACTGTCACAGAATGGCAGTTCAGAAGTGTGACTCTCGCTTCCTAGTCAAATGGTGCTTTCTCTCCACATTTCATGTGACATCTCCGTTAAAGGGGAAATAACGACTTTGCAAGCTGATTCTCTTTGCAAGGAAGATGGATAAGTCAGTGCCTTCCAATGACAATGTATAGCTCTGATCCACTCTGTAGAATTCTTCATTTTTGAAATATCTTACTAAAAAAACTAGATTACCAAACTGCTACACAAAACCTTTCTCATGCTGGGTTCCTGAGAATATACATGCATTACAAGACCAGTTTTTCTGAGATGATGATCATGCCCTTTCTGTTTTTTGTTATTGTATAAAGGAAAAGGTGTTTTATTTTCTTGGCCCTTTGAGTTTTGCTCAGATAGTTTGAGCATTTTCAAACATTTGAAACTCAAAGCTGAAGACTCCTGTGTATCTAGCTGTCCCATAGAACTGTTAAGTGAAATATAAAGCAGGCACTTATAACTATTTTAGAAAAGACATAAAAAAAAATATGGAAATATTGGAGCAAAACAGGCGAAAATCGCATGCAGATCTGTGCAGATCAGTGGAGCATAAATAAATTCCTTTTTCCATATAAGGATATGTAATTCTCTAGTCATTCAGGCTCTCACTCTTGAAAGAGATTCAAGGTAATTTATAATGTTTTTTAACTAGCCAGAAATTATCCATCGTAATTTATCATTTGGAAAGGTAAATACACTTGCTCAAGTAGGTTTTCAACAACATAAAATTAAAACACTATCACTAAATATGTGGAACAGAAGATTATGCTTTTAGCATTGAAAGCAGTTCTTGCTTCCAAGATTTTTTAAAACATTTAAAGTTTAGATTTATAAATTCTTATTTAAAAGACACTGAGTAGCCACTATTCAGTGCCTATTTTTTCCCAGATTAGTTTAATTCTTACCCTTATCGATATTTTACTAGTAATATGAAAACATTTTGATCCTTTTCAATTTCATATTATATAGTCTCTTCAGACGTTGAATGATTGCCTAGATGGAGATCTCAATGAATATGTCAGGAGAGAGACATTCATACTGTTTGTGAAAAGTTATGCAGAAGTGTAATAAAATATATGGTAAAAGAGAAAAGCAAAGTAAAATAAAAATCTAAATTAGAAAACAAGAAGGCCTAATAGACAGATTCTTAGACATTATAGAACAAGACAATTTCCTTACCAAAAGGAAATTACCTTTTCATCAGGTGCACATCCAGTTCCCCAGCACCAAAACATTGAGAGACAAATAAATATGTATAAATTTTTAGAAGCACTTTTGTTTAAAATGGTTCAATTAACAAGATTCTTGTTCAGTTCCTCATACTTGCCACCAGGCAAATTTCATAATCTATGAAATTTTGACATTCTGTGTTCATATGTCAGTCTGCATATTTATGAGAACATGTCTCAGCAATGAAACATTGCTGAATACTGACAAATGTACTAGAGCACTTTAATCTTTTCAGTTGGCCTTACTGACACACAACTCCACAACATTTCAAAGTCACAGAACTAGAGAGGGGTTGATGGTCTAGTAACACTCTTGTTTATAGCTGGGCTTCTCACCAGGAAGGTTTAAATATCTCTCAAGAACGGAGACTATACAACCTCTCTGGGCAATCTGCCTATCTTTGGCCTTCCTCAATATAAAAAAAAAAAAAAAAAAAGAAAAAAGAAAAAAGAAAAAGAAACAAGAAAAGGTGTTTTGTGTTACTAATGCAGAATTTTCTGCATCTCAGTTTTCACCCACTGACTTTTGAATGGCATGACCAAGTTTGACATATGGGAAGCTTCTAGCAGTTTCTCACAAAAGCCACCCCAGCAGCCCCTGCCACTACCAAAGCCTTACTGTGCAAATTGGCTTTCAGTGAATGTCTTAGTTTTGTGTAGGTCCTACAAATGTGTTTTTTCACATGATTTTTAGAGTTGTAATGATTTGGGAGAATTGCAGTAGTCAAGCCCTTGAGATTTGGATGTTGGATTTGGGGGTGGTTTTTGTGGTTTGGTTTTTTGTTTGTTAATTCTTTGCTTTTTTGTGTTTTGTTTGTTTGTTTGATTGTTTATTTTGTCCTTCTTCTCAATGTCATCAGGATAAAACAACTTACACCATGACATCAGTTATAATTTGTGTCTGGTGTTAAAATCAACAGACATTCAAGTATTTAAACTTTGTTTTCTTTGTGAGGTTTGAAGTTAGCTATGTATACTATGAAACAGCAAAAGTCTTAGTTTCATGCCATCACTAGTTGTAATATCAGCATGTGAAAGTATGATGGAATACGCAGAGGGGGAGGCCTGTGGCAGAAACTACAAAAAAAAAAAAAAAAAAAAAAAGGTGTTGAAGGAAAAAAAATGCAGCAAACCAAAAACCATAAAAGCCTGCCTCAGATTACAAAGACCACTACCACTGACTTTCGCTCTTGATGTCAGCAAAAGCCCTTGAAATAAAGCTGACATCAGAAGGACTTTGCTTTCATTAAGACTATGTGAAAGGTGATTACTTATACAAGAGGCAACTCTCTGAGTTTATTAGCTTCCTTTGTAAATCACTCTGTTTAGATCTGTTTGCTTGGCAAGGAACATTTGGAAATGACATGGATCACTGAAGTATGTCATTAAGATATCTAGCTGTTTAATAGTTATTCACATCTTTAAATAACCACCAATTATTCAGGATTGTTTAGATTGGCTATGCAGTAACTTCCACAAATGTTTAGTCAGTAAACAGATGATGAACATGCTGATGCCAGACAACAAAACCAACTAAGAAAACAAACAAAATAAGTCTCAATATTGTTATCCCAATGTTATTTCCTTCCCATAACCCTTGATAGTCTAAAAAAATTTCTGAACAAATATGTAGTCTCCTGTTGATTAAAACCAAAAATTGGGTGTTCTTAAATCTAACTGCTACTTTCTAAGCTCTGTCTAATTATGTGTTATTTTTCAAGGAGGATTGATAAGACATAATTACAGATTTTCAATCAAATTCATAGACAGCAAGCCGCTATAACTCACAAGACAAAATGGTTCAGGCATTGGTAAGTTATACTGCTACCTTATAAGTGGAATTTAAAAAGTTATAAATTTAATTATAAATTAAAAATAAGATATCAGTCACTCCCACTGGAAATCATAGTTTCCAACAGAAACAACAGAAAACATACATATTGCATTTTAATAAAGCTATGAGCGATGGATATTTTGTTGCTGAATTTAAGATCATATGTTAAAATGGAGTACATAATCTATCAGGAGTTTTATGTGTTCTTGTTAGCATCAATTCTGACTACAAAGGTTAGCATCAATTGTTAGCATCAATTCTGACTAGATCTGTAATAATTTAAAAATTATTAGATGTATTGCCTGTTTTGAAGTAAAATCTCCAATCTTCTGGTGTTCAAAACTTCTAACTTGTAATTTATAACTTCTAACTTTTTAACCTAATATCAATTAGACAAAACATTTTAATATCAAAACTATCCCTGAAAAATATATGTATATATCTTAGTACATATATCTGCTTCTATATATGTAAGCATAGCATATGATATGCAGATATGTATTTTACATTGTAAAAATTGTATCATTACATATACATTTCTGTTTTGAAGCACAGATTGCCCTTTGGGAATAGACCATGGACTAAAGTGAGGCTGTTCCAAGACAGGAACATTTCTGTGAGTTGTCAGAATTCAAGACTAACTTGTGCTTATGTTTTAAAGATTGCAAAATGTAGCACAGTTTTTCTAGAAGAGATAAGAAGAGATAGGTTGCCACACGTCTGTATCTAGATGCCATCACATGTTATCTGCTTGAATATATGTTTTGATTGATTGATAAATTGATACATATCCATTGATTTACTTAAAATATCATGAGCAAAGACTCAGTACAAAGGTATGCCAATATGTTTATACGTCAAATGTGTCTACATGAAAGTATAATTTAATGCCTGTATCCTGACAAGTTACACATATTTCTTTCAGTACTGTATTGAGAAAAATACCTACAATTATACCTGTCTCTGAAGAGGAAGATCAAATGTAAAGAGGTAATAATGTAAAATCATAAGATTGTGCTGTGAAGATAAAAAAACCTAAAATATTAAAAAAATTAAAATTGAGAAGTTGAAGTTGGTCAAGATTTTGTGGGGCTCTCAATGTGAATGATCAAAAGCCATATAAAAACCCTTGAATATTTGTATCATAATTAGACACAGGCTAGGTACAGTATAATCTGAAATCAGCCTGACTTCAAATAACTATATTAAAGAATGATTGTTTCCCAGATATAATGTGACTAATAACAAATTTTATGTAATCTTTTCCTTTAAGTTATTAATGTATTATTGAAGAAAATTTATGAGGATCCTTCCAGTTGAAACTAAGGAGTGATGCATTAGTTCTGGAAGTTGAAGTGGAAAACTTCCTTGGAAAGTAACAGTCTTAAGGTCTATTTCTAAGCAGTTTTAGAAATATGGCTCATATAATTGTCTTCTCTGCTATAATGATCTGAACTAATATATAAATTTTCAAGGCAGTATCTTTAATACATATGTATCTTCACTCAAAGCTACACTCAAACCCATACCTTGGTTTTGGTAAACAAATGTTAGAAAAACATTTTTAAGACCTTTGTTTGTTCCTGGCCTATACTTGATTTACTTTAGTAATTAAGACCCTAAAAGATAAAGATCTTTAAAAATATATCCCTATGGTTCATCCAGTCAACAACAACATATATTAGATATAATATTTTGCTCTGTTCTTTCTCTTGATGTAGCATTTTCTCTACACTTATAAAAATGCACAGTCAAAAATTTTTGAAAAAACCTTCCCACTTTTACAGCCTTTTGCGTTCTCCTAGTCTGGTGGGAAAAGAATAGGGCAATAATGGCATGTTAGCTGTGATATCCAAGCACTAAGTTTGTCATCCTGGAATCTCTTTGCTTTCTTGCTCCACTGCTACTTTCTGATGAGAAGGTCTCCATTTAAATTGCTATTTTTCTGTGTCTATGTTCTAATCCCTAAATCATACAGTACTGCTGAGGGTCCTCAGTTCTTCATATTAGAGACCATTTGTCACAAAATATTTAAAATCAAGACTTTAGTATCCTTAGGGGCATTTCATTCCCCAATATACTAATTGAAAGTTTTAAGGTTTGTGAGTGTATACTTTGCACATTAAATTGACCATCCTCTTATGTGGTATAAGTATTTCCTAAAAAGATGTGTGATCTCTATAATGTGTGACGTATATCCCTGGAGGGGAAGAAAAAGAAAATTAAAGATATCAGGTTATGGTTCATGGATTATACTAAGACTTTGTCCATGTTTCTTTTTATTATTGTAAGTCAAATTTTATGATAACAGGTAGTAACAACTTGTGTATGAAGTCTATGTTTCAGTTTAAATACATTGAAAGGGACAGTAATCACATCTATAATAATCAGTTGCTAAGACGAACTACCTTTGCAAGGAGAATATTGCAAGAACAAGGACTTTCATATAGCTGTGTAGAAGCATGCAGCTTTCTAAGTTTAAAGGAATGAAAACATGTTTTTTGTCATACCACTCAGTGCAGTTTGGGGAACATGGGAAGTCATCAAGCATAGATTGTGTCACTTATGTTACTCTCCTAATAATGCATTGAAGGATCCCTGCCCTGTGCTTGTGATAATTTGCAGTAAAAGGCACAGAGTCTGGCAGATACAGACTTAACCAGGGATAATTTTTTTTTTTCTAAGCATTTTACACATTGTCCTTTTGAAAGAGCAATCACTGTTCTTGCAGTAAAATGAAGATTGTCTCTAGCTGAAAAGCTGGAGATCATTCAAGAGCAGTGCAACCAGCTTTCTGGAACACCACTAATAGAAATTTGCCTTTATATAGGTTGCCCCTCAAGCCGCTTGGAATATGTTACATAAATTCAAGGGAAAAAGGTAAGTAGCTGTATTTTCCCATAAAAGTCTCTTTCTTTTTATTTAGCTGAGGCATGAAAAAAAATTAATATTGAAAATGCAAATGTTTATTATTTTTTTTGGCCATAATATTTTGAAAGAAATTTCAGTAATCAGAATGGCAGTGCAAATTTGCTAATCTGATTTATTACAGTTAGTTTGGAGTAAAAAATATTTCTGATCAAACAATAATGCATTTAGATACATCTATCTAAATGCAATGGATAGTGCATTTAGAAGATAAAATCTTATACTTCCATTTTACTTTGTAAATTATTACTTGGTTTTCCCATATTCTCCCAATCTATTGCAATTATATTTTAACAACTAATCCACAAGAACAGAGACATCACATTATTTGTTCAGTTTCTCTGGATTAAAGAAAAAACCTTAAGCAAGAAGATGAAAGTTTAGTGTGAGTCAAACTATACACTTACCAGCCTGAGAATTTAGTAATGATTCCATGAGTTGTAGTCAACATTGTCCAATTATAGAATCTCATTTATACTTTATACTATTTCTCTGGGTTCAATGGGCAATCAGTCTTTTTCAGGAAGAAGTATGGGATGCAGAAGGTAAGATCAGTGCATTTCAGAAATGCAAGTTCTCTGTTGGGGGAGTGTGATACTCCTCTTTTTGGGATCACTTCATGTTTCCCAATATGGTCTGCTCACTGGGCATTTCTTCAATGGTTCCCAGTTCCACATTATATTCAAATTTGATTGTGAAGGAGACTTATTCTTTTGGATTTTTTCTTACATTTATATTTGGTTGCACATAGACCCAAGGTTATTCTCCTTTAATAAACCACTAATTACCATATGTGCCTTGTGCTTATAGGCCTGCTGTTTCTGCTAATATTTCGGAACCTTAGCTTTCAGCTCATGCTTGTATTTTGAGATCTCTGTTACCATGCCCTTTCTCTCTAACAACCCCAACATGTGGCGCCTCAGTGAACAGTTTCAATATAAAAACTTCTATGACTATTCTGTTTTAATTTAGTGTAAGTTGATAGTTAATATATCTTGGATTTTTATGCTTTTATTTCAGAATAATTCTTTTTTTATTACAGATTAACACTGGAGAACAGATTTTACCTTAAGATAAATTGTTGTTACTATTATGCTGACCGAAATTCAGTTCAGAATCTTATTACACGTTTGGCATTTACTGTCTGATTAAGTGTCAATCTCATTTAAGATTGTCCTATTGGTCAGTGTATTTTAAAAAATTTTAAACACTAAAACCAAAACCAGACTGGAGAAAATGAAAATGCAATTTAAAGCAAAATTATTAAAAATATTTTAAAACCACTTTCTTTTTTTTTTCAGTTGTGAGATCATAGCTCCTGTCAAATCCTTCACCCAGGACAGGAAAGTTTTAGTTCATTTGAAGCATTAACATTTCAATATTTCTGTCTTTGACCTAAAGGAAATACAAGAATATATTTATGAGATTATCCATTTAAGTGCTTAAAGAAGTATTGTTTTTTTTCTGGATAACTTTTCACTGTACATATCCTATGCAGAATTAAGGATTCAATCTAACTTGTTGTATGTGCAGTCAGAAAAAAGGCATAAAAAGAAGGTCTCAAAGCCTGTTAAAAACATAAGAAACCCCACAGCTTTAAAAATGGAAGTGAGACCATTATTTTTGCATTAACTTAAATATCTTTCTACTGATTATATTAAAATTCTTTTCACTCTTACAGGTGATAATCAGATTCTTTAGCTTTTTCCTGTATTTTTGTGTATTTTTGTGTATAATTTTCCTGTATAATTTTGTGTATAATTTTCCTGTATGTTTGTGTATAATTTCTTTCTGTTTGTAACTCAGTGTGTTACTTGTCTCTTTACATAATCTTAGCTATCTAAATTTTCACTAACCTATATGTAATCTTGCCTAGACAATAATTTCATATTAATTCATGCTAATGTATGCATATGCAGAACTTGAATTTAGAGGGATTTGAACTGTTACACTAATTATAGGGGACTTGGATCTTAAATCGTGAACTGTTCATGTTCTGTACTTAGATTATTTGCATACCATGTCTATGTAAATGCTTTGTGTTTAGAGCAGCACAAAAAAAGCGCTAAGACTTTTTTTTAAATAAGGTGACTTCTTGCTTCTTTAAATATAAAAAAATATAATTAATATAATTATTATTCCAGCTTAATCATAGAAAAATATTAGTGTCATTTAGTGTTAATAATATGGGCTCAGTAGACACATATAATTGCCTTAGTCACAGCTTTTTCGCCCCAAAGGTAATTAAAATTGGCTTGGTTTTAATTTGCTCACAATAGTAAGATTCAACCTGGAGTAGATTAGAAGAGCCCTTTTTTAAATACAACCCAACTGTCACAGACATGAATGAAATTTAAATATAGGCTTCCACATGGTCTTGATATTGTAAGAATGTGTGGTTAATTTATTCTTTGATTAGTGCATGGGATGACCAGTAATTAAAAAATCTTGGCCATATGTCTGGGATTTAAAGTTTATAATATAAGTCAACTTGTAAAGTAAATGAGGAAAGTACTATTCAGGCTGAATAAAAGGTGTCTGTTTTATCTGCTCTGTGAAGCTGGAAGCATCAACTACCATTAGCAATTCCTCTTCATCAGAACTTTTGAGATCCGCTTACCCTTGTAGTGGAAACTGAAAATAAGCACAAAGTCAAAAAATATTTTGTAGAAACTATAATTTATATTAGCAAAATATTTAAAATTAACATCTCCCCCTGAATTAGAGCACAAGACTATTAACCATTCTACTGTTTCAATGGAACTACACACATTAAAATTTTAAAATGAAGCCATCATATAGTATTTTTTTTAAATTCCATTATAGTTAAGTGCTTTGACACTACTAAAAACCAAAGGAATTTGCCTTCTAATTTATCTGGAATCCTTTGCTGGCTTGTGGGCAACCTTAATTTTTCATAGGAGGGTGTGAAATTTGGTATTTTTCAGTGGCAGGATTTCTGTAATTTAGTGTAGTACTCAAATGAGGCAGCATCTGTACAAAAGGCAGAATACACACATTTCACATTTGTTCATTACTTAGTGCTTACCAAAGTCTTGAAGAACTTAAATATTAAATATCTGTTAATTCATAAATTGTTGTTATCAAGTCCAATCAATACTATATTTAATTTTAGCATTCTCAACAAGAAATAAGAAAATAATATATCATGCATTCATTAAAATTCTATAAATTCAGACTAACTCATCCTTTATCTCACTTTGATAAATAAGCTAGATGATCACATATTTGAGAGGAAAAATTATTCTAAAAGTGTGAATAAGGAAATACATATTATGGTCATGCTGAAGAATTTAACCAGGAAAGACAGTTGTAAATGTAGATCCTTCATTTTTTGAATGATGAAAGAAACATAATTTCTTATGATCATAATCATGGAAAGATTTAGGTCAAAAAGACTAGATATAGCTTAGCTATACAATGAGGAAGGGAATATATCCATTGTGGCTAACCTATAAAAAGAGATACCAGCAATTGTGCAAAGCATTTGACACTCTCTCAGACAACATCCTTGTTTCTAAGCTGGAGACACACTGATTTAAGGAGTAGACAACCATCCGTGGATAAAACACTGTCTGGATCACCACATTCAAAGAGTTGTGGTCAACAAGCCAATATCCAAGTAGAGAGCAGTGACAAGTGATGTTCTTCATCAGTATAGGGACCAGCACCTTTTAACATCTTTGCTGTCAACATGGACAATGGGATTGAAGGTGCCCTATACAAGTTTGCTAGTGACACCAAGCTGTTTAGCACAGTAAGAATGCTGGAGGGCAGTGATGACATCCAGAGGGACTTTAACAGACTTGAAAGGTGGGCTTATGTGAAACTCATTAAGTTCATCAAGACCAAGTACAAAGCCCTGAACCTGGGTTAGGGCAAACCCAAGCACAAACACAGGTTGGGTGGAGAATGGATAGAGAGCTGCCGTGGGAAGAAGGACTTGGCTGTGTTCATGGAAAAGAAGCTCCACTTCACCCAGCAATGTGAGCTCACCGCCTTGAAAGCCAATTGCATCCTGAATGGCATGAAGGGAAAAATGGCCAGCAGGTCGACGGAGGTGATTCTGCCCTTCTACTCCACTGTTCTTAGACTCCCACCTGGAGCCCAGCTCCAGAGCCCTCAACGTAAGAAATTTATCGACCTATTGTAGTGAGTCCATAGAGACCCACTAGGACCAGAGAGCTGGATCACCTCGTCTATGAAAACAGGTTAAGACAGCTCAGGTTCATCAGTATGGAGAAGAGAAGGCTTTGGGAAGACCTTATAACAACCTTCCAATACCTTATGAGGGCTTGTAAGAAGGTTGGAGAGGGACTTTTCACAAGGGCAGGTAGTTATATGTAAAAGCAAAGTGGTATTAGGCTGAAGGAGAGGAGGTTTAGATTAGATAGTAGGAAGAAATTCTTTACTGTGACAGTGGTGAGGAACTGGAGCAGGTTGACCAGTAAGTTTGTGAGCTCCCCTTTCCCAAAGGTGTTCAAGACTAGGCTGGATGAGACTCTGAGAAACTTAGTCTAGTGGAAGGGAGGTTGGAACAAGATGATCTTTAAAATCGTTCTATGATTTTATGATCTAAAACTTACTAAACACTTTCTCATTAAGGGAAAGAAAAGGGGGAAAGTATTTATACATATACCTACATATTATTTATGCATATATTTATACATATACCTACATATATATATATATATATATATATATACCTACTTGTATATATGTTCCTACTGGTACCTGGAACCTAGGTGATAGATACATACACATACAACCCAGATATGTACATACACCTTATATATAAAAACATATATGGAGACATGTAATAAAAATTGCACATACACGTGTATGTACAGATATACATGGAAGTACGTGTATATGTATGTATTAATTTGCATTGCATATGTTTGCATGTATAGTTTTGTATGCACACACATTGCCTTAATAAGGCTTAAATAGGCCTTAATAAACAGGCTTTAAACAGGCTTTTTGTATGCATACACATTGCCTTAATAAGGCTTAAACAGGCTAAGACATTTATTATTTAATTATTTTACTGTTTCGTGAATAGACTTAATTACTATATGTCTAAGGACTCAGATCTCATTTCCCATAGTGCCATAGTTTTCTTTGATTGGGTGTTTTTGGGGTTTGTTGATTTCTTTGTTTTGTTTTGTTCTTGTTGCTTTAAATTTCATTTTGTTTTACAACTATAGTATAACTCTGTTTTGCTTCACAAGCTTTTTTGAAATATCTTTAACTTAACACTTGTTTTGCATTACTGTTTATTGGCATAGACTGTTTGGAAAGCCCTTTCTTCTCTGGAAAAAATTGAATAACCAATTAAAAATCCATGCAATATAATCTGTGGTTGCAGAGCTTCAAGATGTTGTGTCTTGGATTTTTATTCTTTTCCTACTCTCCAATCCTTCTTTGTGCATTCTGATATGGTGACCTATCTATTGTTAACATGAAAGCTTGTTCCTGCCTGCTCCCAGACCATTCTTTGAGAAAACGCAGTCTTTAACTGATTATTAATATGATCACATTTTCTTCTTTTCAGGTTTTGGATAATAGGTTTAAGGGCAAATAAAATCATCTGCAATAGTCATGAATGGAATATTGCCTGTAAAAGATTACACATGTATGTGCAAATTACTATGGTGTTCATATACTGTGAGCCTTGTTTACTTGTTAATTTATTTCTTCATAGTAGGGTATACACATCTTCTATCACAGTTAAGTGTTTAGTTTACATACAATTCTTCTGATTATATGGGTATTTAATAAGCAGGTATCTGGGTCTTAAATTTGAACCTGGTGGAGCCTTCTCTGCATGAAGAAATTTGATATTGAAATTGCAAGAAGTGGGTCTTTATAAAGCTGGTTTTCCAGAGCAAATTTTTAAAAGAGTAAACAGACCATACTGCATTTTCCCCAGCATAGGAGTAACTACAATTCCTTCTGTAGCAAGAATAAATGAAGACATTTTACTTCTGAGAAACAGGAGCACTTATGACTGTGAACTGTCAGCACTCTGAATATATTTTTACCTTGGTGATTAGCTCTTTCCTCTGCAACACTGAGGAGACAAAATAATAGCATCTTCCCAAATATCTGATAATGGTGAAACCTTGCAAACTTCAATCAAAATGCTGATTTTGTGGACTTGGATGTTTTGTTGGCTTCTTTTTCACTGTAACTCAAACTTATGCTGGTTTCTAAAAGCTTTCTTAACTTTCCATAAGCTCTGTAAAAGAAGTTGCATTAGTCACAGACATTAATGTCAATGAATTTCCACAAGCCAGCTACTGAGATAGTAACACTGGTAGTGCCAGAAGACATTGATTTTCTTTGTGAGCTTTAGGATCAATATCACCAAAAATATTTGCCAATTAAATGATGCTAAACAAAGTAGCACAGTGCACATTGTTAGGCATCTTGATAACTTTAGAGGCAGGTGAACTTGTGATAAACTCAAAGGAAAAAAAGAAAGTCACTCATTAAACCTCCATCGAAAACTCATGCTTGAAAGACTACAAGTTTTCTCTTGTTTATTAAGATGCTTGAAGGGATCATTAAGAATAAGATTTCTCCTAAAGAGGGGGATCAATAAGAGTTGGTCTGGCATAAGATATAAACTTATTAGACCACAAGTACTCTCTTCCTTTTCAAGTGCTTGCTGAGAGAATTATTCACTGTATATGACACCATAGTGACTCCAGAAAATTTAAGAGGTCTAAACACTGAAAATTACCAGACAGTATAACAAGATGGTATATTTCTATCCTGTCCTTAATGCTTCATGTGTCATTTTTCTTTTCATAAAATGTCCATTGTATATAACAATTATCTTTGTACATAAACCTAAACAATAGGTGTAATCAGAAATTTGTCTTTCAAAAGAAAGAATCAGGATAGCTCTATTTTTCATATAATAATCAAATGTTTCTGTATGAAAAATAAGATTTTCATCAATTTGCTGGATAGCACAAGGGCTGCATGTGTACATTGGCAAAAGGTCAAATCCCTCTGGTATTCAGCAGAGTTTTGCTTTCTCTTTCCCCTACCAACTTCTCACCATCCAAATAGTATTTTAAAAAAAGTAAGAACATTTTATATTTGACAAGAATATCTCTCTCTAGTTTGGAACTAGAGCTAGATAGTTTTTCTGGTTTATTTTCCCAAATAGCTCAGCCTGACACAGTCAGGAAGCAAAGAAATTTTCACATCAAGTGATTAAAGCTTAGAAAAATTGGAAAGAGTAAGAAACAGGATTTTTCATGGAAAGCATTAAGTATTTTTAAGATATATATTAGTGACAGTTCTCTCATATTAAAGTGTTTATTTTGTCTAAGATTATATATTTTTAAGTTTCTTCTGAACAGTTTTATCAGATGACAGAAAACTTCTGTGTCAGAGAACTATTATTTCTTTTGAAAAGTTTCATGCTCTATATATAGTAATCAAAAGTGTGGTTCTTTCTACATTTCAATGTTACTTCTAAAGCAAAGATTATGCCAGTGGGCCATATAAACTGAATTTCTTATGGATTTACTGTCAGTGTAACTTCAAAGACTGTTTACATGCAGGTCATTGGGTGACATTAAGTATATTTCAAATGGTAGCTAAGAAATATTTTCCTGAGAAACTACTACTATTGGCCATTGGAATGCTCTCTCCTGCCAAAAGACACACATATCCCTAACTACTCACACACCTGCTGCAAAAAGACCTTAGTGAAATAGACAAATTGGAGGTGTAGAAAATTTGGGCAGATTCTTTGAGTGATTATCAGTTTAAATTTGAAATTTTACTAAGACTTTCATGGATATTTCTGGTATCCTGGGAAAAATTATGTTCATGTCTGCTCTGGTTTAGCACTTGTTTTTTTGTCATGCATTCTGCACAGGGAAATTATTTTATGCTACCTCAGTCTCCATCAAAAATGCTCATCACTTTAGTTTACAAAAAAAATTTGTGTGTATAATACATAGTAATCTGGTTTTATTGACAAGGTGGTGTTCAAGGATTACAATAGATAATCTTGGCAGTCTTCCCAACTTTAATGATTCTATGAATAAGATCAATGAATACTCACTGATTGGCCAACATTTTAACCTGCATTATGCATGACCATGATGAAAATTCTTTACAGCTTATGTAAGTTTCCTTTCTAGACTTCAAAAATAAATCTTCTTGAGGTCAGATTATACTGTGATACTTAGTATTAATCCAGTTTTGGACAGACCCAAGGAACATCATCAAAATAAAAGGCCTTTCCTTCAGTATTTTCTGCAGATTGCTGTTCATTTTTTTGCAATGGGAATGAAATTTAATATTCACTTTTATAATGTTACTAGCTTTCCTTTAAATAAAAAACACCTTGAGTTTATTTGTGATTGATTAGACTGATTTTCCCTTATCTTCAGAATGGCCTTGCAGAGAGACCTAAACAAATAAGAGCACTGGACAATCACCAACTGTATGAAGCTTGACAAAAACAAGATCCAGATTCTGCATCTGAGATGGGGAAATCCTGGATATATGGACAGACTGAGGAATGAGGGGCTGAAGAGCAGTCTTGCAAAATGGGACCTGGGGGTCCTGGTTGATGGCAAGTTGAACATGAGTCAGCAGTGCCCTGGCAGCCAGGAGGGCCAAACCTGTCCTAGGGGGCATCAGGAACAGCATCACCACCTGGGCAAGGGAAGGGATTGTCCTGCTCTACTCTGAGCTGGGACAGCCTCACCTTGAGTGCTGGGGGCAGTTTTGGGCACCACAATAAAATGAAGATATAAAGCTATTTAAAAATGTCCAGAAAAGGGCTATGAAGGGGATGAAGGACTGTAAGGGAAGCCAAACAAGTGCTGAGGGCAATCCTCATCATGGTGCACAGTTTCCTCATGAAAAGAGGGGCCTATGCTGGTGTCTTCTCTTTGGTGATTGGTGATAGGACCGAAGGGAATGGCATGAGAGTGTCAGTGGACATTTAGGATGAATATTAGGAAAAAGTTCTATATTCAAAGGGTGGTTAGGCACTGGAACAGGCTCCCCAGGAAAGTGGTCACAGCTCCAACCTGAGACAGTTCAAGGAGTGTTTGTGCAATGCTCTCAGGCACAATGTGTGCAGAGCCAGGAGCTGCACTTCAGTAATCCTTGTAGGCCCCTTCCAGCTCAGAATTTGCTGGAAGTGAGAACTCATCTCTTAGAGAGTAAGATAATGGTTTAAAGGAATGAAACAATCTCTGCACTGATTATTTTAGATAGTGCTTTAAAATGTAACATCTGCCATTATCTTTATGTGTCTGTATTGTTTTTACTGACAAGAGATGGACAGTGATGAGAAAAAATTCACCAGTAAATCACAAAATCTTAAAATATTACCACTTTTATTTAACATACTTATATTTTCTTATTTTACAGCAGTTGTCTTTCAACTGAAATTGAACACCTTACTATTTTTAAAACAAGCTGAAATAACCACAGGAAATATGTTGATCAATTTTTTTCACTTGTGACAGTATGATACACAGTCTTTAACACTCTCCCAAGGGGAAGTGGAGGGGCAGGTACCAATCTCTTTACTCTTGTAACTTGTCACAGGACTGGAGGAAACAGCACGAAGCGATTTGGAGGGGGTTTAGGTTGGATATCAGGGTTGGGCACTGACAGTACTCTCAGGCTTATGGTGTGACTCTTGGGGATGGTGCTGTGCACGGACAGGTGCTGGATTCAATGATCCTTGTGGGTTTCTTCCAACTCAGTATGTTCTGTGACTCTATGATTTGATGATATGTTTTCTGAATTTTAGCAAAGAATAAACATAATGTACTAAAAGAATGCAGCAGCACCTGGAAACCTCCATGCTTTTTTTACTTAGAAATTGTTCAGTAAGGCTTTTTGGTTAAATTTCTAGGTTATGTGAAACCTTGAGCAAGAATTTGCTCAGGAACTGCATCAGAGTAGTGTTTTTCCCAGGAGACATAGTTAACAGGCATGTATTTTAATCTACTTTACTTTCTTTACTTGTCATTCTCAGGAAGTAGAAATTGATTTCTCTACCACTATGGTACATTCCACCAAAAAATTGCTGTTCTTCAACTGAGTATTAACACAGATGTTATAAAGCAACTGAGAAGGATGACAGTGGTAATCAAGGTTTTGCCCATTGCCTACCCTCTTGCCACACAGAGAAGAGTATAGATAGGGAGTTGGTTCTGGACTCAAAGTCTCACTTTTAACAATTTGCTTCCTGCACTTCGTATCCTATACTAAACCAGGTATTTTTAAAATTCTTTGACCATGTGATTCACCTCATAAGAACAAAAATTATTATTATTCGTGTATTTTCAATGATTTTTCAAGGTACAATGAGATTAGAAACAAAAATGGGATGAGGGGGATATATGTTTGCATGTAAACAGTACCTGTTTCCAGTGAGCTGTGGTTTTATGAGGAGAGGTAAAAGAGTAAACAGAAGGTAGTAAAATTATGGGATCATTTCTATTAAATTCAATTCAATTAAACAAGACCAAGTGCAGTATCAAAATGATCAAAATGTAGCAGAGCTGATTCAGTTTCTTTCAGTTAATGAGTTTAATTTTCTTGAAGATTTTGAGGTTATCAGACATGGCCATTTATCTGCTGATCAGTGCTTGAAATGATTAAAATTTGCCATGTGGAAATAGCCAATGCAAAAGTATACTGTGTATACAGTTTGCCAAAGAGCGTATGTATGAAACACATTATTAACACATTGAAAAGAATTGTTGTAGAACAAATTGTGGGTATATCCTAAAAATACATAGATAGATTTTTTTTCATCCCTATACAAAATGTGATGAAAGAAGGCATATGAGCTGTGTGAAAATATCCATTCTTATACATCTTGTTGCAAGTCATCTGAGAGCAAGGTGTTCCAGCACTTTTGAATTGGAAAAATATATGAGCTGCAACATGCTGTTTATATCACCAGCAAGCTTGAGAGAAAAAATCCCTCTGGGCTTCTTTGTTGCAGATCAGAAGGTGTCATTTAATAGCAGAATTTTACCTTCAAATTGAAAATGAGAAGGAAAAAAGACAGATGATATCAGTGAGAAAAACAAAGGTAAAAGATGTGGTGTGTACTTCATTGTTCTTCTTACATTACTTTAGCACCCTAAGGCATTAATAAGAAGAGGTTCCTGTTCTGCTTGCTCTATGCAAAGAATTTAGGAAGTGTCCACACAACCTATGGAAGTTTCCACAAAGGAAGCTTCTTTGGGCTTTCTCTCATTCTTTGACTCTCATTGTTTCTCTTTTACTCTTCCTTTGTTAAACATATTTACTAAAAAAATCTAATAAATATTGGTTGGAGTTTTTTTCATATCTTCTTACTGAGAACCGATTTTAGCAAGGAGAATAATTACATAGCTGAAATTCTGGTAATCAGTCTTGAAGAATTCTTTGTGGCTTGAATTCCTATCTGTTAAGATGGCAATTAAGTAAAACAGGTCATTTCAGGCTTCAAGAAAGCAAAAGAAGGAAATCCCAAAGAAGTTTCCATTTTGCACTGATTTGCATAACTGACTAGGTAGATTCTAGGAATTGCTCTTAGGATTTTTCCCAAAGGATTTTTTAACTCCAATCTACTGGAATGAATACTGACTCAGCTTTACTTATTAATTCCTTATTTTCAATAATTTAAATTTGAAATTATTGAAGAAAACAGTGATGTAGGCTCTCTTTAAAATCAGTAGAGAGAAATGGGGTTTCCATGTGCTCTGTTCTAGTTAGTGGTATAAAGTCCAATTATTCACAATAAAGAAAAACAGGCACTTCAGGACTGCAATTCATTTAATCCTGATGTAGAAATCTGACAAAGATAAATTACGTCCTCAGACTGTGTTACTCTATACTTAGAGTTGTATTACTCTGTCTTGAGTAAAAAGAGGTACTGCTTTCAGTTGTGTGTATCAAATTGGTAGATTTTGAACTTTAGGAGATATCAAGACCTTTTAGTTTTGTGAATCATAGTAAAATATTCTTCCAATTAACATATTTCAACAAAGCATAATATTAACAGTTTTTCTTCTTTCACGGAAAGCATTTTCTTCAGTGATATTGCTGTTGGTAGAGAAAGGGATGAAGATTCATGAATGCTTTGCAATACAAGCAATTTTTAAAAGCATTATATACTATATATATATCTAATATATGTCTCACATGGCAAGGGGAGCTCACTAGTGAAGAACCTTTCCCTTCAGCATTATCTCACCATGTTTCTCTCTGTGAAAGTAAGAGAGATTCTGTGCTAAATTGATTTCTACTAAAGACAGAAGGAACACAGCAGAAACTTGTGGATTTCATCAGGGTGCTTTAATTTCTCTTGAAGATAAAATTCTAATGTAGAAATACAACTGCAGCCCATTAATTTTTTTTCAATGTTAATACTCTGATTTAATTAACTTTTTTATTTCTTTTCTGTTATCAATTTACCTATCAGAGCAAAGCCTTCACAGTGCCAATTCTTCATAGTACCAATAAAGTACAAAACATGAGCAGTATTTCATAGAGGTAGTGAAGATATACTGCAGTTTTGACTTAAAAGATGACAGCAACACTTTTGTGTAGTCACTTCAAATGACTTTAGTATTTCCCTGTGAAAATTCAAATTTCAATAAAAATGTATTACTAGCTTCACATAAACATTCTATGATGTGTGGATATTTCCAGTATTTTTAAGGGAAAAAATTATTGAAGCAAAAGGCTGGCACAGAAGAAAATGAGACAAACTCATTTTATAACAACATAGATAATTTTAGAATTCATCAACACATAAAATTTTTATTAATATTTAAATTCAGATTATTCTTTTCAATGTATTTTATCATAATATTTAAGAATTTAGTGTTAGTTTGTATAATTTGCCTTCCACTTTCTTCAAGAAAATAACACTTATCAAGTGGTCAGGTGTTTTCTGTCTCACAATATGTTTGCTGCCTTTCTCTAAGTCATGGAAGTTTTAATATCACTATTTTATTTAAAGATATTCTTCTCCCTAGTATGCAAATTATTTATTTCTTGAGAAAGGTGTCCAGGAATAGCCTGCAGGCTATATATGTTTTTCTGCTTTGACTTTTAGCCTTTTAAAGGGTATTTTCTCATAGACTTAAAATCTGTACTTTTAAATTTCAGCATCTCTCTCCTGCACCCTCAAGTAGTTACAACACATCAAGGGTTTTTTGTGTTTTTAAGAGAGGATGATTACAGCACTATAAAACAATTATATTTATTGAATGTAGTTCCTGAATACACCCACATTGTTTCCAGCTCATTATTTGTGGTATACAAAATTTCTCTGTTCCCTCTCCTTAAGTATTCCTATTCAATTTCTGTACTTTCTTTTTCCACTGGATTTCTCTATCAAATCTGCATTGGCCACTTCGGTAAAATGCTCACTCTGTTAAAGTTCATTTCAGAGACAAAATGACAGACTCTGATGAGCCAGATCAGCTGTTTGTGTGTTTGTTGTGCCATTTTCATCAAAATGGATTTCATTAGAGAAGTTCTACTATTTCAGATTTTTAGGCTAAGCCAGTTTGTTTCGACAGACACGGGTTTGTAAGTGATATATAAGCAACACAGATCACAGATTGGAAAACAGGACAGATAAGAAAAATCAGATCCTGAGGAACAACTGGGGCATTAACTGTTTCAAATATAGATGTTCAGTTGCTGTCTCCTGTTAGAAAACAGTAACAATCAATGCCAGAGAGAACAAAGATTTTTTTTTTCATCAATTACATCTGTCTGTAACAACTTCTATATCTTCAATATGATTTCCAGTACATACCCATTCAAAATTCTTCTCTCTAAGCAGTATTTTTCTAAGTTATTTTCAGCCAGACTACGGATTTTCAGCCATAATTTCTTCTTTGAGCACTGCACTGGAAATGGGAGCACAGTCTCAGCCCACTGCCTCAACACAGAGGCTGCCCCACAACACAACAAATAGGGCCAGACCAGACTGCAGCCATCAGACAGGTCCAAGGTCTGACTAAGGATGTCTGGTGCACAGCTATGTGGTGGCTGATGGCTGGGGCACAAACACCACACAAGGCTCTGGGCCTCAAAGCAGCTCTCAAGTCCCAGGGAAGGCTTTTCACACAGCTCTGTCTCACAACTCCACTGTTCTGAAAGAAGTCTCATCCAAAATTAACAAGGTTCACTGTATCAGAGGTGACCTTAAGTTTAAGTAGTCACGCCCTCAGTGTCTGGAGGACATTGTAGAGGTTATTCATGTAAACAAAGCTCCAAACAGATAATTTTAAAACATTCCAGTACTCTTCTCAGGAGCTGCCTGTTTTCTGGAGTCCTCTCCTTTACCCTCCCTGGGGTATACTACATATATACGTATACATATACAGTGGAAAAGATATTACTTTGATAAATGGAGACAGTAAATTACTAGGGAAAGCTGTATCTGCAAGATGTTTTGTGAAAAAAATAAAATCGATTAAAGCATTTGTATATTTTCTTCTCATTTTCCTATATGCTGCTCAATTTTTCCAGAAGATAAACTTATATAAAAAAAAAGTTGCAACCATTGACAGTCATAATGGCATTTCCTATGTCAAATACCAAAATGTCTGGAATAGAAATGGCAGTAGGGTAAAAAGGTTATAACTCAGGGTCACTTTGGTAAGAAACCTGAAGGTGTGATTTATGGACAAGATAACCTCAGTTAGATGTCACTTTTCATAAATGCTTCATTGTCACACAGAGTACATTAAGCCTAGACAAAGTTAACAAGCAAAATTAAATAACAAAGGTAACTAACAAAATTAACAAACTGAAGCATCTTAATTCAAATAAAAGAAAAGGAAATTTTTTGTGTACAGACATTGAGGGAGTATCAGCTGAAAATACATTTCCACACAAGCATTTCCACACAAGAGAAGGCATATGTAGGACACACGTACTAAACTTCTCATTAGATGATTTCCACTGTCACAATAAAGTGAAACCAATGGGTATCTCCTGTATTTTGCTGAAGGCATGGAGTTTTCCAATATAACAAAACTTCAACCAATAACATTTCTTAATGAATGGCCTTTGATGTCATAAGAGGGGGAATTTTAAATGTTTGACGCAAAGCGTTATTAGGACAAGATTTTAGCGCAAGTTCCTAACTATACCTGAGTGGCATTCACAGCATTTACTGGGAAAAAACAACATTTTTTCACAGCATTTTTTGCACTGGCATAAGTGTAGGTATACTGTTGAGAGCGTTGTGCTAAAATACAGCACATCTAAAAATTTCTAGTTCAGATACATTACTTTCAGGCCTTTCCTCCACATCAGGCAACAAGAATGGGTCTATACCAGCCACAACCACTCTTAGCTGCAGAAGCAGCTTCTGTTTTTATATCCATGAGTGTATATGTACATGTATGAGTCTACATACAAACATTGTCATTTACACACTGTGTTGAAGAAAACAGGGCATGATTGAACTGAATGCACTGTTGATATAAGAAGCTAAAATGTCTGTGTGCAGAATGGATGCTAATATTAAATCAGCATTTAAACATCATGGGCTATCAGAGAACCAGCTGAAGGTGTTCATTTGTTGTTTACTGCTGTTTTTGTCAAATCTGTTGTGCCATGATGAACATTTTAGCATCTACTTAAACAGACCATGCACCACAAACTTCTTCAAATTACTGTAAATTAAAAACATGGAATAATATTCCTGAAATAATATATCTTTAGGTCTTGTACATTTGATGTCTAGTTGGGTCCAGATTGATTGCTTACAAGGGTTTATTTTAATCTTCCTGTCTGCAAATCTTTATTCCTCATCCATGCAATTAAAAAGAAAAAGAATATCTGTATTACAATAAGTTCTTTACTGTGAAGTATAGTTTACAACCCCAAAAGTTAACTGCTTTTCTGGAAGGAAACTACCTTCCTCTAGATTTACCCAGCATGTACCAAAGCCAGGCAATGATCTGATCTATTGAGAATTTAGATTAGCAAGAGTATTTCTTTCTAACTATTCATCTTTGTAGCTGTTAACTATCCCGTAAGCACAAAGCCCATTGTCAGAATGTTTAAGCAGGTTATGCCAATTGCCCCTTGAATTCCAACAAGCATAAATGGTGCGGTTTTAAAGAAAAAACTCAAAATATTGGTAGGGTTTGATTCTGTTTACTTCAATCACTCAAAGACACCAATATACATGAGGTTAAAGCAGGTTTCTCAAAATCAAACTTTTGATGTTTCAATCAATCCTCCACAGCACTGTGAACCTGTTTCTTCAATAAGTGCTGGAGGAAAGTGAGAAGACTGTGGGGAATGTGCATGTGCAAATGTGTGTTTTTGGCTGAAGGAAAGAAACCGTAACCTGTGCATTAGCATAAATAAGCTTAGAAGAAATACGCAACACTCTTCTTGAAACGTGCAACACTCTTCTCTCACTCCTGCCAGCATGGGGCTATGAGCTGCCACTCAGGAGAGTCAGGATGAAGCTCAAACTGTTGACAGGATAGAACAACTCACAGCAACTGATGAGCTCTTGGTGTCTTCAAGGAACTAATGTGGGCTTCTGACTTTTGCAAAAGAGTCAATAAATTGCAGCCACCCACTAAGGAATATTTGAAGTAAATAGTATTTGAATTGACTAAATTTAATTTTATTTTAATTTGCTAGGGTTGAAGAAGAATAGTATGGTAACAGGGAAGCTTTAAAGCTGCAGAAATGCAACTAAACTGTGGTGATTGATCTTAGATGAGGGGTTTTATTATGTTGACTTTCATGTACCTCAAACCATAACCTGCTTTTCAGTACTATTTGGACATATTCTAATTGCAGTAGATTTTTTAAAGACTAAAAATTCAGAATTCATACCATTACACTCCTAGATAGTCAAAGCTAGACTTAATTTTGGTGCAGCATATGAATTCATGATTCTAAAATATCATTACAATGTAGATGCCATACTCATTCTAAGTGAAGCCATATGCAACGTAGACATATTGTAAAACTCACGATATTCTATCTTCAAATATAATTTTGATGTTTGAACTACAAAGCACTTTGCATTTAAATTAAATGTTATTGCACAGGGACACAACATGGTCCTCGTGGGTCTCTCCCAACTCAGACTAATCTGAGATTCTGTTAAAATTTCTGGTTTATCCTGGTTGAACTATTAAGGTTATGTTATAAAACAGCATATAACCATGAGAAAAGAGGAGCACAAAGAAAAAAAAAATTATAAAACCCATATAGTATCACCTCCACCCGTAAAAAGGACCCCAGAGACACTAAGGGTTGGGGATAGGGTGTGTTGGCACCCAGGATAGCACCTCCAGCATCCACCAGGCACCTCCCCAGGAAGTCCCAGGGAGTGTCAGTTCCTGGACCAGGTTACTTCCAACACTGTGAGGCTGGGGTGCACTCCAGATCTCCCTACAAACTGAGACACCACTACCTATGTGTGGGAGGTAGTTCATGGGGTGCAGGAGCACAAGGCTTATGGGGATGTGCAGTGGAAGAACCAGAGGAAGGAGACTTGGGGATCAGTGTGATCTAAGGCAGAGAAAGCATACAAAAAGAAGTTTAAAAGGTGGTACAGAAAGGTGTGAGCAGAAGATGGTCAGTGTGTTCATGGGGCTATACCCAGCACCTATGCCATGTGATCCAACCCTATCTTCTCTCTGATCTCCACTTCTATTTCCTGGGCAAGGAGCTAAGGGGAGGAGGGGACTGTGGGTTAGGGTTCATGTGTTCATGGTGGCAGCCCTGGAGCCATCACAGCTTCATGTGCCGTTCTGTGATCACCAGAAAATGTGTAACCTGACCTGACAGGAAGGGACCAAGTATCCCAGGATAGGGTTGTGGAGGAGGCATCTGGAGGGCTTGGGTCCTGAAGGCAGTAAGATTCCAAGCCTAGCACTAGAGGTACTATGGAGGTGCAGGTCACTTGAGAGGCTTGCCAGTGAGTGTGTGGGCATGCGTGCATGCATGTGTGCATGCTTGCAAGGATGTGAGAGAGAGACAGCAGGATCCAGGGGAAGTCCCCTGACAGACCTCATGTCAAAGCACCAGTGCCAGCAGGTTCACATTTGTGTGTGTGTCTGTAAATGGAATTCTATACCTATAGCAAGGTTACATATGTGTCCTTTGTGTTTGCATGTCCAGGAAGCAGCCACTGGGGGAACTGAAACCCAGGGGAGGCAACAGGACAGACCATGGCTGAGCCCTGCTGCTGTCATAAAACATAGCTTTGAAACATAAACCTTGTGGTTTTATGTACATATATGTATTCCCACAAAACAGCCTTTATGACCAGCCAGAGAGGGAAATGGCACAAGGCCATAAAGTACTATTTTTGTGTGTCTGCAAGAGTGTTATGGTTTCTGTCAGTGCTGATCAGTGTATGTGCATAAATATGTATTGTATATGTGTGTTTTTGTATGTGCTTACTGGGAGCAGGTGCCCAGACTCACCAACAACCATCCACCAGAACTGGCATGTCCTCACAAAAACCACAGGCACATAATCTCTACTGTTAGACCATTATATCTGGAATCTACATAAAAGTGATATGACTGACCAATGTTTGGAATTTTCATTTGTTTAGTTACATCAGATTTTAGGTGGCCAAACTCCTTGACTACCACAAGCCTCACAGTATGTCCTGTTCCACAAGTGCCACTGTGGCTGTACATAGAACAGAAAATACAGCTGCACTTAGGAACTTCAGATGCAAATGAGATTGTCATATTCCAATATCATGTTGGGACAAAGTAAGGATATGCCCTTAACTCTTTGAAAGACTATGAAATTCATAAAAATAGAATTTGTGTATGTTGTAGATGGGAAGAGTCACGCTCCTGACCCTCAGAGAGTAAGGATGCACAGAATACTCTGACACATACATAAAAGAGTGCTACATTCACCTCACAGCAGAATCTTTCTTTCAAAAGTGTCAGAGGATACTTGATTTTATAACACAGTGGGGGAAAAAAAAGTCACTAAAAAGAGTCCCAAGGGACCCCAATCTTCATTTTTAAAAATGCTTATTTTTTTTTTAAATACTCTGTTTGGTGAAGAAGGAATAGAATTATAGAAATAAATTAAATGGAACACTCTAAAATACATTTTGTCTGTGAAAGCATTCAATAGAAGAACAGCAGTGGATGTCTGGAGGGCAGCCTTTCACATACTCAGAACAGGGGTTTGGAGACTCTCTTAGGAAACAGTCCTTAACAAAAGGGATAAGGAAGACTGGACACATTTAAGAAAGAAATTGTGAAGGAGCAGAACATTCCCATACCAAAAGACAAGCAAGTGCGGTAGAAGGCCATCCAGACTGAACAGGGAGCTTTAACAGGAGCTCAGGGGACCTTGGAAAGAGAAGCAGACAACTCAGGAAGAGTACAAAGATGTTGTTAGGTCATGTAGAAAGATTAGAAAGGTGAAATCTCAGCAAGAACTCAATCTGGCCACTTTTGTAAAAGACAACAAAAAGTGTTTTTATAAATACATTAATAACAAAAGGAGAGCCAAGGAAAATTTCTGTTCTTTATTGGACACTGCAGAGAACACTGCCCGCAAAGAAGCAGAAACGGCTGATGTACTTAATGCCTTCTTTTCCTTAGTCTTTAGTATAAAGACTGTTTATCTTCAAAGGCAACTGGCCTCCTGAACTGGTAGACAAGGACAGGAAGCAAAACAGATCCCATAAAATCCAGGAGGAAGTAGTGACCTACTGTGCCACTTAGACTGTTACAAATCTATGGGACCAGATGGTATTCATCCAAGAGTACTAGGGGAGCGTTGTAGGTTGGATTGATTTAGTCAGGTGTTTTATTAATGTTAGTTAGGTTTGTTCCTTGTACTTCCCAACTTTTCCCCTTACAGTGGTCTGTTTCAAGTTGTTTACCCCGAGAATTACCACCACCCAGATCCACAGTTACCTGTCAATCTCCTCACCTCTCCCTGTTTTCTCCTTGTTTGGTTCTGTCAGTCAAGGTTTGTCACTCCTTGTCGGGGTGTCAATCTTGTAACCACTCCCAGCTTCTTCATGAAAGTTCTGCATCAATCACCCCACCCTAGCCTTTCTATTTGTCCCAGGATTCTGTACCCACCTCTGTTATATTACCATTGGGTGTTATAATCTGTGTCATTTCTCTATTGTTTGTCCCCATTGGGTGAAGCAGGTCTACACCCCTGTCCGCCCACCCCATACTTAACCTGTTGCCAGGCTTTGTTCTCCGGCATTTTTTCACTGCATCCTCTCTGAGAGCATTTTGTTCCCACCATGCATGGGGGAATAAAATTCTTAGGGCTAGCAAAGAAGTGTCCTTCTCTTGTCCCTTCGCTTCCTTTCAGCATGTGAAGCTACCAAAGCTGCATTACCCACGCCGCAGCGCTCAGCACTACCAGGCTGGCAGACACCATAACCCTGGAGTGCCCGCACTCACGTGGCGGCCACCCGGCCTCACACAGGCAGTGCTAGCCGGCGCTTCTCAGCTGCTTGAGGTCATGGCAGGTAACCGCCATAGGGGAGCTGGTGAAAGTGCTTGCTAAGACTCTTTCCATAATTTATTATCAGTCCTGGCTAAACAGTGAGGTCCCAGACAACTGGCTGATATGATACCTAAGCACAAGAAGGGCCAGAAGGAGGATCCAGGGAACTACAGGCCTATCAGCCTGATCTCAATGCCTGGCAAGGTTATGGAGCAGATCATCTTGAGAGTGATCACATGGAACATACAAGGCAACTAAGGGATCAGACCCAACCAGAATGGGCTTAGGAAAGGCAGGTCCAGCCTTACCAATTTGATCTCCTTTTATGACCAGTGACCAGCTGACCTGCCTGGTGGATAAGAGGAAGGCTCTGTCTACACCCCCCCCCCCGCCCCTCCCCCACCCCGCTGTACTTCAGCAAAATCTTTGACATTGTTTCTCACAGTGCTCTCCTGTAGAAGCTAGCAGTCCACAGCTTGGACAGATGCACCCTTCACTGGTTGGAGAACTGGCTGATGGCCAGGCCCAGAGAGTGGTGAATGGTACTGCATCCAGCTGGTGGCTGCTCACTGCTCACCAGGGATCTGTGTTGGGCTCAGTCCCGCTAAGTATCTTCACTGATTACCTGGATGAGGGGATTAAGATACCTATGAAGAGTGGCTGAGGGAGCTGGGGCTGTTTATCATGGAGAAAAGAAGTCTCAAAGAGCATCTCGTTATGCTCTATAACTCCCTTAAAAGGATGTTGTAGCCAGGTGAGGGTCAGTCTCTTCTCCCAGCCAACTACTGACAAGAGGATACCTCAAGCTGTTCCGGGGGAGGTTCAAGTTGGCCATCAGGAGGAATTTCTACTCAGAAAAGGTTGTTAAACATTGGAATGGACTGCTCAGGGAGATGGTGGAGTCACCATTCACAGAGATATTCAAGAAATAGCTGGATGTGGCACTTACTGCTGTGGTCAAGTTGGAAAGGTGGTTATCAGTCAAAGGTTGGACTCAATGCTCTCAGAGGTCTTCTCCAACCTTAAGAATTATGGGATTCTGTGCAAAGTAGTAAAATAATCACTAATTTTCTGGGAAGTAAATGTGGTACCAAGAATGATATTGATGATGACACCCTTAAATTATTTTGTATGAAAAAATTAGACTAAGAATAGAAAATATTTAAATGTTTCTATTTTCATTGCATCACCCACCAACAAAATATTGCAACAAGGATGCAGTTAATGGTTTTAGCCTGTTTCTTTTTGTCATACCAGACTTTCAGTCAGGTTTACTTAGGTGATTTAGCTTTTATGTCTAATATATATTGATATCTATATACTTATGTACTTTCGAGGAACACATTCAGTATAGGCAGCTCAGTGCACAAGCTGCAGTGTGATCTGCAGGGTGAGTTCTGTGGGGCAGGAGCCCAAGCAGGAGTCTGAGTCTGAAGCAAAAGGCCATGAACTGCCAATACATTCCATAAAAAAAGGGCCCAGGGATCTGGGGCTGGCCAGGGTGCTGGTCACTCAGAGACAGAGAGGCGCCAATGACTCCAGACTTTCCTGTGCTTAGAATGCCAGGGTACAAATCCCAGGGGATCCTTTGTTTGTGTCTGTCCTTGGAGGCACCCAGCTTAAGCTGCTATTTTGTTGTTTTCTTGTTAAGTTATTTCATCATAAGATCTAGATGTCTGAGACTCTGCCATGGGAAACCTAGGGTAGATCTAGTAGGGAAAACCCAATCTGATTCTGTGAGTGGGGTGAATGTGCACCTTAGACCCAGCTCAGGTGGTGTGAGAGTGACTGCCAGAGTGGTTCCTGAATGACTGGACAGGGAAGTCCCCTAACAGCAAAATATATGTCTGTGTATATGTATCTGTATCTATATCTATATCTATATCTATATCTATATCTATATATGCAACATACACATACAGTGCTGCACAGATGTTATGTGTTTCTACATCTACATCTACAAATATGTATGCATGTGCATAAGGTCTTTTGTAAACATTTTACAGTTAAACATAACCCAATCATTATGTGACAATGAAAAAAAATGTCTTGTACAACCAATTGTCAAAATCTAGCTATATACAGCAAACCTGCAATTATCATCCAAGAGGCAATACTAGGTCACTGGAGGCAATTCTGTGTCACTTAAGGCAATGCATAAAATATTTGGTCTGCATTACATTTGGACAATTTGATATTATGATCATATGCTGAGTGGTATTTCATTAGAAACACAATGAGAAAAATCTAGAGGAATTTTTCTTTATTTCCTCTGTAATGTTTACATTACTAACAGCTTTAGCAACTGGACCTCAGTCTGTTTGCATCATTTGAGATTACAATCATTATGCCTCCATGCTCACATTGCACATTCCCCTTAGTTTGAAAAGAGCTTCCAGAACTGTGGTTCCTTAGTCTTGTTTTCAGGGAGGGGTAGAGCTTAGCACCAGGTGTGGCTAGGTTGTTGTTCTATACCACCTACATTAATGATGGGGGTCATGGTTTCAGGAAGAAAGTGCAAGCGCACACCAGTAAGTCAATCATTTTCCTTCCCTCTCTTGAGTGGAGAGGTGTCAGGATAAGCCATTGCAGACCCAGTCTTCTGCTGCAATTCCTGGTCCCCCTCCTGTCCTTTCAAGCTGCGCTTTCAAGACATGGTGTTGAAGGAAAGAAGCAGCAAGCCCGAGATGCTGCTCTGAGAAAAGAAGCAGCAAGCCTGAGCCAATTAGACTGCATGCCCCACTTAAAGAAGAAAAATGAACATTGGTGGTGTGTCCAAGCCCATGTGTGTGCCCCACAGCCAGTGGAGTTGAAGCACTTGAGGGGGAGAAGTGGAGGACCAGCAACAGCTGTGGGGAGTGAAATAGGAGCAGACCAAAGTGCAAGGGGACAAGCTGAGCCAAGTACTTAGAACCACGACTGAGCACAGCGGTTTGGAAAAGTGGGCATCACAACGTGGACAATGGAGCTTTTGGGGGTTAATCCATCCTTGTTTTACATTGTCTGGGGCTCACGGATGGGAACCTCTAGCCACAGGAGCCCCTTTGCCCCCATCTTGCCTTTATCCTTGCAGTCATGCTGCACAGAGTGCAGAAACAGCCTCCATCTATTTTTTGTCTGGGGAAACCACACAGAGCTGCTAGCACAGGAATGGTTGCCATGTTGTCTTTGTCCCAGCAGCCATGTGGAACTAAGTAATGGTGAACACCTTTTTTGTGGGCAAAGCAGCTTCTCTCTTTGTATACTTTTGTTATTAGTTAATTGCTGTTACTGTGAATTTCTTATTCCACTGCTTTTTTTCCTTTATTAAATTATTATCACAACCCATAGTCTCTGCCTTTGTCCCTCTATTACTGGAAGGAGTGGGGGATGAGTGGCAGTGGGAGTTTAATTTGCAGCTGGTGTTAAACCACCACAACTGCTTTCAATCTAGTCAATTGATGACTAACTTAACAATTCTGTCTAAATCATGTCTAGTTTCCTCCACAATTGTCTATATGGGTGATGTGAGAAGATTTGCAAAACCAAGTACCACAACAGTATTGTTGTAATGTCCTTCTTTTGTATAGGCAGAAAATTCATGTTATAATGCTGCCAAATAAATTTGCAGTGGCCTCTGTCACAAGGAATTCAGATTCTGAAAGCAGCAGGCTTGGGAAGAGCTAAACAGAAATCATTTCAGTTCAGATTTAAACAGTTTATCTCAGGCAGCACAGCAGAATTCCACATTCTAAAAATAGAGAAGTATTGTATTTTATAATACAAACATGAATTACATGTCTGGGTCAGAAAACCACCATGAGTTTCCTACCTACCTTCCCTTGTAGATACTGTTACCATCTGCCTAAGATTGTTCTTCTTGTTATATGGCAAGTATATGTAAGTCCTCTGTCCTGTCATCTACCTAAAAGACTATGTGACCTATATATCAATAAGGTTCAATGTTAGCATTAGTTAAGACTGCACTTACAACAGAGGTCTTTTGGATTTCAGGCTTATAAGATTTAATCTAATAAATACTGTAATGTGAAACATTTTAAATCCTAAATTCTTGCCAACACCTTCCATATTCTACATAGTTTATATGGATAGAGAATCTAAAAATACATGAGTCAATATGTGATTTTTAATGCCAAAATACACTGGAAGCTCTGAGATGGCCTATAAAACCTAGTGATGTAAGTTCTCACTTACTTGAAAGGAGGAGCTTTAATGGAACTGCTTGCGTCAGTAGGTGCTTATCAGCATGAGCTAGGCCTCCACAATCTGGCGTTTTAAAGAAAATTGCTTCTGTGAGTTTCAGGTGGCACATTATGCAACCTTGTACTGCAGCACCTGCAGTGCATGATATAGAGCAGCATATGTTTGTCTTATGGCACCATTTATTTAGAAATAGCACACCACGTATCTCATGCTAAAAAGAACAAAATAAATCAACACATTTGTTTTCAGAACAACCAACTGTTTTAAGCCCATGATTTTTTTTTTTTTTTTTGAGTTTTTTTTGTTTGGTTTGTTTGATTTTTGGGGGACGTGGGAGAGCCAGTTAGGGAACAGAATATGCTCCTTAAAAATTTTTAGTACATCTGCTACAAAGTGATGCTTTAATCAAATGAAAGAAAGCATTTGGGAAAAAATAAGATTCCCTGAAAATATTTAGCACATAATTAATGGTTATAAAAGCAGAACTATATGCTTCCCTAGGTGTTAACATCAAAATTAGCAGCTGAAAATACTCTGTGCCTCTGCTTGAAGTGCTGCTTGTAACTATCTTCTTTTTTCTGAAACTAATTGGTGATGAAATTCAATGCATTCTGTTTTGTGATCTCAAAGGTGTCCTGTGATAAACATCAGTGTACAGACTCTTTAGAACTACCAGGCATATTGCCAGCATGAAATTCAAGGGTAAAAAAAAAGTATGTGAATTATTTAAAATCAGAAGGAGGAGGCCAAGAAATTCTCGTTATCACTGTTTATGAAAAAAAATTCTAAGCCATGTAAAGGTCAGCTGAGTTGGCAGTAGAAGGACCTAAACATATAATTAAATATTTAAATATTGAGATGTCTGCAAAGAAAAGAGAAGTGTGTCTGTAGCGGTGAAGCTGGTGACATCCACTACCTGATTTTTCTCCTGCGCATAAGCCATAAGATTCATATGTGGAATGAGACAAAGCAAGGCAGTGTTACTATGCAGTTCAATAATCAATGAAACAACTTTACCAATTCTTACCTGGAAATACTATAAGGAGCAGATTAAGCATGGCAGAAATGTGGTCTGGCTAATTACTACAGGATGAGAGCAAAAGGAATAATTGAAGGGCTGAAGATGAAGATCTGCAGGGTCAACTCATATTGATTGATTTCCCCCTTTTTATTTTCCTGAGTGTTTTGTTTTCCTGAGAGCCAAGTGTTCAGGTGACAGGGCCTAAAAGTTAGTTTTGCAGACCACAGCCATGGCATCTCAGTTTAGGTTTACTTTAAGAAAAAATTGTGCTTTGCACGAGTAGACTATGAAATTAAAAAAGAAACAAAGCAGTGGAACCATTGAGTAAACAGGTCCAATATGAAAGAGAAAAATAGTACAAAAAGGTAAAATGTCAGAAAAAGTGCAAAGCTGGAAGGCAGAAACTGAGACAAGTAGGGCTAGAGTTCATTATGTCATTAAGAGATCATAACTTCTCCAGATATCTTGCAAATTCCTGTCGAGCAGGTTATGTCACTAAATTCCTGCATGAGGAATTGTAGGTTTCTCAGGCTAGATTCAATGATACAAGGCCTCGATAACATAAAAACGCTCAAATTAATCCTATGTACACACTGACTTCAGAGTTTCTACGCATAATAAAAGATATCCAAACACAATCATTTACTAGAGAAAATGTTGACCCTACTGCCAAACAAGAGTAGTACCAAGAATTATTCAATGCTTACAGTGTTAGATCTAATGCATGTACAACATTTGCAACCAGCATTCAGCTAAGCATTGCTTTGGGGTGAAGAGCAAACCTGAATATTTTGCTCCACCATTATTTCCTGGAAATCAGTAGTCTATATATATTCTCTCATGTCACGGTCTGACACACAGCAGTGCCAGTATTTTTAGTTAAAAAGGCCACCCTACTATTCCTTGTGTACCTTTTTCTGCAGTGTCAGAGTGCCTCCTCTATACGGTATACTCACATAAGGAAATATTCTTGCATATGCATGAAATTACAAAATTTACTGTGCTTTGTGACAACTTTTCCTCCATTTCTTCTATATTCTTTACATTTTTTGTGAATGGTAGATCTTAGAAGCTTCAAATACATTGCTTTTTTCTTCCCCTTGATAACTTTTACAATTATTTATAATGTTGCATTGCATGCTTTTCAATGACCTTCTCCTACCATCTACAATTCCAGCATCATCTTAAAAAAGATGTTAAGACAGCTGCACTAGCTAAGAAATTTTCTTATTTCCTAGCATATAAGGCAGGGAATGACCTCACAAATTGTGGTAGTAAATGTTTTAAAACTATATTTTAAAAATTACTAGGTTCTCATGAAGATGAAAGATTTAATAATTTTAATATACACACTCTGCTATGGCAATACTCCCAGAGAAAAGCATGAAAAGAATGCCTTAATTAAAAAAAAAAAAAGAAAAAAGAAAAGGAAAAAGAACAAAGTATGTAAATGATATTAGACAGATTCCTCAAAAATGCAAAATAATGCTTTGATTTATATGCCCTCTTCAGACCTTAGAGTCTGTAGAACTTTAACAAAAGTAAAATTGTGGTTTATATTTTTCAGAATACTCTTACCTAAAAACTTGCCTGTAAAATTTCTTCTTCTACCAAAACAAGATTAATTTGTAAACAGCAGAATCTAAGACCCTGTTTCTCCACACTAATATAATTTCACAAGATAGGTTTGGATTCTGACAGTCTTTACATAATTCAAAATAGTAGGCCTCCAACAGTCAAAAATAAATAAAATATCTTGCCCAAATACAGCCTGTATTGATCAGTAATCCAGTGTCTAAAACTGTGTTCAGAAACACTTTTCCTTTAGTTCACACAGCAAATGCAGCAATATTGAAGAATGAGATGGAAAATTTGAGTTACAGGAAGTTCTTTAGTACTAATCAGTTCTGGCCCACAGATCAAAAGTATAGAATACTCTAGGTAAGAAGATATTTAACATTTAAATTTCATTATATTTTAAGCCTCATATTTAGAACAGGTATAAAAAAAATTAAGATTACTTGAATATTTAATGGATCAGAAATTTTCTAGAAAATATTTATTACTCATATATACATTGACAATTATTTGATATTTCGTGTAAAATACTGTATGAAATGTAGTATGAAGAAATAAATTGATGCAATCTCCTGCATATCTAAGGAAGGCATGAAAATGCTCTGATGCAGAGCATTTTTCCACACTAGATGGATCATATTATAAATAAGAAACAGATTATAGGTATATCAAGTTAATGCTTCACTGTAGGAAACCCTGAAAGCAATGCCAATATGTCAGAAAATGAGAAAAAATAGATGGAAAATAATCAAGAAGGGTGAGTTGAACTTTGAGAATGCAGATTCCTGCCAAACATTGATCCCTAGTCTGACACAGAGCATTTTCTTCCTATTTTGTTTCAATACCACAGGCAGGATGAAAATCAAGGATTTAGAAAACAAATCATATTTGGAGTTTAGGAATGAATCAGAGATAAAGCAAATTTGATACTGAGTTCTTTTGAGTTTTACCTCCAAAGAGATGGAATTTCCTATCAAAACCCATTTTCAGCAGTTTGGGGAAATTCTGAGGAATATATCAAGACTACCAATTTCTAGTGAATATGCTTTCTGGTCACTGAAGATGGGAGCTGTTACCATTGCAGAAGATCTTTGATCTCTCTAAACATGGTATCACATCTCAGCTTTTGAGTTCTTTTGAAATGCCTAAGCTAACA
This sequence comes from Vidua chalybeata, assembly GCF_026979565.1. NCBI lineage: Eukaryota > Metazoa > Chordata > Aves > Passeriformes > Viduidae > Vidua > Vidua chalybeata. The sequence goes on along the minus strand of NC_071570.1, from coordinate 20,017,725 downwards.
ATTTATCACACACTTCATTAGTGTAATGCATAATGCTTTCCTATCATGTATTGGAGTATTTAATTGTCTTTAATGAAAAGAGATCCTCATTTTTCATATTCAGAATTTTCATGAATCTTGACAGCAATGGTCAAGCTATCTGGCATCATTAATTCTATAGGCCTCCCTGTAGCATTAGCACAGAATTAAGATGTTCTAGGTACATAGAAAAGAGGCATGGCTACACTTTGTGTAGCAGCCAAGACAGTTTTTTGATGTAGCTTAAGTGCTGGAACAGTTCAATAACACTTAATGATGTGGTCAGTCTGAATTGGTATCTTCTGTAGTACACTGACAAATAACATAGGTCTTTACAGTGATGCGTTGTAGTAGTTGTTTATACCTATTTTTAAAGTTCCACAAAATGAACATATAGATATAGATTCTTATCTGAATCTGAGAGATTAAATTCTCTTTTAATGCTAACTGTGTGCAGCCTGCCACCAGGTGATGGATTAGCTGAGGTTCAGAAGCAGTATACCATATCAAAGTTCCCAGTGCAGTGCAGTGTGAGATGACCTCTTGAAAAGTTTAAAATAAGCAGTAGTGAATAGCAAATTCTGGTCTTTCTTTTCTCATGTCCTTAAAGTTAAAGAAGACCCTGAAAAAAATAGGCAGTGAACCATATTTGGAAAACTTATACAGTAATTGGAAAAAAAAAATTACTTTGTTTTTGCAATGTTATACCCTTCTGAAGCTCCTCAGCATTTCCCAAAAGAGCAAATGGATCACAGTATAAATAAGAAACAAATGATAAGCATATGAAGTTAACTTTTCATTTGTTAGTAACCCTGAAAGTAATGCCAATATGTCAGAAGATGAGAAAAATAGATGAAAAATACTAAAGTGTATTTTGAGCTGTCAAAAGGGAGATTCCTGCCAAACAGTAACACAGTTACTGGGAAGGGAAGTTCCGGGAAGGGAAGGGAAGTTCTGGGAAGGGAAGGGAAGGGAAGTTCTGGGAAGGGAAGGGAAGTTCTGGGAAGGGAAGTTCTGGGAAGGGAAGTTCTGGGAAGGGAAGGGAAGTTCTGGGAAGGGAAGGGAAGTTCTGGGAAGGGAAGTTCTGGGAAGGGAAGTTCTGGGAAGGGAAGGGAAGTTCTGGGAAGGGAAGGGAAGTTCTGGGAAGGGAAGTTCTGGGAAGGGAAGGGAAGTTCTGGGAAGGGAAGGGAAGGGAAGTTCTGGGAAGGGAAGGGAAGTTCTGGGAAGGGAAGTTCTGGGAAGGGAAGGGAAGGGAAGTTCTGGGAAGGGAAGTTCTGGGAAGGGAAGGGAAGGGAAGGGAAGGGAAGGGAAGGGAAGGGAAGTTCTGGGAAGGGAAGGGAAGTTCTGGGAAGGGAAGGGAAGGGAAGGGAAGGGAAGGGAAGGGAAGGGAAGGGAAGGGAAGGGAAGGGAAGGGAAGGGAAGGGAAGGGAAGGGAAGGGAAGGGAAGGGAAGGGAAGGGAAGGGAAGGGAAGGGAAGGGAAGGGAAGGGAAGGGAAGGGAAGGGAAGGGAAGGGAAGGGAAGGAAGGGAAGGGAAGGGAAGGGAAGGGAAGGGAAGGGAAGGGAAGGGAAGGGAAGGGAAGGGAAGGGAAGGGAAGGGAAGGGAAAAACAACAAAAAAACACCCCCATCTGAATCCCTGACCATTTCTCTCCTTGCTTTCAGTCTGTAGAAAATAACACTATAGATTCTTAAGATAGCTTGTGCCTCCAGAATGGCAAAACACTGTCACATTATTACAATGACCTCTTTATTTCCTGCCTGTCAACTTTTCCCTTGCAGTTTGCTTTCAGAAGCTAATAATCCATGTTACATGAGCACCACCAATTCTCTAACACTTATTTGATGGTACTTTTTGGCTGTCCTCTGTTTAATCCTAGAACTCTTAAGGAATATTTTATAGGACACATTTTTTTCTTCCACAACAGAAATATCACTAACCTACATATCCTCTGTGGTGTCTAAGTACTTGCTTTATGCTTCTGTGTGCTCCTTAGCTGTCAGCTAGATTCATAGCCCTTGATAAACTTTGTTTAAAAGCTTGTTCTATCTTTCTTCAATACAAAACAAAAACCCTGTAGAAAAGCAGTCATTTGATTAGATGATAGTCATCCAAGCACGTAAAAATATCAGCTTCTCAGGGGCTGGTTTTTGGAAGTGTAAGTTCCCAGATCCACAAAAAGTAAAGCATTCACCAAAAATAAGGTTTTAGGGTTTTTTTTTTTCAAATGTATCACTCAGTGTGTGCTGCCCTGAAAATTTTGTACTCCACATATCTAAATTTTCTTTATATTAGTGTTATTGAACCTTTTGCCCAAGATCTGTATACCTGAGAAGTGAAATCTGCACACACACACAAGAACAATCACATAATGCATTTTCATCTGATCTCTGGGCACTATTAGAAAATGTAATCAGGCTAGAATGTAGTGTACTGCAACATGGAGAATGGGATTATGTTTCTCTGAGTACTGTAGCAATGTAAATTAACTAGATTACAAGAAATGCTTCACAAATATCTCAGACCTACCAAACTCATTACACAGTCATTAAGCAGAGTTTCCTTGCTTTGAATTACCCAAAGAGATAGTTCTAGAAAGTCATAACAGGTTGTAGTGGAGCGTGCTAGGTGTGGAAGTTGTCATCATCACAGAGCCACAGAATCACTGAAAAGTTAGGGTTGGAAGAGACCTCTGGAGATCAGTCCAACCCTCCTGCCAGGGCAAGGTCATCTACAGCAAGTGACACAAGATTGCGTTCAGGTTTTAAATATGTCTAAAATGGGAGACTCCACAACCTCCCTAGGCAGCCGATTTCAGTGCTCTGTTGCCCTTAATGTAAAGAACTTCTTCCTCATATTGAGGTGAAACTTATTATATTTTAGTTTATGGCCGTTGCTTTTCATCCTGTCTCCGGGCACCACTGAATAGTGTTTGGCACCATCCTCTTGGCACCTGCCTTCAATCTCCATACAAAGAGGCCATGATTTTTTCTATTAGCAAGACCAGATTTCTTCATTAGGTACATTAATCAAACACTTGACTAAACACCACACTAGTGGTTTTACAGAGAAATGTAGATAGGCCAAATTAATGGGTCAAGGACAGTGGCATGAGGTTCAGCAAGTGGTGGGTCCTGTACTTTGTTCACAACAACCTCATGCAGCACTCATGCAACCTCATGCAAACAAAGCTGCCAGTGGAAAAGGATGCTGGTCAACAGCGGCTGAACATACATACCATACCATGGGCCTTCTTGTCCACCTGAGCACACACTGGCTCATATTCAGCCGCTGTTGACCAGCATCCTTTTCCACTGGCAGCTTTCCATTGCATTTCCATTGCATTCCGGAGTTTGGATTTAGATTAGGGTTTTTAATTTATGTTAAAATAAATTCTGTAATCCCACATTTCCCCCGTGTTGTTCCCCCCCGCGGTTTCTGGCCCCATGCTGCCCGCTGCCGGATTCTTACCCCTGTGCCGCTCCTGTAACCACCCTGCCGTCCGGCCCCGGGAAACCCTGTGCTGGCCGCCCCGAGCCACACGATCCCGCTCAGCCCGAGGCTCGGTGCCCGCCCCTGTGGGGTTCTCTGGTTGGTCGCTGTTGCTGGTGTCACCGCCACGGCAGCCGCCCCTATTGGCCGGCAGGCCGTGGATCCTCTCGCCCCACCCCTTCATAAAACCCTATCCTGCCGGCGCCCAGGCGCCATTTTCTCCCATGCGAGTGCCTGGAGCGGTCGCGTCTTTCCATCAATCCGCGCCATACGTGACCAATAAACCGTTCCTGCCAAGCACGGAGTAAATGGACAAATTCCTTACTTCTTTACCGGATCCCTAGCGCACGGTAACAGAGGCTGGCCAGCCCACGCGCCTGAGACACGGAGCCGTATCCGGGAACCCGCGGCAGCAAACCCCGGCAGCACGTGGAAGCTACGCCACAGCCGTGCTCCCAAGAGCTGCGTGCAGCCGGGGAGAGCGAAAACCCACGCCGCACCTTCTGGTGTCAGAAATAATGAGGGCAGCAGGATCAGGGCAGGGGTTGTCCCCCTGTCCTGGGAACTGGTGAGGTTGCCCCTCACCAAAGAGTACTTGACAGTACAAGCTGGGAGTCTACATATCGAATACTATCAAATAAAGAAGTCTACATAGAATACTATCAAATTGTGCTTGAAGAAAGCACAATATTAATTTGTGATTCTGTAAGGCACTTTATATTCCTATGCTTCAATAGATGTGCAAATAAACTTGATTTATAAATAGAAGCCAAGACATTTGAAGCCAAAAGGGTCTGTAAAATTTTGTAAATCACTGAATATTCTAAAGTCAGCTGTACTGAATTTTCCTCATTGTCAAAAAAATGCACTTTGCCTACACCATAAAGTGCCACAAAGGTTTCCAGTTTTTTTTTTTTTTTTCAAACAAGCAGTTCTTCTCACTCTTCTTGCCAGAAGGTGCTTTGCTTTAGTAACAAATTAAACAATCTTCTGTGTACACTTGTAATGGACTTCAGGTGCTGAAAGCTGAGATATGATTCAAAATATCAGATATTATTTGCATAATACAGGAAAATAAGGTGTCTTTCACCTTATTCTTGTACATAGTGACATGTTACAAAAATTAATATTTTAGCATTTTATTTTCAAGTTGTTAGTTATGTTTTGTGCCATTCCTCATAATTTATTCTGTGTATTGCATAATTTATTTCTTTATGTTACTTCAAGTTTTGTTTTTCTGAAAATCTTCTGAAAACTAAAAGTTTTATATTTTATGTAAAGAATGCACTCTATTCTTTTATCATCATGCATTTTAAGCATTGTTCTTATCTAAATTCAAACATTCTTCGACTAATATGATTGCTACAGTTAGTTAATAAGGGTGTACTACTCCTTTCTTTAGTCTACCTAACTGAGAAAATACAATCCATTTGTGGTGTGTTACCTGATTTTTGGCTGTTATTTTTCACCTTGTTGGGATACAAAACAATCTCTTTGAGGCAAGACAAGTTGTCACTTTCAGTTACTGTGGGTAAGTATGACATGGCATGCAAAATTGCACACCATGTTGTTACAGACTGAAAAATAATGAGTGTCACCACAGTAATTGTTGATAAAAATTCGGTCTTTGATACTTAAATCGATTACCTACCTAAAAGGTCTTATGTCAGATCCTTTCTAGGAAGAGTCCAATAGAGCCTACTGACCCACAGGCAGTCAACCTGTATAATGAATGATGAGTCTGCAAGGAGACATATTATACAATCACAGTATTTCTATGTTTCAATCCATACAACGACTTTTAAGGAGTGAAAATTATGTTCAAAATTCATAGTGAATAATAAAGGAAAAAAGTGTCTTTCCCTAAGTAAATGGTGATTACATATTGCAGTGATAATCAGTCATTGCAAGAGGAAAGTAGTGCTACTTGTAAAAAATGGAAATGGATAGAAAAATTTGCATAAGAGAAAAAATATTGAAAATCCCAGAGAAAAAATAATTTATGCAATATATAATATTAAAAATTCCAGAAGGTCATAGTCAGCCTGACTGAGAACATCAAAGAGAAAATAGAACAAGAACAGAATCAGCTATATGGGCTATTTAACTGTGAGAAGAGAAGGTACTAAGCCAGGAACAGCTTAGTACATTTAGGGCAGTACTGAGCTCTGTGTGGGAAGCTGAGTGAAATGGCAAAAAACTGTTATAGCAGATGAGATCATGAGGATGTTTTTTATTTATTTCTTAACCTTCTTTTGGGCCAAACTCAGAAAAGCTGATTCAAGATGCAATTTGTACATGGTAGAAATAATGAAGAACTAATAGTATAGTAAACAACAATAAGTATTGGCCCAGAAATGATATCATTAAATCAATAAATTTAATTTTATGACTTTGAAATGGTGGGATATAAAGAGAGGAAAAGCAGTTACTATTTAGTCTACCTGAAGCAAGCTCCTTTCGAGGCTATACAAAAATATAATCAGTGAATCAGAGTGAGTGGCACAGCCTAATTTCTCTAGCAAAATTTTGTACTTTACATGGAGATGAGGAAAGACAGGAGAAACGTTTCTGGTTTGCACCCTGGAAGGTTTGTGTAGTTTATAACAGCCCCTACCCTGGAGGAAAGTTCTAGTTTTGTGGCCTGCGAGCAGAACTCCAAATTCTCATCATGACTACCTGTGTTCTATTCATAAGACCATAATGACAGCCCTTCTTGTCTTTCTTCGTGGTTTTGTGACTCACTACAACCTCATCAGGCTGTCTTTCTAATATGGACTGCTTAACAGTGAATTAGAGTGGAACACCTGCCTCACCTCTGTAGACACTTCCATGGGGAAGCAGGGCTGGAATCTAGCAGACTTCACACAAGATTTTGTTTTCAGACAATATGGTTTTTCAGACAAAACAGACAACATAAAGGTCTTAGATTAAGCTGAATAGAGGGTGACCTTGAAAACCAAGCTGAAAATAGATCATCACATTCACCAAAGCTATGGCAAACATCCTTGAATATGTGCAGATTGAGTTATGAGTTAATTTTAAAAAAGGTGCAATGGCAAGCACAAAATTTTTATACAAATCTGATCACACTGTAAGTGAGCAACAGTACAACAGTAAACAACAACAGCACAGTATTGGAAACATTGTATAGCTACAGAAGAGATACTGCAATGAAGAGATGCAGATCACAACTATTGTATGAGAGCAAGTGTTATGACACTATATTGAAAAGCACTTATTTGAAAGTGTAGGTACAATTAAATTCAATTACCTAACCAGTACTTAATATTTTTTATATTTTTGTAGTGCATAATTGTTTGTTAAATAAAAAGAGTAAATTTGCAGACTCTTTTATTTTCCTTTTTTGACCTGACATAAATCGTCAGGTAATGTCAATTTTCCAGTATACTCTTCTTCTTGATAGTCATGCTTTCACTGTATTTGAAGAGAATGAACAATGTTTCCTTTTACTTGTGATGGAGAATAAGTTAATTTTGGACTACACTAATTTCAAAAATGGAATATCATACAAACCTCTACCCTATCTCACAAAAAAAAAAAAAAAAAAAAAAAAGCAAACAAGCAAACAAATAAAAGAACAAAAGGAGCAAAAAAAAACCAGTTTGGAGGTCATTATTAAGTTTCTTCTCCTGCACTGTCTTTCAAAGGATGCTAGAGAAAAACAAACCAATAAATCAGTAGCACTTATACATCTAACATATATAAGGATTCAGCCAGCTGTCAGTGCAGTAGGGAACCTCAGCTGAATTGGCCTATTTCTTGCCTAGTATAAAATTTCTATCTCCTTCTCCACTAATTATACCTTTAGAGACTATTCATATTTATTAAATATATATGTGAGTTCATGTGCATACATCCACTTTTTTTTTAACTTTGCAGGGTTTTTTTGTAATTTCATATCTATTTCTTGTGTCTGTTAAGGCAGGTATTTAGGCATCATCCAGAAAATGGTTGGTTTAGTTAGTTAGTTTAATGCTTGTTAAATATTTTTTCAGTACATGATTAGTCCATGATTAGTCCATTTTTAGTCCTTGAGGATGTGTGGCATGCTCACATTCTCTAAAGCAGGAAGAAAAGCTAATATAACACTAGAAGAATCTAAGATTAAAAATTAGATTCTTTTGTTATAATCAGCTTTTTCACTGACTTCAGTCTTACAGCTCTTCATCCATACTGTTTTATTTCACAAGGATAAAATAAGTTCATTTTTGAAAAATGCTTTGTGAAGTATTCAGAGTCTCATCCAGAATGATAAGACTTTAATGGTTATTTTAGCTTCAGAATAGCTATGTTTGAACACAATGCACCACAGAGGTGAAATGGAGGAGACAGAGAATGAGCAGGAAATATGGTATTCTTTATAAAAGTGAATGTTCTCAGGTCACAGTATCTCTGGCTTTGTGCGGAAGCATTTTTTTCTTCTTTCTTTTTTCTTGTCCCATTTTAGGGATAAAATCCATGGGACACAGTGAAGCAAGAGAATATTTTTTTTTTTTTTTTTTTAATTTTACTTTAAAGGATGACAATATATTTGTACCTGGCTCTGTAAAGAGGATGTGGGTGTTGGTTCAAACAGGCCCAACCTCATTTTAAAAAAGATCTAGGGCAATCATATTCTCTACACTCCCTGGTGGTCTAAAAGCCATCCTCTTTGTCAGAAGATGCCTTTTCAAGGGAGACAGATGGCATGATCTGAACTGCGTGGAAAAAGTGTTTGTGCTTTCTCACCACACCTAGAAGCATTGCATCTAAGGTACAATGCTGCTGAATATTTTTGAGGAGTCAGAATCTAAAGAAACCTGAAGAGGGCCATGATTATGCTTGCTTGGCACAAGTATCAATTGAAATTTCTACTGCAGCTTCTCTGCTTCTGCTTGCTAATGGAGCAATTTTTTTGACAATAATTTCATTTATGTAAGTGATTTTATAAATACCTTTATAAATACCTTCTGGTGGCTTACAAGTTCCTCAGAAACCTACAAGAAACATACCTAGGTTCAACCAAAGGTGAACCTTCACAGGCCTTTCTCTAACTGGTGCCTTCTATCAGACTCAATGGAAAGAGCACAGGAACATGATACAAAAAAAATACTTTATTGTCTTCAAGTCTCCCTCCAGTAGTGCCTGTTTGCTGAGCAGATAAGAAAGCAGGGGTCCTGCCAAGGTGCTAGCATTTGTACAAAAACACCAACTGAATTCTTGCAACTTCTTTGACATGAAGTGCATATGATGTTTGCTTGCATTTTGCAATTTGCAGAGAACATATGTTTGTAAACAAGAGAATCTTTTGCTCTAAGAATAATTGATGTTTGCTCAGTTAGGTGGAAATTTCTTCCAGGAAACCAGGACCTCATCTTTTGAGGTAGGCAAGCATAGATGAAGGAAGGGAAAGTGGGGGGGACCTTCAGGCACAAATAAAGAATACAAAACCCACTATGCACCCACGGTGACAGAAGAAGTTTATTTTCCTGAGGACTTTGCTTCAGCTCCTGAAGATACAAGGAGTTGTTGAACTTGAAAGCAGGAGTAGACCAAGCTCAGAAAAATTCTGCCAGGGTTAAATTTATCATCTACTTATTATGTTAATATATGTGAGACAATATATCTTTTTCATTTGAGAGTTATCCTTTCTGTAAATTTAACATAATAGCATGTATCTTCAAGGTTTGAAAGCCATTTCTGTGCTTTTGGAGCACCTATTTTTAGGAAAAGTTCCCAGCAAATGTATGGAAAATCTGTGCCTATCCAGGGTCCCACCTGCACTTGAAACTACTCATTGCCCTTAAGTTTTCCTAAGTATAATTTTACCTTCTTTTCTGAACTGACACCTTGCCTATTCTATTGACCTACTATTGAGAAGCAGTACCAATAGCAGTGTTATACAGAAATGAGAATGTTACTCCATTGCTAAGGTTGATTCTTTGTTACTTACGCTGTAAAGCCCAGTCTGTTCTAAAATAAGAGTTGAGATACAAAGAATATCTCTTTCAAGGACACCAGTAAAACTAATAGTGCTTACAAAAATATGTAGATGCTCACATGGAAAAGCAAATGCCAAAATGTTACAGGGTGAATGCCTTTCTTCCTCATTACACTTACAGGCTATAGTTCCATTTTGTCATAAGAAAAAAAAAATACCTTAAAGCTGAGGAACTTTGTTAACCTACTTAGCATCTGTTTTCTGCATCTCCAAAGAGAGATAGAAAAAGCCAAGAAAAAAGAGCTCTAGTTGTGACAGCAAGTTTGTAAGGTCTGGTGCAAGGTTACATAGTGCCTCATGAAAATTCCTACATCCTTTTCACATGATTGATTTTCTGTAAAAAATGAGAAAGCGTGATTTGAAGTGATTCATACATTAACTTGGGCCCTAAGTTTATTTAATCCAAACAAGCTTTTTAACCTGTACCTTTATTTAGCACCAGCATGCTGAAAGTTCTCCATGCCTGACTAAGCAGTTCTGCATGTTGTAAAATAGTAAGAAATTTACATATTGAAATTACAGAGAAGATTGTCTAGAATACAGTATCTTTTTATCTCAGGAAGTGACAGTCTTAATAAGAAGTACATTCCATTGTCAATATTTTAACATTTCTCTTGCTTAATGTAAAATCAATATTTTAACATTAGCTAATTACTCCCAGTGGTAAGTTATGAATGCACTCCTCTTTTGGTTTGTAAACAAAAGAAAACACAAGACAAAGCAGCTTATTACTAACATAATTTTTATCCAATTCTCCCCCTTCCTGAAGTAAAAAAAAATATTTTAGATTACTTGTATGAATGTCTGGAGACTTTTAGGAAAGGAATCTACTTAAATAATTGTAATAGTAATTGCTTAAAGTTACATAAAACCTGTCATCCCATGAGTTAACACAAGTCTGTCATTTATGAATACACATTTTTATTATTATCCAGTGACCATTAGGTTTTCTGCAATCTTTTCTGGTTTTATAGCTGAACTTAAAATAATTAATGTTGCTTTAAATCTATGAACAGTCACACGTATTCCTAGCTTATATTTGTGAGGCATGCACACATCATTTTTCAGAAGTTAAAAGAGAAAATGTGTAGACAACAAAAAATCTCCTTAAATAAATTATGAACTAGGAATGATGCAAAAATATGTTATTTTAAATATGAAATAGAAAGATCTTATAAATGAAGACAAAAATATTTCCTCTGGTTGCCAGTGTCTTATTTCATTCTGCTAAACAGCATTAATAGGAAGCCCTTTACTGGTCACCATTAGAAGCAATTACAACAAGGAAGCAAAAGAACACTGCCAAATGAAAAACTTGTCATTTTCATATAATGAGATAGTATTTTATTTTTATTTTGTGCTACAATTTCCAGCCAAGATGGAACTTAAATTGTGCTAGGAATATAAAAGCACAAGGAATACACAGTCACTGCCCTAGATAGAAAACATAGCAGTCTAAACGGAGAAGTCAGACAAAGAGAGAGAGAGAAACCTGCCTACTCAGATGCTTCTTCCTGTGTATTTTTTCCCTAACCCCTTCCCCGCCCATTTCTTTCTAAATAGAAGCTAGATTGATGTTGACAATATGCCTTTGAAATACAGAAAGCAGTGTGATGAAACAGTGAACTAGTCAAGAGTGTGAACCGAAAGAAAGACAAGATTGCTGCTTACCATAGCAATAAGCAGTCAATGTCATAGCAAAATAATATTTCTTCACTTACATGCAGCATTTTTTTCTTTGGTTACATGAAAATAAGGACGCACATATGTTCAAAGGCTAAGAGCACAGTCATCAGTTACTGTAGCAAAAAAGATGGTCCTTCTGCCTCAAAGATTTTCCTCTGGTAAATACAGTTTTACCTCTGCATACTGCTTTCTTTCCTCATGTTTAAGTCCAAGAACCCCTGAAAAAAAAAAGAAATTAATTGTACTCCTTGTTTCTTTTATTTATTTATTTTTTCTTTCCTATATGGGTTATTTCAAAGCACTGAGACATCCAAAAACATCTTGCTGATAGCATCCTCTTCATTATAGAAATTCTAACTGTCTCTATTACATGTGTTTTGAGGAAGGGCTGAGAATATTGATCTCTCCATTCCACTGGCGAGTTGTTAATCACAGGAATGCTCCTGAATTAATGACTGAGTGCCTACTAATGGAAATAAAGGATTTACTATCTGGCTTTGTAAAAGTAGTATTACTGTAGATTACTACGAATGCGTGGATGAAGAGAATGTCATAAATCGTACACAGACATTTTGCAAAATATTTATAACTGCAGTAGTTTTCAATTAGCATACTTTGTGTGGCACTCTGGTCTGAAGCTACAGCAAGGTTAAATTTACACAATTTCTCGCTTAAAATTGTTTAAATCTAGTGTAACTGCCAATGCATTCTGAGCAAAATCAACATATAGATGAGCAAAATGAGGCCACTTTGTTACTAATGCACTCTATCAAATGATCTTATTTAATTCACATGCAGAGTGTGTATTTGTTGTGAAAAAATGATGCAAAGGATATGTGTACCTGTTGTGGGTAACATTACAGGCTGAATACTTAGAATTATTCTGGTGATTAAGATCATGGTAAACACACCCTCAAAAATATCAAACTTAAATTACATAAGGTGCCTTGCTGGACTGATGAAATGGTTTTATGCCTCTACAAAAGCTAGGGAATTTTAATCAGTCACTGGGAAAAGCAAATAGATCAAGTGAATACCTTCCCATTAGTTCTGCAATGCTTGACAGAAATAGGACAGCAGAGAACAGTTTTTCCTGGTGCACATAGGGTTCTGTTTATGTCATCTGAATTTTATTCTGCACTGCTTACGCGCTGTTGCCTGGAGGAACCCTGCAGTCTTGAGGTAAATACAGTAACTTAAAGCTTTATCACTGAACATATTCCTGCCAGTCTATTATCAAGATAATAGGCTCTTTTTCAGGAATTGAAATAAAGTTCTATCCACATACCACCAAAAAATTAACAAAATAAGTAAAGAATAAGCAATGGGACTGTTGAGTCCACATAATGTAAAATCATAGAGTCACAGAATATCTCTGTTTGGAAGGGAGCCATAATGATTATTAAGTTCAACTCCTGTTCCTTCTAGGACTACCTAAAACTAAATCATATAACCAGGAGCATCATCCAGACACTTAATGAATGAAGTTTCATTCCATTCCCTCATGCTGTACTGCTGGTCACCAGAGAGAGGAGACATTTCTTTCTGCAGGGCTGCTCCCCAGCCTCTCATTCCCTAATTTTTACATATAACCAGGATTGCCTTATCCCAGGTGGAGAATCTAGTACTGGCTCTTCTGCAAGTCATGCAGAAGAAGTTGGTGACTGCCCATCTCTCTAGTCTATCCACAACTCTCCACCCCCAAGGGAGTGCTCCTCCTAATTTAGTATATCTTTTCAAAACTATTAAAATTCAATTATAGTAACACCAAATTAGAAAAGTATTTTTGTATTCACATTCACTTTACTTATCTCATTAGCATCTCTATGTCATTTATAACCAGAGCCTACCAAAATGTATTGAATACATGCAATATAGTTCCTTGCTAGAAACAGCAAACAATTCAAAATCTACAGATCTGTTCAAAGCAGTAATAAATTCACCTTACTGTATATGTTTACAGTTTCATATAGTTGCATATGTTCTTCATGCTATTTTTATGGGTTTTTTTCTATATTTCTGTTCTTAATCCTGTTTTCCATCACCTCTGGTCTTTTAATTTAGGATACCAACATATTTATATTGCAAATGTAGTAGCTGTATGTCACTGGCCTGTGTAAGGGAGGGTGTAAAAGAAGGTTTGATTGATCTGAGTCAACTAATTTCTGAGGTCACCTAGACTGGGGGCTTTTTGTGCTAGGATCATACAACAAGAGCTGTGCAGAAGCTCTGAATTGTTATTTTTATTCTGGCAAGCAGCAAAGTGTCAGCAAATTCTGAGATCCGTGCATAAATTTTCAGAAGTATGATAAAGAAATTGCTGAGAAATTACAGATCTCCTTATCTCACATGTCTTTCCTAAATCATATCTTAAACCCAATTCTACCCTTTCATAATAGTTTCTTCCATGTATTCTTTCTATGATGCATTTTTAGCTCTTACCAACTTTTGTCTCAATCTTTGGCATTGTCCAATCTCCATGAATCATTAATTCCCTTTGGCTAAACACTGCTTATGTCCTAATTTGGGAATTATATCCTGTTGTATCCTTTAAACTGGATGTGAGCAGCTGTCATACAGAATGTTCAGAATTATTTTTTTAATACAAAATGTTCCCAAATGATACAGAGTATGTCCAGTAAGAGTGATGATCTGCTGAGCTCAACTCTGTAGTCATTCACTGTTATTCTCCTCAAATTAAAAAAAAATCTTGGCTTCTTAGCCAATTTTTTAATTTTAACTTTTTTAAAAATTTTATAAGATGCCAGTGTCAGTGCAGCTTTTGCTGTTATTAAGGTGGTTTGTATCAAGTCCAACTCTTCTCTTTAAATAATTTTAAAAAATATGTGACTGAAATGAGAAGAGTGTAAAGAAAGCTGTGATTCATTTCACTATGTGACAAAGTAAAAAAATAGTTTGATCTATCTATTTTGTGTGTGATGTGACTATGAAGAAGGAAAAGAAAGCCTTAGCAAATGCCCAGAGAATACTTGAATTTACCTCATAGATCCTTAAGCATGGCATAATTCAATAATTCAGTAACAAGATATTCATGAAAAACAGTTTTAGACCTAAAATTCTTGTAAAGGTTTGCCTTTGCCTTCCTGAGCCTGTACTTCAATATCACACCCAGAACAGCAAAGAAGCAGAGCCTGTTTTGAGTATTAGCAGTCAAAATATTCCTTGAAAATTATAACCAGATAAACTGAAAGCTTTGCTCCATAATTTTTTTTTTCATTTCATAAATAGTAATTGTTAAAAGAGTAAGGGACGTAACCCAAAGATTCAATTGCCTAAATGTTAACAAATCAACTGACAAATAAGTTCACTTCTTTAAAGTCCCACATTTGTCGAATGCTTTTCCAGAAAGCTCCCTTGCTCTAAACTTTCCTCAGAGTCATATTCTCAGTGCCTGTTCAGGAGGTTCTTTAATTTCAGTTTCTTTAATTTCTTCAGTGATGCTTTTGTAGTTCCTTTCTCTTTCTTACATGTAGACACACATCTCTCTATGGGGAAAAAAAAACAAAAACAAAAACAAAACAAAACAAAGTAAAAAAAAAAAACAAAACAAAACAAAAAAAAAAAAAAAAAAAAAAAACAAAAAACAAGAAAACCAAACCAACCAACCAAAAAAAAAAAAAAATTTAAAAAAAACCCAGAAAAATAAAGCAAATTTCCCAACTAAAAGAAACCCAAAATCAAACAAAAAGACCCAATAAGCCAAAACACACCTCAGCAAAGTCTTATAACCCAAATATGTTTTTATTGTAGAAAAGTATGTGCTTTCAGTGATGGCTACTCCTCTTTTTCTAGAGCAATTCACAAGTGGCTTGTTACAGCTGTCCTCAATGAAGAGTGACAGTTATTACCTACCAAAGAGACATATATCCAGCCCACAGTTTTACATAAAGCTAATATTCATTGCCAAGATATTGCACCACACCTTTTTCTGGTTAATTTTACTTGCTTTCTTTTTTGTTGTTTTGTTTTTCTGCAGGTGCTTTCACAGGTAACATTAGAAGGGTTTTTAGGCTTGTGGGTTTTGTCCTCTCTTAATGTACATATATTTTAGTAATTTGTTCTCAAGAAAACTTTGAGATATACTATACTTGATTTATTACATTTATTCAAGAAATTGAAAGCTCTCCAGACAGGGTAAATTTGAAAAATTGACACTTAGTCTGTGCTGACTAAGTATTAGTGGCAGTCACTTAGAGATATATGTTTAGTAAAACGTGCACTGACACAATAAAGCTAAGAGAAACAAGAGAGCTCAAGAAATAATAGAATGTTTTCCTTTTATCTGAACATTAAAGTATAAAGAGGACAATTTTTTATATACAAAGAAGCTAGACCAGAAACATTTCGCATGTTTACTAAGGAAGAGACTTAGATTTCAAATCTAGTCTACGTTCCTCTTTCAGTATTATTTCTTGTGTTTCAGGGAAATGCAACTATGACAACTAAGAATCCCACTGCCATAAATACTATTCATAGGTAAACATTCCCTGCTCTGATCCATGTATATCATCAAGAAAAGCATACTTTTTTTGTGATGAGTTTAGGATGTAAATGAACAGGGAAGTCAAATAATGGAGACAATAAAAGCATTGTCTACATTTTACAGTCAGTAAACCAGAGCAGAAAGATTGGCTGACATTTGTCTACTCTGCATGCAGATGCTACTTCCTATGACATGGGGATTCAGAGTGAAAAAATCTCATAGTAATGTAAAAAAGCTTGTTTCCCAACATACAGCCAGGGCTTGAAACAGAGCAACCATTTAGTTGACTGGGCTTCTATTGAATGTTTAATAATGAGGATTTTGTAAGAGATGCCCTCTAAAACAAAACAGGAACAAAGACTACAGAATTTTCTTCATACACTCTTTCTAACTGCCATCAAAGAGCTGTGATTCAAACCCTGCCAGTCATAGCTGCACTTGAACTAATGACTTAGCAGTGAAAAGGCTCTACAGTCTATTACTAATCTCCTGATTCATCTGGGCTTTCAACCATTTTTTAAAGCTATATTTACTGGGATCAGAACAGTTGCCCTTCTTAGAATAGATTTTATGCTACAGCTCACAGTCCAGAGTTCAAAAGTCTTCCATTTAAAAAAGAATAAGTCTCTGTAAGAATAGTGTCTCTCTATAGTCACCTTCTGATAGCAGGGCAAAAACTTCTAATAACAGGATATCATTAAAAATGTCTTTCTCCCATGTTAGGTATCTCATCTTCATGAATGAATGCATAAAGACAAGTGCCTTCTATTTTATCTTATCTCTTTCTTTTTCACATTAATGTGAAATAGAAAATAGATAGGTCTAAGTAAATTATTTTAAAAAAACAAAACAGCCAAATCAAATCCAACCAACTATTTTCATGTTACGATGTTAGATGCTGGAACAAATGAAAAAACTGATATGAGAGAAATAAAGACATAGAAGAGAGGAAAAATCAATATAAATAAATACAATATGTTTAATTTTGTCAATAAATTATAATTTTTGTATATCACCCATTTTAGAAAGTTAGCAATGATTTCACAGGACATATGAAATGTATTTTCCATTGTCTGTCTTCTGCAGTCAAGAACTATTATTTATTCTCTTGAAGTATTTGAAATTGAGAATCAGTGTTACATCCAGATTTTAAATATCCTTATATCACAATTTTCCTATCTGTTTTAAAGGTCATGCTGTACCTTTTCAAGTGGATAGATATGTACACATATGTAGTATGTGTAGTGCATGTGCAAAAGCACATTTCTGATTTCTGCTGCTGAAATTCAGCACTGAACCTAGAGTGGACTAGAGCACAGGTGCAGGGGTCATTCACATATCTTTGGACATATTTACATAGTAGTGAAGCAGTGAACAGAAGCAGTTTTGCTGCACTGTGCTTCACACAGCACATCCCAGATGTAGATTGTTGTGCTAATGCAGAAAGATTAATGAATTCTAGTCCCTAATAGTTATAATGGAGAATATGCTGTTGTGCTGAAAAGTTCCATGCAGAGGAAAAATATCATTGCCTACTCACTAGGCATGAGCCTGCCCCGCGTCTAGACATACCAAATTCTTTCTAGGTATGGAGTATATGGTAGTCTCAGCTCAGATAACAGCAGTTTGTATCATCCTAACATGCTGTCATTTGATTTATATGATCTTTTCCATGGTCATAACTGATATCAATCCTCGTATGAGTTTGACAGACACCTAGGAAAAAGCTGCAGAGTTGCTAAGTGCTATCAAGCATTTGCTCTTCTCTTCTCTTCTCTTCTCTTCTCTTCTCTTCTCTTCTCTTCTCTTCTCTTCTCTTCTCTTCTCTTCTCTTCTCAAGTATACTAACATACTGTGCTGGAGCACTGCTCCTTTTTGCTGTATTTTAGATTGTCATATGCACTATGCAAGTATTTCCCAGGCATATATGAGGTTTATTTTTGTGTCTGGGGAAGTATAGCAGGTATGTGTATTCTTTTGTGTAGGACTCTTCTTCAGTTTTCTGTGGGAGATTATACCTGTTCTTCATGTTCAATAATGAAAGAGGAACAGGAGAATATTCAGAACACTTCATTCACTTATATCTTTACCACTGATGTATCATCCTGAGTCTTAATGGAGCCTATGTTCCATCTTGGTAAAATGGATAAGATTTAAAGCCCTTTTAAATCCTGCTCAGAGCTTCTTTGTTCAGATGGAAAGGGATAATAGATAAATAACAGCTAGAATTAATTATGCAGTAAAGATATACTGTCTAGGAAAATCTGAAAAAAGTGAGTTATTGTTTTCACTGAATCTCTAAGTGGTTTTAAAATGTGTTTTCTAAAAATATCTGTTGGTATAAGCAAAGATTACAGTATCTTTTTTTTTTTTCCTGACTTATTTTCAGCCTCAGGATATTGTAGCCATTTATAAAGTAGGTTACATCTCTAAGTTTTATTTATGAACACCTAGTCAGCTAGAAAAAAAATCTATTTGCAACTGCCATTCTTCCAAGAGTCACAACATAAGTTCAAGTGCATGAACATTACCATGTCAGGAATACAGTGACTCTGAAGCAGTTAGAATTTTCTTAGACAGTCTTTGTTCTTAGGATATTTAAAATTGCTTTCTGGAACAGGAAGAAGGAAAAGTAAATTATGGTACAGTTTAGTACTTTTCAAATCTTCTGATAATCAAGTTATGAAATTTAATTTCTTAAGTTAAGAGCTTATTCCACTTAACTAATGGAATAGTGTTTTTTAAGACTTTTGTATTCATAGACTGAATGGTGGCTTCTGCTTCTTCAAAAATGGTTGTCACCAGAAGAACTTCCCTTATGTTTTAAGAGATCTGTACTTGATAATCATATAAAACCATATGTAAAGAAACTCCCCAAAGACTTTTAAAATACTGAATGCTATTCTAATACACCATATCACAGTATTGAACTCTTCTGAGGCCTCTACATTATGCTAAACTGCACGAACACAGTATAATATACAAAAGTCTTTTGGAAAGAAAGCCTACAACAGAATATTTCTAGGAATATTTAGAGCAGGCAGTCTATACATACCTTATTAGAAGGAGCCAAGGAGTCATAAATGTATCCAGCCACAGAACTACTACTACCTCTTTATTTCAAGTTACAGTTCAAACATTCTGACCTTATTTATTCACACAATTATTTTTAGCCTAACCCTGGAATACAATAATAAAAGAGGTATGGACAAGTATAATTTACTGAGTCACTCCTCAAAGTGTCTGGGAAGTCAGAAGCCTCATTCCAGTTAGCTTCTTCCTACATTCTCCTGGTCCTTTAAAGCAACCTAATTTTATGCAGCTGATTTTAGTTTACATTTTAAGGTTCATTTTATAAAACTTTTTTGGTGTTTTTTAGACCTACAACTTTATGATAGCCATAAGTGCCACAAATGACAGATGTAGCATAACAATTTGATGGAAAGCTTTGCTGATATCAGGATTAAACTTTTATTACTGCATTTTGAAAAATATTCATACTTCCATTTCTCTTTAAATTACACCAAGCTCCTTAACAGTTTGATTAGATTAGTAAAACATTCATTAGCATGTTATAAATTATATGCTTTGATTATTTAAACACAGTTGTATGCTTTTCCTCATCAGCAGTATGACTTAATGCTGCATAGCACTTCTAGTGATTTGTCAGCTAAACTTAGGCAAATAAATCTTTACACAAATTCAGGACAGGAGTACAGGTCTATCTTCAAAATGTTCTAATAATGAAAGCAGCAGGGAATGAAAAAGGACATATAAAGAAAACACATTGTTATGTCCCAAATACCCAAGGAGATTCTTTCAAATAAAATGGTTTATTTTGATTGAAAAGCACAAACTGAAACTACACAAGGCCAGACTGTAGAACAAAGATTCAAATATTTAAAGGTGGCATGTCCAATTTTATGACACACTTCTGACAATTCACACAGTGTAAAGCAACACAAGAAAAAACAGCCAATCTTTTAGGAAGAGACTAATTTGGCATGTCTTGAATCCTGACAAAATTGGATTCTTTGTTCTTTTTATCACCTTATTTAGCCATACTAAAATTTAAAAAGTAACAAAAAGACCCTGAGCAATAAAAAAAAGGAATATTCTCATGATATCTTTTCTTAAAGTACTTCTGAAGCTATTCTTAAAAATGCTTCTGCCACTTTTGGAATATTGTATACTTCCAGCAAAAATCCTGGATTTTATGAATGGGGCATCTAATGGATATCTGTTGCATTCTGAGGCTTGGGGAAAGCTATGTTCTGCTTTAATGATTATACAATTTTTTGAGATTAATTTTTTTCTATTCTGTCCAGCTTTCCTGAATAATCTCAAGTGCATATTATTCTTAATGACTTCAACATACTGAACTCTACAAAACAAACTGTAACTACCATACTGCACAAGAGCCATGGGTTGTTAAAATATTTTACATGGTGCACAGCCAAGAAGAGGGGCACACTCTGGCCAAACAGGCAGTGTATGCTAAAGAGGAATGGAGGAGCATTAGTGGATCTCCAGCTTTTATATGTCACATAAAAGTTATACAACTATATCAAGATAATTTATGCAGATCTGGGCAGATCATTTGCCTTTGGTAATAATACTCATTATAAATGATTTCCTTCTGTTTTTTTTTCCCCAAATGAGCCAATATATAATTTAGTGCAAATGTTTCCATTTTATCTTAGTATTGAAATTCATCCCCTAGAATTACCCTGGCCTGATTTATGCTATCATCATGATTACACAGTGCAGCATGCTTAACAAGCAGTGAGATCTTTATTACTAGAGCTTTCCCATGCAGCAAGGTGACTACTCATGCTGTTGTCTTGTTAATTATAACAAAATTTTGGGATTCATCTTCCTGAATTAGCCCTGCAAGAAATTAATGAAACTCCAATATATAGCCCAGTCCTTTGCTTGTTTGGGCTACTTTTTTCATTGATGTTGCTGTTATTGTTTTGTTGTTAGTTTGTTTTGTGGTTTGAGATTTGTTGGGTTTGCTTTGTTTTTTTGGGTTTTTTGCAATTGGGACATATTGCTTAAAGTGAGGGAGACTCTAAACATGAATAAAGAAATGCATACTCTAAACTCTTCTCAGGACAAAAAGGAATTTAAGCATTTTACCTGAACATTGATGATATTACCAATTAGCACTGTGCCAATAAAGTTGCTATTATCAGGTTTTAGAAATAAGTATATTTAAAGGAATGAAAAATGGCCTTTTTTTTTTTTAACCTATTTTCCCCCATATACTATCTTTACAGTTGAATAAACTTTAAAACATTTTCCTTAGATTCAGTAACATCAGGAATTGGGAGTGGGGGAGAAGGGGAAGAGTGGACATGGCCTCTGAGAGATTTCATATAAAATTAAAAGAAACCCTCTCAAATTCAAGTATTTCAAATGTCATAATAGTATTCATTGTAGATCCATTAATGTTATCCAAACATAAATGTAAATTATCTGCATTTGTCTAGGCAGCATCTGTTCAAATAAACCTGGAATTTGTGTACCAGATAATGACAGTATGGTAAATTAGAAGTATTTAAATTAATCTTTTCCTTCAGCCAAGGATATTGTAGTGAAATAAAAGCAATTTTCATCATATTTTTTAGCAAAAAAAAAAAAAAATCCATAGAGCATAATGTCGCTGAAAATTATTTAATCTTTATAACAGAAGTTTTCAAAAATTTCATCTCTGTGGCTGAATTCTATTCATAAAACTATTCAGTAAATGTTGTTCGTTTTAAATAAGTTTTGGCATGTTCATAAAAGAAATGAAAGTGTGTTGTATCAATGGCTTCCAGCTATGAAACAACCCGTTGCTTTATCTGAACAATGCTATTGGGGTTAAATGAATTAATTTACTTTATTCCAGAGGACCACTCACTTGTATGACAACTTTGAGAGATTCCAGGCTGCTGACTCATTCCTACAATGTTTTACTACTTTATTTGATCTTAAAGCAATATTTGAGGGAAGTTCAGCACTACAATAAAACAGAGAGGGTCTCCAACAATGTTCACTCATGCTCACAGTCTTTTCTGTTTTCCAGAGCACTGCATATGTCCTCTCCCTGGTCACCCATATTTTCTTGGGGAAACGAAGTGTCTTTATATAATGGAGCAAGAACAATGTCATTTATTCCAAACAGGAGAACTGGAATATGATGCAGTGGTCAGGTACAAATAAATCTCAGCCAATTTTAAACCATTTGCTTTAAGACAGTGTCTTGGGGTGACAGAGGAAGGAGAATCACATAATCACAGAATTAACTAGGTTGGAAAAGACCTTTGAGATCATCAAGGCCAACCTATGACCTAACACCTTAATAGATAAGGATCTATTAAACCATGATATTGAGTGCCATGTCCAGTCTATTTTTAAGTAACTCCAGGGTCAGTGACTCCACCACCTCCCTAGAGAGCCCATTCCAATGCCTAGTCAATTCAGTGAAGATTTTTTTTCCTAATGTCTAGCCTAAACTTCCCCTGGCACAGGTTGAGACTGTGTCCCACCATTCTATCACTATTTGCCTGGGAGAAGAGACCAACCCCCACCAGGCTACACCCTCCTTTCAGGGAGTTTTAGAGAATGAAATTAATGTCTACCCTGAGACAGGTGTCTCCCCTGTCTCCAAGATAAACAACCCCATTTCCCTAAGCTGCTCTTCATAGGGCTTGTGTTCTAGACCCCTCACCAGCCTTGCTGCCCTTCTCTGGACTCATTCAAGCATCTCAACATCCTTCCAAAATCCTCCAGCACTGGACACAGCACTCAAGTGTGGCCCCAGCAGTACCAAATACAGGGGAAGAATGACCCCTCTGGTCCTGCTGGCCACACTGTTCCCAACGCAGGCCAGGATGCCATTGGCCTTCTTGGCCACCTGGACACACTGCTGGCTCATGTTCAGGAGGAAAGAACTGTACTGTTGTACAGGGCTGAACTTGCTGCATATTGCTAATTCATTCATCAACTTTATCTGTGGTGCAAACCTACAGGGCGCTAATAAAATAAAATGCTCTTCACTTCCAGTCCCTTCTCTACTCTTCCCTTTATCCATGCCCCTTGAGGAGATATTTTTCCCTTTTCTTAAAAAATACCATGACAGTCTCCCAGCTTTAAAGTTTTACCATAAAATCAGCTTTAACTACTCAGCTGGTGTTCTTGCTTCTGTGGGCTGTGTGTCTTAATAATTTCCAGCAACCTTCTGTTCACAAACTACTTACTGAAAGCTAAGAAAATGAGCAAGAAATGAATAAAAAGAAAAGGAAATAAGTTTACAGTGATTGAAAATAATAATGGCATAGATTATGACTGTGGAAAGAGTGTGTTTCTAGAAAAATGTGTTTTCAATGTTTTCATCCCGAAGTCAAGTAAATGGGAGAACAAATGGCACCAACAAACAGCATTACATAACTAAAGCTTAGAAACATAAAGACCCATAAAATAGCCTGAAATTTAGAGTTTCTATTAAGATCTAATTAGGCAATGAAGTCGAAAATATAGATATGCACAATTTAAATACATCTGAAAACCAACAAAAAAAAAGCCCCAAACCTAAACCAAAATGAACAAAAAATCCCACCAAAACACCTCCCAAAACTGAAAAAGGGATTGAGTCACACTAATATAAATACAAAGTCATAAAGGTGTTTAAATTTTTGGAAAAATACATTTGTATACAAAAATACACACACGTACAGAAATATGTCTGTACATAAGTCAATAGAAATATATGTATGTTTAAACACATATATCTGCACATGTGTGTGTATGTCTGTCTGTCTGTCTGTGTATGCATGAGTTGACTCTGGGGTGGATGCAGATACCCACCAAAACAGCTACATCGTCCCTCTCCATAGCTGGACAGGGGAGAGAAAATGTAACAAAGGGTTCATTGAGAAAAGGACAGAGACAGATCAGTCACCAAATACTGTCACAGGCAAAACAGAATCAAATTAGAGATATTAATTGCATTTATTACTAGCAAAAGCAGAGCAGGATAATGAGAAATAAAATAGGACCTTGAAAAGACCTTCCCCCAATCCCTATCTCCTTCCCAGCTCTACCTCCTGCCCCACTGTGGTGCAGGGAGACAGGGAATGGGGGTTACGGTCACTTCATCACACACTGTTTCTCCCACTGCTCAAGGGAAAGGAGTCCTTTTGCTCCCATATGGGGTCCTTCCCATGGCAGGCAGTTCTCCACAACCTTTTCCAACATCCCACGGGTAACAGTTCTTTCCCAACTGTTCCAGCATGGGTTATTCTTCCATGAGGTGCATGTGTCCTTCCATGTGTCCTTCAGGCACAGCCTGCTCCATCGTGGGTCCCCAGTGGGGTCACAAGTCCCACCAGGAAACCTGCTCTGGTGTAGGCTCCTCTCTCCCCAGGTCTGCAGGTCCCTGCCAAGAGCCTGCTCCATCATGGGCCTCCCAGGGGCCCATGACCACACTCTTCTCAGGCATCTGCCTGTGGGTCTCCTGCACAGGCTTCAGGTGGATCTCTGCATCCCTGTGGACCTCCATGGGTTGCAGAAGCACAGCTGTCTCACCATGGGTTGTAGGGGAATCTTAACTCTGGCTCAGCCTGGAGCACCTCTGGTTTCTCCTTTTGCACTGCTCTTGGTGTCTGCAGAGTTGTTCCTCTCACAGATTCTCAGTCTTTTACATCTATGCAATTACATCTGCATAATAACATTTTTTTTCTTCTTAAATTTTATCACAGAGGCATTAACACTATCATATCCAGTAGGTGCAGCCTTGGGTAGGAGCGGGTCTGTCTTGGAACCACCAGGGTTTTACTTTGCCAGACATGAAGGAATCCTCTGGCAGCTTCTCCCAGGCACCACCCCTGTCACCCCCATGCTATCAAAGCCTGACTACACATATTCAATACAACTTCAATAAAGTAAGAATCAAAGCAAGATTCTCCACTACATTCCTTAAATTCTACTCATGTACATGATCAGCAAATTATCAGAATCATGTTCATAAGCAGTGCTTTCACTTTCTACACCATGAGAGGTTGTGTCTCAGTTTAGAAACAAGTTTAGGAGAAAAACACTCTGGAAAGAGTGTTTCCTCTTAGGAAATGAGTGCTAGTGGATGAAAGTGAAAAAAAAAACATTTATTGACAAACTGAGTGCCCACGTGGCATAGGAAAAAAAGGGTAAATGAATGCTAGGTATTGAATAATCAGACCTTATTCCCCCTCCACACACACCCATATGGGAACAAAAAAACCCAACATGCCAGGGAAAGAAAAAAGCCCACAACGGCTGGCAATATGGTGGGGAGAAAAAATGTCTCAAGCGAAAAAAAAAAAAAACAAAAACAAAAACAACAGGTTCACACAGCAGCTCTGGCAAAACCAGATGGAACCTGGTGAATCTCTGATGTTGGTCCCCTCTTCACAGCAGATGAAGCAGATGGGCTTTCTCGTGCTGGCTCGGCTTTTCCAAGGTCTGTGGCCAAGACAGAGCAGCCCCTCACCTTTCCGGCTGATCCCAGTTGATCCTTCTCTTGTTGGTCATTCTTTCCGATCTTGGACCAAAACCAAACCTCCAGCTGACCTTGAAAAATGCTGCCAAAGGATTGCTGCTGCAACCTTTCCAATGCAAAAAACCTTCTTTCCTAAGCTAACAAAAGCAAGCTAAACAAAAAAAACTACAGTCTGCATGGCACCTGGAATCCTGGGGATGAGGCTGTCAAAAAAGTCTGCTGAAGAACCCCAAAACTGCCTCTGGCCCCCAGACCCACCTTAAAGCCACAGCAGCAATTTCTGGGCATAGAGCAGATGATCAGGGAATAGACTAATTATCATAAAATCCCCCAAGACAGGGTGATATGCTGCTCTGCCAAACTGGAACTTTTTGCAATGACAACAAGGGAATTTAGCAGCAGGATTATGCAAGAGTTAAAGAGGCAATGTGGAGGAAGGAGTAACAGGATGAACCTCCAAGCAGGAAAATTAAATAGAGGAGAGTGAAGATACTAGTGTTAAGAGCCCTGTTTTTTGTTAACAGCTTCACCTTAAGGTTTTTGTCTGTAAAAAACAAACCTCTCAGACAACACGAAAGATGGCATCTTTGTCCTTAGAGCACCGTTAGTGATGTCTAATAGGGCAGAAGTAAGTACTGTAGAAGAACAGTTTCACAGAATCTGTTTCACAGATTTAGTTATTTTGGTTATGTTCTTTAGAATATTTATTTCTCATTATTCAGAGAGCTTCTGAGAATATCCCCTTTTGTAAAGAACACTGGAAAGAGAGTTGGAAAAGTGGCATCTTATTAGCTCACTGCTCTCAGAATTCATTTCCTTCCTTAAACTACCCAGTAGCCCTGCTGGGCTTTAAAGCTCCATGTCCCATTTTATTGTTAAGAACAAGAAGTTAAGAAATCCATATGAGTCAGTGGCCTCTAGGTATACTTTTGAAAATGCAATTACCAAGTCCTTCATTTCATTTTATAGTACTGAGTTTAACAAGTTTAGAAAGATGGGATTAGATATTTACTCACATGTAGTGTATATAAGATGAAATGCACATCAGTTTAACTATCCACTGTGGGTTCAAATTAAAACAAGTTTTTGCAGACTTCTTAATCTCTCTCCAGTTCCACGTGGTAAATCTTCTGACTGAATATATCCAAACTGATCAGTTTGATTAAAGACCTTTAAAAATTCAATAACATTTTTGAATTGTGTGCTTGCAGATTCCCTCACTCTGCATCAACTGGGGGAAAAAAAATCCCAAAACAAAAAATCAAACTATAACAACAAATTTTCAGAAAACCAACTCCATACTCTTCTGGGCTTGAATGCTTGTGAGCCATTTATTTTTCCTATTGGCAGGGCAGACTGGAGCTGTAATGGACAAAACTGTAACGTGTCAGAGGGAACACCCTTGTAATTGTATTTTGCCTCTGTGTTGACTTGAAAGATCACACTAAACAGATACAAACATGGGATTAAAAAATAAAATTGTCTATCCTCATGAGTGGCATTGGGCAGTTAGACTGGTCCTTTTCCAAGCTCCTATAGAAAAATTCCACAGGAAAGAATCATCAGATTATTTCAAGTGTTAATATTCTTCACAGATTTTAC
The DNA here is from genome assembly GCF_026979565.1 of Vidua chalybeata. NCBI lineage: Eukaryota > Metazoa > Chordata > Aves > Passeriformes > Viduidae > Vidua > Vidua chalybeata. Next base: position 19,990,898 of record NC_071570.1, on the reverse strand, counting down.
TGAGGTGTCATGGTTTAATCCCAGCCAGCAAGCCCGATACAGCTGCTCACTCACTGCCTTGCCAGCAGGATCAAGGAGAGAATTGAATGGTAAAAGGTAGAAAACTCATGGGTTGAGATAAAGGCAGTTTGATACTGGAATCAAAAGCCATGCGCAGAGGCAAAACAAAACAAGGGATTAATTCACCACTTCCATTGAGCTGGCAGCTGTTCAGCCATCTCCAGGAGAGCAGGACCCCATCACGTGCAGCAGTCACTTGGGAAGACAAATGCCATCACTCTAAATTTGCACCTTGTTGCTCCTTCTTGAGCATGATGTTGTATGGTCTGGAATATCCCTTTGGTCAGTTTGGGTCACTTGTCTTGTCTGTGTCCCTTCCAACCTCCCATGGACCCCCACTGGCCTGGCAGTATGAAAAGTAGAACAGGCCTCAGCAATAACAAAGCCATTTCTATATTATCTACTCTGTGTTCAGCATAATCCAAAACACAGCCTCATACTGGCCACTGTGAAGAAAATTGAATTTCCCCAGCCAAAATCAATGCATGGAGGAAGGGTCCTTTTGTCCTATTATTTTCAAATCCATGATTCTACCTATAGTATATATAAACATATCTCAAATTACATGCTTTAGCACATGAAGTAAACTTCTTTATCTTTTCATAATGATTTCTGGTTATGTCACAAATAATTTGTTAGCTGTAATTTTGTCTTGAGGTATCTCATGTGTGTGCCTATGGCCAAAGCTTTTAGTGAAAGATGAGTACTTTAATATAATACACTAAGAAAATACTCTCCGTGTCTTTGCTACATCAGAGACCCCAGCTCTTGAGGGACAAGGTACCTGTGCAGAAAGAAGTTGCAGCAATGTATATAATTTTTTCCTGGAGCCAGAGGCATAGGTCTTGGCATCTGTGGGAGGTGTGCTCTTGTGGGGGCTATGCTATCAGGTAGTGGAGGTGTTTTTTGTGAGAGGATTGTCAAACACTGGCAGAGGCTGTCCTGAGAGTTGTGGTCTCCATCTTTGGAGGTACTCAAACACACCTGGACACAGTCCTGAGTAACCTGCTGCTGCTAACCCTGCTCTGAGAAGTTGTTGGACTAACAGATCTCCAGAGCTGCTGCATCATCTCAGACACTCAAAGATTCTGTGATTTATGAAGCAATTTCTTTGACAATATGCTGCATATATCAGCTCTTCATGATCTTCTTTGTATTATTATAACCATCTTCTGCTCATTTTATATTTTATATTTTATTTTATTTTATTTTATTTTATTTTATTTTATTTTATTTTATTTTATTTTATTTTATTTTATTTTATTTTATGAGTGTATCTTTAAAGTCTGATAACCCTTTTTGCATTCACTATGAAGTCAGTGGTAAAAATCAGTCTGTGTTATATAGCTGATGATCAGATCTTTCTGGTCTACCACTGATAGTTTATAAAAATATATTTTTTTGAACATTAGGTATAATATTATATTTTCTTCAGGTTTTGTCTCATGGTGGTTTACCCTCTGATATCTGTAATTTTTCTCGTTTATCTCTTCCTTTTTCTGGTTCTCTCAGTGCTGTCTTAATGTCAGCTGAACCCATGTTCATGTTCATGCCTCAAATTACACAAATAGTGACAGCAGGTTCCGAATCTGTAGCAATAAATTTCCCTTTGCTCCCATGGTACTCTTTTCCTCATTCTAATCTTAAGTCTTGTATTCAGTGTGTTCTGTGTTGACAGACAGAGTAGGTCATAATGCGACCTGTTTGATTTCATGCTGAGATAAGACAGAGAGTTCATATGATATTCATGATGAAATTTACATTAATAGTGGTTTTCAAGACTGTGCCCTCACTTGCTCATTATCACATGCCACCACCACAAAAATGTGAACTGTTATAGATAAAAAAAGAAACGAAACTCTCTTGATAACATGTAACTAAATAACAAGCAGAAATTAAGCTAAACTTCACCTTTTCAAATTCATCCTCAGTTGTTGGTGTGCCATCCTTGTGGCAGAAGAATTACTTGGTATTATATGTCCTATGAGAAAATCCATGCCCTTGATGCTGAAAGAATCTGAGAAGGAATCATGCTTCAGAAAGGGAATCAGTGCAACTTGTTGTTTTGCACAGCTGCTTCTAGCAACACTCCTAACTTGTTTCTCTTTTTATGTCTAAACTTTCTCACATAACACCCCTGAAAGACAGGTACCTGACTGCTTCTCTGTAAGGCAAACAATACCACCTCTACTTGTTCCTTGCTTATTCAAAATGACTCTGTTATTACCTGTTCATGTTCTTGCATTATATTCATAAAACATGAGTAGAACTTGGTGAACCACATTGATAATTAAATATATCAAATATTTAGTGATAGTTGTGTGCAACTGAATAATTCAGGACTAACTGGTATGTTCTAGGGAAGTTTCAGAAGGGGTTACACAATGTTTGTACTGCATCAGTTCTCTATGGCTAACACTGTTTTTGAACCCAAGGGCCAGTCTGACTTCTTGGGGTCTCTTGAATGTTGGATGTGTTCTGATTTATGGTGTGGCAAGATCACAAACTCACTGCATGGACACTTTCACAGGCCTTCATTTGTGAGGAAATCTGTGCACATAGGTGGGCCGGGATCCAACTGACTCAGAGGCCTTGAACCCTGCATACACAATAATGCATACACAAGTGGGGAAATGAGATGCAATCTCATCGCCTTCACTTGCTTCTGTGTACCAGGCCCATGAATACATGTCTGCTGAAAAAAACTTACATTGGAAAAGGAAAATTTGCTTTCATTATGATTGTTTTTTTTTCCATACACTAACAGTCTCCTGCATGGGAACAGTTGCCTCTTTATTCAGCCAGTGAATTTTCAGGGAAGAATTAGTTTATTGCGTTTAGTGGTCTTAAATTATAGTTGCTAAGGAAAACTTGGACTAATTGCTTTTTGAATGAAAAAAAAGATGGAAAAAAAGTTAATTATGATACATATCATGAAACAGTCATAAGACACCCAGTGTTTTGATTTGGGGAAACATAAAATTATGTCAAAAGATTCCAAATTTCAAGCTTCTACATAGATCCAAATATTATAAACTTTGTCTTAAAAATCTAAGTTGAAATTATATCCTTGCACATGTTCCCAATTAGAAAGTTTTATTATCTGCTTTCTTCCTTTCCCTAAATTCCTCTCCCCCCTCCTCTCCAAGATGACGATAATGATGTATATTGAAAACCCTTTCCAAGCTGAATACCAAGATTGTAATTCAATGAAGTGCTCTACTCTCATTCATAAATCACCTGAAGGCTGCTCTTGTGTCAGCAGAACTCTTCAATTGAATTACATGCTTCTACTCAATCAAGAATCATCTATATCACATTATAATGTGATACAACTCACTCTGTGATAAGGCTGTGAGATCTACATAGCATTACTTTTCAGAAGCTTGCATCTCAATAACTGCAGCTTACTCTTAGTTCAAATTTGACACAGCTGATTATCACTGATAGCTCTATAAAAATGCCTCCTTTACTTATAAAACACATCACTCTTCAGGTGTACTCACATTTAAGGATTTGTTTCTCCTGGAACATCAAAGCTATTTTGGGACTAACTTAGACTTTTTGGAAGCATCTGATCCCTATCTTAAGTGACCAAAATTTTAAAAAATATTTAGTTAATGGGTATTAGTATTAATGAATGAGTATTAGTATTAATGAAGAATATACAAGATGACAATATGCGTTTCAACTAGCATTATATATTGTAATGATAATGCTGTTAATCATGTTAATGGCCCCCTTACTAAAATACTGTTGTTTGATATCTCTCATTGAACTTGAATGCTATATTTTCTAGTTCTCATTTATGGTAACCTTCCAATATTTAAAATTTGAAATGTGAGTCTCATATAAACAGCAAAGATGAGCAGATAAGCTGGTTTTACACAGATTTAAAAATTCTGAAAAAGTTCTACCCTATGTTGTAGATAAGAAATTTAATTCATAACACTTTTGAATTTGAGTTTTTTATTCCTCTAGGCTTTCTCTGTCATATGTGGTCAATGATATATGTTAATACTCATATTAAAGAATAAAATATCCTAAATAAAATAGATGCAAATCTTAAAATGAGAAAATCTGCCTAGTGCCTACTTTAAAAGATTTCACATTGAATAAGCAATTCAATCAGTCCAATCTCTTCACTATTCACACTTTCCTAAATGTATAGTTTCCTTCCTTGTACTCCAAACCTTGCCACTATACACCTTGACATTGTAGAAAATGTAGGTTCTTTTTAACTCCTACAATGAGGGCTACTAAGCTATCAATTGTTGCAATGTAAGAACTTGCAAAGGGCCAGCTCCTACAGACTGATACTTCAAAATTTGCATGGCCAAGTTTTATAGCGGGGGGGCTACAGGGGTGGTGCCTGGGAGAAGCTGTCAAAAGATTCCTCCATGTGCAGCAGAACTATTGCCAGCCAGTTCCAAGACAGATGTGCTTCTGGCCAAGATGGAACTGATCAGTGATGGTGTTAATGCCTCTGTGATAAAATTTAAGAAGAAAAAAAATGTTATTATGCAGATGTAATTGCAGCCAGAGAATAGCAGAATGAGAATTTGTGAGAGGAACAACTCTGCAGACACCAAGGGCAGTACAAAAGGAGAAACCAGAGGTGCTCCAGGCTGAGCCAGAGTTAAGATTCCCCTACAGCCCATGGTGAGACAGCTGTGCTTCTGCAGCCCATGGAGGTCCACAGGGATGCAGAGATCCACCTGAAGCCTGTGCAGGAGACCCACAGGCAGATGCCTGAGAAGAGTGTGGTCATGGGCCCCTGGGAGGCCCATGATGGAGCAGGCTCTTGGCAGGGACCTGCAGACCTGGGGAGAGAGGAGCCCACACCAGAGCAGGTTTCCTGGTGGGACTTGTGACCCCACTGGGGACCCACGATGGAGCAGGCTGTGCCTGAAGGACACATGGAAGGACACATGCACCTCATGGAAGAATAACCCATGCTGGAACAGTTGGGAAAGAACTGTTACCCATGGGATGTTGGAAAAGGTTGTGGAGAACTGCCTGCCATGGGAAGGACCCCATATGGGAGCAAAAGGACTCCTTTCCCTTGAGCAGTGGGAGAAACAGTGTGTGATGAAGTGACCGTAACCCCCATTCCCTGTCTCCCTGCACCACAGCGGGGCAGGAGGTAGAGCTGGGAAGGAGATAGGGATTGGGGGAAGGTCTTTTCAAGGTCCTATTTTATTTCTCATTATCCTGCTCTGCTTTTGCTAGTAATAAATGCAATTAATATCTCTAATTTGATTCTGTTTTGCCTGTGACAGTATTTGGTGACTGATCTGTCTCTGTCCTTTTCTCAATGAACCCTCTGTTACATTTTCTCTCCCCTGTCCAGCTATGGAGAGGGACAATGTAGCTGTTTTGGTGGGTATCTGCATCCACCCCAGAGTCAACCCACTACAGAAGTCTAGGATCTTATGTTTTAGCACCAGTTTTTCCACCGTCTTTGACATCAACATCTAACTACTTAAAATGAACAGACAGACACAGTTAATGTAAATCAAATAATCTGATCAAATCTGACACTACCATGTTCTTTATATGACTCTGTAGCTTTCAAATGTTAGTGATGGTAAAACAGAGAGGCACATGTATATGAAGAAAATTCATTCAAGAAATAATTTATAAGAACATGATTTGGTCACCTCAGCTGCAGATGATTTTTCTGATTGCAAAGATCAAATTAAAATGAGATTAACAGGCTCACTGGCTGAACAGTTGTATTCCTACAATTATAGGTGTGCCGAGACTAAAATATACAGATGGGCAAGAGATATACAGTCATTCAGATAGGGCATTATGTCCTAAGGATTACTCCCTCCCAATTTAACTTATTCCAAATTACTTTTCCCAGCCAACATTACCAAGAAATACTCACAGTGGGAAATGGTCCAAAATTAATCTTCAGTGATCTACAATTTTAGTTTTTTGTCTAATCCAAACTATCACATCCTAATGTTTGACAGTGCTATACCCAGAAGTTTTCTGACACGTAATGAAACTGCAGAGCTGTTGAAGAGTTTACTAAGCTAAAACCTATAGTAGCAGTGTACACCAGTCTACAAAAGGAAAGGATTTGGTTATATGAAAAGACGATCAATTCTAAAAGAAAACATGAAAGTAATTATTTTCTTTTAGAATTTGGTGCCATCTTTCATGAAAAGAGAGAAAGTGAACAGAAACAAATATTTTGGTAGTATCTGTTTATCCCATGCAAATTTTTTCTAAGTACTATTTAGTCATTTTGACTAAGTTAAACTGATTACATTAGATTACTTTACTTGTTAAACATTACAAGTTAAACTGATTGTGGAATTGCATTCTTGCCTGCTGATGGCTTATAGCTTACAGCAGATTTTGTGGGGAAGGTTTTTTGAGCATGTACTCAATTTCAATGGAACTGTCTTCTGTTTAAAATTTCTTTTACCCATCATTGGTTATTTATAGTTTATGCAGGTTAGATACTGCATTCACACAAAATTATGGAAATCTACCTATTAAAAAGAATACAGAATAATTACTATGAGTGATTATATGGGGGAGGATTTTAATTATTATTATTCTTACTAAGCAATAATAAATCTTGCCTGCTGGGGTTTGTCTGAACAAAAAGAAAACAAACTGAATCTGAACCAAACCAAACAAAACCAAAAATATAGGATTAATTATTTAAAGCTATTTAATAAGTAAAATGTTAAAAATCAATGTAAATTTAGCACTTGCTAGCATTACCTAAACTGGATTTTCAACACCTTTTCTATTGAACTCACCACATTTTGTTGTATAGGACAAACTCCTTGTGAGCATTCACAGAGACCAAAGCATTACTTTGCAATATTTTAAAGTGCTTATGAGAATGCCACATGGAAAAGCCAGAAATATGTGCCAGGGAACAAATATACATGTCAAAATCTCAAAATAAAATCATGGCATAGTTCCTCAATGAACATTTTGTGTTTTTTGTGGTTCCTCCAAATTGGCAGGCAAATACTGAGAAGAATGTTATTCTAATTTTATAAAAACCCTCCAGTGCTATCAGGAAAAGTGCTCACCTCATGACAGGTATTTCAGAAAACAGTATGTCACAGGCTTTTAGCACAATAGATAAAATATGGGTAGGTACAAAGTCCTTAAACAATTTTTTACTCCTCATACACACATCTTAATAGGTCTAGCATTTTAAGTTGCCTAGATTTCTTTTCCTTCTTACACTTCATAACATTTCCTCTTAGATGTTATTAACTCATCACCATAACTCATTTAAAGTTGGTGTGTGCCAATTGGAAATTGGTGCAAAATACTACTAGAGAAAAAAGGGGTACAGGAAGAAAGTTCAATGGCATAAACAGTCTCTTGTGAGACATTTTTCAGTACATTTGCAATTAATAAGTTTCTAGGTAGTTGTGATGACTGATCATATCAGAAAGATAAGGGTTGAACTGAAAATTGGTTGAATAGCAAGGCCTAGAGTGCTCGGATTAGTGGAAGTTTACTTGGAGGACAGCAACTATCTCAGAGGCCAATCTTACATAATTGACAATTTGCATGATGAGGGGGACTATACCCTCAGCAGGTTTGTGGATGATACAAAACCAGGAAGAACATCTGATATGCAAAAGGTTTTTGCTCCTATTGAGAGGGATCTTGACAGGCTGGAGAACTGAGCTGTCAGGAACCTCAAGAAGTTTGACAAGGGCAAGTATGAAGGCCTGCACCTGGGGAGGAATATCCTCGTTCACCAGTATATGCTGGTGGCTTCCCAGCTGGAAAGCCCCTTGGCAGAGAAAGACATGGCGGTCCGGATGGACCCCATATTCAAACATGGACCAGCATTGTGTCCCTGGGGCAAAGCAAGTTGATAGCATTCTTGGCTGCATCAGACACATCATTGCCGGCAGGACAAGACAAGGTCCTTCCTTTTCGTTAAGCACTGGTGAGGGCACTGGACAACTAGAGCACTGGGTCCTATTCTATGTTTCTGTCTTGGATTAGAGAGAAATTTAGGAGAAAAACACTCTGGAATGAGTGTTTCCTCTAAAAAAAGGGTTCCAAGAATCCCTTTCTTCTAATAAGAAATTAATACCAGTGGATGAAAGTGGAGGGAAAAAAAACATGTTTATTGACCATCAGAGTGCCCACACAGCACAGTAAGAGGTAAATAAATGTTGGATATTGAACTGTGGGACCTTACACCCCGCACACATCAGAACAAAGATCCAAAATGGCAAAGGAAAAGAAAAAATCCCTACCACATGGCGGGGAGAAAGATGGTGCCAGCTCCTCTCTCAGGGGAAATAAAAAATGTTCACACAGCATCTTGGGAACTCAGGCAAATAGATGTGAACCTGGTGATCTCTGGTGTTGGTCCCATCTTCACAGAGGATGTCTGGAGCACCTCCTCCCCCTCCTCCACTGCCTTTGTTGTCACCATTTTTCCCTCACATGGTTATACCTCCTCCCCTTCTCTGACTAGGAGCAAAAACCTTGTGGCTTTGATTTTCTCCCTAAATAAGTCATCACAGAGGCATTACCAACCTCTCTCATTGGCCCAGTTTTGGCCAGCAGCATGTACATCTTCAGAGCCATCAGGGATTGGCTCTGCCAGACATGGTGGAAGCTTCAGCAGCTTCCTACAGGAGCCATCTTTGTGGCCTCTCTGCTACCAAAAACCAGGCCATGCCAAACCAATTTATTCAGATAAAAAATGTCTCTTTGAGGTGTTTCTAAAGTTGTAGTCAGATCTAGTTCTTCAGATTTTAAAAGCTACGGTTCTTGCCAGCCCTAGTAGCTTTGCTCTCTTGCAACTGTATATCACACTTCTAGTTCTTCCACTGTATGTCTAAAATGATGGGAAGCGGATCAACTGCTCTGTAGTAGATCACTAACCCAAGTGACAGGTTCAGAGCTAACTGGCTCCCCTACAACAACATCATTCTCACATCTTTAGGTGGCTTTGCCTATGTCTTATGGATACAAGGATTTCTATTGATAATGAAATTTTCACTCAGGTGTGAAAATTACCCACACCATAACAATGTTAGTAAGTTAAATAGAATGAATGAAACATAAAACATGAATTTAATTTGCACAGAAATTAGTTAGATAATGAGATTACAATCCTAGTCATATGATGAAGAAACATATGCTGTTCTGAACAAAAAAATTACTTAAATTATTGTTCTTGAGGACTCCTACCTCTGAAACATGAGGTTTTTAGCTACTTGTCTCTCTAAAGTATGCAGAATTCCAGCAGGTACTATTGTCAATACTATTTCTCCAGTACTTTTTATGGCATTCTGTAAGTATAGTGCTGACTGCTTAATTCAGCAAAAAGCTCACAGATTCCTAAAGGATTTTCAGTGAAAACACCTTAAAGAGACAGGAGTTTAATTAAAGAATCAGGGAGGGTTTATTGAACTAGATGGTTTTATTAGTTAATTTCTTTTGTTGTTGTTATTTGTTGCTATTATTTTATTAAGTTGGTTTAAGCTTTAGTCTCAGATTTTCATTGAGTTGTGCTTCTATGCCTTGCTAAATTTTCCAAGTTAACTTTTTTAAAAAAAATTGATTGGTTAAGTATGTATTTTAGGAATGTTTACTTTTACTTCTCCATTTTTTTCAGTTGGTGCCTAGTCTGAAAAGTGATGTCATTCAAAAATCATGAAACAACTGTCACTAATAAAAATGAGTAAATTATACATACATTAAAACACAAAATAGTGCTTCAAATCAGTTACAGAAGTTAATTGAACCAGCTACACTTGTTTATTAGCAATTATGTTGCAGATATACAAATGACGTGATATTGGCCCTGGCAGTCTAGATATGCAATTTCATTGATAAGGAAAGATTAGGGGTTTTTTTATTATTATTTTAGTGTGTTTGATTTAATTATTGTTTTTACTTTGGTGTTGGTTTAAATGACAGTTGATTGAACAAGGTAAATATCCTTTCTGATAGGTATATTTTGTATGAGTCCTTCCTTGCGATTTTTTCTGTAAATTTTACATACTGAAAGGACAGATAAATCTAATTACTAACTCAGATTATCTCAAAAATTGTTGCTCAGTTGAAGTTTCCTAAATGGCTGTTTCTTAATATAATGACCCCATATGATAATATATTATATGTTAAAATTCTGAAAGTTGCAAAGAAAAAAAAAATCAGGGATTTTCTAGATATGCTCTATTTTGGTTATTTCCAACCTCAGAATTCTATATAAACTATTTTCCTTTCTTACTTGATTCAGATCCTCATCTGCATAGCATCTAGATCACACTTGATCTACTTGAAAGCACAGCTGAGAAAGAAACAACAAATCCTTTAACCTTCAGAATGAGTTCTACCCGCAATAGATATAAATCTCTCCATTTCCCACCAGCATGCTCTAATCACCATTTTTACACCACTGTGACGCAGACATTCATCAGCATGTTCAATGAAACTGTTGTCTTTTCAATGAACAATATATAGACTTAACCAGTAAGACTAAGGTTCTGCCATTAAACATTCTGTAGAAGTAATGGGCATAGAGACCAAGGGACTATTCCCTAACAGAATTAATCCTTAGGGGTTTTTTATTGGGGTGAATTGAACTTCTGAAGGGGTGATTTAAAGTCATTATGAATAGCACACACAGGAGAGACATGTCATTTCTAGCATAAATAAATGTCATCACTTTTTCAAATCTTGATTTTTCTTAAAGTCTTCTAAGTATAATGGACCTTGTGTCTTGGTTCAAAAGAATTCTCTATAACTTGAAGCAATACTAGTAAAATAAATACTAAAAGAAAGTAGCAAAACAACAAAGTCTTTCAGAGCAATGATTAAGGCACACTATTCTCCTAACACACAGCACTAAAGGAAATTTAAAATCTATCCACCTTAGACTAAGTCCAACCAGACATTGCTGGCTAGATTAGTAAATCCAAGCCTTTGGGTTAAATTGAGCACAGAATTGGCAGATGATCCCAGAATGACACTGGTTGACATAATGAACTCATACCCACCATAATGGTTAGATCTCTTGGTTGTAATAGGTATTAAAATCTAATGGCTAGCAACAAGAATAGCCAATAAAAAGATGTGTCACATTACTGAACCCTTTTATTTTTTTGTATGTAGTGTACTCCCTCTTCTATACAGCATAAGTACTATTGGAGCTCAGCGGATTTTGAAATTTTTTTTTGCTCTGGAAGGGGACCCTAGGCAAGCTCTTCAGGGAAGGAAGGCTTGTTTCAGGTCAAAGGAACCATGCTTTACAGCAACAGAAAGTATGAGTGACTCATTCTAGAAAAAATATTATTCTCTTTAAGACCGAGAATTTCCCCTGTGCAAAATTCTTCAAGGAATCTTTGGGCCTTTAATATCTGTCAGATGCCTTTGTCCTTCTGTGCTATTAATGACAGGTTTTCTGGGGCCAGCAAGAGCAGTGAATATTTTTCCATTTCAGATGATTTATTAGAGATCCTCCTTCTCCTTTTCTTTCTAGCCCTCAAATTTCCAGATCAGCCAAGTCAATTTTCTTTTTCATCTCACTCCATTAACTACTGCTACACTATGCATAACCAGATAAAGCATTCTTTAAAGTCTTTCACTTGACAACTAAAACTAGTGTCTAAAGTGATTGTCAGCGAACAATATAAGAAACACTCCCTAGAAGGACCTGTGCTGCTGAAAAGGCCTGGCTACTGACCACCATTCCAGGAACCATATGTCTGATGCCATACTTTGCCCTCTATTTCAGCATTCTTTGAGAGCCAACTATTTTTTTTCCCAATTATCTGAAACATGATATTTGACTTTCATGCACATGTCCCATGTGAGTCCATGTTAAAGAATGCACTCCTTAAAGATTAGATACTCTCCAATGATAAATATTTCCATGGCTCACTTTCTCTTTTAAAATAATTTTTCTCTCAGGCAATTAAGTTCATAACTCTAGAAAGAGATTGGAGGGGAGGAGTTTAAAAAAACAAGGAAAAAAAAGAGTATTATCCTCAATTAAAACATATTCTAAATGTAAACCTTGCTGTGACTATTCTGCTTTTTGTGCCTTAATGGTTTACAAAACCCAAGTGAATTTAAACCTTATAATTAAGTACATCGAGACTAGCCAAAGGCAACAAAACCCCATAGAGTTAATCAATCCCTTATATCTCAACTATTTTATAAGCATAAATGCTGGATATTAACTGTGCATATATGTGTTAGAAGCTATATATGAGGAACTAATATTTAATCAGCCTATACATCAAATATTAAAACTGAATATGATATAGCATAATAATCTCTACCAATGCTTCAAAAAGCCCAACAGATAATAGATTTTCTGACTGAAATGGGATCCCCATTTAAAGTGTACTTGGATACAGATATCTGAATGAATATAACATTTGTACTTTTTTTTATTAGACACCATGAGGTTATGAAGAATATGTGGAGGCTAGAACTTACAACTTTATATTCTAGATAAATACATTAAAATTTGCTGAGCCTTTATCCATTATTATAGTGGATAATAATGCTGATGATGACAGCAAAATGCATGGGAAGCAAAGCAGAATGAGTTTGGTTAGGGCACTTATTACTGTCTGGTGAAAGGTTAGCATAATACTCAAAACCTTTATTTAAGTATATAGCAATATTCTTTTTGCTAGGGAGTAAATTCCAGGATAAATGGCCAGTGAATCAATAAATGCTCCAGTTTGTGGCCTGAGAGTTCATTTATCATGAACCATTTATCTCCTCACATACTCTCCCATAAAAAACAACCTAATTAATTTTCATGTAGCCTTCTTAGGTTGTGGTGTTATCAGCACATACTAACAAATCAAAACAATGACAGAAAAGCATATCTGTAGCTGCACTGAAAGATAGTCAGAAAGTAGTAATTATTTTATTATGTCTAAATTAACTTTCTGAAATAAAAAGAATTAGTAATGCATTGATAGTCCTCAAAACAGTATATTTTGAGGAATTATATCAAAAAATACTCAGAACAGCCCTAAAGTAATGACTGTTGCCACAGTCATTGTATGAATATTCAGCAGTGCTTGCACTGCAATCCAGTTGGTCTTCATGGAAGGCTTTACTTAGGATACGCCTTAGTTAGAAGATTTAAGATGTTGATTTTTCATTTATTTGATCTAAAACCTAGTAAAATATTTACAAAACCAGCAAGGAAGCATATCCTCTCTATGTGCCTTTTAGCAGGGTTCAACAGTCAGATGTAAAAAAACTAACAGTGCCTGTAGGAAAAAACTTTCAGAAACTGGAAAACAGAAGGCACTTGACTATTATATCTGTTTCTACATCATTAGAGAACTGAGACAAAGGACTTCTAGATTAGATTTTTGTGCTCAAATTGGTAATATCTAATGAAGTGTTTAGTAGGCATAAAAATTAAAATACTGTATTTGTCAAAACAAAGAACTTTCTGTCAGCTTTCATTATCTGGAGTTGGTTTTAGTACAAAAAAATTGCACTTCAGCTTGATGTGGTAAGGCTCAGAAAATTAGTAAAATTGTTTGGAAAAGGTGTTTCTCTGCAGTTCTACTTATGCAATGATAAATGCTCTTAGAAAACATGGAAAAAACTGAGAGCAAGTTCACTCATCATCCTAAAGGCAGATCATTGAGAATGCCTGCCTCTTAGAAATGTGTTTTATATTGCAGACAACATGACATTCTCAGAAATGTGCTCATTCTGCCCTCCATGCATCCCTCCAGACTATTGCATACTGTAGTTTTTTTCATACACCAAATTTCTTCTCCTTTTTTTTTTCATTTTTTTACTTTTAAAAATTACATAAAGGTTCACTTTTCCAGGTTTCAAAGCAAAATTTTCTGACAAACATAAAATATAATGCAGTTTTTCATCTGAGGTCAAGTCATATTTTATCTAATCTACCGATTTTAGGATTATGAAATTTACACAGCTATGTTTATCAGTTAACACATTTTTGTGGGGTCCAACATTTAGTAACATTTTAGATAATGTCTTGTCTTTATCACTGTAGGGTGATTAATTTGTTACACACATTGTACAATCAACAGGCTTTACAAAATTATGATTAGAAGATTGTAGTGGTCTCCCTTTAATTTAATTTGCATTCCAGCATAAAAAAAATAAGCTGCAGTACACAAAAAGCCTTAGTGTCATATATTTTTCTTCTGAAAGGATAGCTCTTTTGTTAAAAAAACCCTTCAATTCATTATATTATGCCAAGAAGTAGGACAAAATTTTATAGGGGGAAAAGTCTCTCCAAACAAATGTTAGTTTCTCAGAAAAAAAGTTAGGGAAATTATTTAAATGCCTCAAAGGATCCCATATGATTTACAATCTTCTTAGAAACATGAAATAAATACTCTTCACCATGCTCAGGAACTGGATAGAGGTTGAATGTGTAGCTGCATTGGTTAAATAAACCCAGACGATAATAATGATTCAAATTTCAACAGCAAAAAACTTTGAAGTGCTAGTTGATTTTAATTTTTTCTGATGTAAGGTAAAAAAGAACTTTCAAGTACTTTCACAAATACCTTTGCATACTGTGGATTTCTGTCAAACACTTGTCATGGTTTGACACTGGCGCAATGCCAGCGCCCCCATGAAAATACACCTTCCCAAATGAATGCTGTGAGATGTTATCAGGAACAGAGCAGAGCAGGCCCAAGCTTAATAACAAAGGAAAAAAACTTTATTAAACTACTACTACAGAAGACATACGGACTAAATCCAGGATGAAGACTTCTTAAAACACCCCTCCTCCTCCCAGTTTCCAAAACACCCACCATGAAACATCACCCGGGATTCCTGATCAAGTTACCACCCTTCAGATAATCAACACTCAATCTATCAAGGGAGAGAGAAGTCTCTCTTGCACCACAGACCCCCCAGGAAACACAGTTGCCACCTCCTGTGTTTCCATGTCACACATGGCAACCGCCCGGAGAAAATCTGCCAGTGTGACACTCTCCTTTCCATGTCACAGTGCTCTCACTACCATGCATGGACAGACTGCTCATAGGGCTCCTTTAAGGGTGCTTTGCCATGGACCAAAAGAGACAACAGTTCAGCTTCTCATCCTGGGACTACAGTCCCCCCCCCGCCCATTTTCCCCTGGGGCCAAGGCTCCAGGAACAGAGAATATCTTCTTTCTGAATACAGAGGGCATCACCATTCCCTCCTCAGCTTTCCTCTGTTCTTGCCATTCCTGTGCTTTTGGTTGCTGAAGCAGGTCTCCTTGGGTCACGACTGCATCCTCCTAAAATGCAGTCTCTATTGCAGGAGAATTTGGTTCAGTCTATGGCTAACAAGAAAAGTCCAGCCAAAAGCTACTTCATCATCTCCTCCCACCTAAATATTTCTTCTTCTAACATCTCAGGTCCCAGACTGTCTCTCTTCCACTACAAATCGAGGAGGAGTAATATTTTACAAAGCCCTCATTTCCTGGAAAGGGTTAAAAGTTCAGACTCCCTGGATGGCTGGAATCTCTGCCCAGCACGCAGAGAGTCCCACGCTGGGCATCATCCCCCCCCTTTCTGCATCTCCTCTACCAGCAAAGTTCCAGGTGCCGTCAGGCTCTCTGTCTCTTTCCCTCTAGTGGGGGGCAAAGACATCTCTGCTTCTCTTCACCCTTCAGTCCGCAGGAGCTGGCTCGGTTCCAGACCTTCAGCCCCCTCGGCCTACCTGGACAAGGCCACATAGCTTCCCCTCCCCCACCCAGCCCATGGCTGGGCAGGGGGGAGTCTGCACTCTCTGACGATGGGAACCAAAGAGACAGCTCCCCTGGGAGTTCTTGCTTTTAACCCCTTGTGTTCTCAGAGGCGTGTCCATACTTTCAGTAGTCACTCCAGGCGCCAATATCCAAACCTGACCACTGATTGGTTTGACCCAACTTCCTGAAAAAAAAATTCACTTCCATGTCAAACCACTACACACTTTACATGTTTTCAGAGTTTTTTGGACTGAGGAAAACATTTATACTGCTCACAGGTATTATTGCTTATCTATCAATTGCTTATAAATAAGTGTCTCCAATTTAACCTGGTTTAAGAACCTTGAAATAAATTCTTGCTTACTGTGCTAGTCCATAACAAACAAACAAACTTTAACACATTATTTCAAATTAGAGGGGGAGTTATGTATTCAAAAAATCAGTTATTTTATATGGGGATATCTGTTTACACAGTCTTACTCAGTTTCACTGTCCCAGTGGAACAGCCCTTTTTATTAACCTGTGAGATACAAAGAGTGTGGTTGTCTCTTCAACAATGCAGTAAAGTGTCCTGAGACTTTGAGAACACTGAGTCCCCCATGCACCAAACAGAAGCAAGAAGCAGGCTTTCTTAGCGCATAAAGAGGGATGCACTTTGGTAGTTATGCCACTTTTGTCTTCTGAACTATATCACCTCTGTGCAACTTGAGCTGTGCCAGGGAGACATACCCACCACAATAGACTGTTGATAAACAAGCTGACTAGTCATTTAAATAGCCACATTTCATTTATCTGCCCAAAAGTTTTCAAATGAATATATTTGCTTCTACAATGGGCACACTGCAACTTATCACCATATACAACCAAGCAAAATTAAATCCATTTCTGAAGTGGCCATATGAAATCCTAGCACCAGCATGTATTTCTCGATTTTTGTAACATTTGCATCATGAATGGTGAAAAGATAGTGGTAAACCACTACAATGCTCTACTGCTATTAAACAGTGTCCTCGGAAAACAAGATAATGAAGGTTATCTGTTCTACTTTCCTGGCTTCTGACTTTCTTTCATTCATCATCATTTCTGACAGTCACTAACACAGAGAATTCTAGTATGTATTTCTTAGAGAGAAAAGCCTTGGCCGAAAAGGTTTGAAAAACATCACACAAGTCTGCCTTTTTGTTACTTTGCTAATCAGATATGTTTTGCTTCTAACTTAATTTATTTGTGACTAGAACACATCACTGCTTACAGTTACACTTTCATCACAACACACTCACAGGCAACAAATTTCTACCTCTTTAGATTTTTAAGATTAAAATAATGATAAAAGAAGCTATTTTGGAAATATAGGAAATATAACATAAGAAAGATTATTAATGGACTTTCTAGGAGAGATCACTCAAGAGAGAAAAAGAATACCTGTCTATGAAATCAACTTATTTAGTTGAGAATACCTGCTTTGCTTCATTTCCCCCGTTATTTAATATCAGTTTGACTTTGCTTAGTAGGTAGGTGTAGATCACAAGGTGGGGAAATTTCAGAGAAGTTGTGAATGTCACCCTCAGGAGTCCACATCAAGTACACAAACAACAAAGAACCCAAGCAATCTTTAATCTGGCAAACAAAGGCATAACAACTTGAACAAGCAGCATCTCGAACAAAGAAAAGTGGAAAAAAGGTGCAAATTTTAACAGTGGGAATAATTAGCTGTTAGAATAGCTCACCATAAAAGGTAGGATCACCACTGCTCAAACTCTTTGAAAGAGTGTTTGTCTGAAAGAGATCTTATTCAAACAAAAAATGTTAGATTCAATGTAGATATTACTTCGGATTTTTGCAAATTGTTAGACTAAATGGACATGCTCTTTAGCCTTATTGATAAATGAAAATAAATGTCATTTTTATCTAGTGTGATGGAAGAAAGATGAGTTAAATGTATCTTATGCTACATGCTTCAAGAGAAGCTGGAGTAGTAAATGTAGTATTTAGCTACTTGCATACATGCAAGTGTTTTGCAAAGAATACACTGTGTATGTTCTCAGTGCCAGGGAATGGAAACATATTGTAGTTTCTAATGTAAGATTTTTTCACCCTGTAAAATCTGTAATGTTTGAATTGTACACGCTGGTGTACATAACACCAATAATGGATGAATTTTATAAATTCTTTTGAATAACATGCTAATGTCTTCAGCAACAAAGAGAGAGTGAGTTTGCTTGAGTCAATGGATTCCATCATAACTTTTCCTTCAAAGGAATAATCAGCTCAGGATTATGAGAAGTTGTGATATGATGCACATCAGATGAGAAAGAAGATGCTTTTACTTAACTTTTATTGGCAGAGTAGTCTATTATTTGTTATGGGTGCCTTATTCAACATTGTTTTCCTCAGATTTTGTTGAGTGAGATGCATTTTGTCTATTGCACATCCAGCTTGCAGTCAGTGGAGAGGCAATTAAAGGATTTTATCAATAACTCTTGTGGAGAACAGCATACTGGGAATTTAAGATAGGCATCTCAGTCTGTACATAAAGATTTGACCATTTGTAGAACCTTTCCCCTACATGTGTGGAAGAACACAGTTGTCAAACTGACTGGAAACTGAACAGCTCTTTAATAAACCAAAGCACGCTGAAATGATCTCAGAGCTGTCTAACAAAGTCATACAGCATAGGACACAGTCTCATATGTCAAGTTTTGAACTGATGGATGTGAATAAGAGAGCCTTTGCCAAGATTTGATTGCTTAAAATATTGATAAGTGTACCCCAAGTCCCCTAATGGACATAAAGAAATTCAGAAACAACTATGCAATATTGAAGGAAAAATAATGGGGGGAAAAAAGTAGGTATTATGAAATCAAAGACATTTTAAGCTACCCTCTTAAGCTACATCTTAAGCTACCCTTATTTTTTTAGAAGAAAAGCTGGAGGGAAAAAAGCAGAGATGAAGACAAGGGACTCTTCCCAAACTGATCAGAAGACCAAACTTGAGACAAAAAATACTCTTTATACATGAGCTACTCTGAAGAAGAGTAGAATTGAAAAGAAGATTGGAAACCTAATGAAAGGGTATGTATGTCTATAAGATGCAAATACAACCAGGGACTGATGTTTTAGAGAACACATTACACATTTTTGTACTGTGCAGCACCGCATACTGGGTATAATACAATGTCCTCGATACTTCATCCTCTATCTATGAAGTCTTTCCCTGATTATCCTGACTTCTCTTAAGAATTTTACATACTCATCATGAATTTAACTTTGACAGTCTTGATATTAGGCAGTGGATAGGTGTCTTTGTTTGAATCCATAGACAGAGAAAATGAAAGTTAAAAAAACCCCCAAACATTAAGAATAAGCCTTTAAAATTCTGAATGTAACATTAAATGGAGACCCTTCAGGCTGCCTTAGAAAACCTCTGAAAATTCTACGCATATGTGAAAGAATGCAAAAGGATAATGAGAAGGGGCAGGGAAGACAACATATTAGGCTACATTTCTTTTGTCTTGCCAAATTAAAATCCTGGAGAACATATTTTTATCTCATAGATGTATTTCCAGTGTATTATGTAAGGGAAATTTTAAACATAGTCCTGCAGTGGTGAAAGAAGAAAATTTTTCACTTACTATAAGCTCTGCTCTAGTGCTTCCTCTGATACGTAATCAATTAATTTGCCTGTTTTAAGTCACTTTGACAAGTCTGATACCACTTAGGAAATATTTGGAAGATATTTGCTAGGAGAGAAGACAGACATAGACAATATAGTGGGGCAGAAGCATTAATTTTGTCCCCTCAAAAGAACATATTATTCTAGTAGGCAAAAGTATAAAAAAAGTTACCTAGTTTCTATGCTGTGGAAAAATTGAAGGAAAATTTTAACTTAATGAACGAACAAATGCTACTTTTTTTA
The DNA here is from genome assembly GCF_026979565.1 of Vidua chalybeata. NCBI lineage: Eukaryota > Metazoa > Chordata > Aves > Passeriformes > Viduidae > Vidua > Vidua chalybeata. The sequence continues at coordinate 19,971,183 of NC_071570.1, read as the reverse complement.
CATTAAGACACAGTTACACATAAGGAAAGAAAGTGGAGCTAAAAGCCCACTTCACAGAGCTCTTGAATGTTTGAATGTTTTTGCTGACCTTCCACAGAATCACAGGTTAATCCTGAGACTTGTTAATGTGAAGTTTAGGTAGTTGGGATTGCTGAACAAGAAAAAAACTCAGGCTCAAAGAAAGGAACCATAAATAACTGAATTTGCAAAGGCCATTCTTTTCTTCTTCTTTCCCTTAATGGTCTGAGTAGAGATTGTCAGGGTATCTGTATTAGAGCCAGTTACATTCTGCTTTCAGAATGATAAATTTCCAGATATGACCTGTGTATCCATTTGTATGCACTAAATTACAAAGGTGGATAAAATGCAACAGCTGCAGGAGACAAAGTTGGTTGGGTAACAAATGTACACATACTTCCTCACCCATATTTTTTCCCCTCAAATGATAATTTCAAATTGAAGAAAGCTTACTAAAAGTGTATTGAGAACCAATTATTTTGTTAGTAAAAAGAGAAAAGATGCAGCTGAGCTAAGAATGGTTTCAGGAACTGTGTGTTTCACAGTTTCTTTGACTTCAAAAAAATTTCAAGAAAAGATTCTTAGTGTTGATACATATGGGACATTCCAGTTATTCCTGCTCACCTATACCTGGCTTCCCTGGTGGTGCAACTATACAAAGGTCAGAATTAACTCTAGAATTTTCTGAGATTTTTTATACATTATTTTATTTCTCTTACCTTCTGAACAAAATAAAACCAGTATAATACATCTGTGGTTCTGCAAGAGCAAGAAAATGCTGCTTAGAGAACTAATAAATCAATTTTAATCTTTCCCCAGTACGTAATAAAATGTAACACCCTAACATATGTTCTCCTTGAAAATTGGTTTTAAAAAGCAATTAATTTTAAAGAAATTTTAGATTTCATGTTCTATGAGTGTAAAGATAAACAATGAAAAGTATTTTAAGTGTTAGACACTATAGCCATGGTTCCATGGCTATATATGAAGTGTTTAAATATTTTTTCTGTAAGATTTAACCACACCAAGAAGTGTTAGTTTATCATCGTATCATTTCTTTATCTATTTGTATACCAGTGCAATACCCACTGCTGGATTTTGAATCCAGACCCTGAAATGAATGCCATCCACTGGAGAATAGATAAGTAGTAGGCCAAGGGACTCCTTCATTTTTTTGTAGCATCTCATATCCTAGTCCTGCAGATTCCTACATGGGTTTGCTGTGGCTTTCATGAAAAGCATTTATAACTCTCAGTGGGTTATTTACTAGACCTTTTCTCTGCAATTACCTCCTAGTTTTTTTTTTTTACTTAAACCTCTAACTTTCCATGGCACCCTTGTCATATGACCAGGGAATTGCAGGTAGGGAAGAATAAAGCACATGCATGTAGACCCTGTATGCAAATCCATGTGCCTTCACCCCTGCAAATGCTTTTTTTGCCATTTTTCACAAAGTCAAGCTGAATTTTTTGTTGTCATTTGCTACTGTTGTGAATGAAATCTTTCCTGATAGCCCCTATTTTCAGAAAATGAAACAGACAACATTCACAAAGCTAAGTTCACCAGCCACAGAGAAAACTAACGTTTAAATAGATGATTACTGTACAAGGAGACTTTTTTCAAAGATGGAAAACACTGAAATAAATACCCAAAAATCCTTCACTTATGTTGATTTTGTGATGTGTTAGCAAGAATAAATGCAAAATATAGTGCTTGCTTGGCTTTTGTAGGTTCTGAACAAATATTTTATTCAGTTTTATGTAGATTTGTAAAACACTCTCCCCACTCCCTCAACTTTTGCTTTGAGTTTCAAGTTAGAAACTCAGATTCTCAAGGCAAAATTGCTGAGTATCACCTGGTTTAATGTTGAAATCTTGAAAATCTGCATATTCCACATCATGCAAAATTGTAACATGACCCACTTTGAATACATTTAATTAAGCAAAAAGAAAATGGATGTTTCTTTCCCCTTGCAATATGAAAATTATGCAGAAAAACATTGTTAATTAATCTGTAGAGCTCAAGTATGTTTCAGCCATTCTCTCTTCAGGATATTCTAGCCTAATATTTTTCAGCATGCAATTAAGCTTCCTCACTTTCCGTAAGGGACTTTCTTTATTGATCCAGTAATTTCAGGTTACAGTAGCTGCACAGTGGAAGTGCTATGAGCCTTATTATTTCTTTGGCAAGCCTCATTGATTTTGATGCTACATGACCATTAATTGCTAGTAATATCTCCTAATCCAGGTGTAATTGATTAACAGTTAGAGCTATTTTTCTATTTGGTTTAAGAAACTACCCATCCTCATCAGAGAGCTGTGATACCATTAATTCTGCTCTTCTGCTTTAAGTGAAATTAATAATCAATTTTCCTTCTGCTGTCCTTAATTTATACTGTAATAGGGACAAAACAGTCTATTTAGAATGGCAGGAAAATTACATGGTAAAACAGATTCTTAAGCACTAACTAGAATCAACTCATTCATGGTACTGAGTTAAAAAAAAAAAAAGAAAAAGAAAAGTAGTAGAATCAGAGCACTTTAAATCAACTGTATAATCAATTATGCAGGATACTGCAAGTGCCCAACACACCTTCATAACAAATGTATTGATCCTACCAGCACATCTAACATAAAAATACTTTTGGGTTAATTATGTTCATTTTGACCTTCAGAGGATCAATTCTAAATATAAATCTTCCCAATTGTACCAATGTATAGCAGAAAACCATGTATTTAGATTCCATGCTTAATGATGCGTCATTCTTTAGCAAAACTGATTTCAGTGTGAGCATTTGGTCTGGAAACTGTGCAATATAAAGACCCTGGAACAGCTTTGCAAGCAGAGAATGGTGTCATTTTATCACCGTGTCAACCTCATGTCTCCAGCGTACCACAGAGACTAGTAGTAATCTGATGTTTATTATCTGAAGCACTTATGTACTAATGACTGAGGACTGATTAAAAAATGAGGTCCTAACCTACGCTACAACCCACAATCTTTTTGAATAATAATTAATTTTTTCCTCTTTGATACTTTACTGATGTCTTGTATCTATGCCAAGTGCTGCAGATTGTTCAAGGAACTAGCACTTCTGTGCCTATTTTGATAGGAATAGAGTTTATACAACAGTCTGTAACCAGCAAAGCTCCATACTAATTAGTAAATCACGTTGTTAATACCTCAAGCCTGACCATCGAGTGGCAAACTGCATACCATGCTGCCCCCTGCTGAAGGACAATGAGCTCACTGTTCTTCATGTCTAAAACTAAGTGAAAGAAGATAGTGCGGATATGTGAAAAAAAACAAACCAGACCACTCAAGAGTGGTATGTATGAATTTAAAACTGTATTTTTTCTTTGGCTTGTGCATTTTTACATGTCTTATTAAAAGTTAACTACTTAATTGCCAGTTTGGTTCATGGTAAAGTATAGCCTGATTTCTGCATGATGCAGGGTAATATGGAAATTCAGATTTTAGCATTGAAATAATATTCTTATTGTATTTTGTATTTTCTTCAGTGACACTAGCAAAATATTCTTTTTTTTTTCATCATAGAAAACAGTTAACTCTTACTATAGAAAAAAATCCTAAGCATATTGTTTCCATTGTTAATCACAATAATGAAAACTTAGTATAGGATTCAATTCATAGTGTATATGATAATGAATAATATGCTGGAGATAGTTATTGTCCTATTGATTTTCTGAAGGCACAGATAACAAATAATACTGGATAGAGATAATGATCGAAAATCAATTGCTAACTAAAAACTGAGTTATTGTTCACATATTGAGTACTCCCAAACAAAGACTACTTGAAGGAAAGAGGTTATTGAGTAAGAAAATGGTAACAGATTTCATTTTGATTTTTCTTTCTTTAACTCCTCTTTTAACAACACACTGAAATAAAAACATAAAGAATTACAAATTAGCTTTCCCACGTCTCTTACCTATGTGTTTAGTCAAAAGTTTAATGTAAGTTTGGTGCAAAGTTTTGCCATTATAACTTGAAAGTAGGCTTTATATCAATTGTAGAAACAAGTAAAGAAGAAATATAATCATTAATTGGAACAAGCACTGGTTCATTTTCCAACTGAGAAACTGCTGCCAAAACTATCCTGAGAATGGCTGGATTTAAAAAATAATGCAATATCTTCTGAGATCAAGAAGAAGAAAGACCAGTAACCAAACAGAAACAGAATTGTTAAATCTGAACAATTAGTTGAAATACATTTCATGGCAGTCTGATGTGAGGGTAGGGAGAGAGGAATTCATGGCCTGTAACTATTACACAGTTTTCCTAACCACGTGCTGTCTTGTCAACATTCTCTCTGGCATATTTACCCATTGCTGCTCTATGAGAATAGTCTGTAGAAATACACTATGGTGTAGCAGCAAACCATTTTCACTCCACTAGCTCTCTTTTGTTCAGATTGATTCTAGCTCATTCCTAAAGGCTCACCACTTTGACTCACACCAAAGTGTGACTTAGCTTCCTTTGCCTTCTGGGTGGACTATGCCAGCCCTTTGTGCCTCACTTGAACTGGTGCCCATCTTCTTCCCTCCACTCTGCTTAGTGGAGTGAAACATATGGCCTTAAGTGCCTAACTCTGATTTCTTGCCACACCTTCAATTACACTGCCATATGTTCTGGTATCATACTGTAATTGCTGATAGTTAGTGCTAGAAATACAAAAGGGGCATTTCACAAGCCAACAGGTTTATTTCTGCTACATAATAAAGCTGAAACAGCTGTCACTGTACCATTCTCCGATAATCTCCTCACTTGCTCAGTGCACAAAGCTTTCATAATTTTATGTATTTAAAATCATGCAATTAATCTTTGCTTATTATTTTTCTTTTCTCATCACTTTAAGATCAACAAAGACAAAGCTTATTTTCACATTTTTCTCTTGCTGCATATTTTCTCTGTAACCCCTTATTCTCCATGGGAACATCTTTGGGTCCCTGTTACTAGGGGGAATATACATCAGAGGTGTCAGAGAACAATGCAACTATTTAATTTTACAAAGATATTATATTCTAGGGAATGCTTTGCTTTTTTAACTACATTACATTGCTGCCTAACTAAGATCTAAACCCCACTGTTTTTGCTATAATAAGTAGGACAGTACTCCCTGTGATATTTTTGCATTGCAAGCATATGGTTGCAGTTTAGAAAATCTACTGGAAGAACATTTGTGCAGTGTGCAAGCACTCTGGATTTCTATTATTCATGGTGACAGTATAAAAGCCTCCACCTCCGTTAAATCATGTTTAATGCTGTCTAGCATTTTTTGTGTTTCTGTTGTTGTTTCTTTTTTTTTTTTTCTCCCCTAAAAAAATTTTATTTATTACAAAACAACTTACTTAAACATGGAAAATGCAGATGCCTTAAAACTAAATTATAACCTTAGGGAAAACCCTCTGTATGGAGGAAAATGAGAGCACGGGTTTAGTACCTGGATGGCAGTGAGCACATAGGACAAGTGACTGTCCAACGAGGAGTTATTTGTGGCACAAGCTAAGCAACACACAACCAGCAAAACATTAGTTTATTTTAAGATGGTGGTTCACACAAAATGAGGTTGTTCACAGGAACACAAATACCAGTTTCAGCAATGATATAGTTTACACCCAACACAGAATCTAGTATTAAAGGAAAGGATAATCTGCTTCTAATAGGCCTTGCTTTCTAGAGTCCTATTTATCTATGTATACTTATTTGTCATATTTATCTAAGTGTATACCTATATTTAGATACCTATAAAAGATTTTATGAGCCTAACATTGTCATATTAGGTAGCAGCCAGTGATCTTTCATATTTCTAATCTTACAATGTTAGTCCTATTGTCAAGATAGCATTATTATAAAGCCATCTCTTTCACAGCCCTAATGTGTAATTCACAACTACTGACAATCTAAATGTTTTTCATGCTTTATATCGTTGTTTTGTATGTTTTGTTTTATCTTGTATTTTGGTTTTGTTTTGCAACTGCTTTACAAAACTATTTGTTGGTTCTGTACAGAACTCTTCATTTGATATAGCATGCTGTCACCTAATTCAGAAAATCGACTGCTTACTCATTTGACCTTACCAGTTGCTGACCTCTGCTAGTCTTTCCTCATGAGTTTAAGTAAATTGCACTTTCTGTTGGAAACACGAAGGCTACTTATTCTTCAGCTTCTTATCTCTGGCATGGGCCACAAGCACTATGTCAGATCTGGGACACTCTATTATAATGGGCTGACACGGCAGCTAAGAATGTCTACTGGATTGTCTTGCCTACATATTGACTCATTTGTTGTTCTTTTAATGGTTCTGACTAATGATTGTTTTGTTCATACTTACCAGTATTTAATATCATCTCAAGATTATTTTTAACATAAAATATGCTTTCTTTAATTCAATTCAGAGCAACGTCCTTTGTCTCCTTTTTCATTTGCAGAGAATAACCTTTTTATGGGACTCTTGTTTGCTTCTATTTTTTTTTCCAGATTGTCAGTGCAAAGTATGCTGATCTTTGTTGTATTTTCTACACCGTAAAAACATCTGTAAATATATAATGGATACAAGACTGTCAGCTTTCTTCTCAATCAGCTCCAAAGAATTGCAATAGTGTGATATAACATCTAAATATATTCAGTATTAGTTAAAAAATAAGTTCTAATTAAAGCAACATGTAATAATATCTAGGGTAAAACTGACATAATTATGATTATTTGGAGTTGTGTAATTTTGTTACAGATTCCCATTCCAATGAGGTTCTGTATAAAAGACTAAGACAAAATTATATTAAGGTGAATATGTTCAATAGAAATACACATTAATAACAGTTGTGACCTCCAGGTAAGATGATACAATTATTTACCATAACTTTCAGTAATTACACAGATCATCTTCAGCTTTTATGAAATCAGTTAGATGTATTGTTTAGATTCAATATTAAATCTGTGTCTCATTATTTCATTTTTAATGAATTGGTTGGTTAATATTTTGTTTTATAAAATTATCTCTTACTGTAACCATTTCCCCTAATTTGCAGTGGCTTCTGGGTAACTTGTAAATTGAGCTTCTATAAGGAGAATTATGTGTGGTGTCTTGGTTCTTGCTTTAGTTTACAAATTTCAGCACAAGATTTGTACAAGTAAAAGATCTGGGCCTATTAACCTGTCATTCTAAAGTCAGTGCTTCTTGGCTGCAGAATTACTTCTCTTCAGGCTTTTAAAATACAGTATCTTTTACAGTGTTGAAAATTAAAGTAATTTTTGTTTAATTACTTGCCTTTTTAATTAAGTTCTATTTGTTCCTATGCAAAGAGAGTGCTGCTTATGCTCTGCAGTGTCTGTGCCCCATTATTTAAAACAATGCAATGAAGTGTTACCCTATATCTACTAAATTCTACAATACAACAAGAAAATGCTAGAAGAAGAAAAACATTAAAGAAAACCCTGAAAATACTGTTGAAAAAAAAATATTGGAGACAGTCATATCCTCTGCTATGCAGAATTTTGCTTCATACAGGAGACTTGCCTTCTTTTTCCAAGAATTTTTAAGAGTGACAGTGAATCTGTGACCACATTAGTCATTCTGTCAAGGATGGAAAAACCTAGAAAGAAAAAGATAATAATTGCCAAAGAAAACAGACACAGGCGTTCACAGATATAAATTGGCAATGCTGTTTACTCCACACACTCTACTCAACATGTTCCAGCTGTGCATGTGTCATTCAAGTGTCCAACTCCATCCATGCAGACTACTCTGAGTCTCCTGCCTAATCAGCTTGTGGAAGCACAGTACTCCATTTGTTCAATTTGCCTGCATAGAGGAAGACATGACAGATGTATTTGAAGCAATGCTAAAAACTGCCATGAGTGGGGCAGATACCAATCTTGGCTAACAAGTGAGTATTCTAATGCTGCAGCAGCACATAATCACTCACATTTGTATTCTGCTGTTTAATGGCGACATCTATGAAGGCTCATCTACAAGAAGCTCATAGAGTAATCAGATAGTAGAGGAGAATGCTGGATAAGGAGCAGAGCTCCAAAGTTTTTATAGTTTGTACATTGTTTTTAATTATCCTGGTTGCTTTCTGTGGCCTTCTTTCTATGTTTCAACTGTGAATCTCACAGGAATTGCAGCATTCTATTTTATCTACATTTATCCTTTACTGATAATGATGTAATACGATAAAGGCCTAACATAAAACAGTTCCTGAAAAACACCGTATTTCAATTTAGTGCAATCTATAAATCATCAGCAAAGCAGCTTTACAATTTGACAACATTAATAGTTCCATACACGCAAGTAGTACAAACAAAGTTTGCCTGAAAATGTCTTCATGCCCTTAATCTTTTTTGTTTCTTATTCCTCATGGCAGTCTCCAAATCTTTGTGAGTTATCTGTAGACTTCTTTTCAGAAAAATACAGTGTTCTGCTTGATATGATTCTGCCTAGAGAAAACAAAAGCTTCACCAGCAGTCCAGCATTTCCTGAATACTTAATTTATTATGAATATACACAGGCACGTTTCAAGGGGAAATTTGCTACTGAGAGTAAAATAATCATCTATTTTGGACCAGCATTAAATATTTAATAGACATTTGCCTTTATAAAAACAACATGTTCCATAATCACATATACTTGTTATCAGAAATTAGTATTTAAAATACAAATCTTTAGCTGTAGTGGAAAATATGTGTACTTTAAAAGTATAAGGCCTTTGATAACTTAGACTCATAACAGTAAAGAACTGCAAATTACTATTCATCATCACTCAAAGTTTTATATAAGTATCTGAAATTGATTAATGGAAGCAGAAAAAAATAAGATATGAGAGGAAAGCAAGGGACACGAAAAGATCTTGCCTTTACACTGAGCTCTTGCTAAGCTTGGAACTTGATGTGACCTGGGGAGGACACTTGCTCACACAGATAACACCAATTAATCAATCAATCAATCAATCAATCAATCCATTTTTACGGGCTTTTGCCAAGTTGCAGTGGAATTCTGCATCTAATTAGTCCCTCCAAAACACATCAGGATGTTCATGTTCAGTAGTAAGAAATAGAAAGAGGAAAAAAAATACCAACCCCCCTAGGTTACAGCACACTTTGCTTTATTCACCTAGTCACACCACCATATGAGGACAATTGACAAAACATGCCAGGTGCCCTTTTATTTATGGCTTTTGAGTATTCATCCTGCCAGGGCCTGGTACAAGCCTTTCACTTATATTCAGCACAAGTTCTAAACAGACTAGTTACAACTTCACAAGAATATTTTGTCACCCTTGTGCTCCAGGAAGACAGCATTGGTTTTCCCAGCAAGTAACACCCTCTGCATCAGCGTGAGCATGGAGTTGTTTCACCTCAAGGGAAGATTTGGGAACCACTATGCCATGAAGGGTCACTTGCTGTGTCCTTGGGCTCCTTTGAGGAAAAAAGTTACAAGTCTGTAACTGCACATTTCATTTTCATTTCAGCATAAAACTAATTTTCATGTGAGCTTCTACCTTTGTGAACACCCTGTGTTGGAGAAGCATATACTCTGCTGGCTCAGTGTGATATCTCTTGAAGTGACTCACCTGACTGCAAAGGGGATCCTTAGGTCTCAGTTAAAGCTCTTAATTAACCTTACGGTTTTTTCCTTCTCTAAATGAAGTTTTTAACATGTTTGCATGTTTGTTGTCTTTTGTTTTCTTTATAGAGGAAGATTGCTTAACAAATTGCTCCACTTTATTTTGCATCTTTTGCAGGGAACTTACTGAATAGAACGGAGATGAAAATATAAATGAATAAATGAAAAAATAAATGATGAATGAATAGATAAAAAATAGCATATATGAAAAAATTAAAAACATTCTGAAAAACAAGTTACTATGTTAGTGAATCATCTATGTGTATAGTCGTAAGTGCAGTAAGTTTGTTACAGCAATAATACAAAACTTATCTGTGAAAAACAAAACCTGCAAAATGCAAGAGCTTCCAAAAAATGCTTAAAAAAATTTTTACAACAGCAAGTGAACTTAGAAATTATTTTGCCTAAATTGACTAGAGATTTATGGTAAGAGCAATGATTTCCTCCCCCTCTTCCACTTTCATAATACAAGAGTTGAAATATTTATTGGATGGTCAGTATAATATGTACTAAAAGAAAATTCCTGCCTTAGTATTATGAACCATCAAAAATGTTCCTGAATTCCAGAAATTTTTCCCCCTTCTAATTTACGTATCATTTTGCAGAAATAATTGAAAAAGCATCCTGACAACCAATGAAAAAACATGGAAAGAGAAAATAGAAAAGAGATAAAGAGGTCACTGAAATTTAGTTCATTGTATTACCCTGAATAGTATTTCTCAACCGCCCTGTTGCTTTGTAAAGAAGCTGGAACAGAGGACAAAGATGTAAACCTCACACTGATCTGACTAAAGACTTAAAAAGGCATGAAAAAATTTTTCATAGGAGTAATAAAATATTCTTAGAAGGATTTATAGCAAAATGGAAATCTATCTTTGGAATAATACATTTATATACAATTATAAATACCAGGTCAGCAGTGAAAAACCCAATGGCTCTTTGCTGATCAGAATAGAGTGACTACAAGTCAGGTTCTTTGGCAGCATCTAATAGGCACATTTATTCTCATCGATATCTTCAGAGTCATTGCTCACAGCGCAACTGGGATGTAGGTAGGAACTGACCATTTTGGAATGAGGTAATGAGTCTTCACTTGCAAATTTGATGCAGTGTCTACTTTTCCCATGCCAGAGGATGGATGAGAGCTAACACAAAATTTATCATAAAAATTTGTGGTTCTTCCATATGGCTTTCTTGGTCAGATGCACATGCAGCCTTAGTCCAATGTTTGTTATTCTTTTTTGATGCAACTAAAGAAAATAAAATTTGAAAAATAAATGCTGATGTGGGTTTTTTAAATATACATTTTTTGCAAGTGAAAAAACTATTAGTCTTTGGATAATTTATTGCTTACCTCACAATAATTTAATTATGGAAATAATGGAAATAAACCACTTAAATACACTAAATATCTTAAAAATGTATTTAAATCACCAAAACATATTAAAAGTATACTCTTCACTGTTACTTCTTGTAGAAAGTTAACTGCACAGCAAATAATACCTTTGATACTCTTGTTAGTAGACAGAGATTAAAATATCATTATAAAACTTCATGTTCCACTGATATTCTGCCTTTATAGTTAGAGTGCCAGTAAGTTGCAATAACCATCAATAAAAGAAGCATGAGTAAATTTAAAATAAGTCCATAATCTGAGGAAATTAGCACAATGAGATGGAGTCAGTTTTGCAGAGAATTAGAACCATGTTAATCACAGACAGGCAAAACATTTTGTCAATGTAAACTTACAGAATTTCTGCAAAAGGTGTGAGACCCCTAAAAAGAGCATAAAAAACCAGAATGAGCACGAGAAAAAATGGTTGACATAGATATTAATGGATACTGGTGTGAAAACTGAAAATAAAAAAAGAATATTTTGTGTCTGGTATAAGCCACAGTTTAAAAAACTGGTGTCCTGGTTTGGGATTGCTTCATTCCAGTACAGAGCAAGTACAACCAAAATGCAACAACAGGTTTTTTTTCCACTTTCTCGAGCCCCATATTGGGCACCAAAAAGTATTTGTCCTGGTTTGGGACAGATTTGGGAGGAAATTTTTTTTTTAGGAAATTAGGTGTCCTCTAGAAAGCAAATTCAAGCTACCCCCCCAACCCTCAACTGGTTTAGGAGGTAAATCTCCTTTGAGAAAAGCTGAAAAACTCTTTATTTAACAAGCAAAGTACTTACAAACATGAAAAACTGAATAATATTAAATGATGGAACCACTCATTGTTCTGAAGAGATGGCAAATTCTGAAAGTCCTTCTGTGGATGGGAGAGAGACAGAGTCTTCTTTGTGGGTGTGTCCTCAGCTTTCTGTCTCTCCAGGGCTCATGTCTGGTGTTCCAGCTGCAATGCAGCTTGGGGGGCCCCCAGGTGATAGTCCTGGTATTCCCAGACTGAAGAATAGCTGAACAGTTACAGAAAACTTCTGGCCGCAGCTAACAAAAAAAAAAAAAAACACAACAAAAAAAAAAAAAAAAAAAAACAAAAAAAAAACAAAAAACAAAAAAACAAACAAACAAACAAAAAAACCTACCTAAAAGGGAAGGAGAGCTCTCTCCTGCTATCCATGCTGCTGATGCCTTAAATTTTAGCTTTCATATTTTCCAGATTCTGTACTGCATTAGTATATAACTCTGAACTCCATATAAACTGTTGGCAAGCTCTCTTCACAGTCAGACAAAACAATCCTTTTCCAGACTGAGAACCAAGGATACTATTGCAGCTTCAGGCCCAAGTGTAGACAACAGCAAATTGAGGAGAGCGATCTGGGTGGATGGGGCTTCATAACCTGAAGCTGTAATTGGACAATTAACTCCAACATGTAAATTGACCAAAACTTATAAAAGAAGTTTATAAGAAGACTCCTGGCCCATCGTCCATCTTGGGTGTAGTCATGGCTGTACTCTTGTACTGCCCAAGATGTATTCTTGAAGGCGTTTTTAAAAAATACCTACTTTATTCCTTTAACACTGTCTAGCCTCTGTTCCAGGTAGCCTCTCAAGGCATCACTGCAGACAACACAGTCTGTGAGAAGGAATGCATAGAAGCAGTTTCTGGAGACAAACTGTTTTTTCTCTCCCCACCTCGCTCTTGGAACCAGTCTTAAAGACACAGAATTCAATAGCCAGCATAAGCAGAACAGACGGTTATGATACAAGCATCATAAAATCACCCTAGGACAACTAGGAAAGCAAATAGCATGTGAAGATGATAACAGATTTTTGAAGAGTGGATTTCAATGTATTGAAACAGTGTATGATAAGAGCTAGCTTAACATCAAATTCACTTTGACTCCTTTCTGCTGCTCATTTTTCTGTAACCACTGTAGTCCCAGGGTAACTACTCCTTTCATCCATGCATATGTTGGTTTCTCATCAACAGAGTGGCACAAAATCAATAGAACATATCAATAAGCATGAGATAATCTTTTGAAGAAGATCTTTCTGAAACAAAAAGGAAAACTGAGCCAAACAACCTTCTGTATTATGGCCAAAAAAGACAGAAAGAGTGATGTAGGTAGCAGAATATTTAGCACAAAGATGAAAATATGTCAACCCAAGTGACTGCAGAAAAAACGGAAATCCTGCCAAAATTAAATGTTCTGAAGGTCTTGTAAGTTCACCAGAGGAAACTAAGAGGACAAACCTCTTCAGCAGGAGTAAATCAGGACAATATGACCTGTGTGACAGCTCTGCCTATCCATCCTTTCTGAACACTAATTTTGCATTTACAGACCTAAGCCATAGAAAACAAGAGCCATGATATAATACTACATACAAGACACTGTAACAAAATGGGGTTTGTTTGTTTATTTGTGGCCAAAATATTCCATCCTGCCCATATCAGTTTCACCATACAAATTGTAACACACATTGTTACATTTTTCATTATCTTCATTTTTACACCAGCTTCACAGCTAATATTGCAACATAAACACACTCTCTGATATAATAGTATTTGGAAAGCTTCAGACTTTTCTTCTCTACTGACTGTCATATAGTATTTTTGTACTCTTATCAGTATTTTTTTTTTTTAGCTTTGACTAAGGAAACTAAAGAAACCCTTCAATTTCCAATGAAAATATTATATTACCAGATCATGAGCTCAAATTGTTCAGTGTCTTTCTTTAAAATAAATGCATATATACATAAAGACAACCAGAATTTTTTTTTTCCCAGGAGTTCTTGAAGGAAACTTCTTTGAGTAGTTTCAGCACTATTAGAACCAAAGTCACTGTATATTTTGGACAAGGTAGAAAGCTAGTGCAATTTTGTATAGCTATGTCATTACAGAAAGGACAGAACCAGCATTTTCAAAAATGATTGAGTAGTGCTGAACAGGAGAGGACTGCATGTTGCCATATGAAAAGAACTTTTTACAGACTTTGTAACACCATAACTGTCATTTGTTTCCTTAATCTCATTAGGGTGTGTTTGCCTTGTCCCAACTACAATCGTGACTTTTTAATCTCTTTTGAGATATTGACCACTGTATTCAAGTTGGTAGATCGTTAGATTTGGTAGATTGGTAGGTTGTTAGATTCCATGCACCTATTTCATAGTAGAAGCCAGTAAAATTAAACTTCTATGCATCTTTACCTCTCCTGTTGCAACGAATCATTGGCACTGTGTAGATTCCTCTTCAACCTTTATGTGTCCTGCTGCAAAAACTGGAATGATCACTTGGTCTCATTAGAAGAGGCTTCCTCACCTCATGCCTGTTACTCAGTAGGCTGATATCCTTTTTGGGAAAGGAATATTTTTCCCAACAGAGTATGCTTGGGTACTTGAGCACGTACTGAGAGAAGATTTCTTTATGTTTCCTTGAATGGCTTGAATCAGGCTTCCCAACCCCCTTCTGTCTGCAAGGCAGAAGGAATTACATCATTGCAAGCAGCACAGCCAGCAGCTCTTTTTCAGGGTGAAAATATCGCTCTCTATGTGCTGCCTTGATTCGTAGTATAAATATGGGTTGCTGCCTTTCACCTGTACTGGCCATTCTCTTGAGGCACTGTTGCAGCTTGAGCTGCTCTGAAGGTTGAAAGACTTTAGATATAGTGCTGTACTTGAGATTCCTCTCACTCTTTCAAATGCTTGATCTTAGATCTCTGACTGTTACAATGCTGCAATAGCTCAAAAAAGACTGTTAGCTGGCTTATAAATCAGCTGGCTTCTTTCTTATTCTTTGATTTGGCATTTCTCTGGGGGAGATGGAATACCTGAAAAGTCAAACCTGCACTAGAAAATGCTTTTTTTTTTTTTTTTTCCCAAATCTACTTCAGATCACTTTCCCCCCCTCCCATTATATGCTAATATATGGACTCTATTGCAGTTTTTCTCTGGGTTTTTCCCTGGTTTTTTGTTGTTTTGGGTTTTTTTTTTAAATCAAAGCTTTATTCTTTATAGTCTTCTGTTAATACTCATGTCATGCAGTGATGAAAAGTGTCTCACATGCACTTTTAATTTTAAAACCCAATTTCTTAAAAAAATAAGGCTTATTTAGTCATTCTGCCAGACTGCCAGACTATTATTTCTTCACCATAATAATTTTGAATCTTGGCCAATTTCAACTGTGCAAAAATGGAGAGGCATAATCTAAAAAATAGCAGTACTCTATACTGATGGAAAAGAGTAGTGGTCGCTTGACACTCAGGGCATACATATTAAAATCTTCAAGAATGTAAAAGGTCACAAAACAAATTCAAGAGACTGTTTGGCCTGCCAGCTGGCCATTCAGCTCACTTACTAATCTGTCAAACAGCACATATGTAGCTCCTAATTAACTGCAATACATGTTGTATCTTGCCCATCTACTGCCTAAAAAATGTGTTGAAGGACTAGAAATAGAGAATGAAGAAAATTGAAAATTAAGTGATGGTGGGGATATGGGGGCATAAGATAGCAATTTCCTATGGTTGTAGAATGTATATGACCCTATTGGTGTTGAGCTTGCAGAATATTTGATTGACTAATCTGTATTTTTTGTTAGTGGCCTCTTAGTGGGCTATTTTCCCCCACTTTTATCCACTGACAACTGTAATAAACAGATCCCATTAATTTTTTTCTTTATTTCCAGTTTTCACATGTGAGTTGTTATGGGTAATTTCATGTGAAAATACAGCATGCCTTGCCTAGATCCTTCCTGATTCCTGCAGCTTTTATTTCTAGGAGCTGTCTTGTTTTCACACCACCACAGTATGTATCTTGCTGGAGTGATGGCTGTTACCATGCTTAATACATTATAAACCACTCAACATGAAGAGTTTGGTGTTCCTGATTTAAGTGGCCCGCTTAGCAAGGATATATCAGGAAGGAGTTGGCAAAGCTGTTTCCCAGGGGTAGCAGACATGAGCAGGACCCCAGTGGGGTGGCAGTGTAGGGCAAATATGATGTGTTGAACTGTCAAGGTCCTTGACAGTGGCCAGGGCCAGCCAACAGTTCCATGAATCTGGGAAAGTGAAGGGTCCAGCTAAGTATTCCATCCAGACAGGTGAGGTTAGGGCTGGAAAGGCCAGATATGTCAACAGCACAACCCAGGCCATGGATGTGCTCAAGTACAGCTCCTGAGCCCAAGCATGGAGGAACTGGACCAAGGTCCTAGTACAGCTGGTACATCATACTCTGCACGACTGGAGAGATGTCCTAGCAGGGAGGAAGCTGAGCACTTTGGTGAACTGAGACGACACAGCTGGAGATGGTATTTAAACCAATGCAAAATTGGGTTATTGATGTATTTTTCATATGTTGGGTGTTGTTTTTTTTTGTTTGTTTGGTTTTTTTTTTTTTTTTTTTTTTTTTTTTTTTTTTGGTGATATCAATTTAAGGTTAATTGGAGGCATGGAATATTGGGTAAAAACAGCAAAAACTAGGGTGGTGCATAGGCACTACTAATTAAACTGGTCACTCATTCCCCACTTCCAGTGGGATAAAGAGGAGAACCAAAAAAGGAAAAAAAAAACATGGATTGGGATAAGAACAGACTAATAAATGGAAACCATGATGATGATGATGATGATGATGATGATGATGATGATGATATTAATGGCAATAGCAATATATATATATTATTATTTAAAACTGCTCATATAATATTAATATTGTATGATTATGATAATAATTAAACAGGTGTTGAAATCCCAGAGGTGACAAAGTCTTTCATTATGTGTAGAAACCTTTACAAAATGCCCTTCTGTTGCCTTACTGGAAGATGACAGTTGTCATAAGTCTAACAGGTACAACAAGGTACAATATCACTTCTCATTTTGGCCAACATTTTCAAGTGCAGTAATTTCCATTGTAAATGGTGACATCTGACATACCTCATTTCCTGCAAATGTAGGATGTTAGTGTAAGATGGTGAAAAAAATGGGTCCTGTAAGGCTAACATTAGCCCTGTAGTTTATGGATAACCTTGAATGAGGGAGATAACTGGGTATCTGCAGATAGATTTCTTTTTACCCTTTTCTCTTATGGATTTCCATCTTAAAGTTCTGAGATCACAGAAAATTTCCAAATATAAATAAATATGTTACCAAGGAATCTTCAGCAGCTCTTTTTGGAATTAAAATTTCACTTGTCATATGACAGGTGATGATACTTTTTTGTTTTGTTTTTAATTTTTGTGTTCTATTTTGTATCTTTCTTTAATGAAATATCACTTTACACAACATCAATGACAGCTGAATATGTTTAATAAAATTTATTGCCCCATTCGGGAAAAACCCTAAACACTATTAATTTAAAACAGAGATAACATTTGCATCTGTACTTTAGATTGAGGATCATCTGTTGTGATACCATTTGAATGTGTACACAGTCTTTCACATGGCTGGTATTAAGGAAAGATTCACAAAGATGTTTGTTTGTTGCCTTGCACAGAGATAGAAAATCATCAGGAGGAAAGTTACAGCAACAATATCAGGCATTTCAATAGCCTTTTGAAGGTGAATGGGGGGTTAATAGCAGTCTTACACTCAAACACTTCCATCATTCCATGTAAAAACATTTTTGTACTTAGATATTCTGAGTAATTGTCTTTAAGTATAAACGTATTTGTGAGCAATCACACAGAAATAAAAGAGCCTCACTTTAATAATCTTCCTAATACATTGTGATAGACAATTTGAAGTAGCCTGAGATTGTCACAAGGTTTTAAATTATCTGGTATTCTTTTTCACTGTGAAAAGCCTGTGGATCAAAGAAAACTCGATGCCCCAGACAAAAGATCATGAAAATATGCACTGTTCTTTTTCTTTTTTTCTTTTCAGCAGATTCAGAAACTATGAAAAGACTTATTATTGAAGGAAACTCAAAGTCAGTACAACTACTTGAACAAGGCAATTTAATATTGCACAAAATTATAGATGAACAAAAAAAGTAGAAGAATTGGTAGTAAATATATACCCTCTCTTCAGATGGTTTGGAGGGGTTTTTTCCTCTTTACTTCTTGTGGAAAAAGTCAGCATGGTATGATAGTGCTTAGAAAGAGTGTAGGTGAAAATAATGCATCCTGCAAAATCCTTCTGCAATTTACAAAAGCAATTGTTAACTCTTTTGTGTGTGCTTGTCAGTGTGTATAAATATGTCAATGTTTGTGTGCATTGTGTAAAGTGAAAAACATAAAAAAAAAGACCTTGATCAGAATTCAGTCTGGACCCTTCTGCATTCTAATTCAGCTGTTTCATCAGCTGATGCATTAAACCTGCTGCGTTTCTGTGAAAATATCAGTCAGCCTACCCTATTCTCTGAGAATAAAACCCTAGCAGCCTCTTCAATGGCCTACCCATATATTACTTTTCTAAATAACAGAAACATTTACAACATTAATGTATTCACTGCTCAATCTTCTTGGCTTTAATTAGCCATTTTGAAGACTGGGCATTACTCTTTGATTAAAAAGCATTTCCTGAAATGAGGGGAAAATCCTTTGGGAAACCCTGTTTCCATACTTGTAATTTCTTCTCATGTTAATCAGGTCTTTGTAGTATGTGTTGACTACACTAAAGATAAAAGACACCAAAACAGACCAGAAACATGAAACATGAAAAAGTGTTTAATTTGCATCTATTATTTGCAAGCCTATATGATATCCCCATTTAGAAACTACCATCACTTTAAAACTATTACACCCCAGTTGAGTCTACACCAAGCTGTCAGCTACGCTGATTTATTCTTTACTTGCTTAAATTAAAAAAAATATTTTGGTAAAAATGAGAAGTTATTTGTGAGCACTGTTTTTGTTTGAAGTCGAAGTCCCATACATTAATAAAGTTTGCAGCCAAGGATAGAATACTTATTATACAGTATAAAAAGAACATTTTTCAGCAGACAATTATCATGTTACCTATTTTGAAACAGAACTCTTTAGAGGAAATATATAATTGAAACTATTCTGTGTGCTTGTTAAATAGCTATGGTCCTCAAATGAACAGAAATGAGTTAATCAAAAGGCATTCTAGAACCTTTGAAATTAATGGGAGGCTTCTAGAGACAGAAATAAAGAATATGTTTCACCCATGATGCCAAATTTGTACTCAAGTGTGTGTTCTTCAGCATAT
Organism: Vidua chalybeata; assembly: GCF_026979565.1. Lineage (NCBI taxonomy): Eukaryota > Metazoa > Chordata > Aves > Passeriformes > Viduidae > Vidua > Vidua chalybeata. The sequence goes on along the minus strand of NC_071570.1, from coordinate 19,951,960 downwards.
CAAAGAAATGTTCTGAATTTGTTGCTTAAGGGAAATGCAAGAGGGACAGGTATTAGAGAACCCTTGAATAAAAGAGTACTCACTAGTACTCACTAGTACCATACTCCTTAGAGAGTTCCTAGCAAACGTATGAAGACATGAATAAATGGAACTAAAATGTGGCTTGGATCAGCTGTTAAAAATTCATGGTCATAAACTTTATGAGGTCATAAACAGAGGATCACTGATCACTCCATCTCACTATTTGAAAAAGGAAGACCTACACTTTGGGAAATGAATCTTCAGCTGACTGTGTACTCATACATACGTGTTTACAGAGAGTTCCTTCTTCCTGCATGATACAGCTCCTCAGCGCAGTGAACTCATCCATTGAACACTGCATTTCTCTCTGGGCCTTGACATAGCATTTCTGGTTGATATCAGCCAGTCTAGATGACAATTTAGATATTTTAAAAATTGTTTTGCCACCAAAAGTGATCTGGAATATAATATAGAAATTGGAGCACAGCTAGTCTCCAAGTCTGAAGGAAGAGAAGGATAAAATCCACATCTATATCAGCCTAGTAGATACAGAACAAGAAGAATGTTGTGCTTTAAATTCCATCTAGATTTCTAACCTGATGAAGCAAGAAGTGTGGAGAGTACATTTCCCATGATGAACTCCAACAAAACCTTTTTTTCCTCCTTAGCAAATTTAAATCATATGATATATTTTTCATCTTCCCAGTCCTTTCTACTGATTACAAATTATGAAATTGCTATGCATATACCTAGATTTCATAGTCTCAAAGTTCTGGTGTGTTTTTCATAGGATGTGTGAAAAGCAATATGAAAACACAATAATTCAAGTTCTTATGACTGTTCATGGTGACCAGAAAAGATGTATATTCTCTCAAGGGAAAAAGCTTCTTTCATGTTAACTCAAAACAAACAAACAAACAAACAAACAAAAAAATTTAATTTATTTTAGTAATAAACAGAGATTTCTGTGGAGCAAAAAACCAGAATACATCCTAAAAGATCTCATTTGGAAAATGAAAACAGCAGTTTGTGTCTGCTTTCTGGTGCCTTTCACTCTCAATAGCATGACAAAAAGAAATTATCTTTTTCATGTTAAAGGCTTTACATGTCTATAAAGAATGGATTTTTATTAGACACAAAAATCAATTCATATCTGTAAACTGTTATTCAACAACCTCTTTTTCAAATTTTAATCAATGCTAATGGATATGTAGCAACATCAAAGATAAAAATAAAAACAGAGAGCCAAATTTCCTACTACCTTATACTGTTTGCATATATTTTGCAAAAAACAAGGAAGAACAATAACCATCACATTAATTGCTACAGATGCATCAAAAAAAGAAATATTTTAAACCTGAAAAAAGAAGGAAATAAAATTATACATGTGTTGTAACATAAGTGAGGCAACTGATGGCACTTTTGTGCTTCCTCAGCATGCATATATATCACTACACAGAACAGGGTGCAGACAAAAACTGGAGTTCTGCCATGCCTCCCTGCTATGCTAATATAACTCAGGAAACTCAAGAGGTCATCAGGTGGCAGGCCATTTGCATCATTCTGAAAGCTCTTATCATCCTATTCCAACCTTACACAAAATAAAATGGAGGCCTGCATATTCAACAGGATTCTCCTAAAATTAAATCCAAGGCACATGCAGTATTCAAGCTGTGAGAAACTGGAATTTTTGCTGGAAATCTCTTATTTGATACTTATTGTTAATTCAACCTTAGAATGATAGAAAAACTGGTAAAATTGCTTTGTATATATTTCATTATACTGTTCTCCAGTTGCTCAGATGCTTCATTGACTGCTTAGACCAAATTGTTCTCCCTGAGGTTGTATGAAACAATAATAGCTGAGTTTTCTAGGGTTTATAAAATTATTTATCATATATAGGGAAATAAAATGTCGTTTCAAGCCTAGAAAGCTGAATTTTCATAATGTCATATTGTGATGCCAAACCTAATGATCATGTATCAAAATCTATCCTAAAAGACTATAAAGATTTAGGGCAACTGGGCCTAACTACTGCTTGTTGATAAATGGAACAGCGATATAGTTCTCAAATAATGAAACACTAAACAAAATGTGTAATGGGATGTATTTATTTTCACTTTTTTAGCAGTGTTCCTTTCTTTAGACAGTTGTATTCCCAGTTAGAAATGTCGAAGGCATTGAGTACTAAGCAGTACAAACTAGAGTCAAGTAAGCTTTTTAAATGCAATATGAACACACTTTGTCTTTTATTCTCCTTGTGAGATACATACAGTTTCTCCTTGCACTGTATTACTATTTTGTCTCTGGTTTGTTTATAAATTGTTTTGTTTATATGTTCTAATACTAATGATGTCTGCATTAGGTACCATCATTTGTACTATTATTCATGCACATTTCTTATTCAACCAGTAATATTTAGGCAGATTGATAATGATTGATCAAGTCAGTCTCATTACAGTTTATCTATTTCTTAGTGGACAATTTTCACATTTTTAGCAGTACATGTCAAATGTTAAATCAGCATTTTAATATATGTGAGTTTAAATGTGATTTTAAATGAAACTTGTGAATTAGCCTCAGTGGGAAAAGAAAAAAAACATCCAAATCACATAAAATTGCAGTAAGCAGTAACTATTGTCCTTTAGCAGCCAAAGGAAAAAAACCTCCTCAGTCCTGATTCTGAAACAAACCCCATATGTGATGGCACATGGTGGTGCTGGCACCTACATAGATCTCCAAAGGTGATCTGCTCCTGTTGTGGTTGTGGCAGCATTAACATATAGTCCATAATTTCATTATGTTTACTTAACTCACACATGAATCATTTGCCTGCCACAATCTTCTGAAACAAAATGTACTTAGTGTTCTGCATGAAGCATACTGAAAACAAACAAACAGAAAATCTGTTTTCATTAAAAGAGCTGCCAAATTTTGTTCATATTGACTTTCAAGGACCATATTTCTCTTATTTTGCCATTATTTAAACACCTGCAGAGATGAGCTGGTTGCAACATGAAATATGAAGTTACTTTAATTCACAGGTTTGGAAAAAGCAATATGTCTTCGTATTAGGGAATATGTCTTGTTTATCTTTGTTCCAAAAAATGCTATTTTCTTCAAATTTGAAAATTTATTTTTTGTTTTATTTAATCTTGTTTTTTAATAAATAAAAATTACCACTGTCCACAGCTTTTCTTTAAATGGATTTTTTTTCTCTTGCTTTTTTCTCTTAATTGCATTTCAAGTTTTTTTATGGAAATATTTTGAAACAAGTAAATTACTAGCAAAACTTCATCTATCATATTTAAACATTTCAAATATTTTCTAAAGAGGAATAGTTTAATCTTGATTATTTATTTTCCAATACTGTAAGAAAAAAATCTAATTTTTTTAAAATTCCTTTTTATGCATCTAAACACTAATTCTTCTTCTTTAATTGAAAAAGCGAGACTAACTAGGAACCATAGCTTTCTGTTTAGTGTTTCTTATACAATAAACCCTCAAAATATTGTATTATTCAATTTCTTTTCTCAATGCTTCCTCTGATAACTGCCTGCAATTTTAAACTCAAATTGCATTTTTCCAGGATGATGAGAGTGGTGAGTTTTATGCAAAAAAGGATGAGAAGATTTCTTTCCTTTTTTTAAATTTTGTTCTCACAGTAGTATTGACTAGTCAAATAATTTAGGAAATCCTAACCTCCCACCTTGAAGGAATAGTGATGATTAAAAGTGATCCAAAGAGATCTTTGAAACTATTTACAATTTCTTTTGGATGTGTTCATGACTGTGTCTTACTAAAAAGAATCACGACTAAGATTCTAAAGAAAAACTGATGAAACACTACTATTTCTACTTATATAGAGAAATTGCCAATGCAATTTCAGCTATGTCTAAGAATGGATGTGGTTCAAAAGTGGTCTTAACTAGCAGTTCTCTTTTTTACAGTATTTGGCACAGTTAATCAATTGAAATTTGCACAAATGCATTGCAATTTACAGAAGCTATGAAAATGACTTACTAGCACCTCCCTGTAGTGTCATGTATGTTATGACATTGCAAAGGGTTTGTAAAAACTGATGAGTTACTATAGATATTTATTCTTTACTCTCCATATGTTTCCTTGTGTCTAGCAAGAAGGAGGTGGAGAGTCCTTGTGCCTTTTGCCAAGGTAATTTTTTGAACTCTTTTTTTTTAATTTAATTAATGTTTTAAAGCAGAAAATGCTTGAGCAAGCTCACTGTAGGGAGCTCCATATATCATATCCCATTTATTTCCTAATCTCGCAGAGCTGTTATATCTACTTTGTAATCAGGCAGAGAGTGTCCAACTATGATTTGGACTAGTCTGAGTATTTTCTATTATTCACCTTATTTAATAAACTGTCACTTGAAAGAGGGAATGATAAGCTTTCACACAATGTATCAAAGGAATGCTGTGCCTTCTTACTTTATTATTCATGCTACATTTGAAGTTAATGAAGCGTAACCTCTGAGCTGATATTTTTATAGATGAAAGAGACATCATGTTACATATTCAATTTTTTTCATCAGCTTCTCTGTAACCGACATAAAGCACAATTGCCTTGCACTTAATATCTGACTATTGATAGGCATTCTTGCTAATGTCTTTTCTAATAGTCTTCTGTTTTCTCTATATTTAAGGTTCTACCTATGAATGAAAGGCCAAGGGTGAAATGGATGGGGAACAGTAGTATATTTTAATTAAAATTTATTGTGGACATAGTCTTGACTGATTTTTTTTTTTTACTACATTTTCATTTTTTCCTCTCCATATCAAAAGATTCTTTCTCTCTGCACCCTTTTTTATTGTTAAAATATTATTTTTATTTTAGTGTATCGTCAACCAACTTGGATGTTATGACTGTGAACAAAAAGCACACCCAGATAATAACTTCAGGTAAAACTCCAGCTGCACAGCATACAAGTTATATATTAAAATAAATCAATAAGAATAATGTATGACATAAAAAAAAAAAATACAATGGTGATTACTATGCTAGTACGAGACTAAGAATATGGTTTAAGAAAATGATACTTTAGGGTATGTATTTTTGTAGGGGAATATTGTATTATCCTATTATCTGTTGTTTGTGGAGGAAAAAAGAAATAACTATACATTTTAATCCTAAGATTTCTTAATTATATAAGTTCCTCTAGACAGAATTGTATGATGTCATTTTCTCATGAAACAATTCCAGAAATTTCTGCCTCTGTGGACAGTAAAACTTGCCCAGTAGTACATGCCTACAAAATAACAAACATAGGGCAGATTTGACTCCACTTTTCTTCTTGAATGTTGCTGGAGGTACAAAAATGGAGAAAAAGACTTTTGCACTGGCTTGACATGGTCATTCTTGTGATCTTAAGAAATATTCTACCATGAAAAATGTCAACAGAGCATTGAAGAACATTTGCAATGAAGGAAATATGCTCCTATTTTTAGAGATGGATTAAACTGCATTTCATTATCTTTTTTTCTAATAGCATGTCTCTTTTTAGGGCATATCTGTAAAAAGTGGAAAATAGACTTGGTGGTCAACCTCACGGGTGAACCACAGGTAAGGACTTGACAATTATTTGATGCTGAATGGGATCTCAAGTTTTCCAGAAATTTCAGATAAAGGACTTCCTTTTTTTTCTTCTTTCTTTTTTGTTTGTTTATTTGTTTGTGTTTGGGCATTTGTTTGTTTGTGGGAGTTTGGGGTTTTAGTTTTTTGTTTTGTTGTTCTGTTTTTCCATAAGCAAGCAGAGTTGAAAAATTCAGAAGATTTCTAAAGCCACACATCATAGAAAGCAAATAAGGGGACAGTAACATTTCATACAATATGAAATTCAGATCTGGTGAGACAGACTGGAAGTACAAATCTGAAAACAAGACTCCCCTCTGCAGCAGCTACCTGCCACGACCTCAAGCAGCTGAGAAGCGCCGGCTAGCACTGCCTGTGTGAGGCCGGGTGGCTGCCACGTGAGTGAGGGCACCCCAGGGTTATGGTGCCTGCCAACCTGGTAGTGCTGAGCGCTGCGGCGTGGGTAATGCAGCTTTGGTAGCTTCACATGCTGAGAGGAGATGAAGAGACAAGAGAGGACACTTGTTTGCGGGCCCAAAGTGTTTTATCCCCCCAGGCGTGGTGGGAACAAAATGCTCTCGGAGTGATGCATTGCAAAATGCTGGAGAACAAAGGGTTGCAGCAGATTAAGTAGGGGGTGGGCAGACAGGGGTGGAAACCTACTTCGCCCAATGGGGACAAATGAGAGAGAAATGACATCAATCATAACAACCAATGGTAACATAATAGAGGTGGGTACAGAGTTCTGGGATGAATAGAAAGGCTAAGGTAGGGTGATTGATACAGAAGTTTCATGAAGAAGCTGGGAGTGGTTACAAGATTGACACCCATCAGGGGGTGATCAAACTTTGACTGATGGAACCAAATAAGGAGAAAACAGGGAGAGGTGAGGAGATTGACAGGTAACTGTGGATGTGGGTGGCGGGAACTCGGGGTAAACAACTTGGAACAGACCAGTGTGAGGGGAAAATAGGGGAGTACAAGGAACAAACCTAACTAACATTAATAAAACACATGACTAAGTAAAACCAACCCACAACATCCCTCTATCAATTAAATGCTTGCAATGTTGGTCTTCCCTCTGATCTTGCTTCTAGCTATTCTAACAATAATGATATTTTCCTCGGCTTACAGAAGACTTCACACATTCTGCCCATTCCAATTCCCTTTCTTTGTCTGTTTTCTACCCTGTTTACTATGCTCTCCCAATATCTGTTGATGCTTCAGGCTCTATACACTTGCTTGATCTATGCCCCTGTATTTCCCTATCCTCTTCCTCGGAGTTTATTCCATCTGAATTTAGTGAGGTGTTTTTAAAGAAAACATATTTTTTGAGATCCACTTCACTTTGTGGGTAGCATCACATGTGGTGTGCACATAGCAACTGCTATACAAGCAGGCTAACAAACAGTCTGGCAGAAGATGAGAAACAAAATTCAGTCCTTACAATTCCATTCTTCTCTTACACCCAGAGCTACTATGTGTGTGCCCTTAGCAAGTTGACCTTGGTTTCTTTTCTCCTCATGAGTCATTCTGAAGTTAGAAGGGCAAGAAAAGCTGTTGAGGTGGGGTTTTGTTTGTTTTTCTTTAGCTTGGGGTTTTTTTGGGTGAAAAGCACCAGACTGAAGATCAAGAAAAACACACATTTTTTTGGTTCTGACTGAGATCTCACATGTCTGTGAAGATGTTTATGTACCATTCTAGCTGACTTGACTTTATCACATACTTCAATAGGAAGATTCTATGGATATTAATAGCAATAAAGAATATAAACTGTCTTTTAGAAAAACCACCTTTTAGGATAAAAGACTGAGGTTGCATATGTAAATCCAAGACAGAATTTTAGTGGTTGCAAGGACAGCCAGCATGCTCCGCTGAAATGTGTATTTCTATGTTGTTTATATCTACATTTTCAGTAATAAAACTCTTGTGTTTTACCATAGCCAAACATAAAATAATGTACAGTTTTGCTATTTTTGTTTCTTTTTTCTTTTTTATACTCAGAAAATACTGAACTGAGAACATGAGTTGGGTTGGAAAAAAAAAAAAACAACCCAGCCACCTATAAAGGAATGCTTTGACTAATACAGTGATAGGTCATATCAAATAAAAACATTTTCATTTCAAGTTTTGGAGATGTCAGTTCTACTTATTTCATATTCTTGATTGTTTCCTTTTATTTTCTTCTATTTTCACTCTCCTAGCACTCAAAGTATTTGATTCAGAGACTATTTGCTTTGGTTTTGCTTGTGCATTTTAATTGGTATATTTTAGGAAAAAATTCTCTTTATAACTTCATGATGACTGAAATGTGATTCAGAATTTCAGAGTTTTATTAGTTTACAAGTTCCATGATAAATTTCATATGCAAATACATATGCATACACATATTTTATATTTACTTTCTCTCCAGGAAAAGAATGAGAGATCCATGTATACTTTTTCTTCCATCTAACTCGTATATAACTTTACTGTGCACTGCTGTAAGCCCTATCTGTCTCAAAATCTGAATTATAATGCTGTTTGGAACAACTTCAATCAATGATCTGCAAATTTTATTAAACAAAATTGAATAGAAATGCTGCAACCTATGTAATTTTGAATTTCGGTTCATAAGCTAACCAATTCAAATTTTTAAATAATTATTTATTTTTATTTTTTCTTTTATAATGTTTGTAAGACTTCATACGTATATTTGGATATATGCTACCTCCACAGTTATACATAATTTCAACTATCAACATCTCTCTCTCAACACTAATCATGTATGTCCAAACAAAGACAAAGAACGAAAAAGAGATGCTTCATTTGACTGGAAAGTGAAAATGTTGTTGTTGCAGTCCATTTTATTTTCCTTTCTCGATATTAGTCACAAAGATTAGGAAGTAACTTCTTTCTAAGGCCTCAAGATTCTGGGCTGTGGTCTATTACACATGTAAATCATTATTTTAAACAAACACTTCAGGGAAAAAAAACTGCATTTTTTTTAAGTATTAGCATTTGTGGAATAGTGTAGGCAAGAGAGTTAACAGCACTTAAGACAATCTTCTGGAAAAAAAAATATCTTTTTTTGTCTGGTTTACTAGATGACTCAGGTTATGAAAAGTAAGGGTGATGAGAAAAGAAAGTGTTGAGCCAAAAATTTGAGCTTGATATTTTGCTGCATGCTATATGCTAAATCATAGGTCATAGTAAAGATAAACTATTGCTGCAGATTCCTCATTGAATTCAGGATATGGAGAGACAATAACTGAGATAAGCTGACAGAGATTTCACTGAAGTGATTGTGGGTATGGTCTGACAAGTATTACTCATTGCATAGAAGTACCTGATGACTGAGTGTACCCAACTTCTTCAACTTATAATGTAGTAGGAAGCACAGAGATCAGGCTAAAAAGCCACAGTAAATTTTTAAACTAGAGTCAGAGAAATGGATATAGAGTGATGGTAATATTTTCTTTTTTCTCTGTATGTTTTCTTTTAATTAATTTATTAATTAATTAATCTACCATATTGAGATTTTTGACACAATTTTACACATTTTAGGAAAACACATTTTTAAAGATACTTCAAAGACTGTTTGAGGCTTTCATTCCACATCAAGAAGAATCTGAGGGCTCAGAGTTACTCAGCATCTGCATATCTGCATAGAGTGTATGTCAGCAAAATACATTTTTTTTAGGTCACTGGAATACTTCAGGACTGATTCCAAGAAATTATGCATAAAATTCTAATTTCATTCAATGCAAAGATTAATTAATTTAATTAACCCACAATTAATTAATTAATTAATCCGCAGAAATGGATAAGTAACTGACACTGGATGGATTACTCAGTTTCCTGTGGGTAATCTGCATTTTGTGCAGATATTATTTCTCCATACTGAGAGACAAAGTGGCATATCTATGAGCAAAATAACTAAATCACTTTGCAGATTATCAATTATAATAGGATATTTTTCCCATAAATAATGACTGGATCAGCACTCATTGCAAATGTAAGGCCTTTTTTTTAGAGTTGGGTTTGTCTGGGAGTGGTTACAATTGGACCTTCTCCCCTACAACAGACATGGTGAGGTGGGACATAGAAAACACAGCAGCAGAACTTGCCTTCTCCATAGATATAGATTCTTGACCATTTCTTGCTTCAGACTTCACATCCAATGTGTGTGAACCTCTTTCTCAAGAGAAAAGACATTAAATTGTGTTAAGGTAGGCTTGTTTAAAATCTTGTGTTTACCAGAAAAACTGATTAATAGCTAAAGTATGAATGTTCTAAGAGATAGAAAATTAGTGATATGATTAAATATTGGATTTTTTTGTCTCCTATCCTTTCAGCTCCCTTCTCCTTGCCTCTCTTCCTCTCTTCCCTACTTTTTTTCTTTTCTCCCTCTTTTTCACAAAGGCGTGATACATGCAAGGATAATACCATATGCAAAAAAAATCTCCATACTAAGACCTGCTGCCTGAAAAAAAGAGCTATTATTTCTGAATCTCTTCAGTATAAAGAGATGCTCTAAAATTTCCTCAAATACTACAATGTGTACACTGTGAATTTCAAACACAAAAGCTTTTCTAGATCCATGCTGTCTTCCATACCATATAGTTCTTGACGATTTGCAACTTACTGCTTTGCCTGCAGTGGCTTTTAATGTAAAAAAAGGAGCTTCAGTTAAATGTTTAATGCATCCAGAAAATATAAAGTCTACACCATGGATATTAATAAGTTATTGCTAATGTCTCTGACATTTCCTATTGGACTTTTTGGGGGAACACAAATTGAAATTTCACTTACAAAGGGAATTAATAGGGCATTCCCCAGTTCTTTCTTAAGATTCCTCTATAATCCTGACATTATTGTCCATTTCTCAGACAGTTTTGATTTTAGTGAAAATTCAAAAAAAAATGTAACAATGAGTAAATTATCAAAGTTGGAAAACATGTGAAGTGCTTTGAGATTTTATGAAAGAATAAACTCTAGAAACATACGTTATGTATACTATTCAAAGTTTTCTCATTGAGCATATCCTTCCTTTGGGCTGCAGATAGATATGATAATAGGAGAGTGAAGACATTCACTTCTGATAAATGCAGGAAAAAAAGGACCACTTTGTCTCAGCAATGAAAAAAGGTTTTTTGTTTTTTTTTTTCCATAGGCTATTAACATTTCATATTTGAGCAGGTGCAAGTAAATACCATGGAAGAAGTTTCAGAGAAGGCCCAAATATCTTATCAGAATATCCCAAGTCTAAAACTTGTGCTGTCAATTGTTTCCATTTGTCACGTGGTGAAAAAATGGTAAATCCTCCTTTCTGCTAATAGGGTAATGGGATATCTTAATATTAGACAGATAATATTTTAAAAATCCCAAAATGCAGGAAAATGAGGTAAAGATATTTTACATTGATTTAAAAAGTAGTGTGTTTAAATTTTAAAAGAAATTTTTAAAAAACAATTTTTTCTATAGTTTTCTTCTCCCCAGAGTCACTATTTACCTTCTAGTGAAGATGGCTCTTTCTGAATAGTGAACAATTATAAAAACTTAACATGAGACAGAAAACCCTATAAAATAAACAAGCTATGAACTTTCTCCACAAACAAGCTATGTATTCGAGAATTTACTTCTTTGTGATAATGGTAGCCATATTCTAAGAAGGTATAATTGTTTTACATTTGAAATTAAATCTAGACTCTCTGGACTGTAAGCTTATTGCAACCTTAGTTGGAGAATAATGTACAATGACTTCTGAGCTGTATTCTCTCTAGCTTACCACAGACTTCTGTGTTGTTTTGTTTTTTAGAGTGTAGGATTTGAAGTTTTCCATTCTTTAATACCTTATAGTATCAATATGTCAATGACAACAGTCTGAGTGACTTTCCAATAACAAGGGAACAGCTAATCAGGGAAGCCAAGTTGTTGTCAGGAAGGAGAGATTTCAGCATTAAGTTCACACAGAGTTATACAAACTAAAGAGAGAAAAGCTCACATTCTGGAACTGAAATTCAATAAAACTCATGATTTTGTCCTGAGTACACAAACCATTATGTTCCTAAAATAATTGAAAATGTCACTATCATGTAGATTGAGAGATCTCGATGAGTCAGAGTTCTGGATCCTTTAAAGTAAAATTCAGTGAATTCCAGACTAGTACATGACTAAAAATTTGTTATTTTGAGCCTGGAAGTACAATTGCCAACCAGAGATATGAAATTCAGAATACTGTTGACCAGACACAATCCTAATTTGTGAACAAATGAGTTTTCAAGAGCACAAGCCCTACTGTGCTGAAACAGACTTACATTCACTATCAGATGATAGCAAAAGTCTAAAATCTACAATTTTCTTAAGTGTTTCTTTGTTTGTTATGTGTTGCCTAATTTAGTAGTCTGATATCCTTCAGGTCTGCATGTTTGCAAATCCAACCAGGAGAAAAGCTGATTATGTAGCCCAAAAAAGCATACTCACATATTACACATTATAAGTGTATGTATATACCTAAATTGATCTGCATATGTATCACATGTAGATCAATGATCTACATATGTATCACATGTAGATCAACTTATATTGGGCATATATATGTCCAGTGATTATAATTACCACAGAAATAGAAAATACTCACAAACTCGAACAGGACTAACAACTTATTTCCATCTTTGGCTGATCAGATGAAAGTTCATTAGTAGAAAATACATATATTCAGACATAAATGTGTATGTCTATGTGCATGTTTACATATATGCACATATATAGTGTGTGTCCATATAAGTATATATACATATATATATATATCCATATATATACACCCATATATAAAAATATATATATACACATGGGTATTTATGGATATGAAGTGCATCTATAAGAGGGGAGGGAGTGAGTTACCAGCAGTCTTGTGAGGCAATGATGGACAGAACTGACGAGCAGAGACTGATATGACAAAAAGTTTTCCTACTATCAAGAAAAGAGGTCTTATATAGAGTAAGGTCAAGGATTTGCATGTAAGCAAGGACAAATCTACCAGGCATCTTTATGGGAAAAACACCCAGACCCTTTCCTGGGTATTAGCATGCTGGTCTCTGAAGTGTCCAGTATGTGCAGCATGGGGAATAAACATCAGGAATTAGATACCTGTGTTGGAGTTACAGGGTTACTTTCTGCAACTTGTGGGCATGTTGCTGGGATCACAGGGATGTGATGGGGTAACTTGCATGACTGGAGGGATGCAATGCAGAGATATATGCTCTTTTAAGAGTAATTTCCCACAGAGATGCATGCACCCACATGAGCTGAAGGCACTGCAGTATCTCCAACTGCTGAGACCACCATGACCTGTGGTTCCACACCCATGGCTGGTACTGGCACAAGCATGCAGAACAACTTAAACCAGGAAATACTCAAAATGTCCAAAGATGTATGCTGGATGGAACCATATTTTTACACATGCACTTATTTATTTTATTTTATTTATTTATTTATATACACACCCCACCCACCCTCACCCCCTCCCCATGTATAGACATACATATAAATACTCAAAAAAGGACAGACCATGTCTGAGGAAACAGGACCATGCTGAGCAGTATGGGGCATGGCCCCACAAGCACACTGCCCAGCTGCTTTTCACACACCTTCAAACACTTTCATTCTCTTGCTCTCTATTTTCCTATGCTTTTTCATCACAAAAATACCCTCATCACTCCATTTTTACACCTCTGCTCCTGTATCTTTATATGTCATAAGAAACCTTTGGCAATCCCAAAGGGTTCTTCCCTCCGTCTGAAAATGTGACACATGTACCTATAGGTAGTAACTGGTTCAATTTGTAAGGTGATTTGTGGACTTGCTCTAGAAAAGGATTTTTATTCAAAGATTTTACACTTTGAGTAGTTACAATAGACTCAAGCAAGAGCCTAGATTTAAAAAGTTTCTTCCATGCCTATGAAAGATTTCCTAATTAATCCTGAATGCCTGTACCGAATCTGCATTGATGTGTCTTTGAACTATTCCCTTGGATCCTATCACTGAATTTCAGGGAGAGGCGATCAGGAGTTCTCTTTTTATTTCTCCTCCTCAGGAAGCTACAGACAGTGATGAAGTAAAATGCTTGTCAATGCAGAATAAAGTAGAATCAGTATTTTATTTCACATAATTCTTTTTTCAAGTAATTTTACTTTTTTCAAGTAATTTTATCTGCTGCATGGGGTTTTATGAGTGTTTGATAATCTCTTGTATAATCTGGTTATGACAGGAACTTCAAGTGGTCAACATTTATGGGATCTACTCTTCAGAGTCAGAACTTTCAAGAGATATGATGATTCAACTGAACACATTAATATACATGTATATACCTATAGATGTAGAGGTACAGTATGTATGCACTTGCACATGTACGTACGGTCTTATTCAAGATAAATCCTTAAATAAAATCTCAGAAAAGCAGATTAAAAAACAAAAGATCTTTAATCAAGTCTCCATTGCTGCTTTTCAAACTTCCTTTTTTCTAGAGTCAAGGCAAGTTTTGTTGGGGCTGTTCCCTCTGGATATTTATTTCCAACACTAAGACAACTGCTTTATATTGATAAAGGGCCACATGACAGAAAGCATAAATATCTTTTTATATTAACCTAAGTGGAAATCTTTTCTGATACCTTCATTTTATTCTACTGTATATTTGTAAACTGAAAGATAAGACGAAAACCTGCAAAGAAAATCCCCATAATCTGTGACCAAATTACAGGTGATTTAATGAAAACATGCTTACCTTCAATTAGAGTAGTGCTCTGCAATTCTTTCCTAACTTGAGCTTTTTATCCCAGCCCATACATTTCATGCCAAACAGACAGAAGATTCCCTTTTTGTTGCTCTTTTGCCTTTCTTGTGAACGTTTGAATTTCAGCTTACTGTGGTGAAAATGGGAAGTTGCTTTCTACTCTGCAAAATCTGTTCTGTGACAAGTCAAGCAATGTGTTTCTGTCAATAGAACCCTTCCACTATTTCTTCTAATGCCCTAGGAAATGACTGACTACTTCATTTACATCTAAAACATGAGGCTCCATTGCCATATCCTGCTAATATGACAATAAATAGTTTTACAATTCACTGAAATGGGAGTAGGTACTGTAGATTTATCTGGAGAAAATTTGCTTAAACCAAAATTTATGCCTATATATGGTCTATATAGATGACTTTTCACATTCTTACATTCTACTATCAATAGACAAAAAAAATTTACATGATCAGTTTGCAAACAAAGATTATTTCTGCCTGACCTCTTTGTCAAATTTTGTTTAAGACATAATATTCTTTCTTGCAACATCAACTAACATGGCTTGTTTTTTCTTGTTTTGCTGTTATTAAACACAGATATTTCACATTTTCAAAAGTTATATTTTCAAAATAATAGGAATAATTATCAAAGAATTAAAATGGCCCTGATAAACTACATTTTCAATTTTTATTTTTAATTTTGCTGAGACATTTTCTCTAATATTGGTCAGGATTACTGTTCTGATAGAAAAAAATGCTGATCAAAACCTTGTTCTCTGTTCTCAGCTTATAATTAATAGGCTGAAACATGAGTTAAGACCTGAAGTTTTAGAATACCTTAAATTCTACACTCAGAGAAGTTAGATTTCACAATGTCAGAGTGATAGTTTTTGCTCAGCTTTTAGGTAATGAAATATAGTGTATAAGTGCAGTCTTCTACAATTTCTCTAAAAACAAGGAGGAATTGTATTTCCTGTATAATTCTTATTCAGTTACTTGTCTTCTGACAAATAGAAGACAATTGTGCAAGGTTACAACTATGAAAAAGTCCAAGTTTGGAGGAAAATCCCCGAAAACACCAAAAAAGAAAATATGAGGCCATAGCTATAGTAATTCAAAGTGCTTTGAAGCTTCAACTATTATGAGTTTCCCACCTGTTTTATATTGTCTTGTCTTTTGTTCCAAAAATCTAGTAAGGCAATTTACTTCTTGCAGAACTTATAATCAACAAGGAAAAGAAATATTATACAGATGTGCAACTAAGCCACAGAAATATGAAATAATATATAAACAGTATCCACACAACACTGAACAGAAGTTAAGCTATTGAACTGTTTTAATGAACTTAAAAATTTAATCACAATATTGTTGAATCACAATATTGTAAGATTCCACACCATCATACATTTCCAGTATATTCTTTAATGCTGGTAAAATTTAATGAAAAATAGTAGTTTTAAAAAAATGAAATATCATTAATGCTTCCCTGTTATTAAATGTGGGAGCATATGTACAGTGACTAAAAGCAAGACTATTCTTGTGGAAACTTAGGAAGTAGTTTTGCACACTTTCAGCTTAGTTGGAAGTTCTTTTCTCTTTCTTCTATGCAGCCAGGGATCTGGAAGTCTTGGACAAAATCATCCCTAAGGCCATGGACTGGTCTTGGAAGGATTGATACCGAGCATACCCCTGAAGCACAGAATTTACCCTGTTCCAAATTTGAATTTCAAATTCAATGCCTTCTTTCAAACAGTTTGGGTAGCCAAAGCATTTGTGCAGTATATAGAAAAACACTATAAAGAAGCACAATGACTTGTACAAAGTATCTTAGATCAAATGAAGAGATGCTAAAAAAGAGAGTAAGATCTTGTTCTTCAGAGATCTGATGTGATATTGCTGTGATACTGTGCAAAACAGTCTACTGAGAAAAGAGAAGTAGGCTGGCTGAGAGCAATAAAAAAAAAAAACATAACATGATTTCATATTCCTAAGTGGGCAATAGACCCAGCAGGGAAGCACTATAAAAGTGCAGCACAAGGTTCAGTAACTGGTTAGACAGTAGCATGCAGGTTGTTACCATATGATAGGAAGCTATTATGGGAGATGATTCTATTTAATTTCATTTCACATTTTATTAAAATGTTCTGTAGACAATAAAGCAGACATTATTACATGAGAGATTTTAAATTTCTCTGATCTCACAGGTAAACGTGTTTTAGGCATCTAAAGTAGACTTTTATTTTTCTGATTGTGGTTGTAGCTAGAATGATAATTAATGTCTCTCTACATTAAATGCTTTTAAGATATTTATCATAAAAGTATGCCACTAACTTTTCAGCATAACTCTCAAGATCTCACAATGAATTTTGACTTATGATTAAAGGAAGACACTGGTGTATTGCAGTAAACAGTAATATTTTGGATAACATGACAAGTATCATATTTTTTCAACTGATAGATGTTTCTCATCTCACCCAATTTGGGCAATGAGAATATACTATGAGCAAAATAGCATCCTTAAGAATGATGGGTGATCCAAAGCTTTGACAGGACTCAAGTCAAGCTACTTTTAAGTATACTATTTTTGAGATGCAGGTTAATTTAAAATCTGGACCATTTTAAAACAGAGGGGGTTTTAATTTCTTTGGGCCAGGGAACTATGATACAAATCTAATTAACAGGGAATAAATTACTGCAAATAATGTTATCTATCATTAGAAGAAAAAAAAATATTCATAAAGAATCCTATTCACCTGCTATTTCCAGCTTGGCCCCTATTTTGCTTGCTAGTATGATTTATATATATCACACTTCTTTTTCTTTTTTTTTTTCCACATTTATAAGTGAGTACAAAATGGCTCAAAGCAGAGCAAAGTGCAATCTCATGACACAATGTAGCCTCTCTCTTCAATTGTTTTCTGTAAGCACAGACACTGGAAGCGCAAGATAGCTCTGCACAAGATTGCATTTAAAGGAAAAATAAATCCATTGTTAGTGTCTGGCTCTGTAAGAGCCCTTCATTACATTCCAGCTTTCCTAAACCAATAACTAAAACCTCAAATCTGAATTCTACATTACAGAAATTTCAAATCTGAATATTAAACTTGGTAGCTATGTGGGTTTCACAGTATTAAAAATTTTATCTTAATTATTTACATCACACGCTTATAAAACATTTTATTTATTTATTTATTTTTCAGATGTAGTATAAATAAAATAACACTGGACTATCTGTCTGATCAAGGAAAAGAAAGTTGTTTACATTTTTTGAACAAGGAGTAAGAAATCATGGTTGGCAATGTCATTGCTCCTTGAAAATAAAGAGATCTCTTTACCAGGACATTATCCATTTCTATTCTGCATGGAACAGTGAAGAACTCTCTAGATGAAGAATTATGAAATGAATTTTTTTGTTCTGTAAAGACTTTACCATGAATCAGTGCTTTTCTTCAAAATTACCAAAGAGAAGTGGCATGTTTTGAGGTTATGCTCATAAAATTTCATTGTTCTTTCTGTGGAAAGCAAATTGATTGGAAAAAGCAAAAGGCTTTGCTCTGAGGCTTTGCATATCTCCGAAAATCAAATCCAAACTGAACCTTCTAAAGGATCTGAAGCATTTGGTAAACTTTCCCTTACCTGTCCTTCAGAAACTAGGTACATTGTGCTTCTGACACAAAAAAAACATTTCTGTTTTTTGTGCCAAAAATGCAATGTGACTAATTTTCAGGAGCTCCCGTGCCAAATGTGCTCAAGGCAAGTTCTAGCAGATTCCTGTGATTCAATTAAAGTGATAGTAGCTGTGCAAAATCATGGTCAAAATAAATAGGATTTTTTTTTAAGTTGTGTAAAAGGGTATGAAAAAAAGTGAGTTTTGTTTTTACCATAACAACTAATTGTTATATGACTAATCATCCTTCTGCATATACAACAGATTTTCTTGCCTTTTACTTACGCAAAATTACCCACCTCAAAAAACACATTATTTTTCCCTGTAAAATTAACCAGTCTGGAGGTAAATGAAAATACTTCCTTTGTATATGTGATGATGCCTAAAATCTATTTTTAAATTTGAAAAGTTATTTACTAGATAACTACATGTAGTCTCATCTGAGACAAAAGATAATGGATAGGAAAAAATAAATACAAGTAATTTCTCATGAACTTCCAAATATGCCATGATAAAAAATTTATATTAAGTTTTCACAGGTAGGTATCAGCATAGTCAATGATAGTCATGACAGTGTGTCATGATAGTCTGCATGAACAAAGATTTGATCTGTCCTATTTCTAAAAAACTTCAAAGGATATAATTTCATTTGTACCCCAAGCCAGCCATAATATATTCAAAACCAGTAGCTATACTATTTTCACTGTGTCTAAGAAAGTGTTCTATTGATGAAAACAATTGCAGAGAAAAAAAAAAAGAGAGAAAAAAAAAAAAAAAAAAAAGAATTATAGTGGAGTGTGCAACCACAGAATAATTTCTCTGCTTTCTGTCCTAAGTTTTGTTTCACTTTCCTCTCTCTGTTTTATGCTGTTCATAATAATGGAGTGTTTTCTCTTATAGTTCTTCAAACTTTGAATCTACTCCCTTTTTTTTTAGTTCACATTTCCTGCTGTCACTTTTCCTTGGGCTCTTCTTTCTCTTGCTCTTCTCACTACAAAATACAAGCCTAGGAATGAAAAGACACCAGAAAACTTTGCCCTACATTTCACCTCAATTTGGACTGTTTAGATATTAACTAAGTAATGGTTCTAGGTTAGTAAAACAAAAACTTAAATATGGGGGGATTGGAGGTGGGGGGAGGCTGGGAGGGCAAGCAATTCAAAATTCAGCTATAAAAGGAAGTATAACTAGGTTATTGATGGTATCCTTAGATAATGGGGGAAGAAAATAGGCATTCTCATAAGAAAATAGGCATTCTTACTGGGGAGCAATTCATGGAGGTAAAAATCAATTTTTTCAGCATATGCTCCCATTCTCCACATTCTTCTTCTTTTTTTTTTCATCATTAAGAAAAAATCATAGAGAATAAGAGGAAAGATGTCTGGCTGCTATTGCCAGTGTCACGTGAAATAAAAGGGGTTTTTTAGAAAGCATGTACTAGTACACAGGTTAAATGTGTCTGAAAATACTTCACTTCTGTATTTTCACCAGTTATGACTTAAAAGTAAGTGCAGAAGGATGGGTACAGATTGGGAAAATGGAAGCAAAATAATTGAGACATGGAGGGATTTTAAGCAAAGCTTCATTGATCAGACAGGCTTTGACCTAACGAAACTTGTGCATTGTATTGCTAGCAGCAAAGTAATTTATAATGTCAGATAAGACGAATTTGGGAATTGGCCCAGATCTTGAGGTGAATCAGCTTCAGGTGTATTCAAACTGTGACAATAAAAGGCTGTCTTTTAAACACACTGATACTGCTTCATTGAGTTCTCAGGCCAAGAACACTCTAACTTTTATGATTTTGCTTACCATTGGGTGCTTACTGCAGTTTTGAGAGGTAAGACTTACCAGTACAGAGCCAGATATTTACCAAAGCCTGAGATGCTGATCTGTACTAATGACACAATAAAGCCACACAGAAATCTTGCACTTAGACAGACAGAATCTTCAGTTGCTATTGAAATTGTTTTAAAGGCCACCTTGCATTAGGAGGCTTAACAAAAATGAAGATGCATTGTGAAAAGACTAGATACAGTGACTGCTTACCATTTTCTTTATTACTCTAGGCTCTCAGAGAAAGCAATAATAGACATATCCATGGCTGTGACCATGGTGCATTTTGTTTTAACATGCAAGTGATGACTGAGTTAATTATTTAATATTGGCTATTTAATTTTGTACTTATGTTTTCCAGGTTCATCAGGATATGATTCCACTCTTGCTTCATTTTTTGTTTCTCTTTATAGTATTTGCTTCAGCACTTTTGAAAAGACAATTTAGGAGTATGGATTTTTCTTTTCTTCCCTGAAGGGTCTGTGATTACACGGAGGTGACTTCACTACTGCGCTCTCTACTTGTTTATATGATCAGGCTGCAGAAGGAAGACAATGTAAAAGGACTATTTTAAGTCTTAATAGAAAGATGCTTTTTTGTAGCACCATAGCACCAGCCCTTTCCCCCCATGGCAGATACAAAATAGCACACACCAGAGATTCCTCTGATAAGGTGTCTGGGAGGAAGCCTTTCCTGCTAACTCCTTGCTGCTCCCTTTAGGAGTCATAATTATGTCACGTGCCTGTGCAGCACAGCACAAGCAAGGAAAACCACTGACTGCTCTTGCCCAATTGCACTTTCTGGTAGCTTCACTAAAGGCTACTAAGACTTGGATATTCATCAACATAAGGCAGGTAATCCTTCAAATGTGTTTTTAGTTTATCTGACAGGTCTTTTCTGGCCCATGTATCATACACATAGCATGTTTTACTCCCTGTATTTTGAATGGCTTCGTAAGAGAACAGAACTAGCCAGAAGAAACCAGATCAGTTTCAGAATCAATTGAGAGCTTTGCTGTAACTGTTCATGAACTTTGATTCAGGAGATAACTAATGTAAATGACATTGACCTTGGCTCTTACTCAAGATGCACTATTAAAACATCCACAAAAATTCTACTGGGGAAATTAAGACATGGTATACAAAATATTCATTTTCTGAAAAAAAAATCTTGTTTTGCACTAACAGTTCTAATGATGTTAGATGGATGATTTTTATTAAATACATTCCTTTTACTTCATCTCACAGGAGCATCTATCAGTCCTTTTGAGTAACTAACTTTATAATTCCTATGTGTTTTGTTTTT
This sequence comes from Vidua chalybeata, assembly GCF_026979565.1. NCBI lineage: Eukaryota > Metazoa > Chordata > Aves > Passeriformes > Viduidae > Vidua > Vidua chalybeata. The sequence goes on along the minus strand of NC_071570.1, from coordinate 19,930,770 downwards.
TTTTTTTTAATTAATCAATCTTCTCAAGTAAATGGACTGGATTTAATTGGTTTAACTATTAGATTATTATTAACTTCAAGAACAAGTTCAAGTGCGCATATTCCACTAGGGTAAGCTGGACATAAAAATATAAATTAAACTACATACATGTCACTACATGTTCACAGGAAACAAAATAATCAATAAAAATTACTGTTGTCAATGCAGGTTTTCCAAAGGGAGAGTGGGGGAGGGGAGGGAGGAGGTAATATAAAATACAAAAGGTTTGTTCTTTTACAATACATATAACATAAGGATAAGAACAAGTACAAAAGTTTTTCACCAAGTACTGTGTGGAATATTATGAATTATCTAGCTAATTTATTGTACTGAATAGCAGGGTAATGCAAAATCTAGGCACCTTTTTATGCAGCTTTTTTTTTTTTTTTTTTACATAAGTGATAGATTAAAAAAAAAGCAGGCCAGAATAAAGATCCCATAAATTTTGCTATGCAAGAAAAATAAAAATATATTACGGTTAATATTGCATCTTTACAAAAACCTTTAAAGATGGAAACATTATGTAAAACATGAAGTTAGACATAAAGAGACCTAGTTTAAAGGGGCACAAAAATAAATTATTACAGGAGCCACCTCTTGGCTGCTACTCAACAAACCAGTAGCAGCAAATTTATATTATAAAAACAGGAACATCAGAAGGCTATTGGTAAACTCTCTCTACCAAATTAGGTTGGTGAGAATTTTTGGCATCTGGCACTGTACATCTCAGATTTTAGTAATGATAATGTGAAGATAAGGGGTAAGGGTAAAGAATGTTTACTTTCTACCCCATTCAGTAAGATCAAATTTATTTATACGGTCCATTTTACTCTTAACTGTACACACCAAGCTCAGGCTCAGCTTTTCTCCAATCTGCTGCCATAGCATGCTGATTTCCCTTCCATCCTCTCACATCCTTCATCTTCTGCCAGAAAATTTTCTAGCAAAAAGCACTCAAAGCTCCAGAGAAACTCAGGCCCTGGTGGGAAGCTCAATGTCATCTTCATTCTGATGATCAGAGGAACCTGATCAAAACCAAAAGTGTGACAAGGGTAGGTAGCAGAAGACAACTCTTGGCAAGGTTTATCAACTTTTCTGTCTCTCCTTTGGCAGCTTCAAATCCATATGTTTGATGCATGCATCTCACGCATACCAGGCTGTAGCAACTACTTCTGCTTTTAAAAGAACTTCTGCAGCAGCTTAGGCTGCAATTTCTTCCTGACTAGTGATTGTCTGTGTGAGGTTCTTTAGTCCTTTTTGTGGGCAAACCCATACTTAAAAATGCAGGTGTTGGAGTAGTGGTTGCTGCTGCCTATTTCTTGTCCCCAACAAGCCTCTCCTGTAGAAAAGCAAGTTGAGATAACCTTCAGGCAACACAGTCAGACCCTCACTCAACACTCACCGCAGCTGGCTCAGCGATAGAGGCAAGAAAGGCTCTTTTTGCAGGGTTTTATTCCAGCAGAGGATATCACATGTGGCTGAAGGGAACCCAGCGAGGTAAAAAAGAGCCCAACCACGTCCAGAAGGCAGCTTAAGAAGGGGAAGGGGTGGGGGGCGGAGCTAAGAGCTGGGCAGAGGGGTTTGGTCTCCAGGGAAAGGGAGGTGGCCACCAGGGATACCAATCCAGTGAGGGGACAGGGAAAGGAGAAACCAGGGGAAGTTACACAGGAGAAGTTGACACAGAAGTCCGTTTGGAAGTCTGCTTTTCCCCCCAGGAGAACTGACTCTGTGGTGAATAGTTACTGCCGTTGCCAGGGCCGAAGACTTGGGAATTGACCGAGGCAGGAGAGTTCATGGGATGCTACACATGCTATCAGTTTTCTGAGTCTATGCTTACAGGAAAGCACAGTAGAAAGTCACTGCATGTGGTAATCTATGCAATTATGTTGACAAGTAAGTGCCAACAAGTTGTATATTCTTAGCCCTCCACAGAGGGCAAGTATCTTGTCTCCGATAGTTACAGTAGGTTTAAAATTTATGTAATATCAAACAGCATTGAAAAATGTATTTACTTAGGAAAAGTAATATTATTTTTCCAAAACAAATTAATTGTATTGTCCTGGCATTTTCTACTTCATCTCTTTGTTTTGGAGGCCCTCACTTATGATAACATATAGAGATGTGAAGACCACAGACACACAATAGTCCTCTGTGGATTCTACTGACTGCAATATCACATTTATAGGGGAAGGGTGTCTCAAAATCTTATCTATCACTGTTATGATCCTGTAGACTGTTAGAACTTCTTTTCCTTCTCTTGAAGAAGCTTTGCTTTTTAAATGAAATTACTCAGCTATGGACTACTCAAATTCATATACAAATTTGTTAGAAGCTTCACAAATTTGCTTACAGACAGCGCCTGTATACTGATTGCCATCAGTGCTGATACATGAGCAAAGAAAGATAATATGGAAACTGTGCTACAGAGCTTTTTATTGTTAGATGTATGCAAATAAAATGTTTCCAATAAACTTTTCCACTTTTTAAATCCAAGGCTGAATATTTGAGAAAGTCAAAATGTCACATTCTTTCTGAATTGGAACCAATATTATTTTGGACTTTGTCACTTGCAGAGCAGAAAGTAGAGTTTTATCTGAAATTCACATTAGTCAATTGAGAGAGACCTATGAATCTGTATCTCACACTGAAGATACCTTATACATCTCTGGCAATGAAAAACTTCACTGTAAATGAAAATCAAGTACTTTATCAAGCAACTGCAAGGTGTTTAAGCATACCTTTACCATCCTTAAAGTTGCATTAAGGTTTTGGATCATTCTACTCCTTCTAACTACAGGAATAATGGGAATCTTAAAAACTAGTACAGTACTTTCAGAGCAGAAACAGCAAACAGTATCTGGCTGAACTAACCTGGAGATAGAAGAAATTTCCAAGTAGACATATGATACCTGAAATTGTGGAATATAGACAGTAACACATTCAGCTCATCCATCCTTCCAGTTGTCTTAGCATATCCCTTGTCCTTCACAGAATACAAAAGAAACTTCTTAGACAGAAGAAAGATAATACCTGGTGGGTTGTACAGTAATTGATAAATGTAGTCTCTATCAATTAACTTTTGAATATGCATTTCACTGCTACAAAGGACTACTTTCTTTTCTTTTTCTGTTTACTAACCATATGCTTAGCAGCCCCCATTTGTTAAGAATATTGAAAGTAGTGTGTGAGAACAAACACTTTTTTTTCCATTAGTTTTTTAGGGTGGCTTTTTTTCCCACAAAAGAAAATATACAGACTGCAATATCTCACATTCCCTCTGGAACTCAGGCAACTCATCATTACCCAGAGCATTCCATAGCTATTTGAAGGAATTTATGTTCCACCCCTTGCAGGGGAAAAAAAAAAAAAAGTTTTAATTTTTTTCAAGTTTAGTAAATGGTGATTGTTAGTGACACAGGTCCTGAGTATGATTTATTGTGGAGTTGTGTCTTTAGGGTCCACTGTATGTATGTTCAAAATGGTTTCTCCTTCTGTACCCCCCTTGTGCCTTTTTGGTTCATCCCAGGTTTTCCCATCAGCACCTGTGTGTCCATCAATCCCAAGAACCCTGACTCAAGCCCCTGACCCTGCCCAGGTGACTTGTCCATCCTTCCCATCTGTCTGGAAGCTTCTGCCGGGGTTGCTGGGTGACTGGACAATGGCCTGGGGTCCCTCCCCTCCTCCCTGCTAAGTGGATACCCCGGCTGTCCTTCCCTCAGAGGGCCACGCCCATGTCTTCTCCCACTGGCTGATCGGGTTTCCGCCCACCCTATATCAGGGTCTGCTCGAGGCCTCAGTGTTCACTCTCTTCTGGGACCTTTTTGCGTGTTGTTGTCCTCTGGGGCTTTCCTCGGAGTCACAGTAAATCTTGGACCTACCCCCAGAAGAGTGTCGCCTCCTTCCTTGCTGGTGGGATCAGCAGTGTCCTCAGACCCATGAAGGCACTCACTAAAGCCCAGCTGGGTTCAGCAGGGAGTGCCTCTCACTGCCCTTATCGCCCCAAAGAGAGCTAGCTGAGGCTAGCAAGGGATCTGCTCTTGTGAAGTTGGGACAGGACGCGGCAGTTTGGTGCCCATGGGGGGCCAGAAAAGCTCTGACTCCATGGACAGAAGAATCCTGAGACCCTTGGGGACCCTGGACTTAATCTTCACTGGCCATCAAACTACCTCCGGTAGGCTCCGTTTTAGGAGCAGCGCTTCCAGGGGAAAGCTCTGGCAATTCCTAAAGGCACTGTAGGAATCGGAACTTCCATCGGCATTCCACTGACCGAGGTTTTTTTTTTTTTTTTCCTGTTGTGCCTTTCCCTGATCAGCTTACAGGGGAAGTTGTTGTAAGGGGGTTTTTCTCCTGTCTCTTTTGGGTGGGTTTTCTCTTCCCTAAGGTTAGGGAGAGGTTTCCCTTTTGGTGGGTTTTCCTTTCCATGGGGGAAAGATTCCAAAAACTCCCTTTCCCACGGCGCTGGGGGGTTTGAGGAGCAGTTTGTTTAAACCGGAAGCAACAGACTTTGATTTTTTTTTCTTCGTTTTCTCGGCGGGTGATTTTTCTGTGGTACACTTTAACATTTTTTCTGCATGGGTGCTAAGCTGACAACGCAGAGGAGGCTTTATAATCTAGTTCGGGGAATCCTTGTTGGGGAAAATAAAAAGATAAAAAAAAGGGAGCTTAAAAGGTTTGCTCAGTGGCTGTTGCAGTGCTTCCTCCTCTTTCCCTCTACCCCAAAACCGGGAATTCTTAGACGAGCATCCTGGCCAAGACCACAGGATTCTTCTGGCTCCTTTAAAAATTCCTGGGACCCCTATCAGAACAGTGCAGGCCACACTGCTCTGAATCCTTCCCCTATCCCTAATTTTTCTACACTGTTCAGCCCCATCCGATGTTAGTTTTAATTTTCCTGACCCTGTTTGTCCGAAAAATTCCTTCCCCTCAGAGGCACAAAATGGCAGCCGCCACATGGTGGCTCCGGCCATGTGCTGTCCTCACCATGTGCCACAAGATGGTGGCAGCCACATGGCTTCTCCCAACATGCGGGCTTCTTCTTCCCACAATCCTTTTTGCATTTCTTCCAGAAACCCCTTCCGGTCTCCAAACGCTCCCTTTAGTCCCTTCACCCCTAAAGAATCATGCATGTCCTCGCCCTTCGACTCCACCCCTTGGGGGAGTTCATCAGCAGCCACTCCCCCAACCTCTCTCCTGGTTCCCATGGTCCGGACTCTGGTGGGGCAGGGGGGGGAGCCCACGGTTCGGGCTCTGGGGGGGGCGGCGGGGAGAAGGGGGAGCCACAACCCACCTCATTCCCTGCCTACCTTCACTGCTGCTCCAGTTACCTACACCCTGTGATGGGGGAGTATGCTCCTTGCAGGGTGGTGCCCCATCCCCCAACAAGTTATGAAGGATTTATGTAAAGTGCAAAAGGAATTTGGCCGGGAGAGTGAATACTTTTGTGGTCTCTTGAAAGCAACGCTGTCTTCAGCAGAGTATGTGCCGGCAGATATGCAAACTCTTTTCATGTTTAATAACTCAGGTAGAGGTTTTGGTGTGGGAGTCCGCATGGATAAGGGACATAAGGGACAGGTTGCCTGACCTTTTGGCTAATCAGGATACCTCGCATGATTCAAACGGGGCAATGATATCTGTAAACCACTTGTGTGACACAGGGGACTGGGATTCGGGTCAAAAGCAGGCAGAAAAGATACTGAGGGAGGCTTTGCTCATAAGTGCAAACATGGCAGAGAAAACAGTTTTTAAACTAAAACCCAGTAGTCCAGTTATTAACTATTTGTCTATTAAGCAGGAACCTTTAGAGTCTTCTGTGGTCTTTGTAGATCGGCTGCATCGGGCAGTTGATTCACAAGTGCCAGACGAGGGGCTCCGGCGAGGATTTATTACCGAGATCACGCGACAAAACGCGAATGAAGCCTGCCGAAATGCCATCCTCAGCCTCCCTCTCGATCCGAACCCCACCCTACAAAACATGCTAGATGTTTGCGCGCGGAAGGTCTCCATCCCTGCAAAGGTCTCTAGAGAGTTTCAAGCAGCACCTAAGAGGGTTTCCATTGTCAAAGCTGCTGACCACCGACACCAAAACCTGCCTCACCGCGCTGCTTTCCGGGACCGCCCCCAAAGGGACCGAGACAAGGAACACCATGTCATCTGTGCCATCAGAAGGGACATCGGGCACAACACTGCCCAATGAAGGACGAATTTTTACAATTTAAAAATCAACAACAGAAGTGAGGGAATTTATCACTTCTTGAAATTAATGACACAAGTCTGTTTTTCTATTACATTATGAGACTGACACCTACCAAGAGCTGTGGAAGAATATGCTTTTTTAAGACATGTTAATTTAATTTATGTAGATTAATTGGCTGAGGTTTGAGAACGGATTGCAAAATTTTGTCATTTGGGCTTCTTTATTGTAGAAGAGTCAGGTGTTGAAATTTTTTTTAAAGCTGTGTTATTCTGTTCTCTGCTGTTGTAGTGTGGGCAGATTCTCACTTGTTAATTATACTGAGAGCACAGGAAAGGATGAAAAATTCTTGACAGAAGAATAAAATAATTTTCACTGGCATGCACTTAAGCTTGTGCTTGTCTGCATGTCTGTATGGGATCAACATCTTAAAAAACTATGTCTTCAAAGAATAAATCTTGGAATAGTTTGGGTTGAAAAGGACCTTTCAGTCACTGGTGAGTTTGACACACTGCTGTAATATTTCAAATAGGATGGGGAGCACCTTAGCAACTGTATTTGCCAAATCCCTCAGGATTCAGAAATACACCTCATTGTGATCCCTCCTATTGACTTATATATGTGCAGGTTCCTGAAGTGGTCTCAGGCCTGATGTCCTACTTCATTCCTCAGCCACTGAATTGAGATTTAGGGATTTGGCAGACATTGAAAGCTGAGGCAAAGAAATTGATGCATACCTCAGTCTTTTTCATGTCAGTGTCACCAGATGCCCCATCCCGTTTATCAAAGAAAGTATAATATAGTTTGTGTTCCTTCTTTGATATATATATATATATTTATATATTTATATATTATATAAATATATATAGAGAATATATATATTCTTATAGTTCACATCCCTTGCCAAGTATATCTCTTTTTGTGCCTTGGTTTCCCTGATCCCTCAAACACCCTCAAACTACACCCTCAAACAGTATCACTGTATTCTTCCAAGGACACATGTCTGTAGTTCCACTGCCTATGCATTTCCTTCCTGTGTTTCTGTTTGGCTAGGGAGGCATCCTGCCATCCATGACTGATTTTTTTGTACATAGGAATCAAGAGTTCTTGTGTTGTACAAAAAAAATGTCATTAAGCAGCTCCAAGGTCTCCTCTCTTCCTTTATCCTGTAGGCCAGTTTTTCAGGTGGTCTCCTCTATTATTCTCTTAAACAGCAGAAAGCAGAAAGTTTCTTCCCTTAAGGTTTAAGGTCTTTTTGCATGCATATATTCCCGATATAATTCTTACAATAACCTAACCTGCAGTTTCCTTAATTTTGGCATTACAACAGCAAAAGTGAGATACCATTTCTTTCAAAAATTAAGAATTTTTGGCTACAGGATCACTAGATGACAAACACAAGATTCTATCAAGTAAGTGGAACATGAACAACATTGCAAGTAAGTTAATTGTTAGTCTCTCTGAAAGAACACAAACAATTCTCACATTTCTGTATTCAAATGAAGACTAGAAAAGCTGAATACAAAAAAAGAAAGGTACGAATTTCATGTTTGTGTATTGCAGAATTAATAACAGCATTTGTGTTCACTTATTATTGTTCTCTTCATTTCTGTGAGTGACCTTAGCATACTCATGTACACCTACTTTCAGAGGAGACAGAATCATGTGCTGCAGAGCAGATTACGAATTTTCCTGTCTATTGAGAATATTTAACATTTAAACAAACAAGGAAGCCAAGACAAGTACAAAAACTTATAAGAAATCCACCCTTTAGGCTGTTCAGACTGCATCAAAACTTATTTACAGCCACATTTATTACTTTGTGTTGAGTAATACAAGGTAGCTCCTTGTGCACCCTGCAGAGCAAGCTGCAGGTTGCGCTCTGGGCTGGCAGGAGCTCACGGCAAGAGGACATGACCTGCTGACCCTTTGCATAACAAAGGGCCTGGGGACCTGGGTCTGGCCAGGTAATAGGACATGCAGAGACAGCAGGAGCTGAGGACTCAACTGGAAGAGCAAGACTTTCCCACACAGACTGTGAAGGTATAGAAAGCCATGGGGTTCCTTTGTTTGGGACCCCTCCCCGAGGCACCAGCCACAGCTGTGTCTGTGTTACTGTGCTGTGAACAAAAGGCTTTATGGAGCCAGGCACCTGGGATTCTGCTAAGGAAAACCTGTGGTTCAATTGGTAAGGAAACCTGGTCTGACTGTGTGAGCATGGGACAGGTAGGGAGTTCAGCTGGGCACCTGCCAGATCACAGAAGCTACTGGTTGCAAAAAGGTCTCAGTCCCAGTACTGAAAGTCTGGTAGTGGGAATGTGATTGCCAGAGTGGCTTCTGAATGGTCAGACAGGGAAGTTTTCCTAACATTGGTTTTAGGAACCAAGAAAACCAAATTAGTCATATTTGAATAATTTCTCTGTAGGTTTAAAAGTGCTTGCACTAAACTAGTGTTTAAAAAAAAAACAACAAAAAAACCTCAAACAATTAATCAATATCCACTTAAAAAAAACCCAAAGAAGTTTTAAAAGCACTACAGTGCAAGTCCTTCAGGTTACAGACTAATATGAGTAAGTGATAAGGAGTTGCAATAAATGAATAGTCATATTCATTGTCATAATAAACCCAGGAATTCAATGAGCAGCTATGAGAAAAATTTCTATTATGAATAATTTTAAGGGAAGTATTACTGATTATATAGAAAAATAAATAAATACTGGGCAAAATGGCCAGAAACTACATATTCATTGTTGAAGTGAATTTTAGGTACTGTGGATGGGCTTTCAGATGCATTTAATAACAGTGTTGCCATGAAAGTTAGTAAGAAGTTTAATAGATAAATATGTTGGAAGTACTAGATTTGAGCTAAAATTCATCTTTTTATGTTTTTTAGCACTACTGTGCAGAGAAGGTTTATTTTAACTCAGAACAGAAACATGTCTAAAGAGACTGCTGTAACTTAGCAGGAATCTGTAAACTGAACTGCTCACATCCTAAACACCAGCTAGGAGTGAAATAAGCTATGAATTTTCCTGATGAGAGAAGGTGAAGCTTTCAGAAAAAGCAGATAAAGGCATGTTCAAGATCAGCAGGATGAAAATAGTTTTCATGCCAAACATAGGCAGATAAGCAATAGCAAAGTCTAGAGAGAAGAAGAAAGACGTATTATTTGCAGAAAGTATCAGATCTAGAAAACCAGACATCAATAAAGAAGATTACTAAATATGATGGAAATTATTTTAAATGCTGGCATTATATTTTCTAATATCTATTGAATAGGCAAAATGCATTTTAAAACAAAGCCAAACATTCAACATAAATATTTTGTCAGCTTTCTCCCAGGCATTTGGAAGCCAGCCATCCCAGGAAAATAAAATATTCAAGACACAAATGTTTCCATATTCTACCCTGTATCAAATATCAAAACCACTTGACTAATTGAGCAAGATCCCAATAGTTTGCTGATCAGATAAAACACTGGCATCAGAATGCTGGTTTAGTTTTTCATAGATGACAGATGCAGAACACTTTCACATACCTCATTAAATCCCTTTGATAAAGCACCTGCTGAAATTTTACTCAGTCAAATAAATTAACAGGATTTGGACACAACAGCCATGTACAGCACCACCATCAGGAAATGTATTACAGAGCATGAAATAAGATGCTGCTTGGACTGGAAGGATTCAGACAATAGGGAGTGACAAGGAAGGTTATAGAATATAGAAGCTTTAAATTCTAAATTCTCTAGAGTCAGCTAAACAAATCCAAGTTCATTCCACAATGCTTCAATATGGGTCCCCTTCCCATTCCTCTCCCCCAGATGACTGCATAATAACAGACTCCTTATTTGCACTAATGCAACACTACTGACTGGGAGAAGTTTACTCAACATTATACTTACAAATGTGAATAAAGAATTCAGTTCACAGACATCATTTTGTTAAGCTGTTCCAGTAGCAACAGGGGTTATAAGTTTATCAGCTACAACTCAATGCAAGGAGAGAAATCTAAATTAGATTTGATGGACAGATCTTGTGTTGTAAGTTCCTTTGTAGTTGACAATTTTTTTAAGCTTTTTTCTCTTTCTAACTGTACCTTGAGGGATGTACAGCATACATGCTAGGGAAAAAAAATCCATTTAGAATCCATACAAAACAAGGTCAGAAGGGAGGATTGTTAATAGAATGTGGAAATGGAAATGCTGTCAAATATGCTTGAATAGAATTTCCATAAGACTTAGAGCACTTACAACTTACCAGGCACAAGAAAATGGGACCAATTTTTTCTGCCAGTCATAAATGTTTACACAAGTGTTCTAACAAGCATATGTCAATTGAAATTTCTCTGTTGTCCAGGCTCATTGCAGACTCCATAGAGATGGCTAAGTCTCTTTTCCCCAAGAAAATTATTTTTAGAACACATTGAACTGAGCATTGCTATGAATAAATTCATTAAGATTGTCACAGAGAGTCTTACACCTTTTTTATGTTCTTATACTCTTATAACTGCAAGAGACTACAACAGAACTAAAACCCCCTGTGCATGTTCCATGGTGTCAGGAAGGACTCAAATTGATGACTGTGGTACCAACATGTCTAAAACTGGATATTTGATTTCTGTGGTATACTATCAGACAGTTTTTATTCCCAATGACAGTTGGACATCTGGATCTTTGCTACCTTACTGCTTGAATAGACCCCAGCATAGTCTGTAACTGAGCCCTTTGGATAATTTGAATGACTAATAAACTGAAGTTAGAATATGTTTTCTAGATAGGAAAGACATAGATGTGTCAGCAGTTGAGATAAACTAAGTAGGTAAAGAAACCCTGCTATAAGGGCACATTCAAATCAGTAAATGGAGCAGAGGTATGTACTGAGGTTTAGATTCCCTGAAGACCAAAATAATTTCTTCAAATAATACCTCACCAGTTCTTGATGATCTTGTTTATGCATGCATTTGTCTTGTTAGAGGAAAGACCTTGTAAAATAAAAATATAGAGGAAGAGCTCAGGCAGAGAGTGCTCTATGTGTTTAACTCTTCTACAAAAGCTAAAATTCTAAAGAAAGTCAAAGATTTAGAAGCTACCATGGAAAAAAAATTGCATGAATCTGAACTTTTAATGAGGCTGCTGAATACTTAATTCACCAGAAAACTCAGTTAATGAAGAATCCTTTCTTTGAAAAACAAACATTTAGAGGATTACTGTTAAAAATAGTGTCTGTAGGAGTAATTAACATATCCAACGTGCAGTATGTGCAGGTTGCATTTAATATGATTTTTCAAAATCTTGATTTTAAGAAATGAAATTAAGTTTAAATTTCACTCTTGTGATACACTGGATTTGGTTCCTTTAGATTTTATTAAAATATTTTTATTAAAATTTAGTTCACTTACATCAGGCATGTGTCACTAATTTTATGCTTGTAAGAATAAGTATAAACATTCTTGTATAAACAAGCGTAGCAAGGATGGGTAAGATCCAAACATTTCTGCAACTATTTCTTTCTAGTTTAGCATTATTACTCTTGTGGGCTGAATCAATTTTCCACAGGCAATTTGATTTTTAAAAATAGAGAATTACAGAACACTTGGTTTCATCTAAATGACATATTTCACTATGTAAAAGATGGCAATATATAGAAGAGTTTATGATACATGTGAGGTTTATTAAAGTATTATAAATAGGGTCATATGATTTTAAATATGTAGGTTGAAAATTTGGGTTATAAAACCTTTTTTATAGTTTTTTTACTAACTAAAAGAGGGATTCAACAATAAACTGCTAATAAATATCTAAAGAAACCTCAAAATCACTTATGCATATACTTTCATTTAAATTCTATGTTCATGTTAAACTTTTAAAACTTTTACATAGCATTATATTGTGTTTTAAACCCCTCTTCTCGGTACAAAAGATTTTGCAGAACCTGACAGCTGCATGGGAAGAATTACACAACTTGGGCATCATATTTTCCATTCCTTCTACACACTCAGCAGATCAGGGTGCTCACATGTATCAGGTGAATTTGTGAATCCCAGAATCACAGAATGGGTGATGTTGGAAGGCACCACAGGGGGTTACCTGGTCCAACCTCCCTGCTCAAGCAGGGTTGTCCCAGAGCACATGGCACAGGATTGTGTCCAGGTGGTCCTTGAATATCCCCAGTGAGGGAGACTCCAGACCCTCTCCGAGAAATCTGTGCCAGTGCTTGGTCACTGCAAGGTAAAGACGTTCCTCTTCATGTTCAGGTGGGAACTTCCTGTGTGTCAGTTTCAGCCCACTGCCTCTTCTCCTATTGCTTAACATCATAGAGCAGAGCCTGGCTCCATCCTCTTGGCACCCTCACTACAGATACTCAACAGACATTGCTGTGGTCTCCTCTGTTACTTCTTCTCAAGTCTGAACAGGCCAAACTCTCTCAGCCTTTCCTTACAGGAGAGATGTGGCAATCCCTTAATCATCTTTTCCCCTTTCTGCTTGACACACTCCACGAGCTCCATGTCTTGCTTGTCCTTAGGAGTCCAGAACGGGACACAGAACTCCTGATGTGCCTCAACAGGGCTGAGTAGAAGGGTAGGATCACCCCCTGGCAGGATAACCTGCTGGCAATGCTCTTCCTAATGAATCCCAGGATACCATTGGTCTTCTTGGCCATATAGACAACTTTCTGTCCACTGATATCCTGTCCTAGTCTGGTTGCATGTCTGTTCTGTAAAACATAGCAGGACTTTTTTTTCAATTAATTATGTATTTTGATTAAATAATTAATAATTATTTTCTGCCTTTCCCCTGCAAGGAAATACACTTGATATCCCTGCTTAAACTTTCTCTATTTCTTTCTACAACATTTTGCATTAACAGCAGTATTTCAACAAAAAAACAGTGGTAAAACACTAACCATATATTCTGCAGTTTAAACAAAGAAGTAAAGGAAGTAAATTTGGATATGAACCTACAGAAATTTAAGGAGAAACACTGTTGTTATATTTTTAGTTATGTGTTTATAATATGTTAAAATACTGGATCTAGATTCATTGTAGTCTCCGAGAGGACTCCAAAATGCTGAAATACACTGGGAAACTTCACCAGCTCCTATTGAAAATTTCCAATGTAACAAAACAGATTGCAATGCCAGTTTTCAGGACCAGACATTCAAATCAAATTCTCATCCTCCAATTCTTTAGTATATGTTTGGATTCACTTCTTCTTTTACATAGCAAGGGAGAACATATAGTCAAGAGTTTAATGTTATAGAGATATTATAAACTTTTCATTTGCTACTTCATAAGGTATCCATCAATTAATAATAATTTAAAAAATCCTGGCTTTCAAAAAAATAATGCAGATTTTTATATGCTGTTAACCATCCCTGACTCTGAGCATATTCTTATGAATCATTTCAGGGATGAAATTAAGGTTTATTTGCCTTGTGACAAGCTCTTGATTCTGTTAGCATGGGTACTGTTCATAATCTATTTGCTTATGGTTAAAAACATAAATAAGTCTTCTTATTGTACTTCTATAAAATGCTACCATTGGTGTCCATGTTTAAAAAGGGTCAGAGTTCAGCTCCTACCAGACAAAAGCCCTTATTAGAAAACCCATATATATAATTCAGTTCAACTGGGACATGCCTCCTATTGACAGGAGTATTTAACTGTTTCTTATTCATATGAAGTGATACCAATACATAAATTTAAATTGCCCGGGCTGAACATTCAATGCATGTTAAGTATTCCCATACAACCAGTTCAGTACTCAGTCTCAAGATATTGCAGGGCTGAAGATATAAGGAGTTAGCATTCAAATCATTAATGAAAAGCAACAATCTCACAGGAACGATAACCTTAGGATATAATGCAAACCACTGAAGCACATGTTTATTTAATCCTTGAAGTCACTGCAGAACTTCATCTACACTATCTTCTATCAAAAGCTTTTGGAGAGAGGTATAGAGAATATAAACACTGCATTCTATCTGACATTAATGCAATTTTAGTCAAAACTATAAAATCTCTCTATAAATGCCATTTAAAGTGTAAAAAAAGAAAAAAAAGCTGGATTCTCACAGATTCTTGGATTACTGGGGTTTTTTAGCTAAAATATGACAAACTGATTCCTTATCTATAACATTAGAGCATTAGTATAAGATACAGGAATTTTAAGTTAAAAACAAGAAAAGGATAATTACTTCACTTGATAAATTACTTAAATAGCTTTAAATTTGCAGAGCTAAGTAGATTAAACCTTTTAGAAATTTGGGGTTCAATTCCTAAAGATTTTGTGTTTCTCTCTTTTTATATTTTTTCCCAGTTTAATGGACTTCCATATTCGTGTCTCTAATAGATTTTATACGTCGGAGCAGCTGCAAAGAAATAAGCAAGGGGATAAATGCATATCTTCTTACACCTTATAAACCCAAACATTTATTAAGAGTTTTCAGTAATGATAAGAATTGTTGTATGCTTCAATCAATTGAAGTGATTTGGTTCCTCAGAACATATTTTACAACAACACAATGAAAAATATTTGTGGGAGATTTTTTGGTAGGTTTGATGTCCTAAAGACCAAGTTTTCTGTAATTCATACAGAAATACAATATTTTCTGTCAACATATACAACTCCACAGCTTTTATCACATGCACCTCTACCCTCTGGCTATAAACACTCCTCTCTCCCAAATGCAGTCCGTCCTGTTCTTCTCATCCTCCTTCTTCTCCTCTTCACAAGGTGGCAGTAACATCTGCCCTAGCAAACTCCATTTATCTCCTGGTTTGTATTCACACTGATTATGAGGCATGACCTCTCTTCTGCCTCTTGAAGTTCATTCCTACTTTCAGCTATTTCCCCTGTGCTTTGGAGAACAGTTATCATTGTCTAAGACAGCCTCAGTCAACCGCATCTTGCCTTTCTTCTGCTGTTGATTTTTAAGAGTCTCTAAATTCCTTCCTCTGAGAGACAATACTGTATCACTGATTCAGAGAAATTGAGCAAGCTAGCTCATTTAACTTTTCACCATGTCACTCACCTTCAGACAAAAAATAAAAAGCCTTTTGATAACATGAAATAAGAAGCATTGTACTGGAGAAATGTAATAATAGTATGTTGTTATAGTATTATGTTGTTATTTATATACATAACCTTTATAACATAAATAACACAATATATGTTGTTATATGTATACATAACCTTTTAGCTAATATTAAAAAATACTTGTAATTGTTCCCTCAATAAATATGTGAGAAAATCTGAGAGTTTACTCTGATGGGTTTCCTTTATATTGTAAGGAAACAGTAGTTCAATTTTGTGTTAAAAAATTAGGACTTAGCCAGCCAACTTCCTTATTTCAAACAAAGCTACAGGATTACTAATGCATTTAAAACTACACTCCACATTAGCACTCCAAACTTTATTGGCAGCTATATAGGTGTCTGAACCACTATATATCTCACACATAATATTGGGCATATTGCACAATTGAACTTTATTTTTACTTTCCCCTACAGTTTTGTAAAGCTAATTGATTATTGCAAAGTTTCATCAAGATATTTTGCTGGTAGTTTATAATATATATATATAATAACACTACAACCTTGAATGGCACAACAATTCAATTGATCTATAGAATCTCTATATGACAAAGGAAACATTATTGTTTGTTCTAAATAAAATATTACAGATAGATTTCCTTTAATAAAACAGCTGCACCACAGTTTGGTGTAGTCTGCAAACTTGCTGAGGATGCACTCAATCTGAGGATACATTTGATCCTGCTGTCTGTCACTAGTGAAGAAATTAAATAGTACTGGCCCCAGTACAGAGCCCTAAGGGAAACCAATGTTTACTGATTTCTCTGTGTACATTGAGACTTTGACCACTACCCTCTGGATGCAACTATCCATCCAATTCCTCATCTGCGGAACAGTCAACCCATCAAATCCATAGCTCTCTAATTTAGAGAGGACAATGATGTAGGAGACTGTCAAAGGCCTTGTAGAAATCCCAGTAAATTACATGCATAGGTCTGTCTTTGTTACAGAAAACCATTAGGTGGATTAGGTAGGATTGACCTTGGTGAAGTCATGCTGGCTGTCTTGAATCACCTCCCTATCCTCAATTGTCTTAACAAAGGGATGATCAGTTCTGTGATTTTCCCAGACACAGGGGTGAGGCTGTCAGTGGTTCCCAAGGAGGACTTACCCCTTTTAAAGATGGGTAAAACCTTCCCCTTTTTTCAGACACCAGGGACTTCACCTGACTGCCATGACTTCTCAAATATCATGGAGAATGGCTTGGCAAGTACATCAGCCAATTCCCTTAGGAATCTGGGATGCATCTCGTCTGGTCCTACAGACTTTTTTACATTCAGGTTTCTCAAGTCATCATGAGACTGCTCCTCTCTTATGGTGGACTGCTCCTCTCTTACTGTGCTCCACCAGTCCCCATTTTACTGTCCATCCACTTGGGAGGTGTGGGAAGAGAGGTTGCCATTTAAGACTGAGGAAAAGAAGAGTTGTTGAGAACCTCAGCCTTCTTCTCATCCATTTTTAGTGGTTTGTAAGTCTTGCTTATCAGGATTGGTACCCTTTCTATGACCTTTCTTTTCTGTCTGACTCACCAGTAAAACCCTTCTTGTTCTTTGTTTACCTTGCCAAGTTTGGCTTCAGCTGCACCTTGGTCTTCTTCACTTCATCCCTACACAACCAGACCAGCATCCCTATACTCTTCCCAGGAGACTTGTCCCTGCTTAATTGCCTGTGCATTTTCTTCTTGACCTACAGCTTGAGCAGAAGATCTTAATTCTGCCATGCCACTGTCTTGTTTTCTTTGCCCAGTTTCTTGCACCTGGGGTTATGAGATTTTATATTCTGTGGAAAGTGTCCTTAAACACCTGTCAGTTTTGTTCTGCTCCCTTGTCCCTGATGGCAGTTGCCCAGGGAGTCCAATCAATTAACTCCTTGAACATCTCAAAGGTTTTCTTTCCTAAATTTCCAGGTCCTGACTTTAGTCTTCACCTCACCCATTTTTGTCAGGACTGCCAACTCTGCCAGTGCATGATCACTGCAGCCAAGGCTGCCTCCAATCTTAATGTCACCAATTAGCTCACTGGTGTTGATGAGCATCAGGTCCAGTAATGCATTCCACATGGCAGGGCTATCTATTGCCTGTCTTAATAAGTTATCCTGCAAGACACCTTCTGTGTAGATAGCATATACCTCTCTAGGAGTCTCACGGATTGCCTACAGCACAATGAAGATTATTTTTGGTAGAAACCTCAGACAAGGTATTCTAAAAATGTGAATATCACCTGAAAAAAGGCAAAGAAAAATACATGCTTCTATCATGCCGAGAAAGATAATATTTTGGAAATGAATAAGTGTATGAAAATTACTGTTTCAATTAATGTTTCCATGGCAGGGTGACTGGAAATAGATGATCTGTAAGGTCCCTTCCAATCATAGCATCATTACAACTCTATTACCTTAACAATAACTGTTTAGGTATGTTGTTTTGGTTTGACAGCAAAAGTGATAGACTCTAAGTCAGAAATACAACTTAATAGGAAAAGGGAAAAGAAACAAAACTATGTAATAATACAAAAGAAAAACCACTGACAGAGTCAGAATACAACTTGATACCCCTTTGGCCAGCATGTTGGTAGCAGTCCAAATTGGAGTGGCTGCAGTCTTCCTTCCAGTCAGAGTGGCCGATATGGTTCTGTTGGAACAGTGGTCCTGTAGAAGGGTGTAGCCTTCCTCTGAAGGTTTAGTAAAAAACCTCAAGCTGTTCCTCTTGGAAACCTCTGGGAAGGCTGACTGCTCTGTCCCAAAATCCAGAATTATATCTAGGCTTAGCTCTTCCCCCTGGGTGGAGAATCTCACAATGGGCTGATGTCATTCTGAGTCATGGGTGGGTCCTTGATCACCTGTTAAACAGAAATGGCTCCTGGAGGGAGTTATCTCTGAGTCATGTGGCAAGACATTGATGGGCCCATTAACAGGAGATAAGGAAAACTGTCCAGAAGGCAACTGCTACACAGATGGCAATAGAAAACATCTTGCTTCTCAATCTTGGACATAAGTAAAATTTTAAATATCTTGAAGCCTGTGTACTTGTTAATTCAGAAGTCTTTTAAAGCAAACTTACTAGATATCAACTGCAATTTTTATCATGCAAGACATTTTTTTCACCCACAACACTTGGCTAATGCATCTGAAGAAAAAAAAACCAAAAAAAATCTAGAACTGTTTTCCTGTTTTTATCTCATTATTTAACAATTAGGTGCAATTGTGATAGATCAACATATTTTAAAGGAAACAGATGTATTAGAAAAAATATTCCAAAACAATGCATTTGAGGAAACAACAATTAGTAAAGACCATCAACACATTGTAGTTCAAATGATTTTTGTTCAAGAGAGCAAGTGGTGTTTTGATAAAATGCAATTTAAGATGAGCATGTATTTGAAATACCTTCATTCATTTTTGGTTTAACATGAAGTTTCACCTTAGAAAGAGTTGTTAAAGGTAATATAAGGGGTTGCACAATTGATGTTAAACCTACCACCTGGATACCAAAAATGATTATCAAAGAAAAATCATTTCATTCTGCCTTTGAAATGCGCAGAAATTCATGTCAATTTAATTTAGGGTATTAGTGCCTCAAATCATGCCAAAAACATATTTACCAATGTCTAGTGACAACAGGCAGCTTTCTAAAAAATATGTAATTTTCAATTTCACTGATATTTATTTATTTTTTCTAAACATGAACTACAGAAAGTAGCATGGAAATTCACAACTCTTCAGATCTTGTATTTGATCCTTATACTGATCTCAGCAAAGAATCAGTCCCTCTATACCCCTTGCAAATCTTCTAGCACATAGAAATATACTAAAACAGTTAAATGAATGGAAATGCATTCATGTGTTGCCCTGATTTTTAAAAGTGTTAAGTTTTCTTTTATAGTTCTTTTGAAAGTTTTAAAGTTCTCATAAAACGTTTTTAGCCTTTTGGTCATATTTACATATTTGAGAGTCAGAGTTCCCACAGAATTTCATGTATAAATAGAATAGTTTACATATTTCTCTGTGGGTGGAGAGAAATGATTGATTGATCTTTGGATCAGTGTGGTTGGAGAGGTGGTAATTCCATCCTCCAATCCACAGTCACCTTTGGAATTCTATAAATACCAGATGTTTGAATAGAACTAGGTCTTTTCTCTTTTAAACTTACTAAGCTTCTGTGTACTCATTTCATGTCCAATAGTGACATTCATTAACACTGTAGCCTCTCCAAAGAGCACTAACAATCAACTTCATGGACATTTCAATAAAGAAAATACCTAATGTATCTAAAGAAAATACCTAATGTACCTAATAATGATCTATCCTTGCTTTAAACCACAGACGTGGAATGAAAAGGATGCAAGGTTTTATCTCTGAGAATACTTTTCTGATTTTAAGAGTGCTTATTTATTCCATGTGGAAAGTCAGCCTCTTTCAATGCTGTCCATTTAATCACCAATAATTTCAGATACCAAATCCATCTTGTCAATAGACTGCTAGTGACTAAATCACTAGCACCTGTAATTACTAATGATCACAATTCACTAATTTCTGAGCTCACTCTTGGTGAATCGTGATCCCCAATCATAGATTGGTCATGTTCAAATACTCTGTAAGTATTCTTGACTTTATGCTGTCCAAATATAACAGAATCATTTTGGTGCCTGGATCAGTACAGTTAGTCTGATTGTTTTGGTGAAATTACATGTAACCATGAGAGATGTGTAAAAGAAGCCTAATAACCTCAAAAGAGCTAGTATCCCATTTCCTAAGGCACAGATTCTGGACACTGAGATGAAAGTTTTCAAAGAAGGTAAAATAGCAAGGGGAGACAGCGACAGATCTCCAACATAAGGTGGATATTCTGCTGTGACTTCAGGCACTCTCAGCATGCAAAATGTACAAAGTTACCATATGTTCCATTTATCTACTGAGGAATACGGTATGATTAGCTTTAATATCTCTTCAGCTACCCCTCTCCTCATACTTCTATAGCTTGCTGTTTCAAATATAAGTAAGTTTGTAGTGGAGGATGTTCCACCATGTGCAACCATGCAATATATGTATTTTCTAGGGGAAGTCTCCTGGCTCAACAGAAACTGGAGAATAAAGAATACGTACACTGTCTTATTTCCTTTCTCTCATTTTTTGCATGTAAGCTTCTCCAGGAAAGTTTTACTTCAGGTGGGTGATTTGCTGAGAGATGAGTAAGTCACACGGTTGAGAAGAGGCTTATTAATTACTGGTTTTTAAAACAATAAAAATGTCATGATTTTACTATGGAAATTTAGTAGGACACTGAAATATAATTAGTCACTGTGTAAAAGATTATACAAAGACCTCTTGTACCTAATTACATTTTTTACTTACCTCTCCTGGATAACCTGTTTTTAAAATCTTGAGGACTAGATCAAATAGAAAACCAGATTCTAGCACTCTGGATAAGCAACAAGTTTTGAAAACCAAATCAGTTGAATATCACTTAAAACTACTCTGGTATTTGACAGGGTTATGGACTGAGAATAATATGCCGACCTTTAGCCTTATGAATTAAGAAGTAATGTTATGAAATATCATTATCCACCTGTCATTTGGATTAACATTTTTTTCTCACAGTTTCTAGAGAAAGGTGAATTTGGAAAATTTCAGTCCTTTAATCTCTAGGAATCCAGCTTCATTGTGAAATAATTTGACACTGAACTTTTTATGGCAAGAGAGGCCAAAGGATGCCAGCCTACAGATGTGAGGGCTGTGAAATAATTAAAAGGACTATGCAAACTGAGAAAGACTAAAAGCAGCAAGAAGTGTTCCTGTAATACCCCACTGACTCTGTACAGTTCTGGTGACCCCAACATATGGAGGACACGGAACTGTTGGAGCAAATCTAGAGGAGAGCCATGGAGTTCATAAAGAGACTGAAGCATCTTCCCTGTGAAGACAGACTGAGGAAGTTGGGTCTTTTCCGCCTGGAGAAGAGAAGGTGCATGGAGACCTCATAGCAACCTTACAGTATTTGAAAGAGGCCTGCAGGGAACATGAAGAGGGACTCTTCAGCAGGAACTGTAGTGATGGGACAAGGAGTAATGGGTACAAACTGAAAGAGGAGAAATTTAGGCTAGATTTTTTTTTTTTTTAATTTTTTTTTTATTTTTTTTTTTACTGTGAGGGTGGATAGGCATGGAAACAGGTTGCCAAGGGAGGTTGTAGATACCCCAAGCATGGCAGTGTTGAAGGCCATGCTGGACAAGCCTTTGAATAACCTGGCCTAGTAGGCCAAACTGCCCATGGCAAAGGGGTTGGGTGAGAACAATCTTTAAGGTACCTTCCAACCCTGTGATTCTATGTCTGAGAAGAGTCCTTTATACTCTTCTCCCAGATTACAAGCAACAGGTCAAAAGAAAATGGACTCAGGTTTCACATGGAAGTTAATACTGGTTATCAGTAAAATGTTAATCACTGAAAGGGTGACCAGGCATTGCCATCACTATCCCTGGAGTTGTGTAAAAATGTAGTTGTGGCAGTTTGGTTTAGCAGTGAACATGGCAATGCTGGGTTAGACTTCATTATCTTAGAGGTCTTTTCCAACCATAATGAGTCCATGATTCAAAAAGTGATTTCTCATCACACGGCCCAGTAAAGACCAGTTCTTTTGCCAAGTTCATGAGCTCACCAATAGCCTATGTGTAGGCAGAGTATTCATAAACTGAAAAGGGGAAGACATATGCAGAGTGTTTGGCTGTATGGAGCCAGCAAACAAAAATAAAATAAAACAAATGATACTACTATGTATCAAGAAGCATGCTTTAGGAGACAAGTCTCACATGCATGAACTGAATGCTGATTACATCTCCCAGTAATTACAATGAGACACCATATGGAACTACTGGCATAATCACAGAATGGTTGAGTTTGGAAGTAATTTCTGAAAGTCTAATATCTCTATTCAAGTAGGGCCATCTAGACCCAGTTGCCCAGGCCCATGATTTTTGATTATCTCTGAGATAAGAGACCACAACCTCTTTGGGCATCCTGTGCTCAGTGCTCAGTCAACCCTTAACTGTGAAAGCAGTTTCAGGGGGAGCTCCTTGTGTTTTGGTTTGTGCCAATTACCTCTCATCCTGTCAGTGTACACCTCTTAAAGCAGTCTGGCTTTACACTCGCACCTCAGGAATTTATATAGAATAACAAGATCCCACCTAAGGCTTCTCTTCTCCAGGCTAGGCAGTTATAAGTCACTGAGCCTTCCTTTCAAGTGCTCAAGTCCATCACTTTCCTGGCCCTTCACTGGCCAGTTTCCAGAAGATCCATACTTCTTTTGTTCTGGGAAGTGCAGAACTCATCACATAAATCCAGTTATAGCCTAAACAGTGCTGAATAAAGGTGATCCTCTCTTTTAACCTGCTGTCAATACTTTCCCTGGAAAAGGGAAAATGACATCATTAAC
Organism: Vidua chalybeata; assembly: GCF_026979565.1. Taxonomy (NCBI): domain Eukaryota; kingdom Metazoa; phylum Chordata; class Aves; order Passeriformes; family Viduidae; genus Vidua; species Vidua chalybeata. Next base: position 19,908,022 of record NC_071570.1, on the reverse strand, counting down.
CTTATTTTTGACAAAGTCACATTAGTGATTTATGTCCATCAGGTCCCTGACAGCTCTTTCTGCCAAGCTTCTTTCCAGATCAGTGGGCCACAGAAAGCAAAATGGAGTCAAAATATTTGACTCCATCCTCAGGTTCAGGACTTTGCAATTCCTCTTGTAAACCATCATGAGGTTCCAGAAAGCACATACCTTCAGCTTGTTAAAGTCCTTCTGGATGTCAGCATGACCCTATCAGCCACTCCTTCCAGTTTTGCATCATCAGCATATTTACTGAGGGTATAGTCTGCCCCATCATGTAGGTCATTAGTGAGGCTGTGAAATAATATTAGACCTAGTATTGACATCTTATATATACCACTAATTACTGGCCTCCAAATAGACTTTCTTACACTGATCAGAACCCTCCAGGCTCAGCCATTAGCAAGTTTTCATCTCATTTCACTTTATGGTTATCTAGCCCACACATAAACAGTTTGTCTGTGAGGATCTTACAGGAGATAGTGTCAAAGGCCTTACTGAAGCCCAGGTATACAATATCCCCTGCTCTTTCACCTTGTCTACCAGGCCAAGCATTTCATTATAGCTGCTTATCAGGCTGGTCCAGTGTGACTTCCCCTCCAATCCATGCTGAGTACTCTTGGTCATCTTGTTATTCACCTTCCTCGAAATTTTTCTCATGTCTAGTTGTTCCATCCCCTTCCCAGAAAGTGAGCTAAAGCTGATTGGTATGTTACTCCCTAGGTCCTCCTTCTTGTTCTTCTTCAAGATAGCAGAGACATTTGCTTTCCTTCAGTCTTCAGGCACTTATCTCAATGCTATGATTGCCATGACTGATTAAAGAGTATCAAGTGTGGCCTCTCAATTCCAAGCAACTCCCTCAGCACTCAGAGGTTGATGAATCCCATCATGGCCCATGTATTTATGTATGTCCATTTTGCTTAAATATTACCTGACCTGAACCTGATCCACCAAGGGTGCATCTTTGCTTCAGGCTTTACTCCAGTCACTAAGTCTTTCTAGTAAAGATTGACACAAACAAGATGTTCAGTACCTTAGAGTTTTCCATGTCTTGTGTATCCAAGTCCCCTTTATCACTGAGCAACAGGTCCACATTTTTCCATCTTTCTTTCATTGCCTGTACTTGTAGAAGCCGTTCTTGTTGTCTTTGACGTATGTGTCCAGATACAATTTCATTTAGGCATTAGCTTTCCTAACTTTATCCCTGGTTGCTTGAAAAATGTTCCTGCATTCCTCCTAGGTCACTCAACCTTGCTTTTATCCCTTATATTCTTCCTTTTTCTTCTGAGTTTGTTTAGGAGCTCTTTGTTCATCCTTACTATCCTCCCAGTAGTTTTGCCTAACTTCATGTTCATTGGGATGGGAGTCTCTTGAGCTTGAAGAAGCTGAGCCTTGAATATCAACCAGCATTCTGAGGCCACTCTTCCCTCCAGGGCCTTATCTCATAAGACTTTTCTGAAGCTTCTGGGGCATGAGCTTGCTTTTCACCTTCCTCACTGCCTCAAGAATCCTGAATTACACCATCTCATGGTCATGGCAGCAAAGGCTGTCTTTGATCTTCACATCCCAGACGAATACATTCTTGTTAGTGATTACGAGGAGCAACAGACCACCTCTCCTTGTGTTACTAAAAAAATATTATCCTGAATGTACTCCTGGGTTACCTGTGTCCTACTGTATCGTCCCTCCATTAGACACTGGGGTGTTTGTAGTCCTCCATGAGTACCAGGGATTGGAGACATGATGCTGTTCCTATATGTCTATAGAGAGTCTCATCTATCTGTTCTTCTAGGTCATGTGTCCTACAGCAGACACACACTATAATGCCACCTTTACCTGTCTTCTCCTCATAAATCCTAAACCGTAAATTCAGATTTTTCTCCTCATCCATTCCCAGGCAGAGCTCTGTTCCTCTCAGCTGATCTCATATAAAGTGCATCTTCCCTTCCCTATATTCATGTTTTTGTTTTTGTGAAGAGTCCCTCTCTCTCCCTTGCAACACTCTATTCATTAAATTCAATCCATTTCAAGTATGTCACTGAAATAGATGTCACAGACAGCCCAGAGCAGTTTCCAGGCATGACTAGTTTGTCTTGAATGTCAATAACTGATAACACACCACTGAGACCAGAGCAGACGTCCATGAACACTACTGGGATCATGCATGAACAGCTGCAGTGCAGGAAGATGTCTGTACAGAAAATTTTGTAAAATCAGTCTTCAGTTTTGAAAAAAAAAAAATAAACCCTAACAAATGAACAACAATAAATACACAACTCACAACACAAAAAAAATGAAAGTACTGTAAAGTCAGTGTGGGTCAAATTGCAAATAGCCCAAGCTAAGCCTACAGATAAGAAAAGGAGAAAGACCTATGAAGACTAATTTACCTAAGACGTAGGAAAATGTGAGCTGTGAAGACAGCTATCAACTTCAGCACTGTACAACTGATATTTGTCCTGGACAAATTACAGATGGGCACATCTGGAGAAGCTCTGACAACATCTGAGTGCTTAACTGCCATCAATGCGTGATAACTGTTATAGACCTGTTTGTACCTCACATGGCTAATAAGTCACTACTTTTGCATGTGTTTACGCAAGAGAACACTGTAGTGGAAACCAGTGTGAAAGAAAAAATTGAGGACTTAAGGGTATTTTTACCTTCACTTTCAGTTCAGGCATTTCCCTTTGAGTGAAACCAATTGTCTTGGACAATATGTCATTATATAGTCTGGGATCTGCCCTGTACTAAAATTAAATCTACTTGTGTAGAAGACTGTTATAAGAGACCACTTGTGTATGTCAACAGTTTCAAGACTCCATTAGCAACAGAGACTGGTTGATGGATTTTCTTGTTAAAGTCTTTCACCGTACTAGTAAAAAATCAAAAGATTTGTATGACAGGATGCTCTTTACATTTTTCATGCTAATATGTGTGGTAGTCTGTTATTTTACCGTTTGTTCTTCTGTGGTATGTTTTGTTATTCCTTGTTATAAGTTTGTAATGCTTCATTCTATGTACCCCATTTGGCTTCCCTAATGGTTCAGTCATGAGTTGTTTACCACAGTTTTCCCCACCAAAATGTATGGCAATCCACATGTCAATCCACCTGTATACCTCCCTTGTTCCCTTGTCTTACCCCTGTCTGCCAAAGATAGCACACTCCTTTGCTTCTGGAGTGTTCCCTGTCTTTCATCCCTTCCTCAAAGCAGAATTGGATTGTAAGGTTTGCTCCCTCCCCGTGTTGGCTTCTATGGGGGAGCCCTTACCCTGCACCCCTCCCCTAATGCCCTCCTGTTGGTCAAAGGTTGTGTACTCCCCATGTTCCCTCTATCCTTTAAAAGTAGCCCCTTCAGGTTCAGATTTGTCACTTGCTGTGCCCCCCCTTCAAGATTAAATCCTTGGAGACTCAGACAAGTGTCCCTCCCTTATTCCTTTGCCTCGGTTTCTTCGTGCTCTGTGCCTCTGCTGTGCTGCCCACGCCGCAGCAATCACCGCCACCTGCAACAGTCTCGGCAGAGACTCGGGGGTGGCCACTCGCATGTCTGCCCTCTGACCACAAGCAGGACAGTGAGCCAGCAAACCTCCATCCTCTGGCTGCTGAGAGCCAGACGCAAATATGTTCCACCAATACACCTGCTGCTCAGGAGAGATGACCGAGAGCTAAGGAAATGGTGCTCTGTACAGAACGGATCATTATTTCATTAACTGCAATGAAATAATGTAAAAATTCAGTTTGTATTTCTTAATCTGTGAATATCCTAAACACGTCTGCAGCTTGCCAGGTTCTGACAGAAGAGACTACCTTTCAGTATTACCTAATTTTGGGTGTATTTAAGAACACAAAGGCACTAGAATACTGATCCAGATCTACATCTTGCTAAAACTTATGATCACACAGGTTTAATCTCTTCAAGGCCTGTAATATCGACATGAATACATCCCAATACACAACACTTGTATTTGCTATGTTGTCTAGTAGCCATATTTTCATTAGACTCCAAGAGTATGTCAAAGGAAGTGCTTTTCCTTATCTTTGGAACTGCTATTCCTAAACCACTTTACATGACATTACAAGTCAGGAACAGGTACCTGGTGAAACCTTACCAGGGACCAAATCTCTAAACTATTATGTTTTCTTAAAGCTAGAAGTCAGCTTCTTAAAAGAAGAAAATGGATAATGTATGGAAATAATGGAAAATGGTATGTGGAAAGAATGTATCTGCTCCTTGACATATCTGGTCAGGGCCTTTCTCAGTGCAAAGAGAAGTAATGTGAAAAGGAGATCATGTGTTGCATGCCGGGTTGATTCAGTTAGGGATTTTAATAAATGTTAGTTAGTTGGTTCTATGCTCCCCCATTTCCCCCTCACAATGGTTCGCTCCGAGTCACTTGCCATAGGAGCTTTCCCATGTCCATCCTATAGCCACCCCCTGTTCATTCCTGAAAGTTCCATGTCAGTCACCCCATCCTTGCAATCTTATTTGTCCCAGAGCCCCATACCCACCCCTGTTATGTTCCTGTAGGCTGCCATGGTCCACGTCACTCCCCTGTTGCCTGTCCCCATTGGGCAAGGGGGGCTTCCGCCCCATCTGCCCACCCCCTATTTAACCCCATGCCTCCTTTGTTCAATTGCCATTTTGTCAATGCGCATGCTCGGAGATGGCTGCCCCAGCCACCGCAGCAGCCACGCGGGAAATAAATGTTATCCAGCCACGCAGGACAAGGTGTGCCTCCCTTGTCCCTTTGTCTCCTTTCAGCGTTCGGCTACAAAAAGCAGCAAACCCACACGGAGGCTCAACCCTAGAGCTCCGCACACGCAGCAGCCCCGGTCTCACCAAAAGGCAGTGCCACTAGCCAGGGGCCCCAGCTGCCCGAGGCTAGGGCAAGAAGAACAAAAGTCGCAGTCATGAGCAAGAACATACAGACAAAAACCTGACCAAAAAATCATAAGGGTGGTAGTGATGAGAACAAACCTGGGCAGCCACACTACTCGGTAAGTATATGTGAAATGTGACAGTTTTTATTTTTCAATATGACCATATGACTTAGCACCTATTCAAATCTGCATCATAAGAACACAGAGAGATACAACATCCTGAGACATAAAACATGACCAATTATCATTAGCAAAGACAATAATGATAAATAAACTTGGTCAGTTGCATTTACTGATGGGCTACCAAGAAACTGCAGGTAAACTGGGACTTTGCTACTGAAGACTAAACCTTGGGACCAGAATGTTGAAGGGGGATCTGAGGGATGACCCAAGCAAATGGGTAGGAGGGGTAGGAGAAGCAGGTAGGAACAAATCAGAGGGTAGAAGGAAATGTGTCCAAGTGGGTCAACTGCAATATAGGTTTCATTCATATGCTTGTCTGGCTGAGCCCTGAGACTGATCAGCAGTCTGTCCTATCTTTTTATATCATCACATGAAATTTTTTCTTTCTTCTCACTGAATATTTTCTTAACTAACGCTCAGTGTACCCTTACTCTCTATTCTATAGCAATGTACCCTTACTCTCTATTCTATAGCAATATAGTAAGTGACCAGAAGACCTGTGTGTGTGAGTGAAATTTGGTGCCAAATATTAGAGGCAGACTAGAGTCAGAGGCACCCAAGGGTTGTAGACACACCTGGCCTGGTGTCTGCTACTGGAGCATGTTGGGAACTTTTAATCTGTAGCCAGTGGGGTAAGAATGCTATATGTTGCCTGAATATCAGCTATGAGAGGACTGGCATGAGTAGGCAGGTGGGTTGGAGTAGGTGAGCTCCAGATGTCTTTTTCAACCCTAAGTACTCTGTGATTTTGATTCTTTGAGGTGAGTGAGGGGTTCAGTGCCAGCAGCTACTGTGGCACTAAAAGCAAGTGGGCCTGGTGCTGACACATTGTATCTTCCCCTAATGTCCATTTACCAGCTCAAGTCAAATAGCTAGTGGTCTGGGAGGCCACAAGTTTGGATCATCAAGCTGGTTGAGCTCTAAGAAACAAACCTTGGAACTCAAAACTACCTTTTCTGAGATAGGTTATTACAGAGGTTTGCGGCGTCACGTTCCTTTCCCTGGTCCCGGGCAGCTCTGGAGAGCCCGGCTAAAGGCGCTGTTTCTCAGCCGGACCGGGGTGCCGCGTGGCCTGGGCGCTGTGGCGTTCAGCGCACAGGATGGGGCTGGCCGCGCTCTGTAACTGGTGCTGGGATGAGGCAAAGAGGCGAAGGAATGTCCACTCTGTCCTGTGTGGCTGGAGAGCTTTTATAGTCTGCCCCCAGCGCCCGCGTGGACAGAAATGGCGGGGAACAAAGGAACGCATGGGGTTTTATAGGGAGCAGGCAGACACGGGCGGAAGCCCCCTCGTCCAATGGGGACAGGCAATGGGGGAGTGACGTAGCCTAAGGCAACCAATGGGGACACGACAGGGGTGTGTACAGGGTTCCGGGACGAACAGGAATGCAGGGGCAGGGTAACAGACACAGAACTCTCAGGAGTGGACAGGGGGGTGGTTACAGCATGGGGATGCTCCAATGGTAAGAGACTCGGAGCGGACCACTGCGGGGAGAACATGGGGGTACACAGGGGTACACAGAACCGGCTAACTAACATTTATCAGAACCCCTAATCTGAACCAAAACCCAGGATGCAACAGAGGTTGATGCAGGTTAAGGTCTGAGACTAACTTTTGAATTAAGCTCATTGTTAAGTGGTTAATTTATACAGCATCCTGTTCTCTATAAGTAAGGATATTTATTAAATCATTTTAAAACACACAATAATGGCTTTTAATTTAAAAAACTCCACCAGTAATTGTTTTACCTTTCAAAAAGGTACAATATGTGCATCTTTGTGGGGGGGGGGGGTTGGTTTTGCTTTTAAAATAAATAAGGACATGCACATATGCTGAACCTTGATATTTTTCAAGTACTTACAGAATCTTAGAATTAGATTGTACTTTGTGTATGTGGCAGGGGTATGGTAGCAGGGATATGCATAGGGCTGCAAGGATGACTTTGTGAGAAGACACCAGAAGCTACCCCCATGTCAGAGCTGACTGACTCCAGAACTAGCCTGTGGCTGGCCAAAGGTGTGCTGATCTGTAGTCTTGGCAGTTGGTGATAATATACTTAACACGATGAAAATCATGGCAACAGCAGCTGTGAGAGAGAGCAGGGAACATATCTGAGAGAAACAGCTCTGCAGACACCAAGGTCAGCGAAGAAGGACGGGCATGTGTTGTAGATCCTGGGGAAGACTTTGTTGAGGCAGTTGTGCCCCTGCAGTCCACGGAGATCCATAGTAGAGTAGAAATCCACCTGCAGTCCATGGAGGATTCTGTGGCAGAGCAGGTGTGTATGACTCAAAGGAAGCTGCAGCTCATGGAGAACTCAAGCTGGAGCATGATCTTGGCAGGATGTGCATCCCGTGGAGAAGAGGCCATGTAGGAATAGGTTTTCTGGCAGGATCTGTGGTCCCATAAAGGACTGACATTAGAGCAGTCCAATGACCTATGTTGGAGCAGTTCTTGAGAAACTGAAGGCTGTGAGAAGGACATAGTGGAGAAGTTCATGAATACCTGTTTCCCATAGGTGGAACCCCACAATAGAACAGAGGCAGATAAGTAGAGGTGAAGTGCTGTAAACTGACTATAATCCACATTCTTCCTGCATCACTTTGGGTGGTGAAGTTATAAAGAATGAGTGGAACAAAGACATTTTTAGATTGCTCTTACTTCTCATTATTCTACCCTATTTCTTTTGAAGAAAATTATTTACCCCAAGTCAAGTCTATTTCATTTATGACAGTTATTGCTGAATTTCCTCTCTGTCTTATCTTGACCGACAAATTTTTCATTGTATTTTCTTCCCCTGTCCTGTTGAGGAGGTGGAATTATAGAGTTTGTGGGCACCCAGCAAATAGCCAGGATCAACCTACTCAGCTGCTCTTTCTGAGGCTGGAAGGGACCTCTGGAAATAATCAGTCCAACACTCTGGTCATTGAGATTGCATTACTCTCTGGATGTGGAGAGAGTACCGTTCTGTGTATCTCCTAGAATAGACTCCTCAGCCCCTCTGGACCATCTGTTCCAGTACTTGCCCATCAGAGAAAGAAAAGACAAAAAAAGAAAAAAATGTTTTCTTCTGTTTAGCTACAGTATCCTGCATTTCAGTTTGTGCCCCTTACCTGAGAGAAGTGGGTCCTCCTTTGTTCCCTCCTATCAAATGTTTATACACATAGATAAGTGTCTGAGTCTTCTCTAACCTGAGCACTTTCAGCTCTCTCACCCTTACATCATGCTTCAAGCCTTAAAAAGCCCATAGATGTGTCTCATCAGGGCTGAATGAAGAGGAGAGGATCACCTGCCTTAACCTACTGTCAATATTTTTCCTAATGGACCTCAGGATGCTATTTGCCTTCACTGCTGTATAGCGCATTGCTAGCCTATGGTCAGCTTACTATTGACCAGCACATCAGGTTCTCTCCTGCATGGTGTACTTTTCTGCAGGAAAAAGGAAGACCACAGTAGTTTCACAGCCTAGTGGAGACTGAAATGCAATAGAATTTGGTCACTTTTATTATACAAAAATTATGCTCAGAGAGTCACTAAATAAACTGGAAATTAAAGATCAATATATTCATGTTGTCTTAAATAAAGCTTCCCATGCTCCATATTTTGTGTCATTTTTTTCTCCTTTACTAAATTCATATTTAAGCTGTGTTTGCCAAGTACCCACAAATATCTGTAAGCAAGTTGTCTCAGCTTAGAAAGCCAAAACAGACCCTTACAGTAATAGTATTTTTACAGTAGGTTGATTGAGTATTGAAGGTAAAACTTCTATAATTGAACATAGCTAAATCCATGATGTGTAGTCTCTCCCTTGCAGAACAGGAAAAGAAGCTACTTATCAGTACCACCCATAAGGAGCACAAATTATTTTATGGCAAGAAACATAAAGGGAAAAAAAAGAAAAATAACTTTATTTGTGAATGAATGATTTAAACTTCACAGAGGTCAAACCATTTGTTATCTGCCAGAAGAAATTTAACAGCTCTGCTCTCTTCTTCGTGACTTGATGTAAACTGACAGACACAGATGTGTCTGGAGTATGAGTCTTATGCCATTTACACCACGATATTCAGTAGCTGCTGTGCTTTAAACAAGATTATACAGTGTGACAACCTGAATACAACCAAGATGCTGCTCTTTTTCAGGAAAGCCAAGAGGACAAAAAGTTATTTTCTTTCTGTTACTTCAGGGAAAAAGGAGACACCTACAAGGAACATGAGTAGGTTTAGAGGACTACAAAAAATGAAAGGGATTGCTGCCTTTGGCCAGACATCTGCCTTTTCAGAGATCATCACTTACTGAGAATGCAATGTGGCTGAATGAGTTTAGGGAGAAGAGTTAATAAATGCTAAAACTACATAGGTCAGGCAATAGTTCATATAATAATCTGCAACTTTCCCTTCAGCCAGTCAGAAACCTGAAGAAATAAAACATTTAATGTATTTCACATCCCCTCTTGGGAACATCAGACAAGGGATCACTATAGAAGAATAGAAGGAAAAAGAAATTAGGGCCTCTATAGTAGAATAAAGATGAAATTTCAGAGCAAGGATATTCCTCTTTTGCTTATTGCATGTGTTGAAAGTATGTGAGAGACATAGAAGTACTCCATTATTATCTTTTGTATCACATTCTCATTATAAATGCCATTTCACAGGATTTTTCTTTCAGAATCATAATGGACATAAGAAAACGCCTTTAGCAGATAAGCTTCAATTTGTGATCTAAATATTTTAAGTCCAGACTACCTGATTAAAAAATGAAAATATCATTCTTGTCTTTGTAGTTGTTTTCAAAAAGTTTTAGCTGCCTCTTTGTCCATACAAAAACTGAAGCTAAACAAAGTCTGAACCTCAGTCTTGGTCTGCAAAGCACCTGAAGCACTTCAGATGTGCCATGATTTCACACTTTATTTCCAGTAATAATTTAACAACTTACTGATGCAAATAGACAATAAATTATTTATTGGGCTGTTAGAGGAATACATGGCTGCAAAGCTGTGATATATCTAGGTGATACTGTTGCAGCAATGCCCAGTATAAGGTCAATTTTTCTTTTTGTGACTATAACAAGAACAGACGTAACAGTATGAAAAACATATTAATGGGGTAGTTATTTTGTCTTGCAGCATGAAATGACAAATCTGTTTATAACACTCTTGAAAATCCTTATTTTATTGATAAGCATCATTTAAAGCAAGATATGCTAAATTACAGACCTGAACCTGTAAACTGAAAACAAACTATTTAAATCTAAGTAACTGAATTAACTGAAAAGGAAAGTCAGAGATTTTTAAAGTCTGTCTGCAAAGTGTTCCCTTTATACCCATGACCAAATAACACAGACAAAGAGGAAAACATTAAAAAATATTAAAAGAGTAATAGAAGGGCTAAATCCTGACCCTCATGACTAGCTATTGCATAATGGTGTAGGCCTGAAAGGATTGCACCAATACAGAAAGAGAAAAATAACACTGAATCAGAGAAAAAAATCAGTATTTTATATGAATTCTGTTTTTCTGGAGGGTGACTACTTTTGGAAACAAAAAAGAGTCATTATTACATTGAAAGCTTTCAAATCTCTCACACTGTGATTTAAACCTCATAGTTTTTTAAATTCTCTTTAGATTTCTGACATGCAGCTGTAAATGGATAGAGAGTTGTATTAGGGCTAATCTAGTTTTCTCAAACTATTCTCCATTCTATACACTTTTGCTTCACAGCATAAAATGCTGCCAAGTTACTGATAGACGATTGGTGCACATCATTCCCTGATCTTTCTTTCTGACAATCTTCCAAGGATTCTAATAGATCTCTTTTCTTTACATTGCATAGTTTAAAGTACATTTGGACTTTTGGTATCTAATATGAATTGCATCACTCTATCTGGAATATTTAGTTTTTCTTCTCTGCCTCAGAAGTTCTTCTAAAACTCTTTTGCTGAGTGCTCTGAATAATGGTTTCTTTACCCACCTTATTTTGCTTCATTCCTCTGTTACTTCTTAGTAAGTACATCAAACCAAACTTTTAATCTTGAGACCAAAAGTCTATCCTTTATATTGAACTCTTCATTTTCATTTGACCTAACTGGATGTTACTTTTTAAGACCCTTCAAATACTTCACCTGCTCATACCTCAACATCTCTCTTCAAATTACTTCCTCACAGTACTGTAGGGCACTTCACCTGCTCTTTCTAATTACTTTCCTTAAAACAATCTTCCATTCTATTTTTTTTATCTCTTTTGACAAAGTGCCTAAAGAAAATCAACCTGAATATCCACTTTGCTTACACAGCTGTAGCACTTTTAGCACCACAATATCTGAGCTCCTTCTAACAGCTATTGCTCATTAAACAGAAGATTCACCTGTGGGATGCTGATTAGAAAATGAAAGGCCAAAACAGAATTCACATTTTTTTCCCCCACGTCCCAGATCTTTGACCATTCAACATTTAGACATGACAGTCCTAAGCTAGAGTTCTTTTTGCAGTTTACCAGCACTAGAAAAAGTTAATTTTAGTTATATGTCCCTGACTCAGAATTCTGAATATTTTTCTTTTAAGAAAAAATAAATAATTGGGTATCAGGTTGTAAAAATCTTGTTTAAAACATCATTAGTTGTTAATGTATTCTAAATAATGTACACAAAGCATAAGCAAAGTATTTAATAGGACTTCAAAAATACTATTTTAAACTGTGTCACAATTCTTTCAATATCTTCTGTACACAGGAGTGAAAGAACAAATTTTACTGCATTTTAAATGCTACACCTAATGCAAGGAGATGGGACATATGGTGTTTTCTGTCTCACAAAGAAGAGATGATGTTGGAATGTAACAGTATGTGTTATTGAAAGTCTTTTAATTTAAGAAAGTGCTTTTAAAAATTCTTCCTCTCCTCCAAGTCCCTTAGAGCTCTTAGATTTAGGACTTTGGTGGCTAGAATTCCTTTCAACACCTAAACTTTATAATTCTGTGTTTGCTTTTTTCTGAGATTGTTCATTACTATGCTGATGAAAATGATCATATTCTTGCAGAACAATTTGCTTTCTGGTTTGATTATTACTACAGACAGTTAACTTCTGTAGCTTCAGCTTTAAAACACTTTTTTGCGGGGAGTGTGGAGGGAGCTGTTGCAAATGAAAGAGAAGCTTTGGACAAGTTTTATTGGGCAGACTTTCTTGTTGAGCCCAGGGTTTCAGAAAAGGCCTTCAAAACTTTCAAAGACTTCAAAACTCCCTCTTAACGAGAAGCCCAGGGTGGCTGGATCCAATCCTAATGCCAGATATGGTCAACAATTCATGTCTAAAGGATTATACAGCTGTAATGGAGACTTTATACAACTTTGTTCAGGATCAAAGACTGCACTCCAAATATATTTATGTTATTATTTAATATAAAAGTAATTATTAATAAAATTTATTATAATGATAACAACAGTTTTAATGATAACAAGACTGAAATACTTTAATCAGTGGTATTTACTGTATCATATATGTAGCTATAACTACTAGTATAGTACACTATTTATTGAAAAATATTGAAGCAATGATATTAAAACTAGCAAAATAATTATTACATAGAAATTGATGCTACTCACCATACCAATGACCATTGGCACATCTCTTTTGCTCATCCTCAAGATGTAATGTTTAGAGACATTCCCACTCTAGGGAGGAAGCTCCACACACACTTCGAGAAGGGTTGTGCTAGAAGTCCGTGGCACTGAAAAATGGGGCTGGGCTTTTCTGAAATAAAGTGATTGTCTGTCAATCATATGCTTCTAGGCTGCCTGTGTCAGCTCAGTAGCTTTGGACAAGTGATCAGTACCATCATTTGTTGGTTGCCTTATCAGATCTGCCACACCTTAAGGTTGTTTGTTTCTGAAATATTTCTCTTTCTAATAATGTTTAACTTTGGGATTGATGAGTATCTTAGTTTACAATGTAAGATGTAAGCAAAAGTATGTATTTTACTATCATCTTCATAAGCTTCTTAAGGCCAGGTAGGGCATTATTCTTTATCTCTTCCATGACTTGTCCCTGATAACTTCCTCTGGGGCTATCTCTGCTAAAGGGCCATCAAGCCTCATTGCATGACTCAAAAATTATATCATCCCATTGTGAGACATTCTGCCCAGGGGGATGAACCAGGCATTCCTACCTGGATATAATATGAGAAGCACCTATGGGCAGCCCTACCTACTGTATTCTCAGAGGACAAAAGCTACATAACCATCACTGGACCTTCAGAGAAAGACCAGACCCTTCTATAGGATCACCACTTCAACAGGACCACGTCCACCATGTAATTGGACTGCTATCACCACACTGACCGAGAGGGTGTCAGGTTCTATCCTGACTCTGTCATTTTAAGCCAGTGTTTTCTACATTTGTTTTAATTTTCCTAATAAATTGTAATTCTGACTTGACATGTCCCACTGGTTTGTTTTCACCTAGTACAATGAGTCAATCTGGTTTCCTCAAGACCAAAAGCAGTGTGACCCTTTCTCCATTCATCATTGGTAACTTTTGTAAAGAGGATAATGCTCAAGTTGGTTCACCCCAACTCCAGGCAAAGCCCTGCTACAGGGCAAGTATTGATCTACAAAATAAGTAGTGTGTTCTCAAACATAAAGCCTGGCATGGAGAGTGTGTGACTGGGTAAAAAAGAGGGAACACAGCAAGCACTGAACTCTAATGGTAAAAATTTAAAGATGCCATGGCAACTTACTGTTATCTTGCTAATGATTGGCTTTAATGGCCTTGAGGGAGATACTGATTTTCATGCTTGCCTTTCTCCTGAAAATATGAAAAAAAGGAGCTGGCAATATGAGACAGAAAGAAAGTATAACAAGGTAGAAAATATAGAAACTGCACAGCAAGTATAAAAAAAAAAAACAATAAAAAAGGACTACAATAAATGAGGCATCAAATAGTTGATTCCAAGCACACACCTAAAAATATGTCAGTGCTTCACAACTGTCAGATTTCTGCTTTGCAAGATGCTCTGTTATTTGTTAAGCATAAGGATAGAATAAGGAAGAGATGAGGGGGCTTTCTACACTAAACTTGGGAAGGTTTCCCCAGGAAATATAGCTGCTTGACTAGCTGCACAGACAAGACACAAAGCTATCATATCTTCAAATTTTGTGGGTAGATGTTATGGCAACTTGAAGATTTTATCACCTTGCATATCAGTATCTACTCAGCTTTATTGACATCTAGAAGAGAAACTGAATTTTAGAAATTAACATTGTACAGAGAACTAAAAAAAGTCTGTACAAAAAACAAAATCTGGAATTTGTGAACTAAGTACCTAAGTATTTTAAGCTAACATTGTATAAAATAGTCATCAGTATTGGTATCCAAAGGCAATAGTATTGCCATAAAAATAGTAACATGACTCCTGATTTTGCAGTGACGTTCCTGTCTCTTTACAATCATCTTCATGTACTGCAAAAATAGATTATTTCTTCTTTATTTTTCAGAAGCTCTTTTAATTAAAGCACTTTTGGCCTCTGTGGGATTTTTTTTTCAAAATCAACATACTCTCAAAAATGGTCATCTTTTGAATTTTGTTCAAAATTTGTCTGTAAAGTAGCCTGCTGAAGACTGATTTTAAATCTATTTTACAGTCATAGCTTACAGCTGCAATTTGTTTCACTTACTTTTTATTTAAAGAAATAATTATCAAATCTCCTGTCTTAGTTCCTCATAGGCAAAGTATTTATAGTTTAAGTGAAAAGGGATTAATCAATATATGTGATTTAATCTAAATTTTTACTAAATTTTTAGATCCTCTCAGTAACAATGTTGTTTTATTGGCTGATATGATAGTTGATTTCTCTTCTGACACACAAAGTAACAAGAAAGAAATGAAATTAGTGCAAGTTCCCTTCTTCCCAATTAAGAATCCTAATAATTTGTTTAAATTAAATTTGTTATTATGCCAAAAATAGCTAGACGTTAACAATGGGGTGAATTCTTAATTGCAATTCTTTCTTGCCTCTTGACCTAGACAATATTCACTGTTAAACTTTAATTTGCTACATCAAATTAAATTCTTTGCCTTGAATCCAGAATTGTCTTTATGTTTGCTTAATGGCACTTTTTCTATCCAGAGATATTTGGCTTACATTAAGAAAAACTATTATGTAATTCACCCTGTGCTCCCTTAGTAACTATTTAGGTGCCTGTCAACACGAACACTCTGTACTCAACTGGCAAGTAGGTAAAATAAACCATGAGTCAGAGTCTCTTTTTGCTTGCCACGATGCAAATTAGGTATGTATATGTTGAAATCAGTGAAATTACATTTTTGTAAAAACAGGTAATCTATAGGAGAATTAGTCTGACATTATTCTAGTCTTATCAAAGTAATTCTTACACACAGAATTATGTTTTGGAAGTAGAGCTCTTCCATGTTTCAGACTTTTCTCTTCAAAGGAATGTCTTAAACATATCTGCTCAAGACAAAATCTATCCCTGTATGTCTGCACAGAGAATGGTATAACAGAACTGTGTTCCCACCTGAAACTTTCAATGGTAATTAATAGGCTTGCCAACAATAGTCTCAATGTAATCTACCAAGAATAGAAGAAAAAAATACAGGAGTAAAGTACTTTTTCAGGAGAACTTTGCAATTACAGAAGTCTTAAAATATCCTGTATCTGAAAATGTTTTCTGCTATTCAGAAACTTTGTAAAAAATGAAACCATTATTTTTGTGGACCTAATTTCAGAGAACAAAAATAACTGCAGCTATTTTTATATGTGTTTTCATAGTTCTTTTAGGGGATATTAAGCAATTGGAACAGTTTCATCTTTTAACTAAGAAACTGTTTATGCCAATTGTTTGTGCCAGGTTGGATTAGGGAAAAAAAGAGTTTAGAAAGCAGTACATTACACTGCCTTGCATTGAAGCAATTGGACTCTATTAATTTTCTCAGCATTCATAATGCAAATAAATGCCTATAGGATCCTAGTAACCTAAACAAGAGTGGCATATAAAGGATTTTGTGCATGTACAGACATATGCCAGACCTAATGCCATTAGCGAAAAAGATATCAATTCAATTTTTATGCTTGATCTAGATTTGGTAGCAATTCATTGATACTCAGGAGTATGTATATCTTGGTATGTATGCCAAAGTTATGACATGCTTGTTTGCTCAAGGTTTACTGTGTGGTTACTATGATACATTTATTCTATTAAAAGGAAGGTGGCCAGGAAACACAGGTTTGGATTGCCCTGGATGAACACAAAGAACTATCTGGCATTTTGGGATGGAGGGAAATCCCTTTGTTCTGACTAACTGATCATGAACAGAAACAACAGCTCTAGAAAAGACAGCATTCAGATAGCTCATAGAATTGTAGGGCATTTCTGAAGCCAGCGTGACGTATGAGATTAAAAAAGAGTTTCCTAGGAACACAGAGTAGATGAGGTAGTTATCAACCAGGAAACCACTCAAATATGCCAAATTGGATTGCACAAGCAGAGGGGGGACAAGCCTGGCCAGGGCAGAGCAGACAGGTAACATGGGACTTCTTTTTAAGCCCCTTGTTCAGATTTTTTTAAGGCAGCACATAAGGATTTGCTATATTTCCAAGTCATTCTATTTTTATTTAGTATGAAATTGTTCAAATAAAGCAGAGATTTAGCAACAGAAGCTTTTTCTCTGATCCATTTCCTTCAAAAAGGAAAAAATAAAAAGGAAGGTCAGCTCCAACTTGAGGATCACAGGGGTCTCATTACAGTATATATCTGCAAGAGATTTATAAAGAAATAAATCTTACACAATATAAAATTTAACAATTGTTTAAAGCACAGGAGAGATATCTTCATATCTCTGCATCACTACAGACCTCTTTCATATCTAAGAACAAATAACACAGCTTTTTGTGCTTTAAGTCTACATAACATGAAGTAGTGGTTTCCCCCTCATATAAGTTTGCTTTTGTAAGAGTTTGTGGATATTCCAGCAGTGGTGTCCAAACTTAAATCTAAAATGGGCAAGGAAAATGAGATGTAGGTGAAGAGATTAGGTGGTCTTTTAGAAGGCCAACAAAGAAATATACTTACTAAGAAGCCATAGTCCTTTAAAAGTTATCTTGTTTGTCTAGTGATGATAAAGTTGTGGGCAAACAGCTTCAGGGTCAAAACTTACAAAGTGCAACTTTGAATAGGAAACAGGTTGATTTTACAAATGACTGGGAGAAGCTATTTTTAATCAGAGATGGTGTGAACAACACAAATATGACTATTCTCCTGAGTGCTATCACATCCCACTTCTTAGTACAGACTCTGCCAAAATAAGATGTGTTATAATAGAGAGAAAAATAATAAGACCACATTATGTTTTCTTTAAGAAATGAAGTTCCTGACTGTCCCTGGGAACTTCTTTGTTCCAATCACTTAGATGACAATATCTCCCTCAGTGTCCATTGTCCAAATCTTATTATTATTCACAATTTGTGTAATTGCAGAGCCAAATTTTCCAGTCATAAACAAGTACCTCATGAAACTAAGCATTACATATGCATTACCAAAAAGAATCCCTAAAGAGCTTCCATTTTAAACATTAAACCAGAAACAAGGGATCTGCCTATTTAGTTTGCAGAAAAATTTAGTTCACTCTCAAAAGATTCTTCTTAGAAGCTGTAGGTAAAGGGGAAAACAAGTCATGGGCAGTAGGGAAAAAAAAAAAGAAAAAGGAGAAGACAGAATGAGTATCCTTTGGGAATTGTTCACATTCTTCTAGCTCTGCCTTTTTTGGAGTAATTTATAAAGATAATTTTAGAAAGTGAATATTGCAGATGTTGGAGAACCTTTTATGTGCTTGCAATGTAATTTTTATTATGGGTATTAAAAATGTTATTAAAAAAACCTGTCAGGTATTATAACATTTGAACTTGTTTAAAGAAGACACAGCAACTCATTCACATCAACGCTGAACAAAGAACCTGTATTTCATAAGCATTGAATTATGGGGAGCTCAGCCCCACAGAGATGTGTAACAGAGAGACTGATGGAGTTTGCAGCCAGCAAGTCTAACTGGTTCTTCAAGAAAATACTAATGAGCCTCTACTAAGGCTGCAGGAAAGTGGCTGCAGCCCAGAATTAAGGAAGGAAATATACATGTGGTCTTTTCCTTTAGGTATTTATGTCTCTGTCTGCTATTTATATTTTGGCAAAAGAATATATGTGTCACTACATGTCATCATTTTACATAATCTCCAAAAGGAAAATCATATAGATAGGCAGTCCTTCTGAACAACAACATTAAACACATAGATTATGAGTGGACTGAGATAATCATCCAATCTCCCTCTCAGACTTTCAATGGAGGGAAATGGGATGAGTGAAAGGGGATTTTAAGGGCACAGCCTATCTTATGTTTTGTTAAGTAAAATGTATCTCAAAGAAATCCTGGTAAGAGACTGCACAGCAATTCTTTTTGGAAATTGTCATTCATTAGGAGTAAAATTTCATTTACCAACAAAGACTCCTTGATGTCTGAAGTTAGGAGCCTTCTGAAGCCAAAAAGGTATCATAGGATGTCTAAACTAGAAAGTGTATAATCACTAGCATTCCACTTAAGAAATCCGAAGCATTAAAAGCTCCCTTCTGTAAACCAAGTATTAATCACCTGTATCAAACACTCTCATCACTGTTCTGCATCACTATTTTAAAGAAACTAATAAACTCATAGACTTTAGTGTATTTGTTTACCAATCCTTCAAGTACACAGTACTAGCCCTCATCCAGAAAAAAATTGGAAAAAAAATTCTATGGCTTGATATAAACTGATGATAGAGTCACTTGGAGATTTTGATACTGTTCCATACTGCAGCAGTGATATCATCTGCTGCTTAGATTTCTCTTCAATGGATCTTTGGCATAAAATAGAATCTAGTCTGTCTCTCTGTAAAGCTCAGTGAATAAGTGAACATAAACTTAAAAAGTAAAATCCAAACTTGAAGTTTCCAGATGGGTGTCTCAAACATAGGGATTTGGATGAAACACTGCTTATCCTGGCTATTGCCAAATCTTTCAATAATTAAATATTCAATTTGAAAACCAGGGAAAATATTAACAATCTTTCTTTGCAAAGAACAGTTGAAAAAAAATTAAAATTGAGATGATACTAAATAACAATTGCAAAGTACCTCAACCCTACAAAATGTATACACAGGGAGGACAAGATTGATAACTTTCAGCCAGAAAAAGGTCTTTCATAATTATCTTTCCTTCATATTGTAATAAAAATAAAATCACTGAAAATAGTGTTCATAGGTGCAATGTGTTTTAAGTAAATTCTACAAATTCTAGATAAAAAAGGTTTTGATTTAGAAAAAGTGAGCACTGCTCCATAATATTTAATCTTAGAATTATGCCCATACATCTGTGAAAGAAAACAGTTCCACATAATTCATGTAGCATATCAGAAGAACTTAGTAAGAATGAATTTTATAAACATAAAAAATGGTTGTCCAATAAATGGCTCACAGTATACAAATCTAGAATTATTCACAGAGAATTTTTTTTCCCTTAAAATTTTCTCATGGGCTAGGTGGTCACTGAAAGAGAGAGTTAAGTCAATTATTCACTTAACTCTAGTTTCTCAGGTGGGCATTTTTGTTTTGGTAATGAGTGTAATGGTACTAGTCAGATATAAATATTTTTCTAAAATTCTCCCAGTGGAAAAGTAAATGACAGGTTATTTCATTTGAAGAAGACAGTTCAATACTAAGTTATTTTCTGGAAAATGTTATTACACAGTAGAATAAAATATCACTAAAATTATTTGGAAATATAAAATCCCTGAAGCTACATTTTTCAAGCAAACCTTCTGTACTGAACTGAGGCATGTTGTCTAAATCTACCTGTAGATAATACATCTGATATGCAAATACTCACAGATGGCAGATTTCCACATTTTGATTTCCAGAAGATAGAGAAATAAAATTAAATCATACTGTCTACCTCAATATAATTATAAATATATGTATCATTTGTCCAACAAGTAATTTAATGTATTTGATCTGAATTTTGTAATAGGTATCTACCTGTTTTGTTTATTTGATTTTTATTGTATTATCTTATATGTAAACAGAGCATCTGCATTACTATTCTGTTTATGAGCAGGTTTTGAACTGAGTTATCTCCATTACTTCTCTTCAGAATACAACATGTAGGGAGATTGTAGATTGTAAACTGGATTCAATTGGTATAAAGGGAAATAGAAAATACGCTGCATCTGCTTATGAAAATTCAGAACATGGAAGCAATCTAGAATCAGTCAAAAGTAAATTCATGAAGACACATTATAGATGTCAAATTCTCAGCATTAGTCTGCTTTGCTCTACAGGTTTACTCTAATTTGCATTGTGTTCCTTGATAATGTAGACATATCAGAGACTGCCTCCTTTAGAAGAGGCTTAAACTAGAAATAATTTAGAATGAGAAGCAACAGCTACTTTGTTATCTGCATGTCAATTTCTTTATCTAGAGAATTCATCTCATTTGACATAGCGACATCATTCAAAGCTGTCACTCAGTAAAGCAGGATTGTTGGCACCCAAAAAAAAAAAAAAATACAGGAGCTGAGGAATGTTACTTTCCAGACAAACAAATTACAAATTTTTTATTGGGAGAATTCTTGGATGTATGCATGGGTTGTATAGTAGTAACTGAAGATACATGATTGCATGGGAACCAAAATAGCATATATTTACTTTTGTTTTCATAAATAAGTTCTTGAACAAAAATGAGGACTCAGTATTTCTGAATTTGCTGAGCTCTGTACATGTCACAGAGAAACTGGACTCACAAGGCCAGGACTGCTCAAATAATACTGATGTGACAAATTTCAAAGGCTAAATACAGTGAAGGAAGTATTTAATCTTCCATCCATACAGCTGTCCCTGTACTCAGACTCCAACCCAATGGCAGGAGAAAATTCCAAGCCAACGCCAGCTGAACTGTGTGAGATAAAGTGTGGTTGAGCAGATCATGCCTTCCTAGTGATACTATTGATTCTGTGTTTACACAGATCATTTCATGAGAAGCCTCTTTTTGTGACAGACTGACATTGCTTCAGTCCTAATGGCTCTGGGATAGAACCAAATAAATCTCTTAAGAATTAATTATTTTCTTTTCATAGAATTGACATAATGGAGTATTCTGGCAATAACACAAATGGTAAGTAGGAATTATAAATTAAGAATTTGGTGCATTTCAAAACTCTCTTAACATATGCATTACTAAATCTTGGTGTTCTCTCTCCTTTTAACTATTGTAGAGAACACAGATGTAAAAAAGGATTAATATTTTCAATCATTTCTCTTAAGGCAGTACAGGCAAACTCCGTAGGACATCTGGAAGTAATGGCTGAATAATTCTATTCCTGTATCAGTTTTACCTTTCAATGTGCTATTCCAGGTAACATGGTTTCCATGATGTGGTTACTCAACACTCCTGCATTAAACACACAAAAATACGTTGACAATGCCAAGTTTTTGCCCAAACAGTTTTGGATGGGTTCCACCACTCTATCTTCCAACATACAGCTTCAAAATAAGTGGCAAAGGGACTATAGGTTTCAAATAAGGAACTATGCAATTTAAGTGAAAGACTACAGCACTTCTAGAACTTCAGGATCTCTGCCTAACACTTTTTTACTTCTTTCTCTCTTTCTCTCTTTCTCTCTCTCTCTTTCTCTCTTTCTCTCTTTCTCTTTTCTTTCTTTCTCTCTTTCTCTCTTTCTTTCTTCCGAACTTCCGAACTTCCGAACTTCCTTCCGAACTTCCTTCCTTCCGAACTTCCTTCCTTCCGAACTTCCTTCCTTCCGAACTTCCTTCCGAACTTCCGAACTTCCTTCCGAACTTCCTTCCTTCCGAACTTCCTTCCTTCCGAACTTCCTTCCTTCCGAACTTCCTTCCGAACTTCCTTCTGAACTTCCGAACTTCCTTCCTTCCGAACTTCCTTCCGAACTTCCTTCCAAACTTCCTTCCGAACTTCCTTCCGAACTTCCTTCCGAACTTCCTTCCGAACTTCCTTCCTTCCGAACTTCCTTCCAAACTTCCTTCCGAACTTCCTTCCTTACGAACTTCCTTCCTTACGAACTTCCTTCTGAACTTCCTTCCGAACTTCCTTCCTTCCAAACTTCCTTCCAAACTTCCTTCCTTCCAAACTTCTTTCTGAACTTCCTTCCTTCCGAACTTCCTTCCTTCCTTTCCTTCCTTCTTTCCTTCCTTCCTTTCTTCCTTCCTTCCTTTCTTCCTTTCTTCCTTTCTTCCTTTTTTCTGAACTTCCTTCCGAACTTCCTTCTGAACTTCCTTCCTTCCAAACTTCCTTCCTTCCAAACTTCCTTCTGAACTTCCTTCCTTCTGAACTTCCTTCCTTCCTTTCCTCCTTTCCTTCTTTCTTTCTTTTCAGGTGTTGTTTTTTTTGATTTTTTTTTTTTTGTGTGTGTGTTTTTTTTTTGTTTTTTTGTTTTTTTAATTATTCAACATTTTTGTGTTTTAATAGACCACTTAAACATACTTCATAAGAGGGTCATTGTGAATAGATATGCTGCGAGTCAATGATAATATGCCTAACCTAAAGTACTGTATCATAGGCCTTTACTTTCTAATGCATGAGGAAATTTAGTTACCATGGCTATGATTTCCATAATTTTACACCTATCAATTTTGTCTTTAGCATTCATTTCCATAATCTAGAATTTGAAACAAAAACATGATCTTCACTTTTGTTGTTGGCAAGAACAGAATTGTTATGAACTCCTAAATGTCTTTTTTTTCTCCCTTTCTTGAATGTCTCCAGACACTTTCTTTCTTGTTAAATTCAAACATCTGTGAAATGGCCAGACAACAAGAAGATAAAAACAAATGTGAAGCAACCTTCATCCATGCTGAACAAAGAGAATATTATAAACAGTTTTCCAGTTGAAGTTACATAGCAAATGAAGAAAGACCTAAGGTTATAATTTACTAAAAACATATTTCTTAAATTTCTGACAGTTTCATTTAGCTGACTAATTAAATTTGCTTGTAGGCATTTCAGTAACGTAGTCTTATAACTGCACAATCATTTGGAAAGAAAGTGTAGGTGACTTTTCTGTGGAAACATGTTAGCTATCTTCTGTCTCCCCTACAGAATATTTGATCAGTATCAACTAGTCATACTTTATTGAATCAAATGAGAATGTGAAGCTTTAGTTAAAGTAATTTTAAAAATGCACATGCTAACCATCATATGAGATAAAACATCAAAATATGTGTTGCCAAGGAAAGTAAATATTAGGATTTCAAATTTTCCTTTAGAGGTGTATTTTGTAGGACTAGTAAAAAAAGTTAGTATGATAAAAGTCAGTATTCTCACTGAAATAATTCCAGTATCACCTAACTGCAATAAGTAACATTCAATACAATCAAACTATATAATCATAGTTTATTTTGTCTTCAAATTGGAAGTTTAAAATCTTTTAAAGGGTGCATTATGTCTATATGATACATGGATTCCAAGAATTCTGTAAACAAAAGGCTTTCAACTAAGAAAGTTGGTTTGGATGAAAATTAAAAATTAATCCTTTTTCATGTGTATTACCTCACATAAAGAAACATAAGACGTGAAATAATTTCTAGAACAATGAAATTTATTCTTCCTTCCAGCTTTTGAGGGTAAATAAAATTGAGCACCTTCATCATTCCACTAAAATAATGACAACTACTTCCAAACAATTTTGCAAGGATGCAATCTACTGATGCATCAGAAAAACTGGAATGTGAAACATCCTACAATCTTGTAAAAGTATAATACAGATTAAATCCTTGAAAATGATCAAAACATTGATATATTCTCTTTACTTCTTTGAAAACAGCTTAATATCTTGCCATGTAAAAGAGAAAGCACCTGACAAGTTTTAATAATGGTTTTCTTTCACTATAACTGTGTTTTTGCTTTCAGAAAAAAAAAAAAGACAATGAAAGAGAAAATGTTAAGAGCTGCAATTATGTGGTTATTTTACAAAACAGTAGTTCTTCATCATTGAAACAGAATTGCTGCATATCCAAGGCAGGTCACAACAAACCAGAATAAGAGCAAATTATCTTTTCATATGAGTAAAAAAGGGATAGTTTTGAGGATTTTCATCATTAAAAAAAACCCAACAAAAGAAAACAAAACAAAACAAAAGAACAATAACAACAAAAAATTAAAATAGCAAAAATTCATATTCTTGGATAAGACAATATTGTGGGCTTTGCAGGAAAATACAGCAAACATCATTTGTGTATCAACTGAGTTAATCAACTGATTCAAGCACGATTTCTCTGTAGGATAACTATTTAAAATCCATTAACTAGAATTAAGGAAGGTAAAATTAACAACTTTTATTTAGCTATGTCCATGATTATGTCCATGATTATGTTGAAATCATTAGGATCCCATGATTAGCAATAAAAACATAGTGCAATTTCTCTTCCGCAATCCAAAATCTATCAAGTCACTCTTTCAATAGCCACAACATTTTCAATATTTTGTAATATAATGTTATAATGCTATTTATTCTCCAGTAGCAGATACTCAGTTTCAAGACTGACATATCTTATTCCTCTTGAGTAATACGTTGCAGCTCAACATGAGGGGAAAAAACTGTTATGATTGCTGTTATTGCTGCTACCTCAGAAGATCACAAGAGATGTGAGGTTAGTTCAGCTTAAGGGAATTGTGCAGAAAGAAGCCCCAAGTCATCTTTGCTTCTCTCAACTCCAAACTTTGAGAGGAGACTGTGTAGGTTAGAGTGACTTTGGGGTGCTTGGAATCTCACCAGCTAGATACCTGTGGACAGGGAAAGAACAAAGTATGGCTGCTCTGGCACCTTCTGCCTGGGTTGATGCCTTCTCCCTCCTCTGCTGCACTGGCCTAAATTACCCCTATATTCAAATATGAACTTGTTTAGGGTCATTAGTCTTTTCATGTGATGCACTCAATATGAGTCAATTTAACTCTGCTCTCCTAAAATGGTTTATTTAGCAAGGATGAAGATCTCATTTTCTAGAGGAAATTAGTCTCTAGCATAGCAACTTTTGAATATTGTATCATATGTGGTTTTCAAAGTATTAGCTCAGAGAGAAGGGTCCTATTGGCTCATGGTATTCACTGAATCAGATTTATCTAGACAAGACTAGAAAAGTTCATCTGGAAAGGACCTTCAATAATCATCTATTTCAACTGCCTGACTATTTCAGGTTGAGTAAAAGTTGGAGTATTAAAGGCATTGTCTAACTACCTGTTAAACAGTGACAGGCATAGGGCATCAACCACCTCCCTCAGAAGCCTGCTCCAGTGTTTGCAATTCTCTTGGCAAAGAAATGGTTCCTAACTGTTGGTTCTAAACCTCCCCTGATGCCTCTGTGAATCCTCCCCAGGCATCCTATCACAGGATGTCAGAGAGGAGTGATCAACACCTCCCTCTCCACTTCCCCTCCTCAGTAAGCTGCAGAGAGCAAAGAGGTCCCCGGTCTCCATAAATGCAGCTGAAGCTGTCATGGGAAGTTATGTCTTCTAAGTTTGCCCAATGATTAATCTGCATGTAAGCTCATAATCGCCTGATCTTATAGACTTGCATTTCATTTAAGAAATCCTCTGCTTCTTATCTAAAAGGGGGCTTTTGAAGGTTGGTTGAGGGTGTGTGTGGGGTAGTTGCTTTTTGTTTGGGTTTTTTGAGGCTTGATTTGACTAGGAAGCAGTGATTCATTCTGTCATCTGCACCAATTCTGTGATCACTGAGCTAATAAAGATTAATACTTCCTCAAAATCTTAGCACTGGGAATGCCTAAACTTCAAAGTCTAGTGCCCTCAGGATTTTGAGACATCTGCTTGGAGCCAGGAGTTTGACAGGATTTCCACCTCACTCCAAGAGACATCTAGAGAGTGGTGGGATCTGTTAGTGTTAAAGTGTGGGAAAATGTCTATTGCCACATTAGCTACAAAGCTCTGAAGCTTTAGCATCAAAGGTTTACTCTTCCCGTCACTGGCAGCTATTTGCTCTCCTCAGACATCTACCGGCATAGCTATTTTTAAGCACACCTTGAAGCTGGCAGTGGAAAGCTTGGCTGGAAGACTTAAAATCATCCTAAACACCCAGTTATGCAAACATCTGCCATGGAGTTCACCATCATTAAGTGCACAAGAGGACTAAAATAACAGGGCAGTTAGTTCAAACCAATAATGTTAGAAATCTTCCAAGTCCCAAGCAGATTACCCTACTGAAAATGCAAAAAAGTATGTAAAACTTTGAGAAAATTTTATCCATATTTGCTTCTATACAACATTCTTATTTCTAATGTATTTCTTCAAACTACAGATTTACAGACAGTAATCATACTGAGAGATTACATATGCCAAAAAAATCCAACAAAAGGGAGTTAAAGTACAGTGAGGGCTATCACATAAAACAATAGTCTGCACTATGAAAGTCACAAATAATTGCAAAGTGAGGAAATGTTCTGAGTAAAAACTCCCACACTACCCTTTGCTTACTCTTTCTAAAAGTTATTTATTATAGCCATAATTCTAGGGCAGAGATCTTTGACCGGTCCAGTAGGCTACTTCTTGCACATTGTATTAAATCTATGTAGTGTGAAGACAGATGCATCAGAAGCGAGAATGTCTGTATTTGAATGTATAGCATCTTTATGATACCTGATTACTAATTACACTTTATTTAGCTCTAATCATCTGATCATCTCTTTGCCATCCCGATTTCTTAAATTTCCCACAATCTTTGTCCAGAGGTTCCTTACTGATTTTATTATTGTAACTCCTTATGTTTATAATCTTAATGCTAAGTTTTGCCTTAATTCCATCTAGAAGTAGCTTAATTAAACCATAGATCTGAAATAAATAATATTTTTTGAAAAGCAAAACAAAATTAAACAAAATATTAAAAAAAAAAAAAGAAAAAAAAGTAGAAAAAAAAAGCACATGATTTTTTTTTATCCCAGTGTGTGAACAAGACCTGAGCAATACTGTTTTCTGATGAGAGTAACCCAGGATAACATTTTGTGTGAGAAGTGAAACAAACATATGTGAGTTCCTGGCATTTGGCCAGTGTCAAATCATGACAAGTACAACCTGCTAAAATACCCATGTTACTATTCTGTCGCCTTCTGGTGAGAAGGCGGGCGACCTGGTTTCAAGACACAGCACGGCAACCCGGCCTCACCCGGATCACTCGGGCCACAGACATGCACAGACACCAATGTGGTGGATGGTCAAATGGCGTTTATTATCTTATCTCATGGGGTTAAATAGTCAAGGGGGCTTCACTACGTCAGAAGGGGATGGTGGGTCTGGCTAGGGTTAGTAAGGAGTGGAAAACTACTGAGTTTAGGAGGGGCTGCATGCTTTAGGGGTAATTGATTAACTATAGCAGGAAGAAGGGGGAAGGGTCTAGCTTTCCGTCACATCCCGAGATCTTCCGTTCGCCTGTCCCTATCTACCACACTATTCATGGAGTTTTTTTCATGATTTTGTTTCCTTCTTATGCCATGAATCAAATATTTCAAACAAAAAAAATGACAAGTTTTATGTGTCTTTTAGTCTTGAAACTTATTTGAGCAAATAATTGATTAAAACTTTTTTAAAAATAATTGATAGTCTGACATGTTGCTTAAAACATAGTCTTCCCTTTATAAGTAATGTTTCTAGGATAATATATTTAAAATATATTTTAAAAGAGAGAAAGACCAACATTTTAAGGTCATGATTTCTACAAAAGGTGTCCAAAAATTTTCAAAAAGAATAGTAATATATGGAAGAATTAAATGTCGTAAGGTCATTTGCCTTGATCTAGTTCAGTCTTTTTTTGGAGGGAGGTTGCAGAAAAGAAGAAAATCACTTTCCTGTCACTGCAACTAGATACAAAGAAAAGAAAGCTAAGATATAAAGGCATGTAGTAAATAAATCCACTGACTTCAACAGCTCCCAAAATGATCATCTCTTAA
This sequence comes from Vidua chalybeata, assembly GCF_026979565.1. Lineage (NCBI taxonomy): Eukaryota > Metazoa > Chordata > Aves > Passeriformes > Viduidae > Vidua > Vidua chalybeata. Next base: position 19,879,926 of record NC_071570.1, on the reverse strand, counting down.
AATATGAGTGTTATTACTACTTTTCAGTATAGAATTTCTTCTGCTGTGCCCTGCCAAGCTGTTGGCCTCCTCAGCTGTTGAGCCTGGACAGCCACAATATCCTTGAAACCACCTCTTTTAAGACACCCTAGTTAAGAGGAAAGAAAGCTAGTACTGCTAGAAACCACACTGTATCCTGTCTTGATAACAATATTCATTAACAACTGATAGAAGAAGGGAACCCACATAAGGCTTCTCACACAAAGCAGATGAACCCCAGGGATAATTCTATTATATGGATTTTTATCACAATGCTTCATATAAAGCACAGAAAAGTTTCAAAAAGTTCATGATCTCAGAACTCTGGCAAACACATAGAACAACTGATGTATAAAAATCTATGGGGAAAGGAAGTAGAATGAGCCTTAAGAAAATGCCATTGTCTTAAGAAAGTTTTTAAAATCTCCCAGAGCAGCTAATTGCATGGAGTTGGAATACTGTTATCACTTACTCCATGTTAGGGACAAAATGAAATTATGATCAGTCTGGCAGAAAAGTTGGTTACTGAATATGTATACAGAACTTATTTTTCAAAAGCAACTGATATGTGTGCCACATCTGCATATACTATTCTGATATTCTCCTGTTTGATCAGATTCTTGCTAGTCCTTCATCTAGCAATCTCTCTCCTTATTTATGGAAGTTTCTGCTCCCATTCTCAGTTTATAACACAATATGGCAAAAGGAACGATTTTTTTATTGTTTTTTTAAGTTTGCATTTAATGTATTTAATTAAAAAAATCTGTAAACAGAAACAGAGACATACATTCTCTGAATACAGGATTATAATACAGAGACTTATAATTAATAATACATAGATTTTCACATTTTGTAGAAGTTTATGTACGCACACACACATATAAACTTGCTTATGCCTATACATATACACACATAGATATTATTTTCACATGAACACACAAACACTGCATATCTAAGTAAATACTAAGGAGCTGCTTCATCTGTTTGGCAGATTTTTGCTTGTTTTTAGGGGATGATTTGTAGAATTATAGGTAAAATGTGTTTCTGGAAGTGAGGGTGACTGATGAAAAGAGATGAGAGGCGCAGGGAAACTCACCCAACTATGAATCTGCTCAGGGCAGATACTGAATAGCAGGACAGGTGAAGGACCTTAGAGCCTTTCAAGCTCTGTTTTAGGTCATTCCGTTCCAATGCTACAGAGACTGATAATGACAATATCACACAATGAGGGAAACTGCATTTTGAACATGCATTTTGAACATTCCAGTATTTTATCTTCATAACAGGAAAATGGATATTTTGAAGAAAACTATAATTAAGAGAACTTTATAAAATATATCAAAGAGATTATAGGAAGGATACATACTGTGTACATCTCAAGTGAGTTTGGAAAATTATGATCATTTTAACAGTGAGAAGATCTGTGTGAATGTAGCTTTTAATATATTTTACCTGCTGCTTATACTTTTCTAGTTCATTCCAAAAGAATAGCAGTCAGTTGCTAAAGCAGTTCAAAACGCCAAGTGAGCTGTAACTAAATTGGCAACGAAGAATGACTTTGAGTCACTTCCACAAATGTCTGAAACTTTCTTTTAAAATTTAGCCACAAATAGAAGGAGGAAACCAACATAAGGCTTCTGACACAAAGCAGATGAACCCCAGGGATGTCTGCCATAGAGACTTTGATCACAATACTTCATATAAAGCATAGAAAAGTTTCCAAAGTTCACAATTTTAGAACTCTTGCAAACACATAGAACAACTGAAAATGAAAAGAAAAAGAAAAAGAAAAAAAAAAAAAGTAATTGACTACAAGTGTGAAAAGAGCTAGAAAAGAGTGAGATAGAGAAATCCAGGTCACAAGCCTCCACCCTGGCATTTATCTCTCTCCAATACACTGGGAAACACCCAAGGCACCAGCACTTACACAGACACTGTCATGGCACAAACACCAGAGCCAATGCTTGTTCAGCTGCATAATCCCTGTAGAGTTTGAAACTTTGCATGTTAAAATTCTGTTCCTAAGATCCTTTTCTGTTTCAGATAAAACCTTTCAAAAGGAGTTCTTGGCAATATTTCTGAGGATGCAGTTTATGGCTTGAGTTTACACCCTTTTTTGAGGGTAACCTAAAAGGTTACCCTCAAAGTAGGGTAAGTAGAGTTTTATCCAGATTTAGTGGGAGAAAACGGTGGAATTTTGAGTAACAGAAAAGAGACAGGGGCTGCTGATGAACTAGGGATTAAGAGAGTGATGCCTTAAGTTTTAGCTTTCATATTTTCCAGATTCTGTGTTGCATTAGTATATAACTCTGAACTTCACATAAAGTGTTAGCATGTTCTCTTCACAGTTTAGTGAACAATCCTTTTCCAGACTGAGAACCAAGGACACCATGGCAGCTTCAGGCCAAAAAAATATAAATAACAGTGAATTGAAGAGAGCAGTCTGGGAGGATGTGACTTCATAACCTATAATTGGACAATTAACTCCAATGTGTAAATGGACCAAAACTTATAGAAGTGTAAAAAATGTGTGAACTGTCACCCATCTTGGGTGTAGCCTTGGCCAGGCTCTTGTACTGCTCAAGGTGTATCCTTTAAAGGCCTTTTTAATAATACCTACTTTATTTCTTTAACACTATTTAGCCTCTGTTCTAGGTAGACTCTCAAGACATGAAGGGGAACACCTGTCATATAGGTCTGTATTGCATTTTCATGGCAAGGTTTTCATAGGAAGGGCTCCTACAAGAAGACACCAGAAGCTGTCCCCATGTCAGAGAGCCAACTCCAGCTGGCTCTAAGAGAGACTCAATGACATCACAGAGAGTCCATTGCAATCTGTGTAGGACCATGGTGCAGCAGATATCCACCCTGCAGTCTGTGGCGGACTCCACGCTAGAGAAAGTATAGATGTCCTGAAAGAAGCTGCAGCCTGAGCTCAAGCTGAAGCAGGCTCTGGGCAGGAACTGCAGTCCATGGAGAAGCCCACACAGAAGTAGGTTTTCTGGCAGAAACTTTGGTCTGTGGGGGATCCACACTCCTCCTGAAGAACTGCAGTCCAAGATCCATATTGGAGACATTGGTGAAGGTCTGTATTCTGTTGAAGAGACACAAAACTACAGCAGGAAAAAAGTGTGAGGAGGAAGAAGCAGTGGAGATGGACTGTTGCACTGCTTATGTTTGGGAGGACAAAGAAGAGTCATGACTTAAGCTGAGTTTGGAAAGAAAGGAAGGGGAAGGTGAAGGTGGTTTTGGATTTGATTTTATTTCTCACAATTTTATTCTCATATTAATTGGCAATAAACTAAATTAATTTTCCCGAAGTAAAGTCTGGTTTGCCTATGACAGTAATGGATGATTTCTATGTCTACACCATGACCCATGATCTTGTCCATTTTATTTTCACCCCTTGTCCTGCTGGAGAAGTACACTGAGTGAATGTCTTGGTGGCTCGGGGTGTGGCCAGGGGCTCAAATATGGTGTATTTCTCTAAAAGAGTGACAGTCAAAAGCCCTACCAAAATGTGTCTATACCAATGCACATAGCATGGTCCTAATTTCAAATGGGTTAGAGTTTAGTTCTTTCCAGTAGCTGATACAGTTCAGTATAGAAATAGTCTTGATAACACACCAGTGTTTTGGTTGTTGCTAAGCATTGCTTACCTTTAGTCAGGGATTTTTTCAGTGTCATGTGGTCTGCCAGTAAGGGAGTGCACAAAGTGCTGGAAGGGAGCATGGTCAGGGTGGGTGACTCAAACTCTACAGAATATCATGCCCAGTATTTAAACTGAGGGAGCTACCTATAACAGGGGCTAGTCATGGTGCACTATGGGGGGTTCTCATCAGTCAGCAGGTAGTGAGTGACTGTATTTTGCATCACTTGTTTTCCTTGGGTTTTCTCTTTTTTTTTTTTTTGTTTTTGATAATTTATTATCATAATCATAATCCTTGTTATTATTCTATTTCACTTTTTTCCAATTATTAAATTGTTTGTATCTCAATCTGCAAGTCTTACTTCTGATTCTCATCAGCTTTCCACTGGGGTAAGAGTGTGAGTGAGTGGTTGTGTAGTGCTGGGCTTAAACCAAGACACACAGGTGACAAAAATTGCTATATACCATTCAGAGGCAACAATCAAGGAAGGAGAGATAGAGAGGCTCTCTTGTCTGTAAACCATGTAAACAAAGCTGCCTTTGAAAGGCAGCAATGGATGGGTTGAGAGTTATGGGTAAAAATTTCAAGGTCAAGCTGACAAAGGAAATCTTGTGGTTGGTATTTACTGGAGGCTGTGTGATAGAAGGGAGTGTGGTAATGTAGCATTCTTACATCAGCAAGAAACACACTCTCGGGCTCTAATCCCATTGCGGGACTTCAGTCATCCCGACATTTGCTGGAAAAGCAATACACCAAGACATAAGCTATCCAGGAGACTCTTGAGATATATCAAGGGTATCTTCTTAATCCACTAATATGCAAGTAGAAAATAACTATTAGTGGACCTAAATCTACCTTATTTTAGTTGAAGACATGACCCTTCACTACAGGCCCTTGTAAAAAAGCCCTCACCAACTTTCTTGTAGGCCCCCTTCAGGTGATGGAATTATTGGGGTTGTTCAGTCTGGAGAAGAGAAAGACCATATGGCAATATTTTAACCCTTAAAAATGCCTGATAAGAAAGATGGAGAGAGACTTTACAAAGCCCTGTAAGGAAAAGGGGCAATAGTTTTAGAATTAAAAATATAGTTTTAGATAGAGCATAAGGAATACATTTTTTACTGTGCTGATTCTGAGACACTGGAACAGACTACCCAGAGAAGCTGTGGGTAAATGTTCAAGCTGCTGGAAATGTTCAAGTTCTGTCTGGCTTGGACTTTGAGCAGTCTGGTCTAGTGGAAGGTGCTCCTGCCCACAGCAGGGGAGTTGGACAAGCTAATTATAGACTCCTCCCAACCCAAACTGCTCTGTGCTTCTAAGACTGGCATCCTGCACTGGCTAGCCCACATCAACACACTTCATGTCACTTCATAGAGAATCAAAAATGAGTCATACATGAAACATTTTTTAAGTACTAGAAACTGTGTGATAACACCTTCAGCCATAGTATCTGCAAGACCAAGGGAGAAGCCACAATACAGACACATGCTTCTGCAGTTGAATTTCACACTGTTAGGCAAGCCTGAATACTATCAGTAGTTATTAATCACTCAGAAACACTACTGTGAAGACAAATAGAGGAATATAGACCAAAATATAAATTAAGATAAACCACTCTATATTAAACAACAGATACTACCGGTATGTTCCATCAATAATTTTTAATTTAATTCCTTACAGCTATTTGATCTAAGCACAATGATAAAACCATTGTGAGTTTTAATTGAATTGTGTTGGTGTTATGCTAAACTCACATACAAGACATAGGCACATTTGAAGATGTAATTTTTACACACAAGGATCACTCTTTGTGAACTGCTTCTTGTACAGCTGCACTAAATCACCGTGTTGCATAATATAAGGAACTACACTGTTTAAATTAGAATTGCAGGAGGGAATTAATTAGTAATTATTTCATCCATGAAAAGAACACAACTATCAAGCCCTCAGCCTGAAGAAATGATAAGCATTTTTATGGGCAGACTTTTACAGCAGATTTTGGTGGGGATAAGTAGCCAAAAAAATTTATTTGTAACAGCACATTTCTGTTATTTTCTGTACAAATACAGAAAATGTATTTTCCTGCTATTTATAAATACTAAACAATTAATCAAAAGACTGAACTAATCTTACTTGCATAAAACCAAAGCAATTTTAAAATTGTATTTTCAATTAATTATATGTCTGTGAGGAGAAAATCTGTCTCTCCTAATCAAAGATGGCAATAGCCTTTTAACACTTAACACAACACCGAAGTTTCTGTGAAGGTCTTGAATTTACAGTCTCAGATAAAGGATAATTCTGTTCTTCACAAAACTTGTCTAAAGATTTACACCTATTTATACATGACTCCTTCATGTAAATGAAGGAGTCATTTATACATGACTCCTTCTGTAAATTAGTAGCCTTGCAAAAGGAACAAAGAAATAAACAAATTAATTAATTAATAAACAACAAAAATTATTAAATATCTGCAGAAAAAAATGCAAGTAAAATTGTAAATAATTTTGCCAAAATTAGAAAGCTTTTTATTTATTTAGAAAAGCAACTGGATTTTATTACTAATTCACTGATTTTTCACAGAATCAAAGGATGGAAAAAGTTGGAAAGGGCTGCTGAAAATTGTCTTGTCCAACCACTCCTGCACAAGGAAGATCACCTAGAAAATGTTGTTCAGGACAATGTTCAGATGCCTTTTGAATATTTCTGAGTTAA